>NC_139352.1:13444263-14771763 GCF_055883805.1 Amblyomma maculatum
CTTTTTTCCTTCTTTTGCAAAGAATTATTTATTAACCATTAAACTAATGGTTAAGATTACATTCCTCGGTACGGTTCGGAATCCATCTTTCTTCTGCACTCGGTCATCTTTCTCACCGAGGTTGCTGCTTCTGCTTTACCCAGGTGGCCAGATGACAATTGTTTCCTAGCTACGCTCGCTCGCTGCGCTTCGCGCGGTGGATGCCCCCTAACATGTTTAACGGAGGCGCTGTACAATACAAAAGATACCCACGCTCTGATATGCTCGGTCATCTCAGCACACGTTAAAGGTGCAGTGGGTGGTATCATATGCATTGAAGCCTCAAGTACGATGTTCATCACAGCCAATTACGGCAGCAATTTCTAGCGTGTGTTCATGAACGTAGTTAAAATATCTCATTTTGAAACAACTGCGAACGAGCAGTAGTAATCGCACGAACATAATTTTTTTAATAGTTAAGGTCCAATTTCGAGCGAAATCTGCGCTCTGGAATTCTGGGAGTCAGTCAGAATGCCAATGGGGTTATCCTCTGTCGGTATGGAGCAAAATCTGCTCCATGGACATTTATTATAAGGATTCCGTTTACAGTCTATGGTTAATGTTTTTTGCTTTTGGTGGCTGACTTGATAAAGCTCACTTCCGGCCTTCCTTATTAGTCATCTGTTCAAGCCCCGAGATGGCGGCAGGCTTGGCGTCACGTCGTCCAATGACAGAAAGCGTAGAAAAGAAATGATTGCATATGTATAGTGCCTCCCTGGCAATTCAACGATGCACTTCGTCCGTACTAAAATAAAAGACGACAACCGGCCTAGGTTATCCGAATTAACACCATTGCCGGTGTTTCATGTTGTGAAAGAGCTCACTCGTCCGCAAGAGATCTTTTTGAACAAAGTCAATAGCAAACGCAGCATTACACGCCACACGTGTTTTATTAGAAGTCGTTTCTTGGCAGACACGAAACAAACAGAACAGAGGCACTAACTTTCAGTAACAGGGTACTGCAGACCAACACCTTATACTGCGCTGTGCATCTTTTTCACGACGCAGACATAAAGTTGAGCATATTACATACGACGATAAACGACATGCCCGCCCTAACACACCAAATACGATCATGCGCCGCTGCACAACATTGCAAGGCGGCATATGGCTGAGAAAATGGCCCGCTTCTAAAAGTGTAAGAGAGGTCCACTAACAATGCACAGGTCTGTAGGATGTGCATTACATAAGAACCAAGAAGATACGAAGAACCAAGAAGAAGCTACACCAGCATCTAGATAACTATTTCACTAATTCTCGAAGCAGCGGCCGAGAGCCATCCCTTTCGTTCTATGCTTCATTCATTCATTCATTCATTCATTCATTCATTCATTCATTCATTCATTCATTCATTCATTCATTCATTCATTCATTATGTTTTATTCTTCTTGGAGATGCACTATGCTTTGAGTCGACCAATGTTTCAAAATCTTCATGCCCACGTTTCCGCCATCCAAGAAAATATAGTCCAACGTAAGAAAAATAAAGTGCGAGGAACACTGAAGCTCCGACATTAATGGCACGACCCGACACCGTTAACAAAACATAGCAGAAGCAAAGACACCCGCAAAGTGTCGTCTGCGAGAAGCAGTGCCGTGATTTTTCGCTCACAACACTGACGCCGGACTTTCTTGAGAAGGGGCCTCTAACTTTACAGCATTAAACATTTTGCACTCCAGTACCGTTCTGTTGGGTGGAAGGTTATGGCACTCTGGTTTTTGTTTGGCTAAGTCTAGCTGTGCATAGCTTCTAGTCAATCGTCGACAGATGATATGTTCCGCCTATTTTTGGTTTGGTTTGGTTTCTGAGGTTTAACGACCCAAAGCGACTCAGGCTATGAGAGACGCCGTAGTGGAGGACTCCGGAAAGTTCGACCACCTGGGGTTCTTTAGCGTGCGCTGACATCGCACAGCACACGGGCGCCTTGCTTTTCGGCTCCATCGAAAAGCGGCCGCCGAGGCCGGGATTCGATCCCGCGCCCTTGGGAACAGTAGTCGAGCGCCGTAACCACTGCGCCACCCCGGCGGGCGCCTATTTTTGACGTGGTCCGCACGTATGGACGTTATCCTCAGTCTCATCGCCCACTATCTTTGAGGTGCATTATTAGCAGCTCCATCACACACCTTCGAAAAGAATTGGGCAGGAAAGGTGTCGACGGGGAAACCTCTTTACAGTGTCTATCGAAGACCTATTTCGAGTCATCAGTGTTTGTTATAAACTCAGTCAGAACCCAGCACCAAGTCGACGTTTAACTAGAGGGAAAAGAAAATGATATCCGCCACCCAGCCAGCACGTATGATTGCTATATAGGTGACCTCTCCGGAGCTGGATACTCCCCAATCAGAAGATGACAAAATGATGTTCGATAACCCAAAAGTTACCTACACGGGTATCTCGGCCAGCCGTCGACCAGAGCATATGCGAGACATGTGGTCATGCGTAGCCTAAGCACGGACATCTGCACGAGAGAAGGCAAAAAAGAAAGAACAATATTCTGGCTCCAAAAGAACGTTATCCAGAAGGGCTAGATGAGCGGTAGCCCCTACGGAGTGTCACTGCTCTGCAAATATCAAAAGCAGTCAAGCAAGCACAAGGCAAGCGACGTAATGTACGTATACTTTCGAACTTGAAAACACTCCTCTCGACCAGGCAGCGCGTATTTTCACGCGCGGATTCTAGGAACGAATTCGTTGACCCCAGCTGTGCCCCGCCTCACGGGCCTTTGAGCTGTACAAGGTACGCGACAAACAGGAAGAGAAGACTAAAGCGAGAAAACGGAAAATGATTCGCGCAGTGCAAACGGCCTTTCACTCGCTCCTACGCGACGGACCACAGCGGACCTTTAACGGCGCTCCAAGGCCGCCACGCCACCTCATTCCTGCTCTGCGTGTTAACCGCCTAACAAAATAGAGCGACAAGCCATTACGACCACGCAGTTCACACGCGCTGTTGACAGTTTGGGTGTGCGACCTTCGATCAGGCCTACAACACGGTACGAGTGGGAGTCATTAACAGCGGGGAATAAGTGAAAAGGGGACTAGCATATGAGGACAAAAAGTGCGAGATATTTTGACCTGGAATGCAGGGTTTCTCATCGATTTCGCTGCACGGATTCCTAGAAAATATTCATGGAGGAAAGCTATGATCCGAGAGCAGCCGTTATATCTCCAAGCGAGCCGGACTCGTGTCAGCTTCTATACAGAGTCAGGGTCGAGCATATGAGCCGAAAAAATTATACCTAGCTTGCCTGTGGCAGCAGAATGACCGGTAATGACTAACGTCACTCTTTCCATTAACTTTAAGGCAACGCACTGGTGCTATAGCGCATCTGGTAGCGAAAGTAACGTGCCATTTCTCTGGTCGCTTTGAGCACCAAGCAGAGATGAACAGAATATTTGGTTGCCTTTATCTCAGTATTAACCCGGTTTCTAATAGGCTCCTTTCAAGCTTGAATTTTGATTTATTTGATAAAATGTTCGACTCGTCCAAGCCTGACATTAACGGCGTTCCGCTATGCATATTATTCGGAGGCCTGGCTATTGCCAGCGGTGTCACAGTGATTGCGAATTAGGCCCGAAAAAACGAGCAATCAGTTTGGATGCGTGAAAAATTTCAGATACTCATATACACTATTCTATGGAACACGTCGCGGTGCCGCGGAAAAGTCAAAATAATTAAGCATATACTCGAAAAATCAGGGCTCCAAATTTTCGGTCAGTGACTGTATGAAGATAAGCAGGGTGATCTTGAATGCGCAGTGCTTCTTCGGATAGTGTAAGCCCGTTACTGCAGCTCATGATGAAAATCACTGATCATATTATTCGAATGTAAATAGTGGTCTTCATCGGTAAAACGCATATCACGACGTCGAGAGGATTTCTTTCAGTTCTGTCCAGCTCCACTTCACCTCATTCCTGTTCAATCCTCGCTCCCGGACGTTGTAACGTTAACCTTGTAGGCATAGTGTAACAGGTCCGAGAACAAAACAAGATTTCGCCAATTAAAAGTACACTTTCGCGGAAATTAATCACAAATGCCAAGTTACTTCTCTGGGCTCTGCAACGTCCAGGGAATAGCAATTTAAGGCCAGAAACGACCGATAGCAATCGGAACATCTGTTCGGCCTATTTTATTTCCGTGAGTGGCGTATACTTTCAAGGCCAGAAAAAAATCCCCTGCCGAAAGTTGTCACAAGCCTGTGGATCCCGGCCAGTAGAAGTTGTTGTGATGCGTTGTGCGCGCCTACCCTGACACATCGAGCAAAGCCAATGTAGAACTAGGCGATAAGGTGTTTTCACTTTAACGGGTATGTGGATGGGACAAGTTTGTCCGCTCTTTGTCGCCGCAAACAACCGCGTGGTAGATAGCAAGGTCAACAGTACATATCAAGACAAGATCCGTACACACTGAGCGAACTGCAGATCCTTCACTGAAGGATTATTGTAGCATGCAACAAATAAAAACCCAAAAACGATAACGCGTAGAGCGTCATAAAGGAGGACGCCTGTGAGATAGAGATCATGATAGCCTATCAGGTCAGTTTTTTACATGTTGCGACAGCGGCGCCGAAAATGCAGAAACAAGCGAGAAATCGCGCTAAATATAGACGGCTTTTCTTGTTTCCTATGCTATCAGCGGCAAATTTTGCTTAAATGATCTGGACGCGGAACGACGCACATTCTGCAATCATCGTCGTGGCGCAAAGCGTATTAGCTACGGCAAAATGAGGTGAGGGGGCCTATCAATCTAAACAGCCCTCGACGCAGTTTTATCTTCCCTTCCCTGCTTCGTGTGTGATGAACTGTTCCGGCTCTTATAAACCTTGCTTTGACTGAGTCACACCCACGACAAGTACTTTATAACGATGCAGTTATCATGTTGGGATCGAACCGATCATTTTTCTTAAGGTCTCATTACAGTGCAGCTGTTACCCATCACGACATGCTATCCGACAGCTATGACGTCATTACCATGCTCACCTGAATAATGACGTCACTGCTATCGGATAGCATGTCGTGATGGGTAACAGCTACACTGTAATGAGACCTTAAGAAAAATGATCGGTTCGATCCCAACAATGATAATTGCAGCGTTATAAAGTACTTGTCGTGGGTGTGACTCTGTAAAAGCAAGGTTTACAAGAGCCGGAACAGATTCTGTGAGTCACGATAAACAGGTATACTGAGCTACCCTTTTTTAACGCACATCGGAGTCTCATTTTCGCCACATATGATCGCTTTGAACGAGTAAGTGATGCACCTTTGTATAGCGAGCCGTTGCAATTCTAGCGGTCTCAATCTCTCATATTGCTATGCGGTCCGCACTGAAAAACTTTCGTTTCGCGCGACAAAGAAAATGATAAAGCCGCGTCACGGCAGCCCTGAGCATTGGCAAGAACGTTCATTGCGTTACAATCACACTGATAAGACCGCGTGCTGGCCGCTGTTGAAAACAACAGCAAATAAAGCATTCAATTGTTCGTGGAATGTACTGTCAGCAGCAAAAGTTTGCGGGATCTCCAGCACGTGGCGGAACGACGAGAAACTGCATTGCTGCGCCATCTACCGCAGTTGCGCCTGATGACATGGCTAACGAAACTTGCGTCTCAAGCGCGTTTTGTGCACGCCTGTCCTTTTTTCGCTATCAAGTATTCCTCGTCGCTTGCCTCCCCGTGCCGCTCTAATCAGACTCACGGAAACCGCTGAGGCACTGGGTTACATTCGCCGTCAGTCTACTTTGGCAGGCGCGATGGACAGAGCTCGCGGCGCCTTTCGCACTAAGCTCTGCATAACGACGGGGACAGCGATTCAGCAGCAGTTACGAGCGTCGAAAGCGGATCCAGAGGAAAGAAGCGACGATGCATGCTTGATAGCGAAGAAAAGACAGGCGTGCTTCAGCGCAATTTCCGTTCGTCTCGTCATCGGGCAATGCCACGGACAGGAGATGCCAACTCGGGTCGCTCCTCTCATATGGGAGGGTGATATCACAATCAACCTGCCAGAACCGTTTGCATTAATTAATTGATTGATTGATTGATTGATTGATTGATTGATTGATTGATTGATTGATTGATTGATTGATTGATTGATTGATTGATTAAAACTTTATTTTCCACCAATTTAGGAGGCTCCCTACTTTCCGCTCCTGGCACGCAGGCCTGAGGAACGGGGGCTGGAACCTCCGCGACTAAGGACTGGCGAATATACAATGGTTATTAGCGGCCTAAGCCGCCAGACGGACGGCTCATTGCTGGTCAGCGGGGTCGTCGCTTCGCAGCAGGGTCACCCAGGCTTCTCTACTTTCATTGTTGTCCCTAGCGCCCGGAGACTTAGGACATTCCCAAAGTATATAGTCGAGGGTCCCCCTCACTTCGCAGGCTGTACATTTATCAATTTTTCTCTCATCTATCTGGATGTGAAACAACCAGACAGGTTTAGGGAAATTTCCGGCTTGTAATCGCCGCCAGGCTATGGCCTCTTTATTATTTAAGTTAGGATCCGGTGGCGGCGTCAGACGTCTTCCTAATATATAATTTTCGATAATTTCTTTATAGGTTTGCAAACGTTCGTCCATCTCCTGGCAGTCAGGCAGCTCCGCGTTTGCCCGGAAGTAGAGATCTCGGGCTAAATCATGGGCCGCCTCGTTGCCGGGAACGGACGTGTGTGCTGGGACCCAAATTAGGGTGATTTTGCGATCCATTTTAGCTGCAGCTGATAAAATTCGGGCGGCTTCTTGCGAGACCCTACCTTTTCCGATATTCCAGATAGCAGTTTTGCTGCCGCTAAAGATCAATGTAGCCTTCGTTCCGACGCAAGCGAGCGCTATTGCGACCTCTTCAACCGTTTGCATTCTCGTTAACCCTACGACACGCGTGCACGTCCATACGGCTTGGTTGAAAAGTGACTTTATATGTGGGCTGGTAGCCTACGCCCTCGCGTCATATCTTTAAACGATGAGCTTAAGTGTCCCCAATAATGTAGCGCCCTAAAGTGATAGGGCCTGATAGCGGAATAATGTAGCAGGCAAAAGAAGCTTCCGCCATTGCTTTCGCAATTCAACTAGGGTTAACCAGAGCTAAACCACAACTATTTTTTTTCTGTCCCAAAGCTCACTGCTGTATACCTCAATTTATTTTTAAGACATAGCGCTAGCCCACAAGTTTCTGCAACATGTATACCAGCGAGATCCAATTGAGGCATCTAAGATCCTTTGAATAAAACTGCAACCTGCTCTCCACGCATCAAAACTACTCCACTCCAGTCTATATTCTCTCTGTTATTAAACTCAAGTGGTCTGCATTTCAGTGATGCAAAACTATCGACAGTACTATTGATCGTTAGTCTTTTCGATGGCGCTATCGACAGTTCTACCGACAGTACTACCGATTCTATAAAATCAACCGCGCACATTCACTGCGCTCCTCACAGCCTGAGTCGCTTTGGGACGTTTCATAATACCGTGAAACCTATCAGTATCGCAAATGTTCTGACAATATTACTGGCCAACGAATGCGCAATTACTGACTGTCTAACTATCGATTGTCTTACTGCGATAATAACGACAGTAATACTATCAATTATACTACCGACAATACTATAAATAGCCTATTGATTGAAGTACTATCGATGCAAAGCTGAACTGAACGGCGGCAAAACTAGGGCAGTCCAAGCACAAGCAAAATCGCCTATGATTCTTTGGCACATATAGTAAGGCTTTTAGTGTTCCTTGAGATAAGATTGAGAATCCCCTGTTCTACCCGATAAATCATCCCAACTTGAACCTGTCAGGCCTATGTAAACGATGCTATATCAGCACATCCCAAATTTTACCGAAAAATAAGCAAGTTTATTAAATTTTGCATACCGGTTGCATAGTATATAATCGCGTTGGGAATGTAAAACATTGATAAAAGAGCACAGAATCCGTTTCTGTAAATTGGTCTTAACCGAAAAGCCAGTGTTAATTCTTTCGACGTAAAAATTACCTGGCTGTTCAGTACGAGCTACGGCAGGTTGCAGAAATAAACAACGCGCTGGAACCAGGACCAGCATGAGGCATCGGTTTCATCGAAGCTCAATACATGGGATATGGTGGCTCACTGTCCGTTGCAGATCGGAAGATTCAGTTTCCAAGCTATGGGCTATAAGATAGCACAGTGCCTGATCTGCTCACACTATTGACGGCTTGGTGCCGTCAGCTAAGTAGGTTTCTCCCGTCCATGCAATAACACTGAGAACTTTTGGGACCGTCGGGAACGGCCGCCAAAGAGGGGCCATGAATAAAAGGCATGACGGTGTCTTGGCTTCATCTGGGATTGAATGATAGTTCCATCCTTTCGTTGCAGCCAGCATGCGAACCATGTAATCAGCAGTGTTTGTGTTCAGCGCGGAATACACCTAGAACATGGCATCTAAGTTTTTAGGACTACACACTCACTCATTTTTCTGTCTCACGGCTCGATCATTGGCCTTCTACCATTTTTTTTTTTTTTTTTAGTGCGCAACCTCTCTCTGCTCAGATGGATCTTAATACTTCATTTGCTATTTATTTATCTGATAGCGACAGTGCTATCCGGTATTACAATGGGAGGGAAGGCGGGACTACAAACTGAAAGGAAAAGTAGAGAGCACACATTAGAGAGCAATTCAAAATGCAAGCCCCAGAAACGTACGCGAAAAGGAAAACTGAAATCTTTCAGAGAACGAATTACAGATCAAAGAGAGACACGGGCACCATTACATCCCTACACGGTGATGACATTAGACCTAGAACGAAATGAAAACACACGCGTTCGAAAGAGATAAGAGGAACAAGGCTGTCATCACATTTAATCATGACCTAGAAACATATGCTAACAGTGAAACAAATCTCATCTGAAAATATGGCCTGGTTTGATTTGGTCTGGTTTGGTTTGGTGTGGTGTGGTTTGGTTCTGTTTACAGGATTTAATGTCCCAAAGCGTCTCAGACTATGAGGAAGGCCATCGTGAAGGACTCCGGAAATTTCGACCACCTGTGGCTCTTTAACGTGCGCTCGCATCGCGTAGCAATTTGAAAAGAGGAGAAACAACTACAAAGTAGAAACACGCAAGTGCACAAGCATTGATAATAATAACGAAAAAAAAATGTTATTACGTCTAGTCGCGATCAAGAAACCTTGTCTGCAGTGAAAAAAAAAAAAAATCGTTACAAGAAAATTGGTGTACCAGTATGAGCTTTATGCGTCACTTCTGAATATACTTCCTCGGGAAGAAACAAACCATAATTCATACTTGCACGATTATATTCGGTAATAAAAAAGAGGGGAAGCTGCGTTCGTAATTGAAAACGAAGAAACATTGGTGGATTAAAATAAAAACACAAATTCTCTGTAACAAAGCCGGTGCAAGCTCGCCTGGATAGCGAAATAGAGTTACATATTTACGAAAAAAAGATAAGTTATTAGTGCTATCTGCATTGGGCTCTGAAGCCGAGAAGAATAAAAAAAAAATTCTGCAGCAGCTGCACGCATCGTCATCGTTTGTGTTCCAGTCTTTTCTTTCATTTTCTTCATACTTCGCACTTAGTGTTCTGTTTCTGTTCCCGCAATTTCCTTTTCTTTTTTTTTTTCGTAATCTGCATGTGTTGTTTTGTGTTTCCGCATTTTTATTCCCTTTATTTTTTCAATAGCTGCGTGCATCATTTTCTTTGTGTTCTCGAAATTTTCTGCCCTTTTTTCATAATATTCATATGTCGTCTTTTTGTATTCTCGCATTTTTTATTATTTCTTTTCGGAGTGGGCATGATAGGGCAAGAAATAAATACACGCAAGGCTGCGGATGGAGGCACATTTTGAGGTAGTGCGCAGCTGCAGTTCATTAGTTCATTTTTATGGCTCATTATCTCGCCATTTTTGGACGGCAAATATGCTGAGTGCGATGCGCTCACTTTATCTACATGTGCCTGCATTCCAAGCTGCCGCATATCTCGGGCCTGTGCCGAAGGGAAAGCGAGAGACCCGCGCGTCCGCAGCTTTCCGTCGGCGAAAGACGAGCGGCGAGCGCGTCTACATATTCCACGCCGCCGCACGCGCGCTCCTGCCTACGTGATCTGCCTCAGGCCGCCTACGTACAGGCACGGAGACCGGCGCCCGTTGCACACCTCTCTGTCTTCTTGCTTTAGCCCACGGCTTCTGCATGGCCTACTCGTTTTGCAACGGTACGCGCCCTGTCGCTGCACTGCTGTGTTGTGTCAATAAACACGTGCCATGGCACACTGTGAGCTTTCAAAGTGCACTGTGGTTGTATTAAAGACACCCCGAGTTCGCAATGACGTCCGATATTCTAGTAAAGGAAGGCCTCCACATTCGGCACTCACTAGTCGACATTACAATGCTTCGATCAACTTTACCCCGTCACGGTGGTGCAGTTAAGGCGCTCGACGTGTGTGCCCAAGGATGCAGGATCGAATCCTGGCCGCGGCGGCCGCTTGTTGGTGGAGGTGAAAACCTGCAGGCGCCCGTTGCTGTGCGATGTAAGTGCGCGTTAAAGAATCACAGATGGTTGAAATTTCCCGAGCCCTCCACTACGGCGCCTCTCATAGCTTGAGTGGCTTTGGGAAGTTAAGTATCATAAACCAAGCCAACCTAAACAAATCATTTGATCACGCCTTGTTTAGGAAGCTCCACTTCGAAACAAGGTTGTAAGGCTAGGGCGGGTGTCCACCACATCGAATATCGAATAGCTATCATATTCATCACCGTTAATTCCGGAGGCAGTGATATGAATTGGTTGTTCTCGTCCCATCTTTGCGCAAATAATCAGAGATCTAGAGATCGCTGTGCAGAAGACTGCGTGCAATCTTGCATTCTTCAACCACCGTTCTAACCAGTCATGTCGTATTTTAAAACATTAAAGGGGTGTGCGAATAGTACTGTTTTCAAACCGAATCGAATATGAATTGAATAGTGAAAGCCCCGTATCGAATAAGAATCGAATATGCACAGGTTTTGTCCAAATCGTATCATTATGTTCATATCATGCCAACACCACCTAGACTGACTAGTTGTTTTTATTGACAATTACATTTTAATCAGTTTATTTAGTGATCTAGATAGCACGATGCCATATATCAGAGATTACTAATAGCGGAGCGACGCTTCCGCCCGACTTGCATCCGCATAACCTGAGGCGCTTCCCCAGCTCTGGGCTTTTCGAACCCGCTGTCTCCGAGCACGTGATCTCCTCATTGTCCTCTCTCCCTTCCATCGAGTTCCATTGCTTTCGTTCTTTCTCACTTAGCTCGCGTTCTTTCCTCTAGGTGGCGCTTGGCGATCGGAGATAGTGGAGAGATTTATGAGTATGAGCTGACAACATTTATGCAACTATCGTGTCATGCGCCGCACGCATAACATAACCTCACCTATTCATGATGAAAATGAATCGAATTTTCAGTGAGTAAACACGTAGCGCCACTTCTCGGCAGATGAGAGACGTGTGAGCCATGGCGCGTACAACTATGAGAAGTGGCCATCGCGACTGTACACATATCCGATCTGTAAGGCTTGCACTATAACAGTTTCCATACGAATGGACCGCGTCGCGGCCACGCCTGTAGGCTCCTTAACACGGTAATCTTTGCTACTCGCGCAGGTTTATTGCGGCAGTAAGCTGTACATGCTCGGAGCTGACGCTACCATCGAGAGAGGTTTTCTTTCAACCAGTTATTCAAAAAGTATTCGATAAATTATTCGACATTTTGCGAAGATATTCGAACAGTTTCGAACCATTTTCAATTTCCACTTTTTGATTTGGTTAGCGAATTGAATATGAGGCTCATAAGTTTTGCGAGAGAAGTGGACGGGACAAATTCTACCTGCAAAAAATATATATATAATGCTATGCCAACTAGCCCAGCAAACAACCTTGTTAAAGAATACGAGGATAATCGATTCGATATTCGAAATTGATTGATTGATTGATTGATTGATTGATTGATTGATTGATTGATTGATTGATTGATTGATTGATTGATTGATTGACAACTTTATTGAGTGCATGGGAATTCTCGGAATTGTGGGTGGACCGCCTATTCCGACAGCCCAGTGGCCTGCGCCACAGTGTGGGCCCTGCGAACCAGTCCTCGTTGTTGTTCCTAATATTCATACAGCCCTAGAAAACAATTATAGGAAAATTCTAATCATCGGGTACCTTGTCGTCGCCGCCGACAGACATGGCAGTAATAGAATTACTTCAAAAAATTACTCTAATTTAATTACTTTTCAAAGTGATGTGCAATGTAAGCTTTATTTCATATGATGGCTCACTTTAGGATAGAAATTCGTATCAACGTCATGAAGTTATTCGTCGTAAAGCGTTTCGAATAATGTCGCGTTTCACATGACATACGTCTCTTAACCAAGTCATCGCAGGGTAGCTCGCAAGAGGGATTCCAACCGGTGACGTATGTACCGAGTGGAGAGAACATGCGACTTGAAAAAAAACCTCATGTCAGCGCTTGACGGTGCAGTGTTTTTGCTCATCCAGCAGCATGAGCAAATAAATAAATTCTAATATTGTGCCAGGAGCTTTGCAAGGGTTCCTAGCTGTCCGGTTATTTTTATAGTAGGGCCTTTTATTGTTACACTCTATACACAAATTACCCAATAAATGAGTAAAATTCGAATAACATATCTTAATGATCCAGCTCACTAGCACAGGTACGGTATTTTTTGTAAGCCCTGGTCTATATTTTCATCCTTAAAAATTAACACCTACGGTCGGTAACCGAAGTATATTCTCCCTTTAAAATATCCGAAGTTCTTACAGCTGCGAAGAATTGACCGTAGGTTTCAGCTTCTTCTAATTGCCAACCTTAAAACAGTTGATGCCGCGGTTCGAAGTTTCCTACTCTTGCAAAATGCTCGAACATTGCATGATTTGGACGAATAGGTACCGCTTTAGATAACAAGTAAGTCAAAACTCAATTTAACGAAACCCGATTTAACGAAAGTCTCAATTTAACGAAGATATCCCGATTCCCCTCAAACACCCATATGGTTCGCTTTTAGTAACTCGAAACAACGAAATTAATTTCACTATCCGTCCCGATTTAACGAACTTTTTGCTGAAAATGAAGACGAAAATATCTATTTTTGGTCTATTATGTGGAAGACGCTCAAGAATATATTGACTGCGAGCCAACGGTAACATCGTGCAGTAACTACGTCCCGCTGTTGTTAGACTGCGCGGTGCGAAACGCGAGGTATATTGATTTGAATTCACGAGGTTTTGCCAGCGGTAAATTAAGCGGGCCCGTCGACCCGGTGTCGGTATAGCGGTGCCGCATGCCAACAATGGTACAAATTATGGTTGCCCTTAATCTGCTGCGACAGTCTGCCGGAACTCATGGGGGAAAAACGCACGAAACATTGGGGCAGATGTTGCTTACAAATCTCAACGAAGAAAAGATTAGCGGCATCTTTGGGAAAACAATTTAGTCCCCAGGCCAGACCATTCTTGCCGAGGCAAAATTTTCGTTACTTCTTTTCATAAGCGCTATCGGTGTCGGTGGTGGCGCGAGCCGCAATTTCATTATAGCAACATAGCATAGTGGACAAGTTGGTATTGTATTTAGAGATGAAGTAACTGGGCCTTTGTTTAGATTGCGCTGTTAAATTCTTTCAAAACACGATTTCATTTTTAGCGCATTTACGCTTCCCAAATATGATGCTACGGTACTTGATGCCGCGACACCATATAATAATCAATTGTATCGGATTAAGTGACAGAGAAATGTCTCCCTCGATTTAGCGAAGTTTTCGATCTAACGAAATATTTCGGGGCTCCCCTCAACTTTGTTAAATCGAGATTTAACTATACACAAATGAAAAGAAGACCGACATAAAGACGGAGAGGTATACGCACGCAGGCAGAGAGACGGGTGGCGGACGGACTGACAGACAGACAGACAGACAGATGGGCGGGTGGACGGGCAGACAGGTGGGTGGAGAATCGACGTACGGAAGGCCAGAAAGATGGGTGGACGGACAGACGGATGGGCAGACGGGTAGACAGATGGGCGGACGGACGGACAGACGGATGAGCAGACGGGCAAGCGGACGACCAGGCGGAGGGGCAAACTGGCAGACAGATGGTCTGACGGATCGACGGATGGGCAGACAGACGGCTCTAGTCCAAAATTTGTCGCTATGGATTTGACTCTACAGTGAATTAAGTGGCTAACACCATGCACTTTACTCCTCCCCCTTCGTTTTCGACACTGCGCAGAGCATGGTGCGTTTTCCGCATTCATAATAAATGTCGATAGCTAAGTGCTGTCTCCGCCTGAGCAATGCCTCAACTGCGATGACGCAGTCAGCGCAACCTGCGGTTAGTAATCAGCGCTCGACACGCTTCGTTACCCTGTGACCTTGCACTAGGAGTAGTCGGGGAACATCTGAAAACACGCGTTGCTAACGTATGCCGCAATTGTCACGCAAGTGTGAACAGCAGATTTATACCCACGAGCGGCTTCGGGAAAGTCGAGGTATACTTGTAAATAACGCTCTAAAACGGACCACGTTCTCGAGGCGTCGAACCAACCGTCAGAGAGAAAAATGGTTAGCAACGAGTCTAACTATTACCACGGCAGATCGCAGGGGGCAATGAAGAGAGGTGGGGGAAGGGCAGTTCGTCGTTCCGCGCGTGAAGTTTGTTGCTTGTCGGATATCACTAATCCGTTAATTTGTGCCTTTATTCTCTCAATTATGATGTTTAGCATGCCGTTGTAATATACCCCATTTACGCGAAAGGCCGCTTGGCATAGACATAAAGGCCCGTTTAACCAAGCCATACGTCTGACTCGGGATGCAAGGGTTCTGGAAGGCCGCATTTCTATCCCACCCACTCATGCGAATTGGGAAGCGCGAGTGCACAGCTCCTGTCACGTGGTAGCGTGACGTCATACAACCCAAGGACCAATCAGTGCACGGCTATGTCAGCGTCCATGCCCGCCATTTTTCACTCATAACACGGACGCCGGGTTTACACTCTATGGAGTTAAAACATGAGAAAAGCGGACGTTGTTTGGCAAGGAAAAAAAGTAAGAAGTGACACCAGAACAGGTATAGGATGAAAAAAAATTGCATGAAGGCTTTTTCTTTACTTTTCGCCAAGCAAGCCAGGAGTAGCTCTGTTGCATCCAATGCGGAAAATTGCGAGCATGACTACGCGACAGCCACATGACGTAGCCGATTTTGCAAGAGCTGTCAACTGTTTCTCATTTCAGATGGCAGAGTGAAAGGAATCGAATCCTGCAGGGCTCATGCATTCGGAGTCAAGCATGCGGTCCCTCCATGCAGACACATTCGCCCGGCTTGGCCAAGTGTTCACGGTCTTTATAGCCAATTCAGGTGGCCTTTCGCGCAATGTGGTAGCTTACAACTGTATGCATCAGGGCATATATGAAACACAGTGGCACAAATTAATGGATTAGCGATTAAGCAAAGTGCAAAGTTCGTGTACGCGAGCGAAGATCCTGGACACCGCGAGCGGGAGCTGTTGACGCTGTTGCGGCAGACTTCTAAATACGCCGCTTTAGTGTCTCCCTGGTATTATTTTCGCGATTTTTACGCGTGATTTTGAGCAGCATGGCCTCGAGTGCCCTGCATGCAGTGGAGACACATGACTAATTAAGTGACTGTGATGGTGAAGAGGTCTAGCTAAAAGAAGAATATGCTTATGTGGTATACGAGACTCCTAAGTTTTAGAGCAGGTCGTGTAAAGTAACGAAACGGTACATCACAATGCACAAGTGGGGTACTTACCCAGCAGTGCACAACCTCATCACTACTAATTACTACTCTATAGCGAGATAAATGCGGCATGCATGCCATGAATACCGACGCTTTAATGCGAAATCATTTCTTCGCTCATAAGTGGCGTGGATAGAGCTTCTCATCAGAGTCTGACATCAAATAATGTTCGCATGAACTAGAAAAAAGATTTGTGTCACCGTCGTGAATCAAACCCCATTCGAACAGGTCAGCTTCCTTGGCCCAGGCACGAGAGCACCATACCCGTAGCCGACCACGCCTCGTGTAAAACTGCAAGAGACTCTCATGCTTTGCGGTGAACAGCATCGCCTTCATCAAGTTCCAGCTTCAAAACACTATCTTGCACTGTGCAGTGAACATCGCCGTCTTCATAAAGCTTCATAGGCGCCGCTCCTTCGTTCAACCTGCAGGTAAATCCGTCATACACATACGCCATCTGACTGAGTGCGGCCAACGCCCATCTATCATAGTATCGGGCGAACCCACCAGACGGCAAGGCGGAACTTGCAATACTTTCGAATTACAGCGCATGAATTTACCCCTAGACTTTTTTCGGTTAAAACCAAATCCGCGAAATTTAATTAATCCTCCTTTTGTCACGTGTATTCGGCTTAAACAGAAAAATCGTACCGATATTTATTATTGACGTTGTCGAAAGCCGCACTCATCGTACAATGGCATTCCACTGGATCGCAGGCGGTGGCTGCGCGAGAACCAAACCATCGGAGTGTTCCCCGGTGTTTCGTTTGTCCATAGCAGAGGACATAGGACATAAGTTATTACTGTTCCCACAGTAATGGCGGCCCTGTGGAAGTAGTAAACCTGCAGTTTTCACCAAAGCCACATTCGAAGAGGACGTAGTCCATACTTTATTACCAAAAGTGCAAGGTGAAAGCAACCTAGCGGTGAAGGCGGCAGCTGTGCAAAAAGCAGCCCTTCAGAGTGTTCACCTTCGTCCACAGTAGAGGACGTATCGCATATAACGCGTTACCGTGAGTACTACGTAGAACGTGATTAAACGGGCAGCCTTTGTACAAAGCAAAGGGCATGACCCATACTGTATCCCTGTGAGTTCCAGGTGAAACCTGATCGAATTGTGAGGGCGAGAGCTGCGAAAGTCCTTGCACAACCGCGCCTTCGGCGGACGTGAAGGCCGGCCCTGCCGTAAAGAAGCTGCAAGTCGCGTAGTCAGGGAAAATTGCGCTACATACTAGTATCTGTTAATATACTAACAGATTGCCAATTAATATTGGAACTTACAGAAAGATTAGAGGTTAGACTAAAAATTCCGCCAACACTGCACGAAGATTCCGCACTGCACATGATCAAGCTGCGGGCAGACACAGTCACCGACACAACAATAACACCGGCGAACCCAGACACTGCAGCAGCGTAGAAGCGTTGGATGATGTCGCCTACTAGCTGGTTTGCGCGCGAAATCTGGGAGGACACGAAGCCCCGTGACCGGAAAGGGAAACCCGAAATGGCTGTGCGAATTGGTCGCGCAGTAACAGGCGTATATGTGCTAGTCGTAAAAGTCGCGGGTTCTCCGACATTTACGCCCACGCTGGCTGCGGACGCTGCGCATCTTACGCACAATGCGACAGCATGTCTGAACACATTACGTTTTTCGCGCTTACGCTTACGATCCTTACGAACAATCCGTACGTAACGCACGTAGTCTGAGCGCGGCTTTAGCTACATGAGCTTCAAGCAGTGCCATGTACTTCGTCAATTTTGCAGTAGTATTGCGAATTACAGCCACCTTTGCCATATCCGGTATATTTCTTCGTCACGTCACTAATTAAATTTCATAAACGCGCGCATCAAAACGCGACGAATCGTTTGACGCCAATCGGAACCCCCTGCGACAAATGTTTCAGCCGTAATAGCCGCCTGAAGCTCCCCGGAATCCACGATTTGGGGGCGGCAAGGTCGTCACTGCGAATCCCACACATATTCTGGGCTTCATCTCAATTAGTAACTTTATCCTCCAGAACATGTCAGATCATTTGAGACCACTTCGAACATTCTGCGTCAAACGAGAAACATCATTTCCTATACACAAGCAGCTCCATCTACTATGTAGACTGAGTACTAATATTGGGAATTACAAACACGTATATCCTGAAGATTTATTCGTTGCATCAGGTATTACATCACATAAACGTGTACATCTCAACGAGACAAATCGTTTGACACTATCCGGAGTCCTATTTGACAAACAATTCGGCTGTAATGGGCGCCCAATAATCCGCCGTATTCACGGTTTCGAGGCAGAAATGTGGTCGGTTCGACTCTCACACATGCTTTAGACTTGCTTTCAATTAGCAATATTATTCTTTGGAAAGTACCGGATCGTTTGACACAAACTTGAACACTCTGCGTAAGACGGGGGACTCCAAACATTTATCCAAATGGCGGGCCTCGAGGTGGTCCCATTTCGGTTGCCTATATGCTGGCACATATATAAGAAATCGAAAGCATGGTTATCATTGGAAGTGCTGTGCGCTCACTGTTACTGTGCACCATAATGCGTTCAAGTTCGCCTTTTCTCTTCAGTTTGACATTCATATCAGACATACACGACCTTGGAAGTAGTAGGAGCTTAGGCTAAGACTCTTCGGAACAGCGTAGCGGAAAATGGCAGTGGTGGCGTTACGGACAAAAATGCACTGGAAAGGAGGACGGCAGTTCGATATGCGGATCGAAACTGTGTCTACTGCAGTAGCAAACCGGGTAGGGAAACACGCCCAAAAGAGAGTCCAGTGTGGAGTTTAAGTTTGCCAGGATAAAGTAGCCACAGCTGGTGCAATGAAGCTTGGCTGATTGAAGTTGAACAGTATATGGATTCTGAACTGCTCTGGATGCTGCCTGTTCAGTGTATAATAATAATAATAATAATAATAATAATAATAATAATAATAATAATAATAATAATAATAATTATTATTATTATTATTATTATTATTATTATTATTATTATTATTATTATTATTATTATTATTATTATTATTATTATTATTATTATTAGTTTCTCTCTCTCTTCTCTTTTGCTAGTATGAGGACCTAAACCCCTCATTGTGAGCTTTCCGGAAATGAATGAAGGAGGAGAAGAAGCGAACGGATGAACAATGGCACATTTATTTCTTCATAACCATAAAATTGGATTGAGGAACGAATGTAATTGGTTGCCAGCCGGTAAAAATGGGCGGAAGTATTAGAGAGCCGATAGCAAAGGCATAAAGAAATATGGTGCCGAGGAAGGAGACGACGAATCACTGCCAGAAAAAGTAAGTAATTTGAATACCGTGCCAACCAGGTGGCAGAGGTGTCGAAGAGATCTTCTGGGACGGTTTAAAAAAAAGTCATGAAAAGAGGAGAATGAAAGATTTCTTATCCAAACAGGACGCGTTCCAATGCGCGCGCAGCCAAACCGGAAGAAAGGAAGGCAGGAAGTAAGCAGCTGAAAAGATACGGACCGTTGGCGCCTGCATATGGCGAAGGCTGTTGCTAAGAAGGGAAGGAGGGTCCGAGTCCTCAAGAGCGGATAAGTGTTCCTGCCACGTAACGGCGCAGGTACGACGACCTTCTTGCGAGGGGAGGAAAACATAAAGCGGAAAGAACAGCGAGTGCTGCTCTCCTGCAGCCAAATCTGTGACAAATGTGCACTGCAGGAGGCTTATAGTGATCTCCAGTCTTGGCAACAGCATTAAAAAAAGAAGAAACCGGTCGTTATGCAACGGCCAGTCTCGCTAGGGTTTTCGTTTTCTTTGCGTACTTGCGAAATACCGGGTCATGTTCGTCACATGTTTTGCTGTTTTCGTTAATTCGCTTACGGGGTCGGACGCATGCTGGAATGTCACCTGTCATGCTTTTGGAATCTGGTTTGGGGTTAGTCCAGGGGAAATATAGAGAAGGTGATGAAAATATCTGAGTCTGTTGGTTTTCGCAACGTGTATACCAAAGGCAAATGAAATGCACTGCTGTGGCTGTCATATCGAAAGCGGAATTCAGCTCGAAATACAGCTCGCCGTAATTAGAAAGTACCCAGAAATTCGGCGCACCAAACGCAATCACACGAATAGAAAACACAACAAAGGCGCGCCTGTGTTGGTTTTTTCTATTCATGTGATTGTGTTTGTTGCGCCCCATCTCTGGGTACTATGCAGGACCAACTCGCCCCACAAGCTGTTCTTTTGCATGACGCAAAGTGTGCAGTTCTTGCATGATATATATATATATATATATATATATATATATATATATATATATATATATATATATATATATATATATATATATATATATATATATATATATATATATATATAACGGCCGTCCATTCAAGCAGGCTTTTGAAATTCAACAAAGCAGTTATGGTATGGAAATGTCAATTGTGGCTGTGATGGCATTACTAAGCAGCAGCTGTATCACTACCTCAGTTTGTAGTTTAGTTCGCAGGTTCTAAGTGGCTCAGGCTATGGGGACACTGTAATTGGGGAAAAGGGAGTAGGGGCTTTGAAACCGGTGTTTTTCAACGTACCGTATTTGCCAAAATTGACCAGGCTGCATGTGTTGTTTCTCACTTGTATTATAAAGCCAATAAAGATTCCCACTTTATTACAACTAGTTAAGCAGTGAGGACAGGTGCTCACCTTTACATTGCAGAGATTTAGAGCTTTATAAGTGGTATGAACCTGCTACCACATGGCTGCGAAGCCGATCCTACAGCCTGGTACTGTACAAAGACGACATCGAAAGCTATTGCCGAGACATGAATGGGTCCCGTGGATCGCCAGTCGAATACTCACCACAGCGGGACAGTATTACTGGCACCAACAATAAGCTTAGGATGTGAAAATGATCTGTGCTCATCACAGTCTTCTTGATTAAAGGGAGAAGAAGGAATGTTAAAGCGGCACCACGTTCGGTGTGCGCGAAAGCCTAGCTTAAGATGTTAGACCTTTAAAGCAAGCAACGCACTTGAACAACGAGCAATTTACTCCCTCTTAAACACTTCCCTCAATGCACGGTTGAGGCGACCGCCGATAGCGATGCAGTGTGTGCGTTTTAACGTCCACAAGCGACAAATGGGCTCTCAGGAACTTTGTACAGGAGTGCTGGGAATTGATTTAGAACACTTGGAAGGGCTTTCTACACACCGAACACTACGCTGGCGTTTTTGCATTTCAACTGGTAGAAACGATGTCTTCGCGGCCGGGATTTGATCCAGATACTTTGGGTTCAATTGTCGAGACGAAAGCCACATGAGCCACCCTAGCCGATCCACCGAAGTTGCGACAGTTACTGAGCCTTTCCTGACATCACAACAAATGATTGCGAATGCGTAAGTATTAAGTTCCCGGTGTCTCACAAAACTTAACGTCATTTGACGCCGTCGAATATTAAAAAAAGAAGAAACAACTTTTGTATTTGGAACTGAACGCGCATCCCACTAAACTATCACAGTTATTTTTTTTTTCATTGTCATCATATTTAATAAGTATTTACGCAAGAACCGTTGACCACACTGTAATTAACGTAAAAAGGCTATAATCTTTTAATTGATCATGTACGCAAATCACTCAGATGTCGGATTCCCAAGCTTGATAACTTCAACACACCTTGAAAGGGGTTCCTTTGATATGCTCTTTCTCTGACCATGCGTCAAAATCTTCGCGACATCCAATTCAAGCCCAAAGCCGTGACATGACCTTATGAAATACATCCTCAGTTTCAATCGAGAGACGCCTGATGTCGTGGGTGTCAAGAAGAAAATCTTTTTAAGTGCCCTTCGGAGGACTTCCCAGCAGCGCAAGAAAGCATGAGCAGTGCCCAGTATCAGCTGAACAGCAGCATGTATACAAAAGGGTATCTGCCATTACTAACAAACGCGGTTAGCTAAATAAGCAAATGACATAAACCTATGCCTCCATCGCGAACCTTCCGTAATAGGTTGGTTCGAATTGTCTGGTTTACCTTACTCCACCAATAAAGCCCATTATCAAAGTAAATTTCAATCGGGGACACTTTAAGTGGTGGTTCTGTGGTCCTATATACGTTTGCGGAAACCCCAGCGTCCCGAAATCATCCATTATGCAAAGTCCGAAGTTCTTCCCAGTCCCCTTGCCTCGCAGTAGATTTTAAATTTTGTAAAAAAGCAGCAACTACATCAGCTTATATAGGTCAGTGCATAAACTTCTTCTTTACATAGTCGAAGTGAAGTCCAGTAATTTAGTTATTTTGAACGATATACTTAAACAGGATTGTACAATAGAGGAGCAAAGCAACAATAGAGGAATATATAGGGTACCCTGGTAGATCTTTTCTCGCCGATACTTATCTACAAAAATTGATAATCAACATTTTGTCGCCAAGTCGGTCGACGGGACTTAATAGTCTTAGACTGCCTAAATCATCTGTTTTACGTATGAGTACTATACACATCGCCTGACAAAAACAATGGTGGGAATAGTTTCGAGTCAATTTAAAGTCTTATTTATAACACAGCGGACTATCCTCCCGGCCCTGAATTTACAATGGCTAAGGAAGATAAAAGTTTCGAACACACCGGGAAATCATTATGATTGTTCTATAGTTTCCCTCAAGTAGTTATCTAATTTCAGCTTTAACGGTAACTTATTACTTTCAAACTCCGTTGGTGACCTCGCGATGTATGGAAAAGAGCCCGCAGTAATACTCGCGGAAAGCATTTTAAAAGACACGGTGTTCGCTTGTTACTGATTCATTATATTCTACTTCACTCATCTTATTTCTTTGCGCCACGCGTCCCCTGCCTCGCGTTCAGCGTTTGAACGAAAGCAAGCGGCAACAATAAAGAGTTAAAAAAATCTAACAAAGTAACAAAGCGCGAGCGGCGAAATGTAGTAGCAGCAAGCCATGGTAGCGCATCATAGTCCGATCGACCTATCGATCGCCAGCGACTGTTTTTATTACCTTTACCATCGTCGTCCTCAGCCACACACCATTTCGTCCTTGTCTTGCATTATGTTATTAATGCGAAAGTATTACTTCGCTATGTTCACAGATTTCTGTCCGCAGACCGCGTCAGCAAAATCGTGTCCGCAGCATTTGTGAGTAATTGAGAAGCGGTAGAGGTTAATGAGTGGTGTCAATCGATAGAGGCTGACGTAATATTGTGCCCGAAAAAATAATTTGGTCAATAAGTTATTTAGATAATTAATTAGAGGGAAAAAATATAAAAGTAAAGGCGAAAATGGTCTCATTAGCCAATAGCTTGGCGACACATTTGAATGTATCAAATACTAAAATAGTTAATCAAATCAGTCAGTTAAGATGACGTCAAGAATGTGACGTCACGCAACTTGTAGTCAAGCCAGAAAAGGGCTTAGGAAGGAATTGAGACGCAATTTGAAAGTACCAAAGACTAAAGTAGTTAATTAAGACAGCTGTTTAGGGTGACGTCAAGGATGTGACGTCACGCAACCGGAAGTAGGGCCGAAAAAGGGCATAGGAAGGGATTGGCGCGCAATTTGAAAGTACCAAAGATTAAAATGGGTAAACAAGAAGTGAATTAATGTGACGTAAAGAATGTGACGTCACGCAACCGGAAGTAGTGCCGAAAAAGGGCTAGGAAGAAATTGGCGCGCAATTTTAAAGTATAAAAGACTAATATGGGTAAACAAGAAGTAAATTAAGCAACTAGAAGCAACCAGAAGCAACCTACAGCAGCATCCGTGCTTTCGCATTACTCCAATGAAGATTCTACAGTGCTCTTTATTCTTTCTGTCATGCAAAGATGGCCGCTGGACAGCTGACAAGCACAGATGGCAATGCGAAGTTAGGACGCTGCCGCTAAGTGCCGCTATGTTTGAGAAGTTCCACAGCTAAGCTGGAGGATTATCGGCGTTCGAGAGGAGAGATGTGCGCCAGCATTGCCGCGAAGGGGTCACATATTGCGGACGGTCTACCTCGCTACCTGGAAGCGGAACGGATCGACGCTTGCCTGGCTGTAGAAATCGACAGAAACCTTTCGCAAGCCGGACTTGAGAGCGAAGGAAAGGCTTGCAACAGTCCAACTCCTCAGCAGGCGGTTACATTATGCGCGTATCTATGCACTTCGTGTGCGAGAAACGAATCAATCGTTGCTTCATAGGGCACTGTCGTGTTAGCTGTGACCTAGTTAACTGGAAATAGGGACCAACGAAAAACGCATTTTTTTTTAATTCCTCCTCTCTGGCTGCGTCTTCCCCTCACATTTAACCCTTCTTCCGATCGCATCACATTGGAAAAGGCAGGGAAACGCATAGCTAGAAAACAAACTCATTAAGGCGGTCCACAAACGTTATATCTGAGGAAACAGCTTGCCATGTTGTTGTTGTTTGTTTTTTTCGAGCATACATACGGTACATATCAGGCGGTGCTCGTTGCCTAAGCCCCGGCACCGTTCTCTCCCGTGCAAGTTTCAATGGTGTTCGCTTACAAGTTGCGTAAAGCGATGGTGATAATGTCGTCTCGGCCCCCGGCCCGATCTCAAGCAGCTGGCGCCCACATACTTCGACTGTGTCGTTGTAGAGCCTGCCCGTCGACCATGACCCAAGTGTTTTATAGAAAGGGAAATTAGGCTCAGCCCCTCTCTCCTGTTCCACTACCCCGATCTGAGATGTTTCATAATATGTTTTCTCTTTGCATTCTCTCACGCTTTCTCTCGGCCACTGTGGAGTGGCCGAGCCACGCGTGCACGGACGGCGATGAATGTTCTTCTCTCCTTCGGGTACAGAGAAAACACGGAGGGAAAAATGTACGTAGCGGTGCGAGCGTTAAGTGCGCATGGTTGCCGCAGAAACGTGTATTTAGTTTCTCTCACGCAACCGCTGAAGCGCAGGACGAAAAAAAAAAAACAAAAAAAAGGAACAACAACAAATATTTCGCCCTCTAGCTGACGGAGAACTAAAAGTGAAAACAACTGTACGTAATCGCTCTACAGTTCCCCACTGTAAAGTGCCCTGCTTCCAAGTAGTCCAACCTAGTACATACATGCAAAGCATACGCTTAAATGTTTATATTAGCTATATATAGAACACCAGCAAACAAAAGAGAGTAATAATCATTCTGAAATGTCCGTGAGTGAGTTTAGTGATGCAAAATTTTACTAAGAAGCAGTATATTTATATCAACGATTTCCTCCACACTCCGAGGTCAGCTGTGTACAGATAAAACTGCCTGCTCATGACTGCGTCATGTTTAAAATCATTAACATCATTTTTGGTCAGCTTCAGCTAAACGTAAATCTAAAATTACTAGTACAAAGGCCTGAAAACTTGGATATGAGTATTATACATTATAAATATAACCATTCCTTATACATAGCATTCACTCATTACGAAAAAGCATGACTCAGTAGCAACCTTGGCAGTTATAGAGGCCTTGCGAAATCAGGGTGTAGACAAGCCGTACGTGAAAGTGCTGGAAGACATATACAGGGGCTGCACAGCAACGATAGCTCTACATAAAGTAACAAAGTTAACATTAAGAAAGGTGTTAGGCAAGGAGATACGAGATCCCCAGTACTATTCACAGCTTCCTTAGAGGAAGTATTCAGAGACTTGGAATGGGAGCAGTTAGGGATAAGGGTAGATGGAGAATAAATACCCCAGTAATCTGCGATTCGCTGATAACATTGGAGGAGCAGGAAGAGAAAGGAGGGCGGAATTAAGGCAGGGATGTTAACCAGAAATAATTCCGGATGGCTACCCTGCACTGGGGAAGGGGGATGAGAGATTAAAGAGGGAGGCTAGAAGAGGAGAGTAGGTGAGAAAGTCACAGCCTGTCAATCAGGAAGTAGTGCCTCGTAGGCTTTGAGCGCAGATGACTTTTGTGGCCATGGTCCCAAGATTTCCTTCCGTTAAGGGATGAGCGTCCAGACGATCCAATGCAGTACGCAGCGTATGTCTTTCAGTTGCAAAAACAGGGCACTCGCAAAGGAGGTGCTTAATCGTTTCGTCATCGCCACATTGTTCACAAGCAGGGCTGTCAGCCATCCCGATCAGGAAGGCGTATTTGTTTGCGAAAGCAACGACAAGCCATAGGCGGCATAGTAACGTTGTTTCACGACGTGTTGTGTTGTAGGGAATACGCAGACGCAGACCGGGGCCCAATGCCTTGAGGCGACGGTTGGAGGACTCTCCGGTGTTGGCACGCTGAATGTGTCAGCTCCACAGCCAAACAGCGAAGCCCGCTCGCTGCGTCGGCTCTCGTTAACGGAATTTGTACTGGAAGTCCGTCGTTGTGGGCAGAACGGGCAGCGTCGTCCACCTGGTTATTTCCTGCAATGCCACAGTGTCCTGGCAACCACTGGTAGATTATTTCGCGACCTTTGGATTTTGCGGCGTGGTGCAGAGTGCGGATCTCTGCAATGAGTTGTTTATTTGAACCATGACGTAGTGCCGCTTGCATGCCTTGAAGCGCTGCTTTGAAGTCAGAGAAAACTGACCATTCTTGGGGGAGTTCCTGGCTGATGTATTCGATTGCAGCCCGTAGGGCAGCCCGTAGTTCCGCGCCAGTCGAAGAGGTGAGATTTGTAGTCTTTAGCTTTATCAAGATGGACCTTACCGGTACTACCACTGACCCCGCGGATCTGGCTGACGTAACTGAGCCATCCGTGTACACATGTATTCGGCGATTGTGCTTAGAGTGAAGGTGATCCAGCGTCATTTGTTGCAAGGCAAGCATTGGTACCCCAGCTTTCTTCTTTATGCCAGGAATTGATAGGTGAATCTGAGGTTCATGTAGGCTCCATATGGGTGCGCACGGTCTTGAAGCAGGAGTGAACTGCGAGGAAGGATAGGTGCGGTGAGCTTCAATGCTTTTGGAAAAGGCAGTACATGGTCTAGTTGCTGGGAGATTTGCCAGGTGGTGATTGGGAACTAGTTTGAGGTGTCTAATGTGTGTTCTCAGGGTCTCGACAGCAACATAGGTAGTGACAGGATGTTGTTCCCCGGCTAGAAGAACAGCTGCTGCCGTTAAAGTGCATTTAGGCAGACCAAGGCGGATGCGGAGAGCTTGCGCTCGCACATTTTGGAGAGTCCGAATGTTCGTCTTCGTGATGGTGAATATCGGAAAGCTGTACCGCATGTACCCCATAAATAATGATCGATAAAGTTGCAGCATCGAGTGCACTGATGCACCCCATGACTTTCCCCCGAGGAAGGAGAGGACATGGACAATGGGAAGTAGTCATTTTCATGTCATTCAGATGTGGGCTCTACGAAATTCCTGTCGATGACAACTACCAGGAACCGATGGGTTTTTTCATAGGGAATGGCTTTCCCGTTAATAGATATGGTATAGTGTGACATTGGTTTTCGTGCGAAGACCACAGGAGAGCATTTTTCATTTGAGATGCTAAGGCCCTGCAAATGTAGGTAAGACGTCACGATTGATGCTGCCTTTTGAAGTCTCGCACGGGCTTGGGGACGAGTCACACTTGACGCCCAAATGCAGATATCATCAGCATAGATGGACATCTGAGGAGATTGTGGCAGCGAATCGACCAGGTCGATGAGAGCAAGGTTGAACAGGGTTGGGCTTAACACCCCACCCTGTAGGACTCCGCGTGCAAGCACCGGTGTAAAAAGGTTGGTCCGTCCTGAGTTTGGTTTGTAGGGTTTAAAGTCCCAAAGCAACTCATGCTATGAGAGACGCCGTAGTGGAGGACTCCGGAAATTTCGACCACCTGGGGTTCTTTAACGTGCACTGACATCGCACAGCACACGGGCGCCTTGCTTTTCGGCTCCATCGAAAAGCTGCCGCCGAGGCCGGGATGGTCCGTCCTGAGTCTGGATAAAAAGCGACCTCTCTGATAAATAGCTGCGTATCCAGCTGAACATGCGGCCTCCAATCTCAGCGCCCTTAATGTTCAAAAACAACGCCGCAGTCAATCTTTTCATATTTCCAGTTCGAACTAAGAGGAATGAATGCAGATGACTGTTTAAACAAATCAAACACTATCGGGCAGTGTTTGCTTCCCTCTGCCATCGCAAGGGGGGAAGGGGAGCCGTGAGGTCACGTCATTGCCTTTCACGTGTGTGCGCACGTGCCGACGGTGCGCAAGAGCGCGCCGCGAAAGCGGGGCGAAAGTTCGCGTCCGGCGGACGAGGCGGCGGCTTCGGCAACAACAGCAGCAGCGGCGGCGGCGACCGGCCAACGAACCTGGCCGCAATGCGATCCCGAAGGCGGCCGCCGAAGCGGGCCGCGGCGCCCCCCTTCACCCTCTGAGGCCAAGGACGGCGGCGGAAACGCGCCGGCCACGCGGGAACGAAAGCAGGACGCGATTCCGCAACGACGCGCTCGCCGGAAGGACGGCCACGTCTCCGAGCGACGGCGACTGCAGTCTCGCCGCGGACAAGGAAGAAGGCAAACGGCCGTCGACGCTGCTTGGGCAATAGTATCTCGACCAGAGGCCTCGGTACGCTGGTCGCACGCGTGATCGTCGAAACAGAAAGACGCTCGACGTGTTATGGCACAGCGTCCAACGCATCCGCTTCGACCCCAGCTGCCCCAACCTTGTACAACCTAATCATTGCCATTACTCTTGCTCAGTAGCCAGCGGCCACTCAAACATCCATTTCCCGAACCCTTTCCAGTATGGCCTCGGTCGATGTCCTTCCGGCGAATGGAAAATCACTTAGGCGCCTGGACAGGTCTCATAAGCGCCATTCCCGCACATAACTCAGAACTTCGCTCAATGAAAGTGGAGTGAGACATTCTTTGGTACGAGAAACACCTATTGGTATATTTGCAACCCTCTATATATAGCACTTCCTAAGCGTTCAGAAAATGCGTATACACAAACGATATTCAAATGCCTTTTGTTTTGTGCGGTGATATGTCGAGCGCAAATGTGGCTGTTTTCGCAAGCATCATTTGCCTTTGTCTTCTCTCCCTTCTTATCGGGCAAAAAAAAAAAAATAAAATAAATACATAGTTTTCAGGCTTAGCAACTTATAAAAAGAGCATTAATATAGACGTTTTAGAAGATATAACATTTTGGCATCAGCGAGGTGAGAGGTGTAGATGGCTTAACTCCATTTTCCTCAAAAGAGCATTTTTTGGAGGGCTATCACTTTTCCCCAGAGCTTATAAGGTGCAAGGAAACAAATGATTTCACAAGTGTCGATCAATCCACTTTATTTACGGACTTTATTTACGCTCGACTAGAATATATAACCTAAGTGGATTTGTATTCTTACCGATAACTTAGAGAGCATTCATGGTTTGCAATTGTTATTGCATCGAAGGGAAGATAATAATATTGAGTATTATTTCACTGAAGCAAATTATCCTCTTAAAGAATGTGCAGCAATACCATTTATCCTCTCCTGCAAATTTTCCGACTCTGCATCCAGCAGAATTTGAAAAACAAACGTACGTGTAGAAAAGAAACAAAAATAGAAATAACGGACAAAATACCAATCTGGTTTGATCTTGATGTAAGAGCTGCACTCATTAGAAGATTGAGCCATAGCTTTTGCTGCGACATTTCTATATTTAATTTTCTAAACCTATTTTCCCTGTCTTAATACTCCTTAAGGAAGTGCTATATATAGGTTAGGAGGTGCGCGCGCACACACATGATTTGTTCGCACCAGCTAAGGTTCAATTCCGCTAATTACATTTATATACATTAGACTGAGTGGTGCACTCCCGAAAGGGTCGATTGTCTTTTGGGTATTCTCATCAACTAAACCCACGTGCTCTCATATACATCTTACTTATATTATGTTACTCGTGTTTGGGCCAGTGTGGCGTTTCTTTTTGCAGGAGGGTTCGCGGTGGTAGAAAAGGCTCTTCTAATGAAAAGCGCTGTGGATCGTCAAAAAAAAAAAAAAAAGATTAAAGTTCCAGTAAGAAGCGAGAAGTCGAGGCTGTTTATAGGATTGTGCAAAGGATTATAATTCCTGATCACTCCTACAAGGGATGTGGATAAGAGATGAGGCAGGGGTTTATCTCTGATTAAGAGGGAAAAAAAACGCATAGGGCGGCTATAGCTGTTAGAGCCACTTTATGTGAGCCTGGTTTTGGCAGCGCAAAGTAAGTCAATTCTTTCAGAAAATAAATTAGAATTCCTGGTGGTGAACGAAACATTCCGGATCAAGAAAGGAGGCGAAATAGTGCTGTTTTTGCTAAATAATGAAAATGTTGCCGCTTTTCAATAGATAGACTTTTTTTTTAGTAACACGACGTGAACTTTTGGTGTCTTTGAAAGCATGCACTGGGGAAAACAGTGAGATTCAGTTCCATAATGCAGCCTTTTTATGGGGAATTTCATAAATCGTACGGATCCACCATCCACCAAAGCTCTGCCAACAAAAGCTCTGTGCTGGAGGTAGGCATTTTGTTCACCATCCTTGACCGTAAAACCACCTTGTTTTAAATGGCTAACGGTATTTGCAGGAAAATTGCACTTTTATATTTTGTCAAGTGCGCACCTAGCTTTAGAACATGTTCCTAAATGGGTAACTTTCAAAACGTTTCAAGTACGTCTATTACTTTTTGGTTAGTTAGTTAGTTTTTTTTTTTTTTTTTTTTTTTTTTCTTGTGACTGTTCCTGCTCAGATACGGTTAATGGTTTGAAAAGAATGTAAGCCACACTGACAGAGTCTGTTTCTACACATGCCTCTGTACAAGATGTGCGGCAGAAGAGAAGAGAAGGAAGAAACGGTGGTGTTTTGGAGCTAGTAGGCCTCACCTTGTTCCGCTCCCATCTGCATTGTAAATAAACACTCCCTTATGTAATACGTTCAAAGAGTCACATTGAAAAACTTCAAACATATTTATTTCGACGTTTCTCAAGAACGTATGTACAGAGCGCTCAGGCGCTTTTTTAAAGGTTTTCTGCCTTCTTAGCGGATTGTCTTGTGTGCGCACTCACTTTTCTCCTTAAGATTGACTTGGGCCCATTGTTGACCACACCTCAGCATTAGCTACGTGACACATGCCAGTGGCCTGACGGTGTTTGTGGCGAGCGGCAATGGCTATCGTGGACGACGGGACCCCATATTATGATATCTGGGACTGGGCGCTCACTGCGTTTGTCTGCCGTCATGCTGTCGCCCCGCTTAATGAAACGGAAAGTGAATAATGGATCCTTATGGAATGTAGCACTATACGGTTTCTCGCATTCAAGTGTTTCTAAATGAGATAATCGGCATTCCAGCCTACGCCATATGTCTTGTAACGAACCTACACTACTGTTTCGAGGTGATGCAGCGAGTTAAGCGCAGCTCTAAATGACGCTGCACAAAATGCATGGAAACTGTGTGCTTAAATCAGGCTGGCTAAAGCTTATCGAAAAAAAAAAAGAGAAAAAAAAAATCAATCACGCAAAAAAAGCAGCTTAATCATCAGACACTAATTTCGACGCACAATCGCCTGTGTCGAACCAACCAGCGCAAGAAACGTTCCCTTTTTAAATTATATGCATAAAGGATTCCTTAAGTAAGAATTTGTTCTCATTCTGACGTCATCCGCAGCACAGGTAATTCCTCTTTGCACCCCACCGATTGAATTTTTATTCCTATATAATATCTAGCTTCCTTTGGTATCCATCTTTAATTGCAACGGACTCAGGCGATTAGTTTTGCCTTTGGCACGCTGCATTTGCTGTCCGTTTCTCACACGTGGTGTCAAGAGGAGTGAGAACCCAGGCCGGGCGTTTGGTCCGTAACAAATGCAGAGCTCTATCGTCTCTTCAGTCGAAGCACCTTAGTCAGTCCTGGACAAATGATACAAATGAAGGGCATGGCGATATACCCAACATGCTCAACGGCGCCGACAAGCATGCATCTCCAGAAACTTCGAACAGTGCTTCTTCTTCCCAAGGCAGACGACCCACACGCGTGCTCGTTCAGCCAGTGTCCGCCCTATCATCTCCCTCAATTGTAGACGGTTGCGAAAAAAGCATTATTATCGTCTAACCTCCATTTCGGCGCCTAACATCTCTCTAGCGTTCGAGTGTTGGGCCTGTTTCTTTGTGTGTGACGCCCGTGTCGACCATGACCTGAGTGTTTTATTCGCGTGGGGGAAAATGGGGCAAAACCTCTTTGCTTCACTCCGTGACTTGGGCCTGGAGTAGTAATTTAGTGGAGAGCGTTCAGTATGGACCTCACTGTGATCATTGCAACATGCACGGGCTTTGTTTAGCTTGCAGAACGGCTAATTTGTACGTACGATACGAAAGGTATACTAGCCGTTTATTTGTAACGCACAAAAGGGTGAAAAAGCCGATGAAAATAAGGGCACAAAAGAAAAAAAATTCATCTGTCTTATCAAACATGAAGATGCGGAAAGGTGGCCGCGACAACTTTGCCCAGACTTCATCCCAGTCTACCATAAGAGCGTCCACACCAAGACCAGCATAGATCAGGCTCGCCAGGATCCCACAACGACACATGACAGGTTTTGTAGCGCTCAACTGTGAAGATAGAGGGCAGGGGTGATGGTAGTCCAGCAAAGCATTTCACGAGCGTCGGGTTGTTCTAGCATATGACTAAGGTATCGAAGCTACTGATGGACAATGGATGGGTCCTCTGCACCCACCACCCTCCATGCCCACCACAAACTCAGCCACAGGTTGCCACACCTTACAAGCGTATACCCTGGTGGCCCGCAGTTTTCACCCAAGATAACAGCTACTTGGTTCGACTGGTGAGCGTTCGCTCACAAAACAGCGCGCAGAACGGGAAGAGCACACCGTCTTGTCATCCCCGTCTTTATGGTCGGCATTCATCCGTTAAAGGCCGTTTGCATATACTGTATTAAAGCAACACATCACGCGGGGCTGCATGGCATCAGGAAGCTACTGAGAAATTGCCATAGAGGAAGCAAAAGCTCGAAATCTTTGATTCTATATGGTGTTCAACCTGTGCAATAGAAGACAGTTTGGCTGCCTTTGCTTCGAATGTTTTGGCGAAGCGGCGATTTTGTAGCAGCAGCTGTCTGAAACACTTTTGTCATGGCGAATGACTTCGTAGTTGGCCTCGTATTGTGCCGCAAGCAAAACTTGCATGTTTCTTCTGATCCTAAAGACTGTCAGGTAAACCTGATCCATAAAGGGCGTATTTAACCTTTGGGCCGAGCGTATAGGCATTCTTGCGAGGGAGGCCTCAGTAGATGCACATTTGGACAACCTTTCTCCCATCGAGCGCTTCTGGACAGATAAGAAGTTTTCGCTTGCGAATAAATAAACAAACAATAACCAGGCTACAGCCAAAATATATTGTAGCATACAAAATACATAGCGGGCACCGTCATTGCCATCGACTGACGATGAGGGGCATGGACAAATACAGTTCAGTGGTAAAAAAGTACACATCAGTAACTTCGTTGCCACATGCGCGTCTGCTATCGGGCGCCGTAAAAGATCCTGAGATCAATCTGAAACGTAATGTCTTGAAAAAACAAAATACAGTGCTTCGTTTGACTCAACAAAAGCGACCGATGAAATAGTGACGAAACTGATCATAGCCATTGAATACATAAAAAGCAAATTAATTTGGCAGGCTTTATAATGTTTAACTTTCATTCCGTTATTGTTAGCAAGTAATTTTACGCGAGCACCACCAGTAAGTTTTGAAACTCGGTAGCAATACCGCTCCTCATCGCAACAACATTCGGCGGGAGCCGGGAGAGAAATTGGAGCTGTTAATCCCAGAAACGCCACCGCATTTCAACGAGACTCACCGTAACGGCGAATCAGGCAGCCTTTTTTTTTATTTTTTTTTCTCAGAAACAACAATATATTCGCAAGCCGAAATGCATAATGAGTGCCCTTGGCTTGCACCGACCCGAAGCACGAAGCAAGAGTGCGGCTTGCGCTCGGAACATGTCGCAGGAAGAGTCACTCTGACGTAACGGTGTCGTAGCGGTAAAAATCCTCCACAATTAAGATTCTTTCCTCCTCAAGATTTGAAGTAGGACAAGGCCTTACCGTTCGTGTTCGGGCCACGAACCGGCATGAGGGTTGAAAGCAGCAAATTTGAAAGTTAAAGCTGCATATAGTTATAGCAGGGGAAAAATTAAGAGGGGGGGGGGGGGGGGGGGCTCATTGAAAGAGTTCATTGGAAAACACCAGGAGAAGAACAGCTAGTTGCTTTCTCTAATCGCTTGCTTGCGCACGGCTGCTGCTAGTGTCATAGTGGTATACAGATGAGTTTATTGGGTTGAAGGGCAGAGAGAGTGGTCGGAAAGAATAATATCTGGCCTCAGGATGGTCTGGGTGACACCATAAATGAAAATATGTACAGCCTTTGTCAACAGTGCAGAGCCCGGGGTATCTGCTTTTGAGCCGTGTAGCAGCGCTGATTTAGCGTTGGTGGAGCTCCTTCCCAGTGGAGAGGGTAGAACAAAAAATCTTTTTACCATCAAGAGTTTCGGAACGCTGGAAATGCATTAAGCCGCACAAAGTAGCTCAGAAGCAGACTCCCTGGGCTCTGCACTTTTGACAAATGCTGTATATGCGCGTGTGACGTGCCGTTGAAACATATGAAGTCGAGGCTAGTGTCGATCAAAAATATTTAAAAAGCCCGCATTGTCTGCAGAACTTTCCAACCCGCTAGGCCGAACACCTAGCAGTAGGTCCACGTGGAGTGGCCTGCTTTCTTAACACTTCAGGCAAACGGTCATCGTTATTCATAGGCGTAGCTTAACGTTGTTACAGCCATCATTACCGCGACCACCTCGCATAGCATTGTACACAGGCTGTAAACTGTTTTGAACTGTCCCGCCGATCCCTCAGAAAGTTTTAATAAACCCTGGCTAATCCAAACGTGAAACTTTTCAGCAAGTGTTCACACTGATCGGGCGACGTAAGTATATTCGTGCGTGCGTGTGTGTGTGTGCACGCGTGTGTGCGTGCGTTTGTATCTGTGTGTCTGTGCATGCATGTGCGTGTCTGTGTGTGTGCGCGCGCGTCTCTGTGCGTACGTGTGTGTGTCTGTGTGTGCGCGTATGTGCGCGTGTGTTTGTGTCTGTGTGTGCATGTGTGTCTCTGTGTGTACATGTGTCTGTGTGCGCGTGCGTGTGTGACGTGTGTGTCTGTGTCGGTGTCTTTGTGTGTGTGCTTGCGTGTGTATGTGTGTGCCCGCGCGTGTGTGTGCACCATTGTGTGTCTGTGTGTGCCGCGTGTGGGCGTGTCCGCGCGTATGTATGTGTCTGTGTGTGTGTCTATATGCGTATGTGTGTCTGAACTTGTGTCTGTGTGTCTGCGTACTGTGTAAGTGCGCGCGCGCGCGCGCGCGCGCGCGTGTGTGTGTGTGTGTGTGTGTGTGTGTGTGTGTGTGTGTGTGTGTGTGTGTGTGTGTGTGTGTGTGTGTGTGTGTGTGTGTGTGTGTGTGTGTGTGTGTGTGTGTGTGTGTGTGTGTGTGTGTGTGTGTGTGTGTGTGTGTGTGTGTGTGTGTGTGTGTGTGTGTGTGTGTGTGTGTGTGTGTGTGTGTGTGTGTGTGTGTGTGTGTGTGTGTGTGTGTGTGTGTGTGTGTGTGTGTGTGTGTGTGTGTGTGTGTGTGTGTGTGTGTGTGTGTGTGTGTGTGTGTGTGTGTGTGTGTGTGTGTGTGTGTGTGTGTGTGTGTGTGTGTGTGTTCGTTCGCATGCGCCTGAGTGTCTCGCATCTTAAATTCTCCGAATCTCCATCCGCGACACGGACTGCTCAGCGTACGGCTCTGACGTCCAAGCGTAGCATTTGAAGGAACGTCGAGAACAACTCCATTCAATTGAATATATGCTTCTCTCTCGTTATGGCGTTACCTTGGCAGCAAAGAATATTTTCATCTATGAGAAAATCCATTTGAATATGTTTTTTTTTTTTTTCACCACTTGATTCAAACTCGCGATGTACACATCGTAAACAAGCACTGCTAACTTTTCCCGTTTCAGAGCGATAACTAAACTCCTCCCATTCACAAACCTCAAATTCAAGGGATATGGTGCAGTTGTGACCTTCAATTGTCATTGTCACCCTGTACATTAAATATCGTCATTTTCATCAAATGACAACTGCAAAAAACTCTCGCCCTGTTCATTCACCATCATCGTCTTCATGAAGTTTTCTCTGCGCCGCTCTTTCATTTAACCTAGGTAAGTGCACCATACAAGGTAACAAACTGGATTCCAAGAGAAGGAAAGCGTAGCAGGGGGCGGCAGAAAGTTAGGTGGGCGGATGAGGTTAAGGAGTTCGCAGGGGTCAAGTGGATGCAACTAGCACAGACCCAGGTTAAGTAGAGAAATATGGGAGAGGCCTTCGCCCTGCAGTGGGTATAGTCAGGCTGATGATGATGAAATACACCATACGCATACGCCACCTCGTTAAATTCTGACAGCTCAGCCGTGCCATACAGGCTGCCGAGGACATTAACCAAAGAGAAGTCAAACTAGGGCGCAGCCGAGAAGCTCGGCCGATGGCCAACGCTTTTAAAGCTCAAGCATATATATAGTTGAGCTTATACAACGTTTTCTCATATATTTTATAGTATATTATTTACATCTACCCGTGTCCTTTCTTCATGCCCCGCCCCTCTTCATCTCCTCCCTGTGCCTTTTGTTTCCCTTGACGGCAGCTGGACCACGGCTTACTACTCAGGCTACTAGCAAGTGCCGCGGAGAGCGAAACCTTTTCCTTCCTTTTGTTGCTTGATTGAAACACTGAGGAGAGAGAAGAAATCACGTTGGCTCTAAAGAGTCTGCTCGCGGCTTAAAGTTCTGGAGACCTGCAGCCTCTTGGAACAACATACACAGAGAAATCTCACGCAAGGCCGGGGATGCCGCGAGGCTCAATCAACTCTCCGGAGAATGCTCGGCTGGTTGCCCGGCCAATTAGCGTACGGGCCTGCGTGACCGCGCTCAGGTAGGCAGAGCCGGGCGTCCCCTCTAGTACGCTCGCCGCTAAAATGTATACGGGTTCGGGGCGCACCCATGTGCACACGTGCAGAGGTCACAACGAACCACACAATTGCCAGCTCAATTCTCGTATAGGCTCAGTATGACACGTCCGTCAGGATTTCTGAGCCAACTTTATCAGACGCATTTGTGTGAACGTCATCGAGATCTTCTCCACTGCAGATAGACGCCACGACAGCTTGCATACTAATTACGTCTGCCTTAGCGGCCGGACTCCCCCTTACGACCGACTGCGACAAACTTGCGTACAAAGTCGACGCGCGCGCAAGCTGCGGTGACCTTTTACACTTCCACCGGATACTGCAAGGTGATGGAGCTGCACGAAGTAAGGCGCGCCTCGAGGCGTCCGGGTGTAGGTGCGTACAATCAAGGTCCTCACCGCTAAGAATGCATGAGCACACGCAAGATCGAGGGCACGTGCATACGCGTCTATAGCCGTATACACACTGCTGAATATACAGCGTGTTCCACGAAGTAGCGAGACAAAGCTGAGGCACACAGAGAGCGCGGTACGCGAATGCAAAGTAAAGGCTGCTCCGTCGTCAATAGGCGTGCGGAGTTGCAACTTCCTTTCGTTATTGAATGTACGCGCACCTGCCTATTAATCCGCGCCTCGAGGTATATAGCTCCCGTACGCGCGCAACATGTAAGAAGGCCCTTTTGCCGTAAACACCTTTTCCTTTTTCCGGTCCCAAGAAAAACAAATAAAGCGACGTTACATGATTTGGAAACGGTCGTCAAAAGAACGAAGGTCTACGCAACCTGTGTGGAGGCCATGACGTCACTATCCACGTCAACATAGCTGTACACAGCGGCCGACTTTCCAAGGCTCAAATGCACTGTTTTTATCGATGCTTTTAAGCCCTTGGTTAGGCAAGAACTGTTGCATTTTACTGTATGCTTTAATTGTAAGTCTCAGCGGTTCGACACACTCGCGTACATACACTAGCTTGCTTTTATGATTGGGGTTCAAAGGTTTAAGATTTAGATATGACTTGAGATGGAGGTGTTCATTCTTACCTAATATGTTCTCGCGATGGCCACCTTGTCTATCACAATATGAAAGAAAGTGTTTGAACTCTTTTTCTGCTTTCTACAGGAGCGAGACAGCTTTGCGACATTCCCATTATGTGCTGGCGCAGGGAGGAATCATATTTATAATTCCCTTTGGACGCTGTTATAATGTATACCTAGAAAACTGTAAAAGCTATTATTATTGCACTGTTGCTAACTCATCGGCACATATTCTTAAAATTTTGAATCTTTTGGCAATGATGCAGATCAGGCCTTAAAGTTAGTGCTGCTACCACTGACTAGGCTTTTTGTCTATATGCTACAGAGTTTATTCTTCAAGTGTCTCCTAACACAGTAATCGTAATAAAAGGTAAGACATTTTTAGAAAATTATGTCCCCCTGCCCGCGCGCTGGCGCATTCGTTAACCGAAGGTGCTTTAATCTCGCTCAGGCATCGCATTTGGCGATCCTTTAGTCCGCGATACGTGCCAAAAATTTCTGGCCTGCCATCCGCAATAATTGGAAATGCGATTACATATTCGCAAATGCGGATTGTTAGAGCGTTCCTTGAAACTGAGCATGGGACGGCGCTTACATTTTCATCAACGACCGCCCAATACGACCTAAAGATGCCGGCGATGAAAAAAAGGTCGCAGATAGATACCCGAGCTTAAACGACCTAGTGCGCTGTGCAGCGATGGAATCCGGAGTTTCTAGCCTGCAACCGATAACACTGCAACGTCAGTTATGAACGCTGGAGAGCCGGAAACGGCTTCCGCCCATAACTTCACGGCAAGGTCTATACGTAAAAGCTTTCTCCGTGTACACGCATACTACAACGGGTTGTCAGGATCGCCGAGCAAGGTGAAGTAAAATGAAAGAAAAATTCTCAGACGTCTCTTTTTCTCCAGACGAAAGTGAAGCTGAGCCTCTCTTCATGAGAGCATCCACAACCAGGCACACAGTCCGAGCCAGCAGTTTCTTGTCGGGGTAGACGCGGCAAAAAGTCCCAGGAAAAGTGATACAATAAAGATAACGGGTACCACGGCTGGATGTGGCCCAACAGCGAAACGTCGCCTGGGTGCGCTAAATAAAACGCAGCAAGACGTCGACGACCGCTTGGCACTCAATGCAAAACTCGTTCCACTGGAAGCCCAAGAGGGCTCAGTCCTCGAACCAGCTCGCACCCGAACGGACGGACGGAGTGGGGTAATGACTACAGTGGTGGCAACAGTTAGCGCGCGCAAACGGACGCTAAATAGCAACGGCTTCGTGCTTTGCTGTGGGGCAAGGCAATACAGTTGACAACAGTTACTTTGCGAGATGTGCCGCGTTCAATTGCAGAACATACGATGTCTCCTATTTAATTTCTTTTGAGAAGATTGGTTTGGTTTGGTTTGTGGGGTTTAACGACCCAAAGCGATTCAGGCTATATGAGAGACGCCGTAGTGGAGGACTCCAGATATTACGACCACCTGGGGTTCTTTAACGTACACTGATATTCGTAACAGCAAAAGTGAAAATGACAAGAGGGAGTGAGTGAGTAAAGAATTCAACATGCTTCCGCAGAACCATTTAGTGAATTTGAGGCTTTTTTTTTTTTGAATTACTATTCCAGACAACGAACACAAAAGAACAACCCATCCGTGAAGAAAATGCTTTCTATAAGGCTTAAGTAGATAGATAGATGGATTTATTGAAAGGAAAAGGCAGAGAGGTTGGCCGGAATAATTCAAATCTGGCCTGCTTCTCTGCACTGGGGAAGGGGAAGGAGAGAAGAAAGAAGGTCATGATGGGTGACGATGTGGGAGAAGGCATATGAAATACATATACAGACACAGTAGCTTGTTCTACAAGCGCGAATCAAGTCCGCTGGCGGACAAAAAACGGCAAAGAGCGCGCACTGCCTGGACACCCTTCCCCTTGTCCTGCCAAGCGCCCAGCAGTTCCTCCGACAGAGGCCTCTTGTCTAAACGCTTCAAGGAAGCGGCTAGCACACTTCTTTCGCACGCATACGCAATCAGATAAGCGAACCAACCAAGCCTTACAAGTTACAGCAACCATGATTTCATGAACGTCAGACGCAATGATCTCTAAGTTCGAACTGTAGAGGAACGCTCAGGTTACTTACTCTCTGATACCAACGAAGATGGCCGAGAGAATCGTGAGACACCACAGCAGATATATTCTATAGCTCGTTTTCAGCAGGAAACATCGGAATTATTTTCTTGACCCAGCTGTGAACGATACGCAAAAGAAACACGCTATATCATAAGTGTCATGAGAATCTGTTCCGACTTTTGATATCCAGCTCTGCGTCGCGCTTGCTATTGGCTGCTCCTGTGTTGGCACTATACGTGCGCGCTTGCGCAGTTACTGTTCTGAAGAAAAAAAAAGAATGTGTGTGTGTGTGTGTGTGTGTGTGTGTGTGTGTGTGTGTGTGTGTGTGTGTGTGTGTGTGTGTGTGTGTGTGTGTGTGTGTGTGTGTGTGTGTGTGTGTGTGTGTGTGTGTGCGCGCGTGTGTGTGTGTGTGTGTGTGTGTGTGTGTGTGTGTGTGTGTGTGTGTGTGTGTGTGTTCGTGCGTGCGTGCGTGCGTGTGCGCGCGCGCGCGCGCGTAAAGTTCTCTCGCTCTGCTTTAAGGTTCTAGCTTCTCGCTACAAAATTATATAGTTTGTTTCAGTGGCGCAGTTGCCGATTACTGCTTATTGCTGGCCTCGTCAACAGAAGAAAATTAACGATAGCAGTAATTATTTTTCTCACCCATTTTCTAAATGAAAGCACAGGAATTCCAGGTTTCATTCAAGTGGATAAAAAATTTAACTTATCAAGCTGACAGCCACTAACATGGCTAGTTTCCCGGCTTCGTGCACGGCAAGAGCGCTCCAATGTCACGACGGCCGTGGAAGTTGGAGTTTTGGATCGCTGCCAGGCACAACGAGGTTCTCAACAGATTCGTACCATTAACAATGAAAAGTAAAACATAAAGCAGTTTATCCGGTCAGTGCACCTCACCTGTGCAGTATAAACTGAGAAACTAGCAAAAAAAAAAGTAGAGAGATTTAAATGCAGCCAGGAAAGAAAAATGCGAAGGTTACGTTAGCAGCAAGGGAGTGGCGCGCACTTGGAGAACAAACGTGAGGCTATATTATCTGACCTAAAATTACAAAGAATGAAGAAAGTGTATCTGAGAAGGTCATGTAATAAGCAGGGAATATAACGCGTCTGTGTCCTTTTAGGCAATCTCAATAGATATCAAATGAAAGTAAATTATCGAGGGCGAAGCAGAGAATTAGGTAGGGGGTTGTTGAGTGCGGCTGCGGCGACTGGCGTAGTTAGTGGAGATCTGCGAGAGAGGTCTTTACCCTGAAGTAAACTTGACCTACGGCTTGCGATGGCAGTGGTTGCTATAGACCCGTCATTAACCGAGAACTACGCGATGTCATAAGGTCACGTGCCCACCTGTGGAATGGCAGTCACGGCATCGTTTTCTAGGCTAGAAAGTCGATTTGAAATCATTATATACAGTATAGTGATCAAAGTGAGCAGCACGAACGGGGTTAATTTCTGCCGGATGCCCTGCCTGACCGTTTATGGAATAAGGACGTGTTCTTTATCGGCAGATAACCGTCTACCTATTGACCTAGGCAAATTTGCTGCACTGAAAAATTATCGTTAGAATCGAGTCGGCTGCCTGAACCCTATCATCATCATCATCATCATCAGCCTGATTATACCCACTGCAGGGCGAAGGCCTCTCCCATATTTCTCCACTTAACCCGGTTCTGTGCTAGCTGCATCCACTTGACCCCTGCGAACTTCTTAATCTCATCCGCCCACCTAACTTTCTGCCTCCCCCTGCTACGCTTTCCTTCCCTTGGAATCCAGTTTGTTACCCTAAGCGACCATCGGTTATCCTCTCTTCGCACTACATGTCCTGCCCATGTCCATTTCTTCTTCTTAATTTCCCCTAGAATGTCGGTAACTTGAGTTATTTCTCTGACCCACTCTGCACGCTTTCTATCTCTTAATGTTACCCCTACCATTTTTCGTTCCATATAGCCCTCTGGGTTGTCCTCAACTTAAGTAGAACTCTCTTGGTTAGCCTCCACGTTTCAGCCCCATAGGTGAGTACAGGCAAGATGCAACTGTTGTATACTTTCCTCTTGAGCGATACCGGTAAGCTGCTAGTCATAATCTGCGAGTGCTTGCCAAATGCGCTCCATCCCAATCTTATTCTTCTTGATATTTCCTTTTCATGGTCCGGATCTGCGGTTACTATCTGTCCTAAGTAGACATATTCGCCTACTACTTCCAGTATTTCGCTACCTAATGTAAACTGCTGTTCCTTCCCGAGGCTGTTGAACATTACCTTAGTCTTCTGCATACTGATTTTCAAGCCTACCTTTCTAATTTTTCTGTCTAGGTCATCAATCATTATTTGCAGTTCATCCCCCGAGTTGCTTAGCAAGGCAATGTCATCAGCAAATCGCAGATTACTGAGGTATTCTCCATCTACCCATCTGAACCCTATAAGCGTCATTATATCCAAGGTGAACCGGTGCGCCTGAGGGCTCCGACGAAGGTTACTGTGCAGGCGTTGTGCATGGAATCGTTGTGGGCATAGCTCCGGCCCAACTGAATGGGGCATATAAAGTGCCGGAGCCCTTCACTGCGACGGCCCTTTTCTATGTCCCCTTTTTACAACTCCACGGGAGTTGAACAGTTACGCGTGCCGTCCCTTTCCATTAACAAAGTTATGTACATTTATTTTCCCCTCTGCGCGCTGTCGCCTCGTTCTTTCCCTCACAGCGGAGAGCGGGTACCCGCCAGCTCGCGGCCGGCTTAGTAGAGTGCCTCGATGTAGCGCGTGCGGCGGCGCTGGTATCGAGGCACTCTACGGCTTAGTAAGGCTCCTCTACGGCTTAGTGGTTAGTTGCGCCACCTTACGGCGCGGTTGAGGATTTCTGCCGTTTAGGCATAACTATTGTTGCTATTACTTTCGCTGTTGTTTGTTTATTTGTCTCTGCATCTAAAAGCTTTCTTAACGCTCTTATGCTTAGCGGGGTCCCTATCGATTCCCTTCTACAAAACATCCCGTCGGAAATCTCTGAAAAGAAGCGGTGATCTACGGACGACGTCGAGCGTGTTATTTACTCTGGATAAGCCTTCAACTATGCAGATGCGAGCGAGATGACCGTCTCGTCGTCAGTCGGACCAATTGACTGATAGAGAGGAAACGTTTGGACGCTTCTCTGGTGTATCTTGAGATGCCAGAATCAGCAAAGACTGCGCACACTTTGAGCCGTATACAAAGTGTGCGCAGCCGCGACACGCATAGTCCTTTTGGAACTATTTGATGCTGGCCGCCTATCATTTAGCGTTCGCCATGGACGTACATGATACACACTGAACGAAGCACTGTCCTTCTTTATATTATATTCCGTACTTGCCGCCTTGGTTAGCCGCTATACCCACTCGTCGGTAGAGTTCCAAATGGGTCCAGCCGAGTGGAAACCCTCCAATTGGAACAAATACGCAGCACATCGCAGACCTGCACTTTTTAAGTGCTGTCATTATCCGATGCAATACAAAGCTGCGCTAACGCGACAAGGTCACACGGACGAAGAAAAGGCTGAACACACAAAACGTCCAGCCTTTTCTTCGTCCTTGTCTCGTTAGCGCAGCTTCTTATTGCATCGAATTATGAACCAACTAGCCCGACAAGTTATACTAATGTCATTATCATCACCACCATCCTAACTCGATCAAAGGAGAAATGGTTCTCTCATGTCCCTCCAATCAATCAGTCGTGGTCAGAGCTGTTCTGACAGCACTGGCCAAGTTATTCCTGCAGATTTCCTGGCGTCATCTTCGTACGCTGCCTCTCTGTCGACCCCTAGTATACGTTTGCCTCACCTAAGAAGCAATCCATCCTTACCCTAATGGCTGGTTCCCAGAGGCATACGTCACCCGACAGGCTGCACTGGAATCAACCTTGCTTTCCTCCGCTGACGTTAACCACGATAAATCGAAAGCGCTCGCACCACATCTTGTATATGAATGTGCCCTAAAGACCAGAATTGTGCCCATTAAATTTTCTGCCAATGTCCATTTATTCTTGTTTATTTCTGCTATGATATAATTAGGTCATGTTTGTTTCTCGACCCAGTGCTTTCTTTTTATTGCGAAAGCAATACTACTCTAGGTTTCAAGCCTTCAGCAGGGCACCCACGTGACGCTATGACGTCACACTTCACGTGACACTTGGGCTACCAACTCAAGCGGTCGGCGTAGCGCGGTCGCAGCCACGGCGCAGCGCGTGACGTCCACGCCACGTGACACAAAAGCGGCCGGCATGGAGCGCTAGAGGCGCAGCTGGTGCTCACGTGATACGTGACGTCAGGCACGTTCATGCGGCTTGGTTAAAGCGGGGCTTTATATGTGGGCTGGCAGGAGCTGCCAACTTGGGCAGCTCCTGCCAGTATATGCAGTAGGCCTTTCGAGACCACGATACCACCTTATGAAACTCATGGCACATCTCGTGAGGCCCCAGTCATGAGGCGCAATTCAGTCTCGTGAGGCGCAGCAGAGAGGACCTCATGGGCCTCTTGGAGCACTTCAGAGAACCGGTCATCGAACCAATTCACGAGACTAATTTGATTTCATGTTACTCTTCATAAGACTCTATGACTGCTGCTACTCATCATGACTATAGTCATGAAATCGATGCTGGCTCTAAAATCTAACGGTAGGCGCTCAAACGGGCGGAGGGAGGGATCAGAATGCAGTGCAGCAATCATAAAGTTGGTTCTTCGTCTTGAAAAACAATATTTGTCTTTCTATTTTATCCTGTTGACTGACGGTTCTTAAATGAGGGTATCCGGGAGTTTGCGAGACGCATGGTTGGGCCAAGCTGACGCCGCCTGCAGATGTTAGGCGCTCGCCGTACGGGGATTCCCCGGATGAGTCCTTCGCGTACCTCAAAACCCCACTGTTGCGCAAATTCAACTGCATTGAACCAGCCAACATGTTATTTATTATTTCAGGACTGGCATCATTATCCGTGAACCCCGCTGCAAATTTGGCTCCGAGTTGTCGCGGTTTCACCGGAAATGGGAATTTTTCGTGCCACATCTGGTCGTAATTGCATGCAGCAGAAATAGCGTTTCGTTTAAATCATTCTGCCGAAGTTTTCCTGTATGTTGACTCTCCGAAGCCCCATCTTGCGGGCTCGACGCCAACTAGACGCCAAAGCATTAAACTGCCTGGCGAGCTGAGTGTTACGTGTGTTGCACTTCAAAGTGGTTGCAGCGTCGGTGCGTTGCGCGTTTCATTCATGCTATACACGCGACAGCCCACTTGACAAGCACGCTTAAACGAAGGCAGAAAAATGTGACCTTACTGAAGAACTGAGAACGGCCTTTAAATTCGATTTTTTAACGTAGGTTTCGGGCCTTCGCGCGACGCCCGGCGGTAGCCACCATTGACCCTGAAGTGGGGTCACGTGACATGACGTCACGTGATGACGTCACATCGGCTGCAGATGTTTTTTATGCACCGGCGAAATCCAGTTAAGTTTTCCGCAGATTTTTTTTTATGTGTTCACTTTTTGTACAGCTAGTCATCATAATTAAAAGGTGGTGGAGCGCATACGCCTCCCTCGATGAGCCATACGCAGACGAATCCAGGTACAGAGAGAAAAAAACAAAACAAAACAAAAGCGTCAATTCAAGACAGGCTAAGAATATCTAACGCTGGTCTTGACTGACGCAAGAATATTTGCCTTTATTCGCTCGTTCAGAAAGCCGGAACCAAGGCAAAAGGCACAGGAAGTTAAGTGAGCAGATAAAATAACGTATTAGAACTGCATTCTAAAACGGCACTGTAGATTGCAGATGCAAATTTCTAAGGCGGAATTACACTAATGACATGAAATATTAGTCAAAGAGGGTACAAGAGCAAATTGCGAGTTGATTCGGAACATAATGAGATAATTAAGATTAACATAATATCGCTTAATTGTGATAGAACTGCGAATTCGGGGCAAAGGTCTTCAGACCACTGTAGCTGGCTGTCAAGCCTGGGAAAATGCCCATATCGCAAGTCCCCCCTCGTGTTGCAGACGGAAGCGGCGGAATGCTGGTCTGAAGTATAATTTTGGCCATTTCGGCGCTAACAGGCTTTCCAGCGGCTATCCTCTCTCTCAAGAATGGGAGGGACAGTTTTCCGCGGTTTCCTGCAGGACGCTAGCAGACGCCTTCATTTTGAATGACACACGTTACTTTATCTTTTCTTTTCTTAAGCATCTTATATGTCATATTGGTCAAATATTTAGGGGAATCCCCCGACCCTGCGTACAAAGCATGTGTTTTGCCGCATCTTAAAGAAAGTAACTGATAATTTATGCAGTCTAGGAGCCGCTGGAAACTTAACAGTGCTTAGCATTCACCCACGTATATACCTATAGCAGGGGTATAAGATTTTCATTCAGACAAAAATTACAGGTCGAGAATATCGGCTACTATAGTAACCTATGAACAAGGTATCAACAGAGGTATTCAGCATGCTGTGCATGTAAAAATCCCTTCCCTGCTCCCAGGGGCCAACAGGCTTAATTCAAGTAAGCTTATCGCTCGGCGGTATCCAAATACGTATTAGGCCGCGTATGTACTTAACAAAATAATTCACATAAAGCACGCATACCTAACTTTCTGTTCATAATGTTTTAGTTCCAAAGCTTTCATATTGTTAAACGTTGTTAAACGTACGATTTAGAACGGCTGAGAGACCTCGCCTTAAAAGCATTTAAAGGCGCGCGAGCTGCCTACTTAGGAACAATGGGTTCGATTCGACCTCACGTACCAACGCACGAGACAATTGAGCACCGCCAGTCGGTTACCGCGCCGCCAGACCTCAAGCTAACCGCCCTGGCCAAGTGCCAGCCTAGGTGATCAGGAGAAAAACACATGCCGATTTGTGCCCCCTCCCCCTTTTTTTCCCGTAAACTAAAGCGAGAGAGACAAAAAAAAAAAAAAGAAAAGAAAAAAAAAAAAAAAAAAACGGGCCCCTGGCCGGTCCGGACCTTGTCAAAGAGCAGTCGGACCATGTCCACTTGGACCTTACGTATGCATGCACTTCAGCCGAAGCATAGACGCTCGATTCGTTCCCCGCCCCTGTAAAGCCGTGGGCCGCTTCGGTGCAACCCGTTTCTGACGAGCGGAGCCATTTCCATATGGGATATCTAGATTGAACGTCAGTTCACATGTAGTGGCTGATGTGCATATGCTGCGGGCTTTGTTTCGCAACTAAACTAACGCAAAGTTGCGAGGAAAACAAACTTATCGACACACCATTTCACAGTTCTGCTGCTCGCCAGTTCGATCATTGCACCTACGCCCTAAAAAGATGTTTATAAACCGTACAAATAAACACTCAGGCCAACAATGAATTGCCCCTCCAATCCAAGTGACTGCGGGTTCATGCGAGTACCTTTGGTCGCTTGGCTGTCTACTTGGTATTAATGAAATGTGCAGTTAGCTACAGCAGCAGGAATAAAATTTGAAGCGAGTACGAACAGCAAGCATGTTAAAAAAAAAGAAAAAAGAAACAGAGAGGGAATGCTGCAGAATAACGAGAATTAAAAGGTGGGACAATGAGTCATTGCTGATTGAGAGTCCAGGTAGTAGCAGTTTCGACACTCCAAGAAGCCGGATGATCTGAGAAGTCCGGTAACGCGCTCAACAGCTGCTATGAGCAGCTTGTGTCCGGTCGCACATGTACGTGATGCCACACACCACGAAACGATGCCCTTGCGAGCGCTCCAAATGGGGGAAAAAAAAAAAAAAAAAATGCGCATCACTTTGGCACGGGAAACGACAGCGCGCAAACCAGACGCACATGTGCCCGGGGCACGGTACTGACCGGTACTGGCCGCAATCGGAAGCACATGTGCGGCACACCAAACTCCGTCTAGTCTCGCCGCGCACAACAAAAGGAACTGCGCCAGCCGCGCCGCTTTACCACAGCGGCGAGCTTCACTCGTTCTACGCTAACGCCTCAGTTCACGTGGAAAGAAACGAAAATGCGAGCAAAACGATGAAATAATGAGGAGCGAGCGAAGAAAACAGCGCAGAAGCAAGAAAAGCGGCGGCCCGCAGAGAAAGACGAAAGAGCAAGGAGGAAGGAGGAGGAAGAGGGAGGTGCTAGGAGAAAGGACCTCCTCGCCGTCGCTCTCCAAGACATCCAGACACCAGCTCACCAGCTTGTGGCGGCGGCCTCGGCAGACGCCCAGTCACCGCTGTCAGGGACGAGTGGGCTGTAGCGGCGGCGGTTACGTAAGAGGGAAAGCGAGCTGGCTCTTGCGCGCGCGCCGTTGGCCGTAGCGCGCCGCCACTCTACTGACGACGCCACTACCGCTCGCCGCGCTCGCTATCAACGGCCGCTCCGAGAGCGCCCTTGCCAGAAGACGCGCCGCAAGCTGACTCGTTCGCAGCGTCATAGGCTACGCTCCTCGGTACGCTCGCTCCCTTGCTTGTGCATCTCCACACAGCACAACCGTCAGCCTGTCATGGCTCCCGAAGCGGTTACAGTGTGCTCCGGCTCCTTCGAAGAAGCTTCTTGCGAGGAGAAGCACGACGCGGTGAGTTTGTGTGCTACCTCGTTGTGTTTTGCATATCGCGTGCGGTGTCGCGCACGCGCGCAACAAGTGCGTAGTGCGCCGAGAGGAAAGCGGCGTCAGTGACAGCCGGTACCGGCAGTTTGACGCTTCGCATATTCTGTGACTGTCGCCTCAGCAGCCCGATAATAATTAGCCGCGGGCTGCAGGTGGTTTGAAGACTGCTTCGCGATAGCATGTGTGTCGCAGAAAAACCGTCGGCAGTGGCGGCGTCACCATGCAGCGTGTTTTCATAATCGCATCACGCATTTACTTCGTGATATATGCCCGATGTCAGTGCGCACGGGAGGAGGAATGCTTTTACCGAGCTTAATCGAACATGCATCAGTAAATCCTGCTTAGAAAACCTTCCATTCTTAGTTTTTTAAAGGTTGTGGAGATGCAAATCCTGTTTGGGCCAGTATATCACCAGCGTGTCGAGTCGGAAAACCAAATCCTTGCAAACTTGCGTGGTTTGTTGGCCGGTTAGCTGGATTACTTGAGTCCTTGGATGGGTGCATGATGACGCCAATGCAACTCGTGTGGCACGTCCCACAAGACTCTGACGTTTTCGTTTCTTTTTAACTGTCTGCGCCTACGTTAAAGGCTGCGCGGGTGAGAATTTGGATTTTTGTTCGTTTTGCTCCATGGAACCGGTCCGTTGTATTTGCTCTTTGGGCCCTTATACTACCGCACAAAGCGCTGGCGGCGAATGTGGCAGAGATGGAGATGCTTCGCTATTTGTGCACGCCGGTCTGGTCGCTCTCCATCTGGGTCTCATTGGTTTCTTGCTCTTTTCTTGTAGGGCCAAATTTTGAAAGTTGTTTCGGTGTGCCGGGCCATGCGCCGGAAACTCGTTCGGCACGTCAGGAGTTGGTGGCGCGTTGCGCGAGAAAGCACAAATGATGAGGCAATTGCCGGCGGGCGGCCGCGCACTCGCCGAGAAATTTCGGAACAATGGGGCGGCGATTGCCCATGCAGCTGCGCTGACAACCGCAACGATGGCCATGACGGGTGCTGTGCTGGACATGCGTTGCATCACGAGGTGGCAAAAGCGGGACAGGCGACCGCAGCAGATCATATAGCTCGAGTTGCACACAGTAGCATGCAGAGCTCTCAAACCCTGTATCGCCTGTAATAAGCATACGCACTGTTTGTGCGACTCGATATGTTCCGCTACGAGTGGCCACTCTGCCGAATATGAAGTTTTTCGTCCCGTTTTCGAAAACGCGGCCATCTATCGTCAGATTTACTTGGTCAATTGGTCATCATTTGCGTCCGATAAGTCATCGCTAAGTGGGGCATGAGAGCCATGGAACCGATTCAAATCCCAGAAAACGTAACAGAATGAGTAACGGGAGCGTTGATAGGATTTGCAGCGGATAGGTTGCGAACATAGATTAGATGCAGATATAGCTAGTACATACAATTAAGCGGATTAACGGGCACTCGCGGAGGCTAGCTGCCGCCGTGGAAAGGTCTCAACATTCAGTCGACGAAATCCGGGCCAGTGGATGTGTGCCCCCTTTTAAGCATCGGATTTGTTCGTTTGGCATTTATGACTGTGAAACAGCTTCGGTATTTAGACATTTCCAGACAGCTTTCTGTGGCTCTAGGAAAGGTAATGAGACGGGCCTTTGTCCCCGTGCCATGGGGAACGGCTTTCCTAAGCACAAACGACACTGCACCATTACTTCCCCACTTCACACCTCCGCCCTGTGCCGGTAGATCAGATATGCCCTTCGCGGCTGAGGTACCGTTGTAAACAGAACTGTAAACCTGCGAAATTGCATGCATATTGTGGTGGTCTCTGTGAAAGTTACGCACCCGTTGTTTAATTCGCAAGGTTCCTCGTAATGGTGATTATGTATTGAACATCCAGGCCTGGCAAAGAAAATCGGCGATTGAAAGTGCGAAGTTAGTCAAATCAGTGGTCACTAAAGTGGGGTCAAACAATCTATCTTGAGTCGCGCGCTTCAACTCGGGCAAGTTTTATTTACAGCACCACCAGTTTCCCGAGGAACGAGGTGTCTCATTTCTCGATTAAAATTTTATGCCCACATACCAGCTAGAATGGTTTAAAAATTATTCACGATAGAAGCACGTTTCCATCACGTCATACTGCAATCACAAACATAATGCAGTACTCGGCGAGCTAGCAGCAGCTCCCACCGCGAAGCTGCCTCGCTTGTGCGCGTAGAGTGGCACCACTTCTCCCTCACCGCGGAAACCTGCTTGTCGTCTGCTGCGGTGACTCATAGCAGCCGTTGTGCTTGGCCGTCATTGCTGTGCTGCTTCGGTAGCGCTAGAAGCCGACCTTTGGTTTTAAACTTAGGCGCAGTGTCCCTCGCGCTCGCTGCTTTGGGATGTGTGAGTGACTGCGCGCGCAGTATTCCAAAGCATTAGCAGTGAAAAAATTCGCTCTACATAACAGCAGTTCAGAGCCTCCGCAGAACCGAACGCGATGTGAAAGTCGCCGCCTTCGTTTCGGCAGTGCACAAGGAACACTTTTTTCTTTTTTCTGTCTTGAAAAACCGAACTGCCCGAGAGCGTTTCTCAGTTCAATTTAGGCTAAGCCGGAACCAAGGCCCGAAGTGATCATGAGTTGCGTCGGATTGTGCATTAAGTGGTGCGCAGGAACCCGATGTGCTTGCCAATGCCGGGTATGGAAGATGACAGCAAAAATAACTGCGCGAGCTTATCGATAGTTCGTCAGTGGCAGACAGGGGTGCAATGTTTTTTGCCGAATGATGCACTCTTGTCGGTATTGACGATCCACACTTGCTGGTGGCAATGGTGGGCAGCTGTTTACAGCAATTTACTAGTTAAGAATCCTGTGATTATTTTACTTTTATGTAAGACTTATTGGTTGTCTTGGCTTCAGCTTATTTCAACGTCCATTAAGATCCTTTTTTTTCTCTTTTTCTATTTCACAGGCCACAACAGAGACTGAGGACGAGGATGACGACTCGCTGCTGTCATGCTGCGAGATGTCCTGCGGCGAGTCATCCCCCAAAGAACTAGAAGATATGAAGCAGTCACGCATCGTGGACCTGTTAGACAGTGCCAGCGAGTGCGTGTACAGCCTCTTCTTTTGCGGCTACCGGAGCCTGTTCCTGGACACGTACCAATTCGAGGACTTCATCTTCTACTCCCTCTGGATGCTGTGCCTCCATTTCTGCATCAACGAGAAGATGCCAAACGACACCCGGCACTACACATAAGTCACCAAGAGCTGTGGATTAGTGACCTATATGCCAAAGATGACAACCTGTGTGATAGGACAGTGCCCACTGTGGAGTTCGGCACGTGCTTACCGGTCCACCGGTGGTATATTCCTTGCCACAGTCCTCCTTTGTACACAGTGGTGTTTTAGGAGACTTACTGTGAACTCCTACCAATGTTCAAGGAACAAGTTTTGTAAAACTGCAGTGGACACCGTCCAGCAACACTTGCTCGCTGTACAAATGATGCTGCTGTGCTAGCCTAGTTCTTCAGTGTTTGTGTGCGTGTGTGATGATGTAGTGTATGAAACTGCCACTTGGAGCCATGCATCGACTTTGAACAAGAACTGCTCGAGACAAACTGGACAAAAATCCCCATGTGTACAACTGTGGTGGAAAGTGGAGAAATAAACTCTCTGCGCTACAAATCAATTTTCTTTTTAGTCGTTTACTGTGATTTTGTAGCAATGTGCATGGTTTGTCAGCTACAAAGCAAGCGCTTGGTTTAAAGTTTATGGGAACTACTGCTACAGCTACAAAGAAAGTACAGAGATCTGTCCATGAGGAATGAAGCAGCTAGCACTGCTGTGTACCTTGAAGGTGTGAATCACATTAGCATCAAAAATCCAACAGGACTACAATGAACAGTACGAGTATAGCCCATTGCAATATTGGTACTATAATACAATACCTATATCACACCAGCACTTGAGTGAATGAACATTATTAAACAGGCATTGTCAGCACCCTTAGAGTGAACAGTCTACAACTATACAAAGACCTCAAAAGCGTTTAAGCGGCAGTGCACTATCATCATAAGGTGCACTCAATGTTTATTTCAGTGCAATACTAATTGCTATAAAAACTGCTTTAATAATTATTCATTTTACAGAGAAGTAGAATCTAAAACGATACAGCAAAATTTACTCTCAGTTACCGAACGGCAAATCAAGAATTCGAGGTGGAAACTTGGGTGACTGCCTTCTGCCTTTTAGGTAAGAACTGCATGCCAACAATTTCTCTGCATCGCTGTGTGCAAACCATTGGGAATCTCAAAATCAGAGCTGGTCCAAAATAGTTAAAATGTCTTCGCAGTCTTTACCGCAATGCAGTAGCTGTGCAGCAGCCTTGCAAGCAGCACTGTTATGTGCGCAGCAGCTTTAGCGCACAAACTGCGACCAGCACATGGGAAGAATGGAATTACACTACACACAAGCGCAGGTAGAAGGGTGTATGCTATGGAATAGTGAGATGCCTTCCAATAAAAAAAGGAGTGTAGCAACATACCAACCAGGCTGCAGTTGCCACGGACAGGAGCGAAACTGAAAATAGTAGGCGGCTGTCCTAGTTCTTGGCAACTGCATTAACTGGGTCTCATAAGCATCGCCGTGAATGCATTGTACGCACGTCAGTGGTGCACAGGTGATAAAATAGCGAGATGCCTTTTGTTAAAAAAAAACAAAACAACGCCAACCAGGTCGCAGTCATCGCAGTCAAGTCAGGAGCAAAGCTGAAAATAGTAAATGGCTGTCCTAGTTTTTGGAGTCTACATCAACTTGATCCTAAAGATGTCGTCGAAAATGGACTGTACGCGTGCCAGATATGCATAGGTATGAAATGGCGAGATGCCTTTTGATAAAAAAAAAAAAAAAGAGGAGCAGCACAGGTATGATTGCGCCATGCAGTTCACAAGTTTGATGAGGTCTATTTGGACCATCACCTCTATCACATGCCCTTCTGGCCACGACGTGGGCCTAGGTGCTATGAATTAACAAGCGTCCAATGTCATACTAGTCAAGGCCATACCGGTAGCTGTCCAAATTGTTTAAATAAGTTAATGGGGCATCACTTTAGTATGTACCACCAAAGTACAAAGTGCAGCCAAAGTGCAAAGCACTGCTACAGCATGCCTAGTACACTGGCACAGATATTAAAGCTGCTCGCATTGTTCAATACATGTAAACATTTCTCACCCTGGACGGAAGCAGCATGCCAATTATGCATGACTGTAGCAACTTTGCTACAGTCAAAACTGCTAAACATCCTCACTGGATCTGCTGTTCGTGCTGCAAGCACAGTGTTTTCTTGATTGTTCTGTCGTACAAAAAGGCAGCTAAGCTACTTTGCCTGTCTAACAAAACAGTGGCTGTGAAATTTCAATGGCTCATGAACTGCAGGCACTGCAAATATGCAAGTTTATGCGTTAACATCTTGAAAATATACAGCTCGTGTGCCATTCTTCTGCGTTAACAGTTCCTAAACTGTATCGGGAGAATTAATCGTGTGATGCCTCTCTACAATGTGTCTTGAGTGACTAGCAGGTAGTTACCAAGTGATATGAAAAGCTAAGTCATATAACTCCCAGTGTGCAACGCAGCCGGCTGGTTCTGTCGTTGCAGCACAAGCTTGGCAGCCGTCCAATTACAACAATGAACAGTCAGCGTGGTTATATCTTGGTGCAGAACTATGTTCAAAACTTCATGCACACAGAGCATTCCACAAACTAAAGTGAACTTCGATGCCTTTGCAGATTGCTAAGGCCGGGTACCTTACGCCAAACTTCGCACCGTACGATCCGGGATGAAATGACCACCAAACATAGCACCCTAGCCAGAAGCATGCACTGTCTGATAGCACAGCCTCATTATGGATAGCACACATTATGGTTTGCACACCTGACCGCCTAAAAAATATCAGCAAAAAGAATTCTCCAGAGCTTACATGATGAACACTAGGAGGCATTACGTACTCTGACTGCTGTCTGCATTCCACATTACCCCTCCTGGCAATGAAGATTGCATTGCTACTATGACAAGCCTTCAGTGAACCATTCTGTGAATGTAGAGCCACTGGCAGTGGCAAAGGTGCCACAGAAGCTTTGTGTGAGATCGCTGAGTATTTTGACAGCAACTCACTTTCTGCCACACAGCAATGGAAGCCATGATGCAACTCTGCGATATACTTTCAAGAACCTGGGGTACCGTGCATCAGGTCAGCAGCTAAACGACAGCTCACACAAGACTAATATTAAAAAGCTTCAGTGTGTCAACACATCGCAGACAACTACAGATGACATGTTTCATTAAACAGGCAAGTTTTAAAAACGTGCAAACTGACAGAATCCTTTTGCCCTCTTGCACATGCGAGTTGTCAGCTTAACCAATCAACGCCGACAAAGCCAAGACGATCCGTAAGCCTGGACCCCATGCTTTTATTGGCACTGACAGCCCAATGTGTGGACCCCATCTTTCTACATACACATATAATACAAGTGGCACGACAAGCGTTGAGCTAGCTCAGCTCGTTGTACCGGGCAGCCATGGCTTTCTTCACAGACTCTTTGTAGGTGTTGGCAGCAGTGGCTCCGTAGGTGGCACCTCGAACACCCAGACCTGCACTGGCTACCCTCCGCTGAACCTGCATCCCGTACGCCATTTTTTTTTCTCTGTACGCAAGTCAAACAAGGATGCGCACATAACTGCACTAATGCCTCACCCATCAAGTGAGAGCACGAGTATGCTGGGGCTTAACTGGCAGCCAGTTTATCCAAACTGACTCTTTCGTTCCGTAATTTCAAACAAAATTTCAATCCTGTTCTAAGAGTCGACTGTCATTTACTGCAAGTTAGGCCTCGCTAAACCATAAGCCATTATAAGAGAAACTTTGTGCTTAGTGGAATAGCATTCATCCCATAACAGAATTAATTCCGTAGGAGGTCTCTGAAATGCACCTAGTGTATGGTTGGCTGGTCAAGTCAAGGTGGCCTGCTGACTGTTTAGTTGTGGTGTGGTGGTATATTTACAGTGTGACATGGCATGGTTAACTTTCATGCACGACTGAGGCAATCTTTCAAGTTGGTACCACACTATTGTGCTGTACTCACACTGGTGTGAAAGCGTACTTCCCTTGCCAAAGAGGCCATTTCTCATAGCTGTGGACAGGCACGAAACAGATGACTGGTTCCCACTAATGCATCACATGACCTTTGCCTGGTGGCCACACGGTTGTGCTTGGGTGTGCATGCTAATGATTAACAGCTCCTTAAGTTATGCCACACAAGGCTGCCCATCAATTGCCATTTTTTAACAACACAACATATTCACCTAATAAGTACTCTCAGGGCATTAGGCATCGGATCCTACAGTGTGCATTATGCAATTAATGCATTTTTTTTGTTGCTAAAAGAGTCCACACATCATGCAAATAAATATGGTACTACTTAGTGCACTAAAATCCGCTCCTATAAAAACTGAGCAACTGTTTCACGTTCTCTCCTGAATCTGCACGAACTGTCTTTGCCTAAGTAACCAGGTAATGGGGGTAAGCTTGTTAGGTGCGTACAGCAGAACTCTGATATGAATCTCTCAGACTGCGAATAATATTCGCATTGTTTGATATTTTGTATCACCTGAAACAAAGTCCATACGTGCAGCAGAACCATGCGAAGAGCATTCACACCGATTTTTTGCACAGCTTAGGGGATTTATTTAAGGCTGCAATGACACAGCTCATTACAACAGAACTCAAACTTACACCGAGCTTGCAAAAAAGAAATAAAAGAAAAGCACACAAGTTCGACATTAATGTCTAAATAGTCCAAAAGGTGGAGTCAAGGGCTCTCCTTACCTTACATAAATTTCCAAATTATCGACGTGTGCCATTCATACTCGAATACATGGCCAAGAAACAAACCTTGTTGTTTGGTTACTTTTGGCAAAGATGGTACAAGCATGCAACTGGCTCCCACCATCACAGCCGTCACCTTTTTCCACAGTTCTTCATAAATGCTACTCAAGACAGAATATTCAAATAAACGCACTAGAACACCATCTTTGCATGCGACACTTACACATGCATAAAATATGGCCAAAGCCAAATTTAAAGGGAACTCCTTTTTTTTTGCTCAAAAGGCCTTCGTTCACTTCCCCGCACTGCAGGCGTACAAGTATCAGTAGACCAGAGGCTGGCCTCTGTGGAATCTCTGTGGTTCCTCAGTAACATTTTAACTGGTTAAAACACAGTTTCACAATGCCATTAGTTGCAGCTGGGCATTTTTCGAACTGATTTTTCGAGCTGTGCATACACCAAAGTAATTAAATGCCATCTCAAATTGTCATTTTAGCGGAAAAAAAGGGGTCAACAGTTCCGTTCAAATTTTAATGCTTCACATGATTCTATAGCACCGAACATTGCGCACACAGACGACAGGCAGCAACTGCGTTTATGAGCTCGGTGGCCAAAGGCTGTACAGCCGTCGTGGACAAACGTGTGGGCTGGTGCAAAGGCCGCATGCAAAACGAAAAGGCAAACGTGAGATCCAACTAAGCAGCCCCTCGAAGGGAGACCACTGCAACAGGAAGGAGTGCAGCCACACATTACCTGGACGATGTTGGTGGGGCCAGTGTTGGTCTTGCCCAGGCCCTGTCCTTCAGACCAGCCCATGGCCTTGAGCATTTTGTTGCCTATGTTGTCCTCACCAATGCCCTGCTTGGTGGGCTCCTCGTAGCTCCTGCAGGGAAAGGTCAGTGTCACCTAAAAAATGCACGGCTGCAGGCCTCTGTAGTAACCATACGTCATGGTACTTAACACAAGGCCCATGTACAGAAATTTGGCAGTAACATTTGGCTAGAAGTCACGGGGTTACCTGACTGTCGCAACACCAGTGGGCTGAAACTGTGCATTAGTTAAAAACTGTGAGACTAATGATGCGAACAGTAAATGCACCCGACGACAAGGCAGGCAAATAGATGGAGTGACTAATAGGTGTAGGTAAAACAGCCAAACGACTAAAAAGCTAAAACAGGCAATAATTTAAGCACTTCTGAACCTGACAAGGATGAATAATGACTGTATGTATTTCTTAGTCTTACACAACTCTGCATCTGCTAACCTATGTGAATTGGCCAAGAGTAAGCCATGCCAATGGAGAATTTTGCTGATCATGCTTTCAGTTCATACTTCGCGCAAGGACCCCATTTCATAGTGTGGTAACCTGCTTTTAACAAAGTCCGCGGGAATAAAAGTTGCACTGTCACACCTTGTTTCCTCCATAAATGAATTAAATTCGAGCTCATCAGTCCGACTATGGAAGTAGAATTCTGTCAAAATCCAACTTTGTAGCAATCTTGCCATCAGCTAGTTCACTTTCACCTGGGCAAGACTCCCTCTCCTATTGAACGGTGCATAAGGTCAAATCTGCACAGACACAAACCTACTCACAAGAAGGCTGTTCACCAGTGTTGTAGGGTGTCTTTCAAAGACTTCAATTTATGCATGCTTCTATCCAGCCATAGTATGTAGCTCTGTTTCCCTCAACTAGCACCCGCAGTGGAATCACAAGTATTCTGCCCCATCACTGCCATAAATGAGGGGTGTATCTGTGTGCCTGAGCAATTTGAAAACATTCTCCAATTGTTATTACTGGGGCTGACACTAACACGAAGCAGTTTGCTATGGAGAAAACAAAACATGATGGCTCTCCAACTATGGTGCCATCAAGAGGGATGGAGTGGGCATATCACACCATGCTTGCCTTCTCAAAGAAACAACAAGCTCCACTCCCTCATCCATTTAGTTGCCATGAACTAACTAGAGTTGAATAACGAAATTGCAAGGAACGACAAAATTTTTTTGTTTTCGCAAGAATTTCATTATTGTGAAAATGGGACGGTACAGATGAATAAGCACGACTCTCACCCTGCATAACCAAGACTTTATTTTAAAAAGTCACCCCACCACTGCAGTCTTTTCTTTCTCCCTTTGAGGAGCTTCAAAACTCTCTCACAAAGGAGCGGGCTTTTCATGATCATGTCATCACCATAAGCACCGAGGAACAATTGGATGGTGTCGGTGCATAAAGTGCATCCTGTGGGCTTCTCTCCTTACTTTCTTTTCTTTTCAAGCTGCTTGCCACTCACCATCCTAGTCATGATGCCCTTGAGTTACGCTGCACTTATTGCATGCTTCAAAACCATTTGCCAACTCCTTCTGGACAATTAAATATTTGTCAAACAATAGAAAGTAACCCAAATCTAGCACCGTCTTGTTGACACCACGTAGCTCCTGCCATGAGCTGACCAGTGTGGTCTCTTCTGCTACCTGCCTGAAAGTGAAGCCCATGTGCATGAAGCATCTCTTAAAACTTCTCTTAGAGGGAGACAGAGCTTTTGATGAGCTGAAAATCTCAGAAAACTTCTTGAAAATGACATTTTGGAAACCTACAGCCCATCTCCTGCGTACCAACTGCCTGGGCCCTTCATGCCACTTTATAAGGTGCAAAGGAGCCGAATAAATTCCATCTCTGTTAATTTTTCCAGTTTTCTCAAAAGAAATTTTTCACGGTTTGCTAGTTTACGAGAAGAATACTTTCACATCTACAGCAGATAAAGAAACAATTTTTATTTCAGCCTGCTCCCGAGTTATTAAACTACACAATGTTGAGAACATACTTCTCATTTTATTCTTGCTAATTGTTTGTGCACCCCAATTTAAATGGCTCATAAATTAGTTTTCGCTACATCAAAATTCAACAAGTTATAAAATGACTAATATTGCCTCAATCAAAAAGGTAGTTCCTACACTATATTTCTTATACATGCTGCCTGCCTGACGTCATCACCGGCAATATCAATAAAAATATGGCCTTACCCATTTGAACTGGCTGCCAACAAATTGCAAAGCAGCAGAAATGTTTAGTCATTATCAGCCACATGCAAAGAAGGTCATGCCCATAAATGGCCACATTGGCAGTGTGAAAGTGTCTAAAATGTTGAAAAGGTGTGAAATGCATGGCAGTGCATTTTCAATTGCCTTTATTATGGTTTGCGCATGAACAACACTTACGAACTGCTACTTCAGAACACTTTGTTGGTGTGGGAAGTCTGACTGCATTTTGTTGTCGAGGAAAATCAAGTGCAGCGAAGGTGGGCCAAGGGCTCCGAAACATTTCTGTGTTGCGAAATTCGCACCTGCGGTTTTCGTTAGTGCCAGGCTGAAATGCCTTTTTCAGTCCTCTCTAAGGGCTTCCATATCTATGCCACTTTATGCCAAAAGCAATGGGAAGCGCTGTTATCAGTGGTCTCTCCCAGCCCCCTTCACCTCTCCAATTCCTGCTCATTTAACAACATCCCAGCACAGTGTCCTCAAACAAAAGAATGCTGCAGGGACTCACTGAACTGCCGGTGTAGGCCTGGTCACTTTTTCCCGCAGGGTGCCACTACCCTGGGGTGGCTCAGGCTGGCCGTACTTCAACCGCCGCTCCCGGGCTCTGTCTCGATACGCCTGTGATGGAACAAAAAAACATTGTCAGTTACACCCAAAGATTACCCTTACGCAAAAGCTGCAAGTCACCACAGTGGCCATCCAGACATCCCACAATCAACGGCACATCTTCCAAATCATGCATGCCTAAACTAATGACTGAACTCCATGGGGTACTAACACAGTCTCGTGTTACCAACACAACCAACATGGGGTATTAACACAACCAATGGCAATGGCTAACACCTCCTGTTCTACAGCCTAAACTTAGTAAAAGGCATTCTCTCCGCCTTCAAAGCTAAACAGGTGGGCAGAATTGGGCACGTCCCGAATTGCCACTTTGTTCTCCAACTTGTTCTGCTGAAACACTTCTACTCGGTATTTTGATAAACTGTCTCTTGTACACGAGAGGGGACTCTAAAAGAATTGTGACTTGATTATCAAAACAATGCTAAAAAGGTCACGCAGTTGCCTTTTAAAGGGGTCATGACAGCTAACATTTGAGCATTAACTGATTACTGCATTTCACTCCACATACGATAAATTATAATTCCTCAAAATTTGACCTCATTTGATGCAGTAGAAATTTTTTTAATGAATTTTTTTATTAATTCGAAAGCTGCTTCCTGGTTTGGCAACCATAGGCCACTGACGTTAAAACTTATCATCCTCATGTCGTCTTCTATTCGCGGTGTTGGCTGCACTCTCGCACGCGCGGCATGGACGGTGGTCGCTGAGAGCTTTTTTTTTTTTTCCCCTTAAGCAAAAAAAATTTATTTGCATCAAAACTTTTATTCACAGAAGTATAAAGCAGCAACACATTAAATGACCCTGTCATCGCCCCTTTAAGGGAACACTGTAGATAAGCAGAGGTTGGCCTGGATGGCTATGCTACCATATTCTAACCTCATAAAGATACTGCTCTCACTGAGAATGTTGCCTTTATAGCCTATGAAAGGCGTATACAAACAATAACAGACAGGTCACTATCACCAGCCAATTTTTCACCGCAAAATGTGTGCATCAACACTATTTGGGTGTTGATATCAGAGGCTATGCTACACTGCCATTCACGTTGAGACATACCCGTTCTTTTCAATGTAAGGACGACAAAAGTTTCAACCAATTGGGAGCAAAATTTTAAAATTTGCTTCCTCACCCACAAATGCACCTTGAGCTTTTGGCAAAATGCCAATGTAGCCGGAGAGCACTAGACATTCAAATTTCACCGAGCGCAGTAACTGGATAGAGCTGGCTTCTCTGTGCAACTTCAAGAATAAACCTGGATGATGCTCGTAGTCGTCGCCATTTTGTGAGGTGTCTCCGCGTCTCATTGTCATTGTTCCTTCGTTCCGTCCGTGTTGCTTGCTTTGTTCCACTGCCTACCGTGTTCTTGGTGCCGCATCACGGCGGGCCAGTACGCAAGTTATACAGCTGCTTTTAAGCTGAAAGCTTTCGAGTACGGGCTACAGCATGGCAACCACGCTGCCAGCAGGCACTTTGGCGTCAACGAGTTCTGCGTAGTACGCTACTGGAGACTGCGATTGCAGTGTCGACACCAACTCGGATCAAGTCTCTGGTCAAGAGTAGAACTGTATGGTCTGCTGTGAGCACTATACCACGGAACGCGGGGAGTGATGATGAGGCTTCGTGCAGTAAATAAAGTACTCTTGGCGACCCTGTACTTTTATAACAAGGGTAAGTTCTGCTTAAAAGTAATGTTTTAGTTATATCTACAATAGCTGACTTAAGAATCCCGATTTGCACCTATTTAATTTGCTTTTAGCACTCCAAAACATTTGCTCGAAAATTTTCCCTGCATAATTATCGCACCCAACTTAGCATCAATTTTCTGTAAAAAAAAAAAAAAAAAAAAGTGAGCATTATGCGAGTAAATACGGTAAGTTATGTGTCTGGTTACAAGAATTCAAGTAAAAAAAGCGCTGCGAAATCGTAAAAGTAACCAGCTTATCACCCAGGTGCTAGAAGCAGCCAAAGCTATAAAACATCAATAGCAGAAATATCCTTCAAAAATTTATGTCTGTTTGACAGAGGGTATCAGCGGCTTTGAGTAACAAGTCTGTGAATGTAGCTACTCAGACGAAAAATAAATGAAAAGTGAACGTGGCATTTCTGAGTGGAGTTGGAACAGGTTGAATAGCAAACAGAGAGTTTATTTATCTTCGCCAGAGCAGAACCACTTCTGTTTTTATGTCATTTGTTTTGGTCTTGGCTTTACTATGCCTTGCTTTCAAGGCACAATGGCTTGTTTATGTCAGCGGCACTAGCTGAGCACTTTCTTTGCATTTACCAGACAGATTTGTCGCTCATACTGAAATGCAACGTAATAGACAACTGTAGCTGCTACTGAACTTGGCTATGGATAGTGTCGCATCTAATGTTAAAATGTGTGTTATAAGCAAGACCGAGTGCCAAACTTTAAGGCTAATTTGTCCTTTATAGCCAATCGTCGTCTACATCCAATGTCTGTTAAAAAGGAGGTCCAATTAATGAAAGTCATAGGGCGGCCAACCATTTGGGTGTGGTGTCTCTTATACTTGATTGTTACATCCGTATACCTTATAATGGGGCTCAACTGTATTCAGGAGGATGTTTCGCTGTTCAACATTAAAATGATCCAATACAGCTAGGTGCAAAATAATATTTAAAGTTAAGCTGTATTAGGTTCTTAAGCGCTGAGAAAACACAACAGAAACAAAAAGGATGGAACAGGCTGAGCTGCTGAACTGCACCCCTCAGACTTGTGTGCTGAGAGTTTCCCTGAGCTGGTTCTTTTACTACTACAACTACTACTACTAAAATGTGACTTGCTCTTTTAGAAACAGGTAGCGCCTCACAGACAGACGAAACAGTGGGGAACATGTTTAGAAACACTTGCCTGGCCTTCTGCACCACCCGCGCTTTTCGACAGCCGAAGTGTCTCCAAGTTTTGCTGCAAGCAGAGAGATAGGGAGAAACTGCGTAAGAATGGCGCATTGCCATCAGCAAAGAAAATCAGTGATTACAACCCCCATGTGATGAAACCTCCAAGCAAAACAGCACAACTCTGCCCAGGGGCAACTACAGCTGAGACACAAAAAAAAAAAAGAAGGTAAACAACACAACAAACAAGACCATAAGCAGCCCACAGAATGAGCAGTGTCCCACCCAAGGACATGCATTTCAACTCTGACTGTTGGCCATGTCACATGACTCCTTTATATAGGTCATGAATAAGGCCCCGTGTTTACAGCAATTCTGCAAAAAAATTGTGCATTTAAGAGCCTTTCAGCATTTTGTGTCAGCAACCAAGTTCTGTTCATGAAAACATGGACATCAGTACAGGAATGACAGAACAGTGGGAAAATGGCTGTTCTGCTTTATTCGTGCAAGTAAAACCTCGTTGATACATTTAAATAGTAAATGCCAAAAAAAAAAAAAAACATTATCCGGGAAAACATTATGATCCCAATTGCCTAATATAAATAAAATTACCTGCTGAATGGGGTACAAAGGCATTTAGAATTCAGAATTGCACTGCATAACAGTATAGATCAGCATTTATAGACATAAGTATGCACAGCTCCTATTTTAGCACTCGCAGAATTCAGTCCATATTTGCATTGTCCTAAGGGAAGAGATTTAGCAACAGATCTGGTTCGCATGATGAGCAGGAATCGCTGCCTCAATTGTTCCAGGATGCCTTGCCTCTTACACCATTGACATGTGGAGAAGCCATCGCAAAGGCTTACTACAGTCACCACGATTTTGCTCATGCTGCTTCCCCCAGACCTGACCAACTTGTGTGCAAGCGAATACAGTAAAAGCTCGTTAGTTTGAACTTCATGGGACCGGGAAACAAGTTCGAATTATTGAATGGCCTCAAAAAGCTGACAAGGGCCATTTGCATTACAATAAATTTACCATATTTACTCGCGTAAGGACCTCCTCGCATAATGAACCCAGCTCCCACTTCTGCCACTGAAAATTAGAAAAAAGCAAACAGAAAAAGCGTTCATTAGCCATCTCTCTATTGCGTGCTGCCACCGCCGCATTCCACCGCACATTTCTTGGCAGTGCGCCAAGATATCACAGTGTGCAGTTGGGAAAAAAAGGTGACTTGGCAGAGTGCCAAAGCTTGTCTGGTTGTGCAGGCCTCGTTTTCACTTTACCATGTCACGTTTAGGGTGAGCGCCGTCCTCTGCCACACTATCATTGGAATGCGTGATAGTGTAAAAGCCTTATGAAGGAAATGGTGCTAACAGCTGGCATCATGATCGCGACTGACCGCATGCTTTCGTTGATGACTTATGGGTGGAATAATGAACGATTCTGTCGCAAAAAGAAGAAAAGTTTTCCCTGCGTAATGATTTGATCATTTATTTGGAAGCCCATAGCGCCCGTCCGACGTCATATCCTTTCATGGGCATTGGCTGGGACTGTGCCGACACAAACCAGCTAACCCTTCATATATTTGACCATACCCATCATCCATCATAACATCCTTTATGTCCAGAGGTAATAAACATCACAAAAAATCCGTATTTCCGAATTCATGAGTATTTAGTTGCAAGCTTCGAAGCTTGCACAAAAGAAAAGAGCAGGCGGCCGCCACCACGACCGTTAACCCTTCCGGTCATGACAACATTTCGAATTAGCGAGCTTCACTGCAATTGTAGTTATCAAATGGCTCATGCCTATGCCCTTAAGTCACTGCAAAAGAAGCCACTGCGTTTCTCTTCATGAAATCATGTTTCTGCCGGAACGAGCTCGACTTTCTTTCATGCTTTGCCCCGTTGTATCAAGGCACTGCAGGAAAGCAACTGTAGCAGGTGATCGCCACCGATCAGTTCTCACGTCACGAGTACTCGCTAGCCTATGTCCGGTTGATCACAAAACATATTATAAGAACACAGTTTATCGACATTTCGAACAGGGAAATCATGTCATCTGGGAACGTATTTACCGAGAGGAAAATAGCGTAACTCTATGGGAGATGATTTACCGCCAGCGATTCTGAATGTATGAAACGGAAAATCGTATGAACCGGGAACGTATCAATGAGGTTCTACTGTAGTAGTTTGGAACCTCAGGAGAATTTTAGAAGAAATACTATTATATCATTGTAACGCAAACTCAAACTATTCAGGCAGCTCAAAGCTGAGGGCATGGAATACTGTATTCTTTCTTGTCAGTTGACAGAGTTTACATTTTGCTACCCCAGAAAGTTGGGAACATTTGACATAGGGGTCATTTCATGCAGATGGCCATGATGCTTAAGGAAGGGGAAAACGTCTCTGGCCGCAACAGCGACCAAAAGAACCCGGATATGGTACGAACCTGTATATAATAAGAGGTGTGATTAGCAAAGCAAAGACAAAAACCGTATGCATGCGTGCATACACACCTTGTGGAGTCCAGACAGCTGGACGTGCTTGGAGAGGACCTCCCGGGAGGGGAATTGGCGCTTGCAGAGAAGGCAGGCCAACTTATTCCAGTCCAACAGGTGGCTCTCATCCCCGCCGGCCTCTGCCTCCGAGTCAGAGTCCGAGCCACCCCCGTACTCGGGCACCAGCATGGTCTCGCGCACACCGGTCACGCCAGCTACTGAAAGTGGCGCAACATACAGGTGGCAATGCTCAATGCCAAAAGCAAGCTGTAGAAATGAGCACCAATGATGGTAGCACGCCTGTTCACCCAGTGCCCTTGTCGAATGCATTCTTTTCAATGCTGGCAGACTAAAAATACTGTACACCACAGATGAACGTAACGAATCCCATCTTTCAAGTACAATGTGTTTTTCCGAGTCTTTGGTGCTACAAGTATAGTGACAACTCAGGACCAAACATCTTACACAGTGAACTAGCAGATGTTCAAGCACAAAACTTGCAGAGGAGCACAGGACAAAGTTAAGTGCAATTGAAGTCGGAACACTCTTTGTCCACTTCACAAGCCATCCGTTTTGCATGCCGTGCATAGTGCCAAATGCTTATTATAGCAGCCCTACCAGTCACTCCACCTTAGCCCATTGCGATTTTGGCAGTGTGGGCTGGGCAACATTGTTTTTGTTTTGGTCTTTTAATTGCCCATATTAACTTCAGCCACTCCACATGCATCAAGGCGTGCTTAGCAAGACAGTTCTTCATAGCGCAATTTTGATGAGTAGAACAACAGCCCCATTCACAAGGTTTCACTCCATGGAAGATCCAACTATGTGAACTACAACAGTGACAAGAAATGCACACAACTTCCTGCTTTTACACCTATGAAAATATTCTCACACTAGCCGGCCCACACGTCACTCCCTTCGACAAGGTTATGTAAAAGCCAAAGAGCCATGCCAACTATTTTTACTTGGGACAATTATGCAAAACTGCATAGGTAAAGCTTTGCCACTCCAATGGTCTATTTTGTGGCCCTGCTTTGAGTTTGTATTTCAGGCAGTATCCATAATTGAATGTGCTCATTTCACACTGCGTACATAGCCACCATAGTTCCTTCAGAAACAAAAATATGGTATTAACACAGCTTTATAGTTACTAAATATACAGTAAATACTGATTACTCAGGACTAATGAAAACTGGGAAAACAAATTGTATTAATTGAAGTGTAAAGTGTCAAATGACTAAAAAAAAAAAAAAAAAAAAAACTTTTGAAGACCTTACCGACAGCTAGGGGACTCTCAGGCACGCTGGGCTGCAGCAGGCTGCCTCCAAAGGCAATCCGATCCACGGGGGGCACGGCTTGGTGCTTCTCGAGGATGGCAAAACCCGCGTCAGCCGCGGCTGACTGCCGCTCATCGGCCAGGCTCTGGGCAGAGGCCGCCAGGCCCTGTTTGGCACTCTCCTTTTTCTGGTTGAGTGTCTTGGCCCACCGCTCCATGTCCTGAGGACACAACAGGCGACACAGGTTCACATGAGGCAAATGCTGTCGGATGTGCACACGGCAAAAAGGGGCCTTGATGGGTCAACCACAATGGGAGAAGGAAACAGTGGGCTGTTAGCGAGGTGAAGGTGAAGTTTGCATTCAGGTTTAAGTTAACTTGAATGCTCTTACAAAGTGGACACCTCAGTACTACCGTATAAACCGAAATATAAGTAGAGATTTTTTCATTAAGAAAGCAAGCTAAAGTCACCCCTCATTTTATACAGCGGTCTTTAGCAGAATTCGAGACATAGTCTGGCAACAAGTGGCGTGCCTGCTCACGAACGGACATGTGGCCGCTCTCTCAGCGACAATTCAGCGTTTCAGAAAAGAGCATGCGGTGCTGTGGACAATATCAGTTGTTCGCATGCAACCTTTCAAAAAATGCTGCGTAAGCAACATGCTTGATGGAACTAGACAACACACTCTGGGAACTCTGGGCGGTGGCGAGCAGCAGAGTCGCCTTCCAAAAGTTTGGAGTGAGGTCGTAGCTTCGGTGATGCAGACACACAGCCGATGTAAATATATACACTTCTCAACTTTATTTTTTCTTGTTTTATTATTATTATTATTATTATTATTATTTTTTACTTCATGGTAAGGGGGTCGGGTCGACCTATATTCCCACTCGTCCTAAATTGTGGCTTATACGGTATTTAGGTAACCACAAGCAGCAACAAGAACTATATAAAAATGCATACACTTAGCTAATGCAGATTAGCCTACAACAGACTCGGAGAGTGTTGTATCAACTTGCATTCCACTGTATTATGCAGGTGATTAGCTCCCATAACGTGGTGCCCTAAGAAAACACAACGCACCAACGCATCAAAGAAAGCCGAGAGCATAACCAAATCCGACCACATATTATTCCAGTTGGCCAGACCAATGCTGAATTTCAAGTGACCCTGCTCCCTGACAAGAGACTACACTCGAATGATGCCAGAAAGACAAGGGGCTTACCTTGGCAATTTTCTTGGCAATCTTGACCTTGTCCTCCTTGTCTTTGCCCTTTGCTCCCTTGTTTTTGTCATTGGCATCACCAGCTTCGCCAGCCGCCGCGGTTCCAGCCGCAGCAGCCGCTGCCAAACAGGTAAAAATTTCCTCCATTAGAACAGTGGACAAGCTAACACACAAGTTAGGGAGCAATCTGTGACAGTCTGCCTTTTTGACACGGCTCAGAATCGTTACAGGAACCTTTTCATCTAAATCCCTGCACAGCATTGTCTTTCACAGTTACCTGCACCTCCAGAACGTTGACCCATTCGCATCCAAAGACTTGCATATTGTACCCATACCATCTCAGCATATCAAAACAACGCTGTTTTTCCAGTGCCAGTATGTGTGCCGCATAAAAGGGTTTGAAACAATGCAGCTGTCACTCACCGGCTGCTTGGTCGCCAGTGGCAGCTGTGGTAGTGGTGGCTGTGGACGTGGGCGCTGGCAAGTACGTCTGCTTTTCATTGTTCCAGTACATATACTGCTGCGCCTCGGAATTGTAGTAGTAGTGTGAGTTGGCATCATAGTAAAGACCTGTTGAGGGGTCGTAGTAGTAGCCAGACTTCTCGTCATACCGGTAGGTTGAAACATCAGGCACCGGGTAACGTGGGTAGCTCACGCCATCGACGACAACAGTGCCCAAGCTTGATACAGTCTGCAGAGAGAGAGAGTTGATGGGTTGTAGCCGTGGTCGCCACAAAGACAGAAGCCTCTTCTGCGCAGCGACAATGACCATTGACAGTGCTAGGCTCTTACGAACGTCTAACTCCGCAAGATTACACTCACCCCCACGTCAAGCAAACATTTTAATGCCCGTTGGAGAAGTTGGAGTTTGTAAAAGGTGTGTTCAGATAAGAATAGTAATCGAGGTCAGATGACCATTTTTTTTGTTTTCAATTAAATTTTTATTTGTGATGGGTAAATGTCTTGACACAAAGAAATGGACTTTAGTTTTGCAAGACATGGAGTAGTTTTCTCTGTAAGAAATCATAATATCACTACGGGTGAAAAACATCGATTTTGCCATTTCAAAAAGTTGAAGGTTAGGAGCCTTGATGCTTGCAAGCAGTAAACTTTTGTCGTGAATTATTTTTTTACTGAGTAAATTCATGCAACCTTTACATTAACCAGAGTTAATAAAACATCTTTTCTTGCCGAACTTGTCTAGTAAAAAAAAAAATCGCAAACTTTGATCCAATAGCAACACGCTGTAAAATGTTTGATTTTCAATCTTCCATGCTGGCATGAAGAATTGAGTTTTGTCACTGAAACTTTTTGCCTTCATTATGGAGGCTATGTTTTAGTTGCAGCCATAATTTGCGGCTCTTGACCATTAGTTGTTTTCTCCACGACGCTTCAAATTTAGCCAAATTTCAAAAACAGCAAAAAAAGGAAAAACTTTCGTTCCAATTTCAAAAAACATCTTCAGTTTTTTTTAAGATCTCCTTGAAGAAACCTCAGTACCTCAGAATCAGTAAGACCTAGAAAGGTGTTGTATTATATTGTTTAAAATTATAAATATTGGTTTAGTTTGTGGAGTGTAAGTCCCAAAGCAACTCAGGCTATGAGAGATGCCGTAGTGGAGCGCTTGTACTGAAAATTGCCAATATTTAGCCCTATGTTCTGGCACCATTCAATAAGTAGTTGTCATTCAATTTTACTTACAACTTGTTCCTTATTGCTGCAAAAATTTGTAGCTCTAAATTTTATATTACTTCAAAATTGGCCAAAATTCAAAAATATGTAAAAAATGGACAACTTCGATTTTCATTTAAACCACCTAAAAACAATACTCAGTTCAGAAATATTAGGCACTAAAATGTATTGCACTATGCAGAATAAAAATGTAAAGATAAATATAAAACTGAGAGCTCAGTTTTTAGTCTATATAATTGCTTAGGCCTCCCCTTGAGGAGTAGAAATTCGAATATTATTTGCTGAATTTAGTTAAATTTATCTCATGTAATATCCAAAGCCTTCTCTGTGATTATAAATTAGTGTTCTGTTTGTTGACGATGTTGACGATAGCTTCAAAATGGAATAAATTCGCAATTTCTTGCCATTTCGTGGGAAGACGCAAGTGACGGTTTAGCTTTTAATCTATCCTGTATATTTTGTCGTTGGGCGGTGCAGTGGTATTCAATCCAGCTCTTCACTTTATTATTTCATATCTCGGTTATGATAAATTTGATAACTATGTTTTTGAAGACTATCTTCCTCAAGTGGGCTTACGTACTATCATAAGCAGAATGCTGTGCAGCATGGCAGAATTATATCTTTATGCCTGCGACATGAATAAGCCAACGCGACTCATTCGGCGAGACAAAAAAAAAAAAAAAAAAAAAAAAAAAAAAAAAAAAAAAAAAAAAAAAAGCGAATGCATTATCGATTTCAACTGCAAACCCTCGTGTCTCGTGTTTTGGTCGAGCCTTTTCGGTTTATTTTGCCTTGCAGAATAAGCCATGCCGGCTCGGCAGAAGAATGGGCACCTCTTGCGCTTCGTTTTATCGCGTTTTCCCCCCTCTCTTGAACACCACGGCTGCATTGGCTGCATCCGCTTCGTACCGGCCGTTGCCAAACCAGTTCCCTCTCGTTCCTTCACGCACACGGCTTGCAAACGTCACAATGCCGTCGCCCGAACTGTTTTCTCTCATTCCTTCCGCGCGTGGCTTGAAAACGTCATGCAGCAAACGGCCAAGGGTGATGCGATAGTCTTTGGGGAAGGCGCACCTTCCAGTGTGTGGTGTGGAGTTCGATATATTGAATGACTGGAAAAATTGATTTCGATATACAAAGCAGCTTTTCTATACTTTCACATGGGATTTTCAAGGAGACATTCCGTGAGTTCGATATAACCAAAATTCGAATGATCGTTGTTCGAAATATCCGGGTTCGAAGTTAAACAGTTAGAATACACGTTTTCTGCAGGAGAAATTTGTGCATTATACAAACAAACTCCTATACAGCGGAATGACCTGTATAACGAAGGATTTTGCTGGTCCCGCCCGCATTCCTATTTTTCACATGTACTGGTCTTCATTGTAGAGGCCTTCTCAATACAACGAAGCTGCGGTGAATTCCAAAGTTTTCGGTGTATGAATTTTTGAATATTCAGAAATTCCGAATACGAATAAGAAAAATATCCCCTTCAGACGCGAAAAAGATCTTTGCAATACAAAATTATCTGAAGGCCATTTTGGGTTCTCCATGCTTCAAATGACGTGTCCTGAAGAAACTGAAAGGAAAATTTTACTTTTTTCATTGTCTATTGCAATTTCCCCATTTGAGGACAGCGTGCCTCAATACAGAAAAACGTTATGCATGCTACTAACAGAAAGTGTGATAGTGTCCTTAGCAAGGTATCAGGCACTAAAGATGGTTAACGGATTTGATGGCAAATAAAAGATTTCATTTCATTTCATTATTGCTCGATTTCTTAACTCAATCAATTCAGAGTATACTTATTGTGAAAAAGGTAAAAGCGATTGCTCTGAGCAGGCACGCACAAAAAGGTGTGGCCCTTCTGGCAGCGAATCCGACACTTCGCAGTGCATCCTTCACGGCGACAGCGCTACGAGTTGGGTGTTGACCTCTGGCCAGTGGTTGTAGCCGCTGCACCTAATGATAGCTGCTATCAGTTGCAAATGCAGTCTAGCCTTCATAGCAACAGGCTCTGCATACTCACTACTTGGTCAACCATACTATTTTTGAGCTGTTGTGCTGCACGCGATTACGCTGTTTGCAATGTCAGTTTGGAGGGCCATCATGTCCAAAATACTTTATTGTGCAAGCTTCTTAGCAATTGCGTCTAACAGGTACTCTATCCAGCTGTTGCACAGTGCAAAAGACAAAAAGCTAGAAATTACCCTCAACTGCCACTTTCTGGTTCTTGACCTAAGAGGGTACAGTGACATAAGGAAGTAAACTTTGTCGACTTGTTGATTTTAGCGTGTTTTGGAACACCAAAAACGGCGCTTTTATTGCCTTTTTGCACAGCAGGGAACACAAAGAAAGTGACGCCGAACACTCAGAAAAGGAGTGTGCTAGCAGAGACGGCTGAGGTGTACTGTCTACGAACAAGGACGCTAACATTTGAAGTGCATGCAAGGCTAAATATGATTGTAACAAGGATGATAGACATTATTTCACAGTCACGGGCCCTTCCTCCAATAAATAAATGCTAATATTTTGGTCAGCGCAGATTTTTAACAGTGCAAAATGACAAAAACGAGAAGCAATTACTGTTAGTTCCCTAGAACGTAGCTGTGTCCATTTTTGCCGCTCTTTCAGACAGGATTTCTCTTACTCGACGGAAGATGGCGCCAGTTGTCCAATAAAGCGGCTCAGAAAGCGTGCTTTGAAACATTAAAAATGGCGTTTTACGCTGCCTTTTTGCACAGCAGGCCACACAAAATTCGCATCCCTATACAGGGACACGGTGCCCAAAGGGGATATACGATATACAAAGGGGATGTACGAAAAAAAAAACTGACAAGAACCATTTGCATTATGTAAATTTATATTTAATTGCGCAACGAACCCGCCGCATAATGAACCCACCTACCTCCGATTTCTACCGAAGAATTTGAAACAAACAAAGAAACAAAAAAAAAAAAAAAAGCATCAGTAGTTAGCGCGTCCCTCCGTTTCACGCTGTCACGGTCCACAATGCATTTTTTGGCAGTGCAACAAGATGCTGCACAGCGATAACATCACGGTGTGTTTACCTCTTGATGTTAGCTCTAGCAAGGGGGGAAGTGAACTTGGCAGGGTGGCAGCGTTTGCCCGGTTCTGCAAGCCTCGTTTTCAGCACATTTGCTTTATCATGCCATGGGCAATTGGAGCGGGCGTTGTCTACTGCCACTCAATTATTGGAACGCGCGGTAGCAGCAAACGCATTTTGAAGCGAATGATTCTAAACGTCGGCGTCATAATCGCGGCTGATGGCATACATTCGTTGACTGGTGGAAAAAGTTGTTCTCGCGTAACCCTGCGTGCCCGTTCGAAGTCATAGCTTTTCATGGGCGTTGGCTGGGACTGCGCCGACCGTGCTTATCTGTATTTCCGAAGAGGATTGGAATTAACAAGCATTTAGTTGCGAGTTTCAAAGGTTGCGCGAAAGAGAGATCAGGCAGCAGCGGTCGCCAGAGCCTACCCTCTGGTGTCACCAGCCGCAGCGCCGGCCATGGCGCCAATTAGGCTTTACTCACACTGTCATGGTTTCACATGCTTTCATCTGTCACCGTTTTGGACGTGCGCAACCGCTAACTAGGCTAGTCTTTCGCAGAGGTTTTTTTTTTTTTTTTGGCCGTATGCTGTGTGCCAAGCCACCTAGATGCTACGGCATGTAGTTCGAATTATCCGTAGGGGAACCTATTCGCGTTCAAATTAACGGGCTTTTTGTACGCAGATCTCTATGGAGCTTGGCCGGACCAAGTAGTGTAGTTCGAATTATCAGAAAATTCAAATAACCGAAGTTCGAATTAACAAGCTTTCACTTTACAGGATTACAGAGTAAAGACTGTGAGTGAAAAGGTCTCAGAAGAAGCCAGGTCCACTTGTCGAAACGTTGGCTCAGCTTGCGAACTGAGGCTCCCAGCTCCACTCTTGTTCAGTGCTCTTTCATTCTGTGTAGCCATCTTCTTTCATTCTACCATGGTTCGAGCCAAGTACCTCAAGCACAACAACCTCCAGATACAAAGCTCCTTCGTATGCGCACAGGCACTAATGAATCTGCCTCCAGCAACTACCTCGAAGAAGAAACAGTTCAGTGGCCCCATGGTGTGACACAAAGAATGAGACTAGGGGGAGAGGCAAGACGACAACAGCAGCAGCTGACCACACTTACAGCGCCGGCCTTGGGAGTGTGAGCGTTGTGATCATTTGTTGCTCCGGAATCCTAATGTGGACACGGGGGAGGCAGGAACACAGGGCAAGTCAGGCACTGCTTTCGTGTGAACCCGCAGGGAGCAACATTCCCTTTTTTTTCCCCTGACTACTCGAAAAGAAAGTAACGTTTCCCCATAAACGCGCCCAATTTATTGACATGCTCAAGCATCACATGGAGCTTGAACTCCGTGCTTTACTCTGTCCAAAACGCCTTTGGCGCAAGGACACTTGGCTGCATCCAGCCATCCGAACCAGCCAAGCCGAGCCAAAGTAGCCAGCCAGACAGTGTCAAAACTCTACCCTGCTAGGACAAAACGACATGATTCTGCTCTGGTGGGCCGGTCAAGGTCAGTTTTCTTTTTTTTTTTTTTTCATTTGCAGTCACCTTTCCTTTTCTGCCTTGGAAACCTCACAAATGGCACCATACTAAGCTAAATTTTGGAAAAAGTATTCCAGCATGCCAAAACCTCTGTGTGACCTCTTCAGTGAATAACGCAGGTGTGTAGTTAGCTGCAGAATTAGTATTTATTTTTTTATGTGGTTGATGGGAGGAAGGAACAGGGTCCCTCTATAACTCATTACATATGAGAAGACGGGCAACTCATTACATATAAGAAGACTGGCCCCAATTTAAAAAAAAAAAAAAAAAAAAGAACACTTTGTTCTCAGCACGCAACTAAGAGTGGGAAAAGATGGCATCATAACAGCAGTCATCAGGTTAGCAGATCTTAATCCCCTGCTCAAGGGGGCAATGATGCCTGTCTACTAGCTAGAGCTTGCAAGTTGAGAATGTAAAGTGGTAACTCTCTCCACAAACCTCATAGAGAAATCCGCGGCACAACATACCGTACCCGGAGGACTGACATTGAATATGTTGAAGCAACTGTTCGCCAATTTAACCATAGCTCAAGCTTACTTAAGAGATGCTGATTGAAACTAAGGCAATTGTTACTACCCACCAATTCACCACAGTGAGCAACAGCATAGGGCATCAGCAGTAGGAAACAACTTTCCCTTAATACCCAAATGCTAAAAGCTCTTTAAAGATGCAACAAAGTGTACAAAATTGTGATCACATGCAAACAAAAACCGTTGCAAAGCACGAATCACCAGCGCACCTAATTCATTCAGGCTAGTGCTCACACGACAAGAAAACACATCCCCTTAAAGTTCACCCTATTTGACAGAAAAAAAATCAAGGCTACTTCAAGAGAGACTCCAATTATGTTCTTGGCTGTAACTATACAACCAAGCACTAGGCCATGTTCAAGCCGGTGACAAATGCGTCACTTTGGTGGCCAAAGCCGCCTTCTTTGAGGAGTGAGCATGCCTAAGGTAGGAGGAGGAAAAGGGGAGGTGGGGAAAGGTAGGCCCAGTGGTTACCTGGCCAGCTGTTGTAGGGGCGGCGGCAGCCACGATGCCCGTTTCGGGGGGATGGGGACCATACGTCACAGGCGCAGCCGCCACATTCACTGCCTGCACCACACCCACACCCCATTAACACAGGTCTGCACCGCACTCTTGCACGACTACCAGCCATGGGGCCAGACAGTGCTTTCCCCCCTCGGCCGAGTAGTTCTAATCCATTGTAAAATCTCAGTAAAACGCATTACAGCACTGACCAGCCAGCATAAAGTAAAGCGAGAGTTCCAGAGAACACCTATTCCCTCCTTTGCACACAGGAAGTAATGAAATAAGCGGTTTTGCACTTGTCACAGCTGAACGATAGCTGGTTTTATGAACCGTTTTATGGCAAGTGCCTAGCTCCCCCTTCACTTGGATACATGTACACTTCAACAAAAGGCTGACGAAAGAAAATAGAGAGAAAGTGGAATTTCTACAAAAGTAAGAAAGAAAAAACACCATGTGTTCTCGACTGCACATATACTACCTGATACAGATGTCCTGCTTGTTTCACAGCAATATCAAGGTTATGCAATTAGAAGTGAGCACTTAGCTCACTGGGCACAAATAACTGGCTTCTCTGCGGGAGGGCCGAAAAGTAAAAATCCAAACCAATGACCCAATACCGATTCTGAATAAGCCATACTCACGATCTCACACAACACACTGCTCACATTACAACTGGGCAAGCTTGCGATGCAAAAAAAACAAGCTTGTGATGGTTTTGTTGTAAAGCAGCCACCTGTGGTGGAATGACTCCTAAATTTCAAAGGGCTGCGACCAACTTTTTCAAAAGCTGCAGAGGAACTCTGAAACACTTGCCAAGCATTCTCATCTAAACGCCTGCGAAGCACCTAACTTCGGAGCAGAAAATAACCCAATTTCCAGTGCAAACTACTAAGCTTTTTAGTATCATGGGAGCCAGACGATCAAACTTTGCGCTCCCATGATGCATGACTTACATGCAAATGACGTCAGTTTTTTTTTGCTCCCTGACCACAATACACATTGCTATGATATATAAGAACTTTAGCAAGCAGCTTTGAGAGAAGCAACATCACAATTACTTTCAGCTCGCTTCAAACCCGGCACTCTTCAGCAATCGGTGCAAGTGGCTAAAGTTAGTAACTGTTTTACCTAGGAACAACAGTCTGTTGACAATGTGGATTTGAGGAGACTGAAAGTTAAAGGGGAATTAAAAAGAAACAGCACTAAATAAAGGATCTGTAACATGAGACTAGCAGTGAAAACCTAAGCAAACAACCAAAGGCAAGACATGCATAACGAGAAAAAAAGAAAAATCCCGGGATGCAATCAATCACATGCAAAACAATTATTTTCAAGCAATGAGGGAGATGGGAAGTATACTTATGTGGTGCCATTTGTCTTATTGTAGCAGGGTCCTAAAATTACCCTTGCATGGCCAACCCAATACAGTTAAACCCTGATTATACAGAAGTCAGTAAAATCAGCACTTTACTTCATAAAACTGACATTTCTCGACATCAAAATTTGTCTCGTGGAATGCACAGAATAATCTAAAACATTTCCCAGTCCATTCATTGGGAAAAGCTTTAATTGTGGTGAAAGTTCATGCAACACGAGTGATGAGACATGACGCATGAACACAGTTGTCATTTAACCATCATCGTCGCCCTTCTGAACTACTAGGTCCCAATCACTTTGCGCTGATTCGACAGCAAGTTTGGCCGGAGCCGGGAAAATGAAGGCTGCAGGCCACGCCTGATTTCTCGCCTCGCTTTCTCCCCATCCGCAACAACAAGAACAGTGTCCTCAACCACACCCGAAGAAGTGAAATCAATTTCTCATTGCATATCCAAATTTTGGTTATATGCACTTTTGCTGTGAAAATTTAAAAGGACAATGCAGAATGGACACTAAAATTAGAATTAAATATAACAAAAATTACCTGAAAGTGTTTACAGTTAATTCCAATTATTTGCAGTTACAGAAGAGGTGAAACGTTTCGCGATCGTGTAGAGGACACGGTGTGACAATTTCAGTTACCTCAACCTTTGCCACGGCTCGCATGATGCATTTACGAGAAAGGGTGGGGAGAGGGGGCAGTAGAGGCACCATGGCCAGGCAAGGAAAGAGCACATGCAGTCACGCCGGAGTCCTGCAAGCAACCGCATGGTTGCGATGGGTGCACATTCTTATCCCAAGACGCCGAAACAGAGGCGGCTCAGCACGAGAGAATAAGTGATGCATGCTCAGAGATGTACGACTATATCCCCTGCGCGCACATCTCTGCACCAGCGCCTATGCAAAGCAGCGATTCGTTATACTGCAAACAAGCCCGCCGCGGACCAGCATTGCACTGCTATTATATATGCATCAACGTTGCTGGCACCTAGCTGCACGCAGACCCTGGCAACGTCAGGAAGCCGACCCAAGAAAGAAAATAAAATACTGCCCCAATTTGTTTTCTTCGTTCTGTTATTTCTCACTGCTTTCAAAAATGAACCCTTCTAGTGCCACATTCCAAAGCAAAAGGAACGATGACAGCTGCATTTGCCATGCAAACGTGCTGCTAGTGCTGGAACACGGCACACTGTATCAACTGTGGCTGCTCGCTGCAATCACAGATGTTACTTTCGTGCAAGTCTGTGTTTTATCAGCGTGAAACTTGTATGGTTCTGCCAAATGCCCAGTAATTCAGCGCTACATAAGACAGGGCTGGCCTAACGAGTTCGTTTTATCAAGGTGAACTGCTGCAACATGTTTGTCACACGTTTTCAAATACATGCACTTCAATAGTAGTAGCATTCGGAAGTTTAATAACTTCATAATACCGAGCAATTCGCTACATGGAGGTTTGATACACAGAGGTTTACCTGTATAGTGGTGGGAAATATAATAATTTCTTAACAAGAAACTCATTCTATGAAGGTTCATTATTATCCAGGTTTAGCTATAGCGTGCCTAGAAGTTAAGATTTAAATTAAGAAGATTTTAAACCAGATTACACACACATACCCATGAATTCACCGAGATATCTGCCGATGTGTAAGAGCAAAGCACAATCGCAATAACAAAACTACAGAATCCCAGAATTCACAGAAGGAACATTAAATGACAAAACAAAATATACCACACAGCTGTACCCAAGATTTTCATTCCTTGCAGCCAAGACCTAAGCCTAAACAGACAACACATTCACACTTTAACGCCTCCCTAGCAAAAAGTGGATTCTCCTGCCTCAGAAATCTCGGCTAAATGAAGCATGGAACAAAGAAAGCTTCATACAGCTTTAAGAAACACTAGATGCAAGTTATTTAACTTTCTAACACCATGAAACTGTCCTAACGTTTTCATTCTCTCAAATGGACTGCACTAATCATTCTTGAAATTTGTGAGTACTAGTTCCTCTACCCTAAACATGCTTCTTCAGTGCAAAGCAAAAAAGAAAATGGGTAAGAGAAAGCCAAGGTTTCAGAACTCACATTTTTCCAACAACACAATGCTGAATAAAACATGCAAAAAACTTCAGTCGAGGAGTTCCACAAACTCACCTGCGGAGTAGCACTCACACTAGGTGTCGCGGCAGGCTGAAAGGAGAAGGGAGGAAATTGTAAACTTAAGTGGGGGGGAATGTACAATTAAAAGTGATGAGCAAATTATTCAATGAGGTCCCTGCTTTTCCATTTGTATCCTTTCTCCCACCAACCTGATTTGTCCACTGCGCTGCTGCCAGAGCAGCACTTGCAACGCTAGCTGCGACAGCACTGGAAGAAGAGAAAGGATGACAATGAGCAACATGTAAAATGAAAAAAGAAAGGAGGAGGAGAAGCAGCAAAATGTTCAATTCCAGTCCCAAGAGGACAACATAAAAATTGAAACAACATCCCCCTGAAACCCAGAGAGAGGGCCGCAGGTTCAGGCAGATACGAGGACCACGAAGCGGGAGACTTGCCTGGAGGTAACCCTTGGCTTCCGAGCGTAGGCAACGAGCACTGCATATAGATGCGCCGCATGAGAGAAGCCTTGTTTTAGGACAGTACAAAAACACAATGCACACAATTGCATTGGCCAAGCCCTCGCACATGCTTGACCACTGCAGCAGGTTTACCTCAAAAGTGAACTAAAAAATGAAAGCAACCCGCCAACATGGGACTAAACATCACCATAGCCAGAAAGAGCGAAACTACCAGATTTAACAAAGTAAAATTGGCTGGAGTTGGCATACGACACATTTCAAGCGGCGACCTGGAGCATAGCCCTAACTCATGAATGAGCATAGTTCACCAAATCAGGCCTTTTGGTTCGCGCAGAAAGAAAACATACAGTGTATTGCCTATTGAAACATGCCGTCAGAGTCCCCGTAAAAACGTCCCCATGCAATCACCATGGCAACATAGCAGAAAACGACATTACAAGGCTCTATGTGAATTAGTTTAGTTCTCAGGTGCGTGCATTCTTGCCTGCTCAGCCAATTCTGCAAGACATTTCTAGGAGCACATTTGACGGCAGCCATGAATAGGTCGTCTGAAGACTGCTGCACCATGTCACCTTGCAGCGTTTGCCCATCCCTTGGTTGAATGTTGCAGCACAAGAAGGCACAGATGAAAAGGAACAAAGTGGACAGGGCATGGTGCTTGACCACCCCTAACCTTCATTCTGAAGCAAACCGGTACACCTCGTTCCCTTTGCATATGTCTTCTTCTTGGGAGCTGTAACCTTCAGCCAAGCGAGCATCAAACAGCCAAAGCTTAGAGGAAAACCCCAACATAGAGTGAATTTGTAATATGGGAGTTATTACTCATTCGCGTCCACTCAAGCGCAGCCATACAGCCACAAAGGAAAGCCATACAGCTTTCTCAAAGACTTGTAGTTAAAGAAAAATTTGTCCTGGTCCTGGGATCGAACCTTCCGGGGCAGTTGCTCTACCAAGTGAGCTAACTGCGAAGGCTAGGAAGGAAGGTAGGGCAAGAATGAATTGATCGGTAACTCGAAGTGGGATCACTGTTAGTCTAAAGTCCCTAAACTCTGCACTAGTCCAAAATATTCTGCCCTGTCCCTGGCAGCCATGTCCAGCCAACGCACCTTGTCGGCCATCTATGTAGAACTGCCCGCCCAGGTTGAGCAGGAGATCGTCCAGTTGTGCAGCCTCAGCCACGGTGTGCAGTTCGACGTAGCAGAATCCCCTGGAGACACCTGTAGCGGGATCCCGAGCCACCTTGAGGCTCTTGATGGGCACATTGGTCGTCTGGCCTAGCACAGCCAGCACCCGCTCCTCCGTTGTCAGCACATCCAGGTTGCGAAGGAGCAGTGCTGAAATGCCGTGGGGACACACATATACATCATACCACAGCCAACATGAGCAAGGCAAACTGAACTACACCCTTTTGCCCTTTGTGCTCCTGACCTTACAGGACACCTGGAACCTATATACTACCACATAAACTTGTGCAAGGACCGAACTGTTTTTGTTTTTTTTCTCCCTCTGCACCTTAATAGGGTATTTCGGAAGGAAATGGGGGGGGCTTTCTTTCTTCTTTCTCTATTTCTCTCCTTTTCTCTCTGTTTATCAGACACCATTGAAATCCAGTCTAGGCTAGCCCTTTATTACGACAACCTGCATCTTAAGACAAATTAGAGCGGGAAGTGAATCCTTTATGAGATAACTTGTTGAAAGTCAGCAGGGAATGACAACGGGCAGGAGCTGCCCACAATTAAAGAGACTGGTGAATCGCTTTGTTAGTTGGCAGACATCATATTACACCGTCAGTTTCGAGTGAGAGCTAAGGTGATGAAATGTGCGTAAAACTATGCAGTACCGCACTTAATTGCAATGATGATATGGCTGCCAGTTCAAAATAGAACTTTGCATGCGAGGTCCACAGCCATCAGTGCGATATGGCTTCCGTTTCACCTGCTTTTCTGCTAGCTTTATTGCTGAAAGCATTGTAAAAGACAACTGCAATCTTACATTACTTTCAGGCTATGTCCTGTGTTCTTTGTAGCTTCCCACGAAGCATGCTGCGCAAGATAAATTAGTCAAATCTCACTACAAAGGAAGGCACTACAATGAAATTCCCCCCACAAAATATTATTTCAAATTCCACGCCAGCAAGCCACACAAGGTAGGGTTGTGCAAATATTAAGTGAATAATGCGGCATTCGATTTAGTCTTTGAAGCGAATAGCGATAATACAGTTGAACCTAGCTATAAAGAAATTGATGGGGCATGCGAAAAATATTTTTGAAGTAAAATAAGCCAAAAAACACTGTCATATGGGACTGCAAAGTCCAAAAACATCATTTGTTTTTTATAAATAAGTCGGTCAGATGCTCCTGCATCTTTATTCTTTTTTTCCACGAGTGCTGTGGCGCAATTCTCACACTCAGTGAGCAAATTTGCATTGCAACATCATCATACTGGGCACCAATAAAACCGTAGATCACATGATATGTGTCCATGACATATTTAGTTTATGAGCGTTAGTGCAGATGGTAGCGTTACCAGATATGAATTGATTGTGACCCTAGTTTAGAAGAAAATAGAAGCTTACATCTGTGCCTTGTGTACAAGGTAGCCAACCCAATCGGCATTACCACCACCAAGCAATGGTGGTCTCATGTCCGTTTGAATGAATGAGTTAGTAGGAGCACACATCGATTTCAGCGAAAGGTTTCAGTGAAACAAAGCAATGCGGACCTACAGAAGTGCACAGATGGATGGCAATATACTTATTATTACTGTCAAATATGTGCATTAAATCCAGATCCGTGTAACAAACATTGTGTTGAAGAGGAAACACGCCCCATAAATGGTTTGCTGTGGTGAGAAATTTGTTCCATTCTTTTCTATGGCGAGCTGACAAAAATGGGAAATAATAATAATAATAATAATACTTTATTTTTCCTTTACTACACATGTATTTTTTTTACACATGTGCAGCGCAGTCACGTTACTGAATCAGGCCGGAGGAGCAACTGTGGCTGCGGAAGTGTGGTGCCAGATTCAGCCACACCTGTAGGCTGAACTCTGCAAGGGGCGTGAGTCAGTGCCACGCAAGTTTAAGACTATTAACCATGTCTGAAAAATATGTCAGCGCCTTTCACATTTAATATATGCGTCACGAAAAATATGATAGGTGCTTACGACTATGACATTTAGTTCCCTTTAGTACTGCTGTTCGAAAACTGCCTAATGCAAGTTTCAAAACATTATACACTTTTATTTTGTTTAATTTTTTTTTATTTAAATTGCATTTAGGAACCTGTCAGCATATGCTAATGACCTGCCACTTGTTTCTTGCACTGCTACCTTCCCAGTCTCAAACTGTTCGGTTCGATTCGAAAATATCTGCTTCGTTTTCAAACTTATTCATGTAGAATAACTAGGCGCGTGCGTATGAATAGTCGAAATGCCAAATACGAATCGGACATGTTTGTCAGTCAATTCATATTCAAAATCTGATATTCTAAATTTCCAGATGTATGAAAATGACCAAACATAGCGAAAATTTTCAAGTTCAACACAATTTCCCCACACTGTGCGCTGCGGCCATTTCGTAAAAAGGTACCTTTTGTGAACGGGGCTTTCCAGACAGTGCGCGCAAAGCAAAGCACTTTAAGAAAGTGGAAGAAAATAATGTTTTAATTTTGGTTTCATCTCAAATGTTGACAACCGTCGCACCGATGTTCATCAGATAAAATTAATGTCATGCAAACAGTTTTCGAAGTTTTTCAAGCCCATCTGATAATTCAAGCTTTCAGTTAATTCAGACATTTTTTCTGGCCCCTCATAGTTTGAATTAAAGAGAGTTTACTGCATTCAGCGGCGATAGCTCTACTTGATTTCATGCCAGCCCTTCCTATACAAAAAATTGGTATAAAATTTAGTTTTTCAATTCTAGTGTAATTTTATTACCAATACTCTGTGAATTCTGAAGTAAACAAAACAAACAGTGATTACTATTTCTTAATTTTCTATTTTTCATTGATCAGAACACATTGGATATACAAAGGCACTTTTTTTGCCATAATGATTATCAATTTGCATTCAGCAATTTCAATATTCGCACACTCCTAGAAATAAGTATTCTCCTCAAACTAAGAATCCACTATTTCCACATACCTAATACAAGGCTGTGCCATTATTTCCTCCCACATTAAACTGTTCTTGCAGCAAGGTTCCGCTTCACTGAAATGTTTTTTTCAGAATGGCCGATTTTTGTTGCTTTTTGTTGGGGATCTAAGCATGTCATTGTCTGATTTGGTTTAAATGGCTGTCAAACTCTAGTTGCACTTTTAAAACTGTTGCCGACACTCCATGTGGAATTGAATTTAATGCACATACATGTGTGAAAATGTTGCGATCCTGCGCACGATGACTCGGCATCAGCCTACCTAAACCTTTGTGACTGCGAACCATGGCTGTTGATGTAGAGCAGCTTTAGGCTTTTCTCACTTGCTTTGCTGACAAAGGTGCAACAGAAATCAGTTCTGCATTCATTTTGATGTGAAGTTGTTGCGTCAACAGTGACCAGTTATGTCACAGGTGAAAAGTGGTCACTAGTTCCAAAGCATTTTCAATGCAGCTTCAGTTCAGAGGAACTTTAAACCTAGAAATACCAAGCAAGTGGCGCACTTTTGGCCATCGCCAGGTATGGAATAGCTGCGCTATAGTTCCCCCCTTTTTTTTCTTGGTGCATCTAGTATAGACACTGCTGCATTAAGGGCAGAGTGATGGCAGTTCTAGATGCAGTCTCAAAAGAACAATCATCACATCCTTGATTTGCCTGTAAAGCGCATTGTAAAATGTCTTCGAAAAATCAGCGTGATTGCATACATGGCTGTACAAAGCTTCAATTCTGATGTTCATCCCTCTGCACACGGACGTCTCATCCCCAGAGAAGTGCCTAGAGGCAATGCGCTATCAGCGCAAAACCTGAAGTCTACCAGTACGAAAGTAGGAGTGCACGAGGAAACAAAAACAATGCTCTGATAGCCAGTGCAGTGGCTGCATTTATTTCACGAATATATGTGCATTGTCCGAGATTTCTGAGGCACTCCAAAAATCACACCACAGCAGTGATTTCAAAACGGCAAAAGACTAGCGACGAAGGATTCTACAAATTTTTGCAAATAAACATTCCTGAACTATCAAGGAATGTGGCAATGTTCTGGACCTGCTTCACTACGACAAAGTTGTTGGTTCAGCAGAATTTTTTGTACATCCGAAGAATTTTGCTGTAGCGAGATCAGACTGCATAAACAAGTGAAACCCAATTGCTATCTTCCCATCTTCTTAAAAATTTTAATCTTCGAGTACCAAACTGAGGGGAGAAGCCCTTACCTCTGTGTACCATACTTTATGTGCACACCTGAGCAGGACAGAACATGAGGACAGGAGGAAGAATATAATTCCAACCATACAACCCACAAGCACCCCACCGATAGACAATCCAGAGATAGGCTTGCCCACAGAACAAAGCAAATTCTCTAGTAATGACAGCTAGAAAGCAGTGTTGAGGACAAGCCACAGCCACTCACTGTTGGTTGGCACAGAGCTGATCTCATCGTATCCATCCCCAGTGCTGGGGGCTTCTGCCTCTGCATTGGGAGAAAAAGGAGCAAGCAGCAGATGTCACTACTACCAACGTACATCCCAAGCACTGGACCCTGAACAGTACCCAAACATCATTCACTTAAAAACACCATGGCCATTATCAGCCATAGCCCACGCTTCCTCTCATGAGTCACGCACTAGTTAGACCAGACTCTCATGAGTCATGCGATAGTTAGACCTGAAGCGCAGATGAGCAGGATAAGCTGTCCAACACAATGTAATTCCACAACACTTCATATCATAATACAGATTTCCAGGGCCCAAAAGCTATAAAATGTTTGCCTTGATGCCAACCCTGCCTAAGTCCAGTTACAAGAATTAAGAAAGTTACAAGAATCCTGCTTCTCTACAGAACCAGTGGCCCAACTCCACAGCACAAAACTTCAGTCGGTCACAGTGAGACATATACGAGAAGTCTGCCAACACACGCCCGCTAAAAACTGGCAGAACTTCACTCTCCATGCATCCACATTTTGTAATTAAAGCACTCACCTTCTCTAGTTGCACTGCACTTGAAGCAGCTGTCTCTGCGCCTGAAGTTGTTGACACCGCACTGAAAAAAGAAAAAGGGTAACAGTGTTTGGGAGTACCTAAACAGTACCACTTGGCAGCAGAGTTGTTTTTCTCATGGCACCATTACAAGTGAGGGAAGGGGGGATGCAGCCACGCTTGAACTGCCGCATCCCTTTCATGTGGCAAAGTTGTGACGGAATACCGAAACAGCATGAAAGGTGTGGTGCGGTTTAGTAAATGAGGTGTAACTTCCCAAGCAACTTAAGCAGAGGGATCACAGCTACACTGCAGTGCGCTGTGAGAGGCTGAAGTATAAAGTGGTGGCACAGTGTGCAGCTGTCGTGGGGCTATTGCACTGCATAAGACAGCATAAAAGTTTGTCAGTTTCTTTTCTATCAAGCCAAGAACATGTTCTCTAATGTTGTTTGAACTTTCTTTTGCGTCCTTCAAATAAGTGTAGCTGCCCACCCACCTTGCCACAATTCCAGTCTGTGCGTGCCAGTAGTCCTCCCCTGTCCATGCCCCCGCCGCCAAAGCCATCCTTGGGAATGCTGTAGTGGAGAGTGCAGCGAAGGTCACCCAGCTGGATGATGCCCTGCAAGAGAGCAGACAGAGGGCACACCCGCATCCGGTCAGTAAGGCAAGGGGCAGTGGGGGTGTGTCGTGGGTGTGGCACGCATCCATTCTGTCCTCCTCGCATCTCATCCAACACAGAGGCCGCTGCCGCCGCGGTGGACCGAACACCCGGTCAGAGGGGGGACCCCTTGGTAGAAGAAGAGAGGTGGGCGCCTCGTCTTGGTTCAGTCCAGCACGCCGCTCAGAGTCTCCCACATGCAAAGCCAGCGGCCCCACCCCTAGGGCACCATCCCGCCACTTGTTCTGCCATCATTGCCTTCCTTGACCACCTTTGCTTTTGACGTACAGAACTACACGCGTAAATGTGACTGTGCAAGTCCTCAGAGCAAGGGTGCTGCGGAGTAACAAAATCTCAGTTTCAAAACTGGTTTGCCGTGAAGATGGAAGTAAGAACATGGTAGAGACGATAAACGAAAGTGCTGCCACCAGCATTTTTGAGAGCAACTTTAAACCAACTAGCCCAAACTAAAGTATTATTGGCCTAAATTGCCCTCCGACTGACATACGTCTCTGGAAACTGAATGCTGTAGTACAGAGTCATCCATGCCACCCCCAGTTTGGTGTACCTATCAATTTCTGGTTGTAAGGCAACGTGGCGAAAAATGGGAGTTTCAGATTGTTTGCAACACCTGAGCTCAGGAAAAAACTTGCGCAGCCACAGTTTATCTCACGTAAACTGACATTGGAAGCGAATCGGCACTCAAATAACTGCAAAACAGTGACGAGACGACTTTGAAGACAAAGGCTGTCACGTAGGTAGCCTTAATATACGCTGAATGAAAACCTAGGCTCGCAGAGCATGATGCACAGATTACAGGCACTGTTTTATGAAGGCAGCTACGCAGTTTCAATAATACTAAAGTGACATGCATGGCAATGGCCGAAAGTTACCCCTGGCAGGAATTAAAGTCATGGCATTGAAAAAAAGTGCCAAGCGTCAGTGTGAAACCACAAGGCCAAATGAATTAGTTGGCTCACTAAGGCCCAAGCCCTCAGCTTACTACCAGCAGACCTACACAATGGTGCTTTAATAAATTGTTTCTGAGCAACTCACACTGCAAACATGTGAAGCCCGTAGCACAAGTGCTGTTTCTCTAGTGACAGAGGGCTCTGAAATTCTACACCTCACATTTTTTGATAGCTACTTTTTTTTTAATTTATAATATTAACTGTCAACCTAGCCACCTTACTAGATGTGCCCGATAAAAAATGGGGCTACTGCTAAGCTTTAATGAAGCTTACACTAACACAAGCCCCTCCTAACGGCCGCATGACCTAATCCCAAGAAATATGTGCCTTGTGCTAGAGTTACCATTTCTGTGAAAGATGAAGCCAACAAGATGACAATCCTTATCAATGAATTCATTCCCACAACAGCCAGCCATAGAAAGCCCTGGAAGCATGTGGTAATTACGACAACCTTCCTCCCCAAAGTGCGGTTCAGTCTGTGGGAGGTGTGAGTGGTTTAAATCTCTATGCCATGGTGGGCGATGCCACAAGGTAGCCTACCATTCTTTCCTTGTGTTGTTTCATTGTTGGTGTGCAGCTTGATAACAAGGGAAGTCAACCCAAGTACATGAGGAATTTCTCAAGTGTGCTTAAACCACTGCCACGCTGCCACTTTCGATCAACATCAAGTCAATCAAAATCAAGCTCGATGTGGATCCAGCGTTGCTACGCTGGCGAATTCAATCGCGATCGCCCACGATCATGCTCTGCTGCCATCAAGCTGCCTTTGCCACCCTAGTTCCCAGACATTAATCGAATATCCGAACTAAATGTAAAGATTAACAAAACGACTTACTATAAAAACACACAATTTTAAGATAAATAACTTCTTGCTTAAATTTGTGTGATCTGAATTGCTAAAATATGGTCTAATCTTGGCACCATATGTGTGTTTTGGTAGTGGTAAACAAATGTGTGGACTTAAACACGCTTGCCAGTTTCCACGTCTGCTAGTTGCCTGTAGTACTGCCTGCGTGCCCAATGGATGACAAAACTGCTACTCCTCCACGAAAGCTGTGGTCTGAAAAAGAACAAAGTTTTGCTCAAGCTTGCGTTTCTACACATGTTATAAACCGATGGCTATGATCATGTGCACAGCATCATCTCTCGTGTAGCGATACAACTTGTCAATCGGAATTGAGTGGCCACGTGTAGTACCCCCCATCTCAATCGCGGTTGAAGCTTAATCACGATCGTCATCGATTGTGATCCAAAGTGCCCATGTGACAGCGGTAGGAAGCTGTATTCGACATGAATTGTTCCAATGTTTCCATGCTGCTGCAATTAATGATTCTGCTACTACAGACAAGAAGAATGTAGCCGTAAGGCTGCGCTTGGGAGGATGTCAATGAGTAATTACTCCCTTATTAGAAATCTACTAATTTTCCTCCTAATTATTTGAGTAAGCCACACTACTATTGTACAATGTGAAGAACAGGGAAGGGGGGTGAAAGAAAATTGGAGATTGTCTGTGCATTGTACCTGACCAGAAACGTTAATTCCTGTACTAGCCCCAATACACCTTTAGTGCACCAGCCTCATCATTTCCTCCCTTCCAGGCAGATAAAGATCAACTCCAGAACTACACAATTACAGAGTGCGCTGCTACTAGAATGTTACACCTGAACAACTTAGCGTAAGGCAATGTGGACAGCAATGCTGCATGACAGAACCGAAAATACCCTTAATAAGACCAAAATTTCCTGTTTCAAGTCCATTTTCCCTTCAGTAAATTGAGAACCCTACCAATTTGCAACAAGTGAGAAAATTTAGGTTGTTAAAATATGTCAAAACTCTGCAGAAACTCCCTGCAAAAATCTACTCAAGTTCTCTGAATGAAACATCATCCATGTGATAATGTCCATGAGTATGGAACAACTTGATGTCTATGCTCAAGTATGGACTCCATGGACCAGTAAAGGTTATAAGTCTAGCAAGGACTTCAGATTTACAATGCTCAAACAACTGCAGAAAGAAGTAACTCCCAGCAAAAATTTAGTTAAGTTCTCTGTACCACTCATGTAATGCTCCATACCCGAGGCCTTTGAGGTATAATGAATAAATAAAAAGTAAGCGTGGAATCCTTTCGTGCTTATGCTCAAGTATAAGCTCAATGGAAAAGTCTAGCAAGGACTTAAGACTAACGACGCTCAAACAGGTGAAGAAAAATTTGTAACACATTCCCTGCACTTTCTTGCCCAAATTTCGCATACGTTCTGGACCAGAGGCATCTGAGGAAGTATTTTTCGGACTTAACAATGTTCTGCTAAAAGAAGCCAGCAAAGTCACGGATGATTCTACAGAGAAACAAAGTGGAGCAAAGCAAATGAAGTGAAACTACTCTTTGGAGCTAGATGTCTATCTCCTAACAATGTTCTCCTGATCCACAGGATCGGCTACATCGAAAATGCTACACAATTCCGTCTTCACGAGCACCAAAGGGAAACATTCAAATAGATTACTACATTGTGAAAATATCCCAGGATTTGAGGCGTGCCTATGCTAAACTGATGAAAGAGAGAGCATGCGAATATGTGAATTTTAAGCGACAAGGCATTTAACCCACAGTCTGAAAGCTATCACTGTTAAATGTTTACTTTTGGCAAGAACCAGTAAGCAAGAGTTATGTTAAGGTAAGTTATGCCAGTAACCAAAGCAACGATCCAGCCGAACTCTGGCATGAGATCTTTATCGCTTTTCCGCACAGCTCTTTCGTCCATCTTAACTCAGCTGTGGTGCTCCCTTTCGAGTCTCTAAAGTCGAGGAGCAGCTGATAATCTCAAAGGGTACCTGATGCAAAAGTAATTATTGTTGCAACAGAGATAACTTTGCATCACATACTGTCTAAGCAGTCTCTTTCTGCAAGAGAAGAATACAGTCCCCAGAAAATAATCCGCAAGGAAGTCATGGCCTGATCCTGGTGTCTCCTTAATGCTAGTCTGCACGACTTTTATGATGAGTTCTCACCAGATGGAAAGTCAATTAAACACAAACTACAGAATGCTTTTTTTTTTTCTAATAAGCAAAAGTGATGGCGTTTAAACTTGATTCGTTAGCTATTCACACCTTCTTGACTGAGCTTTAAAACATTATTGCTTTTAAGCTATTGGCTTGTTCACACAAAGGTTTCACTTAGAAATGGCTTTCTGCAGTCTATGTTTTGTTTAATATACAGTTTGAAGAAAGTACTTGCCCAGCAATTTCAGGATCAGTAACATCAAAAATGCTGCTTGTACCAGCTGGAATGGCATTTACTGTTCGGCTATCTATAACCAAAACGAGTATGTTGTTTCAGCATACTGTTCATTCCTCGTTGTCCAAGTTTTTTCCCAGCAGAAGGCGATGCTGGTTGTGCTACTCAACAAATCAGGCTATCACTGTTAGTCTTTCCACTGAATAATTTTACATTAAACAGGAATGCTCCTGCGACAAATAAGAAAATTAGACATGAAATGAAATGTAGAATGCCATACGGGGCAACGTATGTTTCTAGGAAGCTAAGAGCATATGTAAAAAATAAAATTTCTTTTCTACAGCCTGTCAAGGCTAACTCAAAAGCATATCTATGTACTTGCAAAGCAGTCATTAGTGTTGCTCATGAAGAATTGTAACAAAATGACAACAGCGATAATGCTATGTGAGTTTAGAAGAGTTACACAAGAGTGAATGCGGCTGGTGTTAGAAACAGAAAGTTGGCCTCTTTCAAGCAAGGCAATGTTAGCTATGTCGTGTAGATAGAAAAAAAAAAAAAAGCGAGGTGGCAAGGAAGGCTCCGGCTATAATACACACATGTCGATTATGCTAGAGACGCTTGATGTGATGGCTCACCCTCGACTGATGCCAAATATGCAAGCCTTTCAAACACATCCCAATTTGGAACAACGCCTGCCACTAACAAGCATGGCCCCTATGTAAAAACTAGGCCAAACTTTCACAGCTGTTAAATAGTTATATCTGAATGCACATGTCCACGCGTCATTATCCCAACTTGCTCTCAATAATTGGCTTTGACTGATGGGCTCAAAGTGGTAAACAAACCTGTAGCCCAAGACTACTATCTACTATACAGTCTGCATGCATCTACGAGAGCCTTGGCCGACAGTCACTATGGCTGCCCAGACTTGCAGGCCTGACACTTCAGTCGAGGGTCATTCGACTGTGCCAGAAAGTGCTGCCCAGTGCATATGCTGCATCATGTACTGGAAGCAAGTTTCCTGTTTTAAATCTTTCAAATGCGGATGCTTTTGTCTGTCATCACATTAGGCTAATCAGCTCAAGAGGAGAGGCAATCGGAAGCCTAGGCTTTAACTGCTAACTCGTCAACTACAGTACACTGCAGGAGTTACAGCTGCTTTCAGCTTATGGTGCCCATACAGAGCGCTCGAATAAGCTTGGCCATTACATCGTCTTACGGCTGGCTGAAGCCAAACTGACTGCTTTGCCCTTAGTCACTTTCTGCATAAGTAGGAGTAACTAGACTAAAATATCTAGTTAATAAAGTTGGCCAAAGCATTCTTGGAATGCTGTATTCTCACATGCATCCAAACCAGTCATTTTCAGCCTTGACATCAAAAATTCTCCTAACGTGCTTTCCCCACAAAGTTACAATTATAATACATAATCAGCATGAAACCTTTTTTTCTAATTCACAATCAGAGTTCATTCATGAAAGCTTATACTAAAAAAAAAATAAATCTCATTCCTTGACAAGTATAGCTCCATGTATTTGACTTCATAATGAAGATATCTGTACAACAGTTTTACCTTTTCATTTAACATTCATATAATCTGTGATGGGACCTAGAGCGACTACAAACATGGTCAAATTCTGGCTTTTGTCATCATACACAATTTTTCCCAAATTCCAGGAAAACCAGGACGAAACCCCAAAACGCAACCTTAATGCCAATTTTAAAAGACCATGATCAAAAGAGATTAAAATTAGAGACAGACTACTATAGATGAGTATAAAAATATTGGTATATTCTTGTAGAGCTTTCCCTATGAATACAACAACATTAAGGGCAGAACTTGCAATTTTAACAGGAATTTATATTCCAAACTGGCAAATAATGTTAGCTTAGGGCCAATGGTGGCGGCATCATGTGTTTTAACTTACACATGTGTAAGGTTATATGTGAGGTTACACAGGTAGGGTGAAAGCGAGTGCTGCATTGAAACTCATCTGGTTGGGCTCACAATGTGAACAAGGCTTTCGTATGGGAGCTGCAATGTTTTTGCTTTGTTATTGGTCGGCATCTGCCCAACCAATTTAGAATAAGGCTTGGCGCAATAATGAGGATTTTTTTGTCTCAAAAGCTCTTGTAACTAGTCAGTTTCTTGCGTGGGTTCGCACTGTGTTTCATTCATTAAAACCTTTGAAAAAGCAAACTGCCACAGTGACAGTGCAATCAGCAGTGCCAGAAAAGAAAAACATTTGCTGGTATCTGTGACAGGCATCTTCTGTCCTTGATATCATTTTAAAAGCACCTTAGTCAATTACAGTTACAGAACTAAACCTATGCATCTTGATTAGGGCAACATTCATTTTATCGGTACTTTCTGTTGCACAGGTTGTGGGTAGTCATTATGTCCACAATATTAAGGTTTGCAGATGCCGGCTACAACCGGACACCAAAATTCCCAAGCAAAAATTTCCTAAAGAGTGTTCTGCCAAAGTATTTTGATCGTCACAAACAAAATCTATGTTTTTGGCATATATGCAAGGCTCTGTAAGGGCTAGGAACTAAGCCTCCTGGGCCCATAATCCTCAGTTTTTGTTGTTTTCAGAAGCGTCTATTTTGCCATATTTGCATTCACGTGATTGGTGGAAACGTCAGGAACAGAAACGGTGGCACCTGAATTGATACCTATTCCGGCATTTCCCCCAATCAGACGACCAGAGGTGAAGACAAAAACAACACTTCTGAAAACAATGCAAGCTTGAAATACAGGCCCAACAGTGCAGCCACTGGCTAAACTGCCAACACCAACTGCATGCCAGGGTCAAATAAAACCAAAACGCCCCTTTAACTAAAACCAGTTTCCGACTTCAGTTCTGCCAGCTTGAGCAAAGCCCACAGTGTACTGTATTTCACGAGACTCTGGGCAAAGCACCTGCACACTGGCACCGCCGACATGTCAAAGCGCACATGCGTGCGCACGTCAGAAAGACACCCTGTTCCCGGCACCGACACAGAGAAACCGGGAAGGGCAGAAGAAGAGGAGGTGAGGAGGTAGGAGGTGATGGGCACACAGATGAGGCCCGCTTTTCCAAGAGGCCGAACGAGGGGACGACACCTTTGTAAGTTCCTTCCACCGAACCGCTTCGGAGAGATAGCGAAACTCCACAAATGCAAACCCCCTGGAGGCACCTATAAAGGGTGGTCACAAAGCCAAAGGAAGCGCACCATTAGTATCCCGCCATGGGCAACAAAGTCGCGCGCGCCACACCACATGGCGACACTTCCCGGCACAACCGCACACATTGAAGCTCTCTTTTCCGCTGGCCGCTCTCGCTTCCCCATGGAATTTTTTTTTCTTTTTTTCTGATTTTTCTCCCGAATGCCCGTGCAGTCCGTCGTCTCTAGAAGATGCTAGGACCACCACGATCATCCATGTCCCAGCCACCAGCAGGAAAATGTTGGCAAGCTTGCAAGAATATTTTTACGCGACGCAACTCAAACAATGCTCCGAGACACATAACTCTCTTAACAGTGCAGGCCATGACGTGGCTATGCAACGTTCCGACAAGATTCTAAACAATCTGCCTAAACTGCAACATTAAAGGCTGACACAACAATAACTGCCTTGCAGTTCATTAAATTTTTGATCATCTTCCATGGCTCCAGCTAAATCACTCAAACAATGTACTACTACTTGAAGTCACTTCTTTCGTGTAAGGAGTAAGTGTATTCACGGTTGCATGGTCAGAGACGTAGCATGATGGTGCAGATTACATCAAGCCACAGAATGTGTAGCTCTGGCCACAGTTTTGTGCTTTACAGCATGCTAGCATTACTGTGAGAAGAGGGAGAACTTGGAGACAAGCAACGTCAATAAAGTTGATTTAAGGACCCTTGAGCTTAGACATGTGCGCCACATCATTTGTCAATTTAAGAAACCATGAATGGCTGAAGCCTCAGCACACTCTACCAGCCAGTAACATAATATGGGGCTGTAATATTTTGAGTATGAGTAATATTAATAGCTCTTCAGACATGCAGTGCCTCAAGACAAGTGGGGCTTGTCAAGGCCAGTCGATGTGTCAAGGTAGAGTGTAGCTTTTATGAATCATTTGCATGCTTGCAGGCAGTGGGTTGTATATGTAACGTGAAGTAACGTGAAGTGTAAAAGCAGCACACTGAAGAGTTAGCAAGAGTAGTGTCAAAACGAGACACAAACAGTAGCGCATTGGCCCCCAAGTAAAAATCCACGCCTGTGCAAGCGTATTCCTTGAGAACTTATGACTTACCTCAGATGCAAAGACGACTCAAAAGCAGTAAAAGCATCTGTGCTTAATGTCAGAAATGTTTAAGTAAATGAAGCGCTCCTAATCTTAACTTAATATAATTTGAGGGTCCTTTTTGGCTCTGCGCGACTTTTTGTACTTCTATTTCATTTCGTTATGGGTTTATTTTTCCTGAAAAGCCCAAGCAACATTGCAAAGAATATATAAAAATGCCCGTATAAAGCTTTATAGAGAGAAGGAATGTCTGTATGAGGTTAAAAGGAAGCATATGGTTACCTTTTACGAGTACTAATACAATGATCTAGAACAGATGTACCTTTCCTGATTCAATTAAATAGGCAGTTTATAAATTTCAGTTTCACTTCCCTTATTTTACAACTCACTAACAAGTTTTAACAATCACTGCCAAGCTGTAACATTTCTTGCAAATGATAGAACTTTATTATTAGTATAAAACAACACAAGACTGTGTGTGCTAACAAAGGCACTACAACTGGACGTTCGTAAAAGAGTTACAGACACAAATGAGGTGGTGGGCTGTGTCCAAAACGTCTGCACCATCACAATGAGAATCACAGACACAGTAAAAAGAATATTTTGTCAAATATCAGTTCACACACACAAAATTCAAGCACACCCCTTCAAAGGACATGCAGCAAGTGAAGTAAGAAAGGAATGCCTACCTGTGTCTTTGCGTTTCATAAGCCTGATGTCCTTAGGCTCAAGGCCATAGCGAACCACTTCATTTCGAAGCTGCAGACATGAAAGCTCGAGTCAGGGGATTAGTCACTCCTAATGCTGCTTCAAGCATGCTCGTTCACTAAAGTTAATGAAAGGCCCTTATCGGCTACGTAAAGGCTGTTGCACAAAACAACACCTGAATGCTACACATTCGGAATAAAATCTCCCGACAAAAATTGAACAAATATGGGCTCCTTTACAACGCAACAAATGAACATGAAATACCAAAATACATGTTCCTCAAAGAATTTTACCAAGCCCGCACACAAAGACAAGCAGATACAGTAACGGAGAACTCACTCGTGTGCTCATCTCTATGTGCATGTGAAAGGTTGATTATGCTATCAAGCAGAGAGGCTGTTTACAAATAGTAGTTAAATCCTAGCTGTATGTTGATCAAGCAGAAATACTGCTTAATTGTAGCAGTGTGCTCTAAGTACCATCTGTGCTGCCCGTGTATAACATACATAGTATGCTTTATACCTAAGGCCCTTAATTTTCCACAGTGGTACTGAGAAAAAAAAAAGCTGAAGCTCCGAGTCTTCTAAACCTAGTTATACCTTACATACCTACTCACAAAACAGAAGACTGAAAAGATGCACGACGAGAACAATAAGGCCTAAGGTACACATGCACAGTTTACGTTCTTCAGTACAATAGTTCCCAGTTTTACTCAATTCAAGGTGCAGGCCAATTGATATATGAAGCAATCCATGCTCCAACTGAAGCCTCCTGCTGCTTGTGGTTCTGTTTGTACACCAGCCTGCACACTGTAAAACCGTCAAGAGCCAGTTATTGTGCAAATTAGCAAAACTGATGGCAGCATCTTAGCACAAGCTGACTGGGCCTTTCCATCACAATGCTGAACCACATGAGGGACCAGTGCATTATCAGGGATGTGCACTCACCAAGTAATACATAATGCAAAATGTAATGGCCTAGCAAACTGAAATGCACATAATTCCCAAATGGTTTCAGTGGATTTGGTTGTATATATTCTCCCTTTTCCATTTACGTATGCAACAGCGCCACCCTGCTGCACAATTTCTGCCGTTCCCAACATCCCTAAATATGAAAAGAAAAATGCATACCGCACACGGCACAAACCTCCAAAACAAGAGGGACCAATAACTATGCAAACTTGATGATAGCAATATCCTAGCCCTTAAAACATTGCAATATGATCACTCTCAAAAGCTGGGATGCTAATGCAGTAGAAATTGGTCTACGGGTTAACGTAGAAAGATGGGCTAGTTGGTCTTGATAAGTAGAGTGCATATTTTTTCAGCGCAAAATCAAAGACAGGACTAAAAGAAGTGACAGACAAGGGACGAATGTTGATTTCAACTGATAGTTTATTGCAAGCAACATAAATGCCCCCAAACCTTAGCCTCTGCATTATCGTACAGATTACAGCCTCACCAGAGTCCCCTATGGCATTCGTCCCTTGGTGTCTCCTCTTTAAGTCCTGTCTTTAATTTTGCGCAGAAACAAAAAATGCACTCTACTGGTCTATAGGGCAAACATCGCAGAAGTTATGCCAACGGTGTTACTACCTCCGCGTCTGTAGTGTCAACTGGCATGCCCCGGACCATGATGGTGCTGTTCGGTATCTCGTCGCGCCGGTCCAGGCCACGGTCGCGGTCCCGATCGCGGTCTCTGTCGCGATCCCTGTCTCGACCACGGTCGCGCTCCCACGAGTGGTCGCGGTACGAGCGATCCCGGTCTCGCTCTCGGTCACGGCGCCGCGAAGACCGCTCCCGGTCCCCATCTGCAACGTCGTAGTCCCGCTCCCTGCGCCGATACCGCTCCGGCTCATCGATGTCGCGGTAGTCCACGTCGCGGGCTGCCATTTCACGGCTCAGGGGCGACTGCTGCTGCAGCGACAGGAGTCGAAGGGAAAGAGGAGAGGAAAGAGACGGACAACCGTCGTACAAGTTAGGGCGTGCGGTGTGGCAGCAGCTCCCAAGCGCTCGTCCAAGAAACCAGCACACACGGCATCGTAGTCACGGCGGTCATAGTAGTCACGGTCCACCCGGTCCGCACGGTCCCGGTCCCGGTCTCGACTGCGGTCGCTACCACGGTAGTCTCGGTCCCGGCCTCGATTTCGCTCGCTGCGCCGGTCCCTGCAATTGAAAGCAAAATGTGTTGCAGGTGATGAGCGATCTTCAGCACATCTGCTGTTACACGCACACTGACCTGTCACGATCTCTTTGGCGTTCCTCTCGAAGAGGCGGCGAAATCATCGCCGTGCCGTCGTAGTCGCCGGGTTCCATGTCGCCGTACTCGCGCAGGTATTCAATGCTCATCGTTGCAGCGGGCTCGTGAGCTCCTCCTTAAAGCACTGAAGATGACGGGCCAGGGTTGAGACGGTCACATGGGGTTTCACAAAGCCACAAGGCACAGAACCCAGCCGCAACGAGCTCGCTGACGCGCCTAATAGGTTGCGCATTTGCCTGCATACCGCCGTTTCCAGTTCTTCCTGGCCACGAAACCCCCCTACTGCGAGCCTCACCTTGGGTGGAGAGCCGGATCGCTTCCTTCTTGCACAGATTTCGCCACCGGGCCTAAATACACCACCTATATGCAGGCGTGGCGTTATATCATTATAGACACCTGCCGCCAAAACAGTGGACGCAATCACACTAGGAAAATGGCGGAAACGCAACGCGAGAAACGAACGCAGCGAACGCTACGAACCAGCGAGCGCATTGTATTTGTACGCACCGACGCCTCCAGAGGCGCTGCGTGCACAAGCGAAAGCCGCAAAGACAAATTAACATAAGAGCCAACATCAGCCGTTTGCGCAAATAAATCGAAGTCGACGAGATTGATTTAAAAACTGATTGATTGATTTATAGGAAGGGAAAAGGCGCGGTAACTCTCTCACTTGTTTTCTGTGGACACTTCAACCACGCCGTAAGGGAAGGAGGAAGGTGGGAGTGAAAGTGGAAAGAGAGAAAGAGGAGCCGTAGTGGAGGGCTACGGAGTAATTTCTACCACCTAGGGATCTATAACGTGCGCTGACATCGCACAGTACACGTGCGATTTTTGATTTAAAACTGATTTATTTATAGGAAGGGAAAGGCGCGGTAACTGTCTCACTTGATTTCTGTGGACACCGCAACGGCGCCGTAAGGGAAGGGAGGAAGATGGGAGTGAAAGTGGAAAGAGAGAAAGAGGAGCCGTAGTGGAGGGCTACGGAGTAATTTCGACCACCTAGGGATTTTAACGTGCGCTGACATCGCACAGCACGCACGTGCGAGACCTAGCGAGACCTAGTGTTCCTGTATATGCTCCTGCGGGAGCATATACAGGAACACTAGCGAGACCTGCGCCACCTGCATACTGTAGCTAAAGGAGGAGGAGAATATATAATCTTTGGCAGCAAACATGAGCACACCGTCACACTGCACGCACTTAATTTGTTGTACACTTTAAAGCAATGCTTATGCCAAAACAATAGTCGCACTTGTGGCACAAAGTTCAGTTTTTGTAAAACATGTGTAAAACTGAGTTACTGATGATGAAACAGGACGTGAAAATAGACTGCAGCAGCATACCGTGCGCTATTTCGTTGTCTGCTCTTATGCGGCCTGTTTTCCTTACATTAAATAAACTAGATGTTTGGTGACTTCTAATCAAAGCGACGATGCCCTTTGAAGACAACTCGAAAATCAGCAGTGTCCCTGAGGGCCTGCGAAGTGAAATGTTTAGACCGGAGTATCCTCAAATGAGCACAGCCTTCGCAAACGAAACTGGCATGGACCGCTTGAAAAAGATGTTTGATATTAGGTAGGTCTGGCAAGCACTTTCTGCAGCTTGCTTGTGCCAATACAAAAGAGTAAACAACATGTGGTTCGCTCGCTACGACTTAAGTCAGCTGAGACTGGAGCTAGAATGTGGAATGTCTAGCGTGCTTATGTACGCGGCCTTCGATTCAGTTTCTCGACATAAAGCTCAGTAGTACTTGCGAGCGGGCTAGTTGGCTGTGAACATCTGTCTGTGTGAACGTCTTGGTTTAATTCTCTTGTGTGTGTGTTGTGTTTGTGTATAACCATGCAGCGCCAGAGGTCGTCGCAGTTTCTCGACCTTCATTTCAGAAAGTGAGACTCCCGACCTTTGTAAATGGTCGCGCTTTTACAGCCTATGGTAACAAATCAGGCCGTCCTGATATTGGGCGATGTAAGTACAAAATGATAAGGTGCAAAATGCGTACAACGAAATCTCGCTCGAAGCTTGTTTAGAAAAGTAAAGAAAGGAGCAACACGGGTGAAATAATTTCATTCCGTTAACAAAGGGTGTAAGTGAAAACGTCCCCGGAAGATACGACCCCAGAAAAAATATCCCCGGTGAAAATTTCCCCGAGGAAGGCCACCGGGAAAAAGCATCCTCATGAAAACATTTGCCCTCAAAATCGATCCTTTCAGAGCTCAAATCTGAAAAGATTCCACTTTTCATTCGATTATTCCTTGACATTGAGAATGGATTGCTTGATCCTCAGGGTGCCTGACGTGTTCACAGGCGTAGGAGAAGGCATGACGAAAATTTATGGTACGTACATGCCATACAGCTTGTTTCTCCAGTTATCAACTATGGTTTTCAAATCGTTCAATGCAAATTCCTGTGTGTTTGAACACGTAGCCCCATCTAGGCAGCTAGTGTGACACCTGTAGTTTTGGTTTTCATTCCTTTCTTGTTTTGGTGAGCTCTGATGTGGAATGAATGTTTATTTGTGGACGGGTAGTCTCAAATATAAAAAAAATGGCATTGAGCTTTCATCAGGGTTCACTATGAATGCGGAATCATTCATGTGACTGCACTTAATTCTCCTGTGGATTTTTTTTTTTTATTGTGACAGTAGTTGCAAAGTGTCCGAAGATTGCTTCACGAAATGAATTCAGCTCAGTTGACGAGTCTGGCAAATATCTTCCAGGAACTTCAACTAGGGGCCCAAGGAAGGCCTACTTTTGACTTCAGTTTGTCTTGAGCAGTTGCGCGTCCTCGCCGTATCTACATGTGGTTTTGTTTTCATTTGCTAGGGTGTCGGCAACTTATGAGAGAGATTCAGCAGCAAGGAAAGCTCAAGCACATGAGGTGACTCCTCCAGAACTTCAACAACATTGATTGAGGTTTGAGCACCTCGCTTTCAGAGAACAGCTCTCAGTGCACATTTTAAGTTTTGGTGGCAAATTACATTGAACGCCGCCACCCTCTACAAAAATTCAGCAGTGTATGTTATCACCATCATCATGGCGAGCCTCATTACATCTTTTGCAGAGCAAAGGCCACTCCCATATTCGTCCAATTACTCCAGTCCTGTGCCAGCTGTATCCATTTGATGTTCGCAAACTTTCGAATCTCACCTGCTTACCTAACTTTCTGCTGCCTCCCGTTATGCTTGCCTTTCCTTGGAATCCAGGCTGTCACCCTTGGAGACCACCAGTTATCTTGTCTTTGCATTACATGACCTGCCCATGTCCATTTCTTCTTGATTTCTACTAGAATGTCGTTAACTCACATTTTTTCCCTGACCCATTTGCATGCTTCCTGTTTAATAATGCTACACCCACTGTTTTTTGTTCCATAACTCTCTCTGGCTTTCAATTTAAGTTGAACTTTTTTCGTTAGCCTTCATGTTTCTGCCCCATAAGTGAGTACCGATAAGATGCAGTTGTTTTAAACTTTTCTCTTGAGGGATATCGGTAAGCTTTTATCAATCATCTGATAGTATGTGCCAAATGGGCTCTAAATCAAGTTGATTCTTCTAGTCATTTCTCTTTCGTTATCTGGGTCGGCACCTATTACCTGTCCTAAGTAGACCCTTTGCCATATCCAGCGCCTTGCTGCCTATTGCAAACTACGGTTCCTTTCCGAAGCTGTCGAACATTAGTTTAGTCTTCTGCACGATAATTTTTGGGCCTACTGTTCCACTTTCATTGTCTGTCATTAGTCATCCTTCGTAATTCGTCACCTGAGCTACGTAGCAAAGCAATGTCATCAGCGAATATCAGACTACCGAGGTATTCTCCAGCAACCCTTATCTCTAACTGTTCCCAATCAAGCCGAGTACTTCCTCTAAGCAAGCGGTGAATGGCACTAGAGAGATCATGTCACCTTCTCCCTTCCTTACTGGAATTTTATCACTTTATTTATGGAGAGCTGTAGTTGCTGTGCAGCCTCTATAGATATTTTCTAGTACATTAACATATAGATCACCATGCCCTGGTTTCACAATGGCTGCATGACTGCTCAGTGTTCTGTTGATATAAATGCTTTGTCATAATAAATGAATGCTATGTATAAAGTTTGATTTATTCCGAGCATTTTTCTGTCATCTGGTCGGTAGTATCGATGTGAACTATTGTAGAGTAACCTTTTCAAAAAGCCTGTTTTTGATTGATCAAAGTCTGAAGTTGCTGTGATTCTATTAGTGATTGACCTAGTAAATACCTTGTACGCAATGGATAGAAAGCTGATTGAATGGAGCGGTTGGGTGCTGTGGAAGCTGTGCGAGAACCATGGAGTGCTCATTAGAATGTGCACAGTCGTACACAAAAATGGATAGACCACGCAATCTGTTATGATTACCATTTGTTTGTTTAAACATGCATGCACAACTAAAGTGCAGTCAAACTAACAGACAAGTACATCAGGGGAGCCATGCTATGCACTTCTCAAAACCAGCCTTTGCACCACCAGAAAACGCTGGAATGCAGTTCTACTGTATGTGAAAGAAGGCAGCAGTTATTAAAGCCAAGAAAGGCACCAAGGGTTTGCTACTTTCCTGTCAGTCACTGCTCTGCCAAAGTGGAAAGTTATTAATTTTCACACTGATGCTCCTGCAGTTCCGGTCCCGGGCCAGAGTTGCAGATGGTGGAGTCTGCAGGTTTCGTTGGTGCCATTATAGGGTCCATGGTTGGTGGATGGAACTACTCCACGACTGCCAGGATAGACTACATACGTCGAAACCAGGCCACTTCCTTTCTCAATGCCAAGCAGGCATCGGTCTGTGCATTTCATAAAACTGACCAATATTTCATTGCGTTTCCATGCTGTTTCACGTCTGTATTCGTAAGGTCTGTGGTTACCATGTCTTGTCATTTCGTGTTAGTACATTGTAGTTAACGTAAAGTTCATTTTGCTTTTCGATGACAGTAGAGTTTTTTTTTCTGCCTGACATGCATGATGAAGGTTGTGCCTATTGACTGTGACAAAAATTTACAGGGAACAGAAAGGAAAAAGAGGAAATGGAAGAAAATAAATTGCAGTTTGCCTTAGTTGATCAGTTAAGAGGTTTAACATTTGAAAACGACTTAGTAGGTGCAGATTTTGCAGTGGTAGTTGTGTTGCTTGTATTATGCACAGTGTCCCGAAAACCAATTGCTGGAGAGGGAGAAGAAGGGAGGGAGGGGCGAAGGAAAAAGGAAAACAGGAAAAAATGAGCAAAACTAGAACTTCCTCTAGTTTTATTTATCTTCAGTTGTACTCAAAGTTGTGTGAGCCTTATCACGAAATGCTCACTGTTGACGTATGTGATGTAGGCAGTGGCAACTATACATCAAGGAATTATTTCCGGCTGTGGAATATCTATCTGCATTGGAAAATAAGATGAAATGAGTGAAGTCTGTCAACAACTGTAGCTGTGACCCTTGAAGCCTATGAGCCGCATGCATCTCACTGGCCGCATAAACTTGAGACCCTTGTATATTGGTAACATTTGGGCCTTAACAGGATTTTATTTAAATTTGGTCTTGTGCCCAATGCGGTTTCATTCAATAACATTGAAAGATGAATAGCTGGGCAAGTTGGTAACAATTAACTAAGGCATGGCACAGTGCAAAAATAGACGAAGGAAACAGATTTCAGAGATGAGCACTGACTTGAAACTTATGTTTTATTGAGAAAGAACAAACGTTTTTGTACATTGCTTGTTCTTTCTCTATCAGAAATTGTTTGCAGGTCAGCGTTCGTCTGTGTGGTCTTTTTCCGTCATGCGTTTTCAGGCTGCTGTACCATCCACAATAATCCGCAATAGAATATAGGCATTGGTCTTGCTTGTGCTGCACTTGAGATTGTTGCTAGAAAAGACTTTACGCTGAAATGTTGAAATATGCAGCTGTCACAATGCCGGTATTACATCCCACTTGTTGCGATGTCCTAAAAGCATTGCATGGTGATATTATAGCAACAGCTTTAATTTTATAGATGCAAGTGAGGCAGATGAGGAAAGCCTTTCACTCACAAACCTAGAGTGAGAAAGAAAGAGCAGGAAAGGAAAGTTAGGGGGACGATTAAGCAGAAGAGGGAAAGGAAGGCAGTGAGGGAAAAAAGGAATAAGTTAAGGACATGCCTGCAGCAGAGTTGTAACCCGTCACACAAGCACAGTTCCCCCAGTAAGTGGAATGCTGCTTGCTATGCTTTTGAGATTACAGATCACTGTTGTTGCCATGCTAGAATTTTCTCATCTCTCTTGGCAGGCTCAAAATAGACAAGCTCACAGCTGAGATTCTGTCTCCCGGCACTAAACACAACATCCACAGTGCTGTCTTCTAGTCTGAAGAAGCAAAGGTGCTGTCATCCTTGTGAATGCGCAACAAAATTGCACGTTAGACAAATGAAGTTAATTTCATTGTCTTCTTTCCACACAGTTTAAAGTGCCACCTTCCTTTGACATTGCAAATCATGCAGTGCACTACTAAATTTTAAGCACTGCTCCTCACATGCAAAGTATTGAAATTCCTTCTCAAAGTCACATTCCATAAACTTCCCGTGGGATTTGTGCACCTCAGTTATGCCAGGCAGCTCAGGCATGAGTACACGTGTAGTTTGTTGGGATGGTGTGGCTATCATTGGAAGACCATGCTTCCTGTGCCTCTGCTAAGCCTTGTGACTTCCTAAACAATCGAGTACTTCTTTTGCAGTTACAAAGGGTTTTGACGTGTTTCCTAGTTGCTCACGACTTTTAATTTTCATTCTTTCCTTTCCTTGCAGCGTGAACTCCAGGACGCAATGTTTTTGGCATTCGCTAGAGGTGCCTTTAGGGTTGGCTGGAGGACAGGAACTTTCTCAGCTATTTATATGTAAGCATAACACAATTATGGTATTCAAAATGCTGGCTTTCTTTAATGTGTGCAGACACTAAATATCAACTGCTTATTCTTTATAACAACGAGCAAGATGTTAGTAAACATAGAGCACTGCGGGGCATGAGCCTACACCTGTTGGTGATTTTTCATAGCAGTGCTTCTCTTGTGTTTTGACTTCGCCTTCAGTTTTGACAGCCGAATGAGGGCCATGACATCGAGCTGTTCATGGTGATCAACTCGCGGCCCGCATTTGGCTGTCGAAACTGAAAGGCCACATGAAGCACACAAAAACAGAAGAAATAATGCAATTTTCTTTTGATATGCTCTCATTCCAGCCTTTGGGGCAAGTCACTCGAGAGTTGTTTCCAATTAAAACATTGATATTGATCATAGATTATAATATATGATTAAAAACCTATAATTAATTACATTGCATTTTGTTTATGCCTCACATGACCTGGGCTTGGATATTATAGCCACCATTTGGCTGTTAGACCGAAACCACAATTAACAGCATTAAAAAGAACCTAATTGTAAATTTTTTATGTGGTGATGACAAATACCATACAATGGTACATGCTTACCAACTTACCAACAACAAAAACAAACACAACTAAGAATTTAACATTGATACCCCTTTAAAGGAGTAAACTGCAACTTTTGAAACTGAAATCAAAAATGCACGAGAAAAAAATTCAATTATAGATTACGTAGCTGGCATAGCTGAATTGTATATCTTGCCTCATGTACACTATTGTCTTGCACACTGTTGAAAAGAAAAGACTCATTCATACTATAGAACCCCGCTATAGTAAGCTCGGATATAGTAAAGTGAAACCGAAGTCCCAGTTCATCTTCCATAGACAACTGTACATTTTCCCCCTTTATAGTAAAGACATGTTTGGTAAAAATTGGTTATAGTAAAGTGTGTTTGGCCGCGGCGATGAGTCCCACGATATGGCGCCCATGCAATGCCTAGAATCGTGAGGAAAAGATATTTTTGTACTTGAAAACAGAAAAATAACACAGAGTATTCGTATAAGTGGTTTTACTACTAGGCTTAGCAGTATTCTGGAGAAGCCTACTTTACGGAGGCCTTGGAGCCGTGAGGGAAAGCGTGCAGCGCGTAGGGAAAAAAAAGTAAAGCTGTCTACAAGCATGGAAAAGAAGTGGCGTAGTCCGTTCAGAAAATAAGGGAGAGTAAAAGTGCAGCAAGAAATAAGGAAGGGGAAGAAACGGGTGAATGTTCATACTACTGTGCAGCACAAAGCATGAGGCAGAGGGGGCAAGAAGTGGAGGTGCAGTGTGTGTGGTCTTGCAGCACTTGACTGCCACGCGCATTTATCATTTATTGCCTTTTAAAAAATAGAAACATTAAAAAGTGACACTGTGTTCATGCACATGAAATAAAACTCGGTTGTATTCGTAGCCACGTTGTCCTCATGCTTAAAGGTACTTCCACTAGATGTAAAAAAATTTTATAACTGAAAAAAATTGCACGAAGAGATGATAAGAGAGAGATAGAAGCTATATCAGAGTGTTTTTTTTTCATCAAGCAACAAGACGTGTTCAGTAAATGGCCGTTTAACTACCAGACAGCATCTTCAGGACCGTGTATCACCAGCAACTGATGTAGTAAAGACCCTGATATAGTCAAGATTTTTTCTGGTCCCAGTCACTTGACTATAAAAAGGTTCTACTGTATTGGTGTCTCTTCTCCTTTAATTTAATTCAACAGATTAATTTGAGTGGGTGTCTACCTTAAATAGTAAAAAAATTTTTGGGGGTTATGCCTTAGCATGTGATGTCATGTTCTGTTCGTCTTCTCACTATCTTTTTTAATGCGCTACTGCTGGCAAGCACTTGTAACAAACATGATGGTTACGTGGACTGTGTTCATTTCATTCGAAGTTCATAGTAAGCAGACTTGCCTAGTTGTAACCAGAAAATACCAAATCAAAAATGGTGATTATATCTTGGAAAATTCCATTGCGGGCATCTTTTTTTAAGCTCTGCAACACGCAATAGTGCCAGTAGCAATTGAGGCACTCATATCAAGTGGCGATAGGTCAGCAGCTACGTTCCTGACCAATGAGGATGTATAATGGTGAAGCTACCGTAGCATACCAATACTATGCTTTGTTGGGCAAGTCAGTAAACATCCATTGTTAATAAAATTAGCACAAACAGGAAGACATAGGACGAGATGAAAAGAAGCTACAGGACAAGCGCTGGCTAACAACTCAGCCTCAGCCTTTAATCCAATGCCCAGACAAAAACAAATGTGACGAAAATGAAGATTTTGCTTGAGACATACTTTGGTTCATCAGCTAATCAAAAAGTTGCTAAAAAAAAAACTGCTTGAAAGAGCAAGGGAAGTCTTGCTGACGTATTTGATGTCCTTTGAAATAAAATATGCTTCTGCCACTTTTCTCGTCTGTAGCATGTGTGCATGCAGAAAGTACAATATTTGCTGCCTTCTCGTGACAGCAGCACAGAAGGTAGAAATCCTGTCGGCCAGGGGATGTGTGCCACATGACCAGTAGGTAGGGCCAGCAAGGCATACCTTTATAGCTGGTGCTAAAACTTCTCAAATTGCTGTTATTGGTTCATCATCTTTGGTGTGCATAGCTTGGCTTTCAACGCTGCCCGTCTTACACTCGCCATGCTTCCGCTTTACATGCTGTCCCCTTGTAGCCTGTTGGGACATGGTTGGCTGCTGTGAACTGCTCTTGCAGTGCCGCCTTTTTTTATTTTTTCCGGGAGGCCGACACTTTCTTTAGGGGGCGGGGGCTGTTCGTGAGATCTGGGTATCGCAATTAAGTCTCGTAGCACACAAGGAGTACTCATGTTATTTGACTATGGGACAAATTTATCCGCCTCTTTGGTCGTTATACAAGTGTGGTGAGATTGGGTTTGTTTGTTTTGTCTGGAACACAGTGCCATAGCCTCAGTACATATTTTTACAGCAGCACTACCTTTGTTAATAAGCAAGCATTCGTTAAAACTGCAGCTGTTATAAGCAGGCTTGACTGTATGAATACTAGAATGGTTTTTTTTTATGTGGCAGTTTTTCAAGGAATGTGTTGACTAAATAAATTTGTTCATAGAAAGACAGCCCATGGCTTTAGTTACTAACCAACATATTTGTAGCTATCGTGCTGTCAGGCTTCTGTTTGCAGGTTAGTTTGGGGTGTCCATTTTAAGCAAAAGTTTAGCCTACTGCCAAGATACTTTCATTTATTGCTCGATTTCCTTTATTTCAGGACCACCGTCATCGCAGGATTCACATATAGGAATAAGTTCGGCATAGCGGAACATGTTGCAGGAGGAGGCAAGTTGAAATTTAAATATTGTGTGATAGGAATTCTTATTATTTTAAGAAGAATATGGTATTAAGCTGGGGTTTTCGTTAACCGCAGCTATCTCTAAAAGCACCTTTGAGCTGTCATTAGTTACCAGTCCGGGCAGCTCAGCACAATGGTTAAGCAACTAGCTTAATGGGGTTTGTTTGCTTGCATGTGGAGTTTGACGTCTCAAAGCAACTCAGGCTATGTTTATTTCTATATATATTTAGTTTACACAATGCAAGACTTTTTAGTGCCTGATACTTATAAAGTACTTATGATTGTATTTAGCTGATTTCAATAAAGATCGAAGCTGAGTAGTTTTTTAAAATTCGAATCAAAGTTGTCCATTCTTTGATATGCTTGAATTTTGGCTAATTTCAAGATAATATGGAGAAAGAATGGATAAATCTAGAGCTTCAAATTTTTACAGAAATAAAGAACAAGGCCTGCATAATATATACAAAAAGTTTCAGTGGCAACACATTTAGTCGTGCGAGAATGTAGGGCTGAATATTGGCAATTTTCAGGGCCAGCACCAGGTTTTATGTTTTTTTCTTATAATTTTAAACAATATAATGCAACACTTTTTTAGTCTGTAATATTTCTGAGGTACTGACGATTCTTGAAAGGGATTTTAATAAAATTCGAAGCTGTTTTTTTTTAAACTCGAATCAAAGTTGCCCTCTTTTTTTTTGTTTTCAAATTTCGGGCAAATTTAATGCCTTGTGGAGAAAACGCAGCAATCTAGAGCTTCAAATTTTATGTGGAATCAAGAACTTAACCCACATAATAAAGAGAAAAAGTATTAGTGCAAACAACTTAAGCCGTCATGCCAGTATTTAAGGCTGGAAATGAACAATTTTGCAGCGCGTCACTCCTGAAGCAAAGTTTACAATATTTTACTAAATCAGCTGCAACAACAAAAGGTGTTTATAATAGTTTTTTAAAAATAAACGTTGCATAAATTTATTGGGTAAATATAATATATGACAAACTCTTAGTGTGGAAGCAGTAGGTCTCCAAACGTGAAACTTTTTGAAATGGTTGAAACTGCATTTTCCACCTCTAGTGATATACGATTTTTTTTTCCGAGAAAACTATGCCATATCTCATAAAACTAAGGTTCATTCCTTTGTGTCGAGACATCTGTCCACCACATATGAAAATTTCATTGAAAACAAAAAACGGTCATGAGACCTCGATTACTGTTCCACCATTTGTCCACCATTTGAACACACCCATATAGTTTGATATATCGACATTATGCATATATATATATATATATATATATATATATATATATATATATATATATATATATATATATATATATATATATATATATGACAGTATATAAGCTTACTTTGTCTAGACTGAAGAATATATTTTACACATGCTATTGCCACGCTCCTCGCCATGACGTGCTGCCCACCAGCATGCTGGCAGTGTATTGCTAGGCTGAACCTCATTTGCATCCAAGCTGCAGGAACGGTGCTTTGGAACTGTCTGTGATAAAGTGTCTGATCTTGTCACCACCACACTGTGAAGAGAAGAATTGTTGACCAAAATAAAGATGCTGTTGGTTTTTGCAATGCTCATGGCAAGGAAGCAAGCAAAGTACATTATGCAGGAGTGGTAACTGTACATTCATTGGCTAAAAGGGCTTCACTGTATGGCGGTGACGCATCATGAAACTTGAGCTTAGGAAGTCGAAAGCTACCCTCAAACACACCCCAAATCTTCCTCGCCATGCGGTTTGACATCACGAGCACAGCCAGCAGGTTCCCAAGGCAGTGCGGTTGATTCATCTCTCGAAGCATCGCCCTGTTTCCTCACACAGTGAGAAAAGGCATACAGATCCCCAAAGACTCCCTCCTTCATCTAAAGTGTGAATAAGCCCTCATTAATGCATGAAAAGCAATCAAAGGATGCTATTAGGAGAAGCGCCACTTGCAGGGGAGTGGTATGCAATGCAATATATTGCATGACCTTCCTATGCTTTAGCACAGGATTTTCAAGGACATAATCTGCATGTTGGCTATAGTCAATAGTTAAAAATGCCTGGGTTCAATATATTTGGGCTTAACTTATCACGAACTGGCTTAGTGAGCTTTACACTGGGAGGTCAAACTTGGCTGCCGTGTTCAGTACAATTTCTACCAACTTGGTCAGCCAGTAGCTGTGCTGCTTGTGACTGATTCCTCTTGCTGTCCTTTGATACCTATGAGTTAGGGTTAGGGGATGAAGCCATGGGAATGCACCAATTGTAAAGGCAATTTTAGTGGTGCAAGCGGCGGCGTGAAGTAATTGCTAGTAATGCATTGCTACGTCCTTTCGCTGCTGTCCTGTGTCGATGCGCTTCTTTGTCTGTGCTCCTGGAGCATGTCTTGGCAGCTGGCCTACAGCCTCCTGAGACAACTTTTCTGCACTTTACGTTCAGTATGTACCGCTTTGTAAGCTCTGCCATACTAGCTGCCATATTTGCGCTGTGGTGCAGATTGCAATTTCGAGGCTCCTAAGGCACCTTGAGTGCTTGCTGCATGAGAAAGTTTCTTTGAGTCTTTTCATTGCCATTACCGTTGTGTACTGAGTTGCCTTCTTTCCCAACCCCCACAGCACTTGCGGGCTTCCTCTTCAAAATGAACATGGGAATTGCGGGTTCGCTCATCGGTGCCGGTCTCGGAGGCCTACTGGGGTGAGTCTGCCGGGGGGGGGGGGGGGGGGGGGGGCACTCATTCAGTGGGTGCTCTGCTGAAAGCAAGATGGTTGGAGCACATTAGTGCTTGCGAATGCTACCATGCACTTATTCACGAGGCTTTGGGTTAGTCTACCTACACAGTATAGGCACTAAGGTTCAAGAAGTGGTGAAAAAATACATCTGTCCAGGACATGTATAGTGAGTGCACAAGGGGAATGGCTAGTAATGTGAAAAAAAAGAGGTTCAGTGCATTTGTAAAGCGATTTGAGGTGGTGAATAAACTGCTTACCAGTGTCCGTCAAGAGAAAGCAATATAATAGTTGCTTCTTTGCAGGCACCCTTCTGTGGGGCAGAAACCTGGAGGCTGTTTAAAAGAAAAGCCTTTGGTGAAACTGAGGACAGCATAGCAAGCAGTGGAAGAGATGGACGTAAGGTTAAAAGCCAGTCAGGGAACAAATGATAGTTAAGGCTGAGCTCCATGTACTCAAAACTTCACGCAAACGCGACAGCAGTAGGCGTTGAGCGAAAAAGGAATGCATGTGTACCTTGCATTGTCGCTCTGATCTGCTGAAATAGAAAACTTCGCTCTTTGCCCAGTAATCAAGCAGTTAGCCTATCATACTCTCGCTGGCCATTTTTGGTTTGTCATATAGCTTCTCCTCAGTATTCTATGCCGCTGCTGCTGCATCGCTACCGTAGAAATTTTGCATTAGCTGTGAAATATTTGCAGCATTGAAATAAATGAAATGCTGTGCTCATCAGTAGAGGAGAATGCAACAGTTAGAGTGAGCTATACAAGCGAGTGCACCACGGTGATATATGCGAGCTGAGGTGGTAGGGATGCTCGATTCTCATTGCTGCTGCGCTCCAGCTGTATGTGCGATATCACTCGCAATGCAAAGTTTCACTTGCATAGTTTGCTCTCTCAAAACCAAATCGAGAAACAGTTTACGGGTGTGGTTACTAAGCCAGAGTGCACTGGCACAGCCAGATTGTGTTCCTCCCCCATGAATCCGTCTTCGCTGTAGCTATACCGTTGTTGTAGGGAAAATGTTTATTTTGCTCTGGCTAATAGGAAGGCCTGTAAACTTTTCAAGGAGAGAACAGAGAGCAGACTATAGGAGCATTTATGGAGCTGCGGAGTCGCGTAGGCATCGAAACTGTTGTAGATGTCGCTGTCGCCTTCACTTGCATGGGGGTTGCTCGCTAAGCGAAGGAACGAACAACGGTTTTGCTTCACTACGCTGCCTCATTGCGCCACTCTCTTTTTCACACACATGGAGCTAACTCTTTAAAGCTGACATTGGGAAAAGGAGATGGGCATGTATCTTAACAAAATATAACTGGTGATCACTAAAGGCAATGCAGTGGATACCACCTAAGGAAAGGCAAATGCATTAGGGTTCAACAGAAAGTCAGCGGCCTGGATGAGGTTAAAAGACTTGCGGTGGTAAGGTGACTGCAGCTGGCACAAGACGGGGTCATTTGGACAGATATGGCAGAGGCCTCTGATCTGCCGTGAATGCCACAAGTTTTACCAATGCATGTGTGCGCAGGTGCTTCAGTGGAATGACACGAGGTATAACCATAACATTGTGATTGTGACGTGCACAATTTTCTTTGTCAACATGATGCAAATGTGAGAGCTATATGGAGTGCTGTAGAAGAGAATGTTGTATAACATCTAATGTATTCTATTCAATGTGCAAAATAGTCGCAATTTCTTGAGAAAAAGGAGGAACCATTTTGGGATTACACTGGAACCTATACCATTCATGGCTGCACAATTGGTGTGCTATTTTTTTTCTGAAATTTTTTGGTGGTGTGGAGTAGTTGAGCAGTAGTCTGGCACTGCATGTTTTAGTGAAATGTGCGATGCATATTAGGAGCTGTATGTCAGAATTTTATGTAGAACCTTGACAGCATAAAGGCCGTTTCTCGTCTTGCGTGTCGTGCTGTCTGCATACTGAGCCTTACAGTTGTGTGGACCTTGTTGAGTAAGTATAGGAATGATCCATCTTTTGCTGATGATCAGCACACCAGAGACCGAATTCGCTCCGATCACATCACAAATGTCACAATCCGATCGGCTAGCCGCGCCTCTATTGATGATTTTGGCTGACTGAGCTGTTGACCAATAGTAATGGGGACTGATTTACAGATTTGTGACAGTTTTTGTGATGTGGTCAAAGCATAGTTTGGCCCCTGTGCAACAAGTCATTCTGTGACAGCAGTTTAAACTGACGAAAATGCCGCAAGCACGTTCGTGCTGTTGCATAAAAAGGGCGCCATAAATCCGTGTGGCCGTAACGGCAACTGGTGCAGTCACTGCTTTGCTCAGCTAACCACGGAGGGCACCATGGATCCATACAGCCAGAACAGTGCCACTCATCTTCCCTCCCCTCCTTCGTCTATCCGTGCCTCTGCCATCTCCGCAGAGCAGAGAAGTGTGCTGTCACACTTAAAGATCCTCTATTTAGACACTGTCTCTCCCACGTGTGCGGGTGTGAGACTTTTCATGCAGGACAAATAAACACCAGCTGACTGCCACTCATGATGCTGTAGTTTGTTCTCTCTCTTTAATGTGACGGCAGTTAAGGGCACGTTTTCTGGACCTGGGGCAATGGTGGGGAAATATGCAGTGTGAGGATAGAAAAGAGAGGTAAAGGGGAAGCGGTACAAACTAGTTTCTATTTGTGCATGATAGAGTCTCTGTAGCTACCGCATACTGCCACTTTTGCAGAATGTCACGCTATGCAAGAGTGGTAATCATCGGTAAATTTTTGTTATCGTAATAGCTTGCACAACGAATGCCTTCGAGTAGGCAAGATTCGCCATTGCCATAGCGCATAATAACAAAGTATGTAACCAACAAATCCCACATTCTGTTGGTCATAGAGAATCTTGTCTAGCTGGGCCTGGGCCACAAGACAGCCATCTTGTAACGTTAGCCTTGCCGATTTCTATTGCCACAGGAGGACACTCGTTGCTGCCTGTAGTAAGTAAACAAGTTTTAGGGACCTATTGCAGTTTATTATATATTCTGTAATTCTTGTGCGCATTTGTTGTGTGTGTACAAGATCCTATTTTTTCTTCTCCTCTCCCTCTAGCCTGCTCCTGTAACAGCCTGATTGAGGTTGCTGTATGTAAAAATAAATGAGTAAAGAGCGCTGTTGCTGGTTATCCAGTTCTGATGGGGTTAGAAATGGGCGCACCCAAGGTTAGGGCGCCGTCATAGTATGTTTGCCACTACTTCTCCATCTCGGCCTTCCTTTGCAAAGCACAAGTACCCCTCCAAATTCGAGTTCAGCTCGGCACCTTTCATAACTTTTGTTTCCTGCTCACGACGAGCGTAGCATTGGCCGATGATGGATGCATTTTAACGTAATAGCATCAAAGGCCTAATTTTCCAGAAAACGTGGCGTCAGCATGCCTCTGGCCAGTGACATAGCCACTGATTGGTCAGCGGGTTGTGAGCGGCAAATTTGGCAGGTGCTACAAGCTTGGGCTTCTCTTTTGAGATGTGAATTGAACTCAGCGGCACTCTTGGGCCACGAGTTAGGACCACGAGTTACCCCTAAGCCATGGAGACACATTGCCCTGATGGTCTTTCACATCATGTTCGTAGCTTACGGCTGTATGCTAGCAAGTATCTGTGACATAACAGAGGCACAGATGCAGAGGTTAGAGACTAAGTGAGTAGCAAATGCATGAATGTGAATGGGGATCTGCAAGGGGTGACGAAAGAGGTGGAAGCCATTCGCACTGTTGTCCCCCTTTTTATCTTCCTCCATTCCTTGCAGGCTTGCCGGAGGGACACTTATGAGCCTTGGTACGAAGGCATATGGATTGACAGTGCCAGAATTCCGATACTGGCAGCATAACTACTGGATTCAGGAGTACAGGTGAGGCAACCAGTGTACCTGAAATGGGCAGAGCCATTTCAAAGCTGGTTTACAGCCTGCGTGACTCATTTTGTAGTGCTGAACTGCACTGCAATGCAAGCGTGGCTTACAAATATTGTACGCCATTAAAGATATCACTCTGCCATGCATCATTCTAAAATATTGCACCTTACATTGTCCGCACATTCTGTCACTGTGTGGCGATTTAGCAGAGCTTCAAGTTCTTTTGCTTGTACAGAGGATGCACTGCGTTAACATGCATTGAAATTGTAGCATGCCTCAGGAGTTTGTTGGCAGAAGTCTAATTACCACATGTGATTAGTGTGTGTGTGAGACTGAATTTTGTGACAACTTATGAACTTATGTTTGTACGCCGGATTTATGGGAAGCATACTGTTAGCCAAGCTTTTTTTTTTAAAAATGGCTTAGTGTGTGCAAGGAAATCAAGGTTACAGACTGATTTTAGAGCTCTTTTCTTCCACCTGAAAAGCGGCATGAGGTTAGTTTCTACATTCCCCAAACTAAAGGCAAAATGTAGACATTGTCAGAGTATATTAGCAGGAGAGTCTAAATCCGAGCTAGGTACTTTTAGAGCGGATGTAATGTTCATTCTGAATGAGATTATATTAACATGGAACATGGCTGTTTTTGTAGATACATTGAAATAAGCTGTTTTAATACGCTTATTCATTTTCTCTCTCGTTACTAATATCTGCTTGGTGGGACCCTTTGTGAACTGACCAATACAGACTCTCATTAAACCATAAATTAAAATAGTCACAGATTTGAATTTAAAGAACAGTTGAGATGTTCCATTCATCTGTTGGCATCATTAAATACATCTTCAATGCTTTGTCAAGAGGAGAAAACACTGTCATTAGCGTGTGCCGCAATGTGTAGCTTGTTTGAAATATTTAGGTTGTTATTGCCCTTAAAATGAAGCAGGGGCATCTTCTGAATAATTGGCACCTAAATATTAGCCAAGTTATATGTGGTTATAAGAATTATACTTTTTGTTTCTGTGCAGTGAGGTCTTTATTTAAAATTCGTTTTTGTATCAGCTCTGTTTTGTGCTGTAGAACCTCGTTGCTGAATTCCTGGTTCATACATTCAAAATTGTAGGCTGCAAAAATCACCCGGTTATGTTCTCGTGTATGATCTTTAAATTTTCCAGAGACTGTGGTCTCATATTACGGCTGGCGATCAACTGCGTGTGTTCCAATGTACGAACGGGCAGAGTCCAAGAACGCGCTGCGCAAGAGCTAGGAAGCGGCACTGCTGTGATGTGCTGCAAAAGGACGAAGCTAAACTCAGAGGGCCGTTGAATCGGAGAGAGGCTGTTTTTATTCGCAACGCCTTAAAAGAAAGGGAGCAAAGCATTTGGGAACAACTTTGCACTAACATAGAAGTAGGCCAGACTGGTGAAGGTAGCGTGAGGAGCAAGAATGCGCTGAGAGTTGCCCATCGCAATGGCTTCTTTACGCTGCGTTGGTGTATGGGGCAAAGCATCCAGAAACGAGAAGGCAATCCCAGTTATTGTCGTCAAAGTACCTAGTCTGTTAAAATCTGTTTTGCAGATGCGTGAATTCTGAGAGGAATAAAGTAGGGGCTCCTCATATATTTAGCAAAGAAATGCTAATCTACATTTTTATGAAGTGAAAGTGTCAATAATTGCCCTTGTATACTGTTAATCAAATCATTTTTAAAATCATGCAGTTCGGGTAATACGTCTTTCCCCACATTTCTTGAAAAACTTTTCGACAGGGTTTTGTTCATCACTCTCTGTAGCAGGGCCTAGCTCCTACGAAGCCCTGTCAAGCTAGAATTTGGCAAGGTCATATATTGTGTGTTTGTTTCTATCCTGCAGTCTGTAAGAATCAATTTTCTATTCCTCAACTTTCCAGTGAGAAGAAGGAAAAATGGAAAGAGGGAAAAGCAGCAAAGCCAGCAGCGCCATCGTCATGACGAGAGGCAAAAGAAAAGTGTTCGGTAGCGCAAGACCCTGTATAGATTGTTTTATTAAAACCACATTCACGTTCCTGGGCACTTTTTCTTTTTGGCAATATTACTAAAACCGGCTCTTTCAAATGTGCCACCAGGTGCGTAGAAATCAACAAGTGCACAGGTGTCGTGATCAAGGAACACCAAAGGTAGGGTATTGTATCGAAACCCTGGCCAGTGAAGGAACAAAAATGTCTTGTACATCAGTTTCTTATCCCTCTTGATTGAAACAGTGGTGAGCGATTCTGGAATGCTGTTCATGAGACAATGTGCATCACATGCCCTCATGCCTCCCTTCTGTCTTGTGCACCATGACTCAAAACCTTTATACCCTTGCCACAAGGGCAGTTTCAATGCCCACTGGGTTGATGGGGATCGACCACTGCCACACAGTTTTCAGTGGCCATTGAACTCAATGGGCATTATTGACTCAATGAGTTTCGTGAATGAAATCTCAAGTGCCCTTAGAGCAGCCCAACACTGAGACATAGAAACTTCGAAGAAAGAAAATATCTGTTTTGATTCAATTACAATGTTTTAGACTACACTAACCATTTCATCAACCAGTTTTTCGGCGGTAAAAATGATCACTCTGCGGAATGTGATATGGTCAGATGTAAACAACCTGTTCTTTGGCGTACTGCAGCGTTCTGCCTGTGTTCGCCTTTGAGCGCGTTCTGCGACAACCGGGACCAAGAATAGTTCCACTAGTACTATATAACGATAGCAATTGCAAATGCTGCAAAGACGACCACCGAGCTGTGGCGGCTTCGCTGGCGCAAAATGAATGCTTCTGAAACATCTGAAACTAATGCGTATAGTTAGCCTGTTATTGTTCCGCCGTTACTGCCTGTGGGTAACGCCGAAATGTGAAGTATTTGAATATCTGTGCGGTAGCGTTGCATCTCGATGGCCCTCGAAAATTTCAATGGCCATTGACTCAATGGGCATTGATATTGCTCGCGTGACAGAGGAATTAGTGACTGCAGAGTGCACTGCACAGAGACATCACTACTGATGCAAGCCACTGCGTAGAGATTGGACCTCTACCAATTTTGTGACCCGTGTCACAAGATCGAAGTGCTCGGGCTTTAAGCTTGAATGACCAGGCTTTAGAAGGGAAAGTTTGTGTTGAATATCATTAAAGCACTGGGATATGTGACACTTCATTTTTGACCATTTAGTGTCGCAGCTTATACTCGTACAGAATCGCCATCCCTGGCCTTCATTAGCATGTTACAACCATTCGGCAAATTGAAAGTTCTTTCCAAATTTAGTTCATCTGTGCGCATATGTTACACCACAACACAGTGAGAAAATATATTTTAATGGGTCGATCTTTTTAAAAACTGCTGCATCCATTGAAAAAAAAAAAAAAACAGCCTACAGCTAATTCATGCTACTTATTTTTGAGCTCAGTACTATAGAAAAATAAATGTTAACAAACGGGAAGGCAACTGCTAGAAAGTGAAAATAAGCTAAGTGGCTCGGTAATTCTCCCAGTAACAATGCTCGTTTTGTTATTAACAAAAAGCCTTCAAAAATAATTAAGTAGCACCACAATTCAACCAAAATATCTTGAATACATCCAAAACATGTCACATTGCTCGCTGCTAAATTTGGGCCAGCTAATGGACTGTAAGAATGTTGAAAAAGATCAAAGCTTTTTCTCATCATTTAGCACAGCAGACAGTGAAAGGTAGCATTCCATATCAAACATATGTTACATGAAAATTAAAAATTCATTGTGGCCAGTGCAAATCAAATCCACTTCAATAGGGCGCGAGTCCACGAATACAATGATTCTACAAATTTGAGTCACAGAAGGGCTGATACAGGCAAAAGCAAGAAAGGTAAAAAGGCTTCCGAATGACCAGAAGGCAACAGGAAAACCACAAGCACCTGAAAACTTCGAATGCACAGAAGAGGTATAGCCACTCTTCGAAGCAAGTGTCGAAGCAAGTGTGCTTTTCTGACTACCTTTTTTTTGTCTTCAATCACGCTGTGGTGGCAGTGAGTTGTGTAAGCATACAAGGCACTGTTCTGGTAGCAGCAGCACTTACTCTGAAATTTCGAGCTGGACATCACTAGAGAGAAAACATTAATGCTACAGAAGCTAGAAAGCAGTGGAACTGTGCGGGTCAAAGAACTGTAATTTCACCACACGAGAACAGAGTGATAATCAATCGATATCTAGGTAACAAACAGCTTAAGGATTGACCTACTCTGATAAAATGCTTTCCTGAAGTTCACATTTCGCAAGACGGCCAAACAAAATGCATGGGCAGACCATAGCCGGCCCGCAGCATTTTACTGTTGATTGCGGTTTTTATTGGACAGTGATTATCACACCAAGAAAGATGAACTATAGTCTTTTCTGCTGATGCAATTCGGATTGTCCAACAAACAAATATCAGATTTCATCGTGGGAAACAATTGTTCCAAACAGGTTACTTGGATGTGCAAAAACTAAATATCTGCTGGATAAGCTATGTGTTAGCTAGTTCTTAAGTAAACAGAGAAAAAAGAATATAGTACTATAATGTGTCCAGCTCTTGCCTAGCACTCTCGCCATGTTTACTCTCTTCTTGTGCCAGCTAAGACTGCTGCATCTCTGTCTACGAGTCTGGCTACCTATTTTCATGTTGCAGTAACTACCACAGCTAGTTTCAGTTTCTGACTTACACTAGCATGAACAGTATTATATCATGCTAGGCTGATTTGCTCAATATCACTCAGTGACAGTCCTAGTTCAAACTAGAACCAGGTCACACTTTTTTTTTTTTTTTGCTGTGCAAATTAAAAAAAAAATAAAACTTGAATAGGGTTCGCAACATACAGTGGATGCATTCAGCAAAGCACACTATACAGTTCAGCAGCACAGCGCTACTTTGCCAAGCAAGGTGTAGTGCATATTCTCGTCAAGCCGATGTTCATTGCAAACTGAGACCAGTACTCATACAGTCCCGGTTAAAGCACCATACCTTTGCAGACTGCAGCCTCAGGAATTCAACTCATCCTCTATATTCCCATTTCCCTTGTACTATATTATCTCTTCTTGGCATATTTAGTCATCTTATTTCCAAATATTGCTGGCTTAACGTTAGAGCAGCATTGACTGGTCAAGTGACAACACAATGCAAATGTTTTCTGCCTGCTGTACACTGTCACCTTCTAGCATGCACACACACATATACACATTCATTTTACATGTGTAAATTTGCACATCCCTTATCACAGGGTTGTTCGCACTACAGGCCTCTTAAGGGTGCTCTAAGCCCAAGCAAGACATCAGCACAGGTATGATGAAACTCCAGCACAAAGGTACGGAATTGAGAGATGTACAGTCTTTACCTAAAGTATATGTGCCATTTTCTGTGCAAGCCGAGCAGTCAACAAAGACTCAAGAGAAAGAATTCCACGGTGTTGCCCTCCTAAGCTTCTAAATTTTGCATGGGGGGGGGGGGGGGGGGGGGGGGGGGACTTGACCTCATTCAGCCCCTACATCCCTGTGGTATTCTTGAAAGAAAACGTGTCTGGTCACATATGAAATGGCCTGCATACTTTCTACGAAGACTGTGAAGCTTTCATACAAATATAGGTGCAAGTTTAGCTGTAAATTCCTCTGCAGCAGTATCGCTGGCGCTGTCTGCAGGTGGTAACTACAAGTTGTGACTCTGCGGAAAAGCACAAAAAAAAAACAAAATGTTGCAGACAATCGATGTGATTCATACGGCAGAGTGTACATTAGCATCAGCATTCACATTACAGGAGCGGCCACATACAATGTCGTGTTCAATTCAGTCTGTACACACATGGGTGGTGTGATCGAATCGTCATTTGCCGCATTATCCCCGTCACATCCTATACTCTTTTCTCTTCTCTGGAAGTGGAGAGAGATTTCCCTTTCCTCTGCACTGAGGCTTCACACGCCACAGCTGAACACTTTTACAATAAAATGTCCTAATGCTGACATATTAAAAAAACATTGTCTTGACCTAAGGCAAACACTTGGAGATAAGGTATCAGACCTTCGAGACCGGGTTTATTCAATAGTTCTACTTTAAACCAATATGGCTGAAGAGTTGCACACCATATACAAACACCACTGCAACCAGACACGGTCATAGGACAATGAGCAAAATGCACGACAGCTGTTCCCTAGTGCCTGGATGCAGATTTGAGTGTTGCATAGACAGACACCATGTAAGTGCATCTGCAGGCACACTGAATAATCTTGAGCTAAAGCTCATGTTTTTGCACTGGGCAGAAGCCTGGGTGCTTTCTGGACTTGACCAGCCACCACACCTCACAGCCTTGCCGTGTTAAGAGATGATACACAAAAGTCCATAAATACGGGTAGTGCCAAGGTCAATTCTCTGGCTCGGCGGTGCGAATCAGCCGTCGGGCACCGCGATTGGCTGGACCCTTAGGTTTGGCAAATTTCTGCTTGCAGATGTTCTGCTTCGGATGCAGCTGGTCAATCAGGAACGCCTCGGTCAGCTCATTCGGGTCGTCAATTTCGACCTGACAGAAAATACAGGAAGTTGGAACAGGAAAGGGTTGTTATCAACACATTAAGATCATACAACACACTAATATATGTAGAAGACATCCAGGTATCAAAGAGTGCAATAGGACTTGCTTTACAAAAGAACAAACAGCGACAGAACTAGGTATGAAACTCGCAATGTTATTGCATTTTCGCATGTGAGGAGACCCAAGTACACCACTGTAGATCTTTTTTATGACCAAATGGAAAAAAGAAAAAAATTGGAGGACGCTTAAGTTAAGCTTTGCCTTTAAGAGTTCAACGCGATAGCATTCGAACACATGCTCCAGAATGTTCTGGAAGCACGTCCGTCTACTTTGCTTACATAGGGCGGATGAATAGATGACGGTGGCTCACTCCACCTAGCCACGTCAAATACTGTAATTTGTATTTTCTGTATTTAGTGCAGGGTGAAATTTCACTCCCGCCTTGATTTTAACCACCAATCAGATAACTCCATCTTGTTATTTCTTCCCGCTTAAAAGTCTGTAGTGTGTTTCTTTCTCTGTTGTCTTTGAAGACGATGGATGGGTGTATAAGGCTTTCGGGCAGCGGCTCGCTCCTTCTGTTGCAGCAGCAAAATTTTTTTGCTACTCTCTTAACTATTACTTCAGTAATTAGTTTCTTTCTAATGACACACCCAGACATTAGCTGACAGTCTTAATGTATGCATACATTAGGTCCACCTTTATTGGGAGAGAAGCAATGCGGTTCTGTGGTGGAGTGGTTGCCTCGCACTGTGAAGGAACCATGTTCGACTCCCCGGGTTTGCGCAAAACTTTTATTGTTTCTTTACTTTCTTCTGATTTTCGTGTTATAACCACAATGCCAACACTGGCTTTTCTGCGACACGGGGCCTTTAATACTATCAAGCAAAAAAAAAATTTCTTTGATTTTACCTCGCATCCCCTTTAAATGAGTATAGACGCCAAATCTTTTGTAAAGTGTTTTGTTCTTTGTAATGGTGCACAAGATATTACTATACATGGGTCACCATGTCCTATTTACCTGCAACTGCTAATCTGCTTTATAAATTAAAATCGAAATTTTTTTCTCTACAGTTGTGTTTGGTTTCAACAAGCGAGCGGTGACTATGATGTCAAAGTCAAGCCTAGGCCATGTGTGGGATGGAAAACCTGCAGTATAATTGGTCGTTTTAATTCACTACAACATTAAAGATAGCCTGCCTCAAGAACAGGAATTACGATTAAAAATGCACCAATTGCAGTTTTGTGATCTGTTACATGACCTAGAATCCTAGACTCAACTTTGACATCATATGCATCGCTCAGCTGTAAAAAACCAGAACAGAAAACAGGTAAGAGAATAAAAAAATTGAATTGTATATTGTTTAGCGGCCACTGGTGAAAACCCTGATAATCCCTGTACATTAATGTTTACATACTGTTAACGAGAAGAAAAATGCAACCAGAATTTGTTCTCTATGCTACTTTAATGGTATGCCATGAGAGTATTTATGGCTTTTACCTGCAGTTACTCTTGCAGATATCAATGTTCTTATACAGGGTTTTGAATATTTGGGGGCTGGGATTTAAAAAATTCCTATGCAAAATCTACTAACCCATTCGATCTGAAATAACGTTCACAAAGTAGCAAAATATAGTCTACGTTATCTGATAAGTGATTCAACATCGGTACTTGCCTAGATTTCTTTAAATCGAGAAAAAACTGCTCTCGGTGGCGTGCACAGTTTTCACAGAAGAGAGTTGAAATGCTATTTTAACATGATGCGTCATCTGTCGAGCAGTGAGACAAGCTCCATCCCGGCCGTTGGCGCGCTTGCCTCGCTGCCCGACAGATGACGCACCATGTTAAAATAGCTTTTCGACTCTCTTCTGCGAAAATTTTGCACGCCGCCGAGAGCAGTTTTTTCTCGATTTCGAAAAATCTAGGCAAGTACCGATGTTGAATCACTTATCAGATAACGTAGACAATATTTTGCTACTTTGTCAACGTTATTTCAGCTCGAATGGTGTAGTAGATTTTGCATAGGAATGTTTTAAATCCCAGCCCCCAAATATTCAAAACCCTGTACATGCACTTTGGTTTTGCCTAATCACTAATAGACAACTCCTCCTTAACATATGCATCCATTATTTCACGCATACTGATTAGTATAAAGTTAAAGACCACTCGGCATGGATATAAAGTGCTGCTTTACTGAAACCATATGAATGTGCCTGCATGTCACGTTGATTAGGTATGTGGTATTTCTTAGGCCAGAGTTTTTGCTGGCTTTTTTTCACCACACTCCAACTTACCATATTATGGTGCTGACTAAAGAAATTCACTTACACGAGCGATATGAAGGGTACCCGCTTATAAGAGGGCTGCAGAGCAAGTTCAACCACATGGGGTTCTTTAACAAGCACTGAGGTCACATAGCAGATGGGCAAGCTTGTGTACTGCCACCATCAATCGTATGACCTTGGGCTCAAGCAGCCACAGTGGTGATAAAACGGGTTTCGGAAGTAAAATTTACATAAAATTAGATTTGCGCCTGTCTCCAGTGATCATGACAGTTGACGGCACCTGGCATTATCAATGTACAGCAAAGGAAAAGCAACTCTCAAGCAACACTAAGGACAGCAGGTGGCAGACGACAGACATTATTAATTTCTTTTAGGCTCCAGCACCAAATGCTACCCTTACCTTCTTGGTGATGGGCACCCCAACCTGTGTCTCAATAGTCTCCACGAGCGGCAGCTTGCAGCTGGAGTAGAGCATGCGCTCCTTGACGGGGCACTCGCTGCCAGCTATGGAGTAGACAAACACTGCACACAGAGATACGCCAAGCAAAGTGAGCAAGAAAACGGTAAGAAACACCCGCTTCCAACGCACGCTGATATATGACATACAAAAGGGTCAGGGATGAAATGGCAATAAAAAAGGCGGTAGCTGCATTAGACTCCCTTCAAGACAAGCTCAGTTAAGATGAATTCTTGCACAATATAAAAGTGACACCATTGGTTGCTCTCACACAGGACTCTGTGTAAATCTGCTTATACAAAGTGCTTTGTGTGTGACTTCGGTGAAGATGAACGCTGATGCCATCCGCGAACCATGGCAGCTCAGCAGAGCAGCACCATAAAAAAAAATATGCACGAAAATATGTTCATGGAGTTAGTAGCAGCTATACTGCATAAGGTGAGAGATTGTGACGGGCATCTTCAGGGTGTTCGAAGCATGATGGGAAGCAAACAGTCAGCGCTCTCAGCTGCCAGCTACCGCCTGCGAGCGCCATGCTCGTGATTTTTCACTCACAACGTCAACGCCAGCTTTTCAGTGAACGGGGCCTTTAATACTACAGTGTTAAAATGAGAACAACACAGAAATAGCACCTGCTGTGGGATGCAATGAGAAAAATTGGAAGAGCTAAGCAGAGCACATCAGTCAACATCAGCTGCCAAAAGGCTTGGAGTGGTAGGAGGGCTCCGGCATGACTGCCTCATAGTTGTCCGTAGTTTGGCTTAGAATACAGACTGTAGGCTTACTCTGTATACCACTCCATAGCCCACAGCAACGAGCCAGTGCACTGCGCAAGCACCAAGTGCAGCATAGCTGCCCAAGCAGCTCGGGTTATGTGGCACTTCCTGGCTCTCTGGCTGGCGCCATGGCCCAAGGGCATGGGATGTTCAGGGGACGAGGAGAAGCAGGAGCCCATTTAGTGCAAACATTCTAAGCACCAGTCCAAGGCAGTGGACATGCCTACTCTCATGCTGACTTGTTATTTATTGATTCATGCCTCATTGTCCGAGGAGACCTCTCTTAAGACTCAAAAGGTGCAGCATGAGCTGCAAAAGCAAACTCGATGAAGAAAAGAAACGAAAGCAGCTCAGGCTATGAGAGATGCCATAGTGGAGAGCTCCGGAAATTTTGACAACCTAGGGATCTTAGAAGTGCACTGACATCACACAGGACACGGGCACCTTGCTTTTCACCTCTATCGAAAAGTGGTCGCCGCAGCTGGGATTCGATCCTGCATCCTTGGGCACAGCATTCGAGCACCCTAACCAATACACCACAATGGCGGGGCACCATCAGATAAGATTAAAAGCTCAAAGAGCATGTATTGCACCATGCATGATGTCAGCTGAAAGCTGAAAATGGCGGTGGTATAGTTTTTTGTATTCACAGTTTGTTTTTTCCTCGCTGTACCCCACAGTGTGTGGTTTCCTGCCTTTCGCTTTTGCACCATGCTGCAAGTGCTCCAAAGATGCCCATCAAGGTAGGTAGCCCTGCATCTCTGACTTGCCTCACTCACACTGCAGCACAGCTGTTATCAGGCCCATAACTGGGCACATCAAGCGGCTTTCCATACACTGTAGGCAATGCTAGTGGCATCAATATTTAGCCACCTCTACACCGCGATAACACGTGTTGCAATGTCATGTCACTTGAAAATGTGGCCTCTAAGTTTTCAAGCTCAAGCCTAGGAGGGGGATGAATGCATGCTGCTTCTTCTTCAGTAGCAAGAAAGCACACTCTCTCAAGATTGCTTTCTTGCACCTTCAGTACAAACTGCAGGGAAGCTGTCTTGTGCGGGTGCACTTCCTTGTGTAGAAACACTTTAGATATTTTTTCTTCCCTTAATAATGCTGTGCAGACATCTCTTAAGTGGTGATCTGAACGGTCGCCAGGAAATTCTGTTTTAATTCAAAGTCATGCAAAGAAAAGATTTTTTTTTCTGAAACTAGCAAAATGGGTGCATTGTTTATCTTATCCAGGATTTGACCTTAAGCGACTTCCTCTTGCAGGGGTCTACTGTAATAGGCGCAAAGAAAAGAATGACTGCTTTTATGCTTGTCATTTCTGCAGTGGTAGACTCGCGAAACCTATCAAAGTAGAAATGTATTAAAGTTTTGAACCTAATGCATGCCCTGCAATGTCAGGCGGTCAAGCGGAATCGAACTGCGCCTGTTTGGTTTATGGGATGAATGCGCTACACCTGAACCAAAGAGTGTTCGTGCAGTGCAAATGTTTTCAACTGTATCATACCACAGAGTAGAAAACAGCCACACATCACATAACAGCAACACTTAATTGAAGGTATGACCACAGCTAAGCAGCCCTCCTAAGTACTTAGCACCATTACTTATGATACTACTAATTAGCACTAGCAATGAAGACTATCACTTAACGGCAATGCATAACGCCCATATGGCAATGCTATCGCATCAGCATTTAAGGATACTTAATCATCCGCTGAGTTTTTCACAGTGGCTGAAAGGTTCTCACCAATACTCTTGAACTTTTCGCCTTGATGCTTGTGGGGGAAGAGGAAGAGGTGGTAGCGAGGGTGGTCGCGGGGAATGCGTGATGCCAGTCCCTCCACTGCAACATTGTCGTGCACCTCCAGGTTGATCTCCTCCTTGGCCGGGTCGATGCTCTGCAAAAGCGGCAACACCAGCACTGACCAAGAGCACAACCACGAAATAAAACAATCTCGTCTATAAATTAACAAATTTAGAATTTAATCTGGCATAGAACGAGATGAAACAATCTTCTGTCATAAAACATCAATACAAACAATGCAGCACAGTTCTCCAAGTTCATCATGTTCTTTTAAAGAAAACTGGTGCTGGGTTCATGTCAACAAGTGAAAAAGTGTAGCACAAGCAGGACTCGGTACATGGCAAGAGCGTTAGTGCTAGTGTATGCATGCACACATTGAGGAACATAGAAGTGCCATTATTAATAGCAAATGCTGACAGTGCTCTCTGCAGGTAGAAAAGCACATTGAAGAAAAAAAAAGTGATATCCGCTGCTTCTGGCAGTTTAAAAAATAAGCTGCTTGTCATCAAGCAAACGCTGTCAATTTCTGAGCAGCAAGTAAACTAGTGCAATCTTCATTTAACACTAACAGTTTAAATACACCACTAATAGCCCGATTGGCAAATGTGGAAGAAAGCTCTCACCAACTGAACATAGGAGACAGCGCCGTTCTTGAGGTCGAACAGTGCACCAACAGCATCATCAGAGATGGGGAACTGGAGGCCGCGAAGTGTTTGGTGCCGCGAGTCAACACCACTCGTTGCAGAGGCCTCTCCACGGCGGATGTGGCGAAGCTCCTTTTCCGCTTCCGTCAGTGGAGCAGGCGATGTCTCGTGTTCCGAGGCCAGCACTTTTCTTACTCCCTGAAGGCGCATTTCGTCCCGCGAAGTGCCGAACAACTCGTGCGTGATGTTGCCTCCACCAAACTCCTTCTTGAGCGTCGCTTTTGTTGATGCATATAACATCTTCTGACGCACCTGCAATGTTTGTTCAGCTGGGCATATACTGCATCTCAGCAGTCAGTATGCTCACGTAGGAATAATGGTCGCTCAGTTATCACAAGAACCAAGGAAGTCTTATTAGGAGCAGTCATCTGCGTGACTGATTTGACTACCTAAATGAAGTATGTCGTGGGAAACACTGTCATGAAGGAATGTGCACGTTCATGCACGTTCTCTGGGTTCATTCTGTACGCGGCGGGAGTGGCACATCGGCTGGAGTTGTCCGGTTTCGGCTACAACTTGGAGCACCATGAAAATGGCCAATAGGTGGGGAAAAAATGGTTCATGTTCACCCTATATGGCTGGGCACTGGAAAGGAGCCAGCTGGGACACTACTTTTCAAAGAAAGAACTGTTCCAAGGCTTTTGTTTCATTTTCTCAGTCTGCACTAAGTATTCTCAAGTCTTGTGCAATTCTTACTAAAATAAAAAAAAAACTTGCAAAACTTGTGCACTTACTGGCGACTTCCCATCGGTCTATTTCAAAAAAATATTGGACAGAATATCCTGATATCTTCACAGTGAATATATACTCTGTCTAGTGGTAACCACTTAAGTAGTTCTCTAGACCACGTAGAAAAGCGGAACCAGTTGTTTTGCATATTTTCAGTGTTGTATCAAATGAATGCTTCTTTTTGATACTGAACTGCGCATTCAATGCTGCTTTCGGCATTCGTATGTTTCTTGCCATGTTCACTGCTTTGATCAGGAGTATTCTGTGCATGATGATCATTTTACTGCTGTGCGGCAGGCACTCGTTTTTGTCCGTGAAGTAATCATACTTTGCTATCCCTCCTTCCACTGTGGGTTTCCAATATACAAGTAAATTAAGGAGAGATGCCACTTCCAAGGTAAAGGTACAAGCAAGGTAATGCAAGCTCACACAGCTGCACTGCAGGCTCATGATACAAACAAGAACAGCAAAAATGCCACAAAGCATTAACACTATGTAACTTAGGCAATAGGTTTCGCTTGGAATCTGAACATTTCTTGAGCACCAGGGGCCCTTCAGAGTGAATTGCATTCATGCAGATGCACTTGGGCAGAACTTACAGGCGAATCATCAGGCGACCAGCTGATGAAAAGCCAGTCATATCCGTTGGGGCATGTTGAATCAAGCCGGTAGAATAGGTAACAGGGTTGGCCACGCTCGAGCAGTGGAAGTACAATAGCGTCATAGTCTGTATCAAGAAAAAAAAAAATGTTTGGCAATGCAACGCACCTTGAATTGCACAGAAAATAATATTGCACAAGTTTGCATCACAAGCACACCAGCATACTTAAATTCACTAAAATGTCACAATAACATTTCAGCACAGTACTATCAGAGAAACAATGTTATCTCAAGTTGTGAAATGCATCAGAGCCGCACTGCTCCATATACACAAGAAGCAGACAAATTCTGAACAGACTCAAAGCCGAACATATGCAATATGGAATGTTGTGCACTATGGAAACTGCAAGAAAAGTTTTAACGATTTCGGCAAACTGGTGTAGAAGCATGACAGAACTAGTTACCCTAGCTTATACCTAAATTAACTCATCAATGCCACATTTCATTCCTTGCAACAAATCATGAGTGCTTTTCTTCAGTTATGCCCGCCCATGATGACTGCATTTAAAAACTTCACAAGCAGAAGTCACGTTTAAACCCGCGACTTTTTTAACTCTGGGCCGCCGCAACAACCTGTTACTTTCGGGCGTGAAAAACCGGGCTCTCACCTCGCTCCCAGTTGTCCTTGGGCGGCTTCTGGTCGACAAGCGTCAATTCCTCTGGAACAGAGGCACAACGAACGCTTACTATCGTCAAAAACCAGTACAGGAATCGCGGCTCTGTAACGAACTTGCGCCGAAGTTGACTAGAAACGACAACAGTACACTTACCATCTACGATTGACACCTTGAAAACGCGGACGCTGCCGTTACGGCACTTTCCGAAGAACTTTTTAAGCTCCTCGTTCGCTGAAAAAAAAAAAAAAAAAAAAAAAAGAAAACCCAAGGATGGGGGATTGTAATTTGGAATGTGTTTTGGTTTCACTTTCGACCACTACAAAGCATTTTAGGGATATATCTGTAGTAGGAAAACCTAAACAAGATGACAAGGACACCCAAACATAAAGAAACGATCTTAACTGCATAGTCACCGATCACACAGAATGGAAATGAAGCGAAATGAAACATATGCGAGACCTTCAAATACGGCGGCAAGTAAAGCACATAATATGCAAGCACGCAGATACTCGACTCAGCTGACAGTTGCAATTAGTACCGATTTCAGGTGGAGTCCGGCGTATGACAGCAGCTATAAGTTTATTTCTAATGCTTGAATTTGTTTTAGTCGCTACTGAGGTCAAGGGCATGCAGGCTTGATCAAACTGACGCACATACACGCAATTTCCGACGCTAACAAACAACGCAACCATATTACTACCTTATTCCAAGCATAACAGGCGCAGAAAAACACTCATTTACCTTGTATTCCGGTTTGGTGAGACATGCTGCTGGCGCCCCGCTCCTAGTAGGGCAGGATTTTTTGTTATCACAGTAATCAAAACACACCCTGCCGGATACTCGAAGCCGCCCCTGCAGGTCGCAGCGAGCACGTTTCACTTTACACGCCGGTGTCGCAGGTCAGATCAGGTGTTCAAAGTAGAATATTGCTCACACTTTATGCGGAGGCAGTGAAGATGCAGTTAATTTCGAGCGCAGCGGCGTCGCAGAACTGTGACGTGACGTTCAAGTCAGCACAGCTCCGATCACGACCAGCCGCGCGTGGCCTGATCAACCCGATCCCCGTTCGCGAGCGCTGCTGCTGCTGCCGCTCTGCATCAGTCGGTCTAGTTAAAACATACCTCCAGCCATTGGGGCTCTCTACCTACAACCTACCAACCACTTTTGGTCACTATCATCATTATCAAATTATGGCGCTGAAAACGTACTATCATTATCATCAAACTATGGCGTTAAAAACGAATTTGCAGACTACTGTACTACACTGTACTACCATAACTGTACTATACATTCCATGAGAGTATAAAAATTTCAGACTTAAGCTGCTTGAGCGGAGAGCAGGGTCCTTATTTCGAGTTTGCGTCGTTATAGAAAGTGTCGCTATCTCCCCGACCCCAGCTACAGTGGTTAGAGCAGTTAGAGTACACTCCAGTCATCTGATTGGTGGAAACGCCGGAACATGATGTTGCCACCTCATCCGGTTCCGTAGTGGCAACGACGCAAACTCGGAATACGGGCCCCGGACAGGCCTTTGGCAAGAACGTATTCTTCTACCGTCTCCGCCGATATCAGAAGTCTATGCGAGATTAGCGAGATATCGGCATTGGAGCCCCCACTCTTCCAAATAGCAGATACCCTCTATTTGTCTTAGGAGAGGGGAGAGTTTCCTCAGAGTGAACAACATGGGGGAGAGAACAGATCCTTGTGGCGCCCCTGGGCCCCCATCGCCAAAGATTCGGACTTTAGATCTAAGCATTTGATGGTAGTCTGTCTGCCCGAAAGAAAATTCTTGACGTACCTCAACCATTTCACGCCTACATTGGAATAGTTCAGACCTTAGTACTGCCCTGTAAAGAAAGACGCCTGCCAAAACTCTACCCGCCGGTGGAGATGCTGGTGGGGACAATATGGTACCTAGGGTGCCAGTAATCAAAGTTCTAGGCTTCCTTTTCCAAGAGAATGAAAAAAAAAAAAAAAACAACAACAATATAGTCATAAACAAGTTAGCTAATTATGTGTCAAAGGTAACTGGAATCTTCCAGAATCTCACTCAAAGATAAGGGTTCGCGGGAGCACTGCCTCTTGCACCTAACACATGCGTTTATTATCAGCAGGATTGCGTATGCAACCACGTTCCTGAATTTAGTCCAGAGCGAGAAACAAAAACTAGATATTCTGATTAGGAGGGCATATAGCACTAGGAATTCCCACCAGCGTCTCAACTATGAGAAGCTGTTGAAAACGTTGGTACATAATACGTGGCGTGAAATCGCTAGAGCGGTGAGGGAGGCGGAACTCTAGAGACTGAGTTCCACAAGGGCGGGAAGAAAGATCCTGGCCAACACAAGGGAAAACCAGAGGAAGCTGTCATTCGTGGCAGTAAACTAATCTTCAGGTTCGAAAAAGACTGAAGATCGCTCCAGTTCCGAAGAATATGCACCCGACACACAAGGAGCGCAGGGCCCATAGAGTCAAAGTTATAAGAAGAAGACTACGAGCGGTAGACTCTACTCAAATTGTGTACTGCGATGAGGCCTGAAGGAGTGCATACGCAAATGTTGTCCGCACCTCAACTCCCGATGTTGAAGCAAGTTTAACAAAGTCGGTTGTTGGTGCTGTAGAGAAGGCTGTTGCTGGGGTACTTGATCGTTTAATTTATACAGTCAGCGATGCTTCGCAATAAATAATTTCCGCACAGGCTGCATCGTCGTCTATATGTACTCAAACCCCGTCTACCTGCTCTATTTCCTATAAAACAATACATCATATTCAACCTACCACCTCTTTTGCGTCCATGCCTGTGGATGTAAACGATACTGACCCAATCCCTATTTCTACCACATGTCAGTGGGACGTTGATCGAGATGGCCTGCCCACCTCACCAGCGTCGTGCTTCCTCCTCTCCTAATAAATCAGATCGTGCGCATGTCAAATCTAAGAAAGATACACAAGGAATTACAGAGAAAACAGATGTGCTGAAAGAGGCTGTTGCTGCCTCATTTTTCAAGCAATAATCATGGCGGGAATCTCTGTACTCCAGTGGAATTGTCGCTCTACCTAATCTTTTTTCGATGACCTTCAGCACCTTATTCTTAAAATTACCCCTGATATGAGCTTACTGCAAGGAACTTGGCTCCCTCCTAATCGTCCTTTCTGAGTTAAAAACTACCTTGTTTTTAGAGCTGATCGCTCACACGGCAGGGGCGGATGATGATTTCAACAAATCTGATTCATCGCGCTAAAGTGGTTCATGCATTTATTGGGCCTGATTGTGAGATACTTGCAGTTGGGTTGATTGTCCCGCAGTGTGTCTCTGTCATATATATAATTGCAAATATCTACTTTCCCACAAGCGTCCGTAGGACAGACGGTTTAGAAGCTTTGCTGCTGAATAATTGATATGCTGTTTTGGCTGGGGACTTCAATTCCCATCATGTCATATGGGGTTTCAGAACAGGCTATAGTGGGCAGTTACTTTGGAGAGTGAGTGAGTGAACTTTATTAGCTGCTCGGGGATCTTTTTCTTTGCCTCTTCAACCGAGGCTGACGAGCGGTTGGCGCCCCCAGTCCAGGGCACCACTGGCTTTCGCCAGTTTGCGAGGTCTTGTGACCAGGTAGAGCTGAGCCTCCGGGTCAGAGCTGGCCAGCAAAGCCTCTCACTGTCTTTCATTTGGGTTTTCAATTTTTTTTTAGTTGATGCGAGCTGCATTCCCATGTTATGTGGTACAGGGTAGGGCTTGGATGTCAAGAATGTCAAGAATCATGAATAATGCGAGCGCCCGTACCGAATTGCAGGATAACATGTGCAGTAACCGAGAAATCACACACTCACAGAGAAAAGCATGGACTCTGGCGCTGCCTCCCGCAATATCCCGATAACTTAATTGCTCTCCATTTCTCCGACCACAAAGCTTCCATCATAACAGTCAAGAACTGTTAGTGGAATGTTTCTTGAAGGAATATGTGCGAAAAATAAAAAAAACGTCAGTAATTGCCCATACATGTCTTGCTCTAAATATTTGCCTCAATTAATCTATCGAAAAATTTGCCGACGATTACGTTGCTTCCTAATGCAAAATTTGAGCGCAGCTCATCAGCTGTTCCACCTTTTTTGATAGATTGAGGCAAAGGTTTTGAGCAAGATATGTATGTACAATTACAGACAGCTATTTTTTTTATTTTTCGCACATATTTCTTCAAGAAACACTTCACTAACAGTTCTTGACTGTTATGAAGGAATCTTTGTGGTCGGAAAAATGAAGAGCAATTAAGTTATCAGGAGGTTGCGGGAGGCAGAGCGTGGGCCCATACTAACTGACGCCGCTGACGCCGCTGGCAAGTCAAGACAACGTGGCTCTGAGTTTGGGCTTGGGATGCACGCACCGTGATCCGCTGATAGCGAGCCGTCGCTTCGGCAACCAGAGAACACCGTCGCCGCCAAGCAGGAATTAAGAGTGGGTGGGTACACGAGCGGCGAACGGTGGTGGCAGGATCGCGCGCAGCAATCGGGAAACACGTGCGGTCGCCACCATGGAGGAATAGGGAGGGGGGGAGGAGCGTACGCTGCCCCAGCTGCGGAGCTGGCTATGAGGGACAACGGCGACAGCGACAACGACGGCGACGCGAAACGCAGGAACGGGCGCCAAAAAGCTGCTGCGCTCTAAAAGAAAAGGAAGAGAAAGACGGGCGTCGCAACAGCCGTCGTCCACCACCGAAGCGGTGGCAGCTGCAATGACGGCCTACAACAGATACAAATCCGATGGCAGGCTAGCCCCACCGCAATAAAACAGCGGTGACCTGCCAGTCCCAGCCCCGAAGGGCCAGCTGGAGCAGCAACCCTGCAGTAACCGTGTTGTTGCGACTGAAGGAAGAAGGAAAAGAAAATGCACGGGCCTGCTACTGGCTCTGTAGCTGAGCCATCTCCGCTACCTCGTGCGGACAGAGAACTGATTCGTTTATAGGAAGGGAAAGGCGCGGTAACTGTCTAACTTGTTTTCTGTGGACACCTCAACCGCGCTGTTGGGGAAGGGAGGAAGGTGGTAGTGAAAGAGAGAGAAATAGGAGCCGTAGTGGAGGGCTACGGAGTAATTTCGACCACCTGGGGATCTTTAACGTACGCTGACATCGCACAGCACACGACGCCTCTTAGTTTCGCCTCCATCGAAACGCAGCCGCCGAGGTCGGGTTCGAACCCGGGTACTCCGGCAGTAGTCGGGCGACTTACCACTGCACCACCTCGGCGGGGCGGACAGAGGAGAAAATAGCGAAAGAAGAAAAGAAGAGGGAGAGAAAGGCGCGTAGCAGCAGTCGTCGTCCGCCACCGAAACGGTAGCGGTTGCAATGACGGCCTACAACAGATAAAAATATGGTGGCAGGCTAGCCCCAGCCGCAAGCTGTAGTAACCTACCAGTACCAGCCCCGTAGGGCCAGGAGTAGCCACCCCAACCATCTCTCTCAGTCAGCGTTGTTAGTGTTGTTGCGACTGAAGGAAGAAGGAAAAGAAAATTCATGAGCCTTTTACTGGCTCTGTAGCTGAGCCACCTCCGCTGCCTGATTGATTGATTGATTTATAGGAAGGGAAAAGCGCGGTAACTGCCTGACTTGTTTTCTGTTGACACCTCAACCACGCCGTAAGGCAAGGGAGGAAGGTGGGAGATAAAGTGAAAAGAGAGAAAGAGGAGCCGGAGTGAAGGGCTACGGAGTTCGACCACCTGGAGATGTTTAACGTGCGCTGACATCGCATAGCACACGAACGCCTCTTCGTTTCGCCTCCATCGAAACGCAGCTGCCGAAGTCGAGTTCGGACCCGGATACTCCGGCACAGTAGTCGGGCGTATTACGACTGCACCACCCCGGCGGGGCTGCTCCGCTGCCTCGTGCGGACAGAAGAGAAAATAGAGAAGAAAGAAAAAGGAGAGGGAGGGAAATACGCACGTCGCAACAGCCATCGTCCTCCCCTGAAACGGTTCTGGGTGCAATTACGCCCCACAACAGATAAGAATATGGTGGCAGGCTAGTCCCCACCGCAAGTGGGGGGGGGGGGGGAGGGGGATGGCTGGTTGGCCCTGATGGGGCTGGGATAGGTAGGTCACCGCCGCTTGCGGCGGGGGCTAGCCTGCCAACGAATGTTTATCTGTTGTAGGCCGTCATTGCAACCGCCACCGCTTCGGTGGTGGATGGTGGTGGTACGAACTTTATTCAGTGAAGGCCAAAAAAAAAAACTATGTTGCCGCCGTTCCGTGGTTGGCCTTCCGGCTGCTGGTCGTGGCCTCCAGGTCACGCCTGGCGGCGACTTCCGCTGCCCAGGTCGTAAGTCGTTGTTGAATATGCGGCTCCGGGCTGGCCAACGCATCCTCCCACAACTGCGGGCTGTTTATTTGCCAAGAATGTGAGCATAGTCTGCTCGGGGAGAGCTGCAAAGCATGCATTGGGGCGAGAGGGCACCGGGGTGAATAAGGGCAAGGCGTGCAGGGGAGAGGAAAGTGTGGGCCTGTAAATGGCGCCACGCATTCTGTTCGATTTTAGATAGGGACTTGTGAGGGGGAGGGAGGGATAATTGGGAGTTGCGGTAGTGGAAGGTGATGTCATGGAAGGTGAGGAGGGAGTCACGCGTGTCCATCCCGGAGTGGAGGGGGCCAGCTCAGTCAGTCATCTCGCGAGCGATAGAATTTTCCGCCTCATTTCCAGAGTGCCCCGCGTGAGCCGGAACCCAAAAGAGTTGGATAGATCAGGAAGGAGGGAGGAGTGCTTAAGGAGGACGACGGCTGTTGCGGCGCGCGTCTTTCTCTCCCTCTTCTTTGTCTACTTTACTTCCTCTCCTCTGTCCGCACGACGCAGCGGAGAAGGCTCAGCTACAGAGCCAGTAGCAGGCCCGTGCATTTTCTATTCCTTCTTCCTACAGCCCTCTACTCCCTTGATGGGGCTGGGGCAGGTAGGTCACCGCCGCTTGCGGCGGGGGCTAGCCTGCCACCGAATTTTTATCTGTTGTAGGCCGTCATTGCACCCGCCACCGCTTCGGTGGTGGACAACGGCTGTTGCCGCACGCGTCTTTCTTTCCCTCTTCATTTTCTTTCTTCTCTATTTTCTCGTCTGTCTGCACGAGGCAGCGGAGGTGGCTCAGCTACAGAGCCACAACAGCAGGCCCGTGCATTTTCTTTTCCTTCTTCCCACATCCACAACAACAACAACAACCCCCGCAGTCGGCAGTGACCTACCAGTACCAGCCCCGTAGGGCAAGGAGCAGCCGCCCTTTCTCCCTTGTCCTCTCAGTCACCGTGACGTGACGGTGTGTCTCGGATACTCACCACTGGCGGACCTCCGTGTGGCGGAAGTTCTTCCTGCTTTCGATTTAAAGTTATGACGTAATCATTTGTCTTTAGCGTTATTGGCGGTATGATTCCTCATTGCGTATACCTTACATGTGTTATTAAAGTTGCGTATACCTTACATGTGTTATTCAAGTTAGAGGCTAACTTGCAACAGAGATCTGAAACGACATACATGCCTCCATTTGCATGTCTTCAAATAGATATTAAATTGGTTTATAGAAAAGAAAAGGTACCGTACCTGTCACAACTGCGAGGACCCAGTTCTAGTACACTTGTTGCGACTGTAGAAAGAAGGAAAAGAAAATGCACGGGCCTGCTACTGGCTCTGTAGCTGAGCCATCTCCGCTGCTTCGTGTGGATAGAAGAGAAAATAGAGAAGCAAGAAAAAGAAGAGAGACAGAAAGACGCGCGCCGCAACAGCCGTCATCCACCATCTAAGCGGTGGCGGGTGCAGTGACGGTCTACAACAGATAAAAATTCGGTGGCAGGCTAGCCCCCGCCGCAAGCGGCGTTGACCTACCAGTCCCAGCCCCGTAGGGCCAGGAACAGCCACCCTACCTTAACCGTAACCTAAAGGCAGAGAGGTAGTTCGAAGTGAAAGATGAGAGAAAGATGTGCTTTAGAGGAGTGCCGCAGGGCAATTTTCACCACCTGGGGATGCTTAACTCGCCTCACCGCTGTGGCGGCTTTTTCTTCTCTATTTTCTCTTCTGTACGCACGAGGCAGCGGAGGTGGCATAGTTACAGAGCCAGTAGCAGGCCCGTGCATTTTCCTTTGATTGATTTATTGATTTATAGGAAGGGAAAGGCTCACTGTCTCACTTGTTAGCTGTGGACACCTCAACCGCACCGTAAGGGAAGGAAGGAAGGTGGGAGCGAAAGTGGAAAGAGAGAAAGAGGAGCCGTAGTGGAGGTCTACGGAGTAATTTCGACCACCTGGGGATCTTTAACGTGCGCTGACATCGCACAGCACACGGACGCCTCTTCGTTTCGCCTCCATCGAAACGCAGCCGCCGAGGTCGGGTTCGAACCCGGGTACTCCGGCACAGTAGTCGGGCGTCTTACCACTGCACCACCCCGGCGATTTTCCTTTCCTTCTTCCTACAGCCACAACAACCGCTGTGGCGCAGTGGTTAAGATTCCCGACTACTGATTCCTGAACAGGGAATGGCGGCCGTTGCGTGCATCAAAATCAAACAGTGGATGGACTAATATTTCCCAGCCAAGACATACTAGCTGCGGAAGAAGTGGCGACAGCCCTAGTTGCAACACACACTACCTCAGAATACATTCTTACAGATTCACAGACAGCATATCGCAATTACCTCAGGGGCAGGATTGCACCGCTAGCAGCTAAAATCCTGCAAGATAGTTACACCCGTGGCTACCATCCCACGCATAAACACTTAGTGTGGGTACCAGGTCACCAGGGCATCCCAGGGAACGAGAGCGCACACGCCTCAGCCCGAGCATTTCTCCCCTGGGCACCCAATACGGATCTCGTGTAACCTCCTATCCCATTGCTAAAGTACACTGAAATACTTCAGCAGTTAAGCCTATCTCGCCGGGTCTACCCTCCAACGGCAAAGACACTAGACAAATGGGAGGAGGTACACCTCCGCAAGCTATAGACCAACAACGTTATGGGTCAGGCATCCACGAAGGAAGTGTGATAGATACTGCGCCTTTGCTTTCGTGCAACCCCCGCCGTTGCGGCGCAGTGGTTAAGATGCCAGACTACTAATTCGAAGTAACCAGGTTCGAACACGACCGCCGGTGGCTGAGTTTCGAAAGAGGCGATACGGATAGGCGCCAGTGTGATATGCGATGCTCGTGCTCACTGAATATTGTGAGGTGGCCGAAATTACTCCAGAGTCCTTCAACATTAGAAGACCGGTTATACCTGCTGGGCAGGAGTGGGAAGGGGTAAAACTGGACCGCAATGGGGAGCGCTAAAAAAAGCGCATGATTTGGATAGTCTTGACGCGGGACTCACAACCATCCAATACCACACTTGCAGGATCACTGCAACGTTAAAGATCCCCAGGTGGTCGAAATTACTCCGTAGCCCTCCACTACGGCTTCTCTTTCTCTCTTTCCTTTAACTCCCACCTTCCTCCCTTCCCTCACGGCGCAGTTCAGGTGTCCACAGAAAACGAGTGAGACAGTTACAGCGCCTTTCCCTTCCAGTGAAACAATTATTATTATTAATTATTACTGTAACGAACGCGTGCCAAGGAAAGGAAATTTCCAGTGCGGCACGAGCCCTGGCATTACTAGCAAAAGATAAAGTGACGCGCCTTACAGTAACGCGCGCCCCGTGTGCAGCAGCAACTTTCAGGCTAGCAGCAAAACTGCAACCGGCTGTTTTGCTCAATTTAGTCATACAGGCTCCGAACGTTGTATGAACAACTGGCTATAGGCCGCCGCGATCGGGCACTTTCGACGCACTGATGTTCACATGAGCGCTTACGAGGTGATCAGCAGTTTTTATCCGAATGTTTTATGAAAGCAATTAAAAACACGATATGGAGCCGAGCAGAAAGTTTTCTGCGTAGTACGGTAGATAAAACACTTGTATGTGTGCCTCGAAAATCGAAGTCCTGCCTCAAATATGTGACCCAGAGATCTCACTGCTTTCGAGACCCATATTTGTATTTCATATAGGTAACAGCAATCTCGCAATAACAGAATGTTTTGAAACTGGTAAAGAAAACAAAAGCAATACATTTTAATGTACGCCTTTGTTTCTGTGCTTCACTTCCGCTATTCTGCGTAGAAGGTTTCTGGAAAACTGCACCTCTCTTGCTGGACGCGGTTTAACGTGTTGGGATGGATTAGAACTCAGCGCGCTGAACACCTTCCTTTCTCTTTTTTTTTAGAACATCATGTCTGATATCTCTGTAGGCCGTGCCTAGCCAGCTGCACCCGACGTGTGCAAACGCTACCCGCCACCTCTGAAACATTCCTCCTCCGCCGCCCTGTCAACCTCCCAGCGCATACGCCCACGCTTCGACGCTTCGTAGGCAGTCACGCTGAACGACAACGCACGCTTCTCAAGGCTGAAAATTTGCTTTTTCGAGGTCGCCATGCCGCCTTCTGATGCGTAACGCGGGCCTCGAACGTCTATGTTTACACTGTGGTATTTGCTATGTGTTTGTATTTAGTGCATAACGGTGTTTATAGTCGCCGTTTCTACCATGGTGCGAACTGCATTCCATTTGCGGTTACTGACGCTCAATGTTTGCGTTGTGACAGCTGTGGGGTTCTTCCGCTTGATCGCAGATGCTTCTTACGAAGTTTTAATGGCTGAACAATGCTTTGAACATGCTTCATTTCAGTGTCAAGTACTACACGCACGACCAAGAGGGCAGCACGCGGAAGCAAGGACGTCTCCCCCTTCACTGTCCTTCTCACGGCGTTCGGCCAAGCGTGATGGGATGATATAGAAGTGTACTCATAGTTACACTGGCGCGTATAGATGGCGCGCCAGGGGCTCGCATGTCGACAGGACTGACAGGAAACCGAACCTGGCTATAATAAATGGCGATAGAATTTCTATTCGTCGCATGATGGAGGACCGGAGCTTCTTCATCCGCTGGTCTGAATAAAAAGTTGAACTCTCTCTCTTTCTCCATTCGTCGGGTGTTTGAACAAATGAGTAGGCGTGCGCGAAGAGCACGTTTTCTGAACCCAAATTGGATACGAGTCGAATACTGAAAGTACAGAATAAAATACGAATCCGAACTTTGTGACATTATTTACGACCTGAGTGAAAATATTAGCGTAAAAAGAATATTCATACGAACCGCGATGAGCTTGAGTAGCGCCTCTATAAGTCATGAATTTAAAGCTGCAGCTTTTGAAATACGTAAAATTGATTTTCACTGGGTGGGTCCTCCAGGCAAATTATGCATGTCAGGGAATTTATCACCAGGTACTGGCGAAAAAAAGGCGAGAGCAGTACCATCCAATCTTCGTCGATGAGAAAGACGATAAACTTAAAGTCACCTGCAACGTCGAGGCTGAAGGCAATGTTAGCCACTGATATTTTAAACATGTACAATATTTTATTTGTTCAGCGAATATAATGGACGAGCAATTGACTCGCTTTTTGACGACTGCCAATATCCCCACATGTGAGATATACCGTACCACACCACTGATTTGCGGGGAAATGTTTCGTCAATAAAACGCAAATTTCGAAACGATACTTTTTCTTACGTCATCGTTCAAGGCAGCCTGAACGCTATGTATGATGTAGATTTTTCATCGCTTGATTACAGCCTCTGAGATCGCACACTGATCGTCCTCATCAAATAATAAAAGGTAACACGTTAATGAGCCGAAGAGAGGCAACCTACCAAGCCCGTTATTCTGACATCGCCTCTGCAGCGAGCTAGCCGAAATGGTCTGCTGGGATGGTTGTTACTGCAGGCGTGCTGGGAGTCGCAAGTTGAGACATGAGGTGCTCTTCCTGGGCTTTCTTTACACACAGACACAGAGTTGCACCACCAAAAGCACATATGCTATAAAGTTCGTATACGATCAATCTCCAAAACACAACCACCAAGGTTAAACGTAGACTGCGTCCTAGCTGGAAGAGTAGGCTGCTTCAGTAACGTCATAAGGAACAAACCCGTACCAGGAAACGCGTACGAAAGTAACCAGAGTGCCAAGAACACTCTCGAAAGTTGAGCCAGATGTCCTTTCCTCCGGTCCTGCAGTCTACCCTGGACACGTCTGTCGTCATGACCAACGAATCAGGCAGGTTTTAAGCATTGATATGTATGCGGAAGCCAAGGAGTGAAGACCCTCCAGCAGCCTCCAAAGCGCCAGGTTTATCTTCAGATGAATATCCGAGATGTCAGCCCTTATCAGGCAGTCCTCCTGCTGTTATTGGCAATTATAAGAGCAGAATGCTATTTCGTCGAATCACGCTCGGTATGTCCGCACGATGGTCATATAGCCCTGATGACTTGATTTGTGGAACGAAAGGTGTATGAGCGGACCATATAATCCTCAGTTGTAGATCGCCTTTACATCTCCAAGCTTCCGTGGTTTACAAACCCAAAGTTAGAGGCGCTCACATACTCATAGTGGACGTACCACGGAGAAATGTCGAAACTTGAAACTGGCGTTGTGGTCATCACTTCTTTCCGCAAGTGTCGCAACGAACGGAGCTTCAATGCCAGGCGGTGCCATCGCTCACAGCACAAGCAAATTAGCTGAGTGTCAACTTGTAGGCATGCACCTGAAACTCGACGGAAGTTCTACGCACCGGTGTTTCTTCCAAGGGCTTTCTCGTGTCAAGAGTATTGTCGTGAGCCAAACCAATGGCGGTGTATTCTCGCTTCAGTTGTTCGCAGTAGCTAAGCAAGAGCCTCTTGTGACCCGTGCTACACAGCAGCGTCATTCAGCAACAGAGCTCCGATGCTCAGGAGTTGCTTGCTCTTTAACCGACCAGTTCTGGAAATGACTGACCGATAGCAACCGCCAGCCTGCATTTCTGCCGGCCCCATCGTTCACAGCTCATGAAATGAGCTGGGAAGCGGTCCGCACCTTCAGAACGCTGAAGACGTCGGCGGAGGAAGCGACTGGAGGTTCCTGTGCCAGTCGTCCTTGGCGGTCACGCACGATGACTTCACCTGATGGAAGGGGTCCGTCACGTGGTCGGCAGTGACGCAGCAGCGGCAGTCCTCGCGCCTCAGCGGTTCGTAACCACTGAGCGAAAACCGGGACGCGCTCAGGGCATACCGCTGCAGTGCAGCCCGGCGCCAAGGTCGACGAACCGCGCAGCAGGGACAGGTCTTATTCTGCAGCTTGTCCAGCGAGTGGCCCTCACTGCGCCGCAGCTCAGGGGACAGGTCCACGTAGACAGCTGAGTCTGGGGTTACGTCCTGGCTGGCGTCGACCCCGCAGCCGCCCGTGGTTCCCCGGTGGCTCAGGTCCAGGCGCAGGGTCTGCGGAGGCCGCAGAGGGCCTCCGCCACCTCCTCCCCAAGCCAAGTCGAAGCTGTGTGCGGCGCTCTCCGAACTACATGTGCTACTGCCCAGCCGCCGGAAAGAGGCACTGCTATGCGCCTGTGACCAGGGTGAACCCTCCACCGTGCCAGGGGCCGTGGAGCCTGCCAGGGCGCGGTGCGAGTCGTCGTCTTCATCGCTACTTGTCGCGTCATGGCTGCCGCCGGCAGCGGAGCAGAACCTGCGTGTACCCCAATACTGCATGACAATGCGCCTGACATACGCAAGTCATTGGCAAGTTATGTGCGTAATATAGTCAAAACGAAGTGTAACTGAGTCATGTATTTTAGAATATGCGTGCGTAACATGGGATCCGTACACAAAATAACCTAATGGATAAAACAGAACGGGTGCAGAAATAGACAACACGCTTCGTAACCGGAAATTATCGTTACACTGTCAGAGGGTCTGATATACGGGAAGAAAAAGCTTAAGGCTAAAATTTCTTTTCAATATACATCAAAGTAAAACTGGTATTGACAAGACAACGTTTATTAAGCAGCCACATTACTTGTCATCTAGAATAGACCATAATAATAAAATAAGAGCATATATCAGTGCCGCACTAATGTGTTTAAGTACTCATTTTTCCCTTGCACGATTGACGATTGGAACCATGCTCCCTAGTGATGTAATGACTGCGTCTAATATTGAGAATTTTATTCATTCAATGTTAAATTATTGATTCCTAAATTTATGCTAGTTTGCGCACTTAAGCTCTGTTATTATGGAAAGTTAGTTTTATTAATTGTCAGAAATACTGTATGTTGTGTCAGTTTGCTTTTGCTTTGTTACTTTTTTTCTTCTTGCTTGCATATTATTGGATTTACTTATGTGTTTCCTCGCGCGACCCGATGTATCTATACCCCCCCCCCCCTACAATAATGCCTCCTAAGCGATATAGGTAAACCGAATAAATAAATAAATTAAATAAATAAAATACAGCCGAAATACCGCAATAAGCGGTTGGTACGTGCTTCAGTGCAACCTGAAATGTATCGGATACTTCACCTAGTCTGCCTCACTCGATGCTCACCGATGTTACAAACATTGAGAAGTTGGTAAAATATTCAGAGCGTCGCTTGGCGAAGAGCACAGATTAACAGGATGTCATTGTTAGCAGCTATATCTGGCCTTAGCTATAGCTACTATGGACAGCACAACTATTGGGTCTTGTGAGGTACTGCGTTGGCAATGTCCGGCCATATATGTAGGAGCGTTCTTTGCCAACAAAGTACCAATATTGGGCCCAATGTTTGTGCTGCCATTGTGCAGGAAGAAATTACATTATTTAAAAAGCGTGCAGGAGGGTCCTCTCATATTGCGGTGTCTCCTTTTGCACTTTTGGGTGCAATGTTTGTTTATGCTTGTCGTGCTAGTTCTTTTCACGCCCAAACAATCACGTCTCGACGCTCCGTGGTTCAAGTGCATACGAAAACATGTAAACAGTCTATATAACTTAACTACATGTGCAGTGCATGTTGTTAAGACTTGCTGGTAACAAAAGGAAGTGGTGAGAACAAGAATGGTAAACAGATGTTGAAAATATGTAATCACAAGTACCCACGCGACAGAAAGTCACTGGCATCAGGAAATACCAGCCTTAGCTTAGTATTTCTCCTTGCCCAACTGCGCGCAGATTGGTCGTCTGTATAGTTTACCTCATTTTTTACCTGTACGGTTCGAATCAGGAGCCAGCCCTTGCTGAGCCAATAGGACAAAGTGCAGGAATTTTGCAGTGCAGGCCTTGCAGGGTACCATAACGGACACAGGATGCGCCTACTGACATGAGGAAGCACTAGACCACATCCAGCTAGATCACATCTTCAGCACAGTACACAATCGACCTGGCGTGCCGCACGTACCTGGACGTGGAGACGCTGCTGGACACGCACTGATCGTGGAACAGCAGCGCCGTCCTTTGGAGAGTCGCGTGACCCAGCAGTCCCGTCTTTGTCGGTGACTGGGAGTCGCACAGTGCCGCTGACTCTCCGGGATCACCACGGGCGCCGACAGTGGCGCCGCAACGGTGACCATTGGTCCTGCCGAAGGCGTCCGCCGCGTAGTCCTGCGCCCAGAAGCCACGCGTCTTCGATTTGAAAAGCAGCAAGTCTAGCCTTTTATGAAGTTCATCCTTGTTTGTAAAATAACTGTGGTCTTTGATGAGCATGTTGATAAGAACTCCAACATTTCGACGCGCAGGAGAGTCTTGTTTTTAAAACTTCTTGCCCTTATGCCGAGTTGTGATAGAAAACCAATGTTGCATGTTTTTGACAATAAAAGACAAACAAATACAAGTGTCTCGAGGCAGGACCTGCGCATATATTGACTGGCGCAATCCGATAAAATATCCGAAAGAAAATTGTGCTCACAAATAACTTCCCGTTGGTAATATTCGTGTACGCAAAATTTCTTGGTATAAAGTAACGGGGACTGCTATGCAAAACGGAGTCGTTAAAAATTCTGCCTTGTACGACCTAAATTATTTGTAATTAAAAAGCACCGCGTTATAGAACCAAAACCGGAATATACCATTTCAATTAGGCAGCCGTTCTATACAAGGGTGATAACAAGGAGGGCTGGGCACTGGTACAGCAAGGCTGCGTGTAACGATAACTCTAATGGAGGCCAGGGATAGCCTAACAAATTCATAAAATACCGGCATGACGATATACATTTCATTGAAATAAATAAATCAGAGGTAACGTTAACTGCAAACTATAAACACAAAAGAACCGCAATGGGCAGATAGTTTTGTCAAAAAAAAAAAAATGATAATCATACACCAGCGCAAATAGAAGAGGTATTGTTGCGCTTGTGTCCCCACAGCGCACTGAAAGCGCGGAAACTCACTGGAACAGCGAGAAGGGTGGTGGTGGCGATCGTCGGAGCCACGCAGTCTGCCGCCGGACGAGACGCGCCTAAGCCAAGCAGGAAGTCGGCACACAGTTCGGCGAGCAGCGCGACCCCCTGCAAGATCCACCACTGCCAGAGCGGGTGATTCACTGCGGTGCCATGCACCGCCCCATGCGCCAGCAAGGAACCCACAACCAGGCATAACAGGTTGGTTCCCATCATGATCTTGAGGGTGTCACGCACCAGGGGCCGCGGAAGTCGCCTCGGCACCTCGGTAGCGTCATCCTGCAAAGGGAGCACGAACGTGCGCTTTTTTAGTCGCAATATTGCTCGCTAGATGGGAGATGAACGAACGTTTGCAAACCTATACAGAAATCGTCGAATATTATAGATAAGAAAAAAGTTTGATGCCACCACAGGATAATAGCTTAAATAATAGAAAGGCCGTATATAGCCTTGCGGTGATTACATGCCGGAAACTCCCCAAACCCCGTCTGGTTGTTTTACCCCAAGGTTGAGGAGAGAAAAAATGATAAATGTAAAACCTGCGAAGTAAGGGGGATGCTCGGCCACACAATTTGGATACGCCCTAGATCTCCAAGCGCTAGGGACATCAAATGTAGAGAATCCTAGGAGACCCTGCTGCAAAGCGAGGTCCCCGATGACCATCAACGCGCCATCCGCCTGGCGGCTGATGCCGCAAAGAACCAATGTATCTTCGCCAGTTCTTAATCGTGGAGGTTCCCGCCCCCGTTACTCACGCCCACGTGCCAGGAGCGGGGCGTAGGGAACCTCCTACATCGGTGGAGAATAAGCACTCGACATTTTCACGCGGCGTGTAGCCATGCGGATGCACCTTGAGAGGCTTACCTGCATCTTGGCCAAAGCTGAGCACAGCTGGACGTCTTGTGCCTTTAGGGCTCCCCTGAGGAGCTGCGAGAAAGATGTGCCACGTTACTCGTAATTCATTTGACCACTCGCTTATCGCAAATCGTCTTCTAACCTGCTCTCGCAGCACGCCAAATGCAAAAGAACAGAGAAAGAAGATAAGATGCGGTGAGAGAGAGAGAGAGAGAGAGAGAGAGAGAGAGAGAGAGAGAGAGAGAGAGAGAGAGAGAGAAAAAAAACTTTTAATGAGCATAATCAGTAAGAATTCGCAGGAGCTGGGTGGTCGGTGCCCCTAGTCCAGGGCTCCGCTGGCAGCAGCTGACTTGCGGACTAGCTGGATAATCCAGGCTTGCTGGTCCAGGTTGTCGCTGGTCAGGGCCGCCTCCCACTGCTCGTGTGTCGGGCATGGCACTATTAACGTTGGGTCAGGTTTGTCCTGGCATTCCCAAGAGATGTGATAGAGTGTGGGGCTTGCACCGCACCAAGGACAGTAACTCGTGTATTTTGTTGGGCTTATCTTATTTAAAATGTTAAGATTAGGGAATGTGTTTGTATTTTTCTCCAGTCTATAGCGTCCGAGGAAGGAAGTTGTTTGTGTGGTGGTGAGAAAACTCTTCTTTCTAACCGTAGGTGTTCCAGCCTGTCGCCGTAGGGTCCTAGGAGAGGGGTGGGGTAGGGATGGGGATCCGCCCGGTTTGTGAGAGCTCGGGCTAGATCATTCGCTACCTCATTTCCTTCTAGGCCTTCGTGTCCAGGTGTCCATGTAATTGTGTGCGTCTGTGAGATGCGGTGAAGAAATGCACCCCCATCGATGTGTCAAAAGACGATCCACGCGGAAAAACCGGCCATCATTCCTGAGCTTGTTAACAAGCCACTAGTATTTGAGGCCACACAAAGCGTGGGGTAAAGTTTATTTTTATTTATTAAGGCGAAAGCCTTACTTGGCTAAGTGCGAAAACGTGGAAGCAATGGAAGAAAAATATGGGATCAAAATGTAACGTGTGATATGACGTCACATTAAGATGAGACTGGTAGTTATAAATGTGTATGTAATGGCAAGTGGTATACAAATGTTATGCCATGCCTATTCATGCGATATTAGTCATTATAGCGCGGCCCGGAGTCATCTTCCTCTCCAGACACGGCTGGCCGGTGCAGACAGGAGAGGGCTGGGGGAACGGAGGAATAGAACGTCGAGAGGGTCGTTGGTCCTTCGTTCCCACACGCAACCATTGCGAACACAACACCGCGGCGGGAATCGCACACTGGTTGAGCGATTCATTGTTCCCCCGTCTACGCGTCTACGCGCAAGGCACAACAAAGTTTAATTATGAGTCGTAGTAAGTTGTCATGAGTCAGTCAGATCGGAGATCCCATGTGCATGACTGTGGAGTGCAAGACCTGGGTAAGTCAATCAAAGTCATAACGGTGACTAATGACTAGTAATGACCCTTAAAAGTGCTTAGTCATGACACTCTAGGAGCTACTAAAGAGCAGCCAACGCACAGGCTTTCGCATTTCTTCCATGCAACCTAACGTGTCTCCGAGAGTAGGTGAGACAGTCGTCGCCGAAGTTAAGTTGGTAAAGCAGATCACACTACATGCGGAGGTCGTGCGCTCGGATCTCAACGACGCCATGTGGTTGTCTCTTTTCTAATTTCTTCTATATTATACTGCATCGAAAAACAATTTCGCCTTTAATTTTCTTCCTTTATCGAAAGTCTTAACAAGGAAAAAACAAAGCACCATTTCCTTACGCTTCTGTAAAGCCGCCTCAATGGCAGCGCTTCCGCCGTTGTGGAGGACACGACTTCAGTAAAACGCACGAACAATGAATTATTCATTGATGGAACGTGAAAAGCCGTTCCGCTAGCCCCTTTAACCTTGTCCACAAAACCGTCAGTGAAACTTTAAAGATGGCGGGCATACTCCGTTTCCAAATGTTCAAGCATGAGCGAACGCGCGTTGCCGCCAAAGGAGAACTGCGCTTAGAGCGCACGTGAGGTATAGTGACCGTACAGTCAAGACTCGGTGGTTTCAAGCGCTTGCTTTTCCTTCGAACATCAATGCCTTAGGAATAAATCCAATGCCACTTTCTTCCGCGGAGACACGTACACTGATGCAACAGAAAGAGTTCTAAAGCCGAGCTGTGTCCTCACAGCCGCTGCCTCATCAATGCCATCCGTGCACAGATCGCTGACATTCAGAGAAACATGTGGAATTTCCCGGCGGATGTAAATCACGGCACTTCCTGCTAAAAAAGACTTAATGGTTCAGTTTTTATGAGCGACATATCCAGTCAAAGATCTCCCGCTAGGCAGGCCAGATTCAGAGAGGGCCAATACTGGACTGCTACTTTCTTTCAGGAATAATGTCTGTTCAGCTAGTCGAACCAATAACAGCGCAGTTCCATTGCATTATAAATTACGCTTTTCGGTTGTTTTGGTCCTCACAACGGGGTAGTCTACTAGTAGAGGGCAACATCGATTCGTTCTAAACGTTCTTTGAAGGTGCCTCGCTTGCTCCTGTGAACTGGTAATCGAGTGTAGAATACCATTTAAGCGTCAGTGCTGTGTTCACAGAAGAGCATGATCATGTCATTGGGGTGTGCGGGTGGGCAGTGCTCCTTACCAGTGGGTAGAACATCATGGCGGCGACGATTGCCAGGCCGGCCACTGAAAGCCAGGAGAATCTTGCCAAGAGCAAGGCACGCGAGTCGAGCAGCCCTCCGGCTTGGCTCTCGGCCGCCATAGGCACCGCCCATAGTGCGACGAAGCACACGCCGGCCGCCATCGGACGAACCATGCAGGACCTGGGCGGAGGGGAGAAGACGCCAGCAGAGGGTGGGTGGGTATTAGGTACAGAAGCGAGCAGCAGTGACATATTCAGACGCTTTCGTGTAGAGCCCTATGTGACGAGAGCAGTTTCTTCAAGATCTCAATGGATGCTTCTCTCCTTCCCCTTCGGATCAGAAAAGAGAGTAAAACCTATAGTTTGTTTTTCCTGATCTGCCTAGGGGTGAAGGTGCGAGAGCTCATGTCCGTGGCCCACCTCACTGACTCCAGCGCCAAGTTCCAGATCTTCTCCAACCAGGTAAACGCACGTGATGCGTGCGTGAGCCAACAACTTAATTTCACTTAAACCACAACATTTATTTGAAATTTGAGTATTATTTTGTTAAACTTTTGCACACTATCTCATTCAGGACTGTAGGAAGAGAGCATGGTGGCAATTTGTGTAAAATTATTACGTTCTGTAAGAAGACTCTCCACAGGGGCCTACTCGCCAGTTATTGCCAGAGACTTAGCACATGTTTTCCAAAATCACTCAACTTAAGAGGCGCCACATCATGGTAGGTAAGTAAATCGACACTAATTAAGCAGTCTTACAGCGAATAGTGGGATGTGGCTAGTATTGAAATAGAGCAGGCGTTGGGTGCAGTCACTGACTCAATTGCCTAGATCTAGATTACTAATCAACACTCTCGTTGTGCAGCGGGTAAACACAAGAATTCCCGGTTATGGCGTAACACTGCCAATTTAGTCAGCAAAGGTTGCCGGCAACAAAGGAGGTAAAATTTCCTAATTCATCTACCATCGTTTACGTCAGACAACGTTGGTGTCTGCCACACAATATTAAACTCAGCTAGAAAGCGAAACCCGGAAGTGAACACGAGAAGTGGACTGACATCTAGGCAGTTTCGACTTTATGTCTGCACCGCCATTCGAGGGCTGATTGGAATTATGGAAATATACCAACTCTAGCAGTTTGGCGTTTTACTCTAGTGTATGTTCCTTTTGCTTCCGCAACGGGATAGTGTGATTCTTTCTTTTTCTTTTCGAGAGAGGCTCGGATTTACGTATTTCCTTTTTTTCCCTTTTCGGCGTGCAGTACCTGGCAAATTAGTGATACCAAATTTATCACGACAACACTACAAATTACTCAGAATACTATCGCGGATTAATGAAAGCTGGGCAGAAAACTCCAGGTGGTCGAAATTTTCGGAGCCCACCACTACGGCGTCTCTCATAGCCTGAGTTGCTTTGGGACGTTAAACCCCCCAAACCAAACCAAACCAGCATCTGCTGATCTATTTTCCGCGTAGTGCACACAGAAGCCACTGCAGGAAGTAAACGCCTGAATGGTGTGAATAACATGAATGGCTGAAGTGTGCCTGAATGGTTGAAAGGGCATGAGGCTGCGTTAAACGAGCTATAAGAAAGTAGAAATTGTTAGCATTGACTGCCTGCTCCGCACTCAAACACCGACAAGGGTTGTCCTTGTGTGCGTGTGTGTGCCTCTTGCGCTTTGTGTTGTTGCTACCTGCTCTGCTGCCTTCTTCCAAGAGATGGGTCTTAAAGCCTCAGTACTATTCTCACACAGTTAAAAGACGGTGATTGAATAGAAAAACATCCGCTATAGTAGCATTTTTAGGGCTGCTGCAGCACTACTATACACATTCTCGCAAACACCCGATGTTTGAAGGTGATTTGACCTTTGAACTTTCCGAGAGACTTCAGGTGTACACAGAAACAATGGTGTGACAGATACGGCACCTTTATACTTTCCTGTAAACCAGTTATCGCCGGGGTGGTGCAGTGGTAAGACACCTGACTACTGTGCCGGAGCACCCGGGTTCGAACCCGACCCCGGCGGCTGCGCTTCGATGGAGGTGGAGCGAAGTGGCGTCCGTGTGCTGTGCGATGTCAGCGCACGTTAAAGATCCCCAGGGGGTGGAAAATACTCCGTAACCCCCCACTACGGCTCCCCTTTCTCTGTCTCCACTTTCACTCCAACCCTCCTCCCTTCCCTTACGGCGTGGTTAAGGTGTTCACAGAGCAAGTGTGACAGATAGTGCGCCTTTCCCTTCCTGAAATGCACAATTTTAAGCGCATTTCACAGCAACGACATTTCCAATGGTAGATTATGAGGAATAGTTTCATTATCAAAACCAGCCCATATTCCGAGACCTGACGAAATCCTTAAATAATGCATAGGGCTGCGACCACTCTGGGCTGCCCAGTTACTGAGAGATTAAGCGTAGCCTATTTCCATCGACGCATCTAACAGAATCTAGACTTTCTTCTTTTCATTTCAACTTGCTTGTGTTGCCTCCAGCATCCTCAAACGTCTGGACGTCTACCTGTAGAGAATGCTTCACTGCATTAAGACTCTTTATGGGGGAAAGCCTGCAGTGTACTGACTGCTCTCCCGAGTTCCGATAATACAAAAAAAAAAAAAAAAAAAACGCAACGATAATAATAAAAATGGTGAATATAAATATAGAGACAACATGAAAGGCGGCCAGACAAAACATAAAAAGAACGGTATAAAATATGTGGGCTAATATGAACGAACGCATCAAACTCGTTCTGCGGAGCGAAAAGAAAATAATAGGGCCATTTTTTTAATCTACACCAGCTACACTAGTGTAGCAAAGCACCATTAGAAGCATTGGAGATTTTCTACACCGGTGTAGCTGGTGTAAGGTAAAAACAAATGGCCCTGATAGGGAGAGGAAGCCTTAAAAGAATATATTTTTTATGGCTGCCGGCAAAATTGCGTTTGCCGCCCAGAAAACAAGCTAGGAAAGGATGCAGACCTAATCATGAGTTAGGGTACGAAGATACCTAGCGCAAAAACAATCACCCAGCGGGGGTTTCAAAATGAGAAGTATAATCTGATGCACAGCACTATACCATCACAAACTCCTCTTCAATGCTAGACTAGATATACTTAAGCATTACCTATATCCATTCACTGGAGACTAAGTAATGCATGTTAAGTGTAGTGGAGGCTCGCTGGCCTGGTACCTAATTCCGACCGACCCAAAGTCAGAAAATCTCATACCTGCCAAAACGTTCGCCCCCTCTTTTCCTGCTACAGAGTTGTCGTAAGCAGCATGAGGTGGCGCCACCAGTACCATTGCTGGGGCAGCGACCTGTCTGGCGTCGTCGCCACCGCATAAGATGAGAACATCTGACTTCTTTTGATCGAATCAGGCAAGTACCCCAAACAAATTTGGTATTAAAAATACTAGCAACAAAATACCATTTCTGTGCAAATTGTGAACTGCGAGGATTCCGCGGTTTAGCTGGGAGAAGCATTCTACATCGCGCCTCGAATTGTGCAACACGCTGTATAAGCATAAAACAAAAAGTCAAGGACATTTTAGCGACTAAAGTGATGAAACGCGAAAGCCTGAGTACTGCAATCTGCTACGCGACTGTTGCGCATGTAGCGATGAATGCTGCTACGAGTAAAGCGAGCGAATACTCTCACATTCTTCGTGTGCATTTTTTTAATCGATATTTATTGCCTCAGGGCATCAGTAGGGTATGAGATGAAGGATGAATAAATGATTAAATGAATGGAAAAAGGTTGGCTGATTTTGTGAAGTCCAGAAGTGAGCGATGATGAGGTCCCTGCGTCCAAGTGACGTATGAAGCAGGATTGGTTGCTGAAAGGCCAGCTATGCTCAGGTGCCGGATTCAGGTTGGTTTAAGTGCTGGGCAGTCCCACAGCAAGTGGTGGATGTCGGCCTCAATATCTTCGTTTTTACAGATCGGGCACCCTGGGCGGGGATATAAGTGGGATATATATACTTCGAGTGCATTTATTCAGTGAATTCTGCTTGGCAGCGACGAGATTGCGGTTCTTGTATCTTCGCAGTTCTACATTTACTGTTGTGTGGTTTATTTTACCGGATGTGCGGCAGAAATCAGTACATAAATAATTAAACAAACTCACTAATTATTGACTATTATTAATTAGTCATTATTTGTTATTAGTATGTAATTATTCAAAGGGTCATCATTTTGGAATCAGTAATTAACAATTATTATTCAGTATTCTGTATTCATTAATTAGTCACTAATTAGTAATTGATCATTGATTTGCATATGAACATATAAGACACGCATTCGCGCATACTGTGGTGGTGCTCTGTGATTATCGAGACCTCCATGACGTCATCCCGTCTCGACCAATCAGAGCCGCCGCAAAAGCATGACATTTTTGCTGACGACAACGATGAGGCAATAAATGCTTTCGCCTTAATATAACTGATCACGAGTAACACAGCGAAAGCCCAGAGCCTTGTCGCAAGCCTTTACGCAATACCACACACCACACATTATACTGAGACACTGCATGCACTGTATTGCAGTGCATTCATTCCATCCAAGACAGTCGACCACATACTTGACACATATATCACGCTGCTTTCCAAGTTCACTCAGTAATGTGCTCTGTGAAACGGAGCCCGCAACCCCAAAGGCGTTCGGCAGGAATTCGCTTTCGTAGATCCTGGTGACCACCTGTTCAGGTCCTGACACGTTCATCGACGCCGGATTAACGTTTCGTCCGCTTTGCTTCAGCTTCTGCGGTTCCTTAGTTCCACGTCGCCCCGACAAATCGATCGTTTCGCCTCCGCATCCCACGCTCATGTTTCGTGATAGGCTTTCCATTCCAACCGCCCCGCTTCTGCTTCGCGGGCTTTCATTTCAACATTGGCTTGCCATGCCTTCAGCTTCACTCATTGCTCATTCGTTCCCACTTCGGGGTTTGCCTGTCGCTTCAGCCATTTGGCGTCAGCTTCCTTGGCAAACACTTCTGGCTTCCGACGTGAACGGCGCTTTCACGCCACAGCAGCAGCGCGGCTTTCTTGTTGACAGAGAGCTCGAGTACCGTCAGCGACTGCAAACTTCCCACGGTCCTGCCCCCGATCCCTTGCTTGCGGACGTCTACATTCATGATATGCCGACCTGTTGGAACTCCTTGCTGCTCTGCCAGCTCATTTCACTCATGCGTATTGTTTACTTTGCTATATACTTTTTGTTTTTGTTTTTTCTGTCTTTGTGCACTTTTGTTCTTCATACTTCATTCCACTTCATTCTTCATTAAGTTCTGGATCAACAATTAGTGCTTAGTTGAAAACCACATTCAATTTGACCCCCCCCCCCCCCCCCCTGTTTGGCGCCCACTACACAACATCCTAAGAGCCGCAGGAAATCAGCTCCGAGCGTAATTCAGCAAAGCTGCGCTGGTCAGCGCTGTAGCTCGAAGTAATCAAGCGCGGCTGTAGGGGTCATTGAGACAAAGGCGCCATGAAGCAGATGGATTGCCTGCGCCACCGCCGATCGTGTTCCGCGTCAATGGAGAAGAAGGTAAATAACGGAGGACGTCCACGTCTGGCTACCCACAAACATAGCTGGCTGAAGGCATCACAGCTAACCTATATGCAAGTAAGCTAGGAATTTTTTCGTGTCCAGTTACGAGAATTATCAGCGTTCACGGCGTCCGGACATACCCGGACCCGAATAAACGCAGCTGCCAACTGACACCGAGCCAACCACAATACTCGGCCATATGAAATGACGAGCATTCCTGCCAACTGCCAGGGCATAAGCCAACTCGAGCATAGAACGTGGTCTCATGACATCACAGGACACGTCGATTGGTCTGAGTTCGTCCACGTCAAGTACTCTCATGAAGTCACATGGCGTGACGACCACGAGGCGGACGCCGTATTTCTGCTCCAACTAGGCTTTAAGTTATCGCATGACCAACAAAGTCACCAAGCGTGTCAATTTGGCATCGGGTGTATTTGGTCTTTCCCCGGCATCATTGTCTGGGAAGCGGTATATTGTAGCACAAGCTGAGTGCCAGACTAGATACGCAACGAAGAAATCTCTTGTCCGAACCACTGCTGTAGTGGTTGAGAAACTGTTCGTCACCAAAGCAGCACACACGCACACACACACACACACACACACACACACACACACACACACACACACACACACACACACACACACACACACACACACACACACACACACACACACACACACACACACACACACACACACACACACACAAACACACACACACACACACACACACACACACACACACACACACACACACACACACACACACACACACACACACACACACACACACACACACACACACACATTGCCACCTGACGGTTTGAAGTAGCGCTTGAAAGACGAGGAAGTTGGAGACTCGCGCGCTTCGGCTAGCTAGGACTGTGGACTCTTGAGCCTGTGTCTCTGTGTTACCATTTCCCGTGAACCTTTGTCTTGACTGTGTGTCTCTGCCCCTGTTGCCGATTCCCATAAATCCCTGTCTTCGTGACAATATATCTATCGCTTCCTCCAGACGTAAGTTGGGGCGACGCTGGCGGTAGTCTGGCCAGGCGTCGGCACTTTCTAACGGTTGATGGCTCGAGGATCGATACCGAGAACCAACCACCAAGTGCTACGGAGAGGTATAACTAATTTATTTGCAAAAATAGGGGACGTCGCGGAACGAGCAGTGTGCGGTTAGCTACTTAGCCCGCGTTCCTGCGCTGTTTCACCTCTTCATTCTACTGCTTCAATGGAATTAATGGTTTATCAACTGACGTACACACCCACGCACACATGGCATGGGTGCGGAATAGTTGTTCTGAATCACCGATGACGAGCCGTCTATTTAAGGGGACGCACCCTTACATAGCGCGCGGACTGCGCGTAATGAGAAATACGTGTGGCTGCCAGCTCCAAACAACACCTTAGCATGCAGCGTTTTGTCATTCTCATATGTCTCACAAAAATGTATCGAGTGTAGCGCGAAAATCAAATGTCACCAGTGCACTTACCGCGCGTGCACTCTTCACCGTGAGAGGACGCCCATACACGCCGTGAGGACTAACGTAGGGACAATATTTCACCTTAATTGACTTTTACATGTTATACAAATGTTCAAAGGACAGGCCCCTTGCTTCCTTGCAATTGTTTTGTATTTACAGCCAAACAGTTACCAATGTTATTAACGTCGTGGTTCTCTTAAACGTCGACAACGGAACAACCGTGAGTCCGGTCGACGATTGCACGCAGGTTGCGAAGAATGCACGCCGATCAGCAGGGAACTGTACGGAATGCCAACAATCAATCGATATTTAGGGCTAGTGATGGATTCGCTGGCTGGCAATCATTGTAACAAACTGACATTCACATTATGTATGACTTACAGCGTGACGGCGGTGACCGCGATGTGATTGGATGTTTGTTCCGGTTAGTTAATCTGTGACTGATATACTCCATGAAGCATTTCATTTCAAGCGGCTGTTAGATGAATTCCAGTTTTCATCACTTGGTTCTCAGTGCTTAGTAAAACGAACACATTCTGCTGTTATATGGTATGGGTAGTCCCAAATAAGACTATGAGGGACGCTTTAGTTGAAGGCTCCTGAAATTTCAGCTACCGGGGGTTCTTTAACGTACGCTGACATCGTACAGCACACGGGCGCCTTTCTTCACGCCTCCGTAGGAAAGCGGCCGCCGCGGCCGGGATTCAATCTCTCATCCTGGGGTTAAGTAGTCGAGCTCCCTAACCACTGCGTCACAGCGGAGCGGTTTTCGTTATATACTGAGGGACATGTGCACTACCTTTATGGTATATAAATGACATACGTACGTAACAGTAACAATAATATAATATGCAAACAAATACGCCAATTCGGCGCAACGAAAGGACAAACCTAGGAACAAACTCTAGGCTTGAGCAGAGAAGACCAAGCGCTTACCTGCATAGGGCTAGCCAGAAGAAAACCAGTGCCAGGAACAGGCTGGCTGGCGCCGCGGTCTGCAGTAGCCGCCTCCAGGGAGCCCCTAGGGCCAGCAAGAGCGCCGCTGAGCGCGACGCGGACGAGGCGACCACGAGCACTGTCACCGTTGTGGCCCATACGGTGCCAAGCATGGGCCGCGCGTGGGCACCACCGCCAAATGTCATGCCGGTCACCACCAATCCTATCAGAGCCACCACCGCAAAAGCAAGACCGAAGGCGTACCGCATGGCGGCTGCGGGCTCCAAGGGTTCCCACGGGAAGCGCTCTTCTTCGACCCGCGAGGCGGTTGTGTTCCTTATGGGATTCCCCCCACCGTTGTTATTGCGCCGTTGACCCTTGCGCAGTTTGCGGCGAGGTTTGACCGTCCTAGGCACATCGGTTGTAGGCGGCTGAGTCTTCATCGTGGCCTTTTCAGCGACAGTAGTCGACAGTTCGGTGGTGGTATCCTTGTGCGACGTAATAATGCTTGCGGTGGTTTTGACGAGGTCCGTTCCATCCATTCTACTTAAAGGCTCTCTTGATTGGGACATTTCTAATCTGTCTACGTTGGAGCTATTCGGACTTGAAGTACTCGGGAGTTGATTATCGTTTAGGCCATTCGCCGCAGTGTGATTGGTTTCTATACCAAGAGAGTCACTGACTTTAGTAGTGTGCACTACTGCCGCCTCGTTGACCTGGACTGTAGTTATGGCGTACAATGTCGTCGCTTCTGCGCCGATCGTGTTGCTGCTGTTGTCTGTAGATGCACAACCGGCGGGCGTGCATTTGGAGCTCACTGGTGTCGCCGAGTATTCCGAGGATAAGAAAGTTCGATAGTCATTCGCAGTTGTCGGTGGCGTTGGCAAGGATGGCGCGGTTGCCAAGCTAGGCTTGTTTTGAACCAAGAGGACGAGCATAAGGCGGGTGAAGGTTGAGCACAGGAAGCACCTCTCCTTGGCTGCGCGTGGAGAGGCACCGGGAAAGCCCTGCGCCGGCGATGAAGCCCTGAACCAGGCGAACCTTTGCATAAAAAAAAAAAAGAAGCGAGGGGAAAAAATTAAGAGCAAATTTGAACTCGGCTGAACAAAAATCCCAAATTTTACTTACCTATTCATTTGGGGTGCAGAAGCTCTACTTGTCCGGCGCCTTGAACAAAGAGGCCTGTTGAAATATCAAAATAGCATTGTGCATTCAGCGCATTGTGGTTTAACAATATCACAAATTCTTATCACAAATTACCACATATAAATTATGAAAATAGATCTAGGAGACAAATTAGACGGCTGCTCTTGTTTTAAAGTTACTGTGGTCGCCTTTGTCCCCGCAGAACATACAACAAAAACGGTGCTCGAGTGTTTCATAGTTATTATGTCATTGCTTTTATGAATACCAAGTAATGCTTATCTTTCTTCAATTTTATGTGCATTTCACAGCACCGATATTTCCAATGGCAAATTATGGGGAATAGTTACATTATCAAAACCAACCCATATTCTGAGACCTGACGAAATCCCTAAATAATGCATAGGGCTGCGGCCACTCTGGGCGCCCAGTTACTGCGTGATTAGTCGTAGCCTATTTCCATCGATGCATCTAACAGAATCTAGATTTTCTTTTCTTTTTTTTTTTTTTTTTTTTCCATATCAACTTGCTTGTGTCGCCTCCAGCATCCTCAAACGTCTAGACGTTTACCTGTAGAGGATGCTTCACCGCATTAAGCTTCTTTGTGGGGGAAAGCCTGCAGTGCACGGACTGCTCTCCCGACAATAAAATAAAGACGCAACGATAATGATAAAAAATGGCGAATATAAATATGGAGACAACACGAAAGGCGGCCAGAAAAAAACATAAAAAGAACGGTATAAAATATGTTCGCTAATTTGAACGAACGCGTCAAACTCACGTGTCCTGCGGAGCTAAACGAAAATAATAGGGAGAGGAAACCGCAAAAGAATATATATTCTTGGTTGCCGACAAAATTTCGTTTGCCGCCCAGAAAAAAATTACAACGGTTCAACGCGGGGCTTGGTTAAAGCCCCGCTTTAACCAAGCCGTATGAACGTGCCTTCGTGGCCTATAGGGGTCACGTGAATGCCAGCGTCCTAGCAGGCTGATTCTGACATAACCGTTCCATGTGAAACGAGAGTCCCAAGTTGTCAGCTCCTGCTAGCCCGTGTGTCACGTGGGGTGTGACGTCACAGCATCACGTGGGTAAGACGTGGCTACCGCCGCGCTACCCCGCCCGCTTGAGTTGGTAGCCCAGCTCTCAACCTAATGTCACGTGGGGTGTGACGTCACAGTGTCACGTGGTTAAAATGTGGCTACCGCCACGCTACGCTGAAGGTTCGAAACCTAGAGTAGTATTGCTTTCGCAATAAAAGCTATGAAAAAATGTGGACCTAATCATGAGTTAGGGTACTGAGAGACCTAACGCGAAAACAACTGCCCAGCTGGGGTTTCAAAATGAGAAGTATAATGCGATGCGCACAGCACTATACCATCACAAACTCCTCTTCAATGCTAGACTTGAAATACTTAAGCAATATAGCCATTCATTGGAAACTAACTAACGCATGTTAGGTGTAGAGGAGGTGCGCTCGCCTGGTACCTAATTCCCATCGACCCAAAGCCAGAAAATCTTAAACATGCTGGTTTTATAGAAAAAATAACTGAGTCTGCATTACGAAAAAACAGTGTTTTGCACTTTAAGTTAAAATATTGCAGCTGCCTTGAAGACGACGTTGTAAGATCAGCAGAGGAAAAAAAAAAACGACGTTAGAAAGAGTCTCGTGTCAGCATGCGCAGGTATTCAGCCTCTGCCTTCTCCATCATTCTCCTCTCCGGCAGTAAACCACGTTTCATAACAATATTCCTTGCTACTCGTATGAAAACACATGACGAAGTGCTCGTGTCCTTACGTCTTTAGTAAAAATGTAGGGAAATAAAGCGCAGCATCTGTCAAACTTGTTCTGTGGACACATTAAGTGCGCCATTAGAGAAGAAAGGAAGGTGGGAGTTAAGTGGAGAGAAAGAGGCGCCCTAGTAACACCTCGGGATCTTTAACGTGCACTGATATCGGTGAGGTGGATGGCTGCTCCCGGCCCTGTATCTTTTGTGCATGCCGTCATTGCACTCATCACCTCTCCGGGAGCGTACAGCGACTGTTCAGACGGCTTTCTTTCATTCATTCATTCATTCATTCATTCATTCATTCATTCATTCATTCATTCATTCATTCATTCATTCATTCATTCATTCATTCATTCATTCATTCATTCATTCTTTCTTTCTTTTTCTTTCTTTCTTTCTTTCTTTCTTTCTTTCTTTCTTTGCTGTCCGCGGTTCAGCTATAGAGCTATTTGGCAAGCCCGTATATTTTCTTTTCTTCCTTCTTCGCATCGAGACTGCTTTAGCTGCTGACTCGTCATCCACATTGCATTGTAGTTTTTTTTTCTGCTGCTACCGCTTTATATTTTCTTTTTCAGGCGACGAGATCACCGGCTCCAAGCTGGGAAATACACTCGGAAAAAATATTTTGTTGTAGAAGCAACACTAAGCTAGTCGGTAAGCCATTTCGCGGAGCCACCGATGAGCCAAGCTGCGCATGCGCAGGAGCGAGTGACGTCCCACGGAGCACTGCTGGAAAGCCGCCGCCACCGCCGACTCCTTCACGGCGCGGTAAATCAGAGGTGCCGCCGCCTCTACGCTCGCCGCGCCGCACATGCACAGTGACGTCATTGCTTTTCTGATACGCCGGAGCCACTGCGCATGCGCAGGGTGTATATATGTGGCATCGCGCTGGTACCGGCGCAGTCAGCCATGGAGAAGTTCAGCTGAGCAGAGGCTGATCGCCTTAGGCGAGAAAATCTACGTAATTCGTTGCTTCCGCAATTCTACTAGGAATGGCCAAACCACAGCAAATTCCCCCCCCCCCCCCTTCATCTATTTCTTTCAGCCCAACCCTCCCCCCTACCTAGCTTTTCTTTTTCGGAACCAAAAGCGTATTTAAACCACGGTCAGCGATGATCGCGCTGCCCAGACGAAGACAAGTCCACTTTTCGAAACATTGGCCTTGCTTGCGAACTGAGATGCCCCGTCTACTCTTGTTCAGTGCTCTTTCATACTGTGTGGCCATCTTCTTTCTCTCGTTCTAGCGTGGTTATGAAATTATCACGTGACAAGGTGAAAAAGTGAAGTTGCATGAGAATGTCACGTGCCTTATGAGAACGCCACGTCACAGCAGCGGTGCCGTACCGCTAGTTCCACACTTCCAGGAGTACTGCAGAGAACGCGCACCTAGGAAAGAAAATTTCCACTGTGCAGCACGAACACCGGTCTTGCTAGCAACATTTATACAAGGGGCGCGCGATGTACCGTGTGAAGAAGCAACGCTCAGACTTTCGCATTTCTCCAGTACAGATTCTGCACTGTTTTCAGTTCATCCGTTTGAGCACACATTTAGACCCATAGTTTTCTCGGCAAAAAGGGACAGAATTCTTCGTTATGCCAATTAATCACGTGTTCATATGTTTTAAATTGAACCGTAACATTTATTTTTGTTCATAAATATGTATTCAGGTAGAAATTGGCAATGCGGGAAAGAATATACAGCCACGCAGTGCGGTCAAAACTTAGGGATATGTATGACAGCAGGTCCTATAATTTCTTCTTGCATAAGAGATGTCTTCTCCCTTTTCTTTCGTGCAGCAAAAATAGGTTTATCGCACTTCATTGCCATCTCAATATCTGCAGGGGCCGCTGAAAGCTCCAGAGCCCAAGTAGCGCATTCTGTGCCCTCTATACGGCCCTTGTATTTCGCCCTTGCAAGGACAGCGTGCTCGTTCGCCTGTAGGACGACGCGAGAATTTTCATTATTTACCATTATTTAGTTTTTCACTGTTTCCTAGAAGAAAAATTGTGCCATCGCTTATCCCAATTTGTTAAAGAGCACTTCCTATACGATGGTAGTGCCGATAAGATTGCAGTCCGTATTTTATTTGGCTAATGCTGAACCGAACACGGTATATATCCTACTTCGGAATCGATAGCTATACCACAGTGCTCTCCTCTGTGTGCAGATTCCATTACATTAGCAGTTCGTTTTTCACCTTTTCGACAAATACAGCCCAAGTGAGGCGCCAGGCTGTTAGCTAAACTTTCACAGAATTTCATTAAGCCTTGTGAGAAGTGTTCTATTGTTATGTCTGAATCCACATTTAATGCCTCATAATCGCCAAGCCCAATACGAAGCCTCATTTTCGCGGTGATCTTGAGCCTCTCCCTGTGGTGTGATATGCCGACGCGACAGATTTTCCACTAAGTAATATTGCAAAAATCGCTGCTTAAAATGCCAAAAGCGGCAATGCAACACCGACACTGGCTACGCCATTTGTTTCATAAAAATAGCCCAATCTAGTTATCATAGTGTGACTCGGTAACTTAATTAACGAGTTCCCGGATGCGCTAAGTAACTCTCCGTTCGAGAGAGAAAAGCGCTGGCGGCAGCCGAGCGCCTGTGCTGCATCCTCGGGCTAAGCGCGCGCAGAAACTGTCTCCACGGCCTGTTGGATGCGGCCCGCGTAAATATAGCCGGAAGGGAAACTGCGTCTGGCGTCGGTTGTATCGATTAGGCAACCGACAGCTCCGCTAATGAAGACTACCGTCGCCGCCGGCCACAAAAGCGACCAAAACTACGCCTGCGAGGCCCCTTTTCGCCGGAGAGAGACCGCGTGCATGGCTACACGGTGCTCCCGATCTGGAGCTTCTCGAGCCAACGCTTCCCAGCCTCCGCGGTAACGTGCACTGAGACTGAATGCCGTACCTCCTAAACAGCCACAAAAGAAGGACGCCTATCCGAGACAATATGAATTAAGCAGTACCTTTGAAACTCCTTCTGAGTAGAGAAAGAACTGCTCAACAAAAGCTCAGACACTCTAATTTGAGTCCATGTCAGGTGTGAAGCTTAACTTCACGACTGGTAAGACAAGTGCCAGAGAACAGGCTCGGATTCTTCCAGTTTGTATCATAATGGCAAACAAACAAGCAAAAATAAGTAAACAAAAGTAGGATAGGTAAAACACCAAACATTATGTTCCCGATACTAAGAACAACTGGATAACAGTACAAGCGGACAACGAAGATGCGTAAAATACAACAGAAAATACGAAAGCGTACACAAGTTTGGTTTGCTTTATGGTGTTTAACGTCCCAAAGCGATTCAGGCTATGAGAGACACCGAAGTGGAGGGAACCAGAGATATCGACCACCTGGGGTTCGTTAACGTGCAATCACAATGTACAGCGGGCGCCTCGCTTCTCGCCTCCATCGAAAAGCGGCCACCGAGACCGGGATACGATCCCGCATCCTTGGGAACAGAAGTCGAGCGCCCTAACCACTGCACCACCACGGCGGGGCATATGAAGATAAGCACAATTAAAAAAAGAAGAATTTAGTATTGCTAAGTGCAGGAAAATACATTTAGAAAGCATCCGCTTTCAGACATCTCTTTCAGTAACTGGTTCTAGTTCCTGGGTGTTTGCAGAAAATAAGAATATCTATATTCGTTGTTTGTCCGTGCCAACTTAAGTAAAGTGCAGTGTGTATACGGGTTCTCTGGGTTAGAGAGGGCATGGTGTGAGGCTTTGATGGATTGATTCATCAGAAGACGAATCAGAAGTAGACGATGAATCAATCCTTGGAAAAGCAACAATAGTGAAGTTTTTACGTCTTGCGTAGAAGGCCTGTACGTGATTGGATACAGTCACTGCAGATAGAGAGTCAGTATTACAGCATTTATTCTAAATTAAGCGCCTCAATTCAGTACTTTTTTTTTTTTTTTCAATTATAAGACGTCTTATTGTGTACGGGTTCCGGACCACGTCGGCACATTCGAGTTTAGGCCGAATGAACGTTTGGTTTGGTTGGTTATGGGGTTTAGCGTCCCAAAGCGACTCAAGCTATTGAGAGATGCCGTACTGTGGGACTCCGGGAAATTTGACCAGCTGATGTTCTTTAACGGGCACAGACATCGCACAGCACATGGGCGCCTGGCTTTCCGTCTCCATCGAAAAGCGGCCGCCGCGGCCGGGATTCGATCCCGCATCCCTGGGCACAGCAATCGAACGCCCTAACCACTGCACCACCACGGCGGGTGCCGAATAAAGGACATATGTGCCCCTTACTTAACGATGCTGCTAGTTCCATCTTTGAGTTTACGCCCGAAATTTGGTCTTGCGGATGATCGCACAATGCAATCTGCCATCATCATCATCATCATCATCATCATCATCATCATCATCATCATCATCATCATCATCATCATCACCAGCATCATCAGCATCAGCATCAGCATCATCATCATCATCATCATCAGCCTTACTATGCCCACTGCAGGGTGAAGGTCTCTCCCATATTTCTCCAATTAACCCGGTTCTGTGCTAACTGCATCTGTCTAGCAATCTGTGCTAGCAATCTGCCATACGAACCTGAAAATTATCATACCTATGTATAGGTAACACGTAACCGCAGGAAAGAGGCCTGTTGACAAGGTTAACCTTGTGGAATATTTTTCTCTTCGTGCATGTAATCCATGCTTCTTCCTACATTAATCCGCGTTTCCCACTTGTTGCACCAGTTTACAACCTCTTTAAGTACAGTATTTAGAAAGGCTTGTTACCAAGGTGAGTGAATCACCAAAACATCATTTGGTGGAGTATTTAGTAAGGTCTGAAAACGAGGTGACCGGTTCGGTTGGCGAAACACGAAATTATAAGCAAAACAGTCTAACTATAAATCACTGATCGATAGCAGATGTATATCGATATCATAAGCTACGGTGAGTACGGGGTTATGTAAGCGCCTTCGGGGGATACCCGAGGAGCCAGGAAGATGGAACAAGCGTCATCGGTTCCTATAAATTGCAGATGGTGTTTGAAATAGGTAAAAGTCAAATTGTTTAGGTCTGAAGGAACGTCTGTTATAATAAAGTGCCACGCGTTCAGATAACCAGATGGACAACCAATCGCTAGCAAACACGAAACAAGAACATATAAGCACGAAACTCGACACTTTATGAAATTTTAAGGGCAAAAACAATTCACCGCTACATTGAGCTCGATATTATGACGACCATCCAAGGCTTGGCACTGTTGCGAATATTGCCTAATTGCATTCACTTTTGCCAAGTGATTGAGAGAATGCGCGCTCTGAAAACAAGCGCTATCTATGTGAAACACGAAGACGGCCGCATGAAAGAGGCGTAGAAAGATGTCAAGCCCCTGTCCTTTGCCCGCAAAACGAGACAAGGAAAAATAAAAGCCCGCTTCATACGTAAAAACGAGTTCGAGAAGGGACTGAGTACGCCAAAGATGCAGCCAGCCCCTTCGGCTGGTTTAAGGTTGCACGTAGAGATGAAGATTGCGTTTCTAAACTCCCACTTGGCCCTTACAGGCAAGAACTGATCTCCGAGGCTGAATTCCGGAGGCCTGGACTCTCTCACATACGAGAACAGCGGCATCACTTGAACGGCACACGTACACCGCGTGCGGGCCCTGTGAATATTTCATCCGGTGCCTGGCCACGCTTTGCGCGCGAGGGCCTGACCGGAACAGCGGCATAGCTGGGAGGAGAAGATCCCCGGGATTATGGTCGGGGCCAATTTTTAGGGAGGCGGCACGGGAGTGAGGAGGCGCTGCTTTCTCTCTTCCCTCCCGGTCTTGAATTATTAAGGGCCACGGAAGCGCCCTTACCTTAGCCTACCCCTCGCTCTTTATCCATGCTGTCTTTGTTGCTTAAAGTTTAAGATCTCCGCGAATGGACGCTTTCCCGCCGCTAGCCAGTCAGTGCCTTGGTCTCAGCACAATTCTCGCTTCTAGTCGTTTTTGCAGTCTTTCATTCCGAACGTGAGTGTGTGTTTGTGTAAGAATGGTATAACACGAAAGCTTAGAAGAAGCAAGGAGGGTGAAGAAGGCGAGGAGGAAGGGAAAAAGGCGGGAAAAGGGGAGTTATGTTAAATGCATGGTTCTGGAGATGAGGCCGCAAACCTCTCTGCGCTTCACTGCTTGTTCGTTCAGTCTGTCTTCTTCGTTTTCTGTTGAAAGCCCTCCAGCCAGACTGCTTTGCCCTTTTGTTCAGACACGTTCTCTACCTGAGGTCTCTTCTTGATGTCTGAGTGGTCTCTTGACAAAGCGTCTGCGTGTAATGTACATTTGGCAGGAAGAAAGAGCCGCTCATAACAACGCTGTCGGAAAGCGGGAACGAGGCGCGAAGCTCGCTGGAAACGCAGCGGCCATTACGGTAAATGAGGAGTCTCGTAATGAGGCTGGAGGAAAAGGACGCACTTCTTTTGTGTATGTTACTCAAATGTTTACAAAAAAAGAAAAAGGAAAGTGGCAGTAGTTACGGCCCAGACGCTGGTGCTTGAAGATTGTTGTGTACTAAGATGCATAAAACGGTCTCGTAAAAAAGAAAAAGAAACAGTTTACTTAATGCGTCTGACACCACGTATAGATCCTGTTTAATGCTTTATCTAACCCGTGTGAAACCAGTGAGCGTATGCGTAATACTTTTCTCGCGACTTGCAAAGTGCGCGTGGTAAGCATGGTGTTTGCCGCAAAAGCAGAACATATTATGAGAAAAACCAACAACGTGGTTCCATTCATCACAGCTGCCACATTGTCGGGAAAAGATTGCAAGGTGGTTGCCTCTGATATATTTTACGACAGTGTGCGGCGAGGTGTCGGGCTACGTGTAGCATCAAATTAAGAACAAGGTCAAAGTAAACGTTTGCTTTTTTCTAAACCTTTCGGGGTCTAGAAGCTACTGAAATTGTCCCATCGCTTTCACAAAGTTTACAGAATAAATTGTGCTCTTTTAGAATCCTGCAAGAAAACACGGGGGGGGGGGGGGGGGGGGGGGGGACAGGTCGTCTCCTTTTTGTCCTCGTCCTGAAGGAGTCTTGAAAAAGTATGTCGATGGTCGCACCGTGTCTTTTTTTGTCATGCAAACGCGCTGACGCGCAATTTGCGTGAGCGGTGTTTGAGCGAGACCCTATATCGCAGCCTTATAAATATACAGCGAGAAAGGTATGGCCATTTTGTTGAAGAACACCGTACGCAAGGAAAATAGTGCGCGGAATTTTCTGCTCACGGTCTCAGGCCGCACCGCCAGGGGCTAAACGTATGCTGGACCTGGCCGCCCGTCAACGTGACTCGCATCACCAGGGTTCGCTTCGCGCTCCCAGCGGGCAAGGCCGATTCCATGCGTTCAGTTGAACGTGGGCAGTGCTGGAATTCGCGCCTCAATATTCTGCTTATATGCCGCTTTTTTTTTTTTCATTTTTTTCCACCTTTCAATATTACAGTACGTGGGATCGTTGTCGTGGTAGCTTTTTCTCGGTACTCCTTATCCCCCCCCCCCTTTTTTTTTTTTTACGAGTTTTTAGTCTACAAGTCTGTATTCCCGTTCATAGGTCCGTCGTCCATACATTCATTGCAGTCATACCTGACTGAGCAGAGTATTTTCCTTTCGTGCGAAGAAGTTTCAAAAAGAAAGAGCCACGATGAATGAAGAGTTCAGAAAGGAGCCCTTGCAAAGGAGGTCATGAAAGAAACCGAGGAAAAAATAAAAATAAAAGAGTTCAAACTTATCGCCTGCAGCGTTGCACGCATTGTACAGTAGATACAATTTTAACGCCAGGGGGGGGGGGGGGGGGGGGGGGTTGTGTGGCGGTTTTTACGTGAGCATCACGCGAATACTGGTCGTGTTTATGAATTTGCGTAATTTGACTTGGATCAGTTCGAAAGGAGCGAACTCCGGACAAATTTGCACAAGAACGACTGTGGTAAAATCTACAGAAGAGTAATTCCACCGCTTCCACAGTTGGTTAAAGAAGATATCTGCTCCTAAACGAGACTGAGGCGAAAGATTTCTGTTTTTACACTAAATTATCTAAGCGCGTTCTGTAGCTGTTAAAGTCGCTCGTTTCTGATAGCCTGCTACGAGCGTCACGCTGCGCAGGGTTTTAAATGTTGTTGATTTTTTTTTCTACTTGCTTCCTGTCGGATATAAGTATTTCAGGAGGCCTCCGAAGAAATCAACGTTTGCAGCTGGTAAGAGTATTTACGCAGACCATACTGAGTAAAAAGAAACAAACGAAAAATTCCAGGCATTATGAAAGTAATGCCATTGTTGACCCAGATAATTGTGCTGAAGCAAAGTAAAAAGTATCATACAAATAACCGATTTCTAACTGTATTATACCAAGAAGCTCATCAGATAAATGGTCGCAAACAAGAACGGCGATGATACGTTAGATATTTTATAATTGTTAATGTAGGAAAGCGTAGCAGGGGGCGGCAGAAAGTTAGGTGGGCGGATGAGATTAAGAAGTTCGCAGGGGTCAAGTGGATGCAGCTAGCACAAAACCGGGTTAAATGGAGAAATATGGAAGAGGCCTTCGCCCTGCAGTAGGTATAGTCAGGTTGTTGATGATGATGATGAATGTAAACGAGCGGCATCACAAGTCTTCCTTTAGCCTTCTCTCTTTCGCTCTTGACAGAGATCATTTTGTGCTAGTTCATTATATTTTGCTCCTCGAAACAAGTGACGTAATGACTGTTCTTGATCGATTCAGTAGATTAAGATTTTTGGTGAAATATTGCGCGCCAACGAGTTTTGTACTACAAACAATACTTTTTTCGCAATTGTTTCGAGAAGTTCTCTCACGATTGTTTGATCACACCATATGGGGTGTTTTCACCTAAGCAGAGATAAAACACTTTAACGTGTCGCTTCTCCTAGTTTGTGCGCGCATGCCGAAGTGGCCTCAGCCTCTTATGAATCTATAATTCGTGTTTGGCAGAGGTGAAGCATCTGTGCGTAACCCAAATAATCAATAATCTGACCACTTTCAGAAGCTTGAATGAAACAACATTCATCAAAGCGCAATCAATGAAGCCCTCAAGCACCGTGCAGCTGAATGTGTTTGTGTGTAGGTTTCCTTGTCGGTGTCAGTTTAGCTTGATAACTATTACGCATATCCATTTTTAGGCGTTCGATTCCTTGCGCTGCTGATAACTCGTTCGACCTACGCAGCTTTTGGCATATTAGTATGACGAAATGGCAAAAACCAGAGCTCTAGCATCTGCGTATTGACAAATTCCAAATGAGATATTTTAAACATTCAAGTTATCTGCGCAAATATAGACCGATATCAGATCAGTGGTTAGTCTTTGTGGAACTGTACACTCGATAACCTGTTTATCGTTAATTAAACTTTCTATTTTACTAATTATCATTCATGTAGGTGTAGCTTTTACAAAATAAGAAAACTTGCCTCTAAATCACAATCAACTTTGTAGCTGACGTACAAGTTGACGCCATTTTAAGGCCGTGGTAAGGCTTCATTCGGCTGCAGCTGGCCAGAACACAACGCAGCCAAACACAGTGCACAGCCTAGCACGGAACAGCGCTGTCCGCGAACCGGAGCGCAATATCTTCCGTCATGTCATCCGCGACGCAGATGTCGGCGGCCAACAAACCGAAGGAAAGCCAAGTGCTGGAGAGATATGAAGGCGGACGCACCGACGCTGCTCGAAGTGCGGTCGCAATTTTACCCAACGCCCCAGGGGACGTTGGCCGCCTCAGAAGCGCCGCCCCTATCCAGGGCAGTGTGAGTGTCCTTTATGTTCCAAAGCGAGAATCGACAAAAAATACGCCAGACGCTCATAAACACACAGACGCTGCGGAACTTTCTGCGGCTATGTGGGTGTAGATGCTTTTAAGCAAGTCCTTGCATTGTACGCGCATCTCCCGAGACACGCACGGGTTTGAACCATGGTGATTAAGGCCTTAATGCAGAAAACACCACTCCAACACACAATGCACAACAACAAACACACAAGAAGGCATAGAAAAAAATGACCGGCATCATATAACACGTTGCGGTCTTAAATGCTCTTTTTTTTTTAGGCAATCTATATACAACTCAGTAAAACACACACACACACACACACACACACACACACACACACACACACACACACACACACACACACACACACACACACACACACACACACACACACACACACACACACACACACACACACACACACACACACACACACACACACACACACACACACACACACACACACACACACACACACACACACACACACACACACACACACACACACACACACACACACACACACACACACACACACACACACACACACACCTTGCTTTTTTTAATGATTTACAGGTGGCTAAGATTTATTTTTTAGTCTTATGACAAGGATCGGCTTGTTCTGAGCTTGGAAATTGACGTGTTCCAGCTTGCTGCCAATATGAATGGACGCAGTTTTTCTATGTGGGCTAAAGAACATTCTGGAATGGAGTATTTTTCAGAAATATACATCCCAAGTGTTTTAATTATGACTAGTGCGATAGCATATCTTGTACGGCATCCATGAAAGCTTCAGGTCAAGGAAAGACGATGACGAGAGTTCCTGTCACTGTGGACATATACTTGGAACAATGCCAAGATTTACAGGCCATGCAGCTATGTCCATAAACAAGCACTGTGGGCTCTATAGTTTTGACAACAGGTGTACGGGAAGAGTTGGAAGGGCAGAGGCTCGCGATATTCTGTGAAGCTGTACGCGAAAATATTTTTTTTCCAAAACTGCAGCGATACAGCGGCACATAATAAATAAATAAATAAATAAATAAATAAATAAATAAATAAATAAATAAATAAATAAATAAATAAATAAATAAATAAATAAATAAATAAATAAATTGTAAGGAAGAAGATGATTCAGCGCCCACGCAAACGACGACGAAGACGGCTGAGTTCCTGGCCGATCAGCTGGCGCGCGCACTCGAAGCTAGGACTGTCTTGTTCGGACAAGATTGTGCCTTACTCTACGATCGTCGTGTGTCACCGGTCGCCGTCTCCAGTCCTCCGAATAACCCCTAATAAACCCCTCTTCATTTGGTGGAGGTGCTGGGTATCGATCCCAGTACCTCTCGCCCCTCTTCAAAAAAAAAAAAAATAAATAAAAAAAATAAACCCCTCTTCAAAATAAATAAATAAATAAATAAATAAATAAATAAATAAATAAATAAATAAATAAATAAATAAATAAATAAATAAATAAATAAATAAATAAAAATACGACTGAGCACCGGGCGACTGCGCTGTACTGAACACCCACATACAAAAAAAAAAAAACGATTTCAAGAACTCTCGTCAGGTATTCACCACCCATACGTAAGGGGATGTCACTCAATAACGCGACCACGTTCAAGTAATATAAACGAAAGCCAGGGGTGCGACTAAAATTGTACCAGTAGAACGAACACCTCGGCCTTCTTACTCCATTACTACCTTTGCCTCAAATGAATCCGCTCCGGTCGTTCTGTGTGTATACGCAGGAATCAACCCGTATCGTCCGTCTCGTCTACGGAACAACACGCTCGACTGACCGTCTCTGCCAAATTTGCCAATAATCAACTATGAACCAACGAGGTATGACGTTAGAGCAATCGAGTAAATGATTCAGCTTCACTGACGGCACGCGTTCTTAGCGAAGTGCAACAGATACTCCCAGGCGCCCATTGGTAAACTGTAAACGCCTTTCTTAATTCCTGTATTTTACCAAAAGGAAACGGCACTTTTTTTCTATTGACTCGATGGGAAGCCTCGCAACCCCTGCCATGTTATTTCACAATACGCCGTCTTCTGCGCTTTGATCTGTCTGAGCAGCGTAGAATGTATGCCGCCTGCGTTCTTCCCTTTTGTTTTTTTCGCATCGTCAACTTGCCAACGACCACCACAGGCTCTTAACGTGAGGAAATGCAATAATCGATGCTCTCTGACAACCCACTTTCGTGGTGAACCTCGTGTTAATGCCCACTGGGTCACGCCTGTTCCCCCCGATCCAAGGAAACCGCTTAGAGGCGATGACGATGGTCCCAACGATACCGCCTGCTAGGACCTAACATGCATAACGCAAGCCCCGACTGTCTGTGACGAACAGCTCCACGAGAGCCACTGCGCAGTTGGGCACGCTCGAGCACCAGCGTCGTGGTGGTTGGTGCCACATCGACCGGCGCTCACCTGCGTCTCCTTGGGCCGGGGTTAGGGCGGCGAGCGCGGGCTGCTGCTTGGCGCGGCGCATCCGCTCCTTCGATTGGGGAACCGGCCGACGGAGCGCTCGAGAGCCGGGGCCTCGTCGCCAGCGCCGCCTCGGGCACTCTCGGTGAAACTCCAGTCCAGGCTTATTTGTTGCCACCGGATTTTCGGGTATGGAAGCGAGGCGCTCTTGCTTCTTTCGCTCATTATTGGGCCAACTGGAAGACCTGAGTCGATTGGTGGCGATTCTGCAGCGGCGGCAGCTGACCTGGCCAGTGCTAGCGCCCAGTAGCCACTGACGTATCCCTTAATCCCCAAGACGGACATTTAAACGGACATTGCTTCCTGTCGTATATTGGGATTGGGGAAGAGGCGCGAAGTTTCACGCGGGACACAAGGACACAACTTGACGATTAAGAGGCATCTGGCGGCAGGCACCAACGATAAGCTCGCAGCAATGGCTTATTAGTGATGGTGTTCGGCTGATGCATGTAGGTGAACAAGACTTAATCCCCCTCTCGGTGATCGGGTTTCTACAGAGTCACAACGCGAAGAATCTGCAGTACATCCAAGCGTCGAGGGGTAGGCGGGAGCATGAAATAAAAAGTGTAGTGCAGACTCGATCGCAATTGTTTAGCACGCTATAAAGCAGGCACATAGTTTTACTTATAATGCTTGAGCTTTAGTGCGGCCGCAACCACATGCGTACCCCACAGGGGGCATTTAAGTACGGAAGTGTGAAAGCATTGCATGTTCCGTGCCTAGTTTCATTATGAGCATGTGTCTTCCAACTTCCGGTGTTGTTCCGAAGTCTACAACTCCGTGTCTAGACATGTTGTTTGCCACATGTAGCTATGACGTAGTCGACTCGCTGTTGACTTCTTGTCTAGACCTGTTTGTATCACTTGATCAGTCACTACCTTATCGGTAAATACCTAATCTGATGGTGTCATATGATTTTCGTTAATGTTGACCTAAATTCCCATTGAGCTATAGAGCTACATTATCAGCCTTCTTTTGCTATCTTATTTATTTATTCAAATAACTCACAGTCTCCTTGTTAGGAGTATTGTGTGAGTGGGGCATACAAATGAAATAACAAAATGTAAGAACACATACAACAAATTATTATTCCCCAATCACTAGTATCACTGTTACTATTACGATCATTATCTATCACTATCTAAACAGTAACAAACCTATATTCTGATGACGTCGCATGATTAATGTTAACGTTGACTAAAATTCTCACTGAGATATGCCATCAGTCGTATCTATTTTTGTGCCATTATCTATCTTATATTATCTAATTATCATTTTATTTTTTATTTATTTATTTACGAATACCTCTAGTCATTTGTACGCTGAGTTGATATGACTTATCATTATTAGCGATCTACTGTTAGTGACCTAGTTACCGTCGTTCTTATCATCCTTATCTCCTCTACACATCTCGTAGTGCCTAGGCCACTCTACACCTAAAGTGTTAATGAGTATTCACAAAAGCATGTCGCAAACCGGAACACCTGGAATGTTGCGCTCATATTTAGAATTATCGAGTATCTGAATCATCGATCCATTTTTAAAACGCTAGGTATTAAAAGGGCCCCTGAAACGGCATTTGCGGTAATATTCTAATGCAAGAAGGGAATAGAGGGGGAACTCGCACGTGGGCCAATTCTCTTGATACTTGCAAGTTGTCACTCGGGGTGTCGATGGCCTCGTCGTATATTAAGCACATTGAACCGCTGAATAGTTGTAGGTTGAATTATTTGCATCAGGAGTAACAATCAGGCCACCTTCTACGTCTCCACAAGTATTAACCAACTCTGTAAATCTCTCCGGCTATCTAGTTATAACGAAATAAGGACCTTGTACATTATAGAACCCGCAAGCGGCTATAATCATTCCTCGTAAGTTCTGCAGGATGCTGTAGCCAAATCTACTACGTTCTGATAGCCTGATTTTTGCAATGATCATCTGCATAATGAAGAGCGACGATGATAAGGAACAATGGTGCCGTAATCTTTCCTGTACATCCGCAGCGATCGCCTTTATTTTACCTTGCTGAGCAAAAGGTACTTTATAATTATATCGATAAACTCGTAAGTAGCTCTGTTATCTCGTGACCGAGGCTTCTACCGTAAAATGCGCTCCTCGTGAGGTTCTTGTTTATTTATCTTGTGCGACGTTGATGTTCAAGAAGGCTACATACAAAGGTCAATTCGCCAACCCAGCTCTTTCTATGTTTTGTGCAAGCACGAACAAGCTATCAGCTTAGCGTCCCCTGTCATCCGAACCCCTTATAAATCTTTCTGGAGTTCTTAGCCGAGGAGAGTGACAGATGCTGCCTTAGATGTAGCACAATACTCAGCGTTATGTGCGTTCATAAACGGATAAAATTTGCTTCTGAGCAAAATTTTGTTCTCCTTTTGTATGACTGCAAGCAAAATTTTGTCAGAAACGTCGTTATTGTCCATGTCACATTAATTGCGAAGTAATATCACGGAAACCTGAATAAGAATTCAAGGGAAGGGGAGGGAAGTCGCACGCCAACGGCTCCAAGATGACATATCTTCTCCAAAAAAGACAGTCGTTTTGTAGAAACGCTGCCTTGAGAGCTGGGGCATTTTCGTACTGCGTTTTCAGCTGTACATATGGCGCCATCTAGGAGCCACCGCGTCAAATGGCGGAGGTTGAACCTTAAGTCTCCGCGAATAGCTCCGGTGCAACGACTCACTTAATTGTGGACGCATGGGGCTTAACTATACATTTGACGCAATTTCGGAGTCGCCGCGTCAAATGACGGATGTTTATCCCCCTTAAACCCGGATATAACAAACGAAAGCACCCGCTAGAGTGACTCACTGGTGAAGACGCTCGACTACTGAACATAATTACCCAGTTTCGGACCTGATCGGTTTGAATAAGCTCCAATGGCTTTGTTTAGTGTGAAAGCACTACAAAAGGTCATGTCAGTCATTGGTAAATCATAGGACTCCACCACTCTGTCTGTCGGTTGGCGAACTTACAAAACTCGGCGGGGAGACTGGAACGCTGCTGTGCAGCTCGGACCCAGCTGCACAAAAGGAGCTGGTGGGCTGGGCTCTAAGACTCGCTGAGAGCCACAAGCTCCCGGCCACCCTACGCGATATCGAGCCGACCCATCAAAACAGTCAATAAGGCTCAAGATTCAATAAACGTTTTCACCACCACCACTGGCACGCTGCCACCGCTACGCCGAATTTAGTTTTAATTACCCGCGAGAGGCCAGGCGGTTGTCACCTCACGTAACAGCTTATTCAGTAAGAGCACAAAAAAGAAACACCGAACAAGATTATTGGTCGGTGGGGGTGGTGCGCACATGACAACTTTGACACTAATACAACGCTTCATGACAAGCTTGCCATTTTGTTACTGTGCGCGATTCCCAGTTCTTTGGCGTATTCTGCGAAGGAACCGCTCTAACAGCCTAGAAGCTGCACGCTCTGCTGCACACTGACCATACAGACACAATGACAGAGCTCATCTTTGAGTCCTTTTCAAACGGCGTTTCCTCGCAGCACACATAGCAGGCCCCTTGACACCAGAGAAGCGCCTACACGTTCATTTTTCGTGGTTAGTTTTGCGTCCCGGCCTCCATGACAGCGTCTTCTACAGCATTGGGCTGCTCAGCCAGAAGACGTTGGATCAAATCTCAGCTTCCTACCTACCTGCTCGCTGAAGCAGTGGGAGCGTCACCTGAGGTCTTTGAGGGCGAATAATGACATCCCTGCCTCGGAGGCCGCTTTTCGATGTTTCGGTGGAGTTAAAGAGCAATGGAGGGCCCATGTGCTACGCGATAGAAGCATCCATCAGCAAACCCTACAGTGAAGTTCTGGCGTATTGCCTGTTTGCCGCGCCTATGCTCCCGGAAGTATAGAAAACAAGCTATTCAGTGCTTTTCTTGCCCTCCGAACAGTAGAAGAGAAAGGGGCTGAGTCACAGTGGCTACCGTGGGGCGTCCGGGCAGCCTGAGAGCGCAGGATTCCCAGAATAGGAGAAGGGTCAAGGGATCAACCTCCGGTAGTTGGCGTGTCGCCCCCCATTGTGTGCGTCCTTACGTAGAAGCGGAGGCATGAGAGGTGCGATGAAGCATTGTAATCCGTGTCGCGTCATCCCCCGCGCTTTTCAAAGCGCTCTATTTGGGAATGACGAAGGCTCATTAGATAGAGCCCAAATGTTGCCTTTCCTTGAAACTGTGCTTACAGATTAATTCTTGGAAGCCGAGAAAAGTTGTATGCGCGGGAAAGCGAGTGTTTGCCAAGTTTCCGGGAGGAGAGGGGAATCCTCTGACATATCGAAAGTGGAGGGTGTATATGCTTGTGCAGTGCTATTTGAGATGACTTATCTGCTTTTCCCTATCCTTCATCGGCAGTGTTTTCATTTCTCCAGTTCTTGATTGAATATGTTTTTCTCTCCCTAAAGATTTATTGTGTGACTGTTTGCGAATTTACCCTATTGGTAGTTGTTCCCACCGAGGGCGGGCACAAAGGGCTTAAAACAAGATGTTCTGGTGAGACCAAGGGCTGGTTTCGACAGGTCAAACTACGAGTCAGTCAAATATAAATATGCTTTCTCCTTACTTGTATCCTTCTTTCCGATTTACTAGGTATTATTAAATAGTTAACTTTTTCGGAAGTGTCCTCGAGTAACTTGATTGCGCAACATCGAACCTGCAAGGCGTCAAGCATCCTACAACCATCATCCTTTACCCATTTCCTTTTATAAGATCCTGAGGAAAAATCAACTCCTACCTTTTCAAAATTTGTTCGCATCTTTTCCTCTTCCTGTTTTTATTCCCTACGTCCCATCACTCATCGCGTGGTCGCTGGTGTCTTTGGCGTCTCTGCTCTTCCCAACTATCAGGGTGTAGTTCCACAAACACCGCGTCCGCCACGATTCATCATCAACATATTTTATTGCCGTAGAAGCATGTTTACTGGGATGAGGGGTGATAAGTGAGTTTGGGTACATGGTTACACCGCGTGTACATGTGATCGATGGTGCCTGACAGAATTGATCATGAAGGGAGGAATGGTAATGTTCGTATCGAAATAGCTAGAGAATGAGGCAACGATGAGAAGCTGTTAATACCTCTTCGTGTCTATTTTTAAGGAGCCAGAGAAAATTTTAAACATTGCGGCAAACACAGTAGTCGTCATACCCAGTGGTATGTCCAGCAAACAGTGAAACACTAAACACCCATTGATGGCCACGAGATCTAAACTAAACCAAAACTCATTTGTTCATTTATCATGATAAAAGTATTCGCGGGTAGGTCGTAGAAGTAGTGACTTCTGGTCCAGTAAAGTCTAAGCTGCTTTTATGATTACAGAATCTCGGTCTGGCCCAGTTTTTCAATGGTGTCGGCGAACGGGGCCTTTCTTTCAGCGTCTACCTCCTGCGCACAAAGATGCATCCGTTCCTATGCAAGACTGACGTTTCGTGGGCTTGTTCTTCTGCAGACTTCGCCAGTACAAGGAGGAGAACGCAGCATTACTCATATAGCAATACTTTAATATAGCGAAGGGCGGGTCGATATTCACCAAGCCCTAAATTTAGGAGACCTGAACATTTAACAAACGTGAACACTTGCTGCTGACTGTATTAATGACAGCAAAGACAATACGACAGTTATAAGGCATGCGCTCCGAGCAACATGTTAGAAGCTCAAAGAGCAAGTCTTAAAAACATTTTCTGGTTCATCTAACGTTTGGCTTTCTTACTTCGTTACACATGAAAGATGTCGCGCCGAAGAGCCCGCGAACAAGTCTTTCGTCCCATGCAGACCACCTTCAGGTATTCTATACTGAAACCTCCTATGTAGAAAAAGAAATTAGATATATTCCTTGAATTCCACTGCATTTGTGATCATTTACTAAAATATTCATTTTTGCCAACAATGCTAACACGGGGGCCAGTTGGTTGATCATAATGGGGAATACTGCGCTACTTGCTAAACAGGGACAGGTGAAGGACAACACACGAATGAAGCGCGAACTTACAAATGTTTATTTTTATCGACAAAACACGTACTTATATACATATAGCATTCTCGTCAAATCGCCAACACATCATTCATGTGCGTGATAATGCGCTTTATTACTTCGACCACAATTCCGCATCTGCACAGCTATCGTATCTAGCTCCTCCTTTGTGAGAGTCACAGATGATATACTAACACACGTATCTTTTTCTGCTAACTCAATTAAAAAGGCTTCTACGATTTCTCGTTCGATTCTTTCCATTTGTTTGCTTACAATTTTACTCCTGTGAAATAATGGTTTGCAGCCTGTTTTGCACCGCAAACAATGTTGCACAATATTCCCCGGGTGGCTGATTATACCACAGTCATTATGATGTTCCAAGAGCCTCTTGTTGACACAACTTCCCGTTTGTCCGATGTATTGTTTTCCGCACGAAATCGGGATCTTATAAACGATTTCTTTCTGACAAGGTATGTACGTTTCCTGACGTGCAATTTCACATTCCTTCCTCTTACCCCGCTTGCCATGCTCATTTACTGTGTTGCAGAGGCGTATCAACTTTTGTGGCGCCCTAAATATTACCTACGCATTATGTTTGTTCGCCACCTCATGAGCCCCATGAGATTCGACTGCAGCCAGTTCAAGCTTGTTAAAAGGAGCGTTGCCCACTCGTGCATGTTGCAGAGCATTAAGAAGTTCTGCGATCACAAAATGACAGAGAGCATAGGCATGCAAGTAACCCGACTGAAAGCCAGTGGTTTTCCTGATAGTGCGTTGCGTATGTGGCAGAAAAGCTGCTAAAAAACATGACGAAGAAAACGCAGTAGCAGAGAGAAGAGGACAACAGAGAGCGCTGTGTTGTAATTCCCTATATCCATAAAGTGTCACATGGATTAAAGAAGGTGGCAAACAAACATAACGTGAAGATAATATTTAGGGCACCAAAAAAGTTGATAAGCCTCTGTAACGCAGTACATGAGCATGACAAGCGTGGCAAGAGGAAGGAATGTGAACTTGCACATCAGGAAAGGTTCATACCTTGTCAGAAAGAAATCATTTATAAGATCCAGATTTCGTGCGGAAAACAACACATCGGGCAAACGGGAAAATGTGTTAACAAGAGTTTCTTGGAACATCATAATGACTGTGGTATAATCAGCCACCCTGGGAATCTTGCGCAACATTGTTTGCGGTGCGAAACAGGCTGCATACCATTATTTAACAGGACTTGCGTAACTCATTGTAGCTTTGGCATTCGTTGATGTCGGTTGCTAGATTTCTGGACAGACGCATTTAGAATGCGTCATCGTCAATTTCCTTCAAAATGTGGTCAACCTTGGCGCCCTTGGGCACTGAAGCGTCCAAGCGCTTGCACAGGTCTACCACATGTTTTGGTGTAACTTGTGAAATTATCACAAAGGGGCTTCCCCCGGCCGCACAGGCGTTGCTCAGCGCGCAGCTTGCGCACCGTGGGTCGGCCGAAGATATCCGCAAAACTAGTCTTGAAGGATGAATGCGATGTGATGTCGGCCACAGGTTCGCAACGTTCGTTAGATAGAAAATGACGTTGTTTATTTTCAGGCCGTCGTCGTATTTGTTGTGAGTACTGGCTCGCTCGTAATGAGGCCAGTAAGTCTTCGACGTCGGGGTCTTCGGTTCCGCTGAAGATAGGAGGATCTCACTGGCGTAAAGCTCTAGCGCAGAAGACGGGGGGCAACGGGGGGCGGTGGCTGAACTAGGGCGGGTAGCGTCAGTGATGGTCGTTATCGGGAGTGTGCGGCTGCGGAGCTCCAGGGCGGCAGAAAATCCTCACCTCCAAGATTTATCCAGTACTTGAAAGGAGGAATATATTCCTCCGTAAGCTGAGCGGCGCGCAACACAAAATACAGCCAGTATATGCACAAAAGTGAGCTCGAGCAGCGCGGCAGCACTTAGCCGTTCTGATTGTCGTTCTCCTGGTATGCGGCTGTCATGATCCACTGCAGTACTAATAGTCGATGCTTTTCGAATATGAATAAAGTAGCAATAGTACGAAACACTGAAGATGGTGGCGCTGCGGTGCATTTGCATAACTTCCGGAGTTATAACTATAGCTACTCTATAAACGAACCAGTAACCTTGGTTATCATAAAGTCAGTATATCATCTCTATTAGCGGTAAATAATCGTCTACAAGAGGACCTTTTCCCATTGACAACGAAAGAGAATACACTAGCTCTCAGGACATTAGAAGATTAAAAGATAAGTATTAGCGACCTACGAGATAGGGAAGCAAGGCGTTGTTTTCTGGACTTGCCTGAGTTTTGCTGCTTCGTCCGGTATTAGTGTCCAAGCTTGAGCATTTCAGCGTTACCATACAAATGGATCGCGTAGCGATACTGAATTGGTTATCCTGCACATTCTGATCGCTGCAACATGTTATGCGGCATCGGGTTGGGCCTTGCTTTTCGGAAAGTGTTCTAAGGGAAACACGACGATGGGTCTCATTCGAAGTTTGTGTAAATTGTTCGAAAAGTATTCGAAGAATTTCATAACATATTCGATTCGGTTCGAAAAGTATTTATATGTACTATTTGGTTCGTTAGAAAAATCGAATACGAAAATATTCGGTTTGCATTCAACATTTTTAATCATAGAGGAATGTATAATTAGTTGGTCGCAGATGCCTCAAATAGGCTCCTGTTTCTGCTGAATGTTCAGAAACCTCGAAAATCTCCAGAAATGTTACATCAATAAAGAGTAGAACAGTCCGTAGCAATACGCAGCAGGTCGGCTGCCGAGTAAATGTGAAGCAAATCTGTATTTCTTTTCGTAACTACAATTTTAAAACCGAAGGCATTCAAGCCCGATCCTCAATGTTTTAAGCAATCAGGAATGGAGCTAAAATCCCCAGAAAACTCCTCCATGGCAACTTTACAAGGTGGCTGCCTCTACTTCTGCCACAGCAATACCAGAACACTATAGAGAAAAGCATGGAGGTGCATAACTAAGAAAAAATAATAATTGCAGAATAGCAACATAAATCAAATGCTGTCATCTCTTGTGTGTACTGATACACAATTGTTGTAAAATAAATATTTACAGACATACATGAGAACGCCAGAGCAAAGAGTAGGAAAAAACTCATGAAAGTCTTCTGCCTATTCTTTGCATGAGGAAATTTTACGGAATAGAAAGAGAAGGTATGGCATGGCTGTAAAAAACAATTACGTGGCACACTTTCCAAAACGAGATAAACAATTTTTTAAGGATTAATAAACGTTCATTAATAATTTGAAATTTGGAGTTTAATGACTGCGCGACCCTTCTTTTTAGGTGTGGAGGTGTGCCACATGTGCACGAAGTTATAATAGTGTACGTAAAAATATTGCTTCCTAATAATAATATGTCTAAAAAACAATGAATTGGAATTCCTAATCGCTTTTCAAGAGGTCTGGAGTGATCGGTGTAGGTATAGATTTCTCATTTAACTAGACCATTGAAATATTTGAACGGCTGCGATCGGCACTTACGATGCTTAATGACGAATCCTATTTTTTTCTAATTCAAATATGAACTCTCGAAATACACGCAGAAAAGAAGTCCATCCCTGCCACTCTACAAAGGCAGCTGTGTTCTTTTCTGCACTGGAATATTTGACGTTGAGATGATGTGACCAGAGGGCGCTAAAACGTCACAAGATATGTCAACTGAGTTGACTTGGGCCTCAGGGGATGAGCCTGAGGATTAGGATGCTCATCTAAATTTATTTGGGCCTGAGGTTAATTCGACCTTAACGAAATCATATTCCAGCAAATGGGCATTGTTCCTTCATCGAAACGAAAGGCGGAAAAATGAAAGCAGCGGCTTGTCAGTAAATAGTGTCGGTGCGCGTTACTCTAAAAACAAGCAGAGGTAGGAAACATGCGCGCACGCATGCACGCACGCGCGCGCGCACATGCACACAGGGAAAAGAGTCAACGTATAGACGCTTACCCATGAATGCTTCGTCGCCACTTTAAAGCTCTCAACGTTCCATCCGGGTACAAAGCACTCTGCCTGAGCCCCGCTTCAGCGTCGCTGACGATGCACAGAGCACGGGGGACGGGAAGGAGGGAAGATGTCAAGTCGAGTTCCCCTGAATAGCACGCAGCTGCGGCAGGGAACGACATTTACGTCGAAGCACTGGTCGGGATCGGGTACCGGCAGTGTCGCAGCAATACAAGCAATGGGGAAAGCGTAGACACAAACAAATGGGATGAAGTTAAAAACAAAAGCGTACACCAGCGCACACGCGAGCGTAGCCCAAAGCCGGTGCGACCGCCGTTGTGGCAGAGGCGGCTTCTCCGCAGGGGAAGACCAAGCGGGAGCCACCGGAAAAAAAAAAAAAAAAATTAAAAAAAAATGTGTCAGCTTGTGTTCCCAAGAGACAGGCGGCTGTAGCCAGCGAGGCATGCAGGGTGCACGCAGAGACGATGAAGACGACAGTGGCAAGCAAGGCAGATTCCACCGACGTGGTAAGAAAGAAGAGAAAGTGCGAAGTATGAGCTAAACTCGCAAGCAGGAAGGGCGGAGCCATGTCACAGCCCACTCTGGAAACGATAAATTTTGCGAGTGTAGATGTTGTTTCAAACACGTCAGTCGTTCGGTTTACTGTGTCCTTTTTATATATCTTTCTAATAAGAGGCGATGGTGACTGTGCAGATAGTGGTTGCGCAAACGACTACAGCCAGGCACGTGAAAGGCGCGGATAATCAACTCATCATTTATTCCATACACATATCGATTAGAAACTGGGGAACATTACAAAGAATGCGAGTAATCTGGGAACACGAAAAAAGCACAATTACGAAGGCAATCAAGTGTTGTCCTTTTTCTTGCGTGTGTCTTGGCCGCGATAAAAACACCGTAATTAGGTCAAGTGAAGAGCGGCACATAAAAATATAGCGTAGGCTAAAGCGACCACACATTGTAATACGCTATGTCTGATTTAGCACCAAAGGCATTGTAACATCACATCTCCTTAGAGCCACACGTGCTTCCGCATGCGCGCTCGCTCAGCTGTCCTGCATTCCAAACAGTCAGCATTCATGTGGTGGCGCACGCCACAGGAGGAATCTGAATCCACTAGATTTGAAAGTAGAGCAGTGATAGAGCCGCCGCGCATTTTTATTGACTAGTTACGATCACGTGGACGGTCCGCTCGATTGAGTAGCTTACCCGGCGCGGAGATCTGACGGCGGCTGTCCGGCGTGCTTTAGTTTTGCGCGAAATGCAGTGGGCCTGTCATGGCCGAAATCCGTCGCCGTACTCCTCTAGATAACTCTAAGTTTTGTAACGTCATTGTGCCGGGCTCATTCTTAAAAATCATGATTCATGATTTTTCTGCGTTAAATTTAATCTCAGAACATCCGTTTGTCTTCCACAACTGTCTGACAGGTCTTGGAGGCCCTTCTGGCTATCTGCTAGAAGAACAATATCATCTATCATATATATATATATCAATCCCGGTATGCAGCTAGTTTACAATTCACCTTGCTTCTGCTAAGACATCGTTACACCCAAACCGTTTGATTCTGACGTTTGTTCAATCCCTCTGGTTTAGACCATGAATATAAGTGTTGATAAAGGACGTCTCCGTCTTAGCCCCCTTTTAGCTGCGACTCTTTTTGCACCACCCAAAGCCTGCCACTTTACGACACACTATCCTGCTTGTAAATCTCTTTCAATATATCTGTCGTTTCCTTGTCCATACCCTCCCTTTTCCAGAATTTATCACATCAGTGTGGTTTACATTATCGTAAGCCCCTTTCATATCTAAAAACGTCATCCGTAGTGGTCGTTGTTAATTTGCCGCGATTTCAATGCATTGTGTGACTTCGAACAAATGATCGCCTTGTCTACGACCATCCCTGAAGCCGTTTGGCAGTTCTTCTAGTATCTTCTCCTCCTCCTCAGTCCACCTTTGTAATTGATCTTTGATTGCCTGCATTGCTATTCTATACAATACGGATGTCACTGTGAATGGCCTATAAGACTTGATGCGATCATTTTCACCTTTTCCTTTGTATAGAAGGCTCATTCTACTCTCTCGTCAGCTTGCTGCGATATTTTTATTCTTCAGTACGTCACTTAGAGTAGAATAAAAGGTCGTTTTTGTTTCTTTACCTAGCACTGTATTTAGTTACATTGCCATTTCGTCCAAACCTGTTGCTGTACGCAAATACACTTTCTTCTCCGCTCTTTCTCAGTCCAATTTGTCAATGTCGACGTTAAAGACTTCCTTTTTGTAATGAACCGCATCAAGGTTAATAACACTGCCATCGTCACACTCTTTAAAAGCCTCTTCTAGCGGTTCGCGAATGCATTGCATGGCCTCTTCATTTTCCAGTACAATATCGTCCTCGTCCTTTATCTGGCGGTGCGTCTCTTCTGATTTCTCGCCAAGTGCCTTTAGATCGTTCCAGAACTTTCTAGGTGCCTGCCTATTGTTTATGCAGCTAGAACTACATTGGCTACGTTGGCCACAGTCTCGCCATTTCTCCGTGTCTGTTCGTGCCTGTCCAAGGAAAAAAAAAGTTAGCTGCGGTTTAGCTTGTGGTTAATCTGGAGTTACGCGAGAGCTATCTGCATGGCTATGGTTAGGTTGGGCTTGAAAGTAAAAGCATGGCTTTTCAATGGTTTCAGCTTTATTTATGCCATAGGGGGCACTTTTGTTCACTAATGTGCAATGAGGTGAAAGCCGCCTCCACTGCGCGGTGCTCCGAAGCCCCTCCACTACCGCACCTATTTTTCTGTTTTTACTCCCACCATCGCGATGACGCTGTAAGCTACCAGCCAACATATTGCCGCATAGAAGACGACGCCAAAGATGACTTCGACCATAAGCGAGAGCCTGGAGGATAAGTAAGCTTGAACGCAATGCTTGTTCCGGTCGACCATTGAAACCTTCTTATTTTTAGGCCATCCTTGGCGCTCTGTCGAGACGTGACAATATAAAGCCCCGCTTTAACAGAGCCGTATGAACGTGCCTCCGTGACTTGGGGACAACGTGCGAGGTTTTTGGCAGGCTGATTGTGATGGTGGTGGTGGTGAAAACGTTTGTTGAATCTTGAGCCTTATTGACCGTTTTGATGGGTCGGCTCGATATCGTGTAGGGTGGCCGGGAGCTTGTGGCTCTCAGCGACTCTTAGAGCCCAGCCCACCAGCTCCTTTTGTGCAGCTGGGTCCAAGCTGGACACCGCGATCTCCCATCGCTCTGTCTGTAAGTTGCAAATTGCGGGGTGGCTGGAGCTCAGAGCACATGGAGGATGTGATGAAAGTCTGCTTTGGGTGTCCCGCAGAGGGGACATACAGGGGAGAAAAGGCCGGAGTGGATATGGCTGATTGTTATATCGCCCCCCCCCCCCCCCCCCTCCCATATGAAAGGAGAGACCCAAGTTGACAGCTCCTGCCAAACGTAATGTCAGGTAGCCCTCTACGTCCAGTTAATGCTCGGCCATGTCAGCTACCAGCTACCGCCTCCCACGACTTCTTTCTTTGCTTTTCGGACAGGCACCGGATAGGCACGGCGAAATGGCGAGATTGTGGCCAATGCAGCTCTCGCTACAAATAAAGAAAAAGAAGGGAAAGACGAAGAAGATTCGAAGAAGAAGAAGAAGAAGAAGAAGAAGAAGAAGAAGAAGAAGAAGAAGAAGAAGAAGAAGAAGAAGAAGAAGAAGAAGAAGAAGAAGAAGAAGAAGAAGAAGAAGAAGAAGAAGAAGAAGAAGAAGAAGAAGAAGAAGAAGAAGAAGAAGAAGAAGAAGAAGAAGAAGAAGAAGAAGAAGAAGAAGAAGAAGAAGAAGAAGAAGAAGAAGAAGAAGAAGAAGAAGAAGAAGAAGAAGAAGAAGAAGAAGAAGAAGAAGAAGAAGAAGAAGAAGAAGAAGAAGAAGAAGAAGATAACTCGGTAGCTGCTAGAGGCGAACAACAGCGAGGTGCTAGAACAGAAGGTTCGTTCGAACGTAGTGACGGCGGTGTGCCCCAGAGTTCGACGTAGAGACGATGTCATACCATTATACGTCTTCTACACCAAAATGAGAACGGTCAACAAAGAGAAGCAAGGGGTGCTCATGCGTGAAGTGATTCCCCTATGACATAAATAAAGCTGAAACGATAGAGTAAACTGCTATGTGCAAAAACCATGTCTTTACTTTAAAGCCCAACCTAAGTGTAGCCACGCAGATTGCTCTCGCGTAACTCCAGGTTTAACCACAAACTAAACCACAGCTAATATTTTTTTCGAGTATCTGCCATCCACCTGTCGGTTGTAGCATTAATTTTCTATTGTACCAAAAAATGGGCATGGTTCTTCTCTTTTTTGTATTCATCCCATTTCTGCTGAAGTTCAGGGAAGGTCTATTTTCTTTTCTGGCTTTTCTATAGGCCCTGGAAACTGCTTGGTGGCTTGCTATTGCCTCTTTAACATCTACGTCTCACCGACATTTTTGTTTCTTTTTGCCTCTCCACTGGTTTTTCTTTAGCATAAAATCTATTTCCGTCTGAATTACTTCTACCACTTCATTATCTCTCCTAGACCGATTTGCACCTTTCTTTATGTGCTTCTCTACCGCTTTTGATATGGCCATTAAATGTTGGTAATCCATATACCGAAATCCGCACTGTACGTCATGTTTCCGCGGTCCAGCGTTATCCTTCCCGCTATACCCAAACCTTACCATTAACCGTTTACGGTCGCTCCCAATACTATGTATGCTTTTCTCGTCTGTTTTTATTACATCTAGTCTTTCATATAAACTTCCCGTCAATATGCAGCAGTCCATGCTGGAGTGGGAAACGCCAGATTCTCACGTGATTACGCCATTACATTTTGCTTCTCTGTTCGCATTCATAAGGTCGTGCTGCTCTCACATTGTCAACATCATTGTTCCGGCGCTGTCTACAAATCCATCCAATTCTTCTTTGTGATCATTCATATGCACTGGTATCGCATTAGCCTGATATCTTCCTATAGACATTTCATCAAAGCTCCGTATATCGACCTGCTGTTGCTTCCTGTCCACAAGTACACTACTCCTAACAGTACTTCTTTGCCAGTCGTGTTGCATTTAACCCATACATGCTTCTCTCGTCCTTTGTGTACTCGCTGCCAAGTAAGTCCATGTCTAATCAACACTCCTACGCCACCACCTTTGCGTTCTCCCCCCTGTCTATTACAACCTTCCCAACTGTAACCTGAGATAAGCGGAGCTTCTTCAAGGTCCCTATAAGGTGCGTTTCTGCAAAGCCATATATCGCAATACCCTCTGCTTCTACCTGCAGCTTGATTTCAAGCCATTTTACTGCTGATATTCCTCCCCGCATATTTATGTAAGCGATATCCTCCGTCTTTCCTTCTCGTCTCAGTCTCGTCTCAAAGTGAAGCTGATCTGAAAGGCGACGGTGTTGGGCTCGCTTTATGGCTTATGCCGTTCCCTTTGCTTCAGATGTAAACGCACCTGTATTTTTTTCATATCGGCGTCCAGGTACTAACGCGTACATGACTATATTCTGTACCCGTTAAGTAGATCACCCTCCCTATCGGCTGTATTTTAATAAAATTACACATCACAACAGGGACACCTCCTCTTTGTCTGCCTTAACTCCTACTCCTTTCAAACGCACGGATTTAGCTCGATATAATTTTCGACCATTTCGGTTTGTACCCCATGAACCGTCTCCGGCGTTGTTTTGTGCCGGTTCATTGTATCTGCTTCATGGGTGTAAGAAAATTATTTAATTCACAGCCCAGAACGCAACAGTCGGCATCAGGTATCCATGCTCATCAAATTTAGCAGCCAATTTTAAGTCAAATATAATATCAAATAAATGAAAAAGAAGAAAAAAAAACCACCAACCAATGTACACAGCGACATGGGGCTAGCAACCGCGCTGGAGGCCTTTGCAGGCACTGCGCGGCCGAACAACGTTGACGACAGTGCGAGCGCTGGCGCACACCATGCCCTCTTTTGGGCTGTTATTCCTGAGCGGAGTCATTTGCGTACCCCGCTTCCTTTCTTTCTCTTCTTATTTCTTTCACCTTCGCTCCCCAGTGTTCCGCACACATTGATCCCCGGGCGCGCCGTCGCCTCACGCCATTGAAAAGCGGCGACGGATGCGCGTTCGTCCTCCCAGGAGGGAATGGGGACAAGGGAGAAGTGCGACCGCAGGGGAACCACGCTTCCCTGCGCCAACGTCCGACTGAAGCAACTCAGGGATAGAGGGAAAAGGGAGGGGGGGCAGGCGTCGAAAGAAATTTGCCCTCGGTGGTGACGACTGCTGCTGCGCGCTGCTGTCGGGGACGGTAACGCGTACAGGAGAAGGGTGCGAAGGGCTAAACACGGATCGAAATTTCGCGGTGTGCGCCAGCGTCACCCTTCTCTGCTTCGCTCCTCGCGGCATCTTCTATGCCTACCCCCTCCTCCACCTGTCTCGTCGTATCGGCTCCCCCTTCTGCGCGTACAGTCCGCTACTAGCTGCGTAGTATGCGAAAACACGTAACACAGGCGGAAAGGGAAGGTATAGAAAGGTAACACAAAAAGTGGAATCTCACGAATAAAAGAAAAAAAAACTGCGAAATACAAGTGAAAATGCAAATGAATAACAAAACATGCGTCTCCTTCGTCACGGTAGCGTTCTCTCTGATGCGGGGATGTGGGAAGCTCTGGAATAATAATAATAAAAGATAAGGTATTTTGCTTCTACGGCTATCCTAAAGGATGCAACAGATAATTGCGATCGACACTTGGATGGTTTTCAGCGGCTAAAATGACGCAGACGCCGAGGTGAGCCATCGTACATATTTTGTCTGTAGTCTGTACTCTGAACTCTTTGTTTGCAACTTGCGGCTAGTACTGCGGCCTAAAAGGCTATATATAAAAGGCATACAATATTACCACCACTCTGCACTCACGCTGTGCTATTTTTCTGAGCTCTCATTCAACGGCGAAGAGTTTGAGGACCCGCAGCGTGAAGAAGGAGGGAGAAAGCATACTTTAGAGGCTAATAATGACGTAACCTCGGCAGTTGACCCGGCATGCAACTCGAGATAAGGACGGAATATGACGAAACGAAACAAATGCGCGCAATACACACGAAAATTTCGGTACCGTTCATAATGTGTTGTGGCTATTGTTAAGATTCGCGCCGACATGTGCTACAGCCGACGCGGCCGCAGCGTATAGTGGGGTTCTATCTTCAAATAGGTATGTCTTAGGAAAGGGGTACTGTGTTTGACATAAAACAAGCAACTGTGGGTGCAGTACTGGATTACACTGAACTAAGATGCGCCGTAAAGAAAAATGCCTCCCGGCGTCGCGTACACTGAAGTACTTCCTTCAACGACGGATCGAAGTTACCTCAACAAAGCAATGAGAAATACGGTATTAGAAATTATGGCTAATGATCCACTGCGTGCCTATTGGCTGCAAGATCAATCAATGCCGGCTGCCGAAGCCAAGCACGGAAGCAGTAGCGTGGTGGTCGCGAAAGCGAGACACGCTGTCTATGCTTAACTAATGGCAGAAATTTGAGAATTTTACATGACAGTGACGTGGTCTTCTTAGCTGGTTCATCTGCTCGCGTTATATGAGTCGCCTGCCGAACCAACACTGCAGTGTCTGCGTTGCGTCCAAGTCGCGTGTATTGTGCGCTTTGTGCGCACATGTGCTGCGCTTGCCTCGCGATTGCATGGTTTCAACTTAATCGTTGATCTAAGACACAGACGAACTACTACTATGTAGTTGTCTTGAACGCTCATATCGAATTTACTAGTATCGCGAGTCCTGAAACAAATCGTTGGAAGGAATGATCTCGGCCAGGTGCATATAAAAGCTGTGGCGTCATACCTTTGAAAGCGGAGCTTAATTTTTCGCCAGATTTTTTGACTGAAATATTTGAAGTCCACTTACTCCGAATTTCGAATAAAACGGATGTATTCGCGCTACCGTCAGGTTCACTATAAGTGGGATCAACCTAATTGCTATGGCGTGCGGTTTTTTAAGCGACAGGATAACCGAATTCTTATTATTAGACGTGTCGTACTGACAATGATGCTTAACAGCTTTGGAGCTTTGACTTGTTCGAGGTTTAAATAACAGCCTCGCCAGTAATAGCTTGTCTGTAGCCGCTGCGAATGCAACGCAGAGCCAGGTTCTTGACGGGAGGTCAGCGGAATCTGAAGGCACTATATCTCGGTTGGTCGTACAGGCTTCACCACTCGTTTTCTGCGCGCTTAGGCAACATCGCTGGGAAATAATAAACGGGATTTAACGAGCCGAGACGTCAATGTGCGCCTTCGCTTGCAACGATGTCATTCGCATGGTGTGATGCTGACTGGGTTGTTGACCATTTCATTTACTGCTTGTTCAATTAAATATTAATTAATTAATCATTCTATGTCAGTAAGTTTCGGTATGAACTATGTTCTTTGGGAGAATTTGTATCCAGAGACAACAGGACGGGACTGGATATCACCGAAAACTGCACGCGCGAGCGGTAGGAGCCGGAGTCAAGATAAATCCGGATGTCTACCCAGATTTGTTTCTGCGTCAGTCGTATATTTCGTCCTAAATGACACACTGATTTCGGCAGGAGCAGTCTGCAAAAGTGAAGAACGGGCCACTAACAGGCAATGAGCGGTACATTTCGTGCACAATTTGTTCGCGCCTTGGACGCGTGCGCGTGAAAACTCGTCTCGCGAGATACGGATAAAAAGACAAGGTTTGGCGCTAGATGTAATGTAGAAAGGAGAGAGAAAAAGGCAATTATAATTAAACGCTGCAATAATGACAAAGGGAGCATAATTTGCTAGTAAAGAGCAGAGACATTAGACTGCCAACCAAGATCCGTATAACTTGGTTGTGATGGTCTTTCCAGTTGTGATGTATGGATGTGAGAGTTGGACTGTGAAGAAGGCTGACCGCCGAAGAATTGACGCGTTTGAATTGTGGTGCTAGCGGAGACTCTTGAGAGTTCCTTGGACTGCCAGAAGATCAAATCAGTTGATATTGTCGACCATAAACCCTGACTGCTCATTGGAGGGTCAAATTCTAAAGTTAAAGCTCAGCTACTTTGGTCATCTGATGAGAAGTGAGGAGTCGCTGGAGAAAGATTTGATGTTGGGAAAGGTTGAGGGTCACCGGAGAAGGGGTAGGCAGCGAACGCGATGGTTAGATGGCATCATCGAGGCACTGCAGATGAAGTGATGTGATGTTAGGAAGATAGTGAGAGACCGGAAGGCGTGGCGTGATATGGTCCATAGGGTCACGAAGAGTCGGACACGACTGAACGACTGAACTGAACAACACTTCCTTAGTCATTCTTGTTGCAAATATCGCATGAAACCCACATTTCGCATCAAGGGCACCTATCGAAAATAATCGAAAATTGAAATGTGGGCTCACGCCGTATAATTAGCGCACATAAGTACTAGGTATGACTGCATTAGCAGTGGCTGCGATGCTCTCTCTTCTATATTTTTAATGACTCTGCTTCCGCGGGGCGACTTACTTTCGGGGCATTACGACTAACGAAATGACGCGAAGTGTTCCCGGAAAATACGATAGTTTCAGTTTAAGCTAAAACAAAAATTCTCCCAAACATCATTAGCAGCTCCGAGCACCACAACGGTAAAAGCCTCTTCTAGTGGCCCCTGTCTTCGCCTGTGTTTCGTTGCCTACGGCAATGTTATTCCCTACGAAGCTTATAAGTTCTTCATTCCAACTAAAGCACTGCCACCCAGAGCGATATATCTTTTACTTCCGCTTTCAATGTGCCTCCCCGAACGCATCTATTGGTTCCGACCGTCCCAGTCTGGACATGGTGATTCGTTGTAGTTAACTAACTGTTCGCCTCCCTGCATACCCCCAGTTACATTAGCTACCATCTGGCTTGCTCTTATGCGCCCTGCTTCATTCATCCTTTAGCATATCAACCCTTAGTCGAATAAAAACCTCTGTGGCAAGTCTAGGAGAAGGCGGGAAAAACTTTATAGACATTAAAGACTTTTAATGCATGATAATGCAAAATAATTATTGCTGCTTCTCGTTGCTTCAATTCAAATCTTCGTCTTCCTCACATTTTCCGCGTTTCGCCTCTTCCTCTCGTTCCCGCATCTCTGCGTCTTGCCCGCGCTTTCCGTCGCATCGTCTCTGCCTTTCGAAGTGGAATTTCCTCATTGACGTGTCATAAGGCACGTTGAAGAACTGCACGACGAGCATGACGCTTCGGCGACGAAATTCTTACCTTTTCCATACACCGAGCGAAGCTCTTTTCGCATGGTGCACTTCGTCGCTGCCAACGTGCTTGCGGGGACGCCCGCCCGCAGAGAAGCGTTCGATGTGGACGGTCCGCTTTTCATTAACTTTTATCATACCGGTATAAGTCTACGCCAGTGCGTCTCTGCCCTGCAAAATCTCTCTAATAACGCGTGAATTGAGAAGAAACACACAGGAAAGCACGCAGAGAGGGCCCTTGTCGCCAGCACAAGACGGTGACCATGCACTCTCGCCACTACTCCACTCGCACCCATTCTTCTATGGGCCGCACGCCTACTCTTCCTGATGCATCCGCTGGTTTCGTATAATGCTGCCGTCGACAGCTGGGTTTTGGAACTGTGTGAGTGGCGACTTCACCGACGGCATTTTTATCAAAGGGGTTGTCAATATTTCGCTTTAAAAGAGCTCACCGCACTTTTTTTCTCGAGCAGCATTCGAAAGCGGTCCAGTGGGAACATATCAGACTTACTTCCCGACGCTTCAGTTCCCTCGGCCATCGGATCAGTTTTCTTTTTGCATGGTATTTGTGGAGATTTGACAGATTTAACGTCCCGAAGCAGCTCAGTCTAAGAGGCGCAGCAGAGGAGGGCTGCAGATGATTTCGGCCGGCTGCGGTTTTTTTGACTTGCACTGACAACGAGCAGTACTCGATCGCCTTGCTTTTCACCTCCACCGATAAACGACCCATCAGTAGCACGTTGGATCGGAACTCTGATCCTGTTTTACCCACACGTCATTTTAGTCAAATGATACTAGAGATTAACGTTCAGGAGGAGAATTATTTTCAACCAGAATGGTTTCAGGCATGCCCCAGTCTTTCTCTTCGCATGTTAAACTGCTCACATTTCTCGCTGTGCCGTACGCCGTGGGTATAGTAGTCGATCGTCACCAACTTTTATCTCTTGCTCTTGTGAGTCCAAACATGTGCGGGCCAAATTTGGAACGTGTGAGTGGTTTTGTGCGACTGCTTTCAAACAAGAGTGCACTGACATTTGGAAGCCAATAAAGAGCCAACATAGGCCAAGCGTGGCGCAACATGTATTACACTAAATAGTTATAGAGCAAAAACGAACAACAACACATAGACTGGCTGACGACACACAATACAACCGCTCACTGCCAACTGCTTTAATTCTGGTGAGTCGCACCTTATGTAGGGCGAAAAGAGCCTGAAAAAGTTGTAAAACATAGCAAATATTGATGACACAACCGACACAGTAGTAGGCACGTGCAGGCAAGCATGATCGTAGCATTCATATCAAAATAGTCCCTTTTTGTATGACCAACAGTTAGTCGTTTTCAAAAATAGTCAAACTAACCGTCAATAAAAATAATAATAATACGGATGGGGTGCTGATGTAGTCACCGCACTCACTTAATGAATTATTTAGCAGGCTTCTACATTAACCCAGGGTATCCTGTCTGAGCTTTTGCTGAGAATCTTCGTCTGATCTCACCTTGCCACACATAATTCGCCCTGACTTACATGTCCAACTAAATGTGTGCACTTGTCATCAAGGTTCTTTAGTTTTATGGCGTGTTCTCCTAATCAGTCATTGAAGCAACGGCCATTTTGGCCGACAGTTAGTGTACAATATGCACAAATTCGCTCAGAAAGAAGTTTTACTTATTTATTTTTTGTTGCATTTAACGTCCCAAAGCGACTCAGGCTAATGGAGGCCTCCGAAAATTTCTACTAGCAGGGGATCTTTAACATGCACGGACATCGCACGGCACACGGGCGCCTGGCATTTCATCTGCAGTGAAAAGCGGCCGCCGAGGCTGGGCCTCGATCCCGCATCCTTGAGAACATTAGTCGAGCGCCCTAACCACTGCGCCGCCCCTGAGAAGAGAAATAAATTTTAATTAAGCAAACCTGTAGGCTCCCTAGAAACCCGCAGTAGGACTCAAGGAGGTGCCATTGGACAAGTAATGTCCAAGCAGCACGAAACGACGGGACATTTGAGCCACAGCAGCGCGATATCAAAGAAACTAAATTGCCAGTGGTAGTAACTAACTAATTTCGTCACAAAAAACGCTCTCGAAATCAGATGCCACATTCCAACGCATTTAGCTTCCGGTCAGTGCTGCTGATCGGCCTTTAATTTTATGATTTTGCGCCATACTCGGACGGCAGGGAGGGAAACGCACTTTGCAGCAGCTGGAAATAGCAGTCTTAAGTCTTATTCGCGCCTCTGCGCTGCATGAATGACGCAAAAAATAAATAAACATAAACAAAACAGAATGAAGGTAAGGATATGCAGGGAGGAAAAGCCGGGTGCGGGTGGGGGAGAAAAAGGAAAGGCGGTTTTAAAACCAGAATCAGATATTCGCCTCCCAGATTCTCACGACAATGACTTCAGTGTCATTTCGTCTGGCTGTTTTTCAGAAACCTGGAGCAACAATAACTGCAAAAGCAGACACACAAAAGGACAGCATCCGCGCACCGGCTTCTAGGGAGTGAATCGCTCTCCGGGAGCACAGCAAAAGGCGCGCGCGCATTTGGTTGCGGGAGCGACATTAAATTTGTTCCGGCCGCTGGCGGCGAAGAAACAACCGAAAAAACATTCGCCAACAAATTTTGGCGCGCGAAACTTGGCGCGAACAAAGTTTACGCTCGCCAGAAGAGAAGAGGCCCCTCAGAGCCAGCTCTGGGTGCGGGCACGAGCACGTCAAAAGGCGGTGTGGGCTTCTCGGCACAATTTATATTTATGAGGGGCAGCCGCCTTACAAGGAGGTGGCAGAACGTATTGTGAGGCGAAGCACCCTGCCTGGTTTGTTTCGCTTCTTTTCTTTAGTCATCCACGCACGATTCCTAGTTTTCTCTCAAAAATCAGCTTAAAGAATTTTCTTTATTTACTTGTTATTTCGCCTGATAAAGAATAAACAACTCTTTAAAACTTCTTTTTTCATCAAAAGGTTAGGGTGAGCCGTAAACAGCTTTTCTTTGCGGAGATTGAAAGACACAACTGCGCCTGGTTCCATCGCGACTGCTGTTGCGGCGTGAGCAAGGACCGTGAACGAAAACAAAACAAAACAAAAAAATCTTTGAATACAATCAACGCAGCAAACAAAGAACACTGGCGCATTATGCAAGTTTCCTAAGTGAGCACGCGCCTTCGGGATGCTTTCTTTGAAAATGCAAATATGCGCGCGGAGTTCAGTGAAGATGCATTAATTGAGGCGAAAAACGAGGAAATTCAAAAGAACCTTTCTTGGCTTCGCGCCCGTATTACGCCTTGAAGTAGAGCTCTGTAATTTCTGAACTCGTGCCAGTTTGCGGATGCGTCGGTATCAGCGGTTTGCGCGTGCGTGCGGGCGCGTATCTGGTGTAAGGTATGGAAGCCGGTTGCGCCTCTTGCCGCCACCCACCCTCTACCACTGCTTCTTCAGTCATTCTCAACCCTTGGCGTAAGCCAGTAGGTGAATGCGGCTGCATGTGAAAAAGGCAATATACGTACGGGGCTTTAAAATAAACCTCCCTAAAATAACTGCTAAATGCTTCTGCAAAACTTTATTAAATGCTCGGTTTCTGCAAAACTTGTTATCGTTAGGCGCGATCAGCGGTGAGTTTTTTCAAATTCTCTAGAGTTTTTACAAGGATCAGCGTGCTTTGTTCTTTTTATATTTAGCCGCATCAACATAGACCATCTTACATTTTAAATAGATAGCAGTGTTCGTTGTGAATAAGATTGATACTTTAAAAAGTATCCCTTCAAGAAGGAGAAAAAGCATTAAAAAAGAAGACTTCTAAATTTTTCGTTCGGTATTGTGTGCGTCACGAATGCGTTTTAGCATATATACATCTTATCGTCCACGCTACACTTCAGCAGCAAATATTTCCGCTTCTGTTCGTATTTTAGTGTACGGTTCAATGAGCTATGGCAGGGCCACTAGCGCTTCTCACGGCAGAACACATCACACTTTCTTTGCCTACCGCTTTGCATTGCCCTCTCCTCGGAACAGTTAATTTAGTACATATTAATTGAAAGGTGAAAAAAAAACTATTAGCATTTGCTGTAACTAGTCATCCAGTTTTTAGGAATAATTAGTTTGACTTCAAACTAGTTATACAAGTAAACACAACCAACGTTTTTTTTTTAAATTCCGATTTGCTTTATTACCCTGAAGTCTAAATTAGCATTAGGTGTATACGTATACGTGGAGACATAACCAAAAATTACGAAAGCGTCAGCATACTGCCACCACGTCTTAAAAATACCAGTGATAAAAAACTATTAAAGAGAATACGCCAGTACAGGATGAAACACACAGCAGTAAGTGCGATGTGCACAAGTGACATAAATAGATGTACGCATTGAGCGGAACAACAGTAAGCACACCAAGACTGTGGGTGCCGTAAAGCGTTATTTATACAACAGGAAACGAGTATACTCAAAAGCCAGATCCTTCACCCGAGTGAGTGTTACCGGAGTCATAAGTTGTTACCACCGAGAATTTGCGAAGTCCGCTGCATAACCGCATTTTCCAGCAGCGAACGTCACGACTGAGGTCGGGCTGCAAGGGGTCAGCAGATGAACCTGCGCGCACGGGCATGAGTAAAGTGGTGAAGGGATACCACGTGACCCTACTCAAATCCGCGCTCGCAGCTTCATTTGCTGGCCCTTTATCATCCAACCGCAGTCGTGACGTAGGCTAGTGGAGTGCGCTACAGCCCCATGCATCCGACACATTCTGAGAGTGCTCGACACGTCCCTCTAAGCAGGTTTTAAGGCGGAACTCTTAAATTTCCAATAAGCACAAAGCTGACGTTGTTAATCGCCGGCGATCGTCCGTAGCAAGAACTTCGGAGGTTTGCAAAATAGACTGTGACATCGCCCCCCCCCCCCCCCCCCCCCCCCACAGACTAATCAGCAACCGGCACCAAATTCAAAATGCCTCTTAAGCAACCTGACGACCCAGCTCAGAAAATTTGTCAAAAATATTCGCGCTGACCTGACACTTGTCAGGAAGATTCTTCTAACCAAAGAGAAGTAACTCAGTTGTGAAGTAAATTTTGTTAATCAGGATAAGGTAGAAATCAAAGCCGGGAGTCTCACGGCAAGTGGGCATGCTACCCGCTAGTCACGAAGGCTAGTTGTTCCGAGGAGAATGGTGGTGAACCTAGTGAATACTCAATTGATTCCGTAGTTGTGGCAGTCAGTGAAAAATAAAGGAAACAAAAAGATAAGTAGAGAAAAATCTTGATGACAAATTCATGCTTTCGCCCTCTGAGATTGTGAGCTATTTGAGTGCTTCGTATGTTCATGAATTGCTCCTGTAGCTTTCTACAGCCGCCCAATGACGAAGTCATGGCAAACGATAACCCGTTCAATAAACGAGCCTTAGTGGATACACAAGGAAAGGAAAGTTACACCATGTTATCTGTTACATTCCTGTAAGGCATGGGTTCATACGCTATACGCCAATACTTGGTTGCGTCAGTACGTGATGCTGACCGTTATGGATCCTTTGATTTTCTGTTACTTTCTGATGCCTCAGCTTCGCGCCGTCGTAAGCGTCGTTGGCGTTGTCCGCATCTGGAGTGATACCTATTTCAAAATGGAAAGATTGAAATGCTTTCCCCATCGTGTGAAAGGTGCGCGAGAATGAAGAAAGAGAGATGGTGTGGGTGGCCTAATTTGTTGGATGGTTGTGGTGACGAGAAAAGTACGCGCAGCCCGAATGTGGCTGCCTCGGGTAAGAGGGCGACCGACATGAAGGAGGTGATTATGGTGGACGGCAGTGGTAACCACGCTAACCAGCGTGCCTAAAGAGGTCCACAAGCTAACTGTCACTACTGTTAGCGATCTCTCGAAACAAGTTATTTAAGAGTACGCCTTCAATTCCGGGTATGTGCGCATTCAACTCAGGCTGTCTGGCTTTGCGAAACAGATCATATGTGCAAAAACTGCTTTCTGCCACAACATGGGCTGCGTACAAAAATCACGCCACACTTGTAAACGTCTTATAAACTTTTTTTTTTTAATTACGAGGTGCTGCACTACGGCAGTACGTTACATCGTGCCTAGTTATGTAAACAGTGAGTGTAACAGTAGATAATCTGGAGTAACAAAGCAAGGTATGGAAATTAAAGGTAACCTATGGTGCCAGAGGCTATATAAAGGGACGAGGTTTGCTTGGCAAGCTTGCTTGATCCAGGAGGTGGACAGCATACAGCAAGAAAGGTCTGATCAGAGGTTAGTAGGAGGGCTTTTGTCCATCACTGAACCTAGCATTGGGCTCTGGGATCCAAAAATTAGACCACACACGACATATATATATATATATATATATATATATATATATATATATATATATATATATATATATATATATATATATATATATATATATATATATATATATATATATATATATATATATATATATATATATCAAGCCAAGTAGACCCTAGGTGGCAATAAATGAACTTAGAGCGAAAAACGTTTCGTCCTTTGCGCTGTTTTCGTTCTAAGTTCATAACCTCGAACCTTTGTTGTGTTTGTTTTTCCACGCTGAATACCAGCTGGAGCAACTTCATAGATGCTGGTTTGGTTTGGTTTATGGGGTTTAGCGTCCAAAAGTGACTCGGGCTATGAGCGATGCCGTAGTGGAGATCTCCGGAAAGCAACTGCTACGGATGTATACATAATTAGCCGAAATTCACACGTCAACCTTGCCTGTCATAACGTGGCTTCGTGCAAAGGGGACTTTTGTGCCATGGTAATTACTCAATCACCTGTGTCAGCAGCCAGCAGCTATATATCATTGCTTTGTGCATTGCCGTGATGCAGTGTTTTTTGGGGACATTCGTCAACGGACTCTCAAAAAGGACATTAATATTACGTCCTATAGTATAAGATTTTTGCCTAAAATGGAAGCTTCTGAGGTTTCATGTGATCTTTTTGTGCTCATGGGTCTGTTTAGCTTGTGGAAGAGCCGCATGACAGATCGCCACGCAGAGCCACCACGTTCATCGAAGTGTCTGTTCAGAGAACAGTGTGATATGGTGCGGGGGGTATATGCTGCACAGGATCGACCTCCTGCTTGGTTACCTTTATTCGATGCATGTATATGTCTCCCGGAATTTTGATGTCGTGGCAAAGTGAGAGCTCGATGCTGGTGTTACTGTGTATGACAGGTTGCGGGATGCGGTCTGCTTAATTAAATCGGGCTAGAAGTGCTTAAATGCAATAAAGAAAAAAAAAAATACCGGGCGTGGCGCAGTTGGTTAAAGCGCTTGGCTGGGTAGGCAACGGATGGAGGTTCAATTCCTGGCGGTGACCTGATTTGTTTAATTCTTTATTTATTTTAACTATCATCCTCATAGTGGACAAAGAGAGTTATAACATGTGCGTTCCACAATCCCGGTAGTGGCGTAGTTGGTTGAAGTTCTCGCCTGTGGACCCAGGGAATGGAGGTTCAATTCGCGGTGGAGACCGGATTTTTATTTTTCTGATGGCGTTAGTTTCGGGTCCGGGTGATGACGTCATTTGACTGACAGTAATGGCAGCAGCGGAAGACACTTTAGTCCCGAACAAGGAACTCCATCTAGTGCTTGTGAGGGGAAGGGCGCTAAGACCGATCCCAGAGCAGCCTCCATGTAACAGTCTCTTTTCAGAGGCAATAAACTTTTTTTAACAGCAGCATTACCCTAGGTGTCGTGGGCAGGTTTAATCTGAGTGCTGACAAGAGCACGAGGCGCTGCTCGGCGACGGCCGAGTGCGTTTGCTGATGTCGTCGTTATAGACAGGGACTTGGCTGAGCCAGCGCGCCCAAACACCTAGTTCGGGACGGTTGAAAGGTGCCGTGCATCACACTATGTCATACAGCATATAATGAAGAAGTAGAGCGATTTGGGCGAGTTGGTATCGATCCACCGCATCGAACGGAGAGAGAAAACACGGGAACTAATGAGATGACTGCAAGGAGTTTGGAGTTGGATAAACGACAGTGAAATTCAGCGCCACCTGTGCTTCGTCATCCCTGTTTACCTGCATACCTGCGCCTTTCTATTAGCAAGTAAATTAACTTTTCAAAGGAAGCCGATTGAAATACAACCGATGCATTAACTAATAACATTTAACCACGATAAACCATAATGTTCTTTGCCAAACCTATGTAGTCGCTGGCATCTGGCCAGACAGTGATGAAGTGTTTGATGGGTGCGCGTGTAATTTTCGAATATTCGTTCGCCAGTAGACATTTCTCGCATCCCAGCAAGAGCTCTGGGTTGCGCGAAATGTCTGCGGGTGCGCGAATATTCGAACATTTTGAATAGCGAATATAATCTCCTTCTATTCGATTAACAAATAAATATATTCGTAATTTATCGAATAACAATGGCTGGTGCCCTGTTGGACAAATTGCAAGGGCGATTCCGATACTCTCTATTTCATATCTTCAGCGCATCTATTTTAAGCCTTTATTCGATATATTGAGCCAAAGAATTCGAAATAACCTTGTATGGACGCATGTGCAGTTACAAATATGCGGGACTAGAACAAATCACACTTTATTTTTCTCACGAACCAAGGAGATCATGATGGGTGACGATGTTGCCTTCGTCACCCATCATGGTCCTCTTTCTTCCCTTCCCCTTGCCTAGTGCAGGGTAGCAGGCCCGGTTTTGATTCCGGCCAAGCTCTCTGCTTTTACTTTCAATAAACCCATATTTCTCATAAAAAGAGAAGCAAGGGCCGCCAGCGAGCGGTGCAGAGCTCGTGGCTCTTCTTTCTCTTCTTCTGAGAAATTCTCTTTTTTTTTTTTTTGAAGGTTTGAAGATTTATTAAAACGAAATACAAATTAATCATAAGTGCACAAAAATGTTTGTACAGTAGGAGGTCCCGAAGTAAGACTGTCTGGGGGACCTCCATCTCATGACTCATGAGATGGTCTCATGACTCCATCGTGGCTCATGACTCTTTTTCGCTAGGTTACACCGACAACGGCACCAACGGCGACGCGGTTCAACCGCCCAATGGGCGCACAAGAGCAGCGCTTTAAACAGGGCTGCCCTATTTATCTTCGGCCATTGTTCAATAAAGACGGCCCAAACCGACGCCGCCTACTACTCTGTTACAATGCGTATTCTCATAAGAAAGGGCTCAGCTTAGCGACGCGGTCCGTTCATACGACATATCTTATAATACTCTTGCATGACACCTATGACTGGACAGCCAAGTAGAGCACAGGGAAGTTGAGATAACATCAAATTATGCCAGATATCGGTGGCCACGCTTCATACGTAGACTGTCACACATATGGTGTCGTGAGGTGGTGACTGCTTCAACTTATTCCTTTTAACCACCAGTACCAAAACGTACTTGACAGTAGTAGGGTTAAGACACTGACCTCGTGTTGCAACGCCTTTCATGGAAATTAATACTGCGTCTTTTAAAACTTGTACATTCAACCCCATAAGTTGCAGTACCACACCGTAACGCCACCGTTGGCGCTCCAATGTTTCGAACGTTTGCAGGTTTCGTACAAATATTCACGGAAGTAGCAAATATTCGTGTAAAAATTCGATTCGGTTAGGATTTCTTTCTATCACTATTCGATTCGTATTCTGCTTGGTTCTTAGCTGCACTACTTGTACTTTATTGAGTAGCAAAGCTAGGTAGTCGTATTCGATTCTGTTAAATAAGAAAAAAGCCCTACTACCACACTCCTAGTTGCCCTGCGAGATATATGCATGACGAATACGTTTCCTGCTGCCCGCCCTTTTGTGAATATGCAACATTGCGACTGACAATTAATTAGCTATTTATTAATATTTAATTATTCATTCAATACTGTTCATATCCTCGTTCGCAATAGCAAAAGCGACCGCTGTTCTACCGGAAAATGACCGCGAGCATCAGCAACTTCCTTCTCACATCTCCCCACCACCAAATGCACAAAAAACAAAACAAGCACGAATGAACGATCCAGTAGCAGGAACAACAGAAGCACAGCCTGCGCAACGCGCTCTTACTTTCTCTTTCCCTCGGACATGAGCCATTGTGAGGCTAATCACCCCATCATGATCTCGGCCCCTGCTTTCGCTCCACCGGCCCTGGTTATAACCCCTCCAATTCAAGCGGCGAGGCGGCAGCAGCTTATAACCCCGGCCGCTAATTTCCTTCTCAGCATGCATCTTCACTCGCTTTGCATAAACTGTAAGCGGAAGAAGAAAAAAAATGCGGCCTGCTCTCGCGACCCCCGACCCCTCGCCCCTTACTCTTCGCGAGCTTGTAAGGGAGGGAGGAGGGCAGCCTGGTCTCTTTATCAGCACGGCGACAGGTGGGCCGCCTGCGGACCAACCTCTATCGCACGTCGGGTTCGGTGGGCCTTGGAAAAGCGTGGCGCGGCCCAAACAGGGAGAATGAAGCGCCGTGCTGCGCACTCTTGCGTGTTTTTGTTGCGTTTCAGCCCGACGGCTTTCCATCCTAATTTCACCCGCTGCTACTGCTGCTGTTTGTGCTTGGCTCTGTCTTCGAAATGTAGCGATAATAATTGCCAGCGTTAATAATGATCTCGATGCATCGAAAATTGGCTCAAGCGTCGTTGTTTATCGATGCATGCTGAATCCGAAACTTTGCGCACTTTTTTTTTCCGATTTTCTCTCCTTTTCGGCACGCACAAAGAAGCAAAGTAATGAGCAGAAAAGTATTCAGTGTTTTCTCAGCGCCTAATTAAGGGTACGAGAGATTCATTTGTGGTGTTTAATTGATCTAAGAGCAAGTATGGTGAGTCTAGAGAAGCTTTCTTTTCCCGCACCAGAGCAATGGTGAAGCGATCTTTTTAGTTGCTCGTTTTCCTGTTGCATGCCGCGCTGCCTTCTAATACTGCAAGTTTCCTGGAAGATGGAAGCAAGGTTGTTGAACCGTTTCCCTCTCTTTCAAAGCCCTAAATGAACGCTCCATGCATACAACCACCCGTTTCTACAAAATTTCTCGGGTAATTGGATAGACGCCTGTTCATATCTTTCTATTTATTACGTTCTGGCACAAGGTTGTTCTGGCGGCATAAATGTGTGCGTGGACGCTCACTTGGCAGGGCGACGCTTCGTCTTTGTATATGCTTTAGTATTTTCGGTATAATATCCCATAAGGTGCAGCGGTGGCGTAGCGGTAGAACATCCGCCTCGCATGCAAGAGGACCGGGGTTCAAATCCCGGTGCCGCGCAATTCTCCACCGGATGAACAAAAAAAAAAAAATATCCGCGTGTCGATGGAATTGCATACACAGGTTTGGGGTGCGACCTGATGCCGGTGAACACCTCCGGCAACGCACTCCCTCACCAGAACAGGAGTTGGCCACCCTGGTGCAGTAATTGGCCACAACCTCCTATGATAAGCTCCATAAAACCCCGGCCCTCAGTCACCAGCGGCTGCGGAACAACTGACCACGGCGGCGGTCAGACCTGTGACGCAGCAGGGGGTGCTAAGAAAGCCTGGCTCCGCTGGACAGGCCGCCATTGGAAACTGACCCTGGTAACGTTTAATGCTAGAACCCTAGCTAGTGAAGCTAGTTTAGCAGTGCTGTTAGAGGAACTAGAGGGCATGAAAGGGGATCTCATAGGGCTTACTGAGGTTAGGAGGCCGAATGAGTCATATACTCTACTGAAGGATGGGCATGTACTGTGTTATCGAGGTTTACCGGAGAGGCGACAACTAGGAGTAGGTTTCCTTGTCAATAAGTATATAGCGGGTAATATAGATGAATTCTATAGTATTAATGAGAGGGTTGCAGGCATCGTAATTAGGCCTACTAAGCGGTATAAACTAAAGGTTGTACAGGCCTATGCACCTACATGTAGCTATGATGACCAGGCAGTTGAAAGCTTCTATGAAGATGTAGAATCGGCAATGCGAAAAGTAAAGACGCAGTATACTGTACTAATGGGCGACTTCAATGCCAAGGTAGGGAAAAAACAGGCAGGAGACAAGGCAGTAGGTGACTATGGCATTGGTTCTAGGAATAGCAGGGGGGAGTTACTAGTTGAATTTGCAGAGCGCAATAACTTATGAATCATGAATACCTTCTTCAGCAAACGAAAGAACCGGAAATGGACATGGAAAAGTCCTAACGGAGAGACTAAAAATGAAATAGACTTCATAATGTGTTCAACCCCCGCCATTGTGCAGGATGTCGAGGTAATCGGGAAAGTGCGATGCAGTGACCACAGGATGGTGAGGTCCCGAATTAGCCTAAATCTGAAGAAGGAACGCAACAGATTAGTAAGAAAGAAACCCATCAACGAATTAGCGGTGAGGGGGAGGGCAGAAGAGTTCAGGATCTCGCTACAGAATAGGTATTCAGCTCTAACTGAGGATGGCGACATTACCCTAGAGGCAAGGAACAATAATTTCAGAGATGTCATTACTGAGTGCGCTGTAGAAGTAGGCGGTAGGATAGTTAGAGAGGATACCGGTAAACTGTCTAAGGAGACGAAAGATTTGATTAAGAGACGCCAGAGCATGGAAGCTTCCAATCCAACAGACCAGATCGAATTGGCCGAGATATCAAAGCTAATCAATAAGCGCAAGGTGGCCGATATAAGGAAGTATAACATGGAAAAAATTGAGCATGCAGTAAAGAACGGGGGAAGCCTTAAAGCGGTAAAGAAGAAATTGGGCATAGGCAAAAACCAGATGTGTGCGATAAGGGACAAGGCGGGCAACGTCATCACTAATATGGAAAAGATAGTCAAAGTAGCCGAGGAGTTCTATACAGATCTCTACAGTAGTCAAAGTAGTCAGGACCGTAATGAGATTGGCGGTAGGTAAAAACAGTCAGACGTTCCACCAGTGACGAAGGACGAGGTCAAGAAAGCACTAGAAACTATGAAAAGGGGGAAATCAACTGGAGAGGATCAGATAACTACAGATTTGCTGAAGGACGGGGGGGATATCGTGCTAGAAAAACTGGCCACCCTGTATACGCAGTGCCTGGTGTCAGCGACGGTACCGGAACCATGGAAGAATGCAAACATTATCCTCATTCACAAGAAAGGGGACTCTAAGGACCTTAAAAATTATAGACCAATCAGCTTACTGTCTGTTACGTATAAAATATTTACTAAGGTAATCGCTAATAGAATCAGGACAACCTTAGACTGCAATCAAGCAAAGGATCAAGCAGGGTTTCGGAAACGGTACTCTACTATCGATCATATCCATACCATCAATCAGGTGATAGAAAAATGCCCGGAATATAACCAGCCCTTATAAATAGCATTAATTGATTACGAAAAAGCATTTGACTCAGTTGAAACCTCGGCGGTGATGCAGGCATTGCGAAATCAAGGGGTAGACGAGCCGTACGTGAAAGTGCTGGAAGATATATATAGTGGCTGCACTGCAACCATAGTTCTGCATAAAGAAAGTAACAAAATTCACATAAAGAAAGGTGTTAGGCAAGGAGACACAATCTCCCCAGTACTATTCACAGCTTGTTTAGAGGAAGTATTCAGAGACTTGGAATGGGAGCAGTTGGGGATAAGGGTAGATGGAGAATACCTCAGTAATCTGCGATTTGCTGATGACATTGCCTTGCTAAGCAACTCGGGGGATGAACTGCAAATAATGATTGATGACCTAGACAGGAAAAGTAGAAAGGTAGGCTTGAAAATCAATATGTAGAAGACTAAGGTAATGTTCAACAGCCTCGGGAAGGAACAGCAGTTTACATTAGGTAGCGAAATACTGGAAGTAGTAGGCGAATATGTCTACTTAGGACAGGTAGTAACCGCAGATCCGGACCATGAAAAGGAAATAACAAGAAGAATAAGATTGGGATGGAGCGCATTTGGCAAGCACTCGCAGATTATGACTAGCAGCTTACCGGTATCGCTCAAGAGGAAAGCATACAACAGTTGTATCTTGCCTGCACTCACCTATGGGGCTGAAACGTGGAGGCTAACCAAGAGAGTTCTACTTAAGTTGAGGACAACCCAGAGGGCTATGGAACGAAAAATGGTAGGGGTAACATTAAGAGATAGAAAGCGTGCAGAGTGGGTCAGAGAAATAACTCAAGTTAACGACATTCTAGTGGAAATTAAGAAGAAGAAATGGACATGGGCAGGACATGCAGTGCGAAGAGAGGATAACCGATGGTCGCTGAGGGTAACAAACTGGATTCCAAGGGAAGGAAAGCGTAGCAGGGGGCGGCAGAAAGTTAGGTGGGCGGATGAGATTGAGAAGTTCGCAGGGGTGAAGTGGATGCAGCTAGCACAGAACCGGGTTAAGTGGAGAAATATGGGAGAGGCGTTCTCCCTGCAGTGGGTATAATCAGGCTGATGATGATGATGATGATCCCATAAGCTCAGCAAACTATATTTTCTTCGGTGAACCCACATAACCGCGGCTTAACATTAAGAAATAGGTTAAAAATGAAGACAGAGTAAAAAGCGCATATTCAAACGCTGTGCTCTCAATGCAAATGGGCGGTGAGAAACAAACAGAGCAGGAGAAGTCTTGGTGACACACTTATTGTCCGTTGAAATAAAATATGATTCCACTATCTCTCTCATCATCTTTTCTTTGTGGCGATACAAAATCCTAACCTGGTCAAACTTAGGCGTGCACTTCTTCTCTTTCTTCATTGCTTCACATGAATGGCAATGTGATACCAAAGAGCCTGTTATATAAAACAAACAGGACAATGTATTAACAATTAGAGACTACAGGAACACTGGAAAAACTTGGAAAGTGGCAAGGACAATACATTTCTGGTCTCGCATTGCCATTCATGTGAAGCAATGAAGAAGAAGAAGAAGAAGTGCACTCCTAAGTTTGACCAGGTTAGGATTTTGTATCGCCACAAAGAAAAGATGACGAGAGAGATAGTGGAATCATATTTTATTTCAACGGACAATAAGTGTGTCAGCAAGACTTCTCTTGCTCTTTCAAGTAAAGAGGTGCCTTTTTTGAGTGACTTTTTGTGCAGTAGGTGAACGTGACTGTTTCGTTTTCGTCATGTTTGTTTTTATCTGGGCCTTGGAGTAAAGGGCTTAGGCATAGTTGCGAGTCAGTGCTTGTACTGTGGCTTTCTTTTATCTTGTCCTTCGTCTTCGTGTTCGCGCTGTTTAAATATAATAATGAATACCTTCTTGCACTTACCCGGGCAATCCGCTGCAATTGTGGAGGCTGTGCTTGCCTCCGTCACCACAAAATGAGCAGAGCAGCCTTGTCGTGAGGCTGAAATTCACCTTAGATGATTGTGCGAGGAACCAGTCTGGAAAACTTCAATTAAATGCAAGAGCGCGAGCGCTAAGCATAACCGTGGCAGCCTCACTTGGCAGTCCAGTGCAGCCGTTTTGCCGCAGTCCCCAAAGATGGCGCCACAGCGCTCTCAGAATATTGTATTTCAATTTACGCACCGTGTTCTGATTGCGTAATCATCACACATTTCACGAGAAATGCATACCTCCTATATCACTGCATTTAAATCCAGCCCTGGCGGCCATTGGTTAATTGGTCTGTGCATATAAGAGGATATGTTCATATAGAGCAGGGATTATGAAGCTGTAAATGGAGAGTAGTTACTCTCGAAGGAGATGGTTATCGCGATGAGATAAGAATGGATAACCGGAGCGTGATTACTTTGGGAACTACCCGATGGATATGTCTCGCGAGACACATATTCATATATACCTTGGAACGATATGCGCATGGGGAAACGGAGGATTGTACAACCGAATGGAGGTTGCAACCGCAAGAACCCGGAGGGCGGTTACCGTGGAATGACAAGGGAGGGTAGGGCTAAGAGAAGGGAAAATATGGTACCGCGCCGTCTTATGCGAAACGCACTGCCCAAGTAGCAAAATATAGAGCATAGTGATGCGCGAACGCCACGGCGGTCTACAGAGCAGTGCGAGGGTAGGAGTATCTCCGAGAGACAAAAACAAAGGAGTGCTCTGTAGCAACGCCTGTATGCCTGAAGCTTTAGAGCGCTTTACCTAAATTTATCGCGAAATAATATATCCTCTCGGCAGTCGCCAAATCTCGCGTTATGCAATGGTAACCATTATGTATTTTTCTCATAAGCTTATTCTTGTATTTTATTTTCAAGAAATGCCGGAAATGCAAATACAATCTGCAAACTCCTTCATGTAACCTAGTTGGCTCCCTCCCTGGACGGTACAAGTTTTTTTGTGAAAATACGTTGGTAATGATAGTGACGACAGTAAGAGAAATGCAACTGTGCAGACTTAAGGGCTCCCCTGGAATTTTATTCTCGCCCTTTGTGAGGTGCATTCCTACACTTACGCTATATACCTTCTGCTTTCACGGTATTTTCTCATTGCACTACCCTTAGTTGCAGCATCTAGCCACCATTGGAACTCTGTCGCCGAGGTTGGAACCTAAGCCCTTTGGCTCGGTAAAATGTGCGCAGACTGTTTACATACGCAATTAGAATGCGTTTGAGAAGCAGAAAACAAATTCTACGCAACATTCCAACTAGAACTTTATTCGGTTCATTCAATTAGCAGCTGTAAGCCGAAATGGAATTTGCTCTACGGCTGAATATATATCAACTCCCATGCACTCAATAAAGTTTTCAATCAATCAATCAATCAATCAATCAATCAATCAATCAATCAATCAATCAATCAATCAATCAATCAATCAATCAATCAATCAATCAATCAATCAATCAATCAAAAGACATCAGCAATATATGTACATTATTTCGCAGTCAGTCATTTTTTTCTTCTTCTTGGTCTAAGCTTGCCGGCGCGTATTCCTTGCAAGTACTCCCCGCTAAAATGTTGAAAGCTACAGCGGGAGCGGAAATTAATTTATTCGGGTCCACGTTTCGTTCACGCCGGAGAACAATGGCGGCCGAGCGCATCTCACGTTACCATGAATCAGCAACAAAGGAAACCTGTCTGCGAGCGCGAAAATACAGCACCTCGGAAGTACGCTTCGACACTTCTTCCAATTTATATTAGGATTTGGGAATGTGTTCGTTTTCTTTTTTATCTCACAGAGCGATGGCTACTAAACTGCGCCGCGTCATGACAAAATGGGACAACCGAAAGAAAAGACTTGTAGAAAAGTAGGAAGTTCTCTCTAGCTTTCTTTTCTTGATCTATGCCTACATGCATGATATCCGAGAAGGGAAAAATTAGGAAATCACACTCTCCGAGCGACGTGTCGGAAATAATAAAGAAGAGAAGGAAGGAACCTGCGCCGGAGACAGCTTGTGCCCCAGGGACAAAAACAGGAAAATTCCTTTCACGGAGAACACCTTGCAATTAGGGTCTGCACTCAAGAAAGGCACGCTGTCTCCTCTCCGACAAACTCTGAAAAGTATTTTTTTTTTTTTCGTTCTTGGGATGGACGGATCGATACCTTTGCAGTATCGGGTGCGTGAGAAGAGGCATGCGTTTCGCTGTTTTTTTTTTAATTATGATTTTTGCCTTTCTTATTAGATTTTTTAGCAACCATTATAATCAGAAGAGCAGTATTGCTGCACTTTTGTTCAATTTAAGAAAAAATTGGCAGCAGCAGTCGTCCGAATCTTTGAGTTCAAAAAAGCACGTCTCTGATGAAAGACCTGCGATGAATACGTTATGCTCCCCGTCTTGCTCGTAAGGAACTGTTATACACGACGTGAAAGAAAGCGGTAGGAAACAAAGGCAAAAATATTATTACATAAAGAAGCTTTACAAGACGAGCTCATGCTGTTAGAAAACTGTGAGCGTTCTCATTGATGTCTATGGCACGCAAATATTTCACCGTTCCGGAGAAGAAAATTTTCCTCCGGTATTTTTGCACTAGCTGTGTTGTGTAAACACTACACTCGAGAAGTGTAGAAAACACTTTTGTCCCGAACGAAGCCATGTATATAGGCTATTTTTCTCGTTCCCAGAGAACCGTCAACGCACTGCAGCCCTTAACAGAGATACTACGCGCTTGTTGTAAACAGCCACAAAGATGAAATCCACAAGTCGATGTCCAAGTCAGTTTTAGGAAGATTTAGAGACGAAAATAAAGCTAATATAAGCCAGACAAAACTAAACATCTGGCTGTGCATTTTACTTTTAGGACCGAAAATACTAAACACAGAGAGGGAAGAAGAAATGGGTTTCTGTGCACAGATTACCTGTTCTTTTTCTTTTCGGTCGGCGATAAGAAATCTTGAAAGAAGAAGCGACTCTGGCGGCCTCAATTAGGCGGCGGGAGGCTTGAAGCTTTGCTTTCTTGATGCAGTTAGTCGCGAGTAAAAAATAATAAGGAAGAAGAAACAAGCTGAAGAATTTTGTTAAGCTCTGCGCGCGTTTAAGTATACATCCGAACGGTATAGCGTGTTTAAGTTAAAGGATATTGTTACCCCCGCCCCCCTCCCCCGCAAAGAAAAAGGACGTAAACACGCGAACCATCAAATCTCCTTCGCCTTTTCCCAGTGCACTAAAACCTTCCAAAATTAAAAAAAAAAAATGGGAAAGAAATAATCATTCAAAGTACAAAGGCGAATATATAGATACCGAGTTTGATTCAATGTAGAGCGAATGCGTTAAAGAAAAACAAACAAAAGAAAAACCATCTCTCAGAAAAAAAAAGCTTTCGAACCGTCCGCTTCACCTCTTCGCTCTTCCTTCTTGCCAACTGTTTTGGGGTGAAGATTCACTCGGAAATGAGAGGCGAAAAAAAAAACGCTTTGAGCGCAGCAAAAACAAAATAACGGACAAAGAACAGCAGAAAAGATCACCGGAAGAAAAATGGCGAAGTGCGCCAGGGGAAACAGCGAGCGATTAAAGACAAACACCCAGAAGTATAAAATTCAACAGCTAATCGCACTGAACAAAAACGCCTGCGTTGGGGTAAGGGGAAGGCTAGGGGAAACGAAGTACAGTGGCGTGTGTGAGGACGTACAGCGGATGGGGACCAGCGATTTTCGGCTCTGCACTCGGGGATTTTCCTTCCGTCTAACCATCCTTTTTTTTCTTTCCCCACGAACCTTCCCTCGCCGTAAGACCTCCGTCGAGTAGCATCGATCGTCGACCGCCGCCGCGGAACACGGGAGCAGCGCTCTTTCGCCGCGTGTACGTATGTATTCGAGAAGCGCCAGAGAAAATTGGCGTGCGCGCGAAGTCAGACGCCAGCTGCCGCCACCGCCGGCGGCGCTGTGTGCGGTGTGCCCGACACGACACTGCTTAATCGCCGACGGAGCCGCCCTGCCTTCTCTTCTTTCTTCTGCTGCTGTTCAGGCCTAAGGGAAGTCGTCTGTTTGTCTGCACCATACGCCTCGCCTGTCGGGATGAAAAGAGGTGGCCACCGAATGTTGCTGAATAAATTCGCCATGTTTGGTCGGAGTGGGCTGAATCGAATCAACTAAGGGTGCTAACGGTAAAACGATCTTTTTACTTTTGGCGGCTGAGGCGCTGACCTGTATTTCCCGAAGCGCCAAAATAAGAGACGATTAATGGTAGCCTGCTTATGGAGCCGTCCTGTTTATGCGATGAATGAATTTATCTATGACAGATAAGAATTTCGTATTTTCGTAGCGTCGTCTGGAAAGCATGTGGGAGCGATCGTTAGTACACTGACTGCCTCGCAGAAACATCAGGATTACGCAACTATCGGTGGTGCGTCGTTCCGAGCAAGCACTCTCCACCCCACGAGCATATCGCATCTAGCCTGCGCATGGACGACAAAGTTATCGTACGCAGAACAAGCGCCGCAGTTTTCGGTCGCGTGAAACTAAGGTAATGTTGGTCATGAGAGTGATGAGCACAGGTCGCATATATGGGTTGCATATGACGTCACGAGAGCCGAGAAGAGGTGCGTAGTGCACGGCGCATGTCCTGACAACGATAAGATGAGGAGGAAATCATGCATGTTCTTTCCGAGCTTCTGCTCTGAAATGCAGCAGCCGCTATGATGTACCGCTGTAGAAGAGCGGCTGGGGGCTCTCGCGTAGCATCACAGTAAGTCTTTGCAAAATTTGCTGGGTCCTCTTGCCCGTGTGGAATTAAAGGTTGGCCAATAATATACCGTGTTGACCCTCTGCATCCTCGACCATTACAATGTAAAAATTGCTGGTGTTTTGGGCACAGCGGCAAAGCTTCCAAGTCGGCAAGGAGCTGCCGCTTTTGCAGCGGTGATTATGAATCTTTGTTCTTATAAGACTATTAGCTGCTTCCTTTGCAAAAGCAGTCACACAGCTGACGATCGCGCTTGTCCAAAGAGGTCCGATGAGCAGGCTGTCTTAGACATTATTCAACGCGACAGGTGCTCGCGCGCAGATGATTATGCCCTAGTAGCCAAAAGACAATATTATCCGCACCACAACTACCGATGTTGAGGCAATTATAACAAAGTCGGTTGTTGCTGCAGTATAGAGACGGCTGTTGCTGGTGTACTTGACCGCATGAATAATACTCTAAGCAATACTTTGCAACATATTTCCGCGCAGGCTGCTTCATCAACTATAGGTACTCTAACCCCGCCTACTTGCACAACTGAATATACGAAATAGATGGTATTCAACCTACCGTGCCTGACATACTGAACCAAGAGTGACCAAGCGTGACTCCCCCAGCAAGCAGAGATTCAAGTTCGCGAGGGTCACCTGCCATCGAGGTGACGCTTGTACACTACGGCAGCCGCCGGCTTCAATGCCTTCAACCCGAGTTCGGGCCTCTGGAGTTTCGCTCGACCTAAGCAATCCGTCCAGCACCATCGTTAACGACCGTCCAGCCCGAAATAGACATGCAGACGATGATTACCTCACCTTCCGTTGTGCTGCAGCAGCCTCGGGAGCCACCAATCTGCCAAGGTTCCCCAGACGAAGACCCGGAAGGCTGGCTGGAGAAATTTGAACGCGAGTCACTGTACAACAGATAGGTGGACGACTCCAAGCTTCAACACGTTTTCTTTTCGCTGGAAGGTGCAGCTAGTACATGGTTCGAGAACCGGGAGTCGTCCATAACGACGTGGAGTGTTTCTAAAGATCTGTTCCTGAAGGATTTCACCGCGCTGCTCCGAAGAGAACATGCTGATCTACGCCTTCAGTCCCGAACTTAGCTCCCAAATGAAAGCGTGCTGGTGCATTTCGAAGAGATGGCGAAGTTATTTCGTTGGGCTGACTCGGATATGCCAGAGCAGAAGAAACTCCGGTACCCTATGCGAGGTATAAAGGAGCAAATCTTTGCCGGGCTGGTTCGCAGTCCTCCGAACACAGCCGCAGAGTTTGTGTCAGAGGCTGCCACCATGGAAAGAATACTCGATATGTGGTTGCGGCAATACGAACGTCGGTCTTTGGCGATGACTACAGCAGCCACCGACATCATTACCACTGACACGCTTCGCGAAACCATACGAGGAGCTCCAGAAGCTATTCCCGGCTACGCCGCCTGCGTCAACGGTTTCTACTCCATCCGTGGTTATTCGGAAAGAAGTGCAACAGGCACTTACGACCTCAGCTCCCTTTCAGCCGTCCACAGCCCCACCGCTAATGACATACGCCGCTGTTGCTCGTCGCGCACGATCGCCACCTATAGTCGCCTTCAGAAAACACCATCTTCTTTGCGGCCGCCGCCACCTGCTCGTTACTATACTTTACTATAAAAGGGTTCTACTTACTATACTAACTGTATGTCACGTTGTGAGTGTTTGAAGACGCCGTATCGTGGAGAAAACGGGACTATGCTACGGAGAAATTGGGATTTAAATTGTTCTGCAATGTTTTTCAGCTCCACAACCAGGCCTTCTTTAATTTGAGAATGGCCATTTTCAGTGAAGCAAGAAAAAATAATTGGAAAAGTTGGTAGACGGTCCCTTTAAGTATCGGCAAAGTTGTACGATAATATGTATAGCCTTGGTCAGGAGTTCTTAGATCATGCTGTTAAGGGGAACAGTAGGGGCCAAACGAAATACGTAATATCCGCAGAACACGGAAACTGAGGAAAGTGGGAAGGGAGGAGGGATTCTTGTTTTTAACACTGCGGACTATCCGACGTGACTTTCTGACATGGGGCACCGTAAAATACTCCATTTTTGGCGATTGACACGACCTCCAAGGGGCGTCTCAATTGGTGCAGTAGAGAGGCTTTACGTATGACTTCTTTCTGGATCATCCAATGAGAAATTGCGTTTGTTTTGAAAGTTCGCGAAAATCGCGCACTTTTCCGTCGATAGCAGCAAAGAGTCAGAGTCTGGTTTCAAGAAAGTGTAAATGAATAAACGGGAAACACAGAATTCGTTGCCTGGAGTTGACAATGACCGCTGCCATTTGGCCATTTAGACAGGAGACATGATAGAAAAACAGCGCAAAAGGCGTGCACGGAGGAGAAGAACGGACAGGACGGGCGCTGACTCACAACTGAAGTTTATTGAAAAAAACACACAGATATATAACCCAGCCAAGCAGCACCATTCAATTGGGTGCAAATTGCGTTAGTGAACCGTCAATCGCTTTAACAGATAATGAGGTTGAGTTTCTTGAACGTGGTGTGTGTGGGGGGGTTATCATGATTCTCTTGTTTAATGTGCGGTTTGGTGCTGCTTGGCTGGGTTATATATCTGTGTGTTTTTTTCAATAAACTTCAGTTGTGAGTCAGCGCCCGTCCTGTCCGTTCTTCTCCTCCGTGCACGTCTTTTGCTCTGTTTTTCTATCATGTCACCATACCAACTCGCCCAGATGTCTCTTCTTTTACAGGAGACAAAATCAGCACTTCCCGGGCTGATTTTTGTAAATCAGCTAAACGACAAAAGGAAACTTCAGGTATACAACACCTGTACCGATAGCGATTTTGCCATGCTGCTTCATCAAAAATACTTGGAATATACCTATGAAATTATAGCCGCGACAATTCGATAAATACGAGAACCCCGTTTTTTGTGAGCTGCCTTTTTAGACCCGCTCCCCTCCCCCCTCCCCCCCCACACACACATGAACACGTGCACGACATGCACGGACACAATCTATGACTGTAGATACTATTCATTTTATACGTATTTTAAACTGATTAAGACTTTGCATCTACCCACGGCAGCCACCTGCTAATCTCTTTACTTCCCTATAAAAGACGAGAGAAGGCTTTTTCTCTCTTCTCTTTTCCACCTGTCAACCATGGAGGATGGCAGGTCTCAGCTGGTTCTTCCATGTACCAACCTTGGCCGATGACAGGTATCATCTGATCCTTCCGTGTACCAACCTTGGCCGATGACAAATCTCATCTGGTTCTTCCTTATACCAACCTTTGGCCAGTGACAGGTATCAGCTGGTTCTTCCGTGTACCAACCTTGACAGGTGAAAGGTCTCAGCTGGTTCTTCCATGTACCAACCCTGGCCGATGACAGGCATCAGCTGATTCTTTTGTGCACCCACCTCGGCCGGCGACAGATCCCAGCTAGTTCTTCCGCGTACCAACCTTGGCCGGGGACAAGTGTGTGACACCGCTTGTATTTGGCTTTCGGCTCCAATGGGGCCTTAAAGCTATCACGTAAAAAAAAAAAAAATCTAGAACATTTATCAATAAATAATTTTGTGGATGTTATCTTCGACAGCGTTCATCCTTAACGCCTTTCCGTGCTGATAAATTTTAAATAAACCACATGCTATATTAAACGATCACAGGTCTAGAAACGTACATAAAGGTTGAAGGCTCGATACGAGTGAGGTCGCCTCTTTCAGTTCGCTCTGCTTTCCGGCCAATGCAGAGGCTTTTGTGATTTCAATTGATTCGCACGGAGTGGATGAAATGTATTTAATTGACGTAGCTATGATACATTAATGTCTCGTCCGATTCATATGAGCCCTTGAGATGAGCCCGCATTTTATGCCTGTCAGACGATCATTTTTAGCTAATCGAACCTCGTATTTAGGTAAGGCCTCATGGCGCATGAAAATCACCTTAAAAAAAAAAAAAAGAAAACTAGTTGTAGTTTATCTCTGGTAACCCTAGTTGAATTGCGATAGCAACGGCGGAAGCTTCGTTTGCTTGATACACTGTTCCCCTATCAAGCCCTATCAGTGTAAGGTGCTACATTATTGGGGACACTTAAGCTCCTCCTTTTAAGAGTATGACGCGAGAGCGTGAGCTACCAGCCCACATATAAATGAGAAGAGTTCAATGCTGCTGAACCGAATGTGGAGCGAAAGCATTAGCTGCGGGTGACCGAGAATTCTTCATCTTCTTCGTCCGCTTCTTCTCCTTCGTCTTGTTCTTATTCGTCTTAGTCTTCTTCGTCTTCTTTTTCTTTGACTTCGTCTTCTTCGTCGTCTTCGCGGCTGTTCAAGGTCAAAAGTGGCCCTTCCCGGGACTACGCGACGGGCCGAAACCTGGCGTAGTATTGCTATCGCAATAAAAACGTCACCATGGCACCTATTAAAAATTGCCGCCTCACGGTCCTACAAGCGTTTCACTACACAGTGTAAACGCAATATGTCAAACCCTTGCTGTATTCCAGGCGCCAAAATATGATCAGGTTTAACCCTGCTACACCCAGTTAGGCGAAGTGAAAGCGTCGTTTTGCTTGGTTTCGCTTTGTTAAGCTCTGGTTTAGACATGGGCAGACATGGTTTTGCAGCGATTAAATTGCCGAAAATATCTGCCGTCAAAGGTCAAGTGGTGATACATCATAGGTGATGCCATGGTTAAGCTATATCATCGCGCTAAAAACTCTGGCTCGTTGAAGGTCAATTGGCCTGCCAGATTGACCTTGGCGGATACATGGCTTAGTGAAGCGGGGAAAAACATCAAGCACTGACACTTCGCTGTGCCTAGTTATCGTTGACAAACATCAGGGTAACATCGCGTACTTTCAGAGCATCGCTATGACAGCGACATCTGAAGGTGTCGTGCCTGTAAACCCCACAGGCAACGGAGCAAGCAATACGGTTCTGCGCACCCACACCTTCCTTGACTAGTTCGCGAAGTCGCCGCATCATATTTACTATAGCGTCAGTTTTGTGAAAATCGTCAATACTGCCCAAAATTGAGCCCGATTGCATGATGACGTTTGACCTAACTCTGCCTCTCACCTTGTTTGTAAACTAGTCACTCTCGGCTCAGTCTGCCGGCATCAGTGTGTTACTTTATTTCAATGAACCATTCTTTCTACCCTTTCTTATTGTGAAAGGCGACAACAGCCCAGAGCCGCTAAGTTCCGCTCACAGAGCGACAACATGCTGCGCCAAACGTGTGGCCTTGGGGAATCTGTTGTTCGCCAGCGTTTCTCTTTGTTTTGGGTCCATCATACGCCACGCTGCGTGACTTCGCAGACCACACCCGTTCCAGGCGCGCCCGTGGCGACTACGGAACGGTCGCCACGGCCAACGGGATTAGCGCGGAATCAATACTACACGGCTCTGCGCGGGCTCACTCTGTAAACACACACATACATCGTACGCCTTGTGACGTGCTGTGGCGACCAAGTCGCTCCGCGCGATCAGACAGATCCACCCTGTATAAGCGAACCGGGCCGAGCGCAGGGTTAGGGGCTGATCAGTTTTGCGTTATTGTTTGCTTCTCTCTGCACCTCCTCTCTGCGCGATCAGCGCTCAAACTGATCTCCGTTATATACGCTCGCTTTTTTCTTTACCTATAAACATGGCCACCTCCGGCAATGAATAGCATTCAACGAAAGAAGAAAAGAAAAAACATGTTACGGAAAGGATGGCTGTCCAGACGGCAGAGGGAGGGCCATCGGGCTTCAATGCTGGCCGATAGAGGAGGAGGGAGAAAGTGCTGGCGCGTATGTTTGCCGCGGCTGGGCGGGGTATAAGGCTTCCTCGAACAGCTGTCAGCGCTCAAATCAAGAGCGATGAGCCCGGATTTCGGCCGGACCGGAGGAGGCGAAAGCACGCCGCGCGCCACCCGTACTCGGGGCGGACTGGCCGGACGCAGCTATGCCACGCGGCGGCACGGGGCTTGTATGTGTATATTCTGAGCTGGAGCGCAAACTCGCGCGCCTTCCATCACGCCAACGCGATGCTGCGCTGGGCGCCGGCACCATTCCGAACTAGTCGGTCGCTTTGAGAAGCGCTGCCATTTTCTCTCCGCTCTCCCTCGCAGGCGCCCTTAGAACAGGGCATGCAAAAGAGAACAGAGCGATTCTCACGCGCGAATACGGGCGAACGCTACGTGTAATGGATACACGAGGATCGGGGTTTTTTCAGCAACGTCTAAAGAATTGATTCTTATGCAAAGACGGAGCTTCGCCTTACTTTGTACGTGTCCTGGAGAGGCTTTGCAAGCCACAGAGTAGGCTTTTCGTCAGCTTTGGGAGTAATATGCGCCGATATTGAGGTGGTTTGCTGTAACACGGAAGAGCTTGTCATGCCGCACCATTTGGACACATTCTGGCCTCTGGGGATTGATGATAAAAGACAAAGATTGATGGTTCAAAAAGAAAACAAGTTTTTTTTAGCATGGATGTTTTCATTCTGCGAGAGGATGCCGTTGCTAAAGAGAAGAGCGCACCGACAGAAGTCCTCACTGACGCAAACGCTCTCCGGCCAGGCTTGTTTCTCAACAGTGGAGATATTATTTCTACTTTATGCATACCGGCGAAATAAACAGGCCGCGGTGGTACCTTAGTTACGTAGGCTCTTAGCCTTGAAAAGACACCGAGGAGAATTCCATACAATTATTTTTTCAGTAAATATATATTATCTGGTTCTCAATGGATGTGTCAACGCAATTGTCCAGTAGGAAAAAACAAATATGTGGTGGTGAAAAATAAATTCACGAATTTTTCCACTATCAATTCGAACTATTCAAGCACACATCGAAAGCGACTGGTTGCCGCTGGTTTGAAGTCAATGGCTGTGAAGCATATAGCCTCTGAGATTCGCGCACAAGAATTCTGCGTCGACGCATACAGTCTATTGAAATCAGCCCTTGGTAGCGACCCCCGTACTTCTTTTTCTTTCTCATATTCTAGTTATTAGAAGTCCCCTTTTCAAGAAAAATGGTCCTTTTATGATTACCTCATATCAGGCCATCGACACAGGCCAAAGTGTTGTCCGTTTAATGACACATGGCCCTGAGGGCACGCGTTGTGCCTCCCGCGTGATCCCTCTGTTGTTTACCGCGTGTTGGTCCCCTATTAACACTATCCTGCCTCCACACAGCATCTTGATAGAGGTCTCCTCCATGGGCGGGACTGTTACTGCGCCTTTTGCAGTTCCCACTCGGAATAACAATTAGCTGCTAGAACCGCTCATTTCTAGCGCTTGAAGAAGGCAAAATGACGCCATCCAGAATGAAGACGCTGCGGCTAAATAAATTGGCGTGATGCTCAGAAAACGCCCGAAAGCTTGGAAGCGGGTGCTTTCAATAATGTGAGACGCTGATCTCATATCTTGCGCCTTGCACACTTTGCAGTTGCAACATATGGACAAGAATTTCGATGATTGGCGGAAACACCGCATAGCTGCAAAGCTATCCCTTGTAACTTTCCTCCCATGAGTTAGAACTGGTTGTATGGAGACGTTTCTCTGCAAGACGATGTCGATAGGGGTGCATCTGCACTGTCATTGTTTCTTTTTTTCTCAACTTTCACCGGAAAGTCCGATGAGGCAGGACTACATGTACAGCCCAAATCAAAGGACGTGCGAGGCCATGCTGTTCTACGCCGTGACCTACAGCACCAAAAATCATAAAGGTATATATATATATATATATATATATATATATATATATATATATATATAGAGAGAGAGAGAGAGAGAGAGAGAGAGAGTTGCAGGCGGGCACTATTTGCCCATTCTAAATATATTTAGAGTACAGGGGTAAGCTAGCCACAAAACCACAAAACGCCTGAAAACCGAAATATGCGGCCCGGAGACAACTTCAGCAGTTCATCGAGACTCGCATATGGCGCCAGACATAGACCACCATGGTTATATTTAATCATTGCGTTTTTGTGCTGTGTATATTCTTGAATTGGTGAAAAAATTGCGCCGAACCCGCAAGAAAGAAGACGAGACGCAGGAGCGCCTGTATCTGAGGTCATGATCATCATCATCATCGTCTTCTTCCTTGTGGTGTGCATGGTTCGGCCCAATTTTTTCACCAATTCATGTATGCACCAACTATCCCAAGAAGCGGTGGTAATGTATATTCTTCCTCGGGGCTTTCTGTGCGATGCTTTGCAAGGTCCAGAATAAATACTAAAACGTTCCTTTGCAATTGGCAACTACGCCTGGTATAACTTCGTTACTTTCTCTGCCAGTTTTTCCCCAACTATTTTCAGGCAGCAATTCCACAACAGTCAATACTGCCTCACCCGATCGAGAAATAGAGCGACTGAAACAACGAGAGTCGTCAGAATCGGCCTCACGTCCTGTGGGAAAAGTATTGCGGATTCTTCAAAATGGGCACCGGCTATATTCCTTGATCCTGTTCTCGCTTTTTTTTTTTCCTTCTTAAAAGCAAGGATGTCAATTTTTCAAGCCTTGGACGTTTTACTCTGATTGGCTCTGAGACATTCGTAAAGGATCGAGTGCTTCGCGGCCTGCGGCTAGGAAAGATGCTAAAAAAAAAAAAAAAAATGAAATATTTTTCGTTGTGCATCGCTCCCCTCACCAAAGAAGAGGATGGAACAACGGCAAGCCGGAGAACATTTGACGGCGCCCGAACATATTTTATGTCTTGTTGAGCTCGATAGGCGTTTTAGTCGGATTGAGGCTGGAATCGCTTGATAGGGTCTGTACCTATACGAAATCACGTTGTCAACAAAAGCAGCAGAAAAAAAGACCGCAGTGTAGTAAAATAAAACGCCACACATCTTTTAGCTTCAAAGCCGAGACGGCGTCTCTATCGACGTCATTTCCTGGAAGGACTTCCGTACGTCTCAGAACGCCGAAGAAAGTTCTGTCGCGCCTTCCTGCCCGAGAAACCTTCCCGCTATGTTCGGGCTGTGTTCGTTCCCCTCAAAACGACCTTAAACCGCCGACATCAGGAGGAGGCCCTCGAATGAGAGCAGGCAGCCGTGTAAGAATCCTGGCTTCGGTAATCGCTCCTCGCCAAAGCCGTTAGTCCCTGCTAGGTTTGCAATAAAGGACGCCCCCCACACGTGTTTCTAGAGGACATCCTATCTGGAGGAAAGCGGGAAGACTGAGCCCTCAATGGGTCTCTCTCAACAGGAGCAAGCCGAGACGAACTTCCGCACTCAACGACACACAGGCCAGCCGCTCCCTTCCGCGAGACACGCTGAGGTGAAACTCAATGGGCTCTCCCTCGCGTCGGCCGAGACGCAGCAATCAGCGCGTTCTGGCTGCGGTGAGACCATTAAGCAGCCAGCGAAAGCCTTCTCTTCGTCCTCTTTCAGCCGGGGAACACAGGAAATGAGGCGTCGCCGAGCTGCTGTGTGCCGTGGGATGCGGGGGATTTCGTAGTCTTGCAACAAGCCCCACCACCACTTGAGGAGAACGTGGAATCCCACTGTCCATGCTTTCTGTGGTGACGCTGGAGGGATGCTTTTGCGTGCCGAGCAGTAAGTGCTTCTCAGGTTGGATGTCCCGCTGGTTCTTGCGATGTCATTTCAGTGTGCACCTGCTACTTGGTTCAGCACACGGCGCGATGCCACACCGGTCACAGGCGATCGCAAGGTCTCAGAACTGGTCCATTTATTCAGGATGACTTATATGAAACCTGTAGCTGCAGCAAGACTTAGACATTCGTGTGGCGGGTGTGAATAGACACGGGGTCTCACTTAAGACGAAAACCTTTAATGGTTCCTACTCACGGCGTCCGGCGTCCTGTCCCCCTACAGCTGTCAATCAAATGACGTTATCAACCTAAACATATCATAATTATCCTTTTCTACCGTGACGAAGATAGTAATTAAAAACAAATAAATCCTGTCTCCACCGCGAATCGAACCCATTCCTTGGATCACCAGACTAAAGCTTCAACCAACTGCGCCAAGCAGAGATCGTGAAACGCACATCACAATTCTCCTTGGCTACCTTGATGATGATAGTAGCGATGGCAATGAAGCTGCAATTATTGATAACGACAGTGATGACATTAGCAATGATAATGACGATGCATTTAGTTGATAACGATAATGAGAGCAAACGTGATGCACCATGCGCACCAGCAACGCTCAGGCTTTCGCATTTTTGCAGTGTAAATTCCGCAGTCCTCTCGGAGTTTTTCGGCCTGCTGTATGAACAAATCGCAGTCGATGGGTGTGTCCTCTTATGCGGCAATTTATTAGGCACTTGCAGCAAAAACCGAGTCCATTGAAGATTCCTTACTCAGGGACACAATCCAAGGGATATCTCGCCAGCCCTTACGCGGTGTTGCTTTTAAACTGCTTTTCACTTGCGTACTGCGCTGGTGTGCTAGCATCAGCGTCAAATTTCAATCGAATTATGCAGGTCGCCACTGCTAAAGAAACGATGCGCAAGACATATTGTGTTTGTTATTGCCTACGCTGTTGCGGCTTTCGGTGCTTAGTAGTTATAGTACAGCGCAATGGCTCATTATGGTTACGGCGCCGCGGTATGACGTCTGAGCTCTTTTGTCGTCGATGCCGTCGACACCAAGTCGGTGCAATTGCTCGAAGTTGAAGCTCCCGTTCTCAGTTTTACTCATTCATCTCGGTGAAACTTGGAGGGGTCGGTCACCTACGCGGTATGTAGGAATTTTCAGTTTTCGCACTTGCAACTGCGGTGCACGGCGATGAAGACGAGGGCATTATTTACAGCAAAGGAGATCATCTGTAATCCAGCTACCTATGTAAAATTACAAATTAACGATGGCAGTGGCGGCAGTGGTGGTGGCGGTGGCGGTGTGTGTGTGTGTGTGTGTGTGTGTGTGTGTGTGTGTGTGTGTGTGTGTGTGTGTGTGTGTGTGTGTGTGTGTGTGTGTGTGTGTGTGTGTGTGTGTGTGTGTGTGTGTGTGTGTGTGTGTGTGTGTGTGTGTGTGTGTGTGTGTGTGTGTGTGTGTGTGTGTGTGTGTGTGTGTGTGTGTGTGTGTGTGTGCGTGCGTGCGTGCGTGCGTGCGTGAAAGAGACAGAGAGAGAGAGAGAGGGGGGAGGTAGGTGTTAGGGTCGTTGCTAACACATCGGAGATAATTTGAGGACCCGTTGGTAGTGCTTGCAGAAAATAATCGCAGCCCCTTACGAGCAGCGAGGCACTACTGCTAGCGGCGATTGACGATGAAAAATGTGGTGGTTTTCTTACAAATAGGACATAACATAGCGTACCATATATGAAAATGTATTGATTTCCATTACAGGGTTTTGGCATATCATGAAAGTGATATCCTTCTTTCTGAGGTCTACGTTAAAAACGTTTAGTACGGTAATTAATGAAATGAGTGCAAGGCAACACTTTCGGTACCATTGTCGGAAATTGTCTTGACTTAGGGCTCGTGCTTAAGGTTAAATTTACTTAAGTGACGCAGTGTAGCGTGGAGTGGACTGTATAAATTTTCGGTAAGTATTGAAAACGGTGTGGCACAGTTCTCTTCTTGGTTTTCAGATTATGAGGACAAATTTAAATTCATACCTGAATTCCAAATGGCCACTGCTAACCTCAGCCACTGCAATTGTGAATTGTCAAAATATTACCGTGCTAGGTTTGTTTAGCAACAATTTTGTGTCTTCAGAGTTTTTCACTGTCTGCGTATAATAAAAGGTTCCAGATTGAAAGCCTTAAATTTAGATCAATTTTCAAGGAACCTTCATCTCAGAGCTGCCCCATCAGAGATCTATTTGCCACAGTAGAGTGCATCTGCTTTCCACGGTGCACTTAATTGGCACAAGTCTGTCAGCATCGAGAGAACTTCAACTACGCGAGGACAGTGGAAAATTAACCATCAGCATGACACTGAGTTAAAACACAGACAGCACTGTCCGCAAGGCAAGCCCTGCGCCGCTCCACTCTGCGTCGAAACGTATCCGGCCTCTCGCCATTGAATGGATGGAGTCCATTCTTCGCGTACACCAAATCCGGAAGCAGCCCTCCACAAAGGCGCCTGCGAACACATACATCGACGTCGTCAAAACGAGCCGCTTCTCTCGGGAGGCAGTCCACTTCGCGCCGGACGAGCCCGGAGACAGTACAGAGCGAAGAGAAAGGGGAAACTGAAGGGAGGGGAGGTATATTCGCGCCCATCAAACGGAAGCGGCAGCTGGAAGAGGGCTGAAACTGCGCCGCTCAAATAACGGCGCCAATTCACAGTCACTCAATCGCCAGGTCGCGCCACTGCCCAGCCAGAGTGGACGAGAAAAAAAAAAAAGGAAAAAGGGATAGGACAGGAGTGCAAAGGGTCGTAGCTGGCAGCACTCGGGGGAGAAGAAGCGTCAGAGCCAGGGGCGCGGTTGCGCAAGGGAACGCTTAAAACCCAAAGGGATCTTCGAGGCCGTATTCGAGTCAGTCGTAAAACAGGAAGGAACGGCATCCGTTCGCGCTGCTTCGGCCTTTTGCCGAAGTGGAAGCAGGGCCGCTGGCCGAGAGGACCACGTCGATGAAAAACGGGATGCGCCGCGGACCGCGTGCGAGTCCCGCAAGTGTTCGGCCAGGTTGCGTGCAGCACGGCGTGAAGCCACGGGTGGAGAGGGATCGCTCGGAGGAGGGCTGTAGTCGGGAGGTTGCGGTGACACCTCCGGTGACACTGCCTTAGTATAATCGGAGGGCTGAGATCTCTTCACTCAGAAAGAGTTGCAAACGAAACGTCATAACCATTGTCAGCAGGAGTGCCAAGGGCACAGTGCTACGCACCAAACTCCGTCATTGTCTTTCAGAAATAACAACCTGACAAGTACTTCAGTCAAACCAGTGGCAAACTATACTCGTCACCCTGGGTTGTGCCCCTGGCGAATCAATGCTCGCTATAACGTGCAATGCGAGCTAGCTCTGGATCATCTTCGGAGGTAGCACGTGCTGAGCATTTCGTTGAGCAAACCTGGTGGTGGTAAAAATATTTTAATGAAAATGATTAGGAGGTTGTAGCGGCGGTTGGAGTCCTCAGTCCGGAACCCCATTGGCGTAGGCTGCTGTCCGCGCTCTTCCGATGAGTTCTTTTTGAACCCTTGCGTCCGAGCTGGTCAGAGCTGCCTCCCACCCCTCCTGCGTTGGCTGGTTATTAATAGTGACAGTCTGATTTCGCTGGCATGCCCACACCATATGGTATAGGTCCGCCTTCTCCCCGCAGAATTTGCATTGTGAGTCAAATGACTCTGGATCTATTGCGTGTAGTCTGCGTGGATTGTTAAAAGTGTTGGTCTGTAGCTTGCGGAGGTGTATCTCCTCCCCTTTGTCTAGTGTCTTTGCCGGTGGAGGGTAGACCCGGCGAGATAATCTTAAGTGCTGAAGTATTTCGGTGTAAGTTAGCAATGGGATAGGAGGTTCCACGAGATCCGTATTGGGTGCCCGGGGGAGAAATGCTCGGGCTGAGGCGTGTGCGCTCTCGTTCCCTGGGATGCCCTGGTGACCTGGTACCCATACTAAGTGTTTATCCATGGGTTGGTAGCCACGGGTGTAACTATCTTGCAGGATTTTAGCTGCTAGCGGTGCAATCCTGCCCCTGAGGTAATTGCGATATGCTGTCTGTGAATCTGTAAGAATGTATTCTGAGGTAGTGTGTGTCGCAGCTAGGGCAATTGCCACTTCCTCCGCAGCCAGTGTGTCATGGCTGTGTAATATTAGTCCATCCACTGTTTTATCTTGGTGTACTACCGCAACGGCCGCCATTCCCTGTTCAGGACCCGCAGCATCGACATAGAACACGCCCTCGCGCCCGCCGTAGTGCCTTTTTATAGCTTCCGCTCGTGCTTGTCTTCTTGGCTGGTGAAAGTCGGGGTGCATATTCCTCGGTAATGGAGTTCCCTTGAATTGTCCTCTCCATGAGGCTGGGATGTCGCTTTTAGGGTCTAGCTGTTCGGGGCAATTGATGTTCAAATCGTTCAAGACTTGTCGGCCAGTCAGAGTCGTGGAGAGTCGTACCACCTGCGCCGTGAGGTGTGCCTCAATCAGCTCGTCTACCGTGTTGTGGACGCCCAGTCGTAAAAGCCGGTCCGTCGATGTCGTAAGAGGGAGGCCCAGGGCCTTCTTGTAGGCTGTTCTGATTATGACGTCGAGGTTCTTGATGTCAAACTTCTTGAGACGAAGGTAGGGTGCCGCATAGACGATGCGGCTCACGACGAAGGCCTGCACCAGTCGGAGAGTATCTTCTTCGCGCATCCCTGATTTCCGCGTCGTTATTCTGGCGATCATCCTGCCGACTTGCTCGCTCACGAGGCGGAGTTTCTGGATGGCGAGGTGGTTGTTGCCCTTGTTATTGATGCATAGACCCAGTATCTTAACGGTCTGAACTTCCTTTATGGGTGAGTTGTCAACGTGGATGTCGATCGTGGCCTGATTTTTGTGCTGGCGGAAGACTAGGAGTTCACATTTTTCGGGAGAGCAGGTTAGTCCACACGCTCGTGCATAATTCTGAACTGTTGTTGCCGCTGTTTGTAGTTGTTCTTCCATCATTCCCATACTACCCCTAGTTGTCCAGATGGTTATATCGTCAGCGTACAGGGCGTGTCGTATGCCCTGTATCTGATTTAGAAGAGGTGGAAGATTGCGGAGTGCAATATTGAACAGAAGTGGGGATAATACTGCCCCTTGCGGAGTGCCTCTCGTGCCCATCTTCACTTGCGTTGTTTGTTTAGTGCCGATGCTGATGTTGACTGTTCTGTCTTTAAGGAAATCATAGATGTATGAGTAGACTCGCTGGCCACAGTTGGTGGTCTGGAGATTTTGGAGGATTGTGGAATGTTTGACATTGTCAAACGCTCCTTTGAGGTCGAGGGATAGAAGTGCTCGGTCACTGTTTCTGCGTGCTGGATCAATGACTTCGCGTTTGAGTTGCAGAAGCACATCATGGGTGGACAGATGTGCTCTGAATCCAAACATCGTGTGTGGCAGTAGCTCGTTGTTCTCTAGATAGTTGGAGAGACGTGCGTGGACTGCCTTTTCCATGAGTTTGCCTGCGCACGACGGGAGGGATATGGGGCGTAGGTTTTCAATGCTGATTTTCTTGCCGGGTTTGGGGATAAAGTGTACATTGGCTGTTTTCCATGCCTGTGGAATGGTGCCGATGCGCCAGCATTCGTTAACGTAATCCGTAAGTTGCTGCAGTGCCTCCGTGCCGAGGTTGGTTAGAAGTCCGACCGTAATTTTGTCTTGTCCCGGGGCTGTACCTCGGCGCATATCTGCTAGTGCTGCTATGATTTCTTCTAAAGTGAAGTCTTTATCTAGGTCTTCGTTCGGTTCCCCCCGGTATTCTGGATTTGAGGGTTCTGCGTCTCTCGAAGTGCAGATATAGCGACGCGTGAGTTCATCCATGAGTTCATCATCCGTGCCTTGAAAGTTGTGTAAGGCTCGATGCAAATTTCTACGTTGTTCACTCTTCGATTTCGGTGGATCAATTAGGCATCGGAGAAGGTTCCACGTAGTCTTGCTGTCTAGGCGACCTTTGAGGGATTCGCACCTTTTTAGCCAATTGGTGCGAGCGAGGTCCCATGCGTATTGGTCTGCTTGAGTAGTTAGCTTCGCTATTCGAATTCTGAGTTTTCGATTGTGCCTTTGTTTCTTCCACCGTTTTATGAGACTACGCCTAGCTTCCCAAAGGTGTAGAAGATGGTTGTCAACAGCTGGGTGGTCCTCCGTGGTGGCAAGGGTTTTTGTGAGGTTTTCTTTAAGGTCGAGAATAGATGCCGCCCACTCTTCGTAACTAGTTATTTGTTCCGATGTAACTAGTTTAGTATCCTTCCTGAATTTCTCCCAGTCTGTCATTCTGGCTTGCCCACGAGGTTTGCTGTGCTTGTTGCTTTCAAAGATGGTCTGCAGCATGTAGTGATCGCTGCCTAAGGTCTCTCCCGTATTGAGCCACTCATAGTTGCGGGCGTTGCGGACGAGCGTCAGGTCGGGGGAGGTATCCCGAGTTATGCTGGTACCGACTCGAGTCGGATGCTGCGGGTCAGTAAGTAAGGTGAGTGCCATGTCAGCGATGGCGGAAGCTAGTTTCCTGCCTTTAGTGTCTTCCTTTGGATATCCCCATAATGGGCTAGAAGCGTTAAAGTCGCCGACTATAGCTAGGGGAGCTGTGTGAGCTTCTCTTAGTGCTTTGATAAAGATAGCGTCAAAGGCTGCGCGGCGCTGTTTGGGGCGACTATATATATTGAGTATATAGGTGCCCTTGCTGTTACGGTGTTGTGGTAGCAACTTTATGAAGGTATATTCAATGTCGCTGTGTAGGTCAAGGTCTACAGTGGTTGCTGTGCATGATTTGTGGACCAAAATACATGTCGAGGGGTTTGTTTGATGTGTTGAGTATCCTCTGATCTTAGCCTCCATATTTACTTCTTGCAGGGCTATTATTTGCGGCGCATGAGAATAAGAGTCTATGTATTGTTGTAATGTTTCCCTCTTGCGCTTTAGTCCCCTGCAGTTCCATTGTAGGATGGTGAGTTTAGGTCTTGGTTGTGGCGCCATGTTGAGGATTAGAAATGTGTGTCGGATCCTGTGGTGGATCTTCAGGTTCTTTATCAAGTTCAGGGATGACTAGGCGACGATTTCCCATTTTGCCCTGTAGTTTTGTGCCCTTGTTGTGAGAAACATCCGAATATTCCTGAATTTTTCGGTCAATTCTAATCTCCTGCGCTTGCATCCTGATTAGAACTGGTTCAAGTTTTTCCATCATGGGCTTGATGACTGATTCTAACATGCTTTTGATTGTCGTCTCGATCATAATTTGTAATTTATTGGCCATGAGATCTTGGACTGTGTTTTCCAAGCGGGTAATGCGGTCCTGTGTTTCGGTGTTCTCAATAAATTGCGGCATGGGTGCCTGCGGTGCTGCTGCCTGCGGTTGTGGTACCTGCGGCATTGGCGCCTGCTGTGGCGTCTCTAGTGCAGTTTGCCTGTCGATAGTGCTAGTATTTAGCTCCTGTGGGTACGGAGGGTGTACCTCTTCCTTGTCCTCCTCCATCGGACATGCCTGTTGTGTCAATGGAGGTAATGTGTTCTTCGGGTTGGCTGCGACGCCTAATTGCTCTTTTAATTTCCTATTTTCTGACTTTAGTTTCTCGATCTCTGCTTTAAGTTGTTTGTAAGCCAACGCTTCGGGGGAGGAGGCAGCTACATCTGCCCAGCTCACCTTGCCGTCGTTGCGCTGGTCCTTGTAATGGGGTCCTGTTGTTTTCTCAGCTGGACGACTGCCGGTGGGGTGCGACGCCTTGTCGCTAGTGTCACGTCCTTTGCTTGATGACCGGGAGCCGCGTGGTCCTGAGTTGCTGCTGTTGGACTGGGCCCGTTGGGTCAGTCGGTCCCCGCTGTTAGATGTGCCTCTGCGGCTGGACCGGTCCCGAAACTTGGCCCTGGACTGGTGACTGTCTTGACCTGTCTTGGATTTGGCTGGTTGTGATGTTCGGTACTTGAACTTGCATTGATTCGACCCCATGGGATGTGGGCCTTCGCACACTGTGCACTTGGGTTGGCAGTCATGGGCTTCTTGAATGTCGTCCTGGCCACACTGCGGACATCGTGACTGCGCAGGGCAAGGGCAGACATCCGCCCGGTGTCCAAGTTTCCCGCACAGCAAACAGGCTGGTGTTGTTTTCTTGTACAGGCGCACAGGAAGCGCCTCTCCGTAGTAAAAGACGTGAAAAGGGACCTTTCTTCCTTCGAAAGTGACGGCCGCTTTGTTGGAGGAACCTAGTTTTCTCACGCTCACCACTGGTGCGTCCGGGGAGCGAAGCGCTTCCGTGATGTCTTCGTTGGAAACCCTAGGGTCCACCTGTATTACTCCTTTACATGTGTCGTCAGAAGGCCGGAGGTAGGAGTACACTGCGTGTGCTGTGTCCCCTAGTTTAAGTTCTTGAATTGCGAGGATCTTTCTGATTATTTCGGCATCTCGTACGCCGACGACGATGATGTTTTGTTCCCAAATGGGCCAAACGCTGAGCGCTGCTGATGTGTTATTAATGCCTGCTGCCATGTGCAAGGAGCTTCCGAGAGTGTTGCTTCCCCTGAATTTGCTGAGATCCAGCGTTCCTCTAGGTTTGATTATGATGACTGCATCTTGCTTGTCGAGACGCGGCTGCGGAGGAGGCTTCCAACGCTTGACTTGCGTGCGTGGCGTCTCCTGCAGCGGCGTATCAGCTGCGGCGGTGAAGTGGCCATCTGGCGTTCGTCCTTTCTGCCGTGCCGAGCGGTTGTTACGGGCTGATGCGCGTTCCCACTCTTCTATCTTGCGTTGGATGTTGGCTTCTGTTACTTTGTCGAAAACTGGCGTTTTCGCCTGCGGAATGGTGACGATACGCATTCCATCCGGGTCGTACCCCGTCAAGGTTGTCATGATTTGCGGCAGAGTTTGAAAACGACGGCTTCAATACACAAGATTACACAGGGTGCTATGTCATCCTTGTGAAAGCTTGCACTTTTTTTCGTGGCAGTGTGCCGAAGTTGCGCATGAAGAAAAAGCGAGAGAAACAACAATAATAGTAAGAAAAAGAAATCAGTGATCACCAGTCCGCAAGGGTTCGAAACGATTAAACTTAAATCATGTGCTAAAGCTGTCTGAGTTGTTTGCCCTTTCGCTTATGGGGAAAACGTTTGCGCCTGCCCTTTACTTATTTTCCCCCCAATATATATCCAAATTTACTGCATGGTATACCTTCTCTGGACGTGTTTGAGCAATAATTTCGCACTGGAATGGGCATCCAACGCGAGATAAAGGGCTCTGTGATTTAATGGGTATACATTTCTCCTTTTATAGCGTCGCGGTGTATGCTCCAGCAAAAGACCATCATTTTTAAAAGCACATAAAAATTACCCGACTTCGCCTATGTCCATAGCAGACTAAGTTAGCCTCAAATACGGAGGCTCTGCTGCCTTTTTTAACTAAGCGGTGGGGAAGAGGGAAGGCTGGGTTGCAGAATCCTTTTATTCATTTTATCTTCGTCTGGGTTTATTTTGAAAAGGGATGATTTGTATATATATAACGCATCGCCATTTTGGTATACCCAGGTTTTTCATGGAGCAAAATTAACCTCTCGTGATGGCGCACGTTCTCTGAGGCGTGAAGTTAGGAAGACAGGAAGAGGCCTTTAAACGGATCTCATGTTGACCGTGCAGGATAGCTATGGCGTTCATTAACAAAACTCTCTTTGCATCTTTAAAAGTCAGATGGTGATCATTAAATCTAGATAGAAATGTATGCATAGCTATGATCATCATAAAATGTACTACCTACTTCGCTCATAAGAAATAAATTTAACTTTTTTTTCGCATATAAATTGAGAAGATGTTCGGAAGATCATCTTCCAAGAGAAAACTGGATGCTAATAAGGCGTCCTCTTTCATACTGTATCGACTTGCATCGTATCAGATAATATCAGGAAACGTGGCTGGATTCAGAACGTCATATCAGCTATGCGCTTCTCTCTTTGTGTTTTGCAAATAAGAGATATAAATAACAAAAATGCAGGGGTATACGGGGACTTGCTTTCTGCTTCAGCCCTGTACCTTCACTATAGGCGAGAAATAAAGTGATCGTAATAATATATATTTGCGCACTGATACTGAATGTCTCGTATTTCAGGCAGGAGCAGTATACGCAGAATAGTACGCTGCACAAAGCGAAACAATACCACAAGGAACAGGACACTTCGTCGCTGGAGGACAGCTAGCGCGACAGCTATACAACAGCTACTGACAGTTGGTTTTTCATAGAGTGCAGCCTAATGCAGGCTGACTCTATGGCTTTCGGACACACGATTTTTCTTGCATGTCACCGGAAAATGTTAGCCACAGTAGCGCAGTGCACATGGTAAGGACGCTCGACTGCTGTATTCAAGATGTGGCATCGATTCCCAGCTGAGGAGGCTTCATTTCGATGGAGGCGAAAAGCAAGGCACCCGTGTGCTGTGCGATGTCAGTGCCTGCTAAAGAACCTCGGGTGGTCGAATTTCCGGAGCCCTCCACTACGGCGTCTCACATAGCCTGATTCCCCTTGGGACGTTATATCCGACCCGCTGCAGTTGAAAAAATTTAGTACAGCAAGAACATACCAGCGTAGACGCGTGTCGGATCAAGAGGGGGTTTCACGGCGCATGCGCCTAGGCCAGGGGTTGACTCCCTCCTCGGACTTCCCGTGCACAGCAGGTACTCAGCCTGTCGTATATGCGCCTAGGTTAATGCGTCTCATTTGGGCTATAACTTTAGGTCATTATGAGGAAAGACAGGTTAAGAACAGTTAGTTACAAACAGGCGTAGCCCCGCCGGGGTGGCGCAGTGGTTAAGGACGCGGGATCGAATCCCGGCCTCGGCGGCCGCTTTTCGATGGAGGCGGAAAGCAAGGCGCCCGTGTGCTGTGCATGTTAAAGAACCCCAGGTGGTCGAAATTTCCGGAGTCCTCCACTAGGGCGTCTCTCATGGCCTGAGTCGCTTTGGGACGTTAAACCCCACAAACCAAACCAAACCAAACAGGCGTAGTTTTCCGCGTAGAATAAAACACGCACGGCCACTCACTCCGTGCTCGCCTCGACGCACTCGTAACGAAACGGCGACGGCGATATAGTGACGTGCGGCAGCGGCCCCTGCTCGCCGCTACAGTGTGTGTGGAAACGAACGGGGAGAGGCATTACGGCTTCCCGTAGGCCGCGGGGAACTGCTTTTCTTGAGCACTCCTCTCGGGCCGATCCGCACTGTACCAAAGTAATGCCGAGAAGGGAGGCGCAAATAAAAGCGGGGATCCGGACAGAAAGACGGAATCGTTCGGCAAAAAATGGGAGGAGGATGAGGAGGAAGAACGGGCTGCAATGAAAAGCGGTCCCCCGAGGAAAACAGGATCGTAATAACAGTAGTAAAATAAAAAACAACAACTGAAAATAAAGGATACAGCCTTCCGCTCTGGCCCGAAAACGAAGGAGGCCAATAAAGGACCGGGTGGGGCGGATGTTATCTGGCTCCCCTTAGTGCTGCCTGCGTGCGCTTGCCTGTCCGGACGGACCCGTAATTCCGGATGAACGTCTCGCAAAAGGCAGTGAACGATGCTTGAGCTCCGATGAATCGCTGTATGACCTGGCTGCGCCTTCCAGGCTGCACTACACGCCACGAAGAAGTCCGCGTTGAATGCACCAAAGGCGTCGTGTATCAGTTCGACCTATCCCTGCGGAGCCAAATACATATGACAGACAGGACGATGTCTCAACACACGCCTTCAAGAGCACAGCAACAGCGCCGTAACAGAGAAAAGAATTCAGGCTTGGGGCTTCGCTGTTTCACGTGCAAGGGGTGATCACCTTTGTTCGGATATACAAGAACTGTATCCACACTTCGATAGGACAACGCGAGAGATCTTTTTGCATCACAAAACATCGGGGTACGTGTATCAGGGAACCGAACATTCTTATAACCGACATTTAGGTTTCATATCTAGACAGAAAATGACAAAGGGGGGGGCCTACTTTTCATATCCGTTGTTCTTTTTATTTTTTCAACCTCTCCTTCATTTTTCGGTGATTTATTTCGCTCATGCTTTTAAGTAGTCTACCACGGCGAATAAAATTTTAGATGAGGGTCAGCGCTCATCCTGTGTCGTCCTTCCTCAGTCCCCGTCTTTTTTCGCGCTGTTTGATACAATGGTAGGTTCGGCTGCCTACTGCGAAAATGCAGAGAACTCGCCCCGCGCGAGTAATTGGCATAATTCCCAGGGCCGACGTAGGAGAAAGCGGTGGGATGGCGAGTCCAGCGTCGGCGGCGATCCAGACGGATGCTTCCGACGCACGAGAACACAAGGCACGTGGGTCAATCACCAAGTGTGCGCCATTCAGCCGGACTGTGGTACCGGTACAGCCGTCTCAAACCGCCTGTTCTCAAACATCGCACTTTCTAGGGCCCGTTCCATATCTGCACGAGGAACAAATGGACCGCTCGCTGTCGACGCCACTTATACTAGGAGGTGTAGCCGCCATGCCGACTAGCTGGCCTATAGTCGCTGCTGCCTTTCTTCCGCACAACGTCATGCGCCGTTTTGTCACAGCCTGTCAATTACGAAACGGCCGTGGTCGCCGCTTCCTGTCAAAAGTGCTTCATCTGATTCTTCTTTCATGCTAATTTTATCATAAATGAAATTCAGGAGGCACTTTGATGGCCTTAAGTGCTCAGAGGAGGAAGCCTTTAACCCCTACTGACTTTGCCCTATGTTTGGCCATTGCTTGGTTTCGTTTGGTGACACTTGCCGCTGACTGTGTTTGGCACATCCTAGGCGTGACATAGGGCCCGACGTGTCGCAGCGCTGGAATGCATTAATGAGGCCTGTTTCGAGACTTCAATTTTATTGACAATTATCTATTCTAAGACGACGTTTTGGGTTGACCTCTGCAACCATTCCTTTGTGGTCCCAGAAGTAGTTGGAGATGTACTCCAACACGCATGGCTATCGATTTTGGCTCGACTTCACCTTATGGTTGTTGAAAACGGACGCTAAAAGAATTTCATGCTTAAAACGTGCCCTTTTGGTTTTCTATTGCAGTCGTAAATACTCGGCCCCGCCGTGGCTGCTCAGTGGTTGCGGCACTCGACTACTGTGCCCAAGGATGTGGGATCGAATCCCGGCCTCGGCGGCCTCTTTTCGATGAAGGCGAAAATCAAGGCGCCCGTGTGCTGTGCGATGTCAGTGCACGTTAAAGAACCCCAGGTGGTAGAAATTTCTGGTGTCCTCTACTATGGCGTTTCTCATAGCCTGAGTCGCTTTGGGACGTTAAACCCGACAAACCAAACCAAAAAAAATCGTAAATGCTCAGTGCGAGCGAAGGACAAATTTTTAAAGCAAGATTTCCCTGTGCATATCAACCATTCCTAATATTTTATTTATAAAAATATTGTGATGGACTGCAAGAAGATGAAGCTTGCAGTTGTGCGGAACAGAGAACTCCGCTAGGCCAGCAGCGATTATATTATCTCATCGTCGTCTAATCATAACGTCTCTGTCATCGCCTGGTCCCCACGTAACAATATCTCATGATATTGCACGGTTGATCCAAAATAAATGCGATGTCCCAGGAAGCTGGTCGCGCTTTTTTTTTTTTTTTAATAAACCAGGTCAAGTCCTCTTTTACTCTTTAAGTGCCCATAACGGCTCTCCTGCTTGGTGAACAACAAATGCGGCGGTATCCCAAAATGCCTTTCCTTGTTTCTCTGAAAGTAATATCACAGAGTTCCAGAGTAGGGTATTGTTATTTCTGTGGAAAATGTTCTTATTGGATGTGCGGTCTGAACACCGAAAGAGACCGTTTCTCGTCAAAAATAAATGAAGGATGGAACTTGTGCTTGGGAAGGAATGCCACGCCGAAACAGAGTGCAGAGTTTGTCTTGTTCATTTGTTGGAACCCTTTAAACTGTTTCGCCGTCTGATTTTTGCCAGCTATTTTGCCTCATCTTTGCGTCTAAACAGTTTGTGTACGCCTCGAGGAAGTAAACTATCTTTAAACGAAATACAGAAGGACTTCATTTTTATTTGCACAAAACTTGTTACGCAGTGTCCAAGTCATTCGAAATTTTAAGCCGAAAACTCCAGGGCCTGTCACAGGAGTACTGGGATAGACGGCCCTTTATTTTATATGCGTGAAGTGCACGAAGATGCCAGAAACACGATGAAGAAAATTTATTACGGTGTACAAAATGTGTCACGAATATATCGATAAACGGGCTGCAATTACAACTGTTTTCAAAAATATTTTCAGCATTGTTTGCGGAATTTGGAAAGCATTCATTTCCAGTATGAAGAGTGCTGTATATGCCTAAAACAAGAAATCCAATGGTAACTTCAGCAGCGCGACCAAAACGAAAACTCCAGAATTATAATGCACACAACTGGGAACATAGCGCCTGAAAGCTTTAACGTGAAGGCGCATGAGTGCCACTCTTTGATGCTTCATTTTGTGTCTGAGAAAAAAATACAAATTTCAGAGCAAGTATTTGCCATCACAGATAATCGATAGAAGTGTTCCGTTAGCTGAGGCAAGGGTCTTACCCATTTAGTAGCCGAGGTCGCCGGCAGCGTTCTTTGTTCTTCGTTATAATTGTGTTTGAATTTATTCGCAATGCGATCTCACTAAAGAGGCAAGCAAAACTCTCTTCATGCAAATGGAAAATTCCTTACCACCGTGCATGCATAGCAACGCAACGAAATTCGGCAGAACTTCGCTGCCGATGTCCACTACTGTAGTAGGCTTTGTAGAATGTTCAGTGCAAATAAATATACTAAATACACAATTAAATATTGAAAGGCTCAAGCTCAAATACGATAAACGTTACATAGAAGCTGGAACAAATTAAGCAATGAATTAGCGTCTTACGGTATTTATTTCCTTATCGCAAAGGAGTTCCAGACCTCCTCTACTGCAATCTTTATGAAACAAGTATTATATAATTTTACTGAAGAATCTGCTTCGTGTTTTTAATTTCAGATATTAAGCCATTTATTTAGCGAAATTGGTGCATCAGTCAGCTTCAGTCTAGATAGAACTCTTAGTTAAAATAATGAATGGGGGTACGTTATTAATTTTCTGGGCGTGGGGTGCGTATCTGATTTGGTGTGGTGTGTCTATAACTCATCATTTATCATTACTTACGACATTCTGAAAGGGGCGCTGCAGATAGAAGCTATCAATCCTATCGCGTCATTAGCTCAAATACGAAGCCTAAGGGTCCCCATATCTTTTTTTTTCTAATTTGTCGTTTTGTCGCCCTCCATCGTTTTGAGAGGGCGCGTCGCGTCCACCTCGCCGCCGACAACACTATCACCGTGCATAGGCATCCTCGTGGAGATGGCTGCTTTGTTCACGGATATACACGGCCTTACCTCCAACACCCTTGAAGTGCGTTCAGGTTTATTTCACTGAATACACTTCATTACTCATTCCATTAAAGCGACTTCGAAAATGTTGATCTCTCACAGATTAAGTTCAACTTGTTCAGTGAGGCCGTGAGTGGTGGCGTAGATTTTAAGGCGTTCTCTCAAGCGTCGTTACCGCTATTAATTTTATATTCTGCAATAATCACCCATATTCAATATGCACATATGCATGACTGTGGACTAAGGCTTCACGCTGCGACTGACGAATGACATCAGGTAACGGTTTCTGTGTATTTCAATGCGTCACCCTTCTTAGGCTTTCGGAGATGTCTACTTGATCCCCTCCATTTCCTTCGCCCACAGGATTTCCCTTCTTTAAAACGCCCCACAGCCGGTCTAATGAGCGTTTCATTTAAGTATGCATGCCACTGCGATGTGGGGCAACCAAAGCTCACCGTTGTATAAAACTAATGCGCAGAATTTCGTATTCCCCGCTAGTGAATAAGCATGAGGGGGAACCACGCCCGCTCGGTAGGAATGCCGGCGGATGTCGATAAGTGAACAGCTAGCTGCCACGACGGAAGACGCGAAAGTAAAGCGGGGCGCCATACCAACGTTGGCTCCCAGTCCCCCAGTGCACAAAAAAAAAAAAAAAAAAACTCAAACGCGAATTGTTTCACGCACCACATTACGAGACATGCTGAGATTTTTAATGGCGTGCTGACATGCTGCAGAACTTGCAAAATTCTTGAAAACTATACAAGGAATCCTCGAGACTTTTCAAAAACAAATGGTTCTAACATGAGGATTACTTTTTCTGCTTGACGTGTAGAGTTGAGCGAACTAATTGCAGCATCCGACTTCAGTGAGTGGGAAATTGTTATAAAACGGAGCTAGCATTAAGGTCTGTTCATGGGAGGGAGGGGAGTATAGGGAAAGCGAGATCACATTTGAACATGAATGAATGCCTCACGTTCAAACTTCCCATAGAAATAGCGGACTGGGTTGGGGCCAGGCATCACTGCTTATGTGTAGTCCGAGCACTGAAAGTGGTGGCACCCAGAGTTGGGATACAAATCTCAAAATTGAGGCCACTTTTGAGTCACTGCAGGTGTTAGGGCCACTGCAACTCGAATCCTCTAAAGCGCCACCTCCTCTGCAAGGGTTAGACCACGGGGGAAGCTTGGCTTACCGTACACGGAGGTATAAGAGCACGTGTACGGCATCGGAGGTGCTCTTTTCTTGTTAAAAGTAGGGTAGCATTATCCAATTTCAGGAGGTTTGGCGATGACGAGATTGAGGAAAAGGCGGGTCGTAGCATCCGAATGGCTTTGAGCACTTAGAATGTCACGCGGAGTCCATTCAATATGAATTGGCTGCGGTATGCATGTCGCTTGGCTGTGTATGTTTTGGTATATTTCTGTGCTGCTACTGATGCGTCTAAGTAGCTTTGTCACCTAGGGCATCAGCGCGTATGACAATACGGGCCGTGGGAAGCATGGGAATGGTAGTCACGGAGCGAAGCGGGTCCTGTACAGCAAGCAGTTCCGCACAAAAAGAAGGTGGAGGTTCCGGTAATTGAAACGTCGATGTCTTGTTCAGTGAAGACTCCCTAGGACAATAAACTGTAGTTGTCACTTCACAGACTTGGAGTCGTGCTCCATAATTCGGTCGCGAAGTGATGACGCCGATTCCTGTGTTTTTGGTCGTCGTAAATCAGTTGGCTTGTTATCACTCAGCTGTTAAAAACACCAAGGAGGAAGAACTGGTAGTGGTGCTTGTAGAATATAACGCGACGAAGCATAAGCCCTCACAGCGCACGTTGCGTGAGAGAGGGTGACCTTAAGCCTACGAGTATCACGTCGTATGCTGTACCAGTTCATCTACTGTGTTCAGCTGTGCGTATTCTTGGAGCGCCACGATTGCCGTGATACGAGGAAGGCAGGTGATGACTCTCATTGCTTCTTGATTTATAGCTTCGAGGTGATCTCATTGTGCCCTTGTCAAATGTTGACATTTGGCTTGATAAACAAGGCGCGGTTACACAACTGCCTGCACCAACTGTCGTGCAACATCTGAGCGGGCGCCGCCCGTTTTTGGAGCAATGCGTCTAATCAGACCCAGAGTCTGTAACGCCTGTCTGTAGCGCGAGACAGCCATGAAGTTCCAGTGCCTGACTCATGAATTGTTAAACCCAATATTTTTACTGTTGAACTTCCCTGAAGTTGGGTTCCGGACAGATGTATAGGTGTGGCAGCTAATTTACGGCACCCCCGGAGGTTGGCGACTGATATGAACGTAGTTTTACTGGTGGAAAGTTCAAGCCCAATGAAAGCAGCATATATAGACGTAATATCTAAAGCTGATTGCAGGACAGCGGATTGAGTCAGTAGGTCGTTGTGTGTGCTCCGCAGCGTGATGTCATCAGCGTATATTAAGAATTTAATATCAGAAATTTCAGGTGCTGAGAGAAACTGAGGTTTCCTTCCTTTCCCCTTCTTAATTCCTCGCTGCTAGCTGCCCTATATTTCCTGTTTCCTCTCTGCCGTAAAATCATACCCAGAGTTAATCAGCAGATCAGTGTCATCAGCATATCGGAGCTTATTATAGGTTTTCCTAATTATAGCTTACCTCTAGCTCTTCTCAATGCAACCCTCTGCTTGCATCATGCGAACATGCAGTGAATGGCTGTGGAAATGTGTTCCCCATGCTATTACTGATTCTTTTCGCTTGCCTTTGCTAAGCTGGCACAATTGCGTCAGTGTCTTTTAGTTGTCCTTGCTGGCTATTTAACACAATTTTCCTATTTCGCTCCAACCACCGATGAATTCACTTTCTGGGAGGTATAACTGATTTGTTTCCACTCATCTGTAATCTGCAGTTGCCCACGTATAGTAACAGCTCGTGCCAATATGCACGAATGGCTGGTGCATAATGAACTTGAGTTAGCGAACAGAACAGATTGATGAGCCCAATAACTAAAACAAGCACTGGCATTTTCATGCCTTTGCAATGTCTGCGACTGAAGCTTAAATGTTCAAATTACTTCGTTGCCAGGCTGAATTTTTAGGTTTCCTCGGCTTACAGACGAACAGACGAATGCAACACTCTTTCTTCCTGCTTTAGCTCTGAATGACTCTGGGTCCTGAGCGGCGAGAAATGGAGGAGGCATAGTCGCCATTCTTGCGCAAGTTCACCGCAGCCGAATAGGTCGATTCCGCGGCCAAAGCAATCAACATCACATTGCTTCGCCGTGAACGAGAACAAAAGGAAGGGCTCGCGGAAAGAAAGAGGCTTCGCTAAAGGCATCTGTCGCGTAGCGCAAAAAAAACTGCAAGAATTCGCACAAGGAATTTCTGCAGCTGCGCGGTCGATTGGAAGCACTCTTTCTTTCTTTCGGGCGGGACCGCAGAATTATCGCCTTCAATAACCCCACCGATGCGTGGCTTCCATACAGCCATCGAACGGGAACCAACGGGAATAGTTTCTTCGATTCGGATACCGGGACCCGATGCGTGCGGCCGACCTCTTGAAGCTAGGAACGCTAGACACGCGTGGCTTTGATCTGCTTATTTGTTTCTCTCTTTTTATTTTGCGCACACGGAACTTGTAACCGCAAGAGGAGCAAGGAAATTGGTGTTGTCGAAGAGCATGGTTCAAGACGCTGCAACGGGCTTGAGGAATGTCATCAAGAGTACGTGCGCTTGTTATGTTACTTTTGCTAAAGTCAGGAGCACAGGAGTTTCGTCTCGTGAGGTTCCATAGCATTTGATAAATAGCTGCTGGTTCGAACTTCATCTCTCCTGAAGCATTGAAAAGCTATCTGGCACTCGAACATTTGCGTGCTTCCAGATCGACACAAGTGGTAGGATTCTGGGCAAAAAAGGAGATCTTACGAAAGAGACTACAGCAACCCTTCCGACATCACGTAGATTCAGCTAGCCTTTGGCTCGCTGCGTTCATTGGCACTGTGTATGCTTGGGTTGTCCGTGAACCGCTAACATACAATAAATGTCTCAATCCTGTTATTTCTTTCTCGCTTCTTCCTTCACACACTGTAATATGGTACAATTCTTACGTGCGTTCTAGCATTCCTTCCTTCACACAATGTAATAAGGTACAATTCTTACGTGCAGCGAGAAGGCGACAATTCCTGTGCATTTATTCTCTTCTCAGACGCGCTTTTGCGTTTTTACGCGACGTCTGTGTGGGCAAGCCTTCAACATCAAACAATGCAGCGCCAGAAGTCATCAGCTTCAAAATGAAATAATTTTGCATGGTTTGTATTGTTTTTGTGCACGGTAGAGAATCTCCCTGGCCGAAACTGTCCAAGAGCCTTCCATTACGACGCCCTTTTGTACTCGCTTCTTTGACTAGCTACTTTATTTAGTGATACTAGCTGTGGCCGTTCTACTGTCAATCTATTCCGTTAATCGCCTGTCGGCTATTTCTTTTCTTTCTTTTTATTACACTAGCCTATGAACTACGTTTTGCCGTGTCCTGCGGCAACTGATTTAGAACTTTAAGGTATGCCTAAAAAGGGTGACATGTTTTCTGACCTTGCGTTATTCGTTAAGTGACGGTCCACATGCGCGATACCACGTGATCCAAAGACAAGTTTCTCAGTCATTTTTTTTTTTCAGTGTAGGAAGGAGCAGGTCTGCGACCTGGAAATCCGAGTATCCGACACTACCAAGTGACAGGCAGAGCTCCCAAACCCATCAATCACATAAATTATAATGTCCGAAACCTCTGGCCCTTGGCTCTCTGCAGCCTTCGAGGCTTGTGACCTGCGAAGAAAAACGACTTCCTTTATTAGAACTACGGGGCGCGGGCACACATATTTTTGCACGCGATTTAGAACTTGGATCGAAATCCGTGGTGCGCTATCCTCTACACCATTGCAGCAACGCAGAATTCAGGATGAGCACCCGTGGGCATTTCTTGATTCGAGAGTAGAGCGTCTCTCATTAGTTCTAATTAGACTCCACCATTTCGCATTTCCAATTGGTGGGCCTTTCCTGCTGGCTCCCTTTACACCCTCCGACTCCCCTTGAAGACAAATGCGCGGCGATATTGTGGAACGAAGACAGTCATCCCCTTTTATGCGCCTCACGCTGTGAGAGAAGCGTCATTCATTGCGCGTCATCTCGCGCTTTTTCATCGCCGTGATCTCGAGGGGCAGAGAAAGACGGGGCGCGGTCATGATTCACCGCTCCTGCTGTGCTCCAGCGCTGGCCTGTCGCTGCCCCCGATGGTCGCGGAGGTGGTGCGGCTGCCCCGTGGTGCAGTGCACAGGGTTCGAGGGGATGGGGGAGTAGCTGCAGAGAGACAATCGGGCGCTCCCGTCGCCGGACGTTCCCGGGAGACGGGAGTTCTTTGTCTTGGCTTCCATGACGCATGGCCGCTCATCCGGGCATCGAGTACTCAAAATGTCCCGTCGTGCCCCGCTCTGTGCTTTTGTCTCAGTACTGGAGTCGCGCACACACAAGCTCTCAGCATTGCTTCGAAGCTGAGCACTGCCTCGGTGCGGCGAGGTTTGTTACTGGTGAAAGAAAGAGCGGCGATTTGTTTTTTGTTTGTGCTGTACTGTGCGCCCTCCCACTCGAAAAAACTGCAGGACGATGTCGAAAATACGATAAAATATCATTACGTTTTGTCGCAGCATCTCACTTTTCTGTAGGGTGCGGCGGGGAGTGTGGGAGGGGGGGGGGGGGGGGGATTCCACTTGACGCACAAGTCCAGGGGAGCTCAGGTGGAAGTATAAAATAATAGCAATATTCGCCAACTATATCCTTTTCATTTGTTATGTGTTCAGTGCATAGTTATATTGACTACCCTAAATGGCAAAGTTTGAATGGTTTGACACCTTTACGTTCTGAACAACCTTATAATTGCGCACTTTGCCTTAACGTCTATTGATCTGCTTTTCAGCCAGTCCGCGAGGTCAAGGGCTTTTTTATGCTTACGTGTCCAATCGAGGGCTAGTCGTCTAATTATAAACTAGCCTTTCATCACCACTGCACGACATTTTGCCGTGCTAAATAAACAGAAACACTTACTTTTAAACTTTATATTTCTTATATTTGAGCTCCTGAAGCTGACATTCGCTCCTAAAGTGGCCAGGAACACTGTCCTTGGCCACAGTTGCTTCGTATACAGGTGGACACGGTTTATTGAAGGAATGACCTGGAATTAGTGTGCGGGGACTCGTGATATAATTTGTCAGAGATAAATGCGGATCTACCAGTCTCCTCACTTGGCTTAAAAATTGTCACAAAAATGTTTCTTTTTCTGCTAGTGTTCGCCTTCTGTTGCACTTGCACAATCGCCTTTGGGTTCTGGCTAGTAAAGTACCTCGTGAAGTCCAGAAAGTCCTTAAATGCCAAGTACAACTTATGTGAGCGCAAGTTCGGAATGGACACTTCTGAGTGTCTAAAGTCCGCAGCACACACAGCAGATAAGCCCCCGCCCCATATTCATGAACTCGTGAGTCCGTGAGTGGAGCATATTCCGGAGCTTAAGTATCGCTTAGGTGCACAAACCTCATCGCACTTCACACCACAGATAACCTCCAAATAGTCCATACGCACGCGCTCTAGCCGACCATTCCACCTTGTGTTTACGTAATGCTCGCGTTCCGTGTGCGTCTGTTCAAAAATTCAATACTGTTCCATCGTTGCCTTGGCCCATGTGTTGCGCGCCTTCCATTCATTTTAATATGAGTACAGCATCGTAGTATTTCGCATTGGAATTCAGCGCAATCTAGGGATCTTTCAGACTGGGAGAGAATATGACTTCGCTGAGGTATAAACCATTTTGTTACTGACCACGCAAAGTTAATGGTCTCTGCTTCTACCTGGGTCTTGAATTTAGTGCACCGTATCATCGCTGTCTGCGACATACAATAGTGCGAATATTTGGTGAATGCTGTTTTCTCAGAGTACCTTCGCAGAACGGGATCATCTCTTCTGTGGTCCTCTGGCTGGTCATTACCCTTGGCACTGTCTAAGCGTTCCGGAACGTTAGGATTGCGCCAATATCTTACGCAGCGTGGCATTCGACTGCAAGCTGCGGTAATTTGTACTGATTACATTGTTCCTATGCCCGCACCTGCCTACTTAACGCGCTTCCAATGGTCGCAGGGCAGTGAAGTTGAAACGCACATCTATCTTTCTTCTCCTGCAAACAACTCCTCTGACATCTATTACGAGTGCGAGTGTAACTGCATTATAAAATGAATTTCAATTTTTTTACCATTCTTTACTTCTCGGAGAGAGACAGAGATAGATGGAGAGAGGCTATAGGGGGAGACAATTAAGGCTGTCCCTTGAGTGTGACAAGAGGAATCATCATCATCATCAGCCTGATTATACCCACTGCAGGGCGAAGGCCTCTCCCATATTTCTCCACTTAACCCCGTTCTGTGCTAGTTGCATCCACTTGACCCCTGCGAACTTCTTAATCTCATCCGCCCACCGAACTTTCTGCCGCCCCCTGCTAAGCTTTCCTTCCCTTGGAATCCAGTTTGTTACCCTAAGCGACCATCGGTTATCCTCTCTTCGCACTACATGTCCTGCCCATGTCCATTTCTTCTTCTTAATTTCTACTAGAATGTCGGTAACTTGAGTTATTTCTCTGACCCACTCTGCACGCTTTCTATCTCTTAATGTTACCCCTACCATTTTTCGTTCCATAGCTCTCTGGGTTGTCCTCAACTTAAGTAGAACTCTCTTGCTTAGCCTCTACGTTTCAGCCCCATAGGTGAGTACAGGCAAGATGCAACTGTTGTATACTTTCCTCTTGAGCGATACCGGTAAGCTGCTAGTCATAATAGCTTTAACCTTAAAAAAAGAAAAAAAAAAAAAAAAAAAACGAGTAGCATATTTGTTATGTACATCATATTCGTACAATCGAGTTACGCTTGCTAGAGCTTGTCCGTGCTGCTCATGCAAAATCACTTTTGAGCTGGTGTTGACGCCTTGTTGAGTTCAAATTGAATCGACAGAAGGCCAACATGTTGAGTCTACTCAACAATTGCTAACAAAAATTTCGGCTGCACTTCCCCAGAAAAGTTTATGTTGAGGTTTTGGTAGATTTTTCATTGTGATTTTACAGAGCATAGTGTGTACAAATGAAATGTACGCTCATGACAGCATTTGCTGGAAAATGAAAACAGGCTCCTTCGGCAAATATTTCAAAAATCACGGAGTGTATACTGCATTAAATGTATCAAACCATTTAGAATAAGATCTAAAAATGTTCAGCACAAAAGACATGTGAATATAAGGATTGCATATATCGTGAAGCTTTTGTGCAGAATATATAACTTGAGAATGCGAAATAGCATAGGGGCAGTCTCCCGCCTCCAATTTATTCGTTATTATAGTCTGGTGCGCAAAGCGCGCGCGCGCGCGCGTGTGTGTGTGTGTGTGTGTGTGTGTGTGTGTGTGTGTGTGTGTGTGTGTGTGTGTGTGTGTGTGTGTGTGTGTGTGTGTGTGTGTGTGTGTGTGTGTGTGTGTGTGTGTGTGTGTGTGTGTGTGTGTGTGTGTGTGTGTGTGTGTGTGTGTGTGTGTGTGTGTGTTGGTTGGTTGGTTGGTTTGTGGGGTTTAACGTCCCAAAGCAACTCAGGCTATGAGAGACGCCGTAGTGGAGGACTCCGGAAATTTCGACCACCTGGGGTTCTTTAACGTGCGTGTGTGCGTGTGTGTGTGTGTGTGTGTGTGTGTGTGTGTGTGTGTGTGTGTGTGTGTGTGTGTGTGTGTGTGTGTGTGTGTGTGTGTGTGTGTGTGTGTGTGTGTGTGTGTGTGTGTGTGTGTGTGTGTGTGTGTGTGTGTGTGTGTGTGTGTGTGTGTGTGTGTGTGTGTGTGTGTGTGTGTGTGTGTGTGTGTGTGTGTGTGTGTGTGTGTGTGTGTGTGTGTGTGTGTGTGTGTGTGTGTGTGTGTGTGTGTGTGTGTGTGTGTGTGTGTGTGTGTGTGTGTGTGTGTGTGTGTGTGTGTGTGTGTGTGTGTGTGTGTGTGTGTGTGTGTGTGTGTGTGTGTGTGTGTGAGTGCAACACACACAGGCTGCAACAGTGTTGAACACCACCGAAAATTGCTTCTGCACACGGTCTTTAATAGAATACATTGATACAAAATGATTTACCCGGAGAAGGTATTCGTGTGTTGAATTAGCCCAATAATTTGAAAATGGGCTCAACACAAAAATAACTCAAAATAATGTTGAGATTACTCAATTTGAGCACAGTGGCCCCTTTTTTATTGAACTTTAATTCCGCCTCAATTTTTTGGTTGCACCTGCCATGCCTGATTACAACACGAATTCAAGATGGCATGTCAAGTCTACTCAAAAGAACACCAACACATTCTCAAAAATATTTTTTTGCAAAGGTCGCTGGATCTGCCTGACGCAGAGTACGCCGTGCGTGACTACGACAACAGGAGCGGGCAAGACGACGTCGACATTGAGAGGGAAAAGAAAACGTAAGGTTGCTGCTGAGTGACCCACAGTAACGCTCGATCGGAGCAAGCGGTGCCACTGGACGATATTCCGAGCTCAGCCGTACTAAATCGACTGCCACTTTTTATTCATTTTGACTACGATGTCATTAAGTCCAATTTGTTTCCAAACCGACTCTGCTATCGTTCTCTCGACGTCACGCCTATAATTTTCTTTTCTCCAACTCCCTGCAGTGTGCTAAATATAGCCTACGTGTTTAATTCTGCCCCCTTTGTGAGGACCGATAAGGTATAGCTGTTATATGCTTTTCTTTTCATGAATATTGGCAAACGTCCAATCATAATCCCACAGAACCTGCCAAACACGTTCGACCCCATTCTTATTGTTATAGTCGTGGTCAGACTCCTGATCCGGACCTGCGACCACTATCTGCGCTCTGTACATGTAATCCCTTACCACTCCAAACGCGATAGCTATAGTAAAGTATAGTTCTCTCCCGACAGCATTAAACAGCGTTTCTGCGTAGCCATTTTAGATCCGCCTTGCTGCTTTGCCTACATTGGTCATTGATCATGCTTCGCTGTAGCAGTACAAATAAACGTACTTAAATGACAGCTCTCTTAAGTCTACCCGCATAATTTCATTCGTGTAATCAGGACGCAACATGCAGAATAATCGCGCTGCCAACCACGTAATCCTCGCTGAAGCACCGCTACGCATCTAGAATTATCCCCGCTATCCGGGTAACCTATACACACGTCGCGAGCAGCTATTGCAAACGCGTAGCACACGAACAGCTAGTCCATGCAGGGAGTGCGGCACAACTTATCTCCTACGTGGAGTCGCCAGAAACATTCCGCCTCCTCCTCACCCTCGCTTCCCTGAATTTCACCCTGGCTTAAACCCGTATCTGTTCAAATGCATGTACAGTTTCACGGAGAGCAATCTCTGGGCGGCCATTTTAAACCTTCAGCGCAGCACAGACCTCCTGCTCAGACCAGTCGGGAAGGCATCCCTTCGTAGACCTTACGGCACTCGCTATACACTATACACACAGTCTATTTTGGAGCCCCCTCCCTGGGCAAATAGGGCCACTGACGGCATCGCCGTGTGTGTGACAGCTTCGTCTCACGCGTGCTCCCGCATCTATTCCGAAAGTAATCCCTCCTCCCGACGCCCGGCACAATCTCACTCCGCAATTCCACATCTGCATCAACACATCGTTTATTATTTTTTTTTTCGTTTATAACTCCTGCACGCATGACCTGTAAGCTTCGTACTTGGAAGTTTAAATGTCTATGCACGTGCGTATATCAGAGACACCCGACCGACTTTTTTTTTTTTCTTTCCTGTCCGTTCCTCCGATTGTATATCCCTATTGTCATGCAAATGGCGATGCAGGTTACACGTTCATAGCGACGTGCAGCGAGAACGACCTGCTGTTGTATCCACAGCTCTATCAACTGAGTCAAGTGGATGCGGCATTCGGATACTGACTCGCACCGGTAGTGGGGGCCATGTTTCGAAGCAAGCGAAATGTAAAATACGGCGATACGTCGACCACGTTCCCGGTACACTTTGGGCCTAAAAAACCTTACGGCCACCTTAGGAAGGATCCCTTAGGCTGGAATTGGTCGGCAGTGCATGTAAAATGTGTTTTATTAAGGCAAAGCCTTTATTGCCTCATCGTTGTCCTCAGCAAAAGTGTCACGCTTTTGCGGCGGCTCTGACTGGTCGAGACGGGATGACGTCATGGAGGTCTCGAGCAATCACAGAGCACCACCACAGTATGCGCGAACGCGTGCCTTATATGACCATATATTAATCAATGATCAATTGCTAATTAATTAATAACTAATAATTATTCATAATAATAATAATAATAATAATAATAATAATAATAATAATAATAATAATAATAATAATAATAATAATAATAATAATAATAATAATAATAATAATAATAATAATAATAATAATAATAATAATAATTATTATTATTATTATTATTATTATTATTATTATTATTATTATTATTATTATTATTATTATTATTATTGGCTAAGCATTTATTTATGATTTCTTATTAGTGAAAGTTGAGAAATTAATTACCTACTTATTAATACCGCGTACCCGGTAAAATCAACCACACAACAGTAAATGTAGAACTGTGAATATAGAAAAAGCGCGATCTCGTCGCTAATGAGCGGATGTCATCTCGCCGAAATGCTTGCACCTGAGGACAGGCGCAAATTTGGCGCAGCACTCAAGCTTTCGCCTTTCATCCCTTTAGCCGCCAAAGTGTCCTCGCATTTTTTTAATTTGACGCGAAGTATTTGGGATGTTTGTTCCTGTTTAAAACAACCGATGTGCGGCTTTGTCACTTTGGCTATGGAACGAGATGTTCCCCGATTTATCCGTAATAATTGTAGCCGAGCTAAACTGCTTCAACGTCGTTAAATATTATTGAAAACGCTTTCCGCGCCATATGTTGAAAGTATTCTTTCACCTTTAAATTCCAGGCGACCCAGGCCGTCTCCCAGTCTCATCTTCTATCCCAGCCGAGAGTAGTTTTTTTCAGTGCAAGTGTTCGGCCAATAAACACTCTCCTTTGAAACACTGCATCATTCTCCTTGCTGACCCGCTGCCGGCGCAATCACGCGATAACACTCATAGTGGTTATCAATTCTTCTCTCAAAGCACTATCGGGACAAACAAATATGATTGGGAATCCTGTTATACTGGCACAGAGACTTCTTCCACTGAAACGCAATGCAGAAAGTAAAATGTGGGTACCGCCACCAATGACTTTCGCGCGAGCAACCCGCGATGATGTCAATATCTTCTTTAATCCCGATCTTGAAGGTTCGCCTGCACGCAATCCATTCTTAGAGCATTCATGGAGATCCTATTTCTCCCTGTATCATCCTCTGAGTCAAGAATTTGGATACTATGGTGAGGAACAAAATATCCAGGTTTCAAATCACATTTGTTACCGTTAAATTTGTCATTGTTGCCAAATGAGCGTGAATAGAGCCAGAAAAGCTTGTATAATGTCTAGTGTCTCTTCGCGTTCTCTGCCTGAGACCTGAGGTCGCAGACAGTGGGTACTGCTTGGTGCGGCGGTACAAGCTTAAGCGAAAAATTCTTGAGGCACTTAAAGTCCCTTAATAGCGACGAAGCGAAAGCCTCCGGTGCTGATTCTATATTAAGTGAAACTTCAAAATTCTCCAGCCATCACTTTTTTTTTTTTTTTTTTTTTTGTACGCTCCGAAACCCGACGTTTCGGAGCGGACAATAGGCAACTTTCCCTTCTTGCTGTGTACGTACAAGGTCTTCGCTCTTTCCTGGCCACTTCACAGAAGCAAAGAAAAAATTACCGACGATTACGTTACTTCCTAATGCGAAATTTGAGCGCAGCAAATAAGCTGTTTCATCTTTTCGATAGATTGAGGCAAAGAAATCGAGCAACACATGTATGCGCTATCACAGAATTTTTTTTTTTATTTTTCACACGTATTCCTTTACCAAAGACTCCACTAACAGTTCTTGACAGTCATGAAGGAAGCTTTGTGGTCGGAGAAATAGACTGATATATGTTCGACTTGGTACACCAATGCTTGATTCTCAAAGACGAGATCTATACAAGTGCCTCGCGAGGTTGTCATAGCCGTGGGACGCGTTACGAGCGAGAGGAACGGGATACGAAGAGGCGTCCGTGTGCTGTGCGATGTCAGCGCACGTTAAAGATCCCCAGGTGGTCGAAATTACTCCTTAGACCTCCACTACGACTCCTCATTCTCTCTTTCCACTTTCACTCTCGCCTTCCTTCCTTTCCTTACGGCTTGGTTGCGGTGTCCACAGAAAACAAGTGAGACAGTTACCGCGCCTTTCCCTTCCTATAAAAAATAAATCAGTTTTTCTACGCGGTCATGCCCCGCCGGGGTGGTACAGTGGTAAGACGCCCGACTACTGTCCGGAATACCCGGGTTCGAACCCGACCTCGGCGGCTGCGTTTCGATGGAGGCGAAACGAAGAGGCGTCCGTGTGCGGTGCGATGTCAGCGCACGTTAAAGATCCCCAAGTGGTCGAAATTACTCCGTAGCCCTCCACTACGGCTCCTCTTTCTCTCTTTACACTTTAACTCCCACCTCCCTCCCTTCCCTTACGGCGCGGTTCAGGTGTCCACAAACTCGTGTGACAGATACTGCGCCTTTCCCTTCCTGTGAACCAATTATTATTATTATTATTATCTACGCGGTCACGTTGTCTTGACTCGCTAGCGGTGGCAGCGGCATCAGACAGTCACTGCTAGTGCTTCCTCCGGCGACCCCTCTCCCCCTCCCTCCCCCCAAACCCCCTTCCTTTCCTTGTGTTCTCCGGCTGCTCCGCGCTTCCTGCGAGGCTTCGGTTGCCAAGCGCCGGCTCGAACTGGGGGGATGAAAGTGGGGAGGCGCTGGTTACGAGGCCGACGCCGACGCCGACGCGAAACTCAGGAACGAGCGCCAAAGAGCTGCGCTCTAAAAAGACGCCGTTAGGTTTTACCCGCTCCCCCCCTCTTCGCCTCTCTGTTCCTTTACTTGGGCTGCACCAAGCTCCGCGTCATGTACCCCTGAAGAATGAGCCGAGCCGGGTCCGAAACGTCGGGTTTATTCTAAATAATAAAGTGATTGTTGGAGAATTTCAAGTTTCACTTAGTTATCAAAACCAGACAGGCAAATCTGCCGAAATGTTTAGCTTTTCATTTTATATTGTAGTGTTTCATTGCCAGAACCCGCCGATTAAACAGCATTTCCTCCGTGCCGGACTAGAGGTGAGCAGTTCCACTCGGCGGCGATAGCGCACGCTCGTTGCGGCGCTTGGTCTTCATAGCTGGCGGCAGGTGGCATGCGCCACGCGCCCTCCTGGCGACTGGTTTGCAGGCGTCATCATCGTTGTGCCCCTACGTTGTCATGGAGACGACATATGTTTCTTACGTGGCCGGCGTGGCGTAGTTGGCTAAGGCCATGGAGGAAGGATAGGCTAAGGCACTCATCTGGTGATCGCAGAGGTAGGAGTTCGATTCCCGATTTAGGATGACTTTTTTTTCTTAATATCTTAAACAAAACCCCCGCCGATATCCCGTGGAATCTCGAGGGCACATCTCGCGAAAGCACAGATCCTGCTAACACCATATTAGCCTATAAAAGCTTTCACGTCAATAGAGCTCTTTCCTCAATCTCTATATTGCAGTGATGCTGTCATTCTGTTCTAGTTGACGATAATACCTCTGATGTGCTGCTGACTGCAAAAAGCAAAGCGAGAGATTGTTTATACCGTCCCGAAGCCATTCGGAAGCTGTATTTTGAGCGAAGACTTATACAGCTCGTTCGGTTAAAAAACCGTCGACGGCGTCGGCACCGCGTGTCGGAAATAATGGGGGGCCGCGTAAAAAAACTGTGTCAAGGAATGCCGTGGTGCTGGTGACTGATCAATTGATCACTTATTGGTATTTGATAGACGATGAATAAAATAATCGTAACTATTTGATTAATTGATGAATTAAAATGACAAAATGCAGATAATTGAAAGAAGGGGGTTAAAATGCCACAACTTGCTCAGAATGCAAAGCCAACGCTTGATGACACTAATTAAGAAAATTTAGAGTGTGTATTTGATCACTTAGATAATTAAAATAATCGAAAAAATGTGTTCAAATGTGTCAAACTTCTTGTAATGAAAAGCCGATGCTTGATGATGCTAATTAAGAAAATTGAGAGTGCTTAATTTATGAATGAACTAATCGAAATAATTGATTGACTTGGTTTATCGGCTTTAACGTCCCAAAGCGACTCACAATTGGAATCGCCTTCCTCGTGCCATTGCTGAAATTGCAGATGCCTTTGCTTTTCGTACAGCTGTTACTAACCTTTTTTGCCCCATTGTTTAGCATACTTTTGCTGTCGTTTTTCGGTGCTTTTGCTTGTTCAGCGTCTACTGCTTGGTTGTGTTGCTGCTGATTTTGTAGTTTTATATCTTGTTGCGCAGTCGTTAACATTTACTGTATAATGACCATTTAGTTTTGTGTTTTACTTTATTTAGTTCACCCCCACTCCCCTCTGTAATGCCCTTGGTCCCTGAGGCCAGGATTCGATCCCGCATTCTTGGGAACAGTAGTCGAGCGCCGTATCACTGCGTCACCCGACTGGGTAATCAAAATAATTGAGAAGAATGGAACATGCACAACAAGATGTCAAGCAGCTCAGAATGGAAAGGAAACTATTGCCTGCTGATGCTAAGCATCTGTGTATAAATGGTTTTAAAATATAGAAAACAACTAAATCTCTTTACTTATGAAATTAGAAAGTGAGAGACATCATCCGTGTGTGAGAAACTCGTGTGTGTGAAAGTAGAGAGATACTTCATTTTTCGTGTTTTATCTTCTGTGATGATGCGTAAGACTTCCCTGTAACTGAATCGCCTCATGACATTCGCCTATAGCCGCTGAATAATTTATAATCGAATTTCTTTTCTCACCAGTTTCGGTTTCGGTTACAGCAGTCGAGTGATGGTTGAGGGATGAATAAAACAGCGAAAACGTGAGGGATGAATAAAACAGCGATATAATCCTTCCTGTGTCGTTTTAGTTTACCACAAAGCTAAAGCCAGCCTTTCTCAAGGACAGGAAATACAAAAGATGAAGAGTAAGCGATTGTATCGCATTTTTTTTTTTTTTTCATGCGCGCTTGCCCTAGACAAGATTGTGGCGTCACAGTCACTGTCAGCTGCAGAAACCGAAATCGAAACTGGCGAGAAAATAAAATTCAATTAAAAACTATTTAGCAGTCGTAGGCGAAAACTGCGTGGTGATCCATATTCAGGAATGTCTTACGCATCGTTAACAAAAAAAAAAGAACAAAATTTTTGTCAACAGTCATTAACAGCGGAGCTGAATTGCCCCTATAATGTTGTTATTCTGACCAGTGATATCAACCGCTGACATTAGTAAAGCTCCATCCTGCATGGTAAAATGCACTCCATAGCAATACATCATTTCAAAGCCCTTAATTTTTTCAGTCTATGTCGATGACCTGAAAATAGCACACACTAGTGTGCCAACATGCAAGCAACCGATGAAGCTGACAGCAAATGAACAAGCGACATGGGCTGATAAAAACGGTTTCAAGTTCTCCACACAGTAGTAAGCAGCTTTTTTGTTTCCGCTTAGAAGAGGAATGTCTGCATGCAGATTCCATTATGCAGATTCCAACCTTTATCAATGAAATCTTGTTGCCCATGAAATAAGAGCAAAGAATTTGGGTCTAAATTTGGGTATAAAATTCGCAATCGTGTCTCACAGAAACAACTTTGAAAAGAAGGGCTCTGATGTTTCAATATGGCATGTGTTTTGCATGTATACTGCTCTATTGTACGTTCATGCACGACTCACGGCTATAGAGTGCATGGGTCTGTAAGGCCATCACATCTAAAGCGTCTGAATCCAATGTATAACATTGGCTTTCATTTCTCAGCTGGTACATAGAGAATTTTCCCCTTAAATTGCCTGTACGTATAGAAACGCATAAGCTCTCCCTCGAGAACCAGAGAGTATTTTCATACCTACCATATATACGATCCCTAAAAAAATATTCATGTTGCCTATTGTTACAAAGTGTGCATCCGAAACACTGTTCAATAGAAAACTCAGTCAGCCATACCTTTGTCACTCCTCTTTGAAGACCAACGCCACAAATTAGGAACGCTAAATATCGTTCCCTGAGCTCGACCCGCAGCCTCCGTACTATAGTTACCCTTGTACTAATTGATATTTCCCTACTTTTACAGCAAACCTAAACACCGAATAAACGCATACCATAAGGCTTCTGCTCTATTTGAAAAAATACGTTAATTACGCAATGTTTTTCACAGACCACTCAAACACGTCGAAAGTACAAAAAAAAAATTGGAGGACGCTTAAGCTCCGCCTATGACGCGATAGCATAGGCTCAGTTCAGTTCAGTCGTTCAGTCGTGTCCGACTCTTCGTGACCCTATGGACCATGTCACGCCACGCTTTCCGGTCTCTCACTATCTACATAACATCACATAACTTCATCTGCAGTGCCTCGAGGATGGCATCTAACCATCGCGTTCGCTGCCTACCCCTTCTCCGGCGACCCTCAACCTTTTCCAACATCAAATATTTCTCCAGCGACTCCTCTCTTCTCAAGATGACCAAAGTAGCTGAGCTTTAACTTTAGAATTTGACCCTCCAATGAGCAGTCAGGGTTTATATGTGGGCTGGTAGCATAGGCTACCAGCCCACATGTAAAGCTCCGCTTTAAACACGCCATAGCCAACATATATGTGGGCCTACGCGGTAACGTGCATACAAGGGCAGGCTGATTCTGATATCACCCTCCCATATGAAAGGAGAGACAGGGGTCGGCAGCTTGCGCCAAATGTAACATCAGGTAACCTTTCGTACAGTTATTGCGCGGACATGTCCGCTGCCAGCTACCACCTGCCACGCGGATGTAGAATTTTCGGAGAAAGGGACCTTCAACGCACAACTGTCGGAATACTGTAAACCTACCTCACTGTGTATCCACACATTTTCACTGCTGAGTGTGACGCACTATGTGTACCTCTAAAGAAATAATCAAATGGAACAGAGATCAGTATCATTTTCTCTCAGCGCGCTCACAAAACTGCACCCTAGAAATGCAGTTACACCAATAATCGGAGACATAACACACAGTATACAAGAGGCCGCAACACAAGGACTAAGCATGCAATTTTGCAGCCTCCCAATTAAGCCACGTCGGAATCAATGCATAGAGAGAGCAGATGTGTGTGAGGCATAATCATGTCACTAAAATATAGGGAATGTAAGCATACTTTAAAAATATTGCATGAGATTAGTTCTCTGCAGAGCTTGATAAAATGCAAAATAAATGTAATACCATAGGAAACGCTTAACTTTACATAATACAGCCTAATAAGGAGAATGGAAGTCAAGCCCACACATAAACGATTCATTGAAGTCATACTATGTAGCCTTCGCATTGGGCACTTGTATCTTTCAAGCAGTTATATTCTTGAAAACAAGACAGGCCAGCTGCAAGCTGTGTGAAGAAGAGATGACCTTGAACCATATCTTATGTTCATTCAAAAATCTCTAAAAGCCATGCAAAAATTCTTGCAACAACGTTATGATTTACATCCCTTTCTATCGCAGTTTAATCATAAGCCCCAATTCACTTGTCGATAATTTTGTGGTTTCGTTCTTAAAAGATGAAAACCTTTTATACACTTTGTGGGGTTTTTAACTAATCGTAAAACATTCGCCCACCAGACAGGCATACGAAATATTGAGTTTCGCTCATGATGGTGTTAGCTGCCTATGTTCCATGCAACCAACGCAGCGAAGCTCCAACCTTGTCATATGGTTACGATTTATTGTTGCACACATTAAGCTTAGTGCACCAATAATCCACAGTGGCAAAACAGACCGCAGTATATCATCCCGTTCCCTTGCACTATACCACCTGTCGCATCGGACGACCAGAAAACGAACATACATGCCACATGCTTTACTATTATACTCATTGGAATCGTGTAAAAGACATAGCCCAGATAATTATTATATATGCTATCTTTGCAGCCGACATTTCTTAATACCCCGTGAAGGCCTCTTGAGAGAAAAAGCGACACGGAACTCTGTCCGTTGCAAGAAACGGACAGTTTAAGAAAATGTCCCAGGGCGATCGAAGTAACAGTAGTAACTATAGCCCAATTCGTTGCGACGAAAGGCTGATCTCCAGAGCGTCAATTTTGAATCAAAGGAGACTCATGAATAAGTGTGCTGTGAAGCATGGTAATGGATCTACGTACTTTGAGAGGTTCTTTCGAATAACAGCATGTAACATAACGCGTGTAATCTGAGTGCCAATTGTGAGTACTACCTGCACCAACAAAACAAAAATTCCAGAGCTTCAAAAATGGCTTAAAAACTGGTAGCTACTCGCCCTCGGACGCAGTGCTGCTTAGACAAAACTCAAAAAGAAATTATGGTGGTCGATTGCTGTCTGTCGTCATACATCGTCTGTTGCAAGAGTTAACAGTCCACCTATAGACTGCAAACTTTGCAATAGACGGCACGTACGCCATAAAACTGCGGCGCGATTGCTCAGCAGAGTCATTAATTTTAAGTGAAATTGCCACCGCGAACTTGCGCAGCGTCTTGCGAACAGCCACCGCTTATTGATTACCCGCGAAAGTGTTGCCACGACCGCATAACATTCGGCACCAAAGTTCGTACTCTCGCCGCCAGGTAGCACCATTGCGGCGCCTGTTTCTAAAGGACCATTGCTGCTCAGAGAATCTAAACGAACCGCCCGAAAACACGGATCTATATATCTGCTCATTGCGCACTCCTTTCTTGGTCGAGGAATGCCGATCAGTTGTCTAGACGACTGGCAAAAAAAAAAAAAAAAAAGTTTACGTAAAACACGCGGCGCGCTCGGAATTTCGAATCTATCGTCTGAACTTTCTTTTTCACTGTTCTGCCTGTTCCTTCTTTTTACATCGTTTCTTTCACTTGTATCGACCTTGGAGGGCACGTGCGAAGTGGTGGTTGTAACGTTTTTGTCCTGCGGGCTCTATCTCTTGTTGTTTCTTTTTATGTTGTCAGGGCGGTACATAAGTGATCCGCCAATAAGCCAACGCACGAGACAATGCGCTCTCTCGCCACCGCGCAATGCTGGCAACCTTGCCTGCAGGCCGCAGGCAATGATGGCGCAACTGCTCATCGCGGTCATCGGTAGTCAGGCCGCATCAGACGATCCAATCGTTCCCGGAGCCTGGCTCATTTCTCCGAGCAGTCGAGACGCGCGCTAAATAGCATCGGACGACGCTGGCTGGGCGAGGAGCATAATCGCTCACCGGCAGCATCTCACATGTATGTGTATGTTCGCGCGTGCGGCATATGTCTCTGCGTTTGCCACAGCCCTTTGCTGTTGGTGCTGAAACAACAAACCATATAACGCTCCCTTCTTAATACGCTGTATAGGATATGATTTTTATTTGTTGCTTCGCCATTTGTTGCCATTTAATTGTTTTTCTTCGGGAAGACATTGCAAGTGCGACATAATCGTTTGTTTTCAGTTGGAAGAAGCATTGAAGAAGAAAAAAAAAAAGAGGGGGAAGAGCTGGACGCGAGGGCAGGGTTTCTTAATAAAATGCTGGACAAACCTGTTGAGTCGCGAAGCGTGAGTTGAACGGCCCCGAGGTGTTGTGCCCTGTCGAAGGCGTGTGATGGCGTATTGAGTGCGCATTCTTCTCTTCGCGGCTTGCCGGTTTATAGGAAATATGTAATGATAGCAACGAACGCAAGCATACCTCCACCAGCGTTGTTTTAGCGCTTCGAAACTACTTTGCGAGCTATACGCAGTTGTATGGTTGCCGACCACATTTTGAACAATTATCGACCACAAGTGACCAATACTGCCGGCGTTTAGCTAATGTGACCGAGGTTATGTTAAAATAGCGCTAGAAACTAGGACAGATAGGAAGACACACACACACATTGCGCGTCTTTGTCTTCCTATCTGTCCGCGTTTCTAGCGTTTCTAGCGTTTCTAACATAATGTCCAACCAACTCGCCCAACAATCCACTTTGTGACAGAGGCATTGATAGAAGCCGGGCTTTATAGAACGCTAATAACAAATCGGCATGGATCCATGCTTGCATCTAGAAAGTGGTGCTTAGCCTTCTCATTATTACATGCCCGTTTCAGTTTTTTTTTTTTTTTTTTTTTTTTTGCAGACGTACACGAAAGAAATGCAAATGCACTGTTACAGTACTCTCAACAAAAAAAAAAAAAAAAAGGATATTTTGTGCTATTTCAATAGCAAAGATTATAATTACGGATATTACACAACAAAGTGAAAATTGTCGTAACTAGAAAAAGGAATGCTGTCCTGCATATTTATGAGAAGGAGTCAGCAATAAATACGGACAAGAGACAAAAGGGAAGACACGCAGGACAGTTACGAGCGCTTCACATTACGCATCACCAATTAGCCCGGCAGCTTTCTCTCCTGAATATATTTATGTAGTCATAGCTTATACCTCTAGTTTTCCTCTCTTCTATATTAAAGAGAACATGTACCGCTTGCCACACTTCATCTTCTTTCCCACATCCCGGCCCCACAACATGGAGCCTTTGGGTGTATACGATGGAAATGGTTTACTTGTGAGCACTAGCTGAGCAAGAAGTCATCCTGCTCGGATCTCTCTGCTAGCCCTCCGCAAATATTTTTTTAACGCTGCCTGAGACAGGCTATCATTCCTAGCGCCATAAATTTAGGGCATGTATTTAAATGGGAGAATCCGAAAAAAAATATATATAATTTAACTTTCTTGATAATTTTGTGGGACCGGGTCGTGATATAGCACATCTTTAGGGGCGTCCTGTTGATCCCGTTCGCTTGTTGCCGATCGCAAGAAATTGCTCTGCGGCATATTTAATCACCAGCCGCAGTTCTCACTACAGGTACATTATCCATTAGGCGATGAGGCCTCCTTCTTTCTTAAATGTAATTATTTTTTCATGAAACCGTGTACGAGGTTTTATTAAGGGTTCGTTAAACACAGCTTTTACACAACTGTTTGCAACAAATTTTCGTAGGCCCTATCTATCTTTAAAATGGCGCCTCCTTGCAAGTATACTGAGAAGGTGCAATTGTGCGTATTCAAGCCGTATTTGGAGTTTGGCGTACTCTTGTTACGTGGTCATCTGTGGTGGCTGCGCATAGTACTCAAAGAGAAACACATGGAGGCGAAATCACCCTGAAAACACTGCGTGACAGTTTCTCATGTTACGATACTTTCTGGATGAACGTCTGGCGATAAGTGGGTACACGTAGCCTGACCTTGTAAGCTAACGTAACGTCTACTGCACAGATCAACATTGGAACTCTGCGACTGCAAGATTTCACTTGAACCGCAATTAAGCAAAGCGTGCCCAATTAGAGCCATGTTAGCGGCTGTGGCTGGTGCAGATGCAGCAGTGGTCTCGTTTGGAGCTTTTGCGTGCATCGGCCTGTTCCCGGCGTAATACTAAATCTTTGCGAGAAGGCAGAGCAGCTAAACAAAGACTCCTTGATGGGACATGGCGAAAGACCTTCGACAAGAACAGCCGGAAGTTTGCCTGCGTTACTTCATGTGTCTCGTTGAAAGCGTTATGCAGTTTTTTGTACTTTTCAACGCCTTTTTTTTTTTAGCTTTTCGGCCAGTGTGTCTTTCAGCGGAAGTTTGTATTAGTCCTCCCCATTACCATGCGCGTAAATTTACACATAATTATACATACACTGAATCTTGCATGCCGGAGTATGCATTTGAATACATTATAAAACGAAGATATGTGCCTCCCGCTGGGACAAGGTCATAGCTGAAACATGTCACACTTTCAAAGGCACAGTGTTTTTTCACACAAAGCATTATGCTTGCTAGTTTAGGCAACTGTGCCTTCATCTGCGTTGCATTACAAGTGACGGTAGAAAATCTAGTTTGGTCTGTTGTGTGCTAAGCGACCAGCTAGGTGCGTTTTAGAGCGCCGTATGATGTTTAGTGCGCGCCTGTGTGCGTCTTCCCTTGTCTTGTGTTTCGCATCATTCATTTTTCTAGGAATCATCTACAAACCCGCCCATTCAACCACACTCATCAATGCATTCAACCAGCTGACAAATCCCTATGCTTTTATATCCACATCCATTACGATCTATATATTCTCATGCACCCCAACGTCGAGGGCATGTCATTCATTGGGTAACCAACCTGACGGAAGGGTCGGGTTTAGTGCATGTTACAATTGATGCCAAGAAACGTCCCTTTTTCGCATTTTAAGACTTCAACAAGTGTCCACTTCTTTACTTTTCTCGGCGAACAAGGCGATTCCTACGCTGCCATCGTTCCGACTCCCAAACCCGTAAAATTTTGTTCCATCAAGTGAATTTATGTAAATATTGCTGAAGCCTACAACACTGCAGTGTGTCCGGCTGTTTTTGTGCGGCATTTGTGACAGAGAGGGGCGCAGAGCTCATTCGTGACGACGCGCACAGCACGGCACAGAATTGCGGGCGCCGTGGCCTGCTGTACCTTCATGTTAGGGACGCGCTTGCCGCCGCGAGAGGCGCGCATGCCGCTCCGGAGTTAGATGCGCAGGGTGCATATATGTCAGCTCAAGGCTTTTCTCGTTTTTGTTTGACACCACGAGGAACTCGCTCCTTTATGCATTCCTGATGCGCAACTAGCGGACTGCGATCAGGATGTCCTTGTATCCAACCCTAGCTCCTTCCTAGTTCATTCCTTTAAGTCCTCTTCCAATTTTTCTTGTAGATGATGCCATTAGATGATACTAAAGAAAAAAGAGAAGAGAAAAGGTAACGCGGGTAGATTAGCAAAGAAAATGTGCTAGTTTGCTAGCCCGCAACGCAGGAAACCAAAAACGAGTACTTCAAGGAATGTAGCGCAGTGTTCAGTGAACACTCTTTTTGGCTCGCTTACTGCGATGAGGCGAAACATGGACATTTGGCGTCATGGACACTAGAGATAGGTGGCCCTTCTTTACGCCCTTGCGCCTGGCCTGCTTTCAATATTTTGCAGTTACGGCGATTGCCTGAAACATCTTGAGACATTTGAGCCAGTTGGCCAACAAAGAAAAGATGGTATGTCTCGTATTGCTTTTCACAGAAGGAAGTTGCTTCTCCCAGTTTGGGTTTGTTTGGCTGGCATGTCCAGCAATGGACGGTGGACAGTGGAAGCCCCACTGAAACGATTAGAACGTAGGTTGCTGTCCTGACACTTCTGAAAAACGTCCTTTTTCTCCCGGCCGGTTGTCTGGAGCTTACTGTACTGTTTTTGGGTCAGAACAAGCTTTGTTTCTTGGCTCCGGCTGAAATCTCTGTTTTTCATTCCCTCTGGTTTATCTCTTCCTGTGTGTAGAAATTTGTCTTATGGAGTGACAGGCAACACAACTTCTGGCTCTAAGAAATCAAAAGGGGCTAAGGGCCTCAGGCGCCTTTGAAAGGCGGGTTACAGACGGATTTCCGGCGAGAAGCATTCATAGGGTGCCAACCTGAGTCAGGCAACCGAGGCCCGTCACAGTTGTTTTTCCTTGACTTGTATCAGCTTTCCTTGGCATCCAGAAAGGTGGACGCCAAGCCAAAGGAAGCCAAGCTGAGGGATATGGAAGAAGAGAGGAAAATGAAAAGTTGTGCTGGGTTTTATATGGCGCATAAGCAACTAAGGCTCTCATGCGCTAAACACGAGGTGTATTATGTTCGCCTTAAGAATACCAACTGCAAACATTTGAAAAATTACAGCCTGTTTAGGAGCCCCCCCACTGCATCCTCTTAGAAGTTAAAAACACAGAAGATATCGACACGAGTATCTTATCTGAGGAGCAAAGTGGGATTGAATCGGATTTGCTTGCGTATACCGGCGCAAAATATTTTTTTCTCAGTTTCTGGAATTGTAAGTATCAGTGTAGGTACACGCGGAAACGTGGTGGACACTGTCAAGTGTCAGCTTCCGGTAGCAGTGGCTCCTTGTGTGTGTACAGTGCAAAGGGGCTTGTCGACACCGAGGTATTCACGCGGTGAGGTGAGGAGCATCTACTGAGGCCGTTGGAATGACAGGCCTAACAGTGTCTAACTACTGGTGAGTCGAAGTTGCAACGACGAAGCCCGTGTATACAAAAGAGAGATGCACCTGCTTTGGAGGGTACTTTTCGTGTCATTTAAGCAACAATAGGGCGCTCGCAAGGGTGGAAATCACTGATGGCGCATATTTTGGGAGAACTGAAGGCCCAAGATAACAGCCACTTATCGCAAGGCATGGAGCCAGGAAGCACTTGGAGAATGCGTCGAAACGACAACGCCAATTTAGCATTGAATACCGGGGCGTCGGAGTGACCACGTGCAGTGATGACGCGTAGGCGACACGCAGTGTAATGAAACGTTGTGTTCTTGTGTTTGTTTTTTTCTTCCTTTTTCTGTCTGGCCTCTCTCTGTAGGAGAGAGGCCTGTGTGCAGGGTAAAGTTGTATGGCCGAGCCTGTAATTCTGCAAGCCAATTGCGGTCACTCGACTCATTGCCTTCGCATGTTTTCCTTTTTTTTTCATAATCTTTCTGTTGGAACTGATGTCTCGCGAGGGAGTTATTAGTGCTGCTTAAGTCAAAGCGTTGTGGTAAGCAGCAAGTAACTATCCTGCTGATGTTTGCGGCAATTGGTTGCGATTGGAGTGTGGGCTGTGCCCCGAGGCATTAAAACTGAACCCGATGACCCAATCGACGGTTCTGACTCCTGAGTTTGGAGTTTGGGCTATGGCTTAACGCGTCACATTCGGCCTAACCGAGCTTTCCAGGAACCGAATCTCCGAAATAGTTCACTTTCTCTCTCGCCGCCTCGATCTATTGGCTGCGTGTCGCCACCGCGTGCGGTGACGTCAGATCACGGAGTGTTATTCAACTGATAGCGAATTCGTTCGGTTGCTGTGTGTGAAACTGCGGAAGTGCCGTTCGCTTCTGCGCGTGGCACATGCCGGTCCCTCTCGTCACCCCTCTGGTGTTCGCTGTGCCCAGTCAATGCGACCGGCGGCTTCGGTGTACATCATAATCCTTTCGACACACGTGACAATATTTTCCAGAGGCACTTCAAGCTGTCGAATAACTAAAAGCGCATCATGCCCTAACGAAGACAAGCACGCACACAAGAGAGCGGTAACTACTCAGCGCGCTGCGAGAAACGTTGAAACCTTTCCAAAATAAATTGTGTGTTTATTTTAAACACTCTGATTAATAAATTTGCAGTAGTGCAGCCAAATACGCTAATTTATAGCTTAAAAACACACTGAAAGTAGCACGTGGTCCCTTCAAAATACAAGAAAGAGATATGTAACCACCCATCAAAGTGATCAAAGCCGGTTGGCGGTTGTCTGCCTCCTCGTCCTCCCAATGTTTGCGCCCCCTCCCTTTCTCCCCCTATGCCTACGCCAAATTGACGTCACGACAAAGCGAACGCGTTCCAAAGCGAACTATTTCGTGGATTCGGCCTGTGTTTAACTTCACTTACTCTCCTTGCTATCTCATCAGGAAGTGCCGTCTTCCGCATCACCGTCCTGGAGGGTGCCTGGAAATTTACTTGCATACAAGAGAATAAGTGGTTTAACATCTCTATTAAGAATAACGTTATGTGTTAAATAGTCACGTCCAAAACGGAGGCGGCATAAGTTTACTTCAAATCTTCAAATAACCGTTTCTGATACATGATTTCCATTACTCGGTGTTTGCTTTTAAGACGTATAGTTTGTTGTTTGCTTCTTTATTTCATAAAGCCTGACATTTTCTTCTCAGTTCTCTTCGTAGACATTTTATGGCATCCCGATGCGGTATGTTTACTTCTTGAATGTCTGCATTGCAGGCAGCGGCAGCACATGCTTTGCCGCTGATCACAATCTAGTTTGGTATACAGCACAGCTTGATTTCGTGCCCTTGTGTTTCAGCTGATATTATTTTATGCATTATTTCTCCTACTAAATCTGTACAACATTTCTAGAGTGGAGAGCTGTGATTTCCCCGAGGGTGAAGATTATGCTTTTTTAAGTGTTATATTTTTCTCTGCTACAAAAATGGCATAGCATTCAGCTGTTAACACACATGCACATTCAGGCAGCCTTACTGTTTTTTGCCATTTGTTTTGCAATATAGCGCTTCGTACATGATGTTCCGTCTTAAAACCATTGGTACAAAAAGCTGCAATTTTTATATTTTTCGTTCCAGGTCTAGAACTCTTATATTATGTGTTCTTGCGGGCACATCTTTTGCGAAAGCGTGTTAGTGTGAAGTCACATACAGAGAGCAACCTTGGACAACCTTCTTAGTTCTTGGCACTCTTGTTTTTGGAAACGCAGAAATAAAGGTTTGATTGATTGTGGCTTATTTTGGGACACTATTTCGGATGTGTGATTTGTAACTATGGGGTAGCATATATGTTTTGGCAGAGACCGAATTTTCAAGACATACGAGCATGTGAGTATGGATCTCCTGTATTCGAGGGAAGACTCATTTATTTCCACGTAGAGACTATTTATGGGAGACGTCCTGTAAGCACCAGTTGAGATGCGCATGCCCAGGTTATGCACTGGATCTAATCTTTTAAAATAAGTTCTTGCAGACCCATACGCTATAGAACCATAGTCAAAACAAGACCGCATAACAAAGCAGTAAATATGCAACAGGCGTGTCCTGTCGGACCTCCAGTGTTTTCGTGAAAGCACTTAGAGTATGTTGAGGTATTTTGAAGCTTCCTTTTAAACAGCGTTGATATGAGGTAAAATGTGAGTTTTCTGTCGAAAGTCCTCCCTAAAAATTTGTATTCATTTTTCACTTGAAGTTCAGTCTCATTTAAGTGCAGAGTGGGATTGACCTGTACGCCCCTTTTGAGCTAGAACATACCTACCACTGCTTTGTGTGTAAAAAACTAAAACTGATTTTGCTTGCCCATGTCATTATTTTTTTATCGTTAATTGTACTTGTATTTTGCAGGTTGGCACATTTGGTGACTTAGTACGTTTGGTGGCATGCAACCTGAAGATTATCGACGTGCTATCTGGAGATTATCGACAAAAAAGATTTATTATATACCGATTTGATAGAGGGCAACGATGTGTGGCGGAGGTGTTACGATTGCAGTTGCTGAACATCTTGATTCGTTATGCGTGGATATTGTGACCGATTCGGAAATGATATGGGTCGACCTTCGTCTGTCTTTTAAGAAACTGATTTTGGGCATTTGCTACCGGCCATCATGGTGTGGCAGTTTTTTTTTGTAGATGAACTACATGATGCTATCAATATGATTGTTGTACGCTTTCCGGACGTTCCTATCATTTTAGTCGGCGATTTCAACTACCCATTCATTGTGTGGTAAAATTCACCTGCTTATCCTAGCCATTTCTCGACCGAATGCAGTAACTTTCTTCACATGTGTGCAGATTTTAATCTATCACAACTTATCTCTCAACCAACCCGCACTGTGTCATCATCATCCAGCGTGTTAGATTTAGGGTTCACTAACTCTCCTGACCTCGTCACTTCCATTTCATACCTTCCCGGGTTAAGCGATCATTGGTTGTTTCATTTTGAACTAAATACTTTTGTTCCTAATCGCGATAAACAAATTAAACAGATCAGGGATTACAACAGAGCTGATTTTATTATGATTAACCAACAGTTATGCCTTTTTTTATACAACATTTTACCAGGGTTTACCGAACGCTCGGTCAACGTGAACTGGAATCTCTTTGAAGAAAAGGGTGCTTTGCTCACTAACGCATATGTGCCTCTAAGAACCGTGACGACTAATAAGCAATCACCTTGGTTTACTCAGTCGATACAAAGACTTGCTAACAAGAAAAGCGTCTATTTCGTTCTGCTAAGCGATCCAATTTGCAGTTTCAATAGAAGGCGTATCTTATGGCAGCTGCAGTATACCAAACAGCCCTAAAAAATGCAAAGGAATCATTTTTTAACTAAACTTTGCCCTCATTACTGAGGACTATTGTAAAACAATATTGGAACATAGTGCACCGTAAAGATACGTCTGATCTCCTCCTTAGATCTGCGGATGGTGAAGCTCTTCCTGCGGTTAAATGTGCCCCTGTATTAAATTTCATATTTTCGTTGTCTTTTTCGGTCACTCCAATCACTACCATTTTACCCGATTATCCCACCACAGATTTCCCCTTGATGGACCCCATCATTTTTGACGCAATAGGAATATTACGTATAATTGAAAGGCTTAAGGTGTCCTCATCCTGTGGGATTGACAACATAAATTCGAATTTTTTATTACATACAAATACTCGTCCATCACCCTGTCTAAACGTTTTGAGCAATCGCTTGTTACAGGCTGCGTACCCGATGACTGGAAGGTTGGAAAAGTAATTCCTCTGCATAAGTCTGGTGATAAACACTGTCTTAATAACTATCGTCCCATATCGCTCACCTGCATACCATGCAAGATCATGGAACACGTCATCTCCTCTCATCTTGCTACATTTTTAGAAACTAAATCTGTTTTCAGTAATTTTCAGCATGGTTTTCGAAAAAACATTCTCCTGTGAGACCCAGATTTATAATTCACTCATGACCTCCATTGCATTGTCGACGATGGGTCGTTGGCAGACTGCATATTCCTGGACTTTTGTAAAGCTTTTGACAAAGTCTCACATGAATTACTTCTCTTTAAACTAAGCAGATTGAACTTAGAGGCTAACGTGCTTTCATGGCTTCACTATTTTCTTGCTAATCGATCTCAGTTCGTAACAGAGTCAAGTCTTAGGACCCTGCTTTTCCTCATATACATAAATGACTTACCGGCAAACCTTACTTCATCAATTTGTCTCTTTGCGGAGGATTGTATTATCTATCGTAAAATTAACAATGATCAGGACGTCTCTGTATTACAATCCGATATTAACAGCATTTCTGAATGGTGTCAGCGTTTGAATATGAAGCTTAACACTAACAAGTGTAAACATATGCGTGTCACTCGCGTTAGCACATCAGCTCCTTCGTACTACCTCAACACTGCTCCTCTTGAACCTGTCTCTTCTTACAAATATTTAAGTGTTCACATAACTAATAACTTCTCATGGAAATTGCATGTTCATCACGTAGTTATTAATGCTAACCAAACTCTTGGCTACCTCAGAAAAAACTTTTCACATTGTCCTAGCGCACTAACACTTCTCCTTTACAAAACTTTGGTTCATCCAAAATTGGAGTATGCAGCTTCTGTCTGGTACCCAGGCGTCATTTCACTCATTACTGAACTAGAAAGTGTGCAGAATGGCGCATCTCGCTTTATACTGTCTAACTATTGTCACATTTCTAGCGTGACTGCCATGAAATCTTACCTGTCATTGCCTCTTCTAACGGAACGCAAAAAAGTATTTCGGCTATGTTTGTTTCATAAGATTTTTCACTATAATACACATCTCAGACAGAAACTTCTAACGCAACCGTGCTACACTTCATCACGCATTGATCACCGTCACAAAGTAGGAATTTCATTATGTCGCACCAAATACTGCCATGACTCCTCCATTTCAAACACTTCTAACAGTTGGAATCGCCTTACTCGTACCATTGCTGAAATTACAGATTCTATTGTTTTTCGTACAGCTGTTACTAACCTTTTTTGCTCTAATGTTTAACATACTTTTGCTGTCGTTTTTCGGTGCTGCTGCTTGTTCAACAATTACTGCTTGGTTGTGTTGCTGCTGATTTTGTATTTTATATCTTGTTGCGCAGTCGTTAACATTTAGTGTATAATGACCATTTAGTTTTGTGTTATTTTTTGGCTGTATTCTGTTTTACTTTTTTTAGTTCACCCCCACTCCCCTCTGTAATGCCCTTGGGCCCTGAGGATAAATAAATAAATAAAAATAAATATAATGAGTACATAATGAAATTAGGTAATACTTTGCTAATTGAAATCATTTTTGCAATAAAATGTGTGGTGCATATAATACAGCCTTGGGGGACACCATTTCCTTGGGTAAAGGTTTTTGACAGGACTGAACCAAGACGAAGTTGAAATGGGCGGTTCGACAGAAAATTCCTCAGAACTTTAAGCATCCTGTCACGTTTGCCAAGTCTGCTAGGTCTCGCAGAATTCCAAATATTCAAGCTGTGTCGTAAGCCTTCTCAAGGTCGAAGAAAACATCAAGGCCGTGCTGTTTGTACGAAGTCATCTCTCATTCCGTCTTCAAGACGAGGTAAGTAACCTATATTACATCATACTTTTTTAAAACCTCATTAATTAATACCGAGAAGTTGGCGAGATAATAAAATGGAGGTTAGTTTGATGTTTAAAACGCGTTCAAAATATTTTGCCAAACGGCTAGGGACCTTAACCACCACGGGAGGTCGGTGGCTTTCCAGGTATCAAGACAGGTACAATAAGAAGTTTTTTCCAGGTTTCCGGCATTTTTCAAAGCACCCATATTTTGTTTAAAAATTTCAAAGGTGCTTGTACTGAGGGTTCATGTCGATGTGCGAGCAATTCGTAATGTTTCATGTTTGCCGGGCACTGTCTGTTTACAAGACGATTAAACTCACTTTAATTATTGAAGTGCAATTAAATGGTTGTACTGTCCATTTAACGCTACCACTTGTTGGAAGTCTGTTTCTCAGCTGTGCTTTTATATTTCATGAACTTCTCTGGGGAGGTTGAAGGACTGGAAATGGTGGAAAGAAGTTCACCTAGTATATCGGCCTGTATCTCTATACATGTTTGTTTACCTGGGGTGCTAAAACAGAAACTATGACGGGAGAGTAAGTTGTCACCGTTGTCTCCCCCCCCCCCCCTTATGTAATGTCCCTGATAGGGATCTTTAAGGGAATAATAAATTATGATGATGATACCATTTAGTCTATGTACCCACTCCCACATTTTTTGTCGTGACTGAACTATTTATAGATTACATATAATTTCTACAAGATGTTTTTTCTAGGTTCCTATGGATATAACGGGTCCTGGCTCTCTCCTCTTTAAGATATATTACGTTCTCATATGATGAGTATCTACGAAGGATACCCCAATCTCTGTTTTACTTTTTCTTTGCTTTTTTGCATACGCGTGTCCACCATATTGTGAATCTGCTGTGCCATTTCCGAGGATTGTTGAATGGCTAGACGTGCGGCATTAATTATACATGTCGTGAACAGTTTGTTCAGCTCGTCAATACTACGAATTTCTGAAAAGATATTATCTAAATTCGGCTTTTTTTCAGCGTCGTGGTTTTCTGAGGATGACAGTTGGTGCATATGATAAAGTGATCAGTGTAGATAAGCGGTCGCCCCCATGGGGAGTGTCCAGGACACCCCATTTAAAATAGCTAGAAACAACACCGGGTAAGCTAAAACATGAATTATGCAGCTCAATTTCCGCGAGGTTGAGGAAAGGTAAGTAGGCTTACCGGTGTTTAGTGAGCCAAACATCGTTGCATAAAATAAAATCCTCTGTGATCTGGCCGCTCGTGTCAGTTTTCTTGTTCGCCTAAAGTGAAGAGTTCGCGGTAAAATTCCCGACCACCAAACAAAGTTCTGGCAATTGGTTAAAATTATCTTCCAATTTTCTAAGAGTTAAAAGGTGTGACTGGAGATAGACGCTGCATATTGTAATTAATTTGCACGTTACGAGTGCGGCGGCTACTGCTTGAAACCTAGTCAGTAGCTTGCTCACGAGCTGCAATACGGTTTTCAACTATGACGGCAATTCCGCCAGAGGGCCTGTTTGCCTGCTCTGTGTCGCAGCTGAAGACTCATAACTTTTTTTTGGAATACTCCTGTAAGCCTGAAGCAACAGGTTAGTGTGCAGTTAATATGTCTTTTATATCCATTAAGTTATTTATCACATTCCAGCAACTATAGTTTACTATAAATGCCATCCTATCTTATGTGTGTAAAGAGAACAAGCCAGGTTGCTTTTGACCCCTTAACTCGGGCCTTGTCTTTTTTAAGAGGCCCTAAGTCCCGGCGCCTCTGGAATGTTGACAGTACAGGATACAGGACTGTATTGTATTATTGTCGTGTCCATCGCATCTTCGGATGTGGTGGACATCTGTGAACTTGGAAGAACGCGAACTTTTGTTTTACAGAAAATGGAACGTCAATTACTTTAAAAACGCAGGTCGATTACCTTTTACTCTCCATTGCCTAAAGCGCATTTTCTATAGGCATCACTATTAGAATCAAGGCAACCTTAGGCTTCACTCAACCGAAGTACCAAGCTTTTTTAATAGCTGCAAAGCAATAGACCACATTCCAGCTAGAAGTCACATCAAGTGGTGATGCAGAAATGCGCAGAATATGTTAATCATAATATGGCATTCCCTGACTACATGAAAGCACTTAGCCAAGTCAAGATCTCAGCAGCCACGGAGGCACTGTGAAACCAGAGTGCAAAAGACACCTACAAAATACCGAAGTGTATCCACATCACATCGGCTGCACACAGGCCAATCATCCTCCACCAACTAAGTATGGAATTAATAAAGCTTTTATTGGAATGGAAGGAATGGCTCTCGGCTGGTGTTTAGGGAATTACAAGGAATAAAGTTGTCAGTTCTTCAGACCTCGGTTTCTCTCGGTTCTTTTCTCTGCTTTATTCTTCATATCCTGCAGATATGCATCTCATACTTCTCGAATCAGGCCGCTCCCGTGCTCGTACTTTACAAATAGCACATAATTTACGGGTGGTTTCCTGTCATACACGAAACACTCAAACAGAACAGATGCCCCAACTGTCAGGAACAGTGTGCAGCAAACCTACTGCTTCTTATACGATGATTACATCTTTTTCACGAGGAAGTCACAAAATTAAGCATGTTGCACAAGAAGATATGTCCAGCCTAGCACACCCGGACAAGGTAATAAAATATTTGCGGTGAAGGGCGTCAGCCAGGGAGACAGTCTCTGCCGACTGCTAAGCAATGCATATTTGTTTAAAGTATTCATTATCCTGTATTAAGAACAGTTGTGCTTGTTTGCTGTTGTTATTTCAACGTCAGGTCCTCGGTGGACATGTACGAAGCTCGTTGGAGCGCGACACGTTGCAGAAGGGTGACCTGGATGGGCGAACTTCTTGGCACAACTGTACAACTGAATTTATATGCACTATTTAGAGACTTTTCACGCTATGACCAGTGCTACTATCAGTGACCACGCTACTATCTGGAACGATCAGGAACGCCAAGCCAAGGCTCACAAGCTATAAGACCCTGTCCTCTGTGAGAGACTACTCCTTGCGTCACACCACTTGTAGCGGCTCCTCGTTCCTCGGAGCGCGGTCGGTGCAAACCTGGTCCGAACACTCAGTCCTCCGAACACTCCACCGAGAATCCCTGTCCAAGCATCTCCTTCGTGGCGCCAAAACATTCCCTGAAATCACTTTTCCCAGCATTCTGGGGAACATTCTTGAACCAGTTGGGAAGGCGTGCATTAGAGCCAATCCGGGGGTTTTCTTCAAAATTAAACAGACCAATAGCACGCTACTGATCATGTGTTTGTTTTCTCGGAGCACAGCGTGTATTCCGGGAATTCTTTTAATCTCGTCCTCTTGAAGAGGTGGTCGAGGGACCTAATTTTCCAAACAGCAATACTCTCAAGCGCCAAGGCCACCAGCTGCTACCGCTGTACAGATACGCACGGCGTCTGAACTCCGCTGATCATCGATGAGGTGGGATAACAAAAAAAAAAAAACAATTAAGCGCCCTATTTCAGCGCGACTCCCCGCACGTGCTCTTTACTGGGAAGTACGCCCGTAGACTTCGCCGCGCCACACTTTTCCAACCGTTACAGAGCAGCTTATCCGAAAAGAGCCATAATCTGCTGCATGCGGACAATGCGCAGCACGACACACAGGCCCGTCGCCGAGCGAGCGCCTCCTTCTAGAGTCTTTGTCGCCGGAACTGCTTTCGCTTTACCGCCCGAAAGCCCTCCGCGAGCAACATATTGCTCCCTTAGTATTGAGACGGCCGAACAAGTGGGGTGGGGACAACGCGAGTAGCCGTTTAGAGAAAAGAAAGAAGATGTGCACGACCCACTGCCCAGTGGCCTGCAAACCTAACTGGAACAGTTTGTGATAAACGTTCGTAAAGAATGCGTAAGCATTCCGCGATACGCTGATGACATTACCATACATAATCGAAAGATCAATACAAAGCGCAATCGGCGACGTAGATGTCTCAAAGTTGATGGGCGTAAGACGAAAGCGGTGTTCAACAGCCCCGGAAGTGAACCGCAGTTAACTGCAGGTAGCGAGGTGCTGGAAGAGGTGAGAGGATACCCCTACTAAAGACAAGTAACGACCGTAGATCAGGACCACGAGAGTGAAATGACAATAAAAGAGTAACATTTGGCTGCAACGTGCTTTGCAGGTATTCCCAGATACAGCATGGCAGTCTACCTATATATCTCAAATCCCTCAAAATAAAATTGCATAACAACTGCATGTTATCGGTATCCACCTATGGGGCTGAAACGCGGAGGCTGAGTTCAACTTAAGCGCATGACAACGCATTGAGCGATGGGAAGGAAAATGGTAGATGTGGTATTAAGAGATATGATGCGTCGAGTGTGGGTGAGAGAATAAGCGTAAGTTACTGACAACCTAATTGAAACCAGTCAGATGAAATAGGCATGGGCAGGACTGCGATGGCAAGGTAACCGATGGTCACTAAACTAGATCAGAAGAGAAGGCAAACGGAATATGCAGTGAGATAAAGGTGGGCAGTAGAGATCAGGAAGATTTGGGGGATTGTGTAGCTGTAGCTGGGACAAGAGCGGGTAAATTGGAAGAGTATGGGAGAGACCTCAGTTGCGGTTGTGTTGACTCGTCTTGGATTCAGGGCGCTCAAGCGTATCATCGCTAAACCAGGGCATACTAAACCAATAGCGAAGGAAGGAGTCAAAGAAGAAGGAAGAATAAGCAGACGAGAATAGAGAAGAAAATAAGACAAAGAGAATGTTGAATCTGAATCGTTGTGGGATGGTGAGAAATGGAAAGCAGAGTAGAAAACAAAAATAAAGAGACGAAAATAAAAACAAGTAAAATAATAATAGAAGGAAAAAAAGCGACAAAGCGACTCTTGCCGCATATTCAGACTATGTCATATTCTAATTTAGCCAGACATTTGTTATACTGATGCAAAGGCAGTTTGAGAAAAGTCTGCTTTCTCTTTAAGAATTACACTGCAGATGAGCCAATTATGCTCACGGGCTAAACGCTTCCACTTATTGCAAAACAAGTTTGTACGTTGCGACACTGTTGACAAAATTGCGCACCTTCCTCATACAAAGCGACTCGACAAAGTATAAGGAATAGTGCAAGAAAATATAAGCAAATAACAAAGCAATATTGGAGCACCAAGTTCAATTCAGGCAATGGAAATCATAGCGTTTCGATCAATCAGGTCATGCGTGTCATAACACTTCGGATATTTCGCACGGTAAATTTCATAAAACAAATGTAAAGACAAAAGTTTGGTACGTATATTTCTACGCACTGCTTCACTTTAAGAACACGTTCATACCTTGGTTTTCAGCGCTTGCAATTTTGTAAGTAAAACTGTTTCACTAATGAAAAGTAAGAAAGGTGCACCATGGTCTATGTGAGGCACAACTTTGTTATTGCAATGTGCATGCTCAATCTTTGCACGCTTCTTTGATTTTAGTTGAACTGCCTTTTAGCAACGGCATTAACCGCGATAGCACAAATCTCGCCGAACGAGAATAGGAAAAAGAGCTTGAAATCTGGAGTGAGAGACAGGACATGCAAGGAGAGAGACGAGTGAGGGGCGGTGAGCTGAGTACAATGATAATGACCGACTTTCAGCGTTGCATCTTCTCACATGGTAAAATAAGTAGTGCCAGTAGTTCCAAATAAATGATACATGTTATGTTGCTCCGTTCGCTCAGGATTACTAGGTATCGTAACGGCTCTCATGATTTACATATGAAGATGCTTTTCGGTTGGGGCACATGTATTTTGTTTCGCATGCGTTAGTTGTCAGCGCTATGCATTTTCTTTTCTCATCAAACTATCGTGCCTATTTGGTTCTCGTCCTGTCCGTTGTTTTCAATTGTCTCTGGTCTGGTAGGGTGGTTTCACCATATTTTCTGCGAAATCTGGTAATCTAGTTGCAGTATTTCTATCCGGAGAACAAGCGGGACTGTTGCGACACTAGTCGACCATGCTGTGCTAATAAATGTTATCTGGCTAGCAATAACTACTCTCGGTAAGCGTTAGCAAATGATCGTGTACTGGTTAACAAAACCTACGCGGCGAATGCTGATTAAGCGTGCCTTTCTGTTTTATTGGGATCACCCACGTAGGCAGTTGTCGGGATTTGTAAACAAGAGAGCCACCCGTCAGGCTCCTGGATAACTATGCATCAAGCGCGTTTGTGACAAAAAAAAAAGATAGGAAAAGAACGAAAAGGCCGGTTGGGGTACAGGGGTGAGAGGCTTTTGCTTTTCTTAGTGTATTTGTCACCTAGAATTACTTCAGGAGAGGGCTATGACAAAAGTTTGTCATAACCTCAACGCAAGTTGCAACACCACCTTGCTGTCAGTGCCCTCACGCGCTCTGTCTCTATAAGAGAGAAACGAATTCCTTGAGAGAGTTTACGACGCAATGCGCCCGGAATGCAGGAAAGTACATCGCACCGAAAGCGAGTAGCGCCTCGAAAGTAAACCATAAAAAATGTCCTAAAACATATTCCTCCATCGATGAAGCAACGCTATTCCCTAATCCAAAGAGCAAAGGTTTGGTTACGCCCTGTTTGACTAACTGTACGTTGCCACCGAGAAAAGCGGTCTCTTACTCTATACAGTCTCTATAGAGTCGCGTCACGTTCGTTCAATGCTGACACTGGCCAATGACGCTGGCGTCACCCGGTGTCGACTTCTGCGTGCATTTCAAATCGTTCACGTACTATTTTCGTCCTACTAACAGATGAAATTCGCCCCGTCATGCGTCGGGGCTGCAATGTGGTTGAAGTTTGCAGAATTCTTGGAGAGTGCCTAATTGGCGATGACACCATGTTCTCGTTTTCTTCTCCTCCTTCAATTAGTATTCAATTAGGTCTGGCCTTAGAAGTTCAAACAGCGTTTGACGCTATCTACGTTATTCCGGACTCCGATCTTGTTTCCACACTGGTCATTATGATGCTGAAACGCCACCTTCAGCTCGCACTTAACCATAGCCTCGCTGGCTGTGACCATGTCTCGTTATGTCTGGCTTCGTGTAGTCATAAAACGAGATAAGTAACTATCGTGCAACCTTGCTCAATGCCATGCTTTAAAAACCTCCAGTTTACGAGGCTGATGTAAAGCATTCGAGATAACACAAATTGATGCAAGCATGCTTTTTCACCTCCATGCGTGTCCAGGGAAACAGATTCTCAAAAGACGGTGCGAAGTTTTTTGCAAGAAATTAGGCATTGCCAAAGGAACCAAGATGTGATGTAATAAATAAGTCGTGATGTTGCAGAATTTCCGCCCACCCAGCACGTTCCAACTGCATCTCAAAGCGCCACAGATACGGTATTCTTGAACCAACGGCCTTTCCTAAATCACGCCCTTGCATCACAGTCAGCTATTTCTCAGCATGCTAGCCTCTTTTGCAAACCAATGACCCGTGACTTTGAAATCTCTATTGCGCCGTTGCTTTTCTAACCTGGTTTCCTAAACTGCGTCACTGCTCATCGAGGAGTCCTTGAGCAAGAGGAAGCGCCTTCTGTCTATCTACTCCCTGCACCTGCACGCAGACGGGGCGAACGTCTCCCTCCGCGCAGCGCATAAATTATTGTTCAGGGTGCTTTCATTATACACGGCTCATCGCCCTTTATCCTATTCACTTTGTCGGCCATTTCCACATGCTTCTTTCTTTTCATTTCTGCTGTCACTGACTTTGCGTCATATCAAAAGTATTTCTAGTGTGCGCTTTGAGAACACTTAAAAGAAGTTCTGTGAGCCCGAATTCTCAATAATGAAGTTGACACTACGCATGTCGCGTCAAGTAATGCCAAAGGTCATGCCGGGGTGACGCCATGATCACGCGAGCAGCTTTGGTCGCATGATTTTTTTAAGCCAATGTTACGTTGCTGTTTTCATACACCTTCTTAAATACGAGCCACTCACTGTAAGAGCCTCGGTATAAAACGGTAATAGATGCAGGCGTTCTCTTTCTGTAGAACGTGCCCGCTGTTTTCCCCCGTCATCATCATCATAGAAAAAGAAAGTCTCCGTATGCTGCACATCAAGCATCTCCTGTATGTCTGTTGTAATCAAAATACTTTATTATAATCTAAACAATTCCCTAAAGCTGTGTAATACTCCTCAAGAATGACCACAGTTGTTTTGTGGGGCAGGGGTGTAACCAACCCTAAAGGAATTGATATTCCCTTTCTAATATTTTTATCATATATTTAGGTTTTTCATCAAACTCAACCACAAAGACATCTATAGTAAACTTGCATTATACTCGCATCATGCTGATCAAGTTTCGCCTTACTTTCGCTATCATGGCACTATAAGTTATAAATATACGCTTTGCTTCAACGTTTCCGATGGGAGAAGAAAGTTGGCTTTAAGCCCAAGTTATAATGAGAGAAGACGTCAAACCAGCATTTTTGTACAAGTCCCGCCTCAGCTATTAGCGCGAGAGCACTGCTCAGGAAGTTATATATACTGCAACAGATTGCTCTGCATCTGCATAACAGCTGTTAGCAACCCGTTGTCGAGGCAGCGGCAAGTCCCACACTGTGGCGCTGCTGTCGCGCAGACAATCAATAAAAACTGAGATTCGATTAGTGAGAAATGAGCATCTCTAGTGTTTCGTTCATTAGAGAAGTATACCGAGCCACGAAGGTTCGTTGACACCGAGCGCGTTGGAGGAGCACCTGGTGAACACGTTGGGGTGCGTACGACTTACTAACGTCTGTTTGGCAAGTGCACTGATGTAACACTGATAATTTTTCACTGCTTTAGTTAAGCTTAGCGGCTGGGTGCATCAATTAGGCTAACTGGCATCTGCCGCCGGAAGGTGTGAAGTGGTAGAAAACTCCGGATCTGGGCAAGGAAGGCAGGCTTTGCTCTCTATCCTTGCTCTTTCCCACAGCAACGAAAAATAGTCCGAAAAGTCGTTCATGCCTGCGGCACGGCTCGGCTGTCTAAGCTGATCGGGTTACCGGATCGACCGATGGAAGCTCCATGTTCGACCTACTGCACCCATCCCTCTTACCTACGGGACAAGTTAAATCTGGGAATAATTACTCATTATACATATCGTCAACTTAAGCGCAGTCATACACTTACAAAGCCTATCTCTATGCCATGCTTTTTATTGTGAAAGCAATACTACTCTAGGTTTCAAGCCTTCAGCGTGGCGCTGCCGCACCCATGTGACGCTGTGACGTCACACCCCACGTGACACTAGGGTGAGAGCTGGGCTACCAACTGAAGCGGTCGGTGTAGCGCGATCGCAGCCAAGGCGCAGCGCGTGACGTCACACCCCACGTGGCACAAAAGCGATCAGCGTGGCGCACTAGAGGCGCAGCTGGTGCTCACGTGATACGTGACGTCAGGCACGTACATACGGCTTGGTTAAAGCGGGGCTTTATATGTGGGCTGGCAGGTGCTGCCAACTAAGGTCTTTCGTTTCACATGGGACGGTTATGTCACAATCAGCCTGCTAGACCCTGGCATTCACGTTACCCCTATAGGCCACTAAGGCACATTCATACGGCTTAGTTAAAGCGGGGCTTTATATGTGGGCTGAAGGAGAAGAGAAGAAGAAAAACGCTCGGTCACCTGCAGCTAATGCTTTCGCTCAATATTTGGTTCAGCAGCTTTGAACCCTTGTAATCTTTTTAACACGTGGCCACGTGTTTCAAGTTTGGCTTTACGTGTATGTGCCTGCTTGGTCTTGCTTTGGGTCTGACTTGCGCATGAATGTAAGTTTGCGAAAGCGGCGACGCTCAGCCATAACGGGCATTCGCCGGCGTGTGATCTTTCATTCTGTGTATGTGCGAAAAAATGACAGGATCGCTCTCAAGACTGCTTAGGAGTTAAAAGGCGAAAGCCACCCACGGCCTCTAACTGGAATCGAGCCACAATCTTTGACTCAAAACAACACCATCACTAATTACTACTATTATCATCATCCTCGCTTTCACTATCACTATCATCGTTATTATTGCTATCACATTCATCGCTATTACTGGTACTATCACTATCATCGCCTATCCTTACTATCCTGATCTTATCACTATCACTACTATCAGTATCACCAAGTATTACCACTATTATTATCGTTATCACTACCTGTAACCAGTGTCACCATACCCATCATTCACATCACTATTAGTCTGTCCTCCCACTATTACAATTACTCTAGCTAAGTATATCTATCATGATCTGCAATTATCATATCTACCTGTATATTAACTATCATTAGCTGCCACCGGTATCATTATACTTATTCTCTCTGTCATTAAGTGTCATTGCTACCATTACTAGTTTGCTTTCTGCGTCATAACTATAACTATGAAATCTTGCGCTTAACTATCACTTTTCATTACATACTATTAGTCTACCAGTTTAGTGCCTTAATCAACTATTAATCATTTAATCGGTACATATCTTACTATTAAGTTCCCACCCAAAAATTTTTAGCTGACTGCGATTGCTGACACTTTCGGCTGGCACTGACTGTCTACACCACTCGTGTCAAGAAAGCTTTGATACCAAAATATTTATAGAACAGAACCTGCTCTTGCTGTTGCTCCTGTAGCTCAATGGACTCACGTTCCGTTTCTTAACGCGCAAGAAAGCGTTTCGAAAACGCTAGCACGAAAAGTATGTATGTTTTGTATTTGAGGGTGCATGGTTACTTTTCAAGCTTCATTCGCTGATTATTTCGAGCTACATTTGCAGACGAGACTGGAGGCCAGAGCCATAAATCGATGCCCTGTACTGTCGCACATGCGCAGAATAGGAAATTGGCCGCCGGCGAATACCACGGGGGCTTCGGGACGTCATGGTCTCCCCCGGAGAGCCTCCTTAAACCTTAGGAGATGCAGTTCACGCTGCAAAATTTAAACATCTTAAACAAAAATATAAACAAGAATTCGCGTTATCAAAGGGAAGGTTTTAAAGGCGCTGTGTAATCTACGTTTATAGCAAACCTTAAGCATCCTACAATTTTTGTAGGTATGGTACAATCTCATTATATGCGAGAATATTACTTCCATAAACAACTTTCCGGTGAAATTACTCTTCTCCAGAGTTATAGGCATGTTTTATCAGCAGTGCATTTCAAATTCAACTAGGAAGTCATCAGAAATACTATAGACAAGTGCGATGATTAACTTTAAATGAGCAACGCACCAACCACGTTTACAAATGGGTGGGTAGGAGGCATCCAAAAGAGTGGCTTCACACTTCATACCGCCTTCACCTCCTCCCCTATGCACCAACTTCTTCGTTATTAACGGCTGATTTAATGCGCGCTAGTACACGCCTTCGGTCTTGTGGTCCCTTCGCATCCTCTGCGTTGTGACGAGCTCCAAGTTGCTCAGCAGTCTGACATTCAGTTAATATGGAGCTCGCTTTGTCGACAGACAAACAAACATTAGTTGCACGCAGACGTGGACGCCGTCACATGCTAATTTCACAAGTGAGCACTGTGATGAGTGCGATCCAATGCACCTATGCCTCTAGCCTCTAGGTTGGCAGCCACCAAATATGCAGTTTATGAGGCCGTTCTGTCAACAGAAGCCTAGACAAAACAAGGCTCATCTGTGTGTTTGCTGGCACACAGCCACCCTTTATACGGTTCTGCAACCCAGCTTCAGGAAAAAAAAAAAATGTTTCTGCCTAATGGATTATACAAATGTGGCCATCTCTAACGCACACGCTAACTGCAGTGTCTAAACATTTTTGTTTTTACTTTAGCTAATCGGGCGACATCAACCCAATTAGCTAAAACTGACAATTTTCTGACTTTGTGTCCTTCTGGCCGCACTACTTATCTCCGAGCAAGACTTAGTACACTGTTCTTTTGTTTTTGTTTTTACACTCGCAAGCACGATTTTAAAATCCTGCATAGATCATACAAGTGGTGTATAGTCGCAAGCTGGACGGCGTGCATATTACACATTACAAATGAAGCACACATCTGTACACAGCCCTGACAAGACGGCACGTTTCAGTGCTCCCGCTGGTATATGCGGCACCTGTTGAGCACGTGCCCGGTGGAGGGCTTAGGTTACAGTATGCTTTCTAAAGAATTTGTAGCTTTCCTAGAATCACGACTTTGGCTTAAGTAACAGGATGTTCTAAGTCTGTTAGATATATTTTGAGGGCATCTCCTTGAAATTCGGCTGTATGCCTCATATTCCCTCATCCGTCATAACCGTCGAAAAAACTGCTACTATATCCCTGTTCCAGTTTAAAACAATGGAGACCGTTGCCGACATCAGAGGCACACCGCCTTGATGAACTTTTCGTAGGATGCATCCTCTTCACGGAGATCGCTAGAAGTTCAAGTTCAAGTTCAAGTTTATTTCCTTTTAGCAAGAAAAGGAGGGGCCAGAACTAAAAGCTGTAAAAACAGCTTGACGGGGTCCTGGCCCCGTCAGTGAGACGAGAAGAGCTCCTTAGTCTGAGCGCATACATTCGGACAGTCGATCGCTTCACGAGGCTTCAGCCATGCATTTATATACCTCCCCATTTATGGAGGTTCTATAAGAACATTAAGACGGGCTAGATGGTACGCTTTTCCCGGAAATGCGGTTATGACATTGATGGCAATGAAATACTGTGCTTGAGAAATTGTTTCCTGAAGACAGAACTCCAAACTTTCCTTTGATGAAAATAATTTTTTCTCGGATGCGTCAACTGCTGGAAACTGTGCATCTAGGAAAAAGAGCTCACAAAACACGTGTAGTATTACCTTATACAATGTTTTTGTTGTCGTTGTTGTTGCCTTCTTGAGCTATAATAAATCGCAAAGCCTCCATCCGTGGCTGCATGGCTGGATGCCGGAAGTTCTTATGTTTGCATCATCTGCAAATACGTCGCAGATTTTCACTAGAGCCCTGTAAAATAAACTCTTTCACAAACACTTCATTGTGTTTAGTGTCATTAAGGCTAGCTATACACTGCACTCTACATCGGGTAAATGCCAATCCATTATAGGCGACATGAATACACATGACATCACAGCTTCGTTAATGTATTATCATGTTGCATATAAAGGGCAACTTTTAGTTCTTACTAGGACCTGTATTTACTTTAGGAGATTGGTGGACGCAAGTGAACTTAGAATTGTCAAAGGAGTTCACGGCTATACTCGAAGTTGGCAGAACCGCGTCAGCCATGAAGATCGCATGGCCGCATGGTATTTGCATCCATCTGCCCCTCCCTACCATCCTTCCCTCGTGGCTTGTCTGACGCTATGCGGAAAGTTAAAAAAATATCTAAAAGCGTACGCTATACAATAAAGAAATGCAGTGTAACACAGCAGCACTTCCTCTTTTGTCGCTTACTAGTTATGTAGACGCCATGTCAGCCATTCGCTTTTATACCAGTCCACTGAGCATTGCTATAGTCGAGAGTGCCAACATTTACTCTGTTAGCGGCGCTGCATCAAAATGACTGGCCCCTTTCAGCATTTGCGTCACGAATAGCTCCTGGGTTCACATTACTCGCAGCCGCACTGTCGCTGCCGAGTGCGCTCTCTCGCAGAACAGGAAGTGCGGGGCGACGTATCCCACTGCATACGAACCCGGAATACGTAGCTGTCCACGTGCGCGTAGCTGCAGTAATGGCGGTTGGGATACAGAATTGTGAACAGCGTTATAGCGACGTGAACAACGTTGATTATGCAATCTCATCTCAGCGCATTTGTGAGGGGCCACAAGAGGTCGGGGAATATCTTAGGCACGTTGCGTGCGCCGCCCCCGATACGATCACACCGTGGAAGCACGCAGTCTTAACTGCCAATGAACACGCCATATCCCGCGAGAGCCAAAGGGCAAATGGAAGGAGAAGAGACTCTGCGCTTTACACTGTCCTCGCTTGAGGATTACTGGTGGGCCACGTGAACCGCATGGCAGTAGAAGAAGAAAGAGCACTGCCTCCACGAGTGCCCCAGCTGCTGCGGCAAAAGGAGTGAGCCCCGACGACCCACGACGAGCACGCTCAGTGTAGAGAGAACTGCGTCCAAGTGACATCGCGAGACGTGTGTTGCATCAAGGCCGACGGGGACAAGGTCTCAGTCCGCATGCCTCGCGTAGCTCAGCAAATTGGAGTGGCCGAAATGAAAAGCAAGAGAAAAGACAAGTGAACTAGAGTGCTTGTGCCACTATATCCTACTGCATTTTATTCTTTAATGTTATACAATTTGTGGGTGAGCTAAAAAGGCCCGACTAAGTAAAACGACCGCAGTTTCACAGAAGGCTTAAGAGGGGCTCTTAGGGGCGACACAATGAGGATAGAATATGGTAATTCTGCCTGGACGTGACCGTGGTTCGTTGAAGGAAACAACTTCACTGTAAGAAAGGCTGAGATTTATCCATCTCCCACTGCTCGAGCGGGCGCGGGGGGCCGAGTCCGACGCGATTGAATTTTTATTGTTGCCAGTAGCCAGACTTACGATGAGCTCACAACACAGTTCCATGCTTTTGAAAATCTTTTTCTACTCCGTAGACCACAGTAATGAGGCTGAGTTCAGGGAAATGCTGCTTGCTTTGAAATAGCCCTCTCTGATGGCGTACTTCTACGTATATAGGTTACGTATGCAACCTTTCCGCAGCTTCATGTATACTTGTATTGCGAAGGGGACATGACGCCATTAAAATAGTTTACTTTCTGAACCACAAAGCATACAGGAGTGGATGGAGACAAAGTATTGTGTAAGACTTAAAAAAGATAAGAGATGAGGTTGTTGAACGGGCCCTGTATCAGCGGTCTGTATAGCCGTATCTCGATTCAGCAGCCTGTGTAGCTGAAATATGTTTCGCACTCAATGTTTCACAAGCTTTGCTGGTGTAGTATAAACAGGCCTGCACCCTTTACTTTATGTATGTACCTATAACAGCCCTCTCCTGATACGTTTTATGTTTTAGGGTAGACAGCCGGACGCATACAACAGGGTGTGGTGTTACATTTGTAACCTTCTGCGACAGTACAACTGCCGACTGCTTTCGTAAGCACTGGTCTTTTCTCTAGAGTAGAGGGAATTTATTGTCTTCCACACACATAGGTACTTGTATATACACACACACACACACTGTAGTACATACATGGGAGGACAACGAAAGGTGCGATACTATCAACAATCACATATTAATAGTTATTCCGTGTTCATAAATACCTACAGAACACAAGCTCATAACAATGAGAAACTTAATGACAGGTGATTAAATCTTATATGGATAGCGTGCACTATTAAAGGGAACCGAACAGGCACTGAAAAAAGAGGCCAATGGCAGCTCTCAGTATCCTTTATTATTACGATAAACAAGGCTATGATTATAATTTAAATATGTGTTCTTCACAGCGTGCCTGAATGTTTGCAGCTGGCGATCATTTTTGACAGCCGCGTGATCTTCATGGCCCGTTTGGTTTTAAATAAGTGAAAATAGGCTTTGCAATTTGCATTGTCACTTCTCCGCCTTTTCCACAGCAGGTGGCTTGATGTTGTGACCGTCCAGGAGATGAAAATTGGGAGCAAGGAGGAGAATGGGAAGGCTATGTCAATGTCCTCCTGATGCACGCTGTGGAATTTGCGACGGCTTGCTTCTTTTCTACCAGAAGGCCATTCCTCATTCTTACCTATAATATCGACACGGAAGGGCGGCTAATCAGCTTTGATCTTCTACTCTACGGGAAGGCAAGGCAACCGGCCAATGCTTATGCGTATAGTAACATAGCTGAACTCGTCAATTTGTTTCAAATAATGCATAGCTTAATCGACTTTGATCGAAATGTTGTGTCAATGGCAAATTTTAATGGCTTACGTAGCCAAATGACGAGCTCACACCCAATGCTCACAATGGTAGGAGTGGATAAAAGTTGTCGCGTGTTACGACGGTCTGTTCCTGTTTTGACCATGACACGGGAGTTATTGCTCGGCTGGAGCATTATCAGAACAAAACTTTAGGCTGCAATGGGATATTAGAAGCTGAATTCATCTCTTGTTAATGATGATGGATTTGTCGTTCCCAAATGCTCGCAGCTTCAATCTTCTTTGTCCGGTAACAGGCAGTTTCTCGTTGTTTGGGAGATATTTAAGCAACAAGTGCGGGTATAAAGAAGACCAAGAGCGCTCTAAAGGCCCGTTCACACTTGCGACTAGCAGCGGTCGCGCGACCGTTTTGGTCGAAAAGCGACTGCCGCGGGCCGATCAGGCACTGCTCGAATTTCTAGTCTCGCGACTACTAGTCGCAAACCATTTCACCAATCAGCGAGGTCCCGGAGTACTCGATCGAGCACCTTCTCAATGCAATTAAAGAATACCCCTACCTTTTCAACAAACGGCATTCGGAATTCAAAGGCAGGGAGAAGGATATGGCCTGGGAGGAGATTGGAAAGATATTCGGACTATCCGGTAAGTACTATGAACTTTTGAGAACTGGGTTTTTCACGCAGACGCAACATTTTATATTGACACCGTCTAGTCGTCGTCGGCGTTCTCGCCTGAAAAAGCTGAAGTGTCTGGCAAGCGGCTGCTACCGACGTTCGCTGTCATCGCCCTGCAGCGTTCCTACTCCCAACTCGTTTTTCGAGAAGGCGACAGTCGCAAGTGTGAACATAGCTCCTCTCTCCCCCCCAAGTACTGACCGAGCCCAATGCTGCTTCCTTTTCTTGATAAATCTCTCACACGCAAATCCGCATTCTTAGACGCATACAACTAAATACACTGCTTACTCCTGCCCGATCTTTTCTATACAGAATCATACATTCCCCTGCATGCCCAAATTGCCCAGAACACTATGCAAACTTGGAGCATTGCATCTTTTCATGCCCTGTCGCCCTCCAATCTCCTCACTTTCCACACCCTCCTCCCCCAACGTGGCGGGCTTGGTTAGCCTCTGACCAGCTGCAAGATCAGTTGGCCTTGGTGACCCTGGCCCAGGACATTCTTAACGCTTAATGTAATGCGTTAAATAAAGTTGTTTCCTCCTCCCTCCCTCCTCCTAGCTCCTCTCCTCTGGTCGCAAGTGTGAATAGACCTTAAGAGTCTTTCTGGCCGATTTTAATGTCATTAAAACGCACGCTCTGCTATTTTTGGCGGACTCTTTCTTGTTTTGCAAGACGTTCTTCATTACCTTGATTGAAAATAGCAACGCATAATGACGGCTAATGTGCTGTGATGTTCTGCTCTATGGGAAGCCACGGCCGCATATCAGTGTGTATGCGTTTTGTAATATAGTAGCCCTAAAGAAGTGCTTTAATGTATCGTGTTTCGTTAGAACATTGCAGTGTTCATCCCCGTGTGTATTTCGTCCTGGTTGGCATTTCCAGTGCAGTAGGTTTTATGGAGAGTGAGAATGCCGACGCGCTCCGAACAGAAAACACTGGAATGATGGATAAATAATAATGGAGGGGTGGTTTCAAAGTTGGAAAAAACATGTGCGAGGGGCACACATAACGCATATATAATCCGCAAAAAAAAAAAAAATAAAGAACGGGGTGATTAGGAGGCATTACACACAGTTTTCGTGTAGTACTGGCTTAAATTCACTTCTTGCCCAAGATAAATAATCTGCCAGTTGGCGGATGGCGGCCTATACAAGTATGAGCCCCCTTTTTCGAAAGCTTAAAAAAATAAAATTATAGGGTTTCTTTGATGTCTCTTACGAGGAGAATGGCAAAAGCCTACCCTTCATATCCTATCATTTGCCTCTCATCGTGTTCCTCTTATTTGCTGTCGTTACAGTTCTACATATAATTATAATTGGTTTACAGGAAACGAAAGGGCAGTATCTGTCACACTCTCCGGCAAGTGTGTGTTTGAACGGTACACCATCGTTCCTGTCGCATGGCGTTTCTTGTCGCGAGTTTCCAGTGTGGGATTGCAGATGGCAGGAGCGCTAGACAAGAACACATCTCGCAGAATCTCGCGAAATATGACTGATCTCGCGCACAACACTCCCGCACGGGATTTAGTTCTATGAGCCTGGCTTTCGCCTTAATAATGACTGTTTAAGCACCTGCGCCAGTGCTTCATGTCATGCCTAATGATCACACCAGGTTGCAACTCTGATTCACGTCCAGTGTCGTATTACTGTGTGTGTGTGTGTGTGTGTGTGTGTGTGTGTGTGTGTGTGTGTGTGTGTGTGTGTGTGTGTGTGTGTGTGTGTGTGTGTGTGTGTGTGTGTGTGCGTGTGTGTGTGTGTGTGTGTGTGTGTGTGTGTGTGTGTGTGTGTGTGTGTGTGTGTGTGTGTGTGTGTGTGTGTGTGTGTGTGTGTGTGTGTGTGTGTGTGTGTGTGTGTGTGTGTGTGTGTGTGTGTGTGTGTGTGTGTGTGTGTGTGTGTGTGTGTGTGTGTGTGTGTGTGTGTGTGTGTGTGTGTGTGCGTGCGTGCGTGCGTGCGTGCGTGTGTGCGTGCGTGCGTGCGTGCGTGCGTGCGTGCGTGCGAGAAAGAGAGACTTTCATTTCCATGCCTGATTCAGTCGCCAAACAACCCAACTCTCGGTAAAACAGCGTACACTAGCTCTGATATCATTTCTAAGGTGAAAGCTTTTCTAGGCTCATAGAAAGAAATCCCGTGCGCTAGAGTTGTGCGCGAGATCGGTCAATGCCTCCTATTAGGAGGCTTTGAATCTGTGCGCGAGATTCCGTGAGATGTGGTCTCCTTGTTGATTGATTGGTAAACATCTAATAAAACAGTCAATGGGTCGAAGGCCCAGATCTAGGGGCCGGCCAAGACTCCTTGGAATCTGGCAGCCTCGAGCGAGACCGATGAGCTCTCTTTGTCGAGTGTTCCTGCCATCTGCAATCCCACACTTGAACGCGCGCCAAGGAACGCCAAGCGAGAGGAGCGATGGTGTACTGTCCAAACTCAAACTTGCCGGAGAGTGTGACAGATACTGAGGCTTTCCTTTCCTGTAAACCAATTAATAATAATTATATGTAGCACTGCAATGAACGCCGATAAGAGCTAAACGATGAGGCAAATGATATGAGAGGAAGGGCAGGCTTTCGCCATTCTCCTCTAATGCGACATCTAAGATACCCACTAAGTATTGTCTGGTACACAATTGATCGAGCCACTTTAGAAATGAAATTCAAAAACTTGCGCACGTCCTTCTCCTGCAGAGATGTTACATAACTACAATTTGCATATAGAAGTTAATGTAACTGGGAATGCGCAGACCTGGCGTTCTAGCATTCGCGAACTTAATCTCGAATACAGTGGGATAAATGGTTTCGTGACAACCAACTTTCGGTACCATTAGACTCTCAATTCAAATTTTGCGTAGAGAAGGCGGACCTGTACAATATGGTGTAGGCCTGCCAACAAAATCAGACTATCACTATTAATAACCAGCCAACGTAGGAGAGGCGGGAGGCAGCTCTGAACAGCTCGGAAGCAAGGCTCTTTTGTTGAAAGAGTGCGGACAGCAGCATACGCCAATGGGGTTCCGGACTGGGGACACCAACCGCCACTAAAACCTCCTAAACATTTTCAATAAAATATTTTCCCCACTACCACCCTCATTCCCATCCGATAGCATACGATTCATGAAGTAAAAAAAAAAATTGCGCCCTTCCAGGCATACCATTTCTCAAGTCATATTTTCCGCGTTCGTGCTTTGTGTGTTTTTCCCATCAGCAAATCGAGCGCTAATCGCGCTGCCATCATCAGACACCCACGGGCATGCACAGGTAGAAGATATTTCATCTAGGATATCGCAAGCAAACTTAAGGGCACACGGGAAGCCTTCGCAAATAACTTGGCAGTTATTCTCGCAGCGTGCATCTCCTCTCAAGAGAACTAATAAGGCGTTACATTAAAGGAGGATAACTGCAGCAGGATACACTCAGCTGATGATGTGGTATGCGCCGCCGCAATTTCAACGTTAAGTGTATAACCTTATCTCAACAAGCGTCACTGGCTTTAACAGAGGGCCGCCGAAATGGGGTTCATAATTACGGAGGAAGTGGGCATGGGATATGTAAGTGTCGGGCTCATTGCTGTGGTTTATTTCTTCGTTGACCTCCTTCACTTCTGCGGTACTACATAGCTCATTCCGAATGTGCCCAAGCCGGGCTGTGTCGCTACGGATTACGTCGTTCAGGCCAGGATCGCGTTTCTATGCGAGCGGATTTGCGGACGTGCTTTGGAAGAGTTCCTTTATACGGTGGCCCTAGATGGGCCACACCGGAAAAAAGCCGTGTAGTGTCTGGACGGCGTCTTTCGACATTATAAACGCTACACCGCAAAGACGTGCGTTGTGTTCTGAAAGTATTTTAAGCGTCTATTTTGTCTCTAAATCAACTCATAATGAAATTTGAGAGGAAGAAACAGCACATAGGAATTGTAAATTATTTGCTTCACGGCAGTTTCTGTTCGAAATGAAGAAAAATATGCCAACAAAAATATATTTTGCGGGCTAAAGAACTATTTTCACTTCAAAGCGTCTCAGAACGCATGATGAAAGATAGCACAGCATAAAATATTTTTTTCAAACGCTTGCACTGCTTAATAACGAAAAAAAGTGTAAGTGCATACAAAAGTTTGACTCGAATTGTTGTCATACGCGTTACAAGGCAGGGCCGGGCCGATCACTGCACAGAAGCTTGTTTTCTCTGGTTTGGTTTTGTTTGGTTTGCGGGTTAACGCCCCGAAGCGACTCAGGCTACGAGAGACGCCGTAGTAGAGGGCTCTGGAAATTTCGACCACCTGAGGTTCTTTGACGTGCACTGACAGGGGAGGTGGTGAAGGGTGGCTGTTCCTGGCTCTACGGGGCTGGGACGGTAGGTCAGCGCCGCTTGCGATTGGGGCTAGCCAGCGACCGAATTTTTATCTGCTGTAGGCCGTCATTGCACCCGCCACCGCTTAGGTAGTGGACGACGGCTGTTGCGGCACGCGTCTTTCTCTCCTTCTTCTTTTTTTCTCTTCTCTACCAGGCAGCGGAGGTGGCTCAGCTCCCGACCTCAGCGGCTGCGTTTCGATGGAGGCGAAACGAAGAGGCGTCCGTGTGCTGTGCGATGTCAGCGCACGTTAAAGATCCCCAGGTGGTCGAAATTACTCCGTAGCCCTCCACTACGGCTCCTCTTTCTCTCTTTCCACTTCTACTCCCACCTCCTTCCCTTCCCTTACGACGCGGTTTAGGTGTCCACCAAAAAACAAGTGAGACAGTTACCGCGCCGTTTCCCTTCCTATAAATCAATCAGTTAAATCAGGTGGCTCAGCTACAAAGCCAGTAGCAGGCCCGTGCATTTTCTCTTCCTTCTTGCTACAGCCACAACAACAACAACAACTGACATCGCACAGCACACGGGCGCCTTGCTTTTCGCCTCTATCCAAAAGTTACCAATGGAGTGGCGCAACGACACGATCACAGGATAAGAAGAGGGATAGATCGTGTGATCGTGTTCTTGCGTCGTTCCCCTCTTCTTTTCCTGTGATCGTGTCCCTGCGCCGTTCTGTTGGTCAGTATGAACAAACTAGCCCTACAGCAAGCACTTCTGCAATCGAAAATCCAAGCTTTATATGCAGTGAAAGCACGCAGAGATACACAGCTGCACTCTCGCAACTGGGCAACGAAAATAACTCAACACATGCACATAACATAGAATGTTTCAAATATTTTTCTTTCCTTTTACCTAGCAAAAAATTTAACATCTTCCCCGTGGTTTTTCCTACCCTTTAGGTTCCATTTCGAGCCACCTTAGAGGCACAATCACCGTTTAATATTATTTCAGACGGCTCGAGGCGCTGGTGCACTGTACAGTTGCAGTTCACTAATGCGCGTGCAGGCACACCACGGCTTTTCCCCCTAGTGACCCATCTAGTGCCAGCGCAGTAAAATAAACTACGTCAAAGCACGTCGTACGCCCGCACTTATAGCAACGCGATGCCAAGTTGAGAAATAGAAAAAAAGACAGGCTTAGGTCCCATTTGGGTGAGCCGTACAGCCCCACAGAGGTGACGAGGTCAGCAAAGAAGCAAACCACGGCAGCTAACTCGACACTTGCACATCGCACGTCTACTTTATCCGCATTTATGCATTTACACGCCCATTAGCCAGTGGCGCCTGGTAGTTCAGCTGAGGCAATGCACTTCGTAGCAGTGCAAATCGCAGTAAACGCTGCATGCATCACGCTGCAGTCATCCTTTAATGTAAGGACCTGATTGTTCACATGGAATTAGGTGCGCGTTGAATGAATAACTGCTGGTTTATTCGAAGAAAAAAAAACGGATAGGTTAACGTGGTTAAACCTAACGTAATGTGGAAAAGCATTAGCTTGGTATAGATTACCTCGGTATACGGTAAATGCAAATGACGCTGTCGCTTTCTTCTCGCCATTATCTGCAGAGGCAGAGTTTGTGAGGAGGGCCGCGATGCATGTTGCCCAAATTGGCACGATCTACGTAGATATAAAGGCCGCTTTAGCTCCCCTGTGAAGTTTCCCGAAAGCATCGTCGGCACCCTTGGTCTTCCGTGCAGAGTGCATGACACGAAGTATCTCTGTTTGGTGTCGATTTGCAGCTCTGGACCCTGGTTGCTGGTTTCTCTATCACCGAGCTTGGGGGAGCTCATAGCGGCAAAAGGCCTTCCGGTGGAGGGTCACGGCTGCTGTATTATCGTCAGCAGTGGTGGTGTCGTCCATCGAAAGATTCGTCACCTCCCCTTTGCTTTCTCCACCTGCCATCGATGTCTTCTCGGCACGCTGCCCTCTGCAAGAACAACAATATCTAAAGCTGTATGTTTCGCCCCCTATTTTGAAGGACCATGTCTCAGGTGGGCGACGCCTCTGACGCTCCAGAAGATCGCCGATGCTGCTACCGGTGAGCGGGACATCTCGAAGTGATTTTTCGCGCTGGAGACATTTCTCTCGTACACATGCGCGATGTTAAGATGTTAACAGATGTTAAGCCGGGTGTGAGATAAAAAAAAAAGTTGGGAATCTCTTGAATTCCGTAAGGGAATTCGCAGTATGTATGTTTGGTTTCAGGATCCGACCTCTCCTGTCCCAAATATTTGAGTGCATGAAGGAATCAGAGAGAAATTGGTTGACTATTCTCCCATCTTTAATTAGCTGACAGAAACCTCATTTTCCTTCACCCGGCCACAGACTGGTTAAGAGACTCGTCAGTTACAATACTGGTTGTCCCTGCTGATGACAGGGACAGATGAGTTAAATGTAAGCGCCATTGGTGTAACCAGGACTGTATTAATCTCACTGACGGTTGGTCCGTGTCGTAAATATTTTTCTTTTTCTTCTTTTTTCTTGTATTATCTGTGTCTCTAAATAATACCTAACCTTACCAGTCCTCAAGTAACGTGAATGTTTGCGAATTGGATCAAGATATCACGAAAACCCGGATTCAATCATGGGCAGAATATTTCATCTCACAGCCACCTGAAGAGGAAACGCAACTGATGATGTCGTCGAGACAGGATTGCAATGACTTTCAACTCGATGTATCTGACGCAAGGTTCGAAGAACAAGTCGGTGGGCAAGCTGCAGAGTGGTAAGTCCTAAATAAGAAAACGGTAAGTTGCTTCCTAACACCGACGTCGAGAGCTTCAAAAAAGATCGCTAGCCGAGGTCGGCAGGACGCCGGAGGCACACGTCAGCTAGAAGATGAAATAGCCGACGGCAGGCAAGCCATCGAAGGTCCGAGTCAGTGGGCTGTTGAAAGAAACCAGGAGTCTGCGTCGAAAATGTTAGGACAGTAACCAGACGAATAAGTCAAGAGAGGGCAAAGGCCGGAAACTTCTGTCGGGCTTTCTTGGAGCCCGCTGCCATCGCGCTGTGTACAAACAGCATTATGGATGACGGAGCATCGGATGAGGTAAGACACCCTTCTGGTTTCTCCGAAGCTGCATATTTGTGCAGTGGTCATTCGTTATAAGCTAACTACAGTTATTAATGCAGGGTTGGATGAAATAATCTATAACCCATCGCGAAACTTGTGCCGACTGCGCCTGTGGTGACAACAGAGCAAGCACTCGGAAATCTGAAGCATGCTATGCTGGTGGAGAAGAACATATGGTACATTTTTTTTTAGAGTTGAGATGTTGAGGCTCCAAACTGAGCTACAGAACAAATTACAGGATTTCACTTAGCTGTGCTCAAGAGTTTAGTGATGAAAGCCTTTCCTCCTTTTCCTCTCCTTCCTCTTCTCTTCTTCGTCTATCTTGCGTGTTTGCGTACTCGTTATAACTTCATTACTTTCTTTTCTTTGGCTTTGTCGTCAAACCAGGTTGCAATGTCCGTACCGGATAAATTATGTTGACGTCAGAGGATACTGCGACGTCTCGCTGACACATCTCGCGAAACCAAATGCGACATTGGTCAGGCCCAATGTCGGGTGATTATGCAGAATATAAAGCGGTGCTGGCTCCTATGCTAGAAATGGATCCGATGGTGTGCGCATGATTCAAAAACGTAGACTCTGATAGCTACCCTTATGAGTCAAATAAGAAAGTCGCAGGAGCATTCCGTTGCCATTGCCGTCTATGCAAATTGAGAGTATCTATAGCCAGCAAATCCGTTAAAAGGATAATGCCCTTCAATGAATTGGAGGTGAGTGTTTTGATAAAACTCAAAACGACTCCGAATCAGTACAAGATGTTGTGGTGATACGTAAAGAGCAAGATGACTCTTGGCATCAGGTTACGCCCAAGTAGGACACAATGCCTATGTACCATGTAAATAGCCGAAAGGTCAAAGGTCTGGAGGAATTGAGAGATTTGATGATAGTAGATCGTTTCAAGCAAGTTCTTGCAGAAACCTTCAGGACATCTGTAGGCGAAAAACGAGCTAGAACCGATTCAAGGCTGATATTGCGGGATTAGCGGAAATGTTCGAAGAAAGTCTGTGAGTCGGCAAATTATGAGAGCGTTTCGAACGCGCTAAACCCCTGCATTAAGGGGGGAAAGAGAAACGGCAAAAAGTAGCAGCCAATCCATGGCCCTCACTTTGGAGGTAAATATATGCATGCAGTTATGAAGCGTTTTTGTTGAACGAAATTCAGACACATCTCTGTTCTCTGCCCAAATCCACAGCAAGGAGCGGACATGACAGGTTTCAGAAAGGGAGTGCGAACTGGTAGCCCAAGCTGGAATGCTGGTTCCTGATAAGCAAGACTCCAAACTAGAGAGGAAGACTGAATTCGGCCAACTGGTTAAACCTAATTCCCTCAAATTTTTAAAGTTGCAAATAGGTATAGCAGGTAGAATCACCGGTGATACAGGGGAAGAGTTTTAGTGTTGAGAGTAGAGATGGTGCATCTATAGTGTTGAAATGAATGCTTCGGTAAAATAAAACTGAGTGGCGCTTTTGGACAGATCGTAGAAGCGGCCTAATATGTGTACTGATATTTTTATACTCCTAAGGAGACAAATTCAGTAATCAGTTGCCAACACTGTACCCTTTAACCGCAGAGATAGCAAAATATGTAGGTACGTCGCTTACACCTGAAACCCTTCTACTGCTACAACTCGAAAAACAGCAGGTGGCGGAGACACAAGATTGGGCTCTTCTTGAACAATACATTAACAAGGCACGCTGGTTGAGTGAGAACAAAGCAGAGACTGCACTCCAGTTTGAGGAAACGAATATTCGGAGCCAACAGGCTTTCTCGGCTTTTGCAGTAGATAAGGAGCAACTACATCTGTGTTTCAACATATCAGAGATTTCAAGGCAGAACATAGAGATGCTGCCTAGTTACGAGAGGTGTGGAGGCAGGCAGGAGAAAGTAGTCATTGCGTGACTCTCCATCAGAGGCTAATCTTCACGAAGGAAATATCGATAGGAGGTTGCACAAACAGTTAGTCCTTCCTGAATCTCTAAGACGTCAAGTGTTGCAACTGGCTCACGACAGACCAAGTAGGGGTCCTTTTTTCGAGAAGACGACTAAGCAGAGGCTTTAGGCCAGCGATTGTAAGCGAAGTGGAGACCGCTTGGTCGCAGTTGTCACACGTGCAAGCCTTTTTTCACGTGCAATGATAAGAAAGCGTGTGCCGATATCCCCGTTAACTAGGCTAGAGACGCACTTTCAGGTAGGGTTGTCGATCTGTATACATGTTGGGCAGAAGTGGTACCGGTAAAAATTCTGACAGCCAAGACTACAGTGATATAGGAGTTAATAAAGGTTTTCACGCGATACGTGGTACCTAAGATCATTTGCTGCAATCTAAATTGACTGAAGAATTTATGCAGACGCTTTCTGGAGTACTCCGGAGCACCCTAGGAGTGAAGGGAATGTGGATCGGCTGACGGAACATGACGTAAGTGACCGCATGTGAGAGTGGGACCGTCATTTTACATGCATGTTTTCAGCATACAGGAACGTACCCAATGACGTGACGTATGAGACACCTTTTTGAAATGTTTACCCGTACTTCATATTGACCAATTAATGTCCTTCACAAAATGGGGACTGGTGAATGGACACCGCCAACGCGATCGAAGAAACTGGCATCTTAATATTTGCTAATCTCTGTGAACATTCAAATGCCGCCGCGAAAAGGATCGTCTTTGTTTTCGATCTGTTTTTCTTCACCTCTGAAAGGGCAGGAGCTATGTAGAGGTCATATGCAGCGAAGTAGAACTTGAGATCTATACCAAAATATTTTAGAGCCGGAAATAGAGTACTGATCCTATAAAGCAATCAAATGACTAAATTACAGCCAGAGTGATGAGAAACAGCTCTTTTAAAGGAGAGGAAAAGCAGCAACAGCTATACTGTTAAGGCTGGCGAAGGAAGCAAGCGGGTGCACGCAGTCTGCGACCCTGCGTAGTACGAACCGAGAATGTGGGAAGGTGCATTTCCATTCAACGAGAGAGAGAGAGAGCGTTAGGTAGCCCGACTACTTGAATAGGACTTCATCTACCCACATTACAGTTCATACGCAACGGAGATGCGTAGTGAGAAATGGGCAGTGGGGATGTGTATTCATTTACGAAAACTCATTGCAATCAAAAAACCAGACAGCTTCCTTATGGTAGATATGACCGAAATAATGTATGAAGTGGCAGGTTCCAGTTACATGTCGGTATTACGCATGACTCGCGGATACTGGAATATCTCTTTAGGTGAAGCCACAACACCTTACCACATTTTTCGCGCCTCAAGGCCTGAATGCGTTGAAGGTTATGCCATAGGGGTGGTGACACTCGGCAGCAGCCTTCCAGATGATAATGAATGTAATCCTGAAACAACATTGTTCGTATTCTTCGTACGCAATGGTTGTTTGTGTGTGTGTGGGGGGGGGGGGGGTGCATGCATGTGCGTGCGTGCGTCTACGAGGTATCTCCCTTGTGATGTCTTTTGAATCTGCGGAGCCTGCTTGCTGCTATGCCCAAGCCGATGAATAATTGGGGACAATGCAGCCGTCCCACAGGAGATCGCAAGAGGGAAGGACCAAAAGCGGAGCGACCTATTTGAGGGAGCCTTAGCTACCATCGTATAGCGGTGAGCAATGAAACAGTGACATAGAGCTAGAGTGAGTGCAACAATGTCGCGGTTCCTACTGTTGGCAGCGTTTGGCAGCTGGAAATGCCAGCCAGTTGGAAAAAACAGGAAGAACCCGAAGGCGGATGACAAGACGATGCGCCACTTCCAATTGGATGGCAGATGTGTGAAAAACCTACACCTTTCCACGCTGTCTCAGAAGCAGCGCTTATATGGACGTCGTTATATTACAGGTAGCATCATGCATCCTGTCGCTTCTATCTAGGACACTTGTAAGCCTGCAGGTGATGCAATAGTCTCTAAATCTTTGAAATATGGCTAACATATGCGCCGTCTTTTGCAACGTTCGGCTTTCGGGGAAAAGCGGTGATGTTCAATCTGACGCACGTGTCTGGTGGCACGCGCGGAAATTGGCGCGGTGTGGCATCCGCCTAATGACGTTGAAATTCAGAGAAAGAGAGGGGGGAGAGGTAGTGTGCAATTAGACGTTGGCGCTACCAAAGAGGCACGCTAGCCCCGTGCCTTCTTGCATCATCGGACGGGACATGCTGGCTGCTGGTTTTTAATACCACGTAAAAGGCCGTACTGTTCCTATACTACAAGTGCATGAATAAAAAAAGAAAGATACTTGATGACACCTGAACCGTCTAGTCCTACAAAATTGCAGTGTTCTTAACAGCACGTACACCGCGACGGACAGTGCGGCATCAGCGGAATAATAATTGCAAGAGAAAATTGATACGGGAATTATGAAAATGAGCTTGTCTTTACACAACTGGCTCTATTATAACTGGCAGTCTAACGGCGAGCGACAGGTTGTGCGCAAACATAAAAACACGTTCTCTCGAGACACACTCATCGATTGGCGCTACTCTACGCCCCCTCGTTACATGCTACGCCACGAAGACTTTGAGATAAAACGTGCCACCATTAAACGAGCCGCACATCCCGTTCAACAAGGTAAATGGACTTGATTGCCGCTCATGGTAATTGTGGACACAAGAAGAAGAAACTGTTGTATCTTACTCGCGCTGACGACTACAGCTCGCTCTTTTTCTTCACGACTTCGCGAACACGTTGCGAAAATTGTGCTCATTGGGAAGGCCGGAACCCGTGAAGCTGGTTTGCGAAACGGAGGTCAATGTCAAGTGTGTTACGCAGGCGAAGAAACAGCTAAAAAATGCGGTATACCAGTAACGGTACACAAGGAAAGAGAGTCTAGAAAGGAGACCCCAGATCCAACCAATTGATGGTCTTGATCAGTGCCACAGTGCTCTGGTGCCGTTAATTCACTGACGCAACACTCATTCCCTGTAGATTCGCTGAACACCCCAAGCGAGAGCTATATCTGCGTCCGCAGTTGACACTCAGGGTGTGAGGCGCCGAAATTATGGCCTATCATTGGGCTGAATTGGAAACTAAGAAAATACTGAGGAAGCAATTGTTGGCACTTAGGATACACATTATCTGAGCACAGTGTGCCCATTCACGCACGCTCAGGAGCCTGGTATAGTCCTTCGTTGGTGTCTTGAGTAGCGCGAATACTGCAGACAGACTCAATAGTCGTTATTCTTTTTTTCTTATTAATTACGAAGTCAGTCACGTCCCGGTGGTTTACTGTCTTAGACATCTCTTTGTTCTGTCCTACATCACGAAATCGAATATGCAGTTTTAGATGTGTGAATGGCTACTATGTAGCAAAAACCAACCTGACAACAAGGGATTCATTGTGAGGGATGTTATCGGTGTTTATAGCCATCTAATCCAGGATCTTACTTTCGCTATGAAGTTGCTAAACGACAGGCTGCACTTCCTTGATATACGCAACACGACTGAAATGTTTCACTTTTGCAAGTTGTATCAGCCAAGTACCGTAAAAAAATTAAATTCTGAATTATCAGCCTGCCTGTACGAAGCTTATCAAGAGAGAAATTTCTCTATCCGTACTGCTCCGAACAGGTGTACCAGCATTGTGAAACAGAGACATATGACCCTGCAGAACACCAGGCTTCCTACAGAAACAATGTGCTTCCGTGCCTTGAAAGCTGCCTAATGAAATAAGAACCTGAAGTTGTAACCACTGCCCCACCGCGGCGGGACAACTTGATCGGTGACAGAAACCTCGTGAAGTAGAAATGAAGTTCGCTATATGTTCAGGTCGTTAGGCTTGAAGAATGAATATAAAAGGCATAACACGCGTTCAACAGCCACTGATTCCAATCTTTTGCAAGCTCCTTCGCGAGTTGAAAGCACACTGGCTGCAGCTCATAACATTAAAATGCATGAAACGCTACCATCTTATCGTTCCGAAGCCACACGAAAGGTGATGTGTGAAAGGTATTCATTCATGAATTATAATGCTCCTTTTCCCTCTAAACAGAAAGTTCAGATAGGTTTAGCGCAGGTTAGGAAGTGCAAATCAATTAGCAGTGACAACGTTCAAATGCAATTAATCTCAAAAATTAAACTATATCACAATATCAAGCAATCGGCACTAGTTCGCTGTAGTGCGAATAAATTTGCCATTTGTGACAATAAAATTTGGAAGGAGAGTAACACAGTGTAATCGACTATTTCGCTTAATTATTTACTGACTTTCAGAGGCTGCAGATGATCGCTGTAATCTTGCAGTTAAAATTCAAAGTAAATTTAGCTGTAAGTGGCGCTATTTTTTTGTGACACATAGAAAGCTTCTTTTATTGCAGAATGCTATGAGAATAATTATGTTATGAGAATAATTACGCACTAGCGTTCTAAGCTCGTTCGGACGAAAAGGAGCCGCCGTCGCCATCACCGTAACCATGCAAGGATTGAAAAAAAAAAAAAGTGTCAGGAAAAATACGTACGTGGCTAGGTATAAGAATTTGGTTTGGTTTGCTATGTGGGGTTTAACGTCCCAAAGCAACTCAGGCTATGAGAGACGCCGTAGTGGAGGACTCCGGACATTTCGACCACCTGGGGTTCTTCAACGTGCACTGACATCGCACAGCACACGGACGCCTTGCTTTTCGCCGCCATAGAAATAATTGTGATGCAACCGTTCTGTGCACAGCGTTTAGGTTGGTGCCGTACCACTTCGCCTCCCGTTTAGCATCCAAGTTGTGTGTGCGTACGACCATTTAACCGCTGCACCACCACTTCGGGGTATTTATTTTATTTTTATTTATAAGATACTGCAGGCGAAAGGCCCAGGCAGGACGATGAAATGCAAGCACAAGATACATAAACTGGAGCAATGGTACGTGATCAGGGCACAAAAAGTAAAAAAAAAAATGAATTGATGCGGTGCTACAAAAACAAAAGACATAAGGATAACATCAATCATTTGATTGCAGCGCACTGTCAATGAAGTCAAGCGAGTGAAGGCAATACTCAGGTAAATCATTCCAGTCATGAACAGTCCGGGGAAAGAGCGAAAATTTGAATGTTTTTCCTGGCAAAATATGGTGCAAGAGAAAGGGGATGGGTATGGCGGGTTATGCGCGTTGCAAGAGGGGATAGATACGGGTTAGGATCAAGAGCAAGTTTGCGGTTTATTAATAAAAATAAAAATTTCAGACGCACAATCTTGCGTCTGGACTGCAGAGCTCTGATACCATCATCCTGCATAAATTTTGAAACAGAGTCAGTGTGACTGTGCTTTGAGAAGATAAAACGAACAGATATTCGCTGAATATTTTCAAGCGCATTTATATTTAACTTTGTATGTGGGTCCCAGATGACGCCTGCGTACTCGAGTTTGGATCTTATTAAGGCTGTATAAACTAGTTTTTTTTTTAATCTGTGAAGGGGCATCTTTAACCTTATGTCGCAGTAAACAAAGCCTGCGAAACGCGGATGAGCAGATGTCGCTAATATGGGAATTCCACTTCCAATTGTTCGTTAGTGTCACACCCAGATACTTAAATTTAGTGACCTCAGTCAACAGCATGCCCTCTATAGAATAAGAAAATATAAACGTTTTTTTCTTGTTGGTAACGCGAAGTAGGACAGATTTTTCGGTGTTAATTTTCATTCCTCACTCATTACACCAGGGTACAATATTAGTAAGATTAGAGCTTAGAGCATGTTGGTCAGAGATACTCTGTACCTCGTTGAAAAGGATGTCGCGGTGCAGGTGTCCGCAAAAGTCACTCAATAATGTCCGCGAGAATTCTGGCAGATACTGCGCCTCTCCTTTCTTATGAACCAGTTTACAATATACAATAAAATATATTAAAACATGACCTTATCTGGTTAAGTGTAGGTTTCCACCTATCCCTGGTGTCCAGCCAAAAGTATAAGGCACCTTCGTTTCGCCAAGACCTAACTTAACAAATTATGAAAAACCAAAAGCTCGGTATAAAAAAACGGTGCAACAGAGGCTATCGCTGCAACACACAGAATTTTCGCTCTATCACTATGTTCAAGTCGTTCTTAAACCCCGACAATTTTTTTCTCATCTCGAGCACCAGACATGTTGAAAAGCAAGATATTTCACGCTGTTTGCTATATGGCCTATTCCGGCCTGAAGAAGTTACCGAAACGTGAAGAGCGAATGATGACAAACATGACTGCGGGGTGCAATCACGAACATTTAACAAAAAAATTTCGTACTTGAAAAGGAAAGGTCGATCACAGAAGTTGACAGAAAAAGACAGGTATCTATCTGCTTGCTGATTCGCCATCCCACGCCGCCAGGTTATTTTAATCGAAACGTAAGGGTAGCCATTCACTATCCAACGACTGGAATATTGAATAACAGCGCCCACACGTATTTGAGCCGGCAGCCCTTTGAATAACCGCAGTCCACTCACTTTTATCAGTCGCAAAGCAGCTATGCTTCGGTTTCAGGGTGACGTTATTTTCACAAGTGACCTCGCTGCATAGTTGCGGCAGGTTGTAAAGCGGTTGCTTAATATGCAAATTCCCATAAGATGCATAGGAAATTTATAAACCGCAATAATTACGGACAATGGCCAACGTTTGCCTTCTAAGCGGCTCTTTTTCTGATTATAACCACTGCACTGAAAGGAGGTGAAATAACATAAAAGACCGTACACAGAATGTTTCAATTCCTTGAATAGCGACAATTAGAGATACAGCTGCTACCAAGCACGTCTTTCCATGCTGCGGAAAAATTGCTCAAGACTATGCGTATACATAACTATTTTACTACCCTAATTAACATGTTTTAACTCGACGTGGCGGCTTAGTGGATATATCGCGTTCACCTGTTGACCCAAGGAGGGCGGAATCTAATTCGGCCCGCGGCAGAGGTATTGCCATAAAGCTCAAAACGTGTGACGTGATTTTTGCTTTATCACTTCGAGGTAAAAACGAGCCCGCTTCTTTCACTCTGTGTTGTAGCCTTTAAACTAAAATCGTGTGGCCAGCGCTTTAGCACTTATAGCAGATCGTCGCGATAAACTGGTCTTTTCTTCAGCACCGCTCACGGACTCGTGTGTCACAACAATCACTCGTTCTTCTGTGCGATGACAGTATGTGGTAAACAATGCAATCTTGTTTTAATTAATTCGGACACGAGCCCTCCAACAAAGCATCTCGCACTGATTTTGTGTAGCTTCGGGAAGTTAAACCCCGTTTAGCGTCATTCCCTTAACTCTTCGTTTCTCCAGTAAGTCTGCATGGAATGGAATCAAAAACCCCGTACATTCCAAATGGAATGGCCTTTATACTCGATACCGTTAAATATCCCGCTGTCCAGTAAGTCAGGCGTCGGATTTGTAAACGAAAAATCACAAAAACGGCTCTGAGAGGTACCCGGCAACTCATTGGTCGCTGGACTGTGCGACATCACCACACCACGTGACGTGGCAGAATAGGCAGGAGCTTTTGAGTTGGGAGGTAGGAATAGAAATCTCCTTTGACTCTCGTGTATGGCACGCTTCTCTTATGCACTGCACTCATGTTCGTGAGGATTGGTTAAAGCGGGCCTTAATGTTTATGCCGGATGGCCTTTTAATAAAAGTATAACGTAGTAGATTGAGAATTTGTGTTCATCAGTATGTGTAATATAACAGAATTACCATTTAAGGGATTAGTAACTGAGCGAATAGCGAAGCATGCACGTGAAGGATATCCGCTTAACGCTGTTGAGAGATACATATAAGGGCGGAGCTTAAAGGACAACTGCGACCAAGTTTTCTTTTCGCTGCGACGCCTTTTAGTATGATCGTTGAGTCGTAAACCGAATCGTAACGAAGTTTTATACTTGTTACCCAGTCGAAAAAAACTACAGAACTGTGTCAAAAATACGACAAAAAGTCCTGTAGTTCTGTCGTAACCATCAGACTTTTCTGTAGTTCTGTAGTACTTTTCTGTAGTTCTGTAGTTTTTCTGTAGTATATTTCTGTTGTCTGTAGTTCTGTAGCACTTTTCTATTGTAACTACAGAAATTTCTGTTGTCACAACAGGTTTCCCGTCAAAAACCGCACAGAAATTCTCTGGTAACATCAGAAAATTTTCTGTAGTTTTTTTCGACTGGGTACAGTAGAAGTTTTGTTGTTACAAGTGTTTTAAGAGCTGTGCAGCGGATGACATATGCACCGGACGGCATGTCGTAGAGATGGGAAACTTACCGAATATCATGTAGGAGCGGGCGCTTGAGAACTGTCCTCCAGCAGATCCCATTCTGCCTGAATGGGTTTCGGACGGCACGCAGGGAAACCCCGCAGGATACAACATGGCTTGGAGGTCTTATAGGACTCTTATATAAGGGCCAAGTTTTCGTAATATGAGCCACGATTACCTCGCTGAAACGAGGTGTAGCTTTTGGGAGCACAAACTCTTTTGAAATACAAAAAACATAGGACTACCAAAATTGCAGTCCGTGCTGGTGGTTTGGTTCCGTTTGTAGTAATGTATTTTCATTTTATCGCCATTCGGATCCTTACCAATATCTTGAAAATTTCAGGAGTGCACTTAAATCTTCTTAGGTGCGGAAATGCGAACGCACTGCGATTTCCGCGCCTGGTTTCCTTATGAGCTCGTTCTTTTATGTTTACGTTTTATTTTTTTCTCCTTTATGTTTCATTTCATTTTTACTTTTCCTCATTTTTATTATTTTCATTATTATTTATCGCTTATTCTTTTGTCTGTTTTTCATTAACGAGTTCACCTTAGCCCGTTTCCACAAACTAATCGTGACTGTGACCACTTCCGGAGGGTCACATTTTGTGGACAACTTCTGGTCAATGATTTGGCGCCTCATGAAGCATATAATTAAGGCTTCCTGAGGTTATTACAAATAACAGAAGGTCACCCAAATGCTTCATCTGCTGCGTCCGAAGATCCGATTGCGCCCCTTTCTATGTCCTTCCTGGCTCTTAGTAATGGCCGCCCTTTTTTTTTTCTTTTTCTTGAGTTTCGGCTCTAAAAACCGTGGTTTTCGGGAGCGATTCCTGAAACACTCCGTCCATTTTTTTGTTGGGTCTTAACGTCCCAGAGCGACATGAGATATGTGGTACGATGTTGTGGAGGGTTTCCTATCAATTTCGACCACATAGGGATATTTAACTTGCGCTGATATCGTACACTGCACGCAGCTTTCGTAGCTTTCACCTAAACGGAGCCGCTGCGGCCGAGGCCGGACAATAGTGAGCTGAAACGAGCGAAGCGGACAGCGGGAGAGCGGACACCGGGAGTCCGAGCTAGGCGAATTCGAGAGGTTACCACGTATTGCAGTTGATGTATTTATACTCGCCATCACCTAGTCCAGGTAAGGAAACGACAAATCGCCAACGTCACCCCTTCTCCGTATGTGCTACCACACTCAGTTCTGCCTATACATGTCATGAAAAATGATGGCACACCCTCGCGAGTACGCTCCCAAACAAATTAATATTAAAGTGTTCCAGTAGCTGGCAGACAATGGTTCCAGTGCCACGTACTACAGAAACGCAGGCAAGGCTTCCTTGGGACTACAGCTGACAGAGAATGCTCCCAGACCCGAGCAAATGTGTCTTACGTGTCCACGGTGTGGGGAGCGCTGGAATCATGCGCTTTCTGCTGCACTCGAAACATTCTCTGTAAGGTAAGCAAAGTACCTGTCCAGCTGTACAACTTTTGCCAAGTGAAACGTCTTTCAGATTTTTGCAACAAAATTTCAGGTTAAACTATTCCTTTCTACGAATTTTTCCTCCGGAACCCCATAGTAACCCTACTGCGTTTCATCTTAGTAAGTTTCAGCACGCAGCAAATTCCAGGTCGGCGAACATCTTGGAAAGCACTACAGTATTCGAGGATGAGAATCCACAAGGTACACCTGTGCGCATGCGATGGTTTCGCTTTTACATCCGCTATGTCCCGCGCCATCTAACTTCGCTGAAATACTACTGCAAAAAAAGAGAAGAAACTTTTCCAGTTGAACAAACCTTCTGCGACATCCTCCATTGAAACTGCCAAGAGCAGTCCAAGTACGCGCTTCGGTGATCTCTCCGGTGACCTCATGAACGGAGGCAAGCGGGGATCGTGGTTGTTCGAGTAAGTAAGATAAAAACTTCTTTAGTGCTCGATTTCAACGCTGAGCAGCTATTTGCCTTACTTTCTTTCATGTTTTTTTATTTTATCTTATCACTTTCCAAACTGAGTGGTCGTTTCCACACTTTGCCGCCCCGTTTATGGTTCGCAAGGTACACAGCAGTCGGACTGATCGCATATGCAACACGTCGTCCCGCATTCGAATGTAAGTGCGCTTTTATAGCAAGGAAGCTGGCTCCAAAAGCTCAGGTTCAGGACGCACATCCAACCTATGAGTGGCTCACTGCTGTTGTACGCTTGTGGGAAAGGGTCGGCTGTCGAAAAGCAGGTGACCGGGACTGGTGCGGCGGTGGCGGCTCTCTCGGACAATTCTGTCGCTCCACCTTCAACGTGCGCCTAAGTGCAATCTATCCGCTAAAATTATTGATCGATGCTGGTCTGGCAGATTATCTTTAAAATCTCTCATGCCGGCTAAGCAATTTTACGCGCCCTCATTATGGCCTTGCGAGTGTTTTGATGAACGAGTTTATTGCTTTTCAAGGAGTCCAAACATCTCAGCCGCAGTGTGTGTTGTAATCGCACATTTTCTTTTTTTGTGCAGCAAGTATTTTACGCTCCATACATTCCAAATACTCAGTGTCGCAAGCTTTGTTCGCTTTGTTACTGCTTGTCGGTGTTGTTTGATTTTGTTCATTACGTGTACATGAGATGCTGTAAAGCGAGGTAGACTGGGCCAGACTTTCTAGGTTCTTTCTTGTATAGTATAAGTATAGTATAGTATAGTATAGTATAGTATAGTATAGTATAGTATAGTATAGTATAGTATAGTGTAGTGTAGTGTAGTGTAGTGTAGTGTAGTGTAGTGTAGTATAGTATAGTATAGTATAGTATAGTATAGTATAGTATAGTATAGTACAGTACAGTACAGTACAGTACAGTATAGTATAGTATAGTATAGTACAGTACAGTACAGTACAGTACAGTACAGTACCGTACAGTACAGTACAGTATAGTATAGTATAGTATAGTATAGTATAGTATAGTATAGTATAGTATAGTATAGTATAGTATAGTATAGTGTAGTGTAGTGTAGTGTAGTTTAGTGTAGTATAGTATAGTATAGTATAGTAATAGTATAGTACAGTACAGTACAGTACAGTACAGTACAGTACAGTACAGTACAGTACAGTATAGTATAGTATAGTATAGTATAGTATAGTATAGTATAGTATAGTATAGTATAGTATAGTATAGTATAGTACAGTATAGTACAGTACAGTACAGTACAGCACAGTATAGTATAGTATAGTATAGTATAGTATAGTATAGTATAGTATAGTATAGTATAGTATAGTATAGTATAGTATAGTATAGTATAGTATAGTATAGTATATTAGATGTAGTCTACAAAGCCACCCCATAAACCGTTACGAGGGAAATGTGCACACCCAGTAAATGTCACAACCTCGTCTCTCCTGGGCCCGTTTGAAATGTTGGCCACATGCTGGAACGTTTTCGACGGTGTGTATTTATCGCGAGATTTCAGTCGCTTTCCCCAAGACCCGTGTGCATTTCCGGCACTCTTCTAAAGAGCGAATGCTTGAAATACGTGCACGGCAGGAAGGCAGAGACCACTTAGACTGCATAAATCCTAAGCAGACGGTGTCGGTTCGGTGTTTACTCTTGCGTCAACTCTTGCCGATTCCACCGGTTCGCCCCTTGTTTAATTATTAAGAAAATCAACGCTCGCGCGCTGTAATTAAGAAAACCGGGAGCCTGTTCTCTCCCCTGTCAAGCAGACTAATCTATTTGCTTTTGCGATATTCTTCTTATCTTTGGTTTCGTTCAATTACTGACCAATTTCACTTTTTTTTTACTCTGCTCCGCACCGTTTATTTTTTTAAGTGTGATTAGAAATCGAACTTTTTATTTAAAGTGTAACTAAATCACATTTTTCCCACATGTTTTAGCTGCATTTATTTACTCTTACAAAGTGTTCGCTGCCACCTGCCACTGCACTCTCTATCTTTATTTTCCTCTCCCCCTGTGTTCGAGTCACTAGAAATCTTCATGCGATGGCGCCAGACTCGAAGCACTTCTCATACCTTTAATTTCGCTCCTAGCAATGCGCTCTGCAGTGTGTGCCAATTCTACGGGCGAGGATGCACAATACATGCTTGGATCAAATTGTCAGCTGTTTGACCTACACTTCTATTGAAATTATTTTAATGCCTGAAGTTTACTTTAGTTCTTCGTAGTGTTTTGAACTCATTGAAATTAAGTACCGCTTCGATTTGTTTCCCAATTTTCACTTCCGTCCCGGTTATATTACCCCGACGACGCCCAGCGCAATCTTGCTCCCGTTTCGGCCTAAAACCTGTCGAGCAACCAGGTCCGGCTACCACGCGCCTGCCTCCAAGGGGGAACTGAGCGGCCAGAATAGCGCCATGACGATTAGTGACTTCGATAAGCGCTACCTGCCACTACCACCAACACCCACCAACACTCTCCTTAAACCACCATATATGAGCAAAGCCGGCGCACGAGATGCGCTTACACAACACATGTAAATGAAGCGCGAACGATAAAGAGGGGAGAGCTGCAGCGCACGGGAGAGAATCTGGGGGAGGGTCCGTGACCACGAGGCCGCCACCGCTTCTCCCTTGCTTGCGCATACTCAGCTACTTTTGCTCCGGCGACATGGGCTGCCCTGAAGCATGGCTTAAATCAGGCAATGCTGTACCTGCAGCTCCTTTAGCTATAGCTCTGATCAGCTTTCTCTCTCTTGCGCCCGTCTACTTTAGGGTATCTTGATAGAGGAGGAAAATAGTCTCGTTTGTTCTACGCGCTCTCGCTATGGAATCCCGTTATTCAAAAAGAAAAAGTGCGCCTCGACAACGCCAAGTTACGCGCGCGCTGGACCACCGCTCGCAAACCGCTGAATTCTCGCTCGATTCCCCTTTCCCGCTTAAGCTGACATCGTCTCCTTGCCGGGATCTCCTTCCTGATTCAAGGCCGCCCGAGCTCGCGAGCGTACAGGGTTGATCTCTCCTTGGAGGCGCTGCCGGAGGCTACGGCGGTCAGTGCGGACGCCAAGGCCGCCTCTGTGCAGTTCACTGACCGGCGGCCGCAAGAACTTCGCGCCGTGCCGCTACTTTACGCCAGCGCACCCCGTTTCGTACTAGACGCAACCATCTGTAAGTGAGACGGGAGAACAAAAAAGAAAGCAAACCACATAAGAGCCGCATTTAGACTTATAGGCTTACAAAACAAAGAGCTACAGCCATGCAGGGTGTTGTTTTCATGGCTTGATCAGAGCGCGATTTTCGGTTTTGTTACGTCACTCGAATGGAATTCTGGTCGGGACACACGCATACCTCCGGTGCTAGCGAGCGTAGTTACGACCCTGAGATGTTTACCACCACGCGTCGGGGCATCCGGGTCGTCGACTTGTAGCGCACCGGCCAAGCAAGCCACCATCGTGCTGGATGGTGTTCGCGGATCGGCTGCCGGCATCGAGTACCCGCTCAAAAGGTCTCCGCGGGTCACGAAGCCAGCAAGAACTGTCCGCTTCTGCTAAGCGGTTCTTCTCACTGCTGTTGCTGTTGGCCCCTGGTGCCATGGAAGGTCGGTGCAGGCTTCGCGCTTTTTCTTATCTATTTTCTACGCCACTATAAACGACTGTTGTCGGTGCTTTCCTAGGAGTGCCATCTCCCACTCCTACCCCCCTTCCCTCTGTTAAGCAGGATTAGGTAGGTAGCGGTGGTCGGAGGTCGTGCGTGACCACATGTTTCTTTTATTTTTTTTTTTTTATTCTTCGAATGTTTTGCAAGCTGGAACGCGTTACGCGGGTTCTCTCACTACAAAAGAATGCACGCATCGTAAGCAAAGGGCAACACAGCGTGTTGACGCTCTATTCGATGGAAATGCCCTGGGCTTATGGCTTGCAAGAAGTCGGCTCAAGGGCTTAGAACGTGAACGGATACAATTTCCAGAGTGAACAAGAGACAGACAATGCGAAGCCAGGCGAAACGTACTGCGTATTTTATCATTTGTGATGTGAACAACCGGGCGCAGCGGTTAAGACGCTCGACTACTGTGCCCAAGGACACGGGATCGAATCCCGGCCTCGGCGGCTGCGTTCCGATGGAGTCGAAACGAAGTGGCGTTCGTGTGCTGTGCGATGTCAGTGCACGTTAAAGAACCCCAGGTGGTCGAAATTTCCGGAGTCCTCCACTACGGCGTCTCTCATAGCCTTAGTCGCTTTGGGACGTTAAACCCCACAAACCAACCAACCAACCAACCACACTCGCTTTCGCTGCAATAGCCGCATGGGAGACTTCCTCCGTTATAAATGACGTCGACATTGCTGTCCATGCCCCAGAGCAGAGTAACAGGCCAGGGTCCCCATACCATCGGCCGACCTCCCCACATTTCATCTCATGAAGGTACTTTCTCTCCCATGTTCGGATTCCAGCGTCTTTGGGTTATAGTTTTTCATGCGCATGCGCTACTGCGCATGACAGCAGGGCTCGCGGCCGCCGTGGCCGAGTGCCGACTCCACTGCCGACGCAGCAGAGACGCCCGAATAAACAGAACTTCTTGCCAATAATAATGATGATGATGACGATGATAATAAGAAGAAAAGATAATCATGATGATGATGATGATGATAATATTAATAATATATTGGTTCACAGGAAAGAATGGTGCAGTTCTGTCACACTTACTCTGTGGACACCTGAACCACGCTGTAATTTAAGGTAGGCGGTAGAGAAAGGGGAAAGCGAGAAAGAGGAGCCATAGTGGAGGGCTACGGATTAATTTCGACCCCCTGAAGATCTCTTAACGTGCGCTGAAATCGCACAGCACACGGGCTTCTCTCCGTTTCGCCTCCATCGAAACGCAGCTGTCAGCAGAGCGTAAGCCCCGCCGGGCTGGTGCAGTGGTAAGACGCCCGTCTACTGTGCCGGTGTTCCCGGGTTCCAACCCGACCTTGGCGGCTGCGTTTGGATGGAGGCGAAACGAAGAGGAGACCGTGTGCTGTACGATGTCAGCGCACGTTAAAGATCCCCAGGTGGTCTAAATTACTCCGTAGCCCTCCACTACGGCTCCTCTTTCTCTCTTTTCACTTTCTCTCCCACCTTCCTCCCTTCCCTTACGGCGCGGTTGAGGTGTCTACGGAAAACAAGTGAGACAGTTACCGCGCCTTTCCCTTCCTATAAATCAATCAGTTTAAATCAATCAGCAGAGCGTAAAAAGCGGCGCATAGCAGCAGCAAAGAGAGAATGGGCGTAAGAAGGCGAAGCGGAGACGCCCGAACAGAGAGAGGAATGGCTTGCCAAACGATGACGCCAGACTGCCGAGAGTAATAGACGGAGCATAACTGCCGAGATGGGGCCTATGGAAGAGTTCGGTCAACGGGAACCAACTGAAGAGGATGTGAAGACACGTTGTGGGACTGGTCACTTCAATCGAGTTCCGAAAGTTCATCTGCGTTCGGACATTTGAAGCAGATATTGTGAACAATCCGTTTGTACACGTGCTTATAGTATGTGCGACATATTGTGGCAATAAATGGGCTTGACACCGGTGAGTAATCCAATGTATGAGATTTTACAACTGGAGACTCTGCCAAATCGAAATACTGTATAGACAAAATTGAGACCGCTGTATGCTATAGACTTCACATATATCGAGCAGTCTTCGTGTCTGTCAAGCAAAATGAATAAATTGTATATACCCAACGTCTCCCATTGCTAAACATAAATTACCACAACAAGCCGGGAAACGTACTTACCTCTCGCTACGTGTATCCTGGCATAGCTGAGTTAAGCCACTGCCATTTTCGCTCCAAAAATCCTATTATGTTTTCGCCAGCACTCACAATGAAACTCAGGCAAGCATTTGGCCATCAGGATTATGTGACCTTGTAAGCCGCATTCTGGCTGCATCCACTGTACCGCCCAAGTAGGGACAACTCTTACTCGTGCACTTATCAACCTTAACAATTAACGCGGTAGCGTTAAAGGACCCGTTTCCATGCAAACCCCGGTGGCGTCGGCATCGCGAACAAAAAAACATCACGAGCATGCTTCTGGCAGGAAGTAGTTGGCAGATCCCACTAACTGGTCATCAGCTTGAGTGACGTCACTAAAGCGCATGACACCGAGAAGGATAGTTCAGTCGTTCAGTCGTGTCCGACTCTTCGTGACCCTATGGACCATGACACGCCACGCTTTCCGGTCTCTCACTATCTTCCTAACATCACATAACTTCATCTGCAGTGCCTCGAGGATGCCATCTAACCATCTCGTTCGCTGCCTACCCCTTCTCCGGCGACCCTCAACCTTTCCCAACATCAAATCTTTCCCCCCTCCAATGAGCAGTCAGGGTTTATGGTCGAACACCGAGAAGGAAGAAACTGCCAACTCGGGTGGCTTTTTTGAGGTGGGAAGGTGAAATAAAGATACTCTTGCATTCTGACTCAGGCCACGCAGGAACGTTCATACGGCTTGGTTAAAGCGGGGATTTATATCCGCGTCGGGTGCTCTCGTAATAATTTGACGGGCTACGAATGTATGCTGTATTGTGAGATAATAGAGACAGATATTGAGGAATTGGTGTCTGAGTGGGCTACACGAGCGAGAACTAGCAAGACCCGAGCCATTAACGTCGCAGCGTCATATCCTTAAATGCGGAGCTTAAGTGTCTCTCTAGATTTTTGCATTACGGTATACAGTAGTAAGCTGTCACATTATATAAACACATCACCCGACATAGATCCCTGCTCTAACCGAGCCGTAAGAACGTGCCTGCGCGGAGTATCATGTCCCACTCGGGATACAAGGGTGATATTCAATGTGCTCTCATCTTAAAAGAGCTGCCCGAGTAGGTAGCTCCTGCCAGCTCCGCCAAGGCACCCGGTCTCGTGACGTAACGCAAGGCTGGTAGCTGACATGGCCGCGCACTGACTGGACGTAGGGTTACCTGAAGTTACGATTGGCTGGAGCTGCCATCTCAGGTCTCTCCTTTCTCAAGGGAGGGAGATATCAGAATCAGCCTGCCAGCTAGGACCCTTGCATTCCATAGCTTGCATATAGCTTGTTGTGGTCATGCATGTTTAGCAACCCAACCACGCTGCCCCTAAGTCACGCAAGCACGTTCATACGGCTTGGTTAAAGCAGGGCTTTATATTTCGGCTGGTAGCCTCTGCTATCGAGTCATACCCTCAAAGGCGGGGCTCAAGTATCCCCCATAATACTTTCCCATAATTTTATGCCGAATGGCCTTTTAATAATCCTGTCGCGTAAAAGTACGCAAAGCTTTGCTTTGTATGGCTTGTTTAATCACCCACAAGAGACGCGACACTCAACCAACGAAGCTTCGATTTATGGCCCAATGAGACCAGCGAATTTAAAAAAATAGACCTTATGGGGAGCTCCGCAATTTGCATGTGATTAAAGAACTTTCACTACCGCTGTCTGGGACGTCAGAGTTGATGGTCAGTGACAAGTGTCTAACCATCAAACAATTTTTCTTCGCGTTCTGTAAAACGATGGGCTGAACAGCCTCAGAGAGGCAAAAACTCGATAGGCCGGAAAGTAGGAATCCTTACTTTTTTTCATAAATATTTCCAGGTGAGAAAGAATCACATGGCGGGAGTGAGCTGGGGAGTGTGCACCCTCATCAATTAGTCATCTGGAATCATTTGATCAAGTAGACTTTGGGGTGTACTACACTCTTGTGGGGCGTTGCAACCCAGCCATACTAATCCTTCTGTGCTCTATCTAGAAAACAGTTAAGAGCTGTATGTGCGTTGCGAGATGCCGGCTGCTCCTTTTCGCACATCTTGCTCGCGTACGAGATGTCACACGCTCGCATAAATTAGCAGGCACGCCAAATAAACATTTTACTGGTCCGCAATGCAGAAACGCGGTGAAAGTTCGACCAGAGCGTTCAAAGATCGCTGTGTGAGTTAGTCGCAAGCAGGAGATTCTGCTATGAAGACGCTGAAGGCATCCGCATGCCGAAAATATATGCCGCGACCTTACTTCTTTTTTTCTTTTGCGCTGAAGCATGTGCGCAGGATTTAAAAAGAAGCAACATTGAGCGCAACGTACTTCTCTTTCCAGACACGGAAGTTGCGGAGGACACAAGCGCAGGTGCCGCTCCTTGACAGCGAGGGTGACAGAGTGATCGCACGTGCTTCACTCGTCTGATGAGACGAGGGAAGGCGCGTTGAGAGTAGCGTGTTGAGAGTAGCGCGTCGGAATGCAGTGCATTGCTGCCGGCTCCGCTCTAGAATCTGATAACCACAGGCTTTGCATCGCCAAGGCTAGTAACGCAGAGAGGAGCCGCGGCCCTTTACTCAGTCAGAAAGCATAAGCTTTGGTGATATTAGGGAAGCCCAGAGAAAAACTTGGAGGACATCTAATTGCAATTACCTGTGGTAATACGCTAACACGAGAAAGCGCATTGTAAGCTGCCAAGCACACCCTTACACGCAGAAAGAGTGCAAAGAGGTCAAGGAGCGCTATGAAATCGTCTACAAGGCTTGCCACTATGGCCGTTAGCAAGAGTTACCTGTCATCTGTCAACATTAGCACATGGAAGAGCCAGCAGCAACCTAGCGCTTACCAGGGTCCCTTCGCAGCCCGGCGTTGAAAGTTTCAACGTGCAGCTGTCTCTTCTGGGCACCAGCTTTGGCAGGTGACAAGTGGCTCTCGGTAACTGCCACGGTTGACAAAAGTAGACAAAAGGGGACAAAATTAACCTAGAAGAGAAGAGAGAGGAGGAAAAAAAAACAGAAGGTAGCTGGCACAAGAACCATGGCTGGTGGCAGGTCATGGCTGTCTGCTGATTGTACAAAGCAAGTGAAAAGGGGCCTTAAGCCACCTGCCATGCAGTAAGTGGAAAATTTGGGGCCTCGCCTACGCCGACTTTTCACTCTAGCGAGGTTCTCGGTCTTTCGCATTTAATTCAGTGCACTAAACACCTTGTTTAGTTTCTGTCCTCAAATCACGCTGCCTCCACACACTTCTTCTGGCTTTTCTCCTAGACACTGCATGTCTTTAAAGACCCTGCGAGCTGTATTTGCTTAGGCATCAGCCTTTCATTCTTGCCATACTGTATTCTCAGTACATGGCGCAGGAAAACATCTCCAGGCATTTTGACAGATCGTCTCTCTCTCTCTCTTTCTCTCTCTCTCTCTCTCTCTGTCTGGTATTGCAACTATGCGCTGATACCAAATGGGCTGGCCGAACACTAGCGTAGCATGCGAAGGCTGATCACAGTAAAGCACAGACGGAGCTATCACGTCTTTGGCAGCACGCAAGCAAGATTTACGGTCTGAGGCAAGTCGCGTGTTTACAGAGCTTCCCCGTAATTACCGGCGCGTCCACTGATCACCCGCCCGGCGGCTCATGAAGGGGGCGTGCAAATGAAGGACTTCTTCTGTCTTTGTTGAGTCCAAACGCGCAAAACCAAGGTGTTTTGATCTGCTGCGCTGCTCTTCCAAGATGCTGCTCGGCAGAAACGATGTGAGCTATGACATTGAACCGCGCATTACTCGTGATTGTGTCGCCCTTGAAGAATGCGACAGCTCCATGGCTTGCATCAAATAACACGGACGTTTGAGCTGTCCTGTAAACGTGGAGATTGTCTGCAGCGCTGCGCTGTTAGACTGTTTGCTCAACTGTACGGGGAACACACCATAAGCACCCAAACGTGACAGTTCAGCAAGAAAGCGGTCAAGCAATTAACAAGGTCTCGTTCTTTTGAGGACCGCGAAAATATTCTCAGGTAAGGATTCTTCAAAAAATTACTTACCAAGGCCGAATTTATCTGAGTCAATTTGATTGCCACCTGATAAAAATGAAAATTTTTAAAAACGTTTTATGCCATTACAAACAGTCATGAGCAAGCCTTTGCAGCCCCTTCCATACTGGCATTTTTAAAGCGAGACGGATAAGTACGAAGAGCTGGATGAGTTGTCAGTGGATCGCGCTGATTATAGGAGCGTCAAACGATTTCGGGCGAGCCGAGCAAAGACGCTAGACAAGCGCCCTTTACAGAAACCTGCACACGGGGTACTTTGTTAAGGGTAAAATGTCGGGATCACGTGGCCTGTTTTGCGTCCTTAATGGCCATGACAGACCATTGGTGCTCAAGCAGCCCATTTCGAGAATGTATTTGTGTATTCACGGGCACTGCTCTTTCAGCCGTGTGGGCAGTCAATAGTGTGTCCTCATGCTGGGGCGATGGCTGGTAGTCACACACCTCTACTGTTAACCTGAGCTGTACGGCACAAAAATTATGCATTGTTCCATATCGGCGTGCTGTGTGGTATGTACAACGCCAGTTGTTGTACTCCTTTGCCCGGGTGACGGGGATGTCCGGCCGTATCACCAGGTACGAAACTCTCTTCATGAGGATAACTACTTAGGATCCTAAAGTTCCGTGGTTAAGCGTTGTCATATCAATTTTGCGACATTCATGTACGGAAATGTAAATTGCATCCAGAGTCCTCATGACTGCACATACGTTGAATTAGAGCCTGAAATGCAGTAATGAAAGAGAATGGCATGTCCCCAGCTCCAATTAAGTGTGTTCTGAGCGTGGTACGCCGGTACCTCGAATTGCTGAGAACTTGCTCTGAAACGAGTCATATAGTAAGAAAGCTTCATAACTCCTAACTTCCTTCTAGCCTCTCCCGAAGAGGATACAAATATATGTCCGGCGAATTTGTATCATCTTCGGGGGTGCCTCAATGCTCCAACTTAGGGGCGATGTTGTTGTAGTGTTTGTTAATGATTTGCCATTACATATTGTGAACTCGAGCATTTTGCTCTTCGCAGATGGCCTCAAATTATTCTGCAAGATTGGAAATATTGAGAACTACCACAAGCTGACATTAACAACATCGAGAAATGGTGTTTGATGAATCGCTTAAAACTGAGTATTAAGAAGACTTAATACTCAGCTTTAAGCATCTAACTGAGTATTAACTGAGTACATCTAACTGACTTATGCTGGGGAGCCAATATGCGCCCCAATAAGAGAAAAAGAAATCAAAGCAACGAGCCATCGGGGCAACCAACAATACGACTACAATTAGTAAAGTCAACCTTGACGAAACGGAACTTACCGTCACAGCACCATCGGCCCCTACCGTCGCAGCATCATCGCAGAGAGCACAAGACATTGCCTAGCACACGGTCCATCCCCGCGTACAATTCATAACCCGTCCGGTCAAACAACTCTGCAGAAAAAAGTTATATACAGGACGGGTGTAACCAATGGCTAATGGAACCTAACCCCAATGAATCCAAACTGGTATCATTTAGCCGACGACGTCATCTTCTCATGTTCCTCTATGTAATCTCATACGTCAAAAATGAATTGCCTGAATCTTACAAATATGTAGGCCTAACCTTCACCAACGATCTAACCTGTAACGCGCACATCACTAGAGTATATCATCTGCTAACAGAAGTCTTGGATTCTTAAAATGGCATCTGCGCCATGCACCTCCAAACCTAAAATTACTAGCCTAAAAATCAAGAGTGGAAGCGTGGGCGAGCTGGTGATGGTTCGATTGGTGCATAGCGCTAAAAAGACAAGGACACAGCGAGACACACAGGACGGGCGCTCGTCCTGTGTGTCTCGCTGTGTCCTTGTCTTTTTAGCGCTATGCACCAATCTAAAAATCACTTGTCCGGTCTAAGCTGGCATGTGCCTCACCCATCTGAAGTCCTGAACAATATATCGAACCAATTCCTTAGAATCGGTTCAGAATCGTGGCACTAGATTCATTCATTCATTCATGCTAGTCGTGTAACGTCAGCATATCATAATTAAAAAGGGAATCCTGTTAAGCAACCCTGGCTTGTGGCCTACGAATTCCTAGTACGAGCTTATGCAGCAATTGTTTTTACAATTCACTTCATCTCGCGCCCTTCATCAACCTTCCAGCATGCACTTCGCTTCGAAGTTGCCCGGCCATGTTCCCGTGTAACGCATTTACCGCAACATTCCTGCCCCGATCAACACTGGACTGGAACGGCCTTCCACATAACGCTGTCGCAACCACTTGTCCATCAACATTTTTCAACCGTGTGGCTGCCATCATTGACGGCGATAATTTTTAGCGTTTTCTATTTTTGTTGTTCCTTTATGTATTATCCACATCTTATGTAATACCCCCAATCTTGGGGATTTTAAGGTACTGAAGTGAAGCGAAGTGAGCACCAGTTAGGCAATGCCGACTACTCAAGAAAACATGTGAGTTTGCATTGACCAACCGATAAACCTTCAAGATCGCCCCGGACAGAAAGGGCAACCGATTAGAGGACTCCAACCTATTGCACATCCTGCACACGGGATGTTCTTTTTCGTAGCATGTATTTGTTTCTTAGCGCAGAAATATTCTACCCAGTCATAGGCCGCCACCTACTAGCCCAACTTTCTTGCAGTCGTATACAGCTGATAGCAGAGGGAAAATATGCCCAGATGAGGCAAACGGCCTCGTGAGCCCATTCATAAGAAGTTTTTATCTTCTTCGCTCGTATAGAGTATTTTAATTAATCTCCTTTAGAAGGAAAGTGTTATCTGAACAAGGAAGTAAATGTTTTACAGCCCATCCTAATAGCGCGCAAGTTTAGCGCATGCTTATGCAACCGCACTCAAGTGCATTCTTGTATCAGTGAGAGAAACGGAAACTGGCGTCGGCCTGCACGGATAACCACGATCCCAGCTTTGACTACCAAGCTGCATTTACGCGACCCATGAGTCAACCATTCTTTGCCATCCGCAAACCTGGTGGTTCCATAGATAACCAGAAAAAATGTACTTGCAGACTCGTTCGTTTCCTGCTATAGTGTATGTAGCGAGATAACCTTAAAATCAACAGTTTGGAGTTGCAAAGGGGTTTACGTTACAGATGAATAAAATCAAGGGAAGAACGAGTTGAAAACGAACACTCCATCGGAGGCGTTCCGGCATTAGCGTTTGCTTTCATCTTTATGACTTTGACCCTTGCTTTCTGAATATAGTTAAGTAAAAATGCAGCGAGCTCTTTCAAGCGTTCGCCGCAGCAGCTCTGTCCTTTTACAGTGCCATAGGGACACACTACCCTACACTCGAAAGGAACGCACCGCTTTAACCACACCGAAAAAAAAAAACTGTGAAAACGCCCCGCCGGGGTGGTGCAGTGGTAAGACGCCCGACTACTGTGCCGGAGTTCCCGGGATCGAATCCCGGCCTCGGCGGCTGCGTTTCGATGGAGGCGAAACGAAGTGGCGTCCGTGTGCTGTGCGATGTCAGCGCACGTTAAAGATCCCCAGGTGGTCGAAATTACTCCGTAGCCCTCCACTACGGCTCCTCTTTCTCTCTTTCCACTTTCATTCCCACCTTCCTCCCTTCCCTTCGGCGCGGTTCGGGTGTCCGCAGAGCAAGTGTGACAGTTACTGCGCCTTTCCCTTCCTGTGAACCAATTTAACTTATACTGTGAAAACAGGCAGTAAACAGAACTAGCTGAGTGGGGATGCGAGCAAAAGATCGGAAATCGTGGAAACACGCCGGAGGCTCAGAGAAGCGATTCAGTCCAGCTTATTGACGCGTAATACGGCGAAAATTCGACACTGTATACAATGTTCTGTATCCGTGAAGCATTTAAACCCAGCAGCGAGCCACTGACGACGGCAACCAATTGGACGTAACTAGCCGCCTTTACCACACGGCTGACCAGAAACGCACGAATCTGGGGCTACTATTCTGCCGATATGCCCTTTTGCGACATTTCTAAGACTTCGGCTACGTTGATGACTCCCAGAATTAATATCAACCTGGGTATCACCAATGCAACAAAAGTGGATCATCGCAAAAGACATCGAGAGAATACTAGGATTCTCGCGCGCTGCCACCTCGGATGTCCTAGCTGCCACTGCGGAAGGCTCGGAATGATGGTTGCTATCCCCATTATGTGAAAATCCAACAGGCGTTATTGCTGTCGACACTCGACGGTGCCTCATAATAATTAGAGGGTCTCTTAGATGTCTCTTAAGAGGAGAATGGCGAAAGCCTACCCTTCCTATACTATAATTGGCCTCCCATCATTAGCCTGTTGTCGGCATTCGTTGCAGTGCTACATATAATTATAATTGGTTTACAGGAAAGGAAAGGCGCAGTATCTATCACGCTTTCTCCGGCAAGTGTGAGTTTGGACGGTATACACCATCGCTCGTGTTGCGTGGCGTTCATTGGCGCGCGTTCAAGTGTGGCCTTGCAGATGGCAGGGACGCATCCCGCCTCGGCCAATCAGAACGACGCAAAAGCGGGACACACTTTGTCCACGGCAGCGTGAGCCATTAAAGGCTTTCACCTTAAAAATGGCAGCGAGCGCAGGAATCGCTAACGGACCGCCATGTGGAGCCACATTTCTCGTATTATCAAAATTGTGACGTGAGCATTCTTTGTGCAGCGCTTTACGTGGAGTCACCACCATTTCGCTTCCCATTTAGCGTGCCTCTGCTAGAGCGATTAGAGGCTAGTTAAGGATAGTCATGATTAATAAAGAGGGATGAAGATGAGGACGAAGAACAAGAAGCAGACAGGGAGGGTGCTGTACTGACGCTAAATGACGGGATAGTCATTCGAACCGATGACACGTTACCTAATCACCGCAGCCCACTACATCACCTAGCAATAATAATAATAATATAATAATAATAATAATAATAATAATAATAATAATAATAATAATAATAATAATAATAATAATAATAATAATAATAATTGATTCACAGGAAGGGAAAGGCGCAGTAACTGTCACACTTGCACTGTGGACACCCGAACCGCGCCGTAAGGGAAGGGAGGAAGGTGGCAATGAAAGTGGAAAGAGAGACAGAGGAGCCGTAGTGGAGGGCTACGGACTAATTTCGACCCCCTGGGGATCTTTAACGTGCGCTGACATCGCACAGCACACGGACGCCACTTCGTTTCGCCTCCCTCGAAACGCAGCCGCCGCGGTCGGGTTCAAACCCGGGAACTCCAGCACCGTAGTTGGGCATCTTACCACTGCACCACTCCGGCGGGGCACGACGGGCGCCTTCTGTAAGACACGCTTGCTACGGCAATTACTCTCACATGACGCCCCACAACGTGCAATTTCTCAGTTCTCGTCCCTGGGGAACCAGTCTTTGGGTGTGAAGGTTGATCTGGCGAGTCCTTCAATCTTCCTCTGCACACGGTGATAGCAGTGAGTATCATCAATAAAATATGATCGATGGTTTCATCTCCCTGTAGCCGCAAAGACCAGGACTGCCGATAACGAACGCGGCTGGACTGAAGAATGAGAGTGTGCTCTTTACTACCACACATAATCGCCTTTTGAGGAAAAAAATATATAGTGGAGTGCTCAAAGGGAAAAAGACTTTTTACCAACCTCACAAGCGTCACGAATACTTATGGACGAAACTGGGTGAAAAGACGTCTCATGCTTTCATCAACCTTCGAACAACCCTGTGCCGCTCCACTCTGCTTCTGTTGCTATTCTTCTTTGAAGTTGTCACGTAACTAGACCTTTGTTTCTTCGTATAGTCCTTATATCGGTTTCTTCTGCGCTGTGTCAGTTGTCGCCGCTCATGTGAATGTCTAATGTCTAATAAAACTTTTTCTAAACAGCATTTCAGGTTTTATGAGTTCTACAGCTGTGCCAAGAAACCAAGAAATTACTCTAAGGAAATAAAAAAAAAAGACTAAATAACCCAGTCTGGTAATTCCCCCTTTCAAAAGAACCTTTTCAATAAAAACGAATAAAACAGCTCTCATGTCACCTTTCCTTTTACTTCATTCATATTCTCACGACGTGATCCCTCTGTGCGGAGGAGATACATATACGAAGCTAGTGGCTTAGCTTCTACTTCATTTTGTGACGCCATTTTCGAGCCGGCATACCACTCCAAGTCAACATCGTATCGGCCGCTACGCGAGGCGGAATCTGAAGGCGAAACATTTACGATGCATTCGGAAAGTTTCCATGGAATGTTATCCAGGAGAGAAATACGGCTTCATCGCAATGCCACGAGCCAGCCTCGAGCCTACGCCGCCTAGAACAGGGCAGTTAGCTTTCCCAACACCTGAAATTATTCGACGATCACAACAGCCTCTCGCGCTGTATGTTGTAATTTTTCAAAGCCACCTTTATTGCTTCAGGTCATAAACGATAAATGGCTAAATGAACGAAAAAGTTGCCGAAAGATCAGACATCCGATGCGACAATTGTGCGAAACCAGTTAGATTAACCTCGATGAATTATTACTCTGATCAACCGTTTATTTAGTAATTCTTCAAAAATGCGGGAAATATTAATGGCTGGTGTAGGTAGTGGCAGGCGGGTGGAGGGTGATCTTTGTGTTTGGAGTGGGAGGCGAAGCTCGCCCACGCGAGTCTCTGAGCAGCGGGAGTGGAGGAGGTGGCTGACGGGCAGTGTTTCTAGAAGGCGGCTGGGTTTCGCACTTATACTTGAATTCAATTTCGCCTTCATGTTTAGAGCTTTAGCTACTTTCATTTGCGAGTTTCTCGTTATTCCGTGCTATTCCTGCACCTAGTGATCCATGCGTTCTACAGATGGCGCCATGTACTAGCGCTCAACATCGTATCAGGAGGGTTGAGAATTTGGTGGTTTGGAAGTGGACGGCACATCTTGTACTTGAAGGTGGGCGGGCCTGGAGTAGATTGCAAGAATTGAGCTTAACTAATGTTGATTTCAACATGCAAACACTTCCAGGTCACGGGCTTAGCTGAGCGTGTAGCGGTGGCTGCGTACAACACGCACTCGTGTGATGTAAATGAACGTTATTCGAGAACGCTTTGGTGTCGGCGCGCACGTGGCAAGTTCAGAAAATAATGGTGTTCTCCGGAATATACCCCTTATTATTACCTGATACTGGTCGCCCTCTGTGTGGGACGTCCAGGTGGGTCGTAAATGATTTTTCCTGTCGCTGGAGGCTATGAAATTGAAATTGACGCTGTTGCTTTAAGCTTGTGAAGAGCGAAGTATTTGGGGTTCTTCAAATGGTGCGACGTCTTTCACTTCTGGCAGCTCCTGGCAGGTCAGGCACCCATCTGCAAGTCGTCTGGCTTTTCTGAACGTTGAAACTTCGTGCGTGATGCAAAATGATTAAGACTATTGAGGAGGTGAATGGTAGTTTTATACAGATCGTAACGGTCATTCGTAAAACGAGCCGGAAGCATTATACTTGCCAAGGTGTAAGGATTGTTAAGTTACGAAGGCGAATTGCAAAGATGTCGCATTTCTCGTCTCTGATGGAGGTTTGATATTCAGCTAAAAATAGAATGATATCAATAATAAGATGCAATGTAATGTGACCTATATGTAATTTATCACGTGGACGAGTGGTCATTAAATATGGTACCAAGTGTTGCATCTTCCTAACCGCAAACTTCACCCACACGTGATGCTCACATGCGTGAAGCGTGGCTTTAGGGAAACTAGTCTCAGCTATTCAGGTGGAGGGCGGAGCAGGCAAGGAAAGGTAGTACAGCCGAGCTGCGCTATTTCTGAAATATTTCTGATTTCCTGTTAGCTCACCATAAAAAGTAATGAAACAATTTTCTCGCCACAACAAACCATTTATTTGGTGCTTTCCAGCTTCAACAAAATTTCTGCCAAGCGGAGCTTTGCTTAAAATTTATTTGACAATAAAATAGTCATGCCACCACTCTCTGCATTTCGGCAGGTCCGCGCTGCTTTGTTTAACTAAACCTTTTCGTAGGAATCGATATGTGCTCCTACTGACCCACTCTGTCTAGAATGCATGAAAATAGGTTGAGTGGCCTTGATCCCCCCCCCCCCCCCACACACACACACACGCACACTTCCACCCAGCCGTCGATGCTTTCGAGTGACGGTCCGAGAACGGAAACTTGGTCTGGGGCTCAGCGGTCGAAGTGGATTAGGGAGCGCACAGGTCGCACAGAGCTCCACATGGAGAAAAGGAGGTGACTGGGCGGCATTGTTTTCGACATTGAACGCTTACCGCTTGTGGTTAGTACCGTAAATGTGTAACATGCCGAGGTATCGGCCCCGTTATTGCTTTGCACTAGGCTTTCACACCGGTGCTCCGGTGTTAAGTCATTCAGAAACATTCCTATGTTCAACGCCCTCCGGGACCAAGGCCGCAGAAAGCTTTAGAAGAAAAAAATATTCGGGACGGTGATAAACCACTAGACGACAAGAGCGCTGTTTCTTAACCTCATTTTGAGGACCGCCATATTCTGCGGGTGCATGATGTGCATAGAAAAGAAGTGCGGATTCCGCCGACACGCGGCGCATGCTCCAGAACACATGAGCAAGCCTGTCGAACACGCAAATGGAAAGCGTCTGTACCGCTCCACAACGAAAGGGGGAGAAAAAAAAAGGCCCGCTCCAAAGAAACGCTTTGTAATACCAACTGAATAATGACCATTGCGTTGCGCCAAACATGGGCGTTGACAATTCGCAATGCTTGATGACCAGGTTATTATTTCTCTCAGTACATCGCTTTCAAAGCTTCCCTGCACTCTTGACAGGGCGTTCCTTTTTGGGTTCAGTGAAACTCAGCAGGTCTCCTTTCAGATATGTGCTCACGGTATGTTGAGAAATAAATTCATCTCGCTGGTGGCCGTTTACTGCTCTCCTTATATTCTGTGAAGTAACTGTTCTATTGAAATGAATAAATGTGTTTTGGTGACATTTTCACATAAATATTACGAAATGAGAAGCACACATTCAACCTTGGACCTTTCGAAAACGATACGGTAGGTTAAAGAGGAGGTTAAAAAAGTGGTTAGATTTAATTAGGTACGAATACTTCAATAGATTCGATGTGATCGCAGTGACGTAAGGGATGAACAATTGATTTGTTTGGTTTGGTTTGTGGAGTTTAACGTCCCAAAGCGACTCTGGCAATGCGAGACGCCGTAGTGGAGGACTCCGGAAATTTCGACCACCTGGGGTTCTTTAACGTGCACTGACATCGCACAGCACACGGGCACCTTGCTTTTCGCCTCCATCGAAAAGCTGAGTATTTACTTTATGCACGACACAAGATTTCAATTGAATTGACCTGAAAGTAGCGACAATGCATTCCATTCTGAAATCATAAATAAGACTGCCGTGTAGACTCCGCGTAGGTACTTCCACAATAGTAGCATAAAGCGCACTACGGTATCAATAAAAAAGAAATTGCCTGTTCTTCTACTTTCTGGGCCTGCACACTGTCAATACAAACCTGCATTATCGACAAGACACTAATTTCAATGTATACTAATTTAGATGGCAAGCATGGTTTAACCAATTAGAAATTACAACTGAGCGAGCGTGCACCTTTCGTGCCTTCGTCAGCAGTCCCTCCAACCAAGCAGCTGCCACTACAATAACTACCATTTTCCATTTCTAGCTCTCTAGGTGACAACCGGAAAAGAGTAAAAAATCAAAGCATAGAAAGCACTCATTTTGTATTTAAACGACGCCAATGTAAACTGGCCGCCGGAGTTCGAAAGGTAGCTTTGTGCTGCAGTACATTGTACATTCTTTTTCTAGTACTATCTACCCATTCACACACACACACACACACACACACACACACACACACACACACACACACACACACACACACACACACACACACACACACACACACACACACACACACACACACACACACACACACACACACACACACACACACACACACACACACACACACACACACACACACACACACAAAGAAGGCCCATAAAGGTCATCATTGTCTGATGGCGATGATAATTCGGTTGGCTGCCTTGACACAAGACAGGTGTAAGCTCCCGTTTTCATCGGAAACAGAGACACAATTTGCCTGCATCTTGTCGCAGCACCATGTGCACAAATGTAATCGGAAGCATGTGGTGTGATCCATATCTTTCCGGTAGCATAGGCGCATGACGGGAACTGTTTAGTGCTTCTACAATCGAAATACGCTATGAGCAAAATAGCTCAACTACCTAAAAATGAATGCCACTTGGGATAGATGGCTTAGTTTGGTTTGTCGGGTTTAGCGTCCCAAAGCTACTCGGGCTATGAGAGACGCCGTAGTGAAGAACTCCGGAAATTTCGACCACCTGGGATTCTTTAACGCGCACTGACATCGCACAGCACACGGGCGCCTTGCTTTTCACCTCCACGGAAAAGCGGCCGCCGAGGCCAGGATTCGATCCCGCATCCTTGGGTAGAGCGGTCGAGCTCCTAACCACTACGGCACAGCAGTGAAGTAGCCGCGCAAGATGCTTCTGTATTTCACGGCATAAAAAGTTCTTATCTATTGCGCCACCCTCTTAAACACAGGTTTCAACTGCAAAAATAACTAAGCAATTACCTAAACCTACGCAATCAAGAACACTGCTGCATAAACCTGCTCAGTGCCCACGTGAGCGCAGGAGTAACTGAAAAATAGCGAATCATAGAGACGTTGGCGCTAGGTTATTGAAAAAGGGTGAAGAGAATCCATACTGGCCGTGGACCGATATTTCCTTGGAGGATAAATAGAAACACATCCGTCTACGGAGATTTCAAATTTCTATAGATCCTTAGCGAGGATTTTCTTCCCTCCTCCTCTGCGACCTCTCCAGTGTCTAAGAGTGCCGCTTTTATACGTAAAGGTCAGCTGGAAACTAATCATTAGCCATGCATGTAAGCAGTCAAATAGCACTATGTTTGCTGCATGGCCTTTACCTGCCGTCAGCGACCTTACTCTGGGATGAAGTTACTGGCTGTCGGGGTAAGAAAAGAAAACCTGTCAGGATAACACATACTGGCGATGAGGAAAAACAAAGAAGGACATTTTGTTCGCGTAGTCGTTCCTTTGAGTCCCGCTCGCCGCAAAATCAGCTTGACTCGCGTGTGCGAGCAGAATGAATGAAGGAGTCAGACTCGGCTCGCATTTAAGCCACGGCGGCTTCGAAACGATCAAGCCATCTTTATTATTCCAACTTGAGGGGTGAAAGACACCGTGTGGAATGACGTCGAAGAACAGTGAGGACATGAGCGGCATCCCTTCTGCATCCTAGACATCTGCTGTTTTAGAATTAGGCTAGCAGGAAAACCCGTCTCAAAAGAAGGGGTTCCTGAACAGAAAGACAAAGCGGAACGGTGTTATATTTTGGCCCGTGGTTTCTATTGTGTTTGTCCATTCCGAGCAGGAGTCATTCTGCCGGAGCACGACATATCGCCGTAGCTTGCATATTCCTGTTGTTAGTCACCTCCAGGACACTTCGTTCTTTTTCTTCAATGGCTTGCAGCGAAGGAGATGTGATGTTTACATCAAATGCGGGACAGGGAGACTTACGCGTGCAATGCTTGAGGAGCATTTATCTTGCTATAGCGTTACATGAAGCATCACGCACGTGGCGCAAACCACGCCACCGGGAAGGGGGAGTAGGCTTAATTACCGTCTGCGCCATTTCTGTCCCAGTATTGTTGCACAGCTACCCATAGGCATGGCCATCTACAGCCCTGTCGCCAAGGTCGTGGAATCTGCCGCTTCATCTTGAAAGCCGGTGGCGAACTCATCGTCGCGTTGCATGGCAATGAAGGCGGCCACTTGCTCCGCGATGCAGATCACAGCCGCGAGTTGTCTTGCTCTTTCCTCTGCGCGACCACTGCAGCCATCCCGAAGCATGATGTAGACTCCTGCAGCCCTCGGTGTTGCTGGACGAGATACACCATCGGCCAGTCTCGGCTACAAACTTTCGAGAGAAAGGCGCCGCACACTGTACGGAGGGATGGCTGCTTCACAAAAAGACACTCGTAAGTCTGCGCACTACGTAGACGTACAACGGGAAATCCAAAAATAGCTTGTCGCGTATTTCACGCTTACTCCAGTGCCGGTCTCCCACTAAATTCTACTTAACTGCGTCTTCTGCGACGCAAAATTTTCAAAAGTGGCCTCAAATGGCTTCGGCTATGGCACGGCCTCGTGGAAGGCTCTGAAACCCCTGCCATCATATGCCTCTTGTCTGGTCGCCGTTGGAGTCACTACTCATTCTCAATGTGTGTAGTAAGTAACGAAAAATAAGGCTTAAGTCATCGCTTTTTCATGGACACCCTGTGAAGAAGACTGCCGTGTGGGCGTCTCAGACACTGATTGGAAACGTTTGAAAAAAAAAAAAAAAACTTAAGTGGCTAAAATTGGAAGCGTGCTTATTTTCAGGCTTCCGAGCTTTCGGTGATTCGACGGCTAAGCTTTCTCGCAAGATGTTGCGAAGTGCCATCCACAGTCTGGACAGGCAAAGCTCTGAACATATTAAAGCGCTCAGATGTGCTCAGCCGCTTGCCGCCGCATATACTAATGCCTCCGTGACCAAGTGTCAGGAATATTTGGCCACCAATAACTGAAGTGTTGCTGCTATCCTAATGTCACTGCAATAATTAATTGTTCAATAGAGTGGAGAGTTGGGCCAGTTGGTACATATTGGTGAAGATTGGTGAAGATTGAAACCATCATTTCATCATTTTTGATAAAATGATGGCTTCAATTTCAAACCATCATCATTTCATCGTTTGAGATCAGATGATTGTTCAATATCAACCCATCATCAGCGTCATAAATCTCAAAACATCATCGTTTTATCATATGATTGGAAGCATATCATATCAAAAATTATGAGAATTGTGTCAGTCACAAGTCTGTGGCCTTGTGCGATAAAGAATTTCAGTTCTTATAAGCTCCTTACAGAGCACATAGATAGCGTGCTGTGACAGGCATTTCATTTTCTTCGTGATTAGCATTATATATTTTTCTCTTGCAACGTGCGCATGCGTCGCTTCTTCGCTTAAGGGTATATATTAATGTGAATTTCTTAGAAATAAACTCAGTTGTTAGTCCAGTGCACCTCTCTCTGTCAGCGCGACCTTCAGCTGGTTTCCATCAAATTAATTGTTCACAGACAGCGCGTGCTCGGCAATGCCACACTGAAAACCTGCTTCTCGGTCTTGCTATTCAATCAAAGTCCAATCACTGCCTCGTGAAGGAGGCGTGCATCCTGTATATGCATCCTTAATTTTACCTTGTTCGAGCAAAGAATACGTCCCTCATTACTGCCTATCAAACATGCTTAAGTCGTGATCGAATGATGCAGTGATATCAGCTACTCCTGTGCACTTTGCTATACAACAATCAAGACAAAATTAAACCACAAATATGACGCACATGACAACACCAGACACAGAGCTAGAGCTGGATCATGCTTTTATTGTTTATTATAACTTTGCGAGAATTCCCGTCCGGAAACTGAATGTGAGTACCAACTAAGCGCACGCAAAAATGGTGGGCAAATTTCAACAAAGCGTGTATACAGCTAAATCGTACACGCTCTGTGCTTTTTTAGACACAGTAGCTGATATGCGTCCAGGAGCACGTGGAATAAGTGCTTTGCTGACGCGCTCCAATCTCTCAGCGTTTAGTGCACCATTTGCTGACCATGTTAACGAATTGAGCTGTGAACGGCGTATGCAGTTAAACGTTAACAAATGCAAATCATTGAGGATATCTGGCGCTAACTTATAACAAGCCCCACGTATGTGCTTAATAACTCCTCATTAGAATCTGTAACATCATACCGGTACTTCACTGCAATCACTATCAATAATCTATCTTGGAAATCACATGTCAACTGCATCATTCGTAAATCCAGCCGTACTTTTTGATACATTCGTCATTTCTTCATTGTACTATCATAATTAAAATTAATAATGTATACACCCCACATATGACCGCAACTCTAATATGCATCATCTGTTTCGAATCCCAGCCAAATAATCCTCATAGAGTTCTTTGAGACAATACAAAATTAATTTTAAAGAAGTATTAAAGGTCCGCCAGCGTTGGTGATATGAAAACTTACTTACATCCCCCGCTCTTATCGGCTTGAAAAAGCCATCTCGCTTGTCACTTTTGATAAAATATACTACCATAACTCAACGTTGCGCTCCTTGTGCGTTCAACCACCATCATACATTTCATTTCGCCGTAACCAGAGTAAACAGGTAAACCTTCCACACTCAAACACGGTTGCCTATTCTAACTCGTTTCTTCCTCAGGCCTCTAATGTTTAGAATAACTTGCCTTGCATCACCAACAAGTTTTGATGAAGGCAGTTTTAAACCCGCGTTACGAAGCCTCTTTTTTTTTTTTTTTTGCCTACTGCCCAAACTTCTTGTATTGTTATTTGTTTATCTCTATTGCATAATGTGTTCCTTGTTACATTTTATGTTATCTTTTGACACCAATGCCACATTCAAGAAATTAAATTTTGTACCTCGCTGCTCTGTTTTGTTTTCTTTTTTCTTGATGTGCTGACTTTCTCAGTGGCCTTCTCTTTCGGAGCTCCGTATACAGTTATTCTCCCAACCTTCTGTCTTTACATTGTATATATCCTTATCCGCTCCTCCCCTCTCTAACGTACCTCTAACCTGACCGTGAATGTATAAATAAATAAATAAATAAATAAATAAATAAATAAATAAATAAATAAATAAATAAATAAATAAATAAATAAATAAATAAATAAATAAATAAACAAATAAATAAATAAATGCTTAAAGAACAGTTTGCCCAAGCTGGGAAAGCATCTACGTTTCCTTTTATCCGCAGTCTGTATTTCTACAGTTAAGGTTAGATGATCAAATGTGTTTTCATCAGTATGATCTGACTTTTTACATATAGCCTTCCTTGCTTCTGTCCTTGGCAGCGCAAATATATCCTGCGTAAGCGTCACCTATATGTTTAAGGGCCACACCCGTACCACTGCTGTGAATTCCGATTGACTTTAAGCTGAAATCCCGTTTGTTCGCGAGTTAGGAGCTTATAGCCAGCCTCTTATATCTTGCTTGGCGTCTTTCAAAATTCACACTGGTTCTTTGCGCAACCTGACCCAAATGCCCCACTGCACACGCTCATCTATGGAGATAAACGACATCAGACGCTAAGGTTCATTTCAGCCTACATTCAGTCGATTCATTTGGCAAGGCTTGCTTGATTAGGCACGTCTGAAAGATGTCGTGTTCTTTCCTGTTTTATATCAATGCTGAATAAATCGAGACGGCATCAAAAGGCGCGATATCTGAAGGAAATCTGTACACTGCCTTTATCCGATTGCACATCTCAGATAGTTGTAGTGAAGGCCAGCATCACTATGGCAAATACGAGTTAAACGGGTATTTTTATTGCGTGACAAACATTGGTAGTAGCGAGAAAAACATGTAGAGACAACCCTATCCGTCGACGCAAAGGGATCGCAGCACAAAGTTCAGTATGCGATGAACTCACATAGCAAGGACTCATCAGATTAGCAAAGAACGGGTGATCAAAGGACCGATAAGCACACTGCCGAATATCTTTCGAAAGGGTGCAGCGCCTCTATTTATTACAACTTGTAAGAGTGGCAGCAGTAGTAGTGTTTTAGTTACGAAAAAGAGCAACAAGAAATGACCGCGGGCGTCATGACCACTTCACTGAATTGTGAATACCTGAACTATCCAGTGCCGAAAGAGAATTACTTACCATAGACTTCTACGCACATAATCTGAATTGTGGAAGCTACGGTGCTGCGTCCGCGCTCCACTTGGTGAATTACCAGACTGCATGAGCCATTAATTAACAGAACTGACCCTGGCCACACAGCTTCAGCTTTTTTTGTTTGTTTGTTTCTGAGCTTCGGCCTTAAATATACATCTTACGACGAGGCCAACCGTGCGCCTCCGCCTTCACGTAGCCGTTTACTTTGAATCCACTTATAACCCTGAAGCTCGCCTCGTGCGTGTCTTCACGGTACTCGGGAGAAATTAACTCACTGTTTAAAACGTGTTCTTTTGCTTGCGGACGCTGGCGTCTCGGTGCATCATCTCCGTTCGCTTCGCGCTTTATCGTGCGTAGTCAAGACACGTCCAGTTACTACTTTCACTAGGGACGGCACCCTGTCGCCTAAACCATCGTGATGTGGCCGCGTGCACTGTCTGCAGAACGTCGACGGTATACAGCATAGAGTTCCTTACACTAACTAGAGGGAAAGCTGAGGGCGCTGCACTTTAGCCACCATGGGCGCGCTAAGAATCATGGGCCGGTGTGCTACTTGTTGCGGGACAGTTGGTTTTTCTCGGGTACGTGGAGTGGCGTTACTGCGATGTTTCTTTGTCGTCATCATCATCATTTGAAGGTGCGTACATAGACCGTGAAAGCCATAGTAGCGAAGGCGCAAAAGCAGACGTCGCCAATAAATGGTTTTTGTTTCCCGAAATGCCTCTAAAAACTTCCTTCAGTGATTGTACAACCATAAATATTTTTGTAACGTTTTTTTATTTCAACTTTTGCCAATTAAGTGCGAAATATTGGTATTTTTGCTGCTCAAAACTAAGCCAATAGGAGAAAGAGCCATCGCGCTTATATTGGATAAATCTCACACTGACATGCTGTTTCTCTCTCTTTTTGCAATTTACAGTCGCAATATTCAATCTTAGGGCATTATTTATGGTGGAACAACGTTTATCTTTGCATTAGTTTTGGCCAAAAGTTGTAGTTCTGCACTCGGTAGCTCTCCGGCCCATGATGCTTTGAGCGCCCATGGTGGCTGAACTGGCCGTCTGAAAACTCCATGTAAACTCCCATAGACGGCAGCACAGCTTTCCCTCTAGGTAAGAGTAAGAAACTCTATGGTATACAGTATTCTTTTTCTGAACACTACTTTTTTAGGGCTATGGTTTCGTGCACTGGCCTCAAAATATTTTGCCAGAAAACTAACTTTATACAGTCGCTTTAGCACGGACACTTGCCTTCTATCAGGGCTCATCAATAAGTGTTATACCGCGCTCTTGCCTTAGGCTGTTTCCGCTGGTTGAATACAATCAAAAAGAGTAAAACACGCTTCGGCAGCCATTTATTTTTACGCGGTAGTGTTAAAGGGCACGCTACGCCGAAAATACGGCGCTGACGTTGTGGGCGAAAGAGCATGGCGCTGGCAGGCTGTAGCTGGCAGCCGACATGGCCGGGCACGGATTCTTCGATGGTTGGCCCAACTTAACGCGACCGCACGATATCGGAAAGTTTCAAGGAAATGCTAACTCAGGTTGCTGGAAAAACAATGTAGATCTACCGGGTTCATCTGATGCACCCGGAAAAACAATGTAAATGTACCGGGTTAATCCGATGTACCCGGAAAAACAATATAGGCGTAGCGAGTTCATTCGATGCACCCAGAGGAACAATATAGATGTACCGGATTCATCCGATGTACCCGGAAAAACAATGTAGCGCCCGACATAACATAAAAAAAAATGTGAGAGGCATTTAGTGCATTTAGACCTGAATTCCAGTCAGGTGCTCCAGCGCGTCGAGTTTCACTTCGGTTTCTGCTCCAAGCTCGGTTTTTAAGGTCAAGCAGGCTTCAGACAACGATCGATGAAACCGTTGACTGCGGACATTCGTGGTGGCATACATAAAATTTTCTGGCCCCCAAGACATAGCTGTTCTGGAATCATTGCGCACGGATGAAAGTTGAAGGTGGCGAGAAATGCACAGAGCGAGAGAGTGATGCGTGGAATGATCGGCTCCGGTATACGTGCAGAGGCCAATGAAGTTGTACCTGTTCGCGCCGCCACGGAATCAAAACCCACTTGCAGCCAGAAAGTGCTTTATTTTATTTCAAGGCCAAGGAAAGGCTTCGTTACATAAACACCGGCGAAATCCGAGATTAGGGTTTCGAGTGCACTATAAGAGCCAGCATGCTGGCGAAATCTATCCCTTGTGTTGCCTCAGACGCCGGGCATGAACAGAGGTCGTAAATAATCCTTTGGCAGTGTGTCGCCTTTGTGGCTTAGCATAGGCAGGCAAGGCAAACTAATTGATGACGTAATTTAATTAAATGCAAATTACAACCACACCAGCAACCGGGACGCAATGAATGACGCACGGAAAGTACGTTTTCCTCTCTCTACTTCTCTTCTTCCTATCTCTATTTCGTTTTGTTCCTGTTTCTTGCGGGGTTATATTACGCGTGGTCTCAGATCCCGTCCTGTCTTTTCAGCCGACCACTGAGCCTGTCGCACAGCTGTTTAGCGGGTCACCCTTCAAGAAATTGGTTGCATTGTTGTTGTTGTGGCTGTAGGAAAAAGGAAAAGAAAATGCACGGGCCTGCTACTGGCTCTGTAGCTGGGCCACCTCCGCTACCTTGTGCGGACACAAGAGAAAATAGAGAAGAAAAAGAAGAGGGATAGAAAGACGCGCGCCGCAACAGCCGTCGTCCACCATCTAAGCGGTGTCGGGTGCAATGACGGCCAACAACACAAAAATTTGGTGGCAGGCTAGCCCCACCGCAAGCGGCGGTGACCTACCTGTCCCAACCACGTTGGGCTAGGAGCAGCCACCCCAATTCCCTCGCATAGGTTGCATTGGTTCTCTAGACTGCACACAGCTATCTGAAACGCACATCCCCGGAGAAAAGCAAAAAATGAGAAATAGACATCTCGAGCTTCATGCTATCATCTTTTCTAGAGGGCCACAGAACTTTAGACGACGACCGGCCGCATGGACGCCCCCTGCTCCTCCTTCCCCTCAGGTTGTGCGGACAAGAGCTGCGACTGCCTGGGCATCGCTGGTGTGTATCCCCGTGTCCAGATTTCCGGGCTACAGCGCTGACCCTAAAGGAGCAAACCCGATGAGACTTGGCCTGCAGCGTTCGCTGCCTCTTCTAGACTCCGCCCTCTCTCCCACAGGTCACCTTACGTTCAAGGGAGGAGGCCGCGTTTCCGACAGGATGAGGTCGGCGACGACAAGGAGGACGACGGCGACGAGGAGGTGTCCGTAAGCGCATCGGCGGCGGTCGATGACGTCTGCAGCGCCGGCGTAAGGACAACGTGGCGAAGGGGTGCCCTCCTCGTCCGGCGGCGCTCTTGAAGCCCAGCGGCGTCGTCGTCGGCGAAGGCCAGGGTCAAGGCTGGGAGAGGCGCTGTGCATCCTCCGACTCGCCGCGCCAGTCTGCCCGCTGGCTGCCGCTGATCCACACCTCAACGCTCTCCGTCCCTGCGCTGCCATGAACAGGTGAGCGCCGGCTTCGGCTCTTGCATCCTCCGGCCACGGACGCGCCCCTCCCCCTTCTAGGGGCCCAGAACACAGTGCGCTGGACTTGGAATAACGGGATACTGTATTAAGCGCAAAAACTTTTAGTTCGCCACACGGATTCATCGGTGCCGGCTTTGGGAGTCAGTCCGAGTCGTGTCTACAAATAACGGTCTTACTAGTTACTACCGTGCGGGACTTCGGACGCACGATAGGCTCACCTCATGTCACTTCTCTTAAGGACTCGCATGCAGTTACAGTCATGACTGCTTGATAATGCTCCCGGCATTATTCTGGCGGAAAGGCTTCGCGCACCCATTTAGCGAGGCATTGGAACGTGATTTCATATGCTTTTCACCGTGGCTAAAGGTGGAATGTATGAAATATTGGGGCTGTCATTCCCCACCTTCATCAAGAGCAAGTAAGAGAAAGGAGTTATGAGAGACCCCGTGCCTAGGTTCCCTGTGTCAGGCTGTAAGAAAAAAAACTGGGGGTTATTCCGCAAGCACTTCCCACCGTTCACGTACTTTCATATACTTGATCTTCGTATTGCAAATTCCGTCTTGCTTTTATCCGTGTACTTAGAAAGGGATGAAGGGAAAAGTATATCTTCTGAACATGTCCAACTGCTGGATTCGTCACTTTCCTCAAAGGGGAAAAAGGCAGAACTTCGCATGTCACGTGATCAGTTTTCTTTACGGAAGCAGATTTGGTACGGTTTGATCCCTTGTTGTAGTTACAACAAAAAATTTCAAGTTTCTTGTTGCAGTTGAATCGGCAGGCCACGTTATGTGCGGAAGGTTGGATACAAGCATGGTCCGCACCACCTGCGGCGCTGTGCCAACGGTTTCTTTTTTCGATCCACAGCCGGCCGTTGCGAAGAATCTCCTTTTTCCTCTCGACTTTCTTCTTCGATTTATTGCGTTTTAACGCTGTATGCCGCAGTTACTCCTTATCTCGACACACGACTCAACTCTCGCATTTTATCGACAAACCATAGCATCAAGGAAATTAATGAAACCTGCCGTTGCGCCGGACGCCAAGAATCCTCAGCATATCTGGAAATTCACGCCACTAGTGCACGAATTTGGGCAGCGATCATCCTGCAGGAGACGACTGGGACAGCAGAGACAGTATATACGTGGACAGAAACCGGCGGACTCGTTGGGCACCGCTGTTGAATGGCGCATTCGACATCTCTATGGACGATCTGAGTGCAGGGTTACGGCAGACACATCGGCGAATAATCAATCGATGGCAGGTGCACAGTTGTCGATGCTGAAGGAAGCCGGACGAGCGCTCCATACTAAGGGGTGATGTTGACCGTTCGGCCGCGATCTTCAACAAGCGCTGGAGATGTCTTTCCGACGCGTTGGAGGTCATTGAAACTTAAATCAGCGCATTGCTCGGTGTCCTGTATCTGTTACGCAAGTGGAACAGTCCTCGTGCAGTCTCATCACACAATATCGCCCGCATTTTGGCCCTGCCCGGTGACTAAAGTAGTTAGGGCGAACGACTGCTGAAACCAAGGACGCGGGATGGAATTCTGGCGGCCACTTCGATTGAAGCGAAAAGCAAGGCACCCGTGTACTGTGCGATGTCAGTTCGCTGTAAAGAACCTCAGATAGTCGAAATTTCCGGAGTCCTCCACTATGGCGACTTTCATAGCCGGTTTGAGACGTCAAACCTCATAAACCTAACCAAACCATTTTGTCACTGTAGTATATTCTTCAGGTCAGACTTGTGACAGTATCGTTACTAAGGGAGTGACGCACGTTTTACAGTCTTCCTTTGCATATTTAAAGCCACATCCTCGTCGGAAAAAAAGTACAGAAAATGTTCTGTGAATTTCAGTGCTGTTTTTGAGAGCGAACTTGTTGTGACAACGCAAAATTCGCTAGTAACATCAGAGTTTTGTGTAGAGAACAACAGAAACGTACGACAAAACTAGAGCCTACAGGAAAACTGCAGAACTACAATAACGTCCTACAGAACTTCAGAAAATTTTGTCGTATTTTCGACACGGTTCTGTAGTTTACAGGGATGTGAGAGTATTCTCGAACATGGCCCACTACGTCACTGCAAGGGCAGAAATCCAGCGCATCATCGCATGGGGCATAACGTTGTATACCGCTCCGTCTTCCACGACGGCGGCGGGAATGCGTGCGCTCTCCGTTGCTTAAGACCCAAAGCAGCGTGCCCATCATCACTTGGCACGCACCGGATCTTCCGCCGGCCGGGAAGCCGAGTGATCTGCACGCGTATTTTCCTTTGCGTAACGCGAGAAGCGAGTGCTTTGCAGCGACACATTTTCTCCGCCGGGATAAGACAAGAAAAAAGAAGCTCTTTTTCCCTCTCCGCCATAAATCTCCACCCCTCCAGCGCTTACGCGGATCGTGACCATAAAACCTCCATTCTGCATACCTTCATCTCCGCGTTCCTCTCTTTTTCTTTACTTCTCGTTCCATTTTGTTTCGCTCTCTTTTTTTATTCTCTCTCGATTCCTCTTTAACTTTTCCTTCTCGTCGATCTGCTTCTTGAGGCGGCGGTTGATAACATACCAGATTCAGCGATGCCCACGTCTTTCCACTTTTATTTTCTTTCCAGAACATAGTAATTCCAATGATGGGCCGTGTAAGGAGGTGGGGGTGGAACGAGAGCTAAATGGTCCATGCAGTATTTCCTATCCCTGTGCATGAGCAGCATGGCGAGATGAAAAGAATTCCCATTAAGGAAATCCTTCTCGGCTTCTCATACCGTCACTCGAAAAAAAAAAAGATTAAAAGAGGAAAAAAAGAAAAAAGCCACTAATCCGTCTACAGTAGTGGTCATGCTTACTTTCTCTCGTCGTTTTTTTATTTATTTCTCGCTCTTCACGTTGTTCCGGCAGTCGTCGTTGGATTCGCGGTGCGCAAAATCACCCCTGAGCTCGGACAAGATGTCCACGTCAATTGCGCTGGGGTACAAGGTGATGAGCGTTACATATAACCGCAGGAAAGAACAAAGAAAAAAAAATCCGCCAATGCTAAGAAAGTTCGATCTCCCTGGTATATCGAGTGTACATGGCCGTCCCCGGGAAGAGTCATTGTTGTGCAGTAATTGCTTTTGCAAAATGGTGTGTTAAAGCAGAGCGATCTCGATTGCTATTTACCGCGAGCTGATGGTCCTGTGACTGGGAAAGAAAGCGTCGCTCTATGTCTGTAGCAGAAACTTTTTCTTTTTTTTTTTTTTTTTTTGTCCTTCGGAATGACGAAGTTGCAAAAAGAGGGGAAAAAAGCTTAAGCATCTCCGCTATTGCGCGGACGATAGCGGGTGTACTCAGTGTAGTACGTTCAGAAGAATGTGTTCCAAGAACGGTGAACCTATTAGTGCACAAGCCGCATTATAAGAGCAAACCTATAATAACCACTCTCGATGTTAGCGTAAAAATGCAACTTAGAAAGACGCATTTACAGCGAGGTTGTCTTTGGAGGATTGTACTAAAAAAGAACAATTAGCAGAGGGGTCGCCGATAAATACTGAGTAAATACCTGCAGCGGCTAATCTGTATCCGCTCGATTTTACGGAGCGTCCAGTGGTAGCGTACCTGCCGTGTTTTTTGATAACTACCCTGAGTGGGAAATAGCGCATCATGGATAGTCACAAAATTTAGTCATATAGTTATGGCTGTTACAACGACCTCACCTCTGTTTATGTTTAGGTTTAACGTAGTCACATATAGAAAGGCAGAGAGAGAGAAAAAAAAAAGAAACCTGCGCAAAATTTCCACTTACTCATATTCATACGGTTATGGACGAGGGGAAACGAGACTATTTAATTTAGGTGTTATACTTAGTACGTGCAAATTCTATAATTTGTCGGTTACAAGCTCTTGATTTCGCATTTCAGAGTAACAGCTGCAAAACGGAGTTCGGGTAGAAAAAGAGCCCCATTAGTTTTAACGTTAGGTACTTCCATCAAACTGGTGACCTTTCGCATGTGCAGCTTCCTGCGCACCACCAAGTGGTGCCATCTTTCGGGCACTAATAGCGAACATCGCGTTACTGAAAGGAATATTTTCATTTGCAATTGTGAGAAAACTTAGTCATTCGGTGAGGCCGTACGTTTACTGATTGTGCTCTTCGCTTTCGCCACAGAATCACGTATAAAATACTTCCTGAGTCGCAACAAATTATTTTCGCGGAAAATCGATGGAATACATTGCTTTGCAGCTTTCTATTTCACGAACATGCATTTCAATTGCGGTCGAACTCGCTAAATTTTCTAGTCAATTATTCACGAGTGCCTACGAACGGGATTTCCCAGAGAGCCAAAACTACAGTGTACTGTATTAGTCGGCTGCGCGTCACAGCTTAACAGATACCCAGCCAAGGGAACGCCACTTTTTCACGTCGCACAAATTTTTCTCTCTTTTTATTTCATTATCTGCGTTGCGACACGTAACCAGTTTCTTACGCCCAAGCAGTCTGTCTCCAGAAAGAACTATTGTCCCAGCGGCACTCAGTTAATTTCCAAGAGCAGTAGCGCGTCTCAGGGTGGCGACTGTGCGGCGGATTTCGTCGAGCGGCACCGCCAGCTCTGGCCACATCCACGTGTGCACTGAGTCTGTCGGCGCGGCCGGCATACTGATGGCGTACTTTTCTCTGCACCGGCAAAGCTATATCCGAGCCACACCGTAATCCACGCTCAAGGATAAAGAATAAAAATCTAAGCTAATGATAAAACCAGGAATGTGAAGAGAAAGTGGAGAACATACGAATACAGAACAGGTTACTCTTTCTGCGGTAGCTGCTTTTTTTTTTTTTTTCTCTCTGTTTTCCTCGAATTTGTCTCCGCATTTAGGGCTGTACGCGCGCCGGATTTGCGCAGCTTTTCATTTTCCTAACGTTTCATTTTTCTTTCTTTTTAATTCACACAATTTCTGTCAAAGCAAACAAAATTCCAGGAGCCCCAAATAGAATATTAGGAGCCCCTATTACACCGGCGAGTGCAGCGGGAGCGGAGAGGTAACGGAAAGTCTCCGGTATGTCAGCGAGCGCCCTGAAAGCGTGGAATTAACGTGGTCAGAATGATAGGAGAGAGGGAAAAAATCGAGCAGCAATCTGTCGGCGCTAGGCGATTGCGAGCCTTGCGCCCTGAACGGCCTTTGGCGTAGCACCCCCTTCATTCTCCCTGCCCTACTCTTAAAAGGTTGCAGTTTTTTAAAACGTATCATACAACATCGGAGTCCATACTTCTGATCTGTGTTATCTGTTTTGTTCCTGAGCACCACCCGGCACGCGATTTCGAAATTCGGAAAACTTGCGCATGCGCAGAAGCCGCAAATGTGTGGCCAGTCCATTCCGGAGTGAAATCCGCATTCACTTGTAAACATTTACTACTTTTCTAAAAATGTGTCGCAACCATTTAATGCTGGCGTCGTGTTTTCTAACTGTTACTTGCGCTAAGGCGAAGTCAGATCCTGCCGGATCACTTTATTCGCCTGAAGGACGACTGACCTAAAGCCGGAGAGATGCCATGTTGGACATGTTGACTCCCTACAGCGAGGGCATTTCTGTTTGTTTGTTTGTTTGTTTGTTTGCTTGTTTGTTTGTTTGTTTACGAAGTTATAATGTACACAATTTGCCAGAGATATTTAACACGGGCAGTTGCCAAACTCCCAAACACCCTCTTTCTGGCCTGTAATTCAAACTCTAACGCTTTGACTCCGCAGATCTTGCCACGGTTAGCAATTGCTTGCCGCACTAATTGTAGCAGTTGAAGAAATTAATGTGTGCGACGCGAAGCATTAATTAGGGAGTTATAGGAAGCCACTGACAGTCAGCAGCATCGCTCATAGGTGACGCTTCAGTCTGCCAGTTTTTCTTCGAGGTCGTCGTGCGCGCTCGTTAATAACCCGCATGTACACATAACGCTAAAGAGCTTACGTGCGCAAGTACTTCTTCCCGCGCAGAAACACTTGTTTGGGGAGAAACACTGGTTTCTCGAGTTTAACGCAACTTATCAGTAGTGCTGAAAAGATCTGCATCGACCTTGCAGTTACCGATTTCCTGGTCTCTCAACGCTGCGGCAATAGCTAATGTCGATTTTCTGATTGATCCATTGCGTGACACATGGAAACTGGCCGGAGAGGTTCAGAGTTTCTCCTGGATTGAGTAATATAACCAGTAGTCGTGCTTGAAAAAATACCGCTTAGCCCTGCCTGATTCTGCGCACCCGGCCATTCACTGAGCGAGTCAAGCCAGACTCATTACTTCACATAGACGTTGCTGGTGATCAAACCTTGTAAGCCTCCCCTGTTGCGTGCACATACCTTTCGCAAGTCTAGCTTTTTTGGACATCATTTCCAACCCTAAGGCAATTGAGGAATAATGATAGGTGCTGTTCGAACATATCGACTCAAGTGGTCTAATTCCCCTATGTATGACAAAATATCGCTTTTAAAGTTGGCCCTGCGTTCACACCGAGTAGTCAAGATGCCATATAAACGAATGGAGTGTTTTTGACAATGAATATCAGGAAGCAATAATCTCCAAAAGAACGATCTCCGCAAATATATTGGTTGTTACGGAGCAATCTTACGATACGTGAAAAACTGAGCAGGTCACAAAGTCATTAAGGGGACCAGCCTAGTCAGCGCAGCTTACAATATCAACGTGTTACGCCCAATCAGTCTACTTGTTTTCAATGTGAACTGGTTAAAGAATGTCCGTGCTCGTACGCTAACAGTATAGGAATGCACGGTGACGTGATACTGCAGCCGGATCTTGCTTCGTCCTGCTTTCCGGATGCCCGTTGCTACAGTCCCAGAATGAAAAGTCGAACGATGTCGTTCGACGGCCGTGCGCGCTCTTCTTGCTCCTGTTCGACAGCTGGTAGAGTAGAACAGCGGTGCGCAGCGTTGGGCGACGCAGTGCTCTGTCTTTGCTACTCGTGGCCGCCCGAGCGCTTCATCATGTCCCCGGTTTGAGAGCGCGGAGGAGTCCTCAGCGCGCTGCTTTCGACAGACGACAAGTGGGCCAGGTATTCTGTGCTCGTGCGTCTCCTGTCAAGTCATTGAATCTGGCTATCTACCACCTTGCGCATGCAATGATATACTGCATCTCCTTTCTCGCGCCCAGCGTACTCAGAAAAGAAAGAGAAAAGAAATCTCGTGCTCATGAGGGCGTGCGTTTAAACCATGTCCGCCTTGGGGATCAGTTTCGATGTCAATGTCCTGCGAGCTCTTTGTCACCAAAATACTGGCCATAGAAAGTGCCCCTTATAAGGTTGGTTTGAGTGAAAAGAAGACTACCTGATTATCCACTTTCCCTTCGGCCGAATAAGTCACTAGATATTTTTCCGTGTACATTCCCACCTACGCGTAGCTGGGACCGTACCCGCCTTCAGCCCTTCAAGACAGAAACCATGCCAGTGACATGTCCAGTGTGGCAGGAAGCAACGCTCACTTTGATCCTCCACGTCGTGAGATCGCCTACTCAGAGTCTATGCCCATCTAACCAAAATGGCCACGCAGGACACCCCACGCTCTATATCCTCCGATAACATATTCGCTAAGCCCAGGCCGATCACGCCGGCTTTCGATGACAGCGGGCAACACCTACGTCGTCAATCCCCGGGCATAACTCCCAAGCGGAAATCATTAAAAATCGTAACGCCGGGCACAGCTAGGGTATCGCGCCAACATCACATCGATTCACCGCGGTTGCCCTGGGGCATTGCGGTACCTCCTCACTCCATTGCAGTCACCTTCTGGAATAGCAATGCCAGTGCAGCCAATTCGGAGCCCGACCGAGAAAGCGGTTAGCCGTTAGAATGGCCGCTTTATCGCAGCTCACATCTGTCGCGCCAGGGTGCGGCCTGAAAGGAAAAAGAGAGCGCCAAGAATGGTGAGGCTCATCTCTCTCTCTCTCCCTTGCGTCTGCGAATGTATAATTGTTGCAGTATAAACGAGGCTCTCCTCGCTGCCGCAGTGGCGGAAATGCTCTTTATCTACAGCAGCGGGCAACGAGAAGAATTTAATAGCCTCGTCCACCAAAATTCATTGACATCCACTGTACGCCTCTGCTGCTCATAGACGGAGTGGGGAGAAAAAATATGAACAAAAATAAACAAGAAGCGTCTCAGGAACAGTGAGTCGAATAAACCTAATAATCAAGCTAAAAAAAGCCAAAGAAATCGCGAAATCAAAGATATGCATAGAGGGGTAACAAACATCTGAAACAAGTGACCGATGCAATCCAAATCGAATTGAATGTTAGTAAGTGGTTCTTTATTATAATAGAATAAAATAAAAATAACAAAGGAAGGAAAATATTTCTGCTGCACCGGTATCTGCTATCGAAATAAGCTGAAGCAACTGAACTGGGGCGGCGGAAATAAAAGGATAGTAAGGAGACAGGCAGGAGAAATCAGATGTCCAGTTACATAAACCGGAAATCCGGGTAGATCAATGCACGAAGAGAGCTGTCCCTCCCACACACGAAAGCACATATTAGATGTGGTCCGTAGGTAAAATGGCAACTGTTGGGGGTTAGCTTGTTCAGACAGGAGATTAATTACACCAGTGTGCACATATGGATATCCTGTGTACAGATCCCGCATTGAGCGCTGGCTCATTCTGCTTCAATGTGAAGTATGCAATGAAGGAGTAGAAATGCCAGATTTTTCGTGCGTGTTCTCCGTTTGCAATGATGCCCAACAATAAATTAGGATTCCGCATGCATGGAACTCGCCTGAACAAGGTAAATATGCTGGTAAAAGGTTGTTGCTTTTTTTCTTTCTCTAGTTAACATGAAAGACGGAGACGTAGGCGCTGCTTGTTCATTTGTTGTCGTTCCGGCAACCAAGGCAAGGTGTATGTTTGGAGGGAATTCAAGAGGCAAAGAGCAGTTTTATCTCGGTTTTGGTGGGCCTCAAAAAATACTAACATTTTTGGCAACTCGTTCGTTGCGTCAAAACATTTAAGAAAAAAAAAATGAATGTTTAATGAAGCAGGGGGCGAAGGAGACTTCATTTTCGTGTCATATTCATAGCGATGTATCGTGGACTATATCAAGGGGGGGGGGGGGGGGGGGGGGGGAACTAGCGCAATCGCTTTTACTTAATCGACAAAAATACTCTAGCAGATGACGTTGTGGCCTGCTGAGGTTCTTATTGACTCACACAAAAATGTTTTGGATATTCATTCTTTTTTCCTTTCTTCAGATGTGCCAGATAGCTCCTCTGGTGGTCTACACACGCCGTTTCAACCTGTAAAGCTCCCACACCGTTTTCTTTGGTGTCAGTCTCACTCAGGGCCGGAAATAAGATGCTGTCATCGGAAACGGGCCATACTTCCATCGCTGCATCTTCGCCTGGTTCCAAATATATTCCATTGTAGGCGACGCTTAGTGTTGCGACCCTGGATCCCACTTCCACATTAAGTGAAAGACCACCCGACATAGACACGACAGAACTACAGAACATTTTGTCGTATTTTCGACACGGTTGTGTACTTTTCTTCGACATGGGAACACCTCATTTCCATGCCCACGCCCAGTAAATTGATTTGCATTTGGTACAATGAAAAACCTCCAAAGCCATCGCTCTCCTAAAACAAAACTTGTAAACAGCAGTCAACTTTGCAGCAGTTGCGAATGCCGTTCAAGCGCAAAAAGAAAGAAGAAAAAACGCGCACAACGAATTCCACTCTGCAGAAGAAAAATAAAGTCTAATGAATCGAGAGTCCGTCAGTTGAACCAAGTTGCTATCACCACTTGTCGTTCGGCTCGTTGGTATACTACATTATTCGAGGAATATTTAACCGACGCACTCATAAGACGAAAGGACAAAGGCGCACAAATTTGCGGGCCCTCTCTTGGATATGCCTGCCCGCCGCACTCCGCTGTTAAAACTTAACCACGGCCCCGTCGGGGTGGCGCAGTGGTTAAGGTGCTCGGCTACTGTTCCCAAAAACGCGGGATCGAATCCCGGCCTTGGCAGCCGCTTTTCGATGGAGGCGAAAAGCAAGGCGCCCGTGTGCTGTGCGATGTCAGTGCACGTTAAAGAGCGCCAGGCGGTCGAAATTTCCGGACTCCTCCACTACGGCGTCTCTCATAGCCTGAGTCGCTTTGGGACGTTAAACCCCACAAAACTAAACCAAACCAAACCAAAACTTAACCACGAGCTTGCCTGCGCAGAGGGACTCATTTCCTCACTCAAATGAAAACACATCGCCCCGACTTACGCCACTCCAATACTAGCAGCGCGTAATTCAGTTTGCACAAAGATTGTTAACAACCTTCGATCCCGTCTCGGTTGATTTATTGTGCCCCCGCGCAGCAGCAGCGCCCGAGCACACACGCATTCGTGTACAATGAAGCTAGCGCAAAACGTGACCGCCGCGTCAGGCCGCGTTGTATTACGTCACCAGAAAGACCGGAACTCGCTTGCCTTGCGGCGGCTTCTATAGCAAGGGTTCAAGGAGAGGAGCGCTGTTACAGCCGACTACGCAGACGAGCATTGATGCCAGTGCTTCTAAACCAGGAAACGCTCGCGCGAGATCGAACAATTGGTTCGAGGCCATCATTACTGTAACGCCTCCCAAGAGATGACGACGACGTTGACGACCAGGAAGGAGCTGAACGCCGAGATGACCCTTTAACCCTCGCTCCCGCACCCTCCATTTCGTCCTTTTAACTCTTTGCGCAAATTCCCTCTCAACAAATACACGTACGCGTGGAATCTGCCGATCTGCGAAATCGTCGGTTGCTTAACGCCCGGACCCAATCAGCCGCGCTTCGATGAAAGGTTGACCCCGCAGATGCCAGCAGCAACCAGCGTACGCATCATCTTCAAGCTTTCTTTTTTCTTCCTACATCACATTCTTCGTTTCTTCTTCTCTGTGTCTTTTGTCTATTGCCAGGTGGTTGTGAGTATGCAGTTTTCGAAATGTTATTGCGGGTTCTCTTTGGAGCAACCACGTGGCATCATTACTGTCCTTCGTTTTGCCACTGGCTCACAACAGCTCTGGCCAAATACCTTCTTCTTTCTTCCACGTTACTTTTTTTCGTTATTTTTCTGGTGTCTTCTCAATTTCACCCTTAGTTCATTCCAAGGCTCGTCTTCGACCAAAGGATGCATCACGAAGTGCCCCGAACGGCATGCGTCTAACTCGCGTTCACGTGACACGGATCATGAGCTAAAAAGGAACAATGTGCTACAAGCGGCTTATATCGCGAATTATCCGCGTTATCTTTTTATTTATGATCATTCATGTAGCCATGACTCGTTTCATCACTTCGCTTGCATCCGGGGGGAGGAATGGAATTCTGAGGAGCTGCTGCTCTGTTCGAGAAAGTGCCCTCGGGACGGTGACGCAACGCCCCCTCGAGTCGTCTAACCCTTTAACGGCAAAAAGAACAAGAAAGTTCTACCGTGTCTGCAAGCTTCGGAAACCGGCCGTCTCGTCGAAAAACCATAAATCAAACGTGTACCTGAGAGGCAGCCGTCAATTTGGCGTCGAGCAAAAGCCCAGGCGGAGCAGCAATTATATTGCGGTCAGAAGAGGGTCTACAGCACTTTGTCTGCCCTGCCCGACTCGAAAAGGAAACCGTTGCGGCACGATAAATGCCTCCGAGCCGCTTTCAATCCTCTGTACCCTCAGGCAAGGCCTCCGGCACAAGCTCTGCTTACACGCTCGCCGTGGGAGGGCCGTACGACTACCTCCTAGTACGGTGCTTCGACGCCAGGCGGCGCGCTACAACGCGGCGCCTGGCATCCTACTTCTAAAGGAATCGTGTCAAGCGAAACACGACAGAGAAGGGGGGAAGAGGCAGAGAAGAAGGGGCTGTCATGGACATCTCGAACGAGGCTGCACTTTTCTGTTCTTATGCCGCCCCTCTCACTTGTGCTACTGATCGACCTTGTCTTGTCAGGGCGCCTGGAACGGCAACGCACTTGTCAGTGTCAGGAAACCATTACCGGAGATTTCCCGCGGACCAGAAAGAAGCGTTGAGAAAGCATGGGCGCAGACGGGGTTCTCCGAGTCGAATGAAAGGCATAGTGAGAAGTGGCGAGACGGTTTCGCGGTCTCTAACGTCTCGGGCTGTGTCCGATGACTCCAACGGTCCTGACACGGGGGCATCCTTAATGTCTGAAGGTTTTTGCCCTTCACTTAGAGATGTAATTCGATTCTATACAGTAGAAACAACTTTGCTTAGAAGGACCGTGTGTGTGTGTGTGTGTGTGTGTGTGTGTGTGTGTGTGTGTGTGTGTGTGTGTGTGTGTGTGTGTGTGTGTGTGTGTGTGTGTGTGTGTGTGTGTGTGTGTGTGTGTGTGTGTGTGTGTGTGTGTGTGTGTGTGTGTGTGTGTGTGTGTGTGTGTGTGTGTGTGTGTGTGTGTGTGTGTGTGTGTGTGTGTGTGTGTGTGTGTGTGTGTGTGTGTGTGTGTGTGTGTGTGTGTGTGTGTGTGTGTGTGTGTGTGTGTGTGTGTGTGTGTGTGTGTGTGTGTGTGTGTGTGTGTGTGTGTGTGTGTGTGTGTGTGTGTGTGTGTAGAGAGAGAGATAGAGAGAGAGAAAAGGGAAGGGGGATCTGCCGTAAGTCTTAGAAGTTTGGTGAAAAATGAGTCTCTTGATGAAAGAAGCCTTTCGAAATGCCATGTACCATATATCTTCAAGGATGTTTATACATCTTTGAGGACGATGAAAATATTTTTTTATATCGCCTTCCCTTTGCGTTGTACGTGCCTTTACTACCACTGAAACCCTGCAGCCAATAGCAACATGTCGTTTCACAGGTCACCCTCTTCTTTCTAAGCCATGGCCGTGCCCTCTACCGTACATGCAGGTGGCTGCTTCTGCTGTTCATCACAGAGGTCGTGGTCGTGCGGTGGGCCGGCACCGATCGCTCCTCGGACGCGCGCATGCTGCGTGAGATGGCGCAAGAGGCGGCCAAAAGAATCCACAAGAGGGCAGCCTCGACGCCGCCGCCGCGCCACCCGGGTACGTAAGGCACGCCGTTGAGCGCACGCGTGCACTGTTACTCAACTAGGGGGGTAAAAGCGCGTCCTAGTACTTTATAACGATACCTTTTTCTTTTCATTTGATTCATTTGCCCCCCTTCCCCCAACCAGTGTTCGTCGCACTAGATATCAGCTGGAAGGTAGCTGCTATAGCGTAACAGGCAATGGTCACTCCCCCCAACCAGCGTTCGTCGCACTAGAAATCAGCTGGAAGGTAGCTGCTAGCGTCACAGGCAATGATCACTGATAACGGGTGGCAAAAAATACTGAAAGATTTGTCATAAAAACATATCGATCAGGGTTTGAATATGTGTGCTCTCGCGCACTACCGATGTCGCAATAACATCATGCGCAAACATAGTTCGGATGTGTACGGACATCTTCCCGTGGTGACATTTGTGACAGTCTGCAACTGCCTCATCAGGAATTCTACAGCGTGTTACAAACCGTACCACATGTATTTACTCTCATTGGGAATTTTTATGCGTATTGGATCTCGCGCAGCAAGACGCTATATTTAACACATGATTTCTTGTTCCTGACGATGACTGTCTCGTTCTCGGTCATCCTACAGCACCAGGTTCTGTTTCCTCGCTGACAATTTTTCGGGCCTTTCTAACCTCATTCCTATACCTGGGATACCTGTAATTAAGTTGCATTACTGCACAGGCGTGAAGTGATATCCCTCTCTGTAACCGCAGTACAAATGAGGGGTGGCTCATACAAGGGCGCGCCTCCTGCCGGCTGTCCTGGAGCCCACATGCGTCACGTAACCAGCAGGGGACCGTCGGAGACCTCACGCCGCAAGGCCCGCGCAGCCACCCTCTTCGAAGAGACCACCCGGTTGCTGATACCCAGGCAAGCTGCCCTTTTCAAGCTGTCTTTATACTGGACCATGTCGTGCTCTCTGCCGTTGGCGCACAACTTTATAACGATCCAAGCGGTCTGAAAAAGAACACGAGCTAACAACGATAGGGGAGAGAAGATAAAACGTTCGGAAAAAAGGAACTCGACTATGTTCTAAATCCTCAGCATCGATCCACCTTTCTAAATTTACCTTAACGGGCAGAGCCATACAGCCACAAGGTTGCAACAGCAGCATTCCATCAGACTGATTCCACGCAACCAACTTACTGCGCATGCGCTGCAATGGGAAAATGCGCAGGCGCTCGATGGCTAGGAGGTCTATAGATGTACTCCCGGAAATGCACCTATTCAGCAAAGGCTGTAGGAGTGGCATTGGAAGATTCAAGGGAAAGGGCACCTGCTTTATATTGCCACTGAGCGTGTTCTCTCCCCTTTATTATTAGTATCAGCAACGTGCCTACGTTCTCCTCAATAGCTCTCTGCCCCTCCTCTCGCTATCGATTATATGCACTAGACATTGTATTAAACACATTACGTTGATTGCCTCCGTAAGATCTGGGGATAGATAATAATAAAACATGATGGCAGCTGATTTCACCGGGCGCAACTATATTCAGTTCAGTTCAGTTCAGTTCAGTCGTTCAGTCGTGTCCGACTCTTTGTGACCCTATGGACCATATCACGCCACGCTTTCCGGTCTCTCACTATATTCCGCAATAAACTGTAGCCATTTACATTTTATTTAGCTTTTACATTTGTATTTTGCTGGCAGACGCACACTACCCCCAGAATTTGCACCTACCCGTGAATGTCGGGTCCATGTGTTTTAGTATGGTGGGATTTAGAAAACATCTGGTTTGGAGCCGTCTATGGTGGTACTCCTCAGATCTGTCGAGACCTTTGGCGGGTCCCGGGAGTGCCCTCCTGCAGAGGAGTAAATGATTTGTAATCTCCGCATAAGTTACGAGCGGGATTGGTATGGTTGCCTCTGTAGAACCAGAGGATTGAGCGGAGTCTGCTCTCACACAGTGAAGCCGTGAAATACTACTGTTTCATTTCAATGCCGATGTAAGACAGCTATCCAGATATGGAAGCAGCCTGGGAAAGAAGCTAGTGACAAGACCTTTCGTTCAGGTTTGTAGATATCTGTGCGGCAATGTATGTCTGCAATCAGCTACCCGATATATTTCTAGAGGCCGCTGAAATCGCACGGTTGGATGACACTTGTGTTAGTAGTGCTTCGGTGGCATTAACAGCGAAGGAAATAAGGTTTTTGGACACAAGGCAATGACGTCGCTGTTGCTATAGATAGCATGTACCTATTTACGTGAATGCCATTGTTTTCTACTGGTAGTTTTGCCCGGTGTACATATTTTCACGGGACAATAAATAAAGTTTCAGTTGAACATCAGCGCTCGTTCGTGTCCTTCCTACGCCCCCGTCTTTTTTGCGCTGCTTTATTCGTGGATTACTAAAGCAACAAAGTGTCTGTTTTAACTCGCTAATCTGTAGTCAATCCCCTTGGGTCTATTGCGATGCCACGCCACCAGATGCAATGGGCTTAACTGCGGCGATGACTCCATTGGCTGGAGTACTTTCTTTGAAAGGAATTTTTCGCTTCGTCCTTGAGCTGTATCTGACTATAGGAGATTATACCTCACGTTTGTTCCTTTAGTACATTCTGGCCACTTCCTGTCCTTTAAAGCTACCCTAATCGTTTTCCTTTGAGCAGCTCACTGCGGTGTCCGCAATTTTATTTCAGCCCCTTCTGTTAGGCATTCGAGTCCCTGTCCACATAAGAAGCAACACATACAGGCGCAGTGGTGACGCATGCATCTGTCGTGCAGGGTTCCGGGTGGCCTGAACGGACTGCAGTCCCTCCAGCCCCTGGTTGGCAGTGACCCTCTGCTGGTTGCTGCGCAGCGGGACTGCTCCACTCCCTTGGTGGGCTCCTGCGACCCGAACACGCCATACCGGCGCTCGGACGGCGCCTGCAACAACCTGGCCAACCCGAGGTGGGGCATGGCCTTCTCCTGCATGACCCGACTCCTGCCTCCGGCCTACAACGACGGTAAGCGCGTTTCGGACACTGTCCTGCACTTCACTTTGTTTACATTTTCCTCGCGCTTCCTGACTTTTGCTTGATTTTGTGTTTATTAGCTATCACAGGATCCTCCTCATGGTCATCATGTAAAAGAGTGCGTTGTTGGGCGAGTCGGTCCGACATGTCTCCCCCCCCCCCCCCCCCCTTCAAGGTATACTGCGCACACAAAAACAAGAACCTTTCTCGTCCTTGTTTCTGTGTGCGCAGTATACCTTGGAGATCATGTAAGATGGGTTGCTTCTGTAGCACCAACTAATTCAACAACACGCATACAATCTCGGCCTAAAAGAACGTGTATTTTTCGTGACATGATGACCGCTTTGCCAGAAATACAGTGCCAGTGACTGAGGAATCCTCCCAGACCGAAGCGCATGTGTTGTATTGAGCCTTCTTGAGAATACAAAACGCGATATCAGTACACGTTAAAGAACCCCAGGTGGTCGAAATTTCCGGAGTCCTCCACTACGGCGTCTCTCATAGCCTCAGTCGCTTTGGGACGTTAAACCGCGCAAACCAAACCAAACCAAACCAAATCGCGTTCAGTTTAAATAATGCATGCCTGAAGAGATCCCCTACGAATAGCATCGTGTTTCATACCTATAAGCAGCAGACAGATGTTCAGGGGATGAAGACTGTGCAAAAAAAAAAAAAATAGGTTATTTTGGCAAAGCACTTGAAATAACAGCGATCAGCATTTCCATCCGGTGGCATCAACACCTGGCAAATTAGTCACAAGGCAGCGTCGCAACCAATTGCTTGTGGGAAGAGGCATCCCCTTAACTTTTGCTATCTGTTGCACACTCGTTCCACGATGCCGAGGACGAGAGTTTTACTAGCATGTCGGTTTGCAGCTCAAAATAGAACGCGTTAGAAAGGCTTCGAGGAAACAGCTTGAACGATGAGAGACAGGCCAAAGCTTGGAGATGGTGTCTTTACTTAAAAAATGAAAGTTCTTAACAGTGAGCATGGGTGAACACTGATCTAGTACAGCCGTGATATATCAGAAATTATTATATGGGATGGTAGCACAAAATATAAATAAAATAAGTCTTTCGAATGTAAAGTTTACCTTAGCAATCTTAGTTTATACCGCAGAATTGACATACCAAAATGCTTTGGGGCGTTGTACCCCATAGACCGAACAAATTCGATATAACAAGACATCACCGATATAACAAAGAACGTGATACAACAGAAGTGATATAAGTCGCTAGAAGACTGGTCACTTCTCTTATATAACGCGCGTTGCTATGTCACAGAAGTGACGAGTCTCCTAGCGGCGACGTCAATGATGGACACCACGTTCTTGCACAAAGTGTTTGTTCGGCTTCTTATCTGTGCTTCTGGCCTCTTCGAAGATGCCTAATTAAAATGAATTGAGATGAATGTCTTAAGCTATTTCTTCCCTCCTGGGGCTGGGCGCAGGCGTGAGCAGCCCCCGGCTGGCCAAGAGTGGCCAGGAGTTGCCCAACGCGCGGCTCATCTCGTCGCTGGTGCACCCGGACCGGCGACTGCCCAGCCCACACTTCTCCCACATGCTCATGCAGCTGGGACAATTCATCGACCACGACCTGGCGCTGGCGCCACTAGAAGCAGACCCCGTGGGAATCAAGAACCTGGGAAGTGAGTATACGGCTCTTGAAATACCCCTGGTCGATAACTGCTTTAATCGATCGATCGATAGGCCGGGTGTAATCAAGGAGTCTATAAGTCAGGCCATAGCTATGCTATTAGAATTCAAAATTCAATTTGCCTCGGCTTCCGCTGACGTTCTGCACACATTCACATAAACGAATACAAGAAGGATTGACGCGAAGGTTTACAAAACCTTCGCGTTCTGACACAGAAACTGTTGATCGGAACAGATCCTGTCAGCGAAAAGACAAATAATTCTGCTTTTATAGTGTACACAAAAGGGGCTTCTTTTTTTTCTTTCTTTCTTTTAGATTGAAGGACACGACTACAAGCCATTCCTCTATCGTTCTACATTGTCTCGGAAAGAAGCATATGAAAAGCTATCCGTTGATATTTGTTCGTGTTCTAAAATGTTCACTAAGATTGGTAGCACACATGATTACGCAACAGATGGCTTCAACGCAAAACTGTGAGCCTTAGAGACAAATGAACGCCTATCGCGATTGGAGGAACTTCTTGAGCATGTGCATCTTCGCAAAATGACTCCGTCGTACGCGGCCAAGCTGACTAGATGGACAGCCGGCGACGACCGTATTGCGCGCGCACGCACCCGATCAGCCAGCTTTATTCACGCGGCATCCCAGTGTTCTAGGAAGCAAACCATTCCAGAATTACGCCTCTTTTGGAAGCAAGGGAAAAGCATAAGGGTGGAACCAGAGCCAAGCCATAATTTAATTGAGACCCCCGACGTTTCGAAGCCGGTCCCGACTTTTCATTGCCTCGGCTTTCCCCATAGAGCTGCGATAGCCGAGAGAGAAGCCCTGCGCGGTCGTATGAATGGCGGCATCTTTGAAGATATAGCCCCCCTGGGAGCTCCCCCAGAGAGCATGCTGCCATATATTCAATTAGGGCACACTGAGTGCATCGCCATTCTTGTTTCGCCCCCGAAGACTTCACGGAAGCGTGTAGCTGAGAATCACTGTGGGCTTGCGGGCGTTACGAAGGCATAACTCGATACCGCGTGCAAATATAAGAGTTGTATTTATGTCCCTTTGTGAAGGTTATCAGGCCACGCCGTACATCAAATTTTTGTTCGTATAGATAAAAAAGGGCTTGGGACCGTTGTGCATTGATTAGATATGCTGTATGCAGGGCATGCTTGTTCACCACAGCGTCGTGATATGATAACACTCAAGATGAACAATTGCGATACCTTTCACAATGTCACATGGCGCACATGGAATCAGTATGCTCGAAGGCTACCGAATAACTCCATAACTGGTCTTAACTCTGTCGCACAGGAAGTTAACAGAAGGATGGTGGAAGTAAGTTTCCTAGAAACGGTAGCTATTATTTCAGAATGAGCTTTCCAGGTAGAACGTTTTTTTTTTTATTTCTCTTACCTGTATAGCTCTGTAAAAGCGCAGCTTTCATATGCGGCATTTCTGTCCAGTTAACCAAAACAAAGGTCGGAAAATACCGAACTGATTCAGACAGTGGTATTTAGGACAAAATGAAATGCTCCCCAGTACACAAGTTGAAACCGGGTCCTGCTTGCTTCGATCAAAAGGGCTGCGCTGCCACACGGCTCTCCTAAATAATTTTTTGGAAGCGCGGTAACCATTAAATCACAAAGAAGCTTCTCAGTTTCTTCCAAAATTCATTCAAGACACTAAACTATTATTCATAACGGTGTCGGTAGCAGCTGGATACACATATGGGTGCAGAGAACTGCTAGAGAAACATCAATCACTAACAGTTGTCTTAAATTATTATTCTGGCACCCCTTCGATGCCACCAGTCTCCATTATTCCCACTTGCAGCACGTAACCGCGTCAAGCTCGACCTGACTATCATCAAATACTGTTCCGCTGTCAGAAATTTTCGATGCCACCAGGATGCATGTGAGGGCTCTTAAAAATATGTGTGCACACCAGGCTTCTGTATTTTCCCGCAGATCCGAACAACCCAATCGACTGCTGCAGTCCCGAGCGCTATGTGCTTCCCGAGTGCTACTCGATCCCCGTGCCCGAGGGAGACACCTTCTTCGGCCGCCTGGGACAGACCTGCCTCAACTTGCCTCGCTCGGCTCCCTGCTCCTGTCAGCTGGGTAAGCTCCGCCAGCATTCGGATCAGCCGATGACTGGGCAAGGATACAGCACAGTCTGGTAACCGCATAAAGAATGAGAAAAGGGTATACCAAAGTACGAGGCAATGCACACGTTGCACTGGACGGTTAACGCAATACTGGACCGTACGCGCGGTCGACAACCTCGTTATCAGTTGATACTCCACCAAATCTATTTGGGAAAAAAATAAAGCAATGCGTTCGTGTGGACAAGAAAGACTTCAATACCTCGTAAATAAAACTCAACGTGAACGAATTGAGAGGTGGCCCTGTCCAGCTCCGATCTTGCGGCAAGAAGGACCTTGCTTGCGAGAGCTCGAGCAGCGGCATCAGCCAATGGAGTCCTGAACGGAGGACCCGACCAACCCCGCCCTTACCCATACTCAATTTCCAAAATAAAGGTTTTATATTACTACTAAGCACGTATCGTAAAAAAAGTGCCTTACAAAAACAGGTATTCTGAAAAAAAAAATACATTTGGCCCAATTACTCTGTATGAAATCTATCACTGAATTCGCATTGGGTACAAATGAAATTAATATTTGATTCCTACGCGGAAACCTCGATGTTCCTTCACCTCTTTTTCTTTTCGCTTTGGCGGGAGTCGAGACTGCCGCTCTTTGAAATCTCTCTGTATCTTTCAAACAGCCATTTTGCACCTGGCAGGAAAGACGCACCTCGCTGCGCATTCATTTCAGTGCCCTCTACCGATGCTGCGCAGTTCTCACCCCATCTTTTAGCGAGCGAAAGTCTTGAAGGCCTTTTCAGTGGGTTCTCTTTTGGATGTACCGTATTCCTCTTTGGACTCTTGCGTACACATGGTGTAATCAAAATGCGAAATCAACCCTCTGTATAAGATTTTCAACAGTTCACACTCTGCGACTATATTTCATTCAAACCCATTATCTGTAACGAATCCTTGGGTCCCCTGGCATTGGTCACTATGCTGTTCTGTGACGTAGATGCCGCTTCCAAGCATCCGTAGGAAGCGACCGGACAACTGACGTTTTGACAATCAGACCTCGCTACTGGCTGCATATCGCAACCAGAGGTTAACCTGCGCGTGCAGCGAATAGCGAAGTCCATCGTCGACGGGGGCTCGCTACATTGTGATTTCCGGGATTCAGCCCGTTGCTGCTCTCGTATAATGCTGTCATCACACTTGCGTCACCCATAATGAAAACTAAAATGAATATCCATGTCAGATGGATACTTATATATATAATAAAGCTTCTGTTCTCTATAGGTCTTCTAGTAAAATACATGTGCATGCAGTTGTACAAAGGTATATGCTGTTTAAAACTCCGTCAACCACCGACATGATGCCTCTCTCTTCCGGCAGGGCCAAGGGAACAGCAGGACTCGCTGACGTCGTACCTAGACGGGTCCCACATCTACGGAAGCAGCGATGAAGATACCGCCCGCCTCAGGCTTTTCCAGTATGGTCAGTGCTCATATCTATACCTGTCTGCTCCTATTCATGACGGCGTATTCGTGGCCGTCGAGACGTGTATATAGGAACTCCCCAAACGAACTTCCCTTTCGTACGCCTTCCCACCTGTAGTGGAATAACTGATACTGAAAGCTATGCCACCGATTCTTCTCTTATACATGCAATGAAATGAAATGGATATTATCACAAGGTCTCGTGGGTCACGTAACTAATCAATCATTTCTGTACAGCCATGACGTCCTAGTCTAGGGAAGTTATGCAGAGCGCACACATAGGCTAGCCTGTACAGCATTGTCACGTGGTGAGTACAAGAATTTTTAGTCACGAGATACGACAGCATTGATGAACCAGCCCGTATGCGAGAGAAGGGCTACGGAAAAAGTTTCTGCAGTACATCTGTAGCCGTAATGCGCTGAAGACCACACAACGTGGCACCATCTTAAGGCAAGCAAGACAACATAGGTCAGTTGTCTTTCTTGTTGACATACCCGCCGCGGTGGCTCAGTGTTTAGCCGCTGATCTACCGAGCCGGAGTACCCAACTTCGAAAGCAGCCGCGGCGTCCGCGTTTCGACGGAGGAGAAAGAAAAGAAAAATATGCCTATGTATTGTAAGATTTTGGTGCAATTTAAAGATCCCCAGCGGGTCCAAATCATTCCGGAGCTCTCCATTACGGCATCCTTCATACCCTGCGTCGCTTATTGGCACCAACATGCGTACATACCGTACCTGCATGGTTCGCTGTAGCTCTTGTCACTGTGTTAAACTCTGTGCTGCCCCCTTCTCTTCTTAGGGCTTCTGCGTACACAGTCTCTGGAAGGCGAAGAATTGCTGCCGCAGAGTTTCTTCCCAGCCGAGGATCGCTGCAGTAACTTGGAGACCGGAGAGATCTGCTTCCGAGGCGGTGAGCAAAGTTCACTTTGCCTTTTTTCTTCGGTATATACATAGTCGCTGAATACTGTTGACTTTCACCACTCCATGGTAACGCAATCCAAGCTCCGTCCGGGCCTTCACATGTCCGGAAACAAAAGAAACGGAAGAAGCTGCCTTGATAAGACTCAACAAAACTAGATGGACGACACATTTGGAGACTCGGCACAGATTCCTGATTACCTAAGAGCTCGATAAGACCAATTACTTGTGGTAGCCGTCACAGTGTGTTTGAATATCGTGAAGAAGAAAAGTTGTGCAGCATATGCATTTTTGTTGCTTATGTTGTTTAGTGGTATACAGACCACGCAGTGACTAATAAGTGGCTGACTTGGGGCGTGCAGGTGACGAGCGAGTCAACGAGCATCCCGCCCTGACCAGCATGCACACTGTGTGGCTGCGGCAGCACAACCGCGTTGCCCGCCGGCTGCAGCAGCTCAACACGCACTGGGACGACGAGAGGCTCTTCCAGGAGACACGGTACGGAAGCCTACACCTCCCCTCCAAAAAGCAATTAGTTCAATACTGCTATTTATCTATAAAATGAGCTATGTTCAAACTGAAGATAGGCTATAAGAGGTCACAGTATCTCTGATCTTGCCTTAGTGCTCTGATTCTGCCTTAGGATCAGACATCAGCAAAACGAAAAACAAAAATGTTAGCTGTAGCGACTAAAGACCATGAAAAGAGCTTGGTGAGTCCAGCAAATTGCGCTCGCATACATGGCCAGATGGTCTTGCATGCACAGGTGGTCTTGCATGCACAGGTGGTCTTGCATGCACAAATTTAAAAACAAGCGAAAGACACTGCAGGGGTATGGGTAATTACGTATTAGAAAAATATATAATGTTCCATCATTACGTATAATCCTTGCCAGAAGTAACCTCCTTACCGGAAGTAAAGCGATGCTGCCTGCCGCTAAGAAATATTCTGAAGCATTTATTGCAACGCCGACACTCTAAGAAGCGATACAGCGATCGAAGGATTTGAAAAATGCGACAAGAATCTCGTAAAAAAAGCTAGGCCTCAGCGCTAAAAGGTCTCTCTCTGTGACTCGCACATTCTCTGCTTCGTACAGCCATGGAGCCTGCGAAAGTTTAATGTAGCGTTGCATTCTTTGAAATCGCGTTACACACAGCACTCCTCAAAGAGCCAGGAAGTTAGGGAACTCTGCTACTGACTTACGGCCAGACAGGTCGATCGCAAAATGACAGCACACAGTTTAGTCCATCGCCCGCAGAATATTCGTTCTTTATGCACCTAAAGAGTGCCCTACCATTGATTGTACACGTGCGAGCCATCCTTGTCACATTCATGTCTTCTGACGTAAGAGACAAAATTGTCAAGTATTCGCTCCGTGACTGTTATTAGGTCAGCCATTCGTCGCCTGGTCATCTTTGAAAAACTTAGCAGGCATCAGTCTGGCAGCACTATAGACGTACGAAGCATAACCGCCATTCTGTTTTCTTTACTTTCCCGGCTAATATGACTGCCGCCAGAGTGAACAGGCGTCAGAGGTCTAAGTGTGCAATAGACATTCCTCGCTGCACCTGCACCTCATGGACGCTCTTAATCGCTACGTAAATTAGAAGAGGACCAGTCCCTGGCGGCCCGTTATTTGTCTGAAAATCACAGCTAACAAACCAGTATGAGAAGTGTAAAACATAAATTAAGCTGGGAACCTCTTTAATTAACAGAGAAAGTTATGACTTCAACTATCCCATAATATTGTTACGGACGACAAGGAAGAAGAAGCGGGCAGTGGCGCGGGCAGGAGCGCTTGCGCTAGGCTCGCGAACATTCATTAAACGTCATCTACCATCGCCATCGGTCATGTTCTGTCTCCTGTCTTCATCGGCTTGCCGCTTCGTAACATTTGGTGGAGGTGCGGGGTACGACATCCCCATCCTCGCCTTGGAGCATCGAGGCCATCTTCAAGCCGGGACCATCACCGAGGGCCCAGGGACATCGCCGAGCAGCTTCGCCCCAGCCCTTCAAGCCCAGACCTGAACAACTACCACCGCCCAGCCCCCAGCCCGGACCTGAAGACAAGGAGAAGAGACATACCGATCAGAACCGAGATGAAGGACCCGAAAGACCCGAATGACCCGAAGGAACCAATGGACACGAACACGCAACCCCCGCCCAAGCTGCCAGACGTGACCTCGAGCCATCGGTCCCATGGACTCTGGTGACGGATGGTTGACAGCTCCAAGGGAGGCGGATCACCCACGCATCAGAATTCGTACCGGCAAGCCGTTCTATTCTTCCTTCTTCTTCTTCTTCAAGCATCCAGACACGCCCATCATCATGCCATAAAATCATTAACATCGCTAAACTTCCTCGTCCACGATCGGGACGATCGCTCGGTGGCCCCGAGTCATGTTACGGACGACAAGGAAGAAGAAGCGGGCAGTGGCGCGGGCAGGAGCGCTTGCGCTAGGCTCGCGAACATTCATTAAACGTCATCTACCATCGCCATCGGTCATGTTCTGTCTCCTGTCTTCATCGGCTTGCCGCTTCATATCATATCTTCAATATCATATACAACAAAGCCTGTTACCCAAAGAGAAAAATGCATTTTTAACCGACACGTCAGATCTGAACGTAATAGCGTAGTCTCATGGGCGAGTTGGTACGACATTCTAGGGAAAAGCAGCGCACCATCACAAACACGATGGAGGAAGGGAGAAGACACAGGGCTGTCAGAAGTGGCCTCATGTACTTGCTCTGAATAAAACAATCAGTTGTTAGTCAGTGCTGTGCCTTGTCCCTCCTTCCCTCGTGTTTGTGCTGGTGAGCTGCTTTTTGCTAGAATATCTGAACGTGCTGATCCCAATCAACAAGTATGCGAATTCAGAGCTCGAACGAATTCGTTCAAATCGTTGATTTTCCTCCCACTGTACACGAATGGTATTCATTATCTTCATCTGTCATTGATATTATATTACTGACGATGAAGTATTTGCACTGTTGTTGTGATTTATTTTGTGCATATTTAGTTGTTTGCATTACCAACCCCCCTCCCCCCCCTTTACTGTAATGCAACATGTGGCGCTGTGGGTAATGTAATAAATAAATAAATAAATAAATAAATAAATAAATAAATAAATAAATAAATAAATAAATAAATAAATAAATAAATAAATATGATTTCTTCGTCTCCCTTATGGCAGGCGCATCGTGAACGCCCAGTGGCAGCACATCGTATACGCCGAGTGGCTGCCACCCATCTTGGGTCCCGACGCAATGGTGCGCTACCAGCTGGTGCCGACGGGCCGCAGCCGCTACGCGCCTGACGTGGACGCCACCATCCTCAACGAGTTCGCCGCGGCCGCCTTCCGCCTTGGACACACACTCATCGACGGCGTCTTCCAGAGGTACATAAAACGTCCAATCACCGTGCGTCTCATTGTGCTCCTATTGACTTTCATTGCCCTTCAGTGTTTTCTGAGAGACATGATGTCACACGGTTTTTATTTCTTCAAATCATTTGTCTCTCTCATGTTTACCGTCTTGCATGTTTACTCTGCGGTGTGCTAAAAATGTCCCTGAGTAAGGTTGACACTTTTTCTGTTCACGCTTTTTGGTAGTGCTAAGGCCTCAGCTTATCGCATAGAAGACGTCGATGTGATGCGTGCAAAGAGTCCCACGGGAGCGCATTTAAAAAATGTCTGAGTCAACAACCGCGCGCACAATCGTGGTGGTGTTTTTGGCTCGTAGTTATGCTGACCTCCATGTAGTGCCTGCAAACTGCATAATATTCTTTATTGGCTATGTGCTGTATATTGTCATGTAATATTTAGTTATTTTGTTCATTTATATCAAGTTATATAATTAAATAATTACTGTATACTCGATAAAGTAACACGTGTTTATATTATTTGTACTTCTCTGTGAAGCAATGATACGATGGCCGTACCTGTTCAAAAGCCAACTTGTAAGGAGCCTGGACCAAAGTCAAGCCGGCTTTTAGTCATGTCTCCTCCTTTCGAAGGAAATAAAGAATTGAACTGAATTGAATTGAATTGAACTGACAGCCGCCCTTTTTCCGCGCCCATCCAGAATCGACATCGATGGCCAACGCAGTCCGTTCGAGCTTCAGGACTTCTACTTCTTCCCCTTCTACCTCTACCACGGGGACATGGACAACGTCATTCGGGGTCTGCTGCAGCAACCGGGACAGCATTATGACAGGTAGGACTTTGTAAGCTTTATATCACTCGCGTGTGCCAACCTCGGTGTTTGTAGACTTATTTTCCCGGACGTTCCATAGCCGAAAAAAGAAGCCAATCGAATGTGACGGTCACTTGCCACTTCATCATTTCCGTATTATTTATCGCGCTCCATTCTTCCAAGGCCTTTAACGACAGTAACTGCTGAATGCGTATTGTGGCTATCTCACTTACGTGCATTCATACTTTTGACGAAGGGACTTCAAGTGGGACAGGCGCATCCCTCTGAGTTGAAGACACCTCGTGAAATGAAGCGATCGCCCTTTTCTTTTCTTTTTTTTTATGCGGAAGCTTGAAATCGACGCGCGACAATTAGGTCTGCTTCACCGCTGTAATGTGACGTATCTCTAAATGGTGCCCGGAGCTTTCAAGGGGGTTAACATACTTGCGCGAACACGACGAAAACCATAACGCAAACGCGCAGGCACTAACTATACAGAGAAACTCTTTTTTCATTCCTTTCCTTCGTATAGCCTCGCACATTTGGATGAACATGGAATGTCACTTAGCTGACAGCCACAAATCGCGTGGTTGCACCTCCCGCATAAAGCATGACAGGAACTGCTGATTACTTACGCGAATAGTGCGGCTTCTAGAGGCATTTTCGTTATTATGCTCTGTATAAAGTTGGGAACTTGCTCTCTCGTAGTCGTACCCACAATGCCGTTCAGCGTGCCCATTTCGTGCTCGCAGCTTCATCACGGAGGGCGTGACCCACCACCTGTACCGCCTGCGTAACGACTCGTACGGCCTGGACCTGATCGCGCTCAACCTTCAGCGGGGCCGAGAGCACGGTCTGCGTCCCTACGTGGACTACCTGCAGTACTGCACGGGCTATCAGGCGACCACCTTCGAAGACCTGCTGCAGTACACGCCCGCCCACGTGGTGCAGCTCTACAGCACGCTCTACGAGTGAGTGGCTCGCCTCTCCTTCACTGCACACTTCATTTTAGCGCGAGTTGCCCCTCAACCGCGAGTTCGATCGCCAGAGGACTAGGAGAGAGAGAGAGAGAGAGAGAGAGAGAGAGAGAGAGAGAGAGAGAGAGAGAGAGAGCTTTTATTCGTCCAACAGAGTGATTATCCCGCTCTTCGGGGGTTAGACCCGGAAGGTGGGACAGTCGCCTTAGTTGCAGGCCGGTAGTTCTTGGACTCCGGCGGCATCTTCGGCCAGTCGAACAATTTCTCTTTGGGCTCTTGGGTCTGAGCTTCGCAGAAGGGTCTCCCAGGCGTCTTTAGTTATATTTCTAGCCCTGCCTGGTGACTTTGCTCATTCCCATATTGGGTGGTCTAGAGATCCCCTTTCCTTACATAGTGAACATAGGTCTGATCGTATTTCTGGCCATATATGGTTGACAAGAACTGGGTTCGGGTATGTATTTGTCTGTAGCTTTCTCCATGCTAGTGCTTCCTTTTTGCCTAAAGTGGACTAGCAGAAACCTATTTTTGGCGGCAGTCTGGCCTTCCTTGCTGTTGCCACCAGGAGTTAAGGAATGCATACCGAAGGGAAAATGTTTGGGCGTGTTGGTTCATCGTCAATACAGAGAAGCGCTCAAAATCACAAAGGACGAGGAGGGAACAGGACAGTAACGCACTTTCAACAAATGTTTATTGCGGTTGCGGAGCATATATATGTATACACTTCAGGATCACAAAGAAAGAAGGAAAACATCTGCACGTGCCGCCTGAGCTAAGAAATCCAGCTGTTTTTGATAGAGCCACCGACGGTTTGCTGACGCAATCATCCCCTGAACGTGCTATCTTCGATGCTTCCACAATCTCCCTAGTTAGGCTGGTACGGTGGCGATACAAAGCAATAGTTTTGTCGAACAAAGGCTGGCAAGGTGTCTCGCTGTCACACTTTTTGCAATGGGCAGCTAGCTGTCCGTCTATGGCAATATTGCGGACCTTTTTACAGTGCTCTTGCAGCCGAACGTTCAGACATCTTCCAGTTTGGCCGATGTAGTGTCTACCACACGAAAGCGGGATCTTATACACAACATCCTTCTGGCAAGATACCAAGGGATCCCTATGTTTGACATTGCATGCTGGTTTTTGCGTTCGTGTGGGACAACTTAACCTACAAAGGCTCATCAGCTTCTTTGGTGCCGAAAACAAAACTTTTACTCCGGATCGCTGCCCAACTTTCTTCAGATTGTGCGAAAAACCATGCACGTACGGAATGACAGCTACCTTCTCTTTATCCTGTCTTTCTTTTATATTTCCTGCTGTCTGCACGTTACGCAGGCTCGCCTCTGATTTCCGTTTGCGATTCAGGGCCTCCGCTACAGAAACTATCACGTGCCTGGGGTAACCTGCCGCCTCCAATCGAGCCACCTGTGAGCTAAGACTCTCATCAACGGTGTGATGGCATGACTTTCTAATAGCACTGTAAAAAGGTCCGCAATATTGCCATAGACGGACAGCTACCTGCCCATTGCAAAAAGTGTGACAGCGAGACACCTTGCCAGCCTTTGTTCGACAAAACTATTGCTTTGTATCGCCACCGTACCAGCCTAACTAGGGAGATTGTGGAAGCATCGCAGATAGCACGTTCAGGGGATGATTGCGTCAGCAAACCGTCGGTGGCTCTATCAAAAACTGAGCTGGATTTCTTAGCTTAGGCGGCACGTGCAGATGTTTTTCCTTCTTTCTTTGTGATTCTGAAGTGTATATATATATATATATATATATATATATATATATATATATATATATATATATATATATATATATATATATATATATATATATATATATATATATATATATATATATATGCTCCGCAACCGCAATAAATATTTGTTGAAAGTGCGTTATTGTCCTGTTCCCTCCTCGTCCTTTGTGATTTTGAGCGCTTCGCTGCATTGATGCATACCGAGCTCTGTACGGATGTAAGCGTAAACAAGAACTCGGGCCCATCATCATGTAGGCGCGCTGAACTTTAACTCCAGACAATTCACTAACACAAGGCAAGACTGGTACGTGAATTGTCTCGAGTTAAAGTTCAGCGCGCCTACATGATGATGGAAAACCAACTAACCGCCATTACAGCATTGCTAACTCGGGCCCCTCTTTCCCTCACCAATTGCATTACCCCTGATGTCCCCTCTTGTTCCGTGCTCGCACGCAAGTTTGTTTACGCGCACCAAACTTGCAAAGAAAAGGAGAAACGTTGCTTTTCGGTAATATCAATGAATATATCCAATATCACTACATGATGGCGGAATTTTTATTTAGGTCTTGAGACTTTTGAGTAAAATATCTGGCTAAATGTACAATGTTCTGTAGTTTTAAAGTACGACGTTTTATTGGCACTGATTGGTGATAGACACTGATGACAAATTTTGGAAAACTATATACTTGTTGCAGAAAATTGACAAGACTGTCCGCTAGTGTTTTTGCTTTGTTATAGTGTAAATCGATACCATATTAACAAAATTCCATGCGCTTTGTTTTGTTTTGTTTTTTACATGGCGCGCAACTATAAATAAAGCAAAGGTATTTATAAATTAGTAGTCTACTTCCACGCTTCATTTTAGAAGCCAGAGGTAGCTAAATCTGCAATAACACGCTAAAGCAACTTCTGCGCTATTTCCATGACTGGGATAAATTGCCCCCTATTTAGGGTTGAACACACGGAATTTTCAAACAGCAAAACCTGACTTCACGCCGAAACTGGCATGTTTTATAATTATAGCTTCAAACATTTCCAGACCATTTCTAACGTTTTATTATGCGTATGAAATTCTTGACCCTACTACCTAGTGAATTCACGTTGAGGGATCTACCGAAAGCAATCGTGTTTAGACCACTGATTGCGTTGCAGTAGTATTCAGCGTCTCACTTGTATTTGAAGAAAGACATTCGAATCGGGCAAAACGTTAGTCTCGTACTGCAGGGAAGCAGAGCCCATATTACATCGTCGCCAACTAGTTTCTGCCTACGCTCCCTACGATTGTCAACTATGGTAATTCAATAAACACAGACGTTGTCAACTGGTTATGGCCCACACCGTGCTGCTACCCAATAACTGCCGTAGAGAAAGCAATGTTTTCATGCTTCGCACTGTTAAACACATCAGATAGCCCAACCATTTTTTAGCTTACAATTTTATCTTTTGATGAAATTAGCGCCTGCATAAGAAGGAAAGCTGGGAAATTTGTATTTCCGGGTCACGGGATTAGCAGTGTGTGGCAATAATGAATGTGGGTGAGCTTCACCGCAAGCTGTGTCCGTAGTTGTATCTAACTATAGACGTACCTCCTGCGCTCAGAAGACTTAGTTGATTGCAGTCGGCAAGTCTTCTTTCAACCCATTCACCGTGTCTGTGAGGCGCGTGCGCTGTTCTGAGGCAGAATACAAGCAGTTCAACGAAATCCGAAACGCCTCTGTAAGCTTACCACTTTAAACCGCCAGAATTCGTGCTTGTGACGTGAAGTGCTGCCATAAAGACGGAAAACAACGGGTTAGGCATCGATCTATTTTAAAAGCATCGAGAAGAACAGTTGACAAAGCTTATTGTGCTTCTTTTCGCACCATCCCTTCTCACAACGACATGCGAGCTTTAAGCGGTCAATGAACCCCCGTGTGTGTATTGTGGCGGCCGCAGTGACGTGACGGACATCGACCTCTTCACGGGAGGCATCACCGAGACGAATGTCCAGGGCGGCCTGGTGGGACCCACGTTCGCCTGCATCCTTGGGACGACCTTCCGGAGGCTCAAGTTCGGCGACCGCTTCTACTACGAACACGAGGGGCAGGCCGGATCCTTCGCGCCAGGTAATTACGTGGCCGTGGCGGCGTTTCCAGCGGTGAACGGGCAGCTGCGATAACGTTCCGCTATTCAGGATGTCTGGTGCGCGTGTTGGCATCAGTGTTGTGAGCGAGAAAATTATGGGAGTCACTTAAGTTCTCCCTTTAATGGGGAGCTTAAGTGACGATAGCGTAGGCTACCAGCCCCCATATAAAATCCCGCTTTAAAACCAAGTCATGAACGTGCCTGAGGGGTCTTGGGGTAACGTGAATGCAGGAGTCCTGCAGCAGACCGATTTTGATATCACCCTCCTGTCAAAGTTAACGTCAGACAACCCTATGTCCAGTCAGTACACGGCCATGTCAGCTGCCAGCGCCAACCACATGATATGTTTCGCTCACAACGCCGGCGCTGGCAGCTGACACAGAAACTTCGATGGTTTGTACGAATTAACAAGATATCGAAAAGGTGGGAGTAGCTGCCAACTCAGGTTGCTCATTTTTGGTGAGATAAGAATCAGTCTTCCAGTGCTCTTGGATGCCGATGCAGGCACGCTACACCTATGCCACGCAGACAGGTTCATACGGCTTGGTTAAAGCGGGGCTTTATATCTCGGCTCATTTCCTGCGCCGTCGCCTCATAAGGGCGGAGCTTAAGCGACCTCCATAGTTTTCTCGATCGCCCTCTGTCTAGCAAAAGCACACAGTGCATGCTGAGGAATTTTTACCACATTCTATAAAATAGACGCAAGTATGAGAGACTTGTACGTAAATGGCTTTGTATTTGCAGCCTGCCTGCTTATAATTGTGTTTATTTCTTCCTTTATCATGTGCGCGCTGGCGGGGAATAAATCTAGGGACATTTAAACTCCGCCTTCCACTCTGGACACGACAGAGTTAATGGCTCATGTCGGCGTCTCGCTTTGCACATCCTCATTTACGTACAGTCTTATTCAAAAGTCCCGAAGTCAAGGGACTTGCGTCTCAGCCACAAAATGAACCCTTACCGCATCATTAAAGGCCGAAGGACCTTTACAATGATAGGAAGTAGTTTCTCGTCATAGCAAAACGCTGTCGCATAGCATATTTCATGGCCCTTTAGACTTATACATTGTCGTGACGGCTGCATTTTCCGGCTGAGGCGAAAATCCTTTGGCTTCAGGACGTTTGACCAAGACTGTACATGCATGCACTCATGCCAGTCTACAAATGTGTGCCTCAGCTGTCTCACGCATACTTATTAGCATGTAGTGGTAAGGTACCGCATTGTGTGCTAGACCTCCCGACATAAAAAAGTCCCGCTTTAACGAACCTGCCTGCGTGGTCTAGGAGTGGTGTTTCACTCTGGACTCAAGGAACTCGGGTTCGATTCGCACCTCACTCTGCCACCGCGAACACGCCAACCGAGATGTCAGCCCCTGTCTCAGCTCCTGCCAAGTCGGCCATGTCATGCGGTCTCGTGATGTCACACAAGACTGCAATCAGTCGGCGCCTGGCCGTTTAACCTGTCAATCACCCTCTGCCGGACCGTATACTGGTGATATATTTCACCGACGCCGCCTAATACGACAAGGCCTCATTTCTTCCTCATTTGTTCTTTCTTGCTGACAGAAGCATTGATAAAGCTGAACATGTTTATATGCGTGAGAGTTTACTGTCTAACACCGTTTTTGGTCGTTCCGTTTGCAGAGCAACTTCAGGAGATTCGCAAGTCAACGCTGGCGCACATTTTGTGCGACAACTGCTACTCCCTGACCTCCGTCCAGACGAGGACCATGTTCCGCCCAGACCTCTCAGAGTGAGTGCGCGAACTGCAACGGCGCACTTTTTTTTTTCATATTTTATTCTTTGCCCAAGGGACCGAAAAGTTGGAAAGGGAGAAAGACGCCATATTATTTGCTAGCGTGTTCGCCTTTGCATTGACATTTAAATATTTGCTAAATATGATCAGCAACGTGCGTAGAATACGTAAAACAGAAATTCTAATGCAAAGGCACCTTCATTTTCCTTCACATACTTGTGTTTGTTTTTTTTTTACCCTCGAACGCCCGAATTGTTTTCCTGTAAAGCGCACTGTAGCGACGCGAACCCGTACGGGCACAAGCCTGTGGGGTCTTTTGAACTTTGTGGAGCGCAGATATCCCGCACTCCAGATATCCCGCAGATATCCCGCAACCATGATGCTGATATGTGATCTTGAAACTTTCCACCTCGCTGAAGAACGACGTCGGCGTTGATAAAACCCTAGCAGCGTTGCTCAACAACCGGCCGAAATGTGTGCGATGTGGCTCGAATACACGGCGGCAATGAGCGCTGCAGATACTTCGCTGTTTTAAGGCGAAAACCTTTAATGGTTCATGCTGTCGTGGACAAAATGTGTCCCGCTTTTGCGGCGTTCTGATTGGCCGAGGCGGAATGACGTCATAGAGGTCTCTACCAATCACAGAGCATCAGCACAGTAATGCGCGAATGCGTGCCTTCTATGGCCATATGTCAATAAATGATGAATCACTAATTAATAAAGTAATAATTTAGTGCCAATTGACGGCTAATTAAGCAATTTGTTAATTAACTAATTATATATTACTTATTGCTAAAGTAATTCAATAGTTACATTCTTAATTACTAATTATTTACTAATTATTGCCAGTTGCGTAGCAGAATGCGGCACTCAGGCTATCGTCTTTTACTAATTTTTTGACTACCAGTCATAGTAAGTCACCGCCACGTTTGAAAACTTACTTTCCAACCGAATAGCACGCCCCGTTGCCATTCAATCGGTTGGCAACGCGGAGGTTGTAGGTACCCGATTCGCAGTTGTCCAAAAAAAAAAAAAAAAAAAAGAATTGATCGGATAAGGTCACAAACTTGGACTCTTCAGTTCATGATTGACTATATACGTTTCGCTAAGTATACAACCATTTAAAGATGTGCTTTTTTACACGTCTTACGAGGAAGCCAAGGAAGATGTTCTGCGTGCAAGTAAGCATTGCAAAAAAAAAAAACATTCACAAAATGGTTCGTAGGTTAGCTTTTTCTGTGAGAAATATCCAAGGGGTCGCGCTCGCTAATATCTAGAATTATGCGATGCAGAATACGTCGTAACATTCGGGCCCTTACAATGCTGCATAAATAAATCAAGCCAAAGTTACTTGATGGCGTTGAGGAATGATCCAGAATATCGGTGCGCGGGAACATCGTGTTGAGGGAGTTGTAGTGGAGCGTTTGGTGATCCAAAGTAAACACCAACTACTAAAACACGATTGACGAGAATAGTGTATTTGTATCCTATGGCCACAAATGCTATGTCAAGACTGAACGTGCGCATTATCAATCGGCGCGTCAACTCCTGTTCAGTGCGCCAAACGTTGGAGTTAAATGTTTTGACATCGTATGGGCCGACACGTTTCCCCACAAATAATAAGTGCAACCTTGATTCTCCAGCTCTAACCGCTTTTCATACATCCTGTTATTTGTCTAGGAAACCAAAAACTGGCGAAGACAGTGTACAGCTATCAAAATTAAAACAATCCTTATTTTTGCTTTCCATGCGTTCATTTCTTTTTTGTATTTTCGAGACAGCTGAGATCGACTGGAGCTGGTACCAAGCAGAGGACATTATTAATAAAGGACAGGGGCTAGACAGACGTTAATTAAATTTGGTGTTACCAAGCTAACGATTCCAATTGAAGAAAGCTGAATAGAATTGGGTTTAATGGCACATAGGCTACTCCGTCATGCGCCAAGTGAGAACGTTGACCATTTGTCGTTCAAAGGTCGAAGAAAGTGTTGTGTTACTTTTGCTTATTTACCAATTTCTTAATTTAGAATACGTGGAATACACGCCGCAAGGTTGCCAATCCCTCCCCCACCTAACTATTTCCCTTTCCGATTTCCAAATTGCTCTCGAAAAGGGAAGACGAGGTGTGTTGCCAATTAATGGCGCGTGTTTTCTCTCCTGCCCTCTTCCCTTGCGCAGCAACCCGGAGGTCCCGTGCACCAGCCTACCTCGACCAGACCTATCCTACTGGCAGTACCCCTGACATCCTTCGCCACAGCCGCGTTTCACAAGCACCCGTCTAGTCATCCGGGCCATCGGTGTCTCGCGATTTTCCGGTCTTGCCGACCCTGCTGCACACTGGGACACGCCACCTCGCGAGGTGCGGAGTCGAACATTCACAGACCAAGTAGCCCTGTTCTGAGGACTAAACTCCCGGCACTGCGGTCGCTCCAAGAAAGAAGTCCGCACTCCAGTCCTGCGGCAGCCCGCTTCCGAGCCCCTCATGTTGTTTAGAGGACACTCTTGTCACAGCTCGTCTGCATCCGTGTAGCGCTGTACTTGTTCTTTCAGTGTCATATATGTGTAATGGGAGCGCATGCACACCTAACGATTGAAATGGGTGAGCACAAGTGGTTATTTTCATGTCATTAATGCCTAAACGCAGAGCTCAAAGGGAGACAACTCCTAACCGAGACCACATAAATTTTTTTACGGCATGCAGATGTGAACACTGACGCTTGGGTCACAGAGTTCTTTTCACAATCAGAGAATGATTTTCGAGATTGCCCAGACTTGTTTAGTTTTACTGGCATTGTTCATCACCCACATTTATTCACATCGAAAACGGATGTCGTTAGAAAATAAGATTTGCAGCTAATAAGCAATAATAATGCACCTGGTGCTCAAAAGGTGTATAATAAGGCCACATTGACATTTTCGCGTGCAGGCTTCATTCCTCATTTTTGTCAGGATAATCCTAGTAAACATCGTAGCCAGAATACGAAAGAAGAGAATTTTCAGCCTCTTGAAACACATGGCTAACGCCCAGGTGGCGTCGTCTTTTTACTTATCACCCCATTTCAAAGGGGGGCGCACTTCCACTCATCCATCATTCACGCTCCGGAAGCCTTATTGATACGAAATAAAGGACGAGTACGGTCAAGCATCAGATCAGACTGACGCGTCCCTTTACGACGAGAACGATTCAGAAACATAAGCGTATCGATTATCGCAGGCTATTATATACCGCCTCGGCAAGACCGGAAACCTACGCAAACCCTCGCGAGGCAGCTCGATTGCCGGAAGTTCGTTCAGGGAAAGCGGGATGACGAGCGCGTTCAGTGCGGAATTCATCTCATGCATGTTCTTTTTTTTTTTTTTTTTATAAGTCGCGCCCGGCTGTTCGGTAAGGCTAAACATTTCCATGTGCGCGGGGTGCCATACAATCCTTGATGCACGGCAAGTCAGCCGCACGACGTCAGGGTTGCTTGCAGCTATCACTACTTCGAAGACAAGCCTCGGGCTTCTTCATGTCAAAAAACGCATCGAAATTAATGGAATGATTTTACTGTATTCATTATCTAGCAGTTTGTTCACTAAAGTGTACTGACGGCACCCATTATGAAAAAACACATCGCTCTATTACGCTTCGCCCAGAGCACAGAAATCCTTTGTATATAGATGGAGTTCATCTACGTCATGGCGACCGCCGTAATGGAGACGAGAATCGCGGCGAAAGCGTTTTTTTTTTTTTTTTTTTTCATCTCGTTGGCCACCGCTTTCTCTGCCGTGTACTTCGGAAACTATACCCGAATCTCCTTCGCAACGCCCCTCACATCTATACGAAAAGAAAAAGCCCAAACGTCCCTGAAAAACCTTAACACATCATTACGCATTCTACTCCCTAACGCCATCGCAATCATGTGCTGTGGTTGGTTCTTGCCAACATCTCCGTTAAGGAAACACTGATGGCGCCACTAGTTAGAGCAGGGAATCAACTATTGTGCAACCAAAATCGCGAGCTCTGGCAACACAATTTTTGGTGAACAGTTATCGTTCTTTAAAAGAAACGAAATATAAATTGGCATCAACCATCTCAGGGGTGTGGCGCGTTTTTTATGGCATCATATATTCTCATGGAAACCGCTGGCTTAGCGTATATATGTATTCTTGTTTCTTTAAACACATGCTAGTAGCTATGTTTACAATGCTTTTCAAATGGGCATCAATTCCAAGTATATTATGCTTCATCTCGAAGCCTCTACGTGAGCATTGGTTTTAAACTTTAAACTTGAGTATGTCTAAAGCCACCACTCGGAGCCCGGCTTCTGTACTGCGCAGCTTCATATATTTTTACATATAGCATAGGAGTCCAGGACTGAGGAGAACTTTTTTAGCAATAACTTCACATGACCGAACTCTGCTCAGCTACAGCATCTGCTTGGCCCGTTCACTTTGGCAGACACACAAACTGTCAATGTCAGTGCATCCAGAATGCGTGTTAGGCTTAGAAGTATGCGGTCAATAAAACGGCACCTGCCTATCGAAAATATATCTGATATATGGCACAAATTGACGCAAGCGCAGCCAGTCCGATCATGTAATCATTCCTTTACTACTTCCTTCAATGAGCGATTGGGTGAAATCGATAGTTTTTAATAGTTCCATATAGAGCTCCCCATGCGAAAATGGAAATGATCCTGCGAATACTGCAGTGGCTGTTACAGTTCTGGCCACGAAATAATTTTGTACAAGGAGCTAATGGGGTGAGGATAGCTACTATACATCTCAATAAAAAAATATATATTTATTGACCACAATGTACACCATATGAGAGTTAGTTGCCACGGATGAGCAGTGTGTTCGCATGCACCAAAAGCAGAATTTGTGTCTTTTTTGCGGAAGCACATTTCTCTCTCTGCCACTGGACGCAGTGTACGCGATGGAAGTGAGGTCATGCAGATAATGGCAGGGGGGAGTGAAGCAGCATTGAACGACGAGATGAAAAAAAAAAAGTGGGGGGGGGGGGGTGTTGTCAACTGAATGTATCATGATCATCATAGAAGCTTGAATAAAGCAAATTTTAAAAACCACAAGCGTTTATTTCTCACACTACTCGAAGTGTTCTTTCTTTTTTTTTTTTTCAACTGTGTTACATATCAGTGTGCTAAGGTGAGGCTTCAACGGCATCTGCAGGCCCGATCAGGATCGCTGGGCCGATACATGGTTCTCTTAATACTCAATGTCCTCTTTCCCTCTGAACTGCGATAGTATATAGGCGGCGATTGCTTACCGCCTTTAGAGATTTAACTTATCTCGTTTCTCTCTTGAGCCTGCTTGTCTAGCCGCTCTTACGAGATGCAAAATAAATACCTCCCTCTTATTAGACAACGCCTAGTCTTTTTCCGCGACCTTCAGGTGATTTCCGTTGGTTAGGCCACCAGGCCAAAGCTACCCTGGCAGCTTGCGAGATTATTATTCCGGCCTGTATATAAATTCGCGTTAGCTGGTAGAAGCCCATACGCACGGTCAACTACAACGCATTTCTTCCCCTCCGCCCACCCGCCATATATTCATTTATGACAGCCAAATTTCGCCCCTCGGTCAGTCGCGACTATCTGCAGAGCGGCCCCTACACCTCACCTTGTCCGCCGCTCCTTCTGCATGGGCAAACTATATCCGGCCATCACTGTGACTCTTCGTCGGCCTCTATTTGCCTGAACTCAGCAAAATCTATCAAATGGACGACATTCACGTTGAAGTCTTGGCGGAGCTTCGTCTTGACTTGACTGGTTGGTCGTCACAGGATTGCGTTTCGCAGTCGCCTTGCCGAGCCGCAGCTTCTCCATGTGAGGGGTGGGGCGCTGCAATCGTACGTCGGTTACCGTACACAACGCGAAGTAGGCATGGACTATGTGTAGCCCTTTGACTTAATCGCACACAAACTTGTGCTGATCCGAGGGTGTGAAGTTCCTCTCCCGACCGAGCGCGAAAGCCAAGAGGTTCCTTCGAATTAGTTTTCGGGTGGTCATTGGCCATGTTTCGCGGTACGTAGCCTCGCTTATTAGTTTGTAAATTTAACCCGATAAAAGCCGAATTTCATAGTGTTTCCGCGAAAAACCCGATTTCTCCCCTATTATCAAGACAAACAATAACGCCTGATTTTTACCCCCCGAATTTAAAAACAATATATAACCCGAAAACGAATAACCCTATGTATATTAAAGGCAGCGAGAACGTGGAAACAGATTACTAAGCCGGCTAGAATGGTTGTTCAGCTAGCACTACTGCCTAGGTGCATTGTGTTTTGATCGCATGGTGTAATGAAATCGTACATATAGTATGCCTGTATATTTGTGCTTGCTTGATTGCTATCGATGATCAGTGACTTGTGACATGCGCTCAGGACATGACTGACGAACTAGAGTGTTGTGGTGCTATGCGGGTTCTGATTGGTGTGTATGTGGCGCGCGTCATGAACCGTGGTGAGTGACGAACGATCTTCAGTGCATTGGACGGACCCAATCCACTGCACCCTTCTGCGGGGCGCAATAAGGTCGTTCACCAAGATTCGGCGCTTACGGATGTCTAGAATATTCCGAGACAATATTCTTCAGTGGGGGTAGTGCCACAAGCTATCTCCCAGCTCCTTCGAGTATGCTTCGACATAACTCTTCGGAACATCGACCGGCCAGCGCGCGTCCTTGAAGATGGGCAGCAGCACAACCAGCTGAGGGGATAAAAAGGCAGACCGCAGCAAGCCCGCGGCAGTGCGCTCTGGAGAGACGCAGTCTCTCGGTCCACTCTCACGGACGCTCGCTCTGGGAGTTATTTTCCACCGAGCCTGCGATCAACTCATCGTTTCTTCCCCATCTTGTGCGGCCACCGTTAGCGATCAACCCTGCGACTACGCCGAATCATCGAACAAGAAAGCCGCGAGAATTCCTTTTTGCCACAGAATATTGTTTTCACCTTTAAACCTTGAACTGGCTTAGTATTTTAAGCTGTGTTTTCTATGTAACTCTTTCCCCTAATTACTACATCTGGAATATTTACTTTGTTATCTTTATAGTCTTCTTTTATCGCAGTGTTTGTTCATTGTCGATTTTTCCTTTTGTCATTTACCAAGTCGTCTTTTATTACTATCGTGTCGTGGCGTTTTTTTTTTTTTTTTTTGTCTGTGTGTGTTCGATTATTATACAATGTAATTTGGACTACTAGCTATAAATATCCCATTGTTGTAAACGATAAATATCCCATTGTTGTTATTGCCATCTACGTCCCACCAACATTTCGGTTTTCTTTTTTGGCCTCTCCACTAGTCTTTCTTCAGCACAGAATCTATTTCCGTCTGAATTATACTTCCACCAGACGGAAATAGATTTGGTGCTGAAGAAAAACCAGTGGAGAGGTCAAAAGAAACCAAAAGGTTGGTGGGACGTAGATGGCAATTAGAAGCCGCCAAACAGCTTCCAGGGCCCATCGAAAAGCAAAAAGAAAATAGACCCTTGCCTGAACTTCAGCAGAAATGGGACGAATGCAAAAAATAAGAAAAAAGAACAATGCCCATTTTTGGTACAAAAGACAATTATTGCTACAACCAACCGGTGGATGGCAGATATTCGGAAAATCAATAAGCAGGCACCTAGAAAGTTTTGGAACCATGTGAGGCTACCTGGCGAGAAATCAGAAGAGACGCGCCGCCATATAAAGGACGAGGACGATAATATACTGGAAAATTAAGAGGTCGTCCAATTCATTTGCGAACAGATATAGAAGAAGCTTTTAATGAGTGTGACGACGGCAGTGGTGTTAACCTTAATGCGGGTCATTACAAAGAGGAAGTCTTTAACATCGACATTGACAGATTGGACGAATGCCTCTATCATATTCCTATAATTAACCCGGTCATGTGTTCGCTGCATTCACTCGACTCCTGCGAACTTCCCAACCACATCCGCCCACCTAGTTTTCTGCCATCCACTGCTACGCTTTCCTTCCCTTGGAATCTTGTTTGTTACACTAAGTGATCATCAGTTATCCTCTCTTCGCACTAGATGTCCTACCCATGCTCATTTCTTATTCTTGATTTCCACTAGAATGACAGTAACTTGAGTTATTTCTCTCGCCCACTCTGCATGCTTCCTATCTCTTAACGGTATACACCTACCATTTTTCGTTCCATAGCCCTCTGCGTTGGCCTCAAATTAAGTGGAACACTATTAGCCATATTTTAGCCCCATTTTAGAACACAATAAGAAATCAATTTCATTTTTAGTCTCCCGGGGCGTTAGGACATTCCGATGTCCACTTCCGGTTCTTCTGTCTGCTGAAGAAGGTATTCATTATACTTAGGTTATTGCGCTCTGCAAGCTCAACTAGTAACTCTCCCTGGTATTCCTGGAACCAATGCCAAATAGTTACCCACTGCCTGACCTCCTGCCTGCCTTTTTTTCTACCTTGACATTGAAGTCCCCCATTAGTACAATATACGGCGTCTTTCCTTTCCGCATTGCCGATTCTTCATCTTCGTAGAAGCTTTCAACTGCCTGGTCATCAAGACTACATGTAGGCGCGTAGGCCATTACAACCTTCAGCTTACACCGCTTATTAAGTTTAATTACGATGCGTGCCACCCTCTCATTAACGCTATAGAATTCATCTATATTACTGTTGCGTATTATAACTAGCAGGGGGCCACGGTCAACTGTACCTCAGCGCCACCACAATAGTATAAATAGCCTGCCCAGGTAGGGAGACGCGCTCTTGGGTGTTCCATGTGTGTACCAACAAGCCGTCGATAATAAACCCGTTCCCACCGGCGTCTCGACTCTAAAAATGGCGACGAGGATTGGATACCGTTGTGCTTGCGCCAACAAACGGTAAACTCGTGAAGCGAAAAAGGCCGAGATGTGTGTTTATCGTTGCAACTCTTGCGAAGGGCTATCCATTTCAAGTTACAAGAACGCCTTCGATAGATCCAGTACACTGAAGCGAGTTCCCCTTGCCAATGATGCAACACATCTTCCGGCAACGGCAGCGGGTAATGAGCTACGGTTATACACTGGTTTAGGGACACATATAGTAGTCGCCACATAGCCTGACGAATTCTCGAAATAGCACGGGCAGCGACTTTTACCAACGGTGTCCCGGACTAGGGACCCGATCAGCCTTCCCTTAATCTAAGCTGGCTTTCAATAAACGTTTTCATCATCATCATCATCCGTCACTCCTCAGAACTGCTACAACAGGCGTTGCCCATTGGCTTTCGCGTACCGAGTACAACACACCTGCCACTTCTAATTCCTGCAACTCTTTTTCAACTTTGTCTTTCAGGGCGTACGGCACTGCCCCGGCTTTACAGAATACAGGTTGTGTTCCCTGCTTTAAAACAATAGAGCCCACGAATCCTTGTATAGTTCCAGTTGGGCCCGTGATTACGTCCTTGTACTTGTCTAGCAGCCCTTCCTGTTTAGTGATTGCGTTCACTCGGAAGACCTGTGACCAGTTTAGGTGAATGTGATTCAACCAGTGTCGACCAAGCAATGCCGGTACCGTACGTGCGGCGTTCGTTTGCAGCTACCACTAGAGGCAGTCTAAAAGAAGTGCCCACAAGAGTTATAGTTACAGTGACCCTGCCCTTCAAAGGCACACTTGAGCCGTTGTTTGTCTGTAATCGAAATGGCACACGCTGATATGGCAGATGTCCAAAATGTTTCACAAATTCTTCTTCAGGAATAATTTAAACCGCTCAGCCTGTATCTATTTCCATAGCAATGGTTTTCCCGTTTACATTAATGTCAATTTTGTGCGGATGAATTCTTTCTCCTAGTCCATACAATTCCAAACTGGATACCTCCTCCCCCGTTAAATCGCTTTGCCCTGTAGCACGCGTGCTAGCTACATGTCCTGTCTGAGAGCAATTGTAGCAGCTTGCCTTGATGCGCCGACAGTCCTGCGGGTGGTGGTGACTCCCACTCCCTTGTCAGTGGATACTTTCTATGCGCCCGGCGTCCCACGTCGCCGATTATGGTTGGTCGACTGCATAGTCCCTGCACTGCCACCACGTTGCTACCTGACCTCCTCCTCCGGTTCCCGTGTCACGCTGGGTCCTGGTATCATCTCCCTCGCGTGACTCTCAGCGGCTTTCATAGACACAGCGATAACACACGCTTTATCCCACGTTAAGCCCTCGTCGTCTTCAGCGGCCAGAAGCTTGCACCGAATAACCTCGCTGCGCACACCCACGACAAGCTGGTCCCTGAGTGCCCCAGACAAAAACGTTCCAAACGAGCAGTTTATCGCCAACCGCTTCAGTTCTACGATGATGTCATCAACTGTCTCCCGGAGTCCCTGCGTGCGTTTATGGAAGTTATGCCGCTCTGTGACTACCGAACGCTTCGGGGCGCGTAATGGTTCAGAAGAGCCTGCTTTATCTTTTGATAAGATTCTTTTCGGGAGCGTCCGGGAACATCAAGGTCCGCAAAGTTGTATATGCGCCGTCACCCAGTATAGTGATAAGCACGTCCGTCTTGCTTTGCTCGTCCAGCTTATTCACTCTTGCGAAGGCCTCGAATCGCTCAAGGTAGATAGGCATGTTGTCGTAGTGCAGGACGCCCGATTAACGGTGCTGATTCTTGGACGGCGTTCGTGACGGCTGCTGCGTTTCGCTGCTTGAGTCAGGGCCGACAGGTTCTTGGTATCCTCCTCGTCGCCATTGTTGTTGGCAATAGATCGAATATTGGTTGGCTTGATGGGCACAGTGTGCTATCATGATGGTGTTTTCATAACAGGAAAGACCGAACACGAGTGCCTGAGACGTACTGAACAGGTGCTACAGAGACTACGAACGCGTGGGATACGTGCCAACGCCGATAAATGTCAATTCATGAAACACCGCGTCCGCTACCTAGGTCACGAAATCGATGCAGCCGACATTCATCCCACGAAAGATAAAGTAGAAGCCATATTGAAGGCCCCAACCCCGAATAGCGTCTCCGAGCTAAAGGCTTTCCTGGAACTGGTGAATGTTTACGCTAGGTTCCTTTCTCAAACATCCATGATCTTAGAACCACTCTACAAGCTGCTCAGAAAAGATTGTTCGTGGGAGTGGACAAAAGCGGGTGAGAGCAGCTTTCAGAAATGCAAGTTACTTCCAAGCGAGGAGTCAGTGCGAGCTTTGTACAGTGGAAACAAACCGTTCCGCCTGACGTGTGACGCATCTGCCTATGGCCTCGGAACGGTGCTCGCACATACTGAGGGTCAAGACGAGAGACGGATCGCTATCGCGTCCCGCGCGCTTACAGCGACAGGAACTATGCACAAATTGAGCGCGAAGCTTTAGCCATAATCTTTGGAATTAAATAGTTTCACGTACTCGCTCGGTAGACAGTTCGAAATAGTGACTGATCATCAGCCGCTGACGCAGTTGTTTGATCCGAGAAGACACGGCAGTCAAGTAGCGATTGCAAAAGTGCAGCGATGGAAAAATTTCTTGGTCTCTTATCAGTATATGTGATCAAGTACAAGAAGAGTCAACAAGTAGGCCACGCAGACGGTTTATCAAGGCTTTGGAAACAACTGCTGGCGACGAACAAGAAATAAAATTTTTCTCGCCACTATCGGAGGTTCCCTTCACCGCCGAGGAAGTAGCCGAAGAAATAAGCAGGGATTAGGCTTTGAGAGCAGTAGTCGACACGACGTGGCGGGGTTGGTCACAAGAAACAGAACAGCAATACTGCCCTTATTTTAATCGTCGACATGAGCGGTCGATAGAGCAGGGTAGTTTGTTGTTATCCCGACAGCCATCAGGCCAAGTGTGCTGTCTTTAATTAATGAGAGCCACCCAGGAATGACAAAAAGAGAAATTCTGGCCCGAAGTTCGATTTGGTGGCCAAATATTGATACAGATTTGGGGGACATAGTACGAACATGTGAGGACTGTCAAAGTGTGCGGAATTCTGTGCAGTCAGTACCGATGCAACCTTAGCCAAGAGCTGCAAATCCTTGGGAAAGGGTTCATTTGGATTGTGCGCAAGTAGAAGGGAAATCATTGCTGCTGGTGGTAGACGCCTACTCTAAATGGCTCGAAATAAAATTAGTCCATTGTCCATACGCCTTGGCCATGGTGGAGGCGGTAAGGAACAATTTTGCGGTGGATGGCCTACCAAATATTGTGGTGACAGACAACAGCTCACAATTCGGATCCATGCAGTGAATTCCAACACTTCTTTGAGCAAAATGGTGTAAAGTCAATTTTTCCACATCCATATCACCCTCAATCCAACGGTGCAGTGGAAAGACTTGTGCAGACAACAAAGAGGGGCATCTTGAAATTGCTGTTCGAAGATGAGAGTCGGCCGAAGGCGGTTCCTACAGCACCGCATTGATCATTTTCTGTTTTCATACGGGACAACGTCTCATTCATTCACAGAATCCGCGCCCTGCGAATTGTTTCTCGAACGAAAAATTCGAGCCAGACTGTTCACGCTGAAACCATTCGAAATGACAGTGTGGAAAAACAGAAGTGAAAAAAATAAGCTAACTGCAGATGCGAGGTGGGGAAACAGCCGCGAGTCAACGAAAAGGTGAACTGGTGGCTTGGAAAAATTGTTAAGGTGTCAAAAGTGACTTTCCTGATGCGGGTAAGCTGAGTGCTTTGGTTTTGCCATGCAGATCACATAAGATGTAACGTGGGACTGTCAAGGGTTTCCTGGTCCGAGATGTCGCTGTCTGCGAACGCAGAGCCTCAAAGCGAGACGGTAACCGAAATTTCGTCAATTGAAGGTACATTAGACACCGGCACGTCCGTGCAGTCGTCAGTGCCATCGGGAGAGGGATCAGCAAGCGAACAGACTTCCACACAGCAGCCAGCAGGACCAGGGCCCCTGCGGCGATCCACTAGGATCCGGCGAATGACTGAAAGGTATGGGTACCAATTACTGCTTGGTAGCGATCCAAAATAAGGGCAGGGAAAGTGTTGCGTATTATATCCAGCAAGAGGTCACGGTCATCTGTACCTCAGCGCCACCACAATACTATAAATAGCCTGCCCAGTTAGGGAGACGCGTTCTTGAGTGTTCCGTGTGTGTACCGACAAGCCGTCGATAATAAACACATTCCCACCGGCGTCTCGACACTAACAATTACCAGATATGCCTCACAGTATAATATAATGCCGGGGTGACGCAGTGGTTACGGCGCTCGACTACTGTTCCCAAGGACGCGGGATCGAATCCCGGCCTCGGCAGCAGCTTTTCGATGGAGGCGAAAAGCAAGGCGCCCGTGTGCTGTGCGATGTCAGTGCACGTTAAAGAACCCCAGGTGGTCGAAATTTCCGGAGGCCTTCACTACGGCGTCTCTCATAGCCTGAGTTGCTTTGGGACGTTAAACCCCACAAACCAAACCAACCTTACAGCATAATGCGTCATTGGGCCTCCTAACCTCACTAGGCCCTATGACATATCCCATTTCCTATCCTCTAGTTCCTCTAACAGCACTGCTAAATTAGCTTCACTTGCTAGGGTTCTAGCGTTGCCAGGGTCAGTTTCCAATGGCGGCCTGTCCAGCGGAGCCAGAGATTGTTAGCACCCCCCGCTACGTCACGAGTCTGACCCCCGCCGTGGTCAGTTGCTCCCCAGCCGCTGGTGACTGAGGGCCAGGGTTTTATAAGACTAATCATAGGAGGTTGCGGCCAATTACTGCACCAGAGTGGCCAACTCCTGTTCTGGTGAGGGAGTGCGCTGCCGGAGGTGTTCATCGGCATCAGGTCGCACCTCAAACCTGTTTATGCAATTCCATCGACACGCATTTTTTTTTTTTGATACGGTGGAGAACTGCGCGGCACCGGGATTCAAACCACAGCCCTCTTGCGGATGTTTTAACTCTACGCCGCCGCTGCGCTATTCCGGATATTCCCCTCTGAAACGGGGTGGTGATAGTCACCGTCATGCTCAACCTTCCTTTTTACGTTTTTTTTTTTTTTTAACTTATAATCCAACAACTCTAACGACTTTTATTTTAGTTCCGGGATATCTTTAAATACCCGTGTTTAATTTCGATTTAGTTTGCATGTGTGTTTTCCGTGCTATTCATCCATCAATCTTCCAAACGTCTTTTGCTTGCCTCTACCGTCGATTCGTTCACGCTTTCTTTGTCATCTATAAACCCCAGGGCCTCGGCTAGAGTGACTGCGTCCGTATCGACATCTGAATGGATACTGCCACACTCCATATAAGATGTCCAGTTGTTTCTGGGCATCTACCGCACATAGCACAATAGTTTCATCTTCTTGATTAAACTTCCTTCTGTAACTTCGGGTTCTAAGACACCCTGATCCAGCCTCAGAAAGAAGGCCGCTGCCTCTTGAGTTGTCATAGGTTTCCTTCCTAATCCGATTTTTTCATTTTCTATATATGTCTAGGGTCGGCTTCTTTTCCATTGAATTATTCCATTCCATAGTCCATTTTCCCGAGGCGCTCTTTGTACAATATTTTGCTCTGAGCATCTCGTGCCTCGAAAGAAGCCCAGACCTTGTCTTCCTGTACTGCTTCGTTTATAGCTTTGCCGTTGGCTCCAAGTACTAATCTTCCCACGGTACTTTGATTTATTTCTAACCCCGACTGAACTTCTGCCCTTAAGCACAAAACCGCGTTCCCGGAGGTAAGCCCTGGTACCATTATTCCTTTCCAAATACATTTAAGCCCTTCATATCTGTTGTACCCACATAATGCACTGTGCTATTATCGCGGCAACCCTTCGCTCTTGTGGTCTATTAATGCTTTTCCATGTATACCTGTCCTTCGTTTATCCATACCCCGAGGTATACTATTATTCTGTCAGTTGGTATCTCACTCCCTTGTATTGTCAGCTTTTTAGCACTGAATGTGTTGAATACCATTACACCCGACTCAAGTGCACTCAAGGTTAAGCCGACTGCATATCCTTCGTATTCACATATATTAACCAATGCTTGTAAATCTTCTTGGCTATTGGCTAATAGAACAATGTCGTCCGCGTACATTATTCCCCGAAGCGTTTATTGCAGGTCCGTTCCACCTAGCTTATACGGGATTAAAATCAAGCTAGGTTGCTTTCTTGCAGACTTTTTTCCACATTCTTCGTATAAATCATGAACAATAGCAGTGATAGCGGACACCCTTGCTTTAGTTCTTTGCATACCTCGACAGTAGACGTTCTTAATAATCCTTCCCATGAAATCTCAACTTTATTATCTCGGTATATTTTCCCTAGTAATTCTATTACTTCGTTACCATTGCCTTCAGATTTGAGTATGTTCCACAAAAGTTCCCTGTTCGAGCTGTCGTATGCACCGCTTATGTCCAGGTCTGTTTATATAATTGGTTCACAGGAATTGGTGCCCAGTATCGGTCACACGCCCTGGCTATGCACTGGCACGGCCGCTCGATGGAAGCGCTTCCATCTAGCGGCCGTGGCACTGGGTTGTTACGAAAATGCTATCATCTAAGCGCCTACCACTCCTGAACCCGTTCAGCATATAGACCAACACCGATCTGTGACATAAGCGCGATGCGGTGGCACTCCTGTCGCCAGGCTGGGCCGGTTGGGGGTGAAAACTAGGCTTTAGCGCCCATAGGAATACATGGACCCTAAAAGTTTCAAAGCAATTTTCTAATTTCTTGGCGCAACTATGATCTCGTTATTCGGTACAGAGCAACCATGAACATCCTAGAATAGATCACGAAAGTATGAAATCTCATTAACGAGGCGAAGTATTTTTAAAATACTGGGAAACGTATGCGGGTGCGAGTTGGGAGGGCGACCCATAGAAACACATGCAAACACAACTTACCGGAACATTTTACTCGGTTCAGCAGCTTTGAACCCTTCTCTTTTTTTTTTTTTTTTTGGTGAACGTCTTGTATCACACCCCGACATCATGTTGAATGGCATACTATATTCCCTTGCAAGTACTGCAAGTCTGACGACTTGCGGGACCGTTCACAGCACGATAAACTGACCGCGCACAGTTGCAGACGGCAATGCACCACCGGCGCTGTGGCTAGCAGACGCTCCGGAGCTGGAGGCGGCCGCGGTGGGTATCGCCAGCTGCGCTGTCGTCTGCTGCAATGCGCGACTCCTGTTCGGTCCGTATTGTCGTACGGCGTTTGACAACTGCCTTTTAAATGTAATTCTGTCTAGGATGTATCACTTGAGGACAGTATTATCAAGCTAATTTACTCCATGCGGCAGCATATCCGACTGTAAACAAAACTACGTGATTCGCTACATGAGCATTAGGGGGTGTCTGAATTCACCACATAGATTTTTCGAAGAGTTTTAAAAGTAGACCACCTCCACAATGACGCAACACACTTTTTCAAAGCGCTGGCCAATGTTTAACGACCAGCCACCACTTCTAGTGCTCTGCGAAACGAGAGAAATGTTGCGGTAAGTTGCGTTTACTTGTGTTTTTATGGGTCACTCTCCCAACTCGCACCCCCATACTTTTCGAGGTGTTTTAAAAATACTTCGCCTCGGTCATGAGATTTCACACTTTCACGATGTTCACGGTTACTCTGCACCGAATAAGGACTCATGGGTGTCTCGTGAAATTAAAGAACTGCTTAGAAATATTTCGGTTCCATGTATCCCTATGGGCGCTATTCCTGTTTTTCACCCCCAATCGGTTGCGACGCCGCGAGCGCCCCCTTTGTTTGTCAACACGGTGTTAGTCTATATATGTTGTTGTTGTTGTTGTGGCTGTAGGAAAAAGGGAAAGAAATGCACGGGCCTGCCACTGCCTCTGTAGCTGAGCCACCTTCGCTGCCTCGTGCGGACAGGAGAAAATAGAGAAGGAAGAAAAAGAAGAGGGGCAGAAAGACGCGCGCCGCAACAGCCGTCGTCCACCACCGAAGCGGTGGCGGGCGCAACGACGGCCCACAACAGATAAACATTCGGTGGCAGACCAGCCCCCCCCCCCCTCCCCCCAAGCGGCGGTGACCCACCTGTCCCAGCCCCATCAGGGCCAGAAGCAGCCACCCTCCTTGGTCTATATAATAGGGTTTCGAGTATAACGCTAGCGCTACCGCACGGTCTTTTGTCGAAAGAGTCCGGGAATCTCAATGCTGTGGAGACAGGCGCGACTCTGCAGCCACTGCTCTCCTGAAGGCACTGAAGACGTGCGAACTCTCCCTGTTTGGCTCATACGGGGCGCTACCATAAAATGAAGATGGCGGCTCCCAGGCATCCAAACTTAAAACCCCAATAAAATATCGTCTTGCTACCGCTCATGGTGTTAGGGGAGCCCATTTGTGTGCCCAGGGCTCCATACTAATTTTTATTTGGAATACTGCTAACCCTTTCAGAAGGGTTGCAGAACCGTTCACGTGCGTAACAACTGCATAGCAACGCTATAACAGTTAGCCAAGCACGGTCCTGACAGGTGCCTATATATTGCCACGAACCTCTGTAATCTTTTTATCTGCCAACGACCAATGGCACGCAGCCTCAATTTATTCGCAGCGGCTCTTTGTCGCCGAGACGCGGCTAGTCACTTTAAAGTGTGAGCTCTATACTTTTCGCACTGCAACTCCCAAAGCGTTTGATTTTGAGCCGAGATTACGCTGTAGTGGTTGGGCTCCGAAAAATTTTCGACTATCTCCCAATCAAAAAAAAAAAAATCAATGGGTCCAACTGGGAAGACCAGTCAGATTGAATTGGTTCTGCCAATCCCAAATGGTTTGTCCAATGGGTACTGTCCAACCCAACAGGTTTCTTCACTCCCAATTGGGAAGCGCAGTTTGTTTCTTCACTCCAAATTGGGACGCCCAGTTGGTTTTGTGACTCCCAATTGGGAATGAAGAAACCATTAGGGCGTCGCAATTGGGACTGAAGAAACCAACGGGGCATCCCAATTGGGATTGAATAAACCCATAGTGCTAATGGGAAACCCAACAGGTTACTTCAATCCCAATTGGGAATTCTTCGCTCCCAATTTGGACGCCCATTTGAAACGAACTGGGCTTCCAATTGGTTCTAATTGGTCCTAATCAAACATTCCCAATTGGGAAAGTCAAGTCAGTGATATCCTTGACTGAGATGTGCACAGATATACATACCTCTATAAAGAGACAACAGTGAAAATTTTAAGTTCTTATAAAAAGTATATGCCGCTTAATCTTATTAATTATATCGTGTTCACTGTGAGTGCAGGCATAATTAAATAAGTTAAGTCTGAATAACAAAGATGTGTCACTGGTCCCAGCAGCACTGTTCAAAGAATGGAGTATACAAGTCTGCAACCTGTGGATATAAACATTGAATCTGTGTTAGTTCCGTGTGTGTAATGCTTGCTTGTCTCTCACAATTTCTGTAAAAAATTGTAATTTCATTCCACTTGTATAAAAATTGGCTCCCCTAAAACTTCTGGACAGAAAACATTGAAATTGCATCTCCGTTCTTTTTTTCTTTTTCAAGCTATGTGAGTTCAAACCATTTGGGCTAAATGGGTATGCCATTTGAGTTCAATTGGTGAACCATTTGGTCTTAATAGGTGACCATTTATTTCCTATTGGGAGCACCAATTCACATCAAATGGTCAGGCCCAATGGGTGGCGAAAACACAATTGGTTTTTGACCAATTCATTTCGATTGTGAAATTCCCAAGTGGACCCATTGAATTTTTTTCACTGGGCTTGACTCAAGGTCAGTCGCGCTTTTCTTCTGGTTGTTGTTGCGACTGAAGGAAGAAAGAAAAGAAAACGCACGGGCCTGCTACTGGCTGAGTGAGTGAAAAACTTTATTGAGTAAAGATAATGGGAGGGCAACGTTTATACAGGGTCTGGAATATTTGGGGGCTGGGATTTAAAAAATTCCTATGCAAAATCTACTAACCCATTCGAGCTGAAATAACGTTCACAAAGTAGCAAAATACAGTCTACGTTATCTGATAAGTGATTCAACATCGGTACTTGCCTAGATTTATCGAAATCGAGAAAAAACTGCTCTCGGTGGCGTGCACAATTTTCGCAGAAGAGAGTCGAAAAGCTATTTTAACATGATGCGTCATCTGTCGAGCAGTGAGACAAGCTCCGTCCCGGCCGTTGGCGCGCTTGCCTCGCTGCCCGACAGATGACGCACCATGTTAAAATAGCTTTTCGACTCTCTTCTGCGAAAATTGTGCACGCCGCCGAGAGCAGTTTTTTCTCGATTTCGGAAAATCTAGGCAAGTACCGATGTTGAATCACTTATCAGATAACGTAGACGATATTTTGCTACTTTGTGAACGTTATTTCAGCTCGAATGGTGTAGTAGATTTTGCATAGGAATTTTTAAAATTACAGCCCCCAAATATTCAAGACCCTGTATAGGGTTTTGAATATTTGGCGGCTGGGATTTAAAACATTCCTATGCAAAATCTACTACACCATTCGAGCTGAAATAACGTTCACAAAGTAGCAAAATATCGTCTACGTTATCTGATAAGTGATTCAACACCGGTACTTGCCTAGATTTTCCGAAATCGAGAAAAAACTGCTCTCAAAGGCGTGCACAATTTTCGCAGAAGAGAGTCGAAAAGCTATCTTGACATGGTGCGTCATCTGTCGGGCAGCGAGGCAAGCGCGCCAACGGCCAGGATGGAGCTTGTCTCAATGCTCGACAGATGACGCATCGTGTCAAAATAGCTTTTCGACTTTCTTCTGCGAAAATTGTGCACGCCACTGAGAGCAGTTTTTTCTCGATTTCGGAAAATCTAGGCAAGTACCGATGTTGAATCACTTATCAGATAACGTAGACGATATTTTGCTACTTTGAGAACGTTATTTCAGCTCGAATGGGGTAGTATATTTTGCATAGGAATTTTTTAAATCCCAGCCCTCAAATATTCAAGACCCTGTAGATCATTTTCAGTTCCGTATCTACTCGGCGCGCCCGCAGGGAGCAGGCGGAGCAGGCGGCCCGACGCTGCTCCCGCCACCGCGGCGCTGCTCAACCTTTGCGCCAGGGAACAGCGTCGTCTGCTACAGAAGCGCCGCGCTCCACTCCGCTTCCCGAACAGCTGTGCTTTGTAGGTTTATGGACTTGGGTGACGTGACAATAAGGACGATTGCTGCTTAGAAAAAAATGGGCGTCTGCGATAATTATCGTTTCGGGCTGAACAGCCACTTTTTTGCGTGTGCATTTCAAAATAGAGAAGAAAGAAAAAAAAAAGAGGGAGAGAAAGACGTGCGTCACAACAGCTGTCATCCACCACCGAAATGTAGCGGGTGCAATGACAGCCTACAACAGATAAAAGTATGGTGGCAGGCTAGCCCCCGCCGCAAGCGGCAGTGACCTATCAGTCCCAACCCCGTAGGGCCAGGAGCAGCCACCCATCGCCTTGGGCGGAGAGGCGACTTAGTTTAGTGGAGAGGTTCGAAATTTTCAAGTTCTTCGCATTGCAACTCCCAAGGTCATTCACTTTGCGTTTGACCTTGACCTGAGATGCATAGTGGTTGGTATGAGTGAGTAAGGGAGAGAGAGAGAGAGAGAGACAGCGAGAGCAGTGTATAAACAATTTTACATTTGGTCTAGGTGCATCAACCCTTCCAGCTGCGCGGAGGAAGCGAAAAGAAATTTCTGAGCATTCCATTTTACGAGTGGCGAAATGCTGCGAACAGCCAATCTCGACGGCACGTGGCACCGCACCGAGCTTCTCAATGCATTTGTATACCAGAAAAAGACAGCTGTGCGCACGCGCGCACATACATACACGCGCGCGCGCGCACACACACACACACACACACACACATCAGACACCGAGAGTCATAGAGTTCCTTACACTAACTAGAGGGAAAGCTGAGGGCGCTGCACTTCAGCCACCATGGGCGCGCTAAGAATCATGGGCCGGTGTGCTACTTGTTGCGGGACAGTCGGTTTTTCTCGGGTACGTGGAGTGGCGTTACTGCGATGTTTCTTTTTCGTCATCATCATCATCTGAAGGTGCGTACATAGACCGCGAAAGCCATAGTAGCGAAGGCGCAAAAGCATCCGTCGCCAATAAATGGTTTCTGTTTCCCGAAATGCCACTAAAAACTTCCTTAGGTGATTGCACAACGATAAATATTTTCATAACATTTTTTTTATTTCAAAGTTTGCATATTAAGTGCGAAATATTGGTATTTGTGCTGCTCAAAACTAAGCCAATAGGAGAAAGAGCCATCGCTTATATTGGATAAATATCACACTGACATGCTGTTTCCCTCTCTCTTTACAATTTATAGTCACAATATTCATTCTTAGGACATTATTTACGGTATAACAACGTTTATCTTTGCATTAGTTTTGGCCAAAAGTTGTAGTTCTGCACTCGGTAGCTCACCGGCCCATGATGCTTTGAGCGCCCATGGTGGCTGAACTGGCCGTCTGGAAACTCCATGTAAACGCCCATAGACGGCAGCACAGCTTTCCCTCTAGGTAAGAGTAAGAAACTCTATGCCGAGAGTACCCTTGAATGCTTCGGACGCGGCGAGACACCCCCAACCCCCTCACTCACCATAGCGCAGGCCGTACACTGGCGAAGCTTGCAGACTCGGACTGCTCCATACCCTACACTTCTACATGCGTTCGATACCCATGGACCAGTTTTCATCATCATGCAGACTCTGCGGCAAACCAGGACACTTCCTACACATCATTATAAAATGCCTCACCTTTCCTCATCCCCCATCACCGAACGTCGCCGAGTCCTACTGGAAGTCTCTCATGAAGAGCCCTTTAAGTCAAGACCAACGGAAGATCATTTCTATGCAGTGCTACGTGCTCTTCAAGGACTTTCTTTTGCCTTATAAGGGTGCTTCCCATGTAGTAAAGGAGCACCTATAAGTGCCATGCAGGGGGCTTCGCCCCCCCCCCCCCCCCCCCTATTTGTTCCAATGGCAATAAATGTTTATACCACCATCATCCTTTTTTGAGAGAAAGGTGGCTGCTCCTGGCCCTACGGCGCTGGGACGGTAGGTCAACGCCGCTTGCGGCGGGGGCTAGCCAGCCACTATTTTTATCTGTTGTAGGTAGTCATTGCACCCGCCAACGCTTCGGTGGTGGTGGGCACGCGTCTTTCTCTCCCTCTATTCTTTCTTTCTTGTCTATTTTTTGTCTTCTGTCAGCACGAGGCAGCGGAGGTGGCTCAGCTACAGAGCCAGTAGCAGGCCCGTGCATTTTCTTTTTTTTTTTTTCTTCCTAAAGCCGCAACAACAACCCTGTTTCGATGGAGTCGAAACGCCTCTCCGTGTGCTATGCGATGTCAGCGCACTTAAAGGTCCCCAATAGGTCGAAATTAAATCGATTATCTTTACATCCTCGCTACCTTGAGAGAGTTCGCAGAATTTGAAGTGGTAAGACGCCCGACTACTATGCCGGAATACCCGGGTTCGATCCCGACCTCGGCGGCTGCGTTTCGATGGAGGCAGAACAGAGGCGTCCGTGTGCTGTGCGATGTCAGCGTACGTTAAAGATTCCCAGGTGGTCGAAATTACTCCCTAGCCCTCCACTACGGCTTCTATTTCTCTCTATCCGCTTTCACTCCCACCTTCCTCCCTTCCCTTACGGCACAGTTCAGGCGTCCACAGAAACAAGTGTGACAGATACTGTGCCTTTCCCTTCCTGTGAACCAATTATTATTATTATTATTAATAGAGGGAAGGTACGCGCAGTGAGAGAAGAGGTATGGGGGGGGGGGGGGGGCACTATGTAGTGGTCTGAGTTGAAATATATAGTTTCTTGTATATGTAGCACCCTTTCGGTGCCCAAAGCTTTGGTGACACCTGTTGTGCTGTCATAAAGGTTCAATGTCTCTGGCTCAATGCCACGATGGTGCTGCAGGCCGTCTTCGCGTTTGATGCCCCCACAGGAGTGGGCTGCATCAAATGCGAAGACGACCTGCAGTGCCATCGTGGCATTGAGCCAAAGAGACATTCAACCTTCATGATAGCACAACAGGTGTCACTAAAGCTTTGGGCACCGAAAGGGTGCTACATATACAAGAAACTATATATTTCAACTCGTCAGTGCAGACCAATTAACTGTTTTTTAGAACACTACATAGTGCCCCCCCCTACCCCTTCTCTCCCTGCGCGTACAGTTAATTGGTCTGCAATGATGAGTTGAAATATATACTTTCTTGTAGTATATGTAGTGCCCTTTCGGTGCCCAAAGCTTTGGTGACACCTGTTGTGCTGTCATGAAGGTTCAACGCCTCTTTGTCTCAATGCCACGATGGCACTGCAGGCCGTCTTCGCGTTTGATGCAGCCCACTCCTGTGGGGGCATCGAGCGGCGGCCTCCTTTGTTATCCAGGTAAGGTCCCCCCACCTCGAACACACAAAACTCTATCCCAGACCCCACTTAGCCCGGTGGGAAGGGGGGAGGTGGGGGTGGGCTGCCGGAGGTGTTGAACGGATGATGGGCTGATGAGTTATGCGAGACTGGGGCGCGGCCCTTTTGGTGTCAAGTCCGCCCTCCCATGTCTGACAACGGTAGCCACCAGGATCATTGTGTGAGTACGTGATGTGAAAAGTTGTTGCCGCCGCCAGATGGTTGGATTGTTCGGCTGTGTCAGCGGCGCAAGTGAGCCGTTGTCTACTACCACTGGCGACGGTCGGCAAGCCGTTTGTTGACGATCCGGGCAGCAGGCCTGGCTGGGCTCGCGTTTGTTGTGAAGTCCAATTGCTGCAGCTAGAGGCGGAGGGGGCCGAAAAGAACTCGTATCCAAAGGGATCATGTCCTCTGCAGCGGCTAAAGATGTTGCTGTTGTACGAGAATGCAGCCACAGTCGTAGCTGTAGTCATGGGTGGCGGCAGAGATAAGGGTGGGTTGCTGCTACTGCAGGAGCTAGCCCTCGAGCGCCGTCAGCGCGGTGGTGGCGGGGCGGGAAGGTCTGCCAAACATTGGTCAGCTTGATCGAGCAGATCGGCAGGTATATTCAGTGCTCTCCTTACTACCGTTGCCCTCGGCCAAAGGGTCAAGGCAAAGAGTTCGGGGAAAGCCATGGGCATGGGGGCAAGCAGGCCGTCACCTGTGGCAAGCTGCCAAACAGCAGAGCCTTCGGCGGCGGCGGTACACCTCGGTACTGCACTGTCTCTCTAAAGGCAGATGATTTTAGAGGTGATATATAGAGGCGGCGGAGGCTCCACAGGTGTTGCTGGCTTGGATATGAATTGGCACGGGACCCGGGTATGAGAATAGGGTATAATAGCGCAGTGGAAGTGCGCATGTTCGTATAATTGCAGCACACCCAACCCATTCACTGCAGCATTCTGCGCGTGCGCACTGTCGCACCGCAATTACCATATCCCCCTTAACCAATGTCCCCCATTCTAAAACTCGCTAAAACGAAAAGAAAAAAGCGTGCGCAGTTGCTTAGGAGGGGTGGATAAGTGTAAATGCAAGTTGGTTTATATGAAAGTAAAGGAGCAGCGGTGCACACCTCATATATATGTCCCAGCTAACTTCTGCCAAGGGTTAAAAACAAATAATTGAGATAAGCCAGGAAAAACCGCAGCCAGCCTTGCGCACTACAGGCATTTGACTTTGAAGTCAGACCAGATGACATGGTCAAGTTGGAATGAACGTGGAAAGATGGAAGAGAATCGAGCATCATTAGCTAAGCTGTCTTGTGACGTCACGTCCACTGGCCTCGCACAAGTAGTTCACACTAAGGCCAGTCAGTATAGCTTAGCCTGTGACTGATCTTTAATTTTTGACCTAAACCTAACTAGTACTTCTAGCGAGTTTTCTAGTTTTGATAAATACTGTGCCATGGTCCATTTCAATCCCCCCTCAATTCACAATCTTCCTAATCAACCACAATACAACTTTCTACATGGTACTGCAACTTGATCTAATACAATCCCCTTTCTCTAAATAATTCAAAATTAAATTAAAGAGACCGAAAAACGTGGCGTGATATGGTCCGTAGGGTCACGAAGTCGAACACGACTGAACGACTGAACTGAACTGAACTGAGATAAACCACAACCCACTCTAATGCAACTTAATTGACTAAGATCCACATTTTCCACTCTTAATCCAACATACTCTAACTTAATCCAATTAAATCTAGCCTTAATGCAACATTATCCACCACAATTAACCCATAATCTTACTCTATCTGTCCGTAAATTAATCTAGTCCAAGTCCTATATCTAATTACTTTCATTCCAGACATCAAAACATGACTTGGGCATTGTAGCAGCATGACGTAGGTTTTCAGCTCCGGCGCGCCAAAATGATGAAGACCCAAAATTTCAGCGTACTTATTACACAACATAAAAATTACAACTGCATCCGTACACACCACATTGGACAAAATCAAGGTGGTGGCGTTGTGAATGTTCACGTGGCCCCAAACCCACTGTGCCCCCAACAAATAAAACCTATCAAATAAATAGGACCTCCAATTATTTTATCATGCATGGTAGGTTTCTTGGTATATATTATAACAGTCCTTTGTAACCCATGAAGAGAAATGTTATGTGGGGCTGCCCTTGCTCCATTCCCATCAAGTCTGCTCTGCTTCCCCTGGAGGGATTCAAAAATTTATGACCATCAATAGTAGCTAGATTATGTCCACAGTAAGACGGCAGAAAGACAGTGATCTGGTCCCAGCTGCCATATTGGTTATTACGAACACAATCAATTGGAAGTACACAATAGAGCTCTGGACAAGGCACAAGAGGCTTTGTCTCTGCTGTCACAGGTTTGCCAAGACTTTAAAATTGAATACATAACACCATTACAAAGGCAGTTTTAACCTCTTTTGTTCCTACCAGTGTGGTATCTTAGAGTGTACAAGTAAAATAACCCGAAGAAAGCAGCACAAAATAACTTTTATTGAAATTTTAACTGCAAAAGATTTGGTGTGCTGTAATCAGTATGCCTCAGTGAAGAATGAAACAAATCGTGTTCATGCCATCAACTTATTTGTGATGAAATCACCCAGTGCATGTGGCACAGTCTCAGTTCATGCAAAAATAGAGTAGTACAATCTAATTAATGGTTTTCAAATTCATGACATCATGAGCAACATCGTCCAGAGCACTGAGCCATACCAACGTCCTTGTTGTCTTGAGACTTTGTGCTGTAACAACATTTTTGAGTTGCATCACTCACGAAAAAGATCATAGATCGCTTTAAGCGTGCGAGATTTTCTGGAAGGTAGATTAGCCATTGATGGAAGAGGTGTTTTTTTCATTACCTAAATTTGAGCTCCTCACTTCTGCACATTTACACAAGTTTACTTACTCCTCAACAAATTTTAATTTACGTATTAAAAATTGATAAGCTTCACAATATGTACACTATTAAACATGCCATAGTACAACAATTGAATGTTAACCTTGCCCCCCCCCCCCAGGAAAAGTGGGGCCATCATAGGCTTACTCAGGACAAGGCATAAATTCCTCTACCACGTACGTCACTCCCTGCACGCTGTTTCTCGAGATGCTTCCCAGTAGGTCGGCGGCTCTCTGTCAGTATATTATTAAGACCACCTGACAAATGTCATTCCTGTGTTGCTACAAGAACATTTGCAACAAAACTGATGCCTTTAAATGTACTTGGTTCCCAAATCATTGCGCATAATTGCAGGACTAAAACAAAAACAAGAAAACCAGGTTCGAGCAATTCAGCAGTGTGACGGACTTACAAACTGAACACACATTTCCTTAAGCTTTCTTTTTTTTTCTACTGAAAAGAGGTCACATCACTCGCAACATCAGCAGTAGCTAGCACCAAGGCGGGGGTTCACTTACTTACACTTTACACCACTATTTGCACGTCCTCACAGGAGGTGACAAAAACACAATGCATAAAAGAAATGCTCAGATACCTAACTATAGCACTTTTCCTTTTATGCATCGAATATAACTTGTCAAACTTACCACACTAAGACCACGACATAACGTCTGGTACCCTTTTTGCAGTATAGGAAAGAAAGAAATGGTTAGATAACTTAGTAGGTTAAATTCTATGTATTGTATATTCTACACAATACATATTATACAGTCAAACCCATTTATAACAACACTAAGTGCCATGAAAATATTGTTATAACCAATAATAGTTATAACTGAGCTATGCCAAAACAACAAAGAAAACACAAGAAACTTGTGAAATTTTATTAAAGAGGAAGTAGCTTACACTTTTCACTTATTTGCAGGCAAAAATATATAATCAATCAGCTTAAATTTAATTTCACTGCTTGACACCAATATTGTTGATATCTCTCTGCAGGGCATCCACTGCTGCACAAAGCTGAGTAAAAGATTATTGCCATAAATGATGTTCCGCAGGGACTTCATCATTCTTAGAACTTTGTGATGTGGTTTGACTGGCATGGTCTCAGTGTTCAGGAGATTATATGCAGGTTATTTTACCATAAACCACATGGCAAAGTTGATGGTGCTATGACTGACCATTGCTATGTACAATACAGTATTGTTCAAAATGGTATTGTTATAAGTGGGCTTGATGGTACAACAATATAGATTCAATTAAACAAAAGTGGCAACTTTTCATCACACAATGCAATAAATTAGCCCAAAGTGCCTTGTAACAGGCTGCTTATTTGGAAACAAACACTATTTTGTTATTCATACAACACAGCGACTCTCATCACATCTGCAGAAAATCATGGCAATAAGCATAAGCGATTGCAAAAGAGGGCTGAATATATTCTGCACTTTGCTGACCAATAGCCGCTCACTCCCTGTTCGCAGGATGTTTCTCAAGTCAAGAATACGACATCCGAGCAACCTATTCATTTTAACACCACCGGACAACCTAGCAAAATATGGATGGGTTGTGGTCCCTCAAAAGCACTGTCCTTTTTCAAGCCTAGTCACCCTAGTGCATCGCAGCATCAGACCCTCTCCAGGGCCATGGCTTTCTCGAGAATCTCCTTCATGATGGGGTAGACAGGTGCGAACTCCTTGCCCTGCCGCTGTCGCACGGTCTGCACGTAGGACTCCATTGCACCCCTGTAAGCCAGGATGGAGTAAACAGGGAGAAAGTGGAAGGCAACCCAATAATGTCAGAAGGATTCATTTTGCTGTTTTCAGCCAGAATATAGAAAGAGCTAGAAAGTATGCACCAGGCTGCCCCAACTACTAAATCATGAGGCCCCTGTATACTTGCCACACCTAGCCTACATAGCGGAACAGGTACAGGTGAAGCTGCAAACACTGTCGTCTCTTTTGAACAGATGACCGCTTTACATTTGGACCAGTTAATGAGATATGAACTCAGATTGAAAGTATATCTTTGATAATTCATAGTGTGCACAACTAAGATGTCTTCAAGCATGTCAAGTCCCCCTTAAAATTTGACAATGAATGGGTAAAAGCCTGAAAAAGCCCTCAAATGCATACTAATTGAATGGAAAACTGCACAAGTGGCACCGAGAAACAACAAGCTTGAATACATACTTATAAGCAGAACCGGAAGACTCAATGATTCTCTTCCTTGAGGGCTGTTTCGTAAAAAACATTGAAACTCATACCTTTTCATAAGCCACTTCATAAAAGGATAAGTATTCATAGCTCCTGTTTGTAGCCATGAAGTTAAAGTAATGAAATTCAGAGAGTAGACAGTTATGGCCTCCTACTTAAAGTAATCTGCCATAGAGGAAGTGAGTGACCATAAAAATAATTTTCCGATGACACTTCTAAAATAGTGAGAGTATTCACACAGCCAAAAAGAGCAAAATGACTGATCTTCCATCATTCGTTATGCAAATTATTTCACTCACCGCACAAGAACAAGCCGCTCCTTCTCAGACGTATGTTCATCCAGCCACTTGGAGTACCTACTACGTGACCATGATGCAGCCTGCGATAAATGGGACGCAAATGTGGCAATATACAGCAGTGGATTTGCATAGTTACCAAGTTTGTTTTAGACTACTGCAACTACGAACACTACATTGACAAGATGCAAAAGAAGAAAAAAGATTAAAGAGACCGAAAAAGATAGGCTAGGGCTTAGAGCTGAATTTTTTAACTCCATTTTCACAAATTCACCATTTCCTGCATCATTTTCTTGTTCACTTTTCACTTGGCTTGGCTTAGATCTAGGGTCAGCACCAATCTGCTTGAGTGCCAAAGCAATCCAAGGCAAGGAGGAACTACAGTACAACCTCAATAAATTGAACTCGGTTAATTCGAAATCCCAGATAATTCGAAGGTTTTCTGCGGTCCCGTATTTTCCAATGTAAATTTGGCCGGATAATTCGAACAGGCGGCCTGCGCCAGCCCGGTTAATTCGAAAATTTGGACTGCTATGCGGCAATGCCTGATCCATGTTTCGCCGCAAACTCGGCGAAATGACGGCCCTACGGAGCCGCGAGGCAAAGCCACATAGTAATGGTGATGATTTATAGGCGAAGCGCCCCAGCCGGAGCACTCTCTGCACAAAAATCGGTCCACAGTGCGCCTCGCGCACCGCCGAAACACGCGCCTGCAGAGGAGAAGACGTGCTTCACTGCAACACGGCGGGCATACCGGTTTTTATCACGTGACCTCGCCCCCACTCCATCCCTTGGTGTGCTTCGCCCACTCTTCCCCCGTGCCTCCGACGCTGCAAGTACGCCACCACCACCGCCGCGCCGGTCTCACCTGCGCCATTTCTTTGTGTTGTGCGCTGTGGTTAGGGGTCGGCTACTGTGCCGTTTTTTTGGACGGGACTGTGCAGAAGTGCTAGCTTTGTGACCGTAGCAGTGCAGAAATGCCAAAGTACAAGGCTTTAACGCTGCAGCAGAAGTTCTGCTTGATCCAGGAAGCAGGCAAGAGCGCTTGTTCGAAGACCGAGTTGGCCAAAAGGCATGGCGTGCCCCTCTCGACATTGTCCACAATATTGAGCAACAAGTCAAAAATACTAGAGGCTTACGGCAAGACCTATTCTTCGAAGCGGTCACGAGTGCGGGCTCCCACGTATCAAGATGTGGAAGCTGCTCTGCTTCGCTGGCTGCAGAAAGCAAACGCTGCCCACCTTCCCGTCAATGGAACGCTACTGTGGGAGAAGGCCAACGACCTAGCTCAATGCGCTCTGCACAGAGGATGAGTCTAACGCAGTCGGCTTCGCCGAGTATATCAACATTGAGAGCGAAGGACAGACTGGCTACTCTGACTTGGAGAGTGAGATCACTGCTGGTACGAACATGCGCGATGACAGCGACGATAGCGACGACGACACCGACGAGCCTCCCCGAGCACCTGCTCTTGGTGAAGTTATCGGATCGCTGAACGTTATCCGCAGTTTTGTTGAGTGCCGCGGTGGAAGTTCAGAGATGTTTCGTCTATTTGACCAACTCGAGAGCATGACCTTAGGAGCCGCAAACTACCGGACGCGGCAAACCAGCATCTCTGATTACTTTCAGTAGTAATTCAAAATATGCCGAATAAAGGTAACACGTTCCTGCAACGAATTTTTTTGCCTAAGTCTTATTTCTTGGTGTGTTCGGTTAATTCGAAAACCCGCTTAATTCGAAGATTTCTCGCGGTCCCGATGACTTCGAATTAACGAGGTTGTACTGTACTATTACAATGGGCTACAGTGACACAGTGACTCAGGAACGGCTAACATTGAGGTAAAAGAAGGAAAGGTGGGAAGGGATACTAAAAAGACGGCATGCCATTAGAGAGGAAACGTGGATGAAGAAAAATTAAGTTTGTGCGCTTTCTTTGCCCTTGAAGCCCTGTTGCTTTTACCAGTGTACACAAAACACAAAAGAAACACAGAAAAAGTAGGTGTGGGTGGCATATGCATACAAATGTTATCTTGTTGTGCAAGGCAGGAAAATTAAGATGAACAAACAGGGGTGCGCAGATATCTGAGATTTGCTTCCGGCAAATTAAGTGATGTCAGACTCCTCTACATTACGAATCCAACCAGACAGACTTCCACCAAAACTTTTCATGCATAAGCGGTGGTGGTAAGCAAGGTGCACCACACAGAATGAAGCCTTGCCATAAGCGTGACAAGAAACAGAAATTAACAGTCACACCCTGTGGTACCTGCGTCATAATACAACGACTATGTTTACTTATAGCAACATATAAAATGAGAGCTTTATGATCTGGTAAATGTGTGGGCACAGGCTTGTGGACCTCAGTATGTAACATATTCCTCTTCTGTTCCGCCCGGAAGACATTTGCAAGCTGCATCCTCCCACATACACACAGTGTTCTGAACGTGCCAGGCTTCCTTAGCTGCACTCAAGTCTTTTTGCAATGTAACTAATGTGCCCCGTCGTCACCTGATGCTTTATCACCATAGAAGCTAGTAATACATGGTGTCACCAGAGGTACGCAAGAGCCATCTCTCAGAAACACAAGCATCAACAAAATCGATTTTCCCTTGTTTTCCCCCATTGTCTTTTCCTTTCCTTTCCATGTGTGTGTGTGTGAGTGACTGCCTACTTCCTCATTCGCTATTACATGGCCCCACATCCTTTGTACATCTACTATATGGCTCCCTCCCCATTCAAGGATGACAAAACCTATGAAATGAAGCTCAGAATTTACTAACAATTAACCACAGAGGTCTATCTGAAATGGCTTTAAAGCTGTTTCTAGCTTCTACATAGTAGCTCGCTTCATATGTTGCTGGTGGCAAAAGTTCAGCAAGGTAGCAGTCAGGCTCAACCTAATTCTTCTAAAACTCACTTAGAATAAAGCAGTTTAGAAAAAATGCTTTGTCAGAAAACAAAAGCTGAAGGAAGATGTAATGCAGGAATTAATAAAAAATAACTCCATAAACATCAAACTAAGTGTCAGTGTATGACACTAAACAGGCTACGTTATTGCCTAATATCAAATTTTTCTGTACACAGTGTTATAAGACAACAATAGGGTCTACTATCTTGACTTTGTGAACTATTGTCCTCTGCAGCTAGTAACAGTGACTACATGTTGAGAGCTGCATTCAGACAGCTATCTTGGATCTACATTAACAACAATTTCAATATGGCCAAAGTTAGCATTTTCCAGGGTATAGCAATGCACCGTGACTAGAAACAATGCACTTCTCACTTCAAGAACACACCTCGTAGGGCGACCGGAGTTCGGGTGGTGCCTTGGCAAACAGAAAGTGCAGCATCAACGAGTGGGGCACCACATCACCTAGCATGGGAGACTGGGACACATGCTGTGGGCTCTGGAAGAGCAGTGGACGCAGTGCCCGCAACACCTGCACCAACAAAGAACGCAGGCATCAGTAACCTCAACACGCAGATCGTTACACACACCCATACTGACATAACAAGAGCAGCCAGCGGGCATTTCGAAGACCTTTGAACCGATTGTCTATCGACTCAAAGGCCTTCGAACGCTGCCACACGGGCGTTTTAAATGGCCATTGAGTCGGTAGTCTATCGAGTCAACGGATCAGTTGAGAACTCTATTGAGGTCTTGAAGGCCTTCAAATGTCGCATAAGGTTGCTAGCGTTGACCCAAGGAGCACAATGTGCACTCTCATGCACAACGTATTTACGATTGAAAAACATGAACAATCGTTATTTTATATCTTTAATTTATGTGCGTAATAATATAAACATAGCATTGCTCTTTTTCAAGGCGAATTATTTTTGTACTCTCTACCACTGTAACCTGCACTGCCGAAAAAAGCAAACACAATGAAAACCACAGCTGTATGAATGTCAATGCATTACAAAAACAAAAAAACAAACAAAATTGCCTTTTAAAACAACTAAAAACCAGCAGTTACTAAAAAAAAGGTAACAGTTATATTTTATTTTGCATTGATAAAAAGATTTTAGTTCTCTAAGCAAAACCGAAAGCAACGATAGTGGCGCCACAAAAGTTTGCCGCCAAACACCAGAACTATTTCAACAGCCTTCGAGTTTTGCCGTGTAGCAGCGGCACAACTCCCAAGTTCAATCGTGATTGAAAATCTCGAAGGCTATCGACTCAATCGCCTTTGAAAATGACCATGTGACATGGGTATAACAATAATATAGAGAGCCCAAATACCTGAATAAAAATCAAATTCCAAAATGGCTTCATGTCGATATATATTTCACTATGGGCCTGTGTTCCCATTCCCATACAGCAACTGGCCGCTCTTTCAGATTCCGATAATTCGGACGCACAAAGCACTTTGAGCTTTACTAAGGAAGCATCACGCAAACATAATGACAACGACCAACATTTCGAACCCTGCAGAGTCCAAAAGGTCACGTTTTTGGACTGACTTCAATGGCATCAATACTGTAAGTAATCATTTTTTAGATCTACTACAAAAGCAAGCAAGTGCCGCTATCGCAGCCAACTGGCTTTTCACTACCACAAAATATGCCACCCAAAATTTAAATGGAGTCAATCAGATGAACTGGCTTGGATAGGCTTGGCTATTTGTTTTTCACTGTCAGCACTCAAGTCAATGGCATGCTTCTTGTTGCCACTTCTTGATGCCGATCAATAAAGAGCGGATGAGGCTAAGGTATGTGGTCAGATTAAAAATGGGACAGCAGTAACATCTGAATTATCTTAAGCAATGCCAACCATGGTGTTGGGCCAAAGAAAAAATTGTGGGGGGTGGGTGTGCAGTCAGGGGTGCTGGCTTCTTTCCGTGGGTACCCTCTTGGTCTTTGCAACCACTGTTGCCCACAGGAACAGACTCTGTTCTCACTTCTGCACAGGGCATGCACTGCCGTGCGACCTGCAGATGTGTTGCAGTCCAAGATCAATATTGAACATATTGAGGCTAGGACAGCCATTCTCTCTTAAAACTTTTTTACTTCTCTTTTGAAAGCACTCATAGTACTCAGAACACTACCAAAAAAATTTTATGCCGACATCAATGGGAATATTTTCATGCATTACCACATTCAAAGAGTGCAATGGGCATGTCTGAGCGCCTAAGAGCAGACAGCCTACTCTACTCTAAACTTTTCATCACCAGCTGCAGGTTCAGCCACGCTCATAAAGAAAAGTATTGGCCCCATCAGCGAAGAGTACTGATTCATAAATGTCATGAACAGTGCAAAGGAAACAATTAGTTCGATACTCTCGATCATTGTAATAGGTCCATAAAAAGAAATACCTACAGTGACCCCCTAAACTTAGTTTTGTATCAGCATTTCGACAATGTTATGCAGCACTAGCATAGGGGCTTGTCTTTTCTCACTGATTCCATCACAAGAAAAAGCCGGACCTCCAAACCACTCGTCTAAATTCTAGAATACCCGAAAAAGCTTCTTGGAATAGCCTTTCTATTTGAGGCATCTGCTCTGTCACCCGAGTTTATGGCTATGAATATGAATATGGGGGTACACGCAGTGGCGAGCAGTGGCAGGAGTGCACGCTGCCCTGGCTGCAAAGCTGGTTATGAGGGACAACACCGACGGCAACGCGAAAAGCAGGGACACAGAAACGGGCACCAAAGAGCTGTGCTCTAAAAAAAATCAGAAAGTCCATGGCGTATTTTCAGTACATGATGCCTTAAATGGTGCTGAGAAACCCTCCTCATTACAGCTGAATACCATAGTGATGTTCAGTTAAATAGGGAAAGAATACTTAGAGATAACAAACAGTAGCTGAACTCCTCTCTGTAAAGAACAAACAAAATTCTATCTATCAAAGTGTACACTAGAACAAATATTTAAACTGCCCACTTATCAACAAGCAAAGGGCTCAGGACTCCTATTAATGCCTTACTGCTAAAAGAAAATATAGTCCAAAGTACTGCAGCACAGCTTCCATCATTACATATTGCAATAAGACTTACACAGTTGTCAAACTCTGGAATCAACCCACTTTCAAGTAAGATAACTGTCATGCTGACAAGTACAGCTGGGCAACCTTCAACAATGTCAGGCTTCGTTTGCCAGCACATGAGACAGGTCGAAGCCTGAACCACAAGCACTGACAGGATATGTAGGCCACAATTCAGCCCATGAAAAGAAGCAGACTGTGTGCAGTTCAAAGCTATTTTTTTTTCCTTTTGTGCGCTAGAAATACACAAGCTGACAGGACTTTTGAGTGAGGTATAGCACTTATCTTTAGCCAAGTAGCTAAAGAAGAAAAAAAAGCCAAGCACGTCTAGCGAAATAAATTAAGCCCCTCCAGAGTTGAAAAAAAGAAAAAAGATGACAATACAATTAGCCACCTAGGCCTCTCTCTCTCTACCTCTAACCTCTAGGCCTTAAGAGGACAAAGATGCAAAGACTCCTGTAAACCACTGAATAAGCTCAAGGCAACCAGCCCAGCCATTAACAGAAAAATTCAGTACTATGCAAATCAACAGCAGCGGTGTGCACAAAGAATTAGCAGTGCATGCCAAAACCTTGTATGGTCGTCCTAGGTCGGCCAGCGGTTGCCCCAGGGGTGCCAGCGCCATCTCCATGTGGGCAAAGTCAGCAGCCAGCCGCATCTTCCCTCCCTCGGCAAGAGGACGCACCAGGCTGGCGTGTCGAACCAGAAGCTCAAGGGCACGTGACGCCAGCTCCCGCACCCTGCGGTGGATTCCATTCGCCTACACGTCACAGCTCCCGGACACCAATGCATCCATTCGTCATTGATATCTGCTCGCACCTCAGATCAGCCAGCCGTAAACCAATGCCACTCACTTTGCTACAAAGCTGTTAGTTACGCAAAAACTGACCTACCTCCAAGGGCTTAAAAAATGTATGCTACACAACTGCTGCCAAGGCGACTCTCAAATGTGGTGCCATCCCTATGATGTAACGTGCATGCACAAACAAAGGCAAGGGGACTCCCTGGTCAGCTACGACGTGAATTTTACCTTAAATGTGAGTGCTATAGATGTTTGCTGCTGCCCTCTGAGAGAAGAGTTCCTTCCCAGGTAACACAATTAATCAAGAACAAAAACAGAACTGTCCAGAGTAAAGGCACCTCAGTGTGACAAAGGGAGGCAAGACAGCATTACTTTCTTTCACCGCTGCAAAAATTAACATATTAGATACAGTTACGGTACTTCAAAGTAAAATGTAAAAGACACAATATTTTTGATATCCAATAGCTGCTAGTTGTATAACAGTCAATCAAACAGCAAGAAGTTTCAAGAAAGCAGAACTATGTGAAACCAAAAATGCTGTGTGGGTTATGACAGGAACCAATGAAAGCAAATTCATCTATGATAGAGGCAGGCATTTGCTGCATTGAGTAAAATTCGACAAAAAAATTAGTGACAGCAGAGCGGTGCCCAGCAGTAGCCTATGAATAAAGGATGACATAATATCTGTAAAAACAGATCAGTCTAAAGCAACACACTGTGTATCAGCATCTTAAATATATATATATATATATATTATATAATAAATCAAACAAAAAATTATCATTTAAGAAGTGTTAGAGGAGGTTCCATGGAAAAAAAAAAGATATATGCAGTCCCACATATTTCTCCCATCTTTGCATTTATTAGGAAACCATGCAGTTGCATGAAAAGATCTACCATACAAAAGTACGGATTGATATCAGGTGCACAAAGAGAAAAAATACCTCGAACCACCAATAAATAACATTCGCATGCCCGCAGCAAAGGCTGGTAATTACAAGAACAAAACAATACCCCAAAAAAGTTGATGTCATTGAGATATTTTTCAATGCAATGCCCTCCATTCAAAGTTCTAGTTGCAGACACGTCGTCGGTAAATGCGACAAAAACAAGTGCAAGAAGAAAGGCTCTGCCACCAATTGCCTCCGCTTACCCCTGCGTGACAGCTGGTGCAGGCGGCCATGCGGAGAAGAAGTCGGTCTGGCAATGGGCGAGAAACTGCTGCAATTCCCGCATGTACAGAGAGCAGGGGGCATCAGGGGCAGCCATGCGGTCCACAGCAGGCCTGCGAAAGCAAGAAGAAGCCAGCCTACTATCAGCATGCAATGTATGACCGTCCGAGGATGCACAAACAGTCATGCACAAAAAACAAGAAAACTGACAAACACCGCCGGCAGTCGTTAAACAAAACCTTGCAGCTTGCAGTTGGTCCCCATTTTATGGGCTTCAGCGTAATCAGAAACACCATCATGTGCTGACATCACATTCTGAAAGTGATGCTGGAAGCGTCCAAGTAAGTGAACTGTGAAATCAGTGTTCAGGCACAACATAGCACGCTGAAACAGAAATGCAGCGCTATGTCCTTGGCGTATCTAAAAAGATACTATAAGATGCTTCAAAATAAGTTAAACCTCAATATAACAAAGCCGGTCAAATCCACAATTTACTTCGTAAAATTGAAATTTTGCAATATTGAAATTTGTCTCCTGCTATGGAGATAACACTCTAAAACATTTTATGTATAATTAAGAGAGAAGGCCTTTAATTGTGGGTGGAAGTGGACATTACGGGAGTGAATGGGACGCTGTGCCCGTATAGTTTTGGTTTCAGCATTGTCGTCGCCCTTCTGAACTATGAATCCTCGAACATGTTGTTGATTTGGGAGTGCGTTCGGATGCCACTGCGATCACGTGGGACAAAGCAAGGGTTTAGTTTGGTTTGTGTGGTTTGATGTCACAAAGTGACCCAGGCTATGAGAGATGCCGTAGTAGAGGACTCCGGAAATTTTGATCACCTGGGATTCTTTAACGTGCACTGACATCGCACAGCACACGGGCGCCTAGCTTTTCGCCTCCATCGAAAAGCGACCGCCGAGGCCGGGATTCAATCTCGCATATTTGGGAACAGCAGTCGAGCGCTGTAACCACTGCTCTACCCCGGCGGGGCACAGAGCAAGGGAAACGAAGGCGGCGGCAGGCCATGCCAGCTTTTCTATCTCACTTTCTCTATGCAGTGACAGCTAGCTGGAACAGTGCCCTCCATCATACCAGATGAACTGAAACCCACTTCGCAGCGCACATCGTGGCTTTGCATATCTAGTGCAAGAATACGCACATCTCACGTACACACAGCATCTGAATGAGAATTGAGGTTAAGGTGGACGGGTGTGCCTACCTTTCCAGTTCTCTTACCAAGCTCTGTCATAAATAAACCGAATTATATTAGCACGGTTTCCTTTAAGTATAGGTGGCCCAATTCTACATCAGTTTCAGGCAAGATTGTGACATATTACGAGAGCAGTGTCTGATCTCCCTGGCAATGCGTTTTGCAGACGCTTGGGCCACTCTGTGGTTACCCATGACACCACGTTCACGAACCTCACCCAAACTACCCTAGATGGCACAGCAGGCGACATACTCCCCCTTCCCCTCACATTTACACTCTCTTCAGCTGCCTTCCAAGCAGCGCCCACCTTCACGTTTGCGTTCGAGTGCATGCTTCAGTATGTGCCCTGCTGAAGCTTCGAGCTCACGGCACAATTCTTTGACGGGTTCATTTCGAGCCCACAATGAAATTTCGCTACACTGAAAGTGCATTAGCTTTACTTCATTATATTGAAGCCAAAAATACATGGTGCTCTGCGGACCCCAAGTTGGGAAAACCAAAATAATTTGTTGCATTGAGGATTTCATTATACTGAAGTTTATTACATTCAGGCTTAATGAAGTTGCTAACAACGCATTGCCTCACATAGTTTCTTATTACAGTCTAACCTCAATATATTGAACTCAAAAGGAATGGCGAAATAGTTTGATATCTCAATAACTGAATGTATAAGAAAAGGCAATAGCCTACAGGCAACCTTATCTGTCCCCTGGAATAAGGAATACATACACCGCACCCATGCTAGTGGCGCAACTTGTAGTGATGTTTAGCTCATTAAAATTAAAATACAGTTGGTTTCCACAAAGCTTTTGGCAGAGAATCGAATGAAGCATACTAAGAGAGGAGCACCGCTAGGCTTTAGTTAGTTTGATTGGCTTCCCTGCATGACACCAATCTGGCATGAAGAATTAGTACAATGTGTCGAAGACCACCTCAAGCACACCGCATATCCTCCTTGTCACACGATTTTACAGCGCTAGCACGCAACCATGGTAACCAGCAGGTGACCAAGGCTGTGCAGCCAACCTGTGTCCGCATGAAAAAAGTAGCCAAAAAGCGCCGTTAGGAAAAATGCTCCTAGCAAGAAAGCGGCTGCAGCTTGATATAGGAAACCCAAGCTCAAGTATCGATGCGTTACTTCAGCGTTACGCCTCCCTTGGAGGCGAACCATCGAGGCTACTAGGGAGGAGCGCGACGGGCACTGCCGGCCAGACAGTGGAAGCAGTGGCAGCACGCGCGCGTACGTGCCCCTCAGTTCGAGTAGGAGAGGAGCAGCGCCGAGCACACACATCCCCTCTCAGTGGATGCATGCCTTTGTACTGTACTGTGATAGTCAGCACTTCAGCCATCGACATGCACCAGTGCGTTGTGCGACGAAGACAAAGAAGAAGTACGCTGGGCTCGCCGTTGCAAGGTCATCTCCTCACAGCTCTCCATCTGAGCGTCAATAAACGCCCTATTACAATTGGCGGAGGTGCCGGAAACGATCCCATCCAAACTGGAACTGCGAAGCCGTACACTTCCCTCTACGACCGCCATGCAAGATGAGTCCACTTCGACGCTGCCGGCCGTTCCACCCACGATCATGTGTTCTGGCGTCGTGCGCCAGCGTGACCCTTGCCTCTTCAGTGGCACGGCCGACCAAGATGTCGACGACTGGCTGTCATCGTATGAAAGAGTAAGCAGCTACAACAAGTGGGATGACTCGTACAAGCTCAGTAACGTCATATTCTATCTGACGGACGTGGCGAACCTCTGGTTTCGCAACCATGAGGCTGACCTGTCATCTTGGTCGGAATTTAAAAAGAATTTCGCGGAAGTGTTCGACCACCCGGCAGTGCGTAAGCTTCGTGCCGAACAACGTTTACACGATCGTGTTCAGCGCGCTGATGAGACCTTTACCAGCTACATAGAAGACATCGTTGATCTCTGCAAACGAGTCGACCCGGCCATGCCGGAAGCGAACAAAATCCGCTACATCCTCGAGGGCATTACTGAGGACGCCTTCCAGATGCTGGCAGCGAAAGATCCCACCAGCGTTAGTGAAATCGTGAAGCTTTGCCAGAGCTACGACGAGCTCCGCAAGCGGCGCGCTTCTAGGCGCCGCTCGAGTGTATGCGACGAAGGCGTATCCGCATTAGCCCTGGGTGGTTCGCCAACTTCTGAAGGGAGCCCGCTGAATCAACAGATCACAGATTTTATTCGTGAAGAGGTCGCACGTCAACTCTCACTCCTTCCCCATTTTCAAGACTCGGGCCACCTCGTTCCTGAACTGGCTCCATCTTTGGCCCCTGCTATACGCCGTGTCGTGCAAGAACACGTCGCTGATGTCTTGCCGTCCAATCCCGTGCTGCCACCTGTGACGGCACCTCTCACGTATGCCCAAGTAACGGCTAGGCCACCACCTTCGCCCACGTCTGGCTCCTATGTGCATGCCCCTGCCTACCGTTCACCGCCGCATGCTGAGCCTTCGTTCCAAGCCCCACCCTCAAGGTTCCGCCCACATCCTATGAAACCTTGGCGTACTACAGACAACCTTCCGATTTGCTATGCCTGCGGTCGGCCGGGCCATGTTGCACGCCTTTGTCGCCAGCGCCTCCAACCTTCACAGCCTGACATTTGACTTTACCCGTACGATACCGACTCACGCTCGCAAATGATTTCGCCCGGTTCTCAATTTGTCTCACAAGATCGCCAAACCTATGCCACTCGTCGATCACATTCTCCTCGGCGCCGATCGCTTTCTCCAATGCTGCGACGTCCTACCAGCACCGTTGAGGGAAACTAACAGTCGCAGTTCCGGGGGCAAGAACTGCGCTTGTTTCGAATTCCTCAAGTCCTCCGTCTCGTCCCGCTAATGTTATCAAAGTTTCTGTAGAAGGCGCCACAGTTCTCGCTCTCGTCGATACCGGTGCAGCCGTCTCCGTCATCAGTGAAGCGCTCTGCCGTCGAATTCGCAAAGTGACCACTCCGATTTCCGACTTTTCGCTCCGCACCGCCTCATCACAGCACATTCAACCCTCCGCATCTTGCACAGCCCGTGTGCTCATTCAAGACGTCTTGTACCCCATCGAGTTTATTGTTCTGCCGAACTGCTCGCATGATATCATCCTCGGATACGATTTTCTATCGACTCATCAGGCCGTTATTGACTGTGTTCGCGCGCAAATTGCCTTCGCCCCCCTCTGTGATGCCCCCTTCTGTGATACCCCTCCCCGCACTGCAAAACTTCTCGTCGCCCATGACACCGACATTCCTCCGTTTTCTGCTGCCCTTGTACCACTGTCTTGTGAGTGTGTAACTCCTTTGACTGCGATTTTTACACCTTCCGAAGCCGCCTCCCGTCATCCCTGCCTCCTTTTTCCGTTCGCAGTTCTCGAAATTCAAGACGGCGAGACTGCACTTTACGCCTCGAACCCATTTTCTTGCCCAGCAGTCCTGCTCCGTGGCGAATGCATTGGACGTCTTGAAGAGCTTGATCCCGGTCATATCACCACTCTTGCTGACTCAACCCCCTCCTTCGACGTTAGTCTGTGCTCTTGCGATGTTGCGACCGCTTCGACGCCCTCCGACGTTTTCCAACATGTTATTGATGCTGATCTTCCACTTGCGCAACGTGATAAACTTGTCGCCCTCTTGCAGAACTTCGCTTCTTCATTCGACCTTCCTCAAACTGACTTGGGCCGCACGTCTGTCGTAGAGCACACCATCGACACCGGTAAAACCGCACCTTTGCGCCAGCGCCCCTATCGCGTGTCGGCTTCGGAGCACTAAGTAATTGCTGATCATGTGGATGACATGCTCCGTCGTAGTGTCATTCAGCCATCCCACATTCCCTGGGCGTCTCCAGTTGTGTTGGTACCTAAGAAAGATGGCTCCTTCCGGTTTTGTGTCGACTACCGCCGGCTCAACAAGATCACGCGCAAGGACGTCTATCCTCTGCCACGCATCGATGACGCACTGAACTGCTTGCAGGGCGCCGAGTTTTTCTCCTCATTGGATTTACGATCTGGCTACTGGCAGGTGCCAATGTATGACGCTGGCCGCTCTAAAACTGCCTTCATCACACCAGATGGATTATATGAATTCAACGTCATGCCCTTTGGGCTTTGCAACGCCCCGGCCACATTTGAACGCCTCATGGACACTGTGCTTCGTGGATTCAAGTGGCGAACCTGTCTTTGCTATCTCGATGATATCGTAGTCTTTTCTACCGATTTTCAATCCCACCTGCTCCGATTGAAGGACGTTCTCACTTGTCTCGCTACCACCGGCCTCCAACTGAATCTGAAGAAGTGCCGCTTTGCTGCTTGCCGACTAACTATTCTAGGTCATGTCGTTTCTAAGGATGGCATTCTTCCCAATCCCACCAAACTTCGTGCAGTTGCCGAATTCCCACGCCCAAAATCACTGAAGCAGCTACGAAGTTTCATCGGCCTGTGCTCCTACTTTCGCCGCTTCATCTTAAATTTCACCTCTATTATTGCTCCTCTCATCTAGCTCCTCTCCGGCAGCTCCGACCTCTCTGCATGGACACCTGCTTGTGATGACGCCTTCAACACATTACGCTGTCTTTTGGTTTCGCCTCCCATCCTCCGCCACTTCGACCCGAATGCGCCAACTGAGATTCACACTGACGCTAGCAGTATTGGGATAGGCGCCGTTCTCACCCAACACAAACCTGGTATCCGAGACTATGTGGTGGCGTACGCAAGCCGCACCTTGACCAAGGCAGAGTCCAATTATTCTGTTACGGAAAGAGAATGCTTGGCCATTATTTGGGCCATCGGCAAATTCCGTCCGTATGTCTATGGCCGACCATTTTATGTGGTCACTGATCATCATGCTCTGTGCTGGCCGGCGTCCCTCAAGGACCCGTCCGGCCGCATTGCTCGCTGGGCTCTTCGCCTCCAAGAGTATAACATTCGTGTCATATATCGCTCAGGCCTCAAGCATACTGACGCGGACGCTCTTTTGCGCTCACCGCTGTCTCCCTCTTCGTTGTCTGATGAGATCTGCGCCTACGATTTGTCTTCGCTTGCCACTATCGACATGGCCACGGAACAGCGGCGCGACCCGTGGATATCTACACTTCTGGACTTTCTTTCAAGTCACTCTCCAGGTCGTTTGCCTAGGGCGCTTGCCCGCCAAGCTCACCATTTTTCAATTCGTGACGGGCTGCTCTATCGTCGCAATTATCTTCACGATGGAAGGAAGTGGCTTTTAGTCATCCCCCGTCATCTCCGCGCCGAAATTTGTGCTGCTTTCCATACTGATCCCCAGTGCGCCCACGGCGGAGTGTTGAAAACCTACACGCGCTTGCGTCTACGCTTCTTCTAGCGTGGAATGTACCGCTTTGTCTGCCATTTTGTCCGCTCTTGCCAGTCTTGCCAACGCCAAAAAACTCCTCTCAAGTCTCCTGCCTCGTTGCAGCTGTTGCCCTGTCCTGCCCGTCCGTTTGATCGTGTCGGCATAGATCTATACGGTCCCCTTCCTACAACTTCAGCTGGCAACCGCTGGATTATCGTGGCAGTGGATCATCTGACCCGCTACACTGAGACATCATCATTGCCCTCTGCTTCCGCACGCGACATGGCTGCCTTTATTCTGAAAAACCTGGTTCTTCGCCATGGTGCCCCTCGCGAACTGCTCAGTGACCGCGGACGCGTTTTCTTATCAGACGCTCTTGAGGCTCTCCTGAAAGAATGCCGCATCATACACCGCACTGCTACCTCGTACCACCCTCAGACATATGGACTGACAGAACGTTTCAACCGCACTCTCGGTGACATGCAGGCTATGTACGTGAACACCGACCATTCCAATTGGGACCAAGTTCTACCATTTGTAACTTACGCATAAAACACCGCGACACAGACCACTACTGGATTCTATCCATTCTTTCTTCTTTACGGGCGCGAACCACCCTGTACTATGGACACACTTTTTCCCTACCGTCCTGACGTTTCCGAATCTTCCCCGCTATCCGATGCCGTCACGTACGCAGAAGAATGCAGTCAGCTCGCCCGCTCTCTCACAACAGAAAATCAGTGGCAACAAAAATACCTCCGTGATACCGGCGAAGCTTCGTCATATCTCCCGAACTCTCTGGTGTGGCTCTGGGTGCCCTCCACAACCCCTGGCCTTTCAAAGAAGCTTCTTGCTCGCTACCACGGGCCATATAGGGTCCTCCAGCAAACATCTGCAGTCAACTACGTAGTTGAGCCCGTCACGCCCTCTGCGGACTTGCGTCGCCGTGGCCGTGAAACAGTTCACGTGAACCGATTGAAGCCATTCTATGACCCCGCTGTGCTTTCCGCGCCATAAGTCGCCAGGATGGCTCCTTTTTTTTTACCCGGGAGGAAAATGTACTGTGATAGTCAGCACTTCAGCCATCGACATGCACCAGTGCGTTGTGCGACGAAGACAAAGAAGAAGTACGCTGGGCTCGCCGTTGCAAGGTCATCTCCTCACAGCTCTCCATCTGAGCGTCAATAAATGCCCTATTACAGTACGAAGAGATAAAAAGATTTGATTCAGTGGGTTTGCTTTCAAGAATACTGGTCTGTTATGAAGGTTAAGGTGAACGGGATAACAGTTCATTTGAAAAGTGGAGGTTGGCCATTAAATTAAACATGAACTATTGCTCGCCGGAAATAATTTCTCGTGGGTTCAGAATTGACCGACTGAATTTACAGAAGCACTACATTATAAAGCATGAAGGCTTTTCCAACTCGTGGGCGAAGAGATCAAAACACTGGCTATTACCCCACTGGTGCACGAGTTTACTTCGTATTATTTTACATGAAGGCCACAGCAGCTTTGTTTTGAAGTTAGCGTCAGTTCCAGCTTTGCAAGGGCATCTTCCATCTTGAAAGAAAAGCTCTGACTTTTCATGAGATGGTAATGCCCACAATGAATAAACAAATGTGAGCTAGCATTGACTTTTACCTTAAATGTGCTATGATCTTCGAAACTTTGCTCACCAAACGCTAACCTTGTTAGCATCCCTCTCCAATCCCCCGGGAGCTGATACAAAAATAATAAAGCTTTAAAACTTATAATAAAGTTTCTTAACAGCAAAATTTTTCGTTTAGTGTACTAAGTGATTTTCTTCTACTTTTACACAGGACTTTCAAGAGATTAGTCTGTGTTCAGCATGGCCAGTAATGTGAAATAGCCGGGTATGATACATCCAGGTTCAATTGTATGCACTTAAATGCTATCCCATGCGCAGTGGCAGCATATTTGATGGGACAGAGAAGACTGGTAAAGTACTACATGCACTATTATGACCAAAGTTCAAGAACATGCCTTATCTTAACCCATTAGTTCCTGCCGTTTCATTTACGTTTCCAATGCAACAAACACTGCTGTCCAATTTTAGCACCCAGAGTGACCCATTTTGCTGGAAACAATCTGCAATATCTCGCACTACAAATGTCACAGCAGGATAATGTTTCATTCAGCTGTCCGAACATGCACCATAGCAACCTAGAAAATTTTTCATATGTGGAAATCTCAGTGTTCAGGCATGTGATATGAATTCTTGCATTTTTCACACTCACAATGATTCTTGCTTTTTTTGCCCTGGGCTTTCCAGGTGACGTATCTGTTTAATGGATTTTGCTTCATGACAATAGAAGGTATCTGTCCAATAAAATAGGCCTATCTGCAGATCTCTAAGCGCATTAGAGATGGAGATCCTGCTGGCTTATCTCTGCTCTTGTATCTAGGCAGCAGGACACTTCATCAATCGGTTCAGCGACATCAACCTTCCAGTCCGCGTAGGACAGTTTTATTTCAGCCACTTTCCTGTATGATCGTAGCTGCTATAAACGGTGAAATCCATTGCATCTAACATTGCCAGAAACGAAGTCAGGTGTTGGCCTTCAAGGTCAATGCATCCCACACTTTTTTTGCAGTGAAGCACCACTGGACTGCTGTCACAGTCAACCACCACTGCTTTGCAAGCAGTCTACAAACTCTAGATCACTGCAATCTGAATTATTGTCGCTGGCAAAACGAACCGCTTCGATCTCAGTACCCTTGAAGACTCCTGCCTCTCCTCGATGCCATACTCACCCCAAAAATTGCTGTCTGAAATACTTCTCCGCAAAAATAGTATTTGTGAACTTAGTGGAAAAGTATTGCAATGTGGCATTAAAGCTACAAAGCACAACCAAGATGATTCTTATGCAGCGTCATTAATTATTATTCAGTGATAGCCATCATTTTTTCTGGCGGACGGCATTCCACAGTCTTTTTCCACTTTACCTCTTTCTTTGCTGAATGGAAACCCTCTGTCATTAAAAGCCAGTGGGTTAATGAATGACCTTATCTTGGGAACTGATTTCAGACTATGCCAGCATGTGGTAAGCGAAGCCAAATGGTACCCTATTAACAGCTATGGAAAGACAACACAAAAATGATGCCACAACTGTCTGTCTGTAAGGAGGTACCAATAAAGAAAAGCATCAGATATTGGCTGAAACAATAGGTGGCACACAAATACAGCGAAACTCTTACAAACAGAATGTAACAGTTTGGCACTGTTGTTTAGTTTTATTCTCACAGAAAACTCTAAACTTCTAAACTTGTGCACACTCAAGAACAAGAATTCCAGCACTGCCACAAGAGCGCCACCAAACAGCAATGACGTTCTCACAGTCTGGCAACGCGAGTGGTGAGTTCCATGTATTGTGGCACATGGCACATAACTAGACACATTCTGCTCTTTAATCACAAAAACAATTTTTAGGACCACTATAGCTTCTATAAATGGTCAGAAAATATTGGGACATCTTTCTAAGTGAGGGAGGAGCAACTGCAGCAGAAAAAGGCTGCGTGCTAGACAACAGCTGCAGGCAATAATTTATGAAATATTTTCTTCTCAGAGTGGCCTTGCATAGCTCCTCATGCCTACAGCAGTCCAATAACTTGCTTGAAAACCTGTGGTTACATGCTCTAATATGATGCAACATTTAAAAAATTTCCATTAATGAGGTCCTATTTATAATATTGGTCTGATGATCCCTCAGATGTGCTAATTTATACAGGAACGAGCAATACCCATACTGATATGTTTCTCAATATAAGGTTGCCTTTGTATGGAATCTTGAATGTAGGGCACAAGTCATTCGTTCCCAAGATGAACGCAAACAAACGACTTCCTCTTGGGCCATGCTAGCTATTAGTTAACTGCTCTAAAGCACTGAGAAAGTGTCTGAAATAACCAAATACGTCCAAAAAAAGAAAATAAATAATGCTTACGTGCAAAAGTCCTCCTCGTGCATGGTGAGGATGATGGCCTCGACAGACTGGCTCACAGCATTCAGGAGTGGCTGCACAATGCTCTGGATGACGGCTTCCACAGTCTGCACAGCAATTACAGCAGCGCCACTTAGTAACTTGCGCCACATATCCCTTGCATCAAAATTAGGTAGATAGTGCCTCGAATATGTTAATGCCATTATACGTTCCAGGCCGCTGCCACACATCACTGTACACCATGGTGAGGAAGTACCCTAGAAAGGAACATGTTAACATTATTCGTAAGCTTTATTCATACATGCAAAGTTATTTATTTATTTATTTATTTATTTATTTATTTATTTATTTATTTATTTATATTTATTTATACAATACTGCAGGCCAAAAAAAAAAGGCTCTGGCAGGAATAGGGCACAATCGAGCATCGTTATACACACCTATGCACATTACATTTTTCCGTGGAAAAAAGAAAGCAGAAGGAAAGAACAAGAACACATTTTGAGAAGTAACAAAAAACAGACGTTACTGCTTCGAAAATTGTTGAACTGCAGAGAGGACATTTGTACCTTTAAACACATGCGAAGGCAAACCATTCCACTCAGTTAAAGTCGTTGGGAAAAATGAATATTTGAATTGGTTTGTGCGGGCAAATACAGGAGTTAGTTTATGAGGATAGTGACGCCTCGTAACTCTAGACGATGAGGGTTGAAAATACGACGAATTCATATGGAGCGTGTGATAACAGAGGTTGAAGAGGAATTTTATTCTTGCTAGCCCTCTCAGAGATGCTAAAGATTCGATTTCATACTGCAATATCATTTGATTTTTATTCAGCAATTTGGAATACAGCCATAATAAACTCATGGGATAGTGCACTTCTCAGTGTTCATCTGAAGTGCTATCAGTAAAAATTGCACTGCAACTTGTAAAACCTCACAGGCATGCCCCACCTGACGGCGAATTACAAATATATTACTTGGTACATGATAGGATATTACTTTGATTGAATGAGCACTTTACTACGTGAGCAATGAGGTGGGGAGAACACTTCTGTTATGGGAAAATAAGCTGCGGCAAACTCAGTAAATTATGAATGACATTAAACACACTCTTGGGCACCAAAAGAGTTGGAACCCTGAAATGATTTCGACAGTCACATTGTAAAACAGAGGTTCACAAAACGTTTTTGTCACAGGTCATGTTGCTTGTGAATGGACCCATTTTGCTTTTTATTTTCTCACTCAGTGCACTTCTGAAAGCATTCCGTTTGTTTTCTTGCTTTTGGCAATTAGTTTCTTTTCTTTTTTACCTATCTCTCCCTCCATTCCCATCCCACTGTGTGCTGAACAAGCTGTCTGGATCTCATAGGCTATCGCCACCCCCTGCTCTGGCAACAGCATGGCGGCGCCTTTTGTTTCTCTATTTTGGCAGGCGCTGCTGGCTTTCTACCTAAATGGCTGGTTGGCACCAAAATTTTGCCCAGTTATCATTGACCACATTAAAATGTTTTACGAGACAAGCGCTTCCTTTTTTTTTTTTTTTTTGTCCGAGCTGGGTTTTGCAGTGCATCCCACGTACACCTCCAATAATTATGCACATGAGTGCACGTTTCAACATAACGTTAGTAAACAGTCTCAGCATGCATCGCCTTATGTATCATGGCCCTTCCACACTGTCTCACCAGTGCTGTAAATGTATGCATGACGGTGGAGAAATGTAGTAGAACGCTACCGAAGTCTATGCTGTAGACAGTATCAACGCAAGAAACTGCAATAGTAAGATCCAATGCTCTAAAATATGTTTTAGTAAACCAGATACTGTGTCTGGAGAAGTGAGAGGAAGGAAGTACAGGCCAGAGTGAATGTTCGCGGAACCCACAAACAGCCCATGAACTGCCTGGGTTCAGCAGAAGTCAGTCTGAGAACCCCTGTGAGTTCAATGCAACAAATTTTTAAAGGCGAGCCATGAGCGTTTAAGTCAAATTTAAAACCCCTGAATGGGCGCCACAATTTACAGAAAATTTTTAAAAACTGCTCCTTGCTACTGATTAGGAACGCCTTAGAATGCATTCTTAACCATCCCTGCCCTCCTGACATACAGTGGGGAGTATGTGCAAGCCTTTTCACTGAGCTTCCCCAAATTATGTGGTCAGGGTGCAGTAGCAACCCATTTTCTTCTTTTTTTTTTCTTGCACTTTGATGTGCAATCAGTTGGAGGGAGAACAGGAGCACTATTTTTTATCCTTAATATCTTCGCATTAGTGAAGCCAGATTAAAGATTTTTGTGCTGTGAATAAATATGGTAAATAATGCAACTTCAAGAAAAAAAAACTATACAGCATTGTAACACAAATTAGGCCTTTTCAAGCCAATTACAGCCAAGTGCTCGAAAAAAAAATAAAAGTCTACAGTACACAGTTATGCAAGCAACGAATTCGAAGATATTATTTGAGAGGTACCCGTTTAACAAAAGTGCACAATGTCGATCCCAGCAAAGCCTGCGACGCATTACCTTGGCACTCTGCCATGCACCAGCTGCTGCCATCCCCAATGTGCCACTACAGCTCCGAGTTTCGTGCTGCTCCCTCCTTTGCTCTTGCACCCTGCTTTTATTTCCCTATTCTACTTAACATCTTCCTCGCTTTCTCTTTCTCAATGGACCGAGCCAACCTCTTTCCCCAATGTGCCACCGCAGCTCCGAGTTTCGTGCTGCTCCCTCCTTTGCTCTTGCACCTTGCTTTTATTTCCTTATTCTACTTAACATCTTCCTCGCTTTCTCTTTCTCAATGAACCGAGCCAACCTCTTCCCACGTTGATCACCACCCCTACTTTTCCCGTAGGCAGCATGCAGTCCTAAAGGCACCCAAAAGCTGGTTTCTCCTAGCAGCTTGACAGTAAGCTAGTGCTAGCTTGAGTGCCATAAGGGAATCAATGAAGGAAGGGAAAAAAAGCGCCTTATATTTGTGTAAATACGGTACCCTTTATAAATACCCTATGCAGCCTCGCAGCGACGACGGCCAATAGGTGTAAGTTGTGAGGAGTGCATGCTATAGGTTCCATGCCAGAACAAGTTCCAATCTAGCTCGGAGGGATAAGGAATGTTTTTCTTTGTACGCTATAAGGCTAAGGAATGTTTTCCTTTGTACATTATAAACACACATCTGAGGGAGATTCACATCTTACTCGACATAAGGCTAGGCACTTGTTTCAGCCTCAACTGTGGCATCTGCACTGCCAGAATTCTGAGTTCTGATACCAAGTTCAAATAATGCTGAGAATACATCCAAAGGCATTGCATACCCTAAACTATGAAAGATATTAGGTGCTCAGAATCACTCTTGGCAAGCATGCGTCCCAATGTGGGTGCTCTGCACCCTCGTGAGCCCTAAACTTACGCTTCAGCCTACTGGGTCGTTAAAACATGCAATGCTGGATTAAAATGTTGGCAACTGTATTTTCAAATGGCAGTAAGAACTTGCCCATGCTCACCCCTTCAATTTAAACAAAAGAGAAATTACACACTGCAGCCATAGTGACGGACAAGGAAAGTGTCAGGAACAACAGTAGGAAGAAATCGCACTCACCTTTAGAGAATTTCTCACAATGGAAGCAGCCTCGGGTGACTCAAGAGAATTGCCAGATAAGAACTGGAACAAAATGCAGTGCAACAGCGTATAATCATGCACAAAAAAACTACACTACTAAATGCAATGAAAGTACACTAATTTGAATTTCTGTATAATTTGAACTGTGCTACTTGGCCCAGCCGAGCTCCTAATAAAAGCCCGTTAATTCGAAAACATGACAGTTCCGTCATGGATAATGAATTGTGCACCACTTGGGCAGCCTGGTGCCCAGCATATCGCCCAAGAAACACCCCCACAATAGGGCGGCACAGTCACGAGGCTGCAGCATCTCCAAAATGGGGAGAGAAGATAAAACCACGTAAAACCACGAAAGAATAGGTAAAAACCACACTGCCGCCAATGCCCGCCCAGAGGCTGGGGGCTCCGAAGGAGTGGATGGTGGCCGTAGCAGCAGCTGCCTGCTCCCTGTCTCACATGACCAAGACTTTCAACTGAAAAGTAATTAATTTGACCCCCTTAATTCGGAGATATGTATAAGCCTCACTGTTGGGAGGCTATGGTGTCATTAAATGGCCTTGAACAAGTTAGACACACCGCCCTAATACTGCTCTTTAAAAACTCCCTCTTTTACTTCCCTTACTCAGCCTCTGCCCAACCTGCCCTAACCATACCCTTGCTTTCCTCCCTGCTGTCAGTATGAATTCTCACGTAGCACTACTCACCGTGTCCATCTGTGTCTGAAACAGGTGCAGCAGGTGGAGCAGGGCAGCGTTGCACTGCTGGGCCTGGGTGGCTGGGCCATTGACCTGCAGTGCCTCGGCACCCTCCAGGGCAGCCAGCTGCTCGCACCGGGCAGCCAGCTGGTGCACGGCCTGTGCCACATTCTTGGCCACCAAGCGGCAGAGACGGCCGTCCACTGAGGCCACTCGCAACTCACTGCACGCACAGCGAATAAGCTCCATCAAGGAACAAGGCCGGGAGCTTTAGAAGCCATAACATTGAATGCTTACATTCTAATATGAATGTTTTTCATTTCACTGTTCAAAGCATGGAGCTCTTATGGACACCTACGAAACAACAAAGTGTCTCATGAGCTGCCCCTAGCAATGCAATAGTCCATTTAAAGAAGCCTCGAAATACTCCCAGAGGAACTCTTGCAACAACTTATAGCAGCCTTATTTTGGTTTCAACAAGAGATCAGCTGTTTTAGCTGCGCTAGCACAAAAACAGTTAGGTGGGTAGGCCAGCCACGCAGTACACACCACGAGCACAAAGAGGTAATGCACTGTAACAAATGAATACCATCAGCCATAAACTGGATTCCGTACAAGCCTTCTTCACACTTCAGCATTTGGATTTTGCCTATTTTTTGACAATGTAAACATCGGGTTATGCAAATATTTTTCGTGACCCATGAGATTAGTACTATCACCGAGAATCTATCGGCACCCTGCACCCGCTAGGAGCCGTCAACGTAGAGGCTGCATTCAGCGCCCCACACGGCCCGTTCCTTGTCCCAGTCATGAAGGCTCCCTCCGCATCTTCGCAGGATTGTAGTCAGCTAGCGGTGTGCCGCTGATTGTAGAGGCAGGATTCGGAGCTGTTAATGAGGCAGAAAATTCTTTCGAGGCGCAAACATCAGGAAAGGAATGAAGTTTTTTGAAGCAGGCCATGTACAGGACATGAAGGAGATAATTTCGTATGATGAGGTCCAAATAACAGCCCGGTGCGTTGCACAGACAAGCATCAGTTTGCCATCGAAAACCATCAAATTAGATGGTTGTCTTGTTCGTGGGGTTTAACGTCCCAAAGCGACTCAGGCTACGAGAGATGCTGCGTGCACTGACATCGCACAGCACACGGGCCCCTTGCTTTTCGCCTCCATCGAAAAGTGGCCGCTGAGGCCGGGATTTGATCCCGCGCCCTTGGGAACAGTAGTCGAGCGCTGTAACCACTGCGCCACCCCGGCGGGGTTCATCAAATTAGAGCTAAAGAATATATTTATCCGCTGACTTTTACCATGCTGACTGTTGCGCTGCTAGCTTTATGCAATGTAACAACCGGCCCGGATTACCGCTACATTCTTGCAACTTAAAGTATGATAGACAGGAATGGCAACAAAAAAGGAAAGAAAAGCATACGACGTTTTGGAACCTACTCGGTTCCTTCATCAGGTGTAACTACAAGCGAGTTCTTGGTGGTGGTGGTGGTAGTTTATTAAACATAATCAAAGAGAAAGTAAAGGAATGTTGCTGGCTGCGGAAATTGGTATCTAATATCTTAAGCACCCTGAGCTGCCGACGGTGGAAAGAAAAGGGACAGGATGCATGAGAGTTGCAGATTACCTTTTTTTTTAACCCCCGATTATTCATCCGTCGGCTCACTGAAAGTAGCCCGCGGATGTAACATGATATGCAGGAAGGGATCCTGGGTACAGGTTTATGTTTCCTTGCGCATACTCTGATTCCGGCAAGAGTTTCCTGTGTGAGTGCGGCTCTGTGCCCAGCACGTTTTATTTTTTCAAGCCATTCTAGTGTTCGAATGTCTTGCAGTGTAAGGCCACCGTGCTATGGTCTCTGCTCGTTTGTGTGACGTCTACCTTGTGCTGTTTCATGCTTTTGGGGAATTTCGCTATTTTGTAGACTGAGGGGAAAATACTTGGGCTGTAGGATGGGTGCCCTTATTCGTCCGGGTTTTCATTTTCCACAAAATGGCTCCTGCATACCTTGGATTTCACCCCCCAAAGCACACAATCCGTGCCATCTTTGCTGAAGAGGTAAACATAAAAACAGATAAACAGAATACTCTGCTACGCGCATGCAATGAACAATCTACGATGACTTTATCCAATATTATGTATGTCCAGCATGCACGGCAGATGGCAAGAAACGTCCCTTTTGCACATTTTAAGACTTCAACAAGTGCCTACTTCTACAGCATGATGTGCGTGAAAGAAATAGAGCTTAAGCTTAGTTTTCCCAATGAACAATGCAAATCCAATGCTGCCGTCATTCTGTCTCACAATGCCATGTTGGGAAGCCGCAAAATTTTGTTCCAGCAGGCAAATTCATGCAAGTATTGCTGCAGCTTACAACACAGCCGTGTGTCCGGCTGTTTTTATGTATCATTTGTGACCGAGGAGGAGGTGCAGAGCTCATTTGTGACGATGCGCACAGCACTGCTGGCGCTGCCGTCTGCTCTAGCCTTCATGACAGGGACGCGCTCGCCACTGTGAGTGGCACACATGTCGCTCCAGAGTTAGATGAGCACGGTGCCTATAGTAAACCCCTACCCCTTAGCTACTCAGAAAATTCAGAAACTCTCTCTTTTACATGCACTGAAGTGAGAAAGCACTGGACCTGGAGATAGCTCGAAGGATGCCATCCAGGTCATCCTGCGAAGGGCGGCTCTCATGGCTGCTGCCCGAGAGGGCTACGTTGACTGCATCTAGGAGCCGCGACAGAGATCTTGACAGGTACGCCTTCTCCAGTGGTGCCAGGGTGCCACAAAGAGCGTCTTCCAGCCTGCACATACACCAGCAAAGCAGAACAGCTCAAAAACAGTGAAGCTCCTACGAGGTGATGCATTTCCGAGTGCCTCATAATAGTTCTGCACTCATGTGACCTTGTCACCAAAAGAAGCTCTAAGCATGTAGCTCTTCTTTATTTGTTCAGTCAGCAATCTGTCACCTCAGCAAGACTTGGTGCGCAGGTAGTTGGTAATCCATATTTTAGCAGTAAAACATCACAACACAAATGACCACAGGACAAAAAATTACAGGACTGCGCTAAAGTCTGCTTAAGAGCAGAAATGGCGAAAGCCACTTTACAGGACTGTTTTTATTAACTGCATCATCGCTATCATCATCATCATCACTATCACTACTATCATCATTATCAAATCAATGCACTGTCATAGTCATTGATATTATCACCATATCATTACAATTTACCGCAGTGTTAATATTATTGCTACTACCGTCATTATCATTATCCCTAACTGCATCATCAATGCCATTGCTACTATCATCCTGATCCTAGACAAAGAGTGGAAGAACGGGCTAGTTGGTAAATCATCTCGGAAATCAAACTAGCGCACTTCAAAACAAAGACACAGGAAGAGAACAACAACACAGCGCTGCACAGACAAAGAGAATTGCAATCGGTTTCTCATGAGCCTGGTGTGGCATAGTGGTTCACGCATTCGGCCGGAGATAGTGGTTCGATTCGCGGTGAAGAAAGATTTTTTCTTTAAAGTAAATCCATGCGAATATTTCCACAGCCTGTGAGCCAAGACAGGCTTTTGTCTTAAAAAGATTATATATGAAACAAACGCTTTCTGTTGTTGTGAAGTGTTGTCTTTTTCGAACTAAGGCTGTTTATGTTGTGCTGTTTTGCTTTGAAAGCGCAGCAACATTTGATGTTGTGCAATAGCCCTGTATACATGGACTCGACAGTACAGTGTCGAGCCAGCGTCGGGTAAGACCTGATTAGTGTCTAGATGAACTCGCTTCTAGTGAGTATATAGCAGCGACGCCTAGCGTCGAGACTTTCACTTATTATGCAAGCTTCCTGCCCATGTTTGACACTGTTGCCTTTTACTATCATGAGTTCCGCTCATTATTTTTTATCACTGATGAGGGCTAGAAAGCATTCAATTTCACCGATGCTCCAAGCCACGCTGGAAGCTTTTTTGATCCCAGAGTTCATCATAACTTGATTCCCTGACCTGATAATGTCTATGTGATATTAGACAAATGGGTCAAGAGAGTTAAACTGCTCCCTGCAGGCAAGTTAACTCGCTCCGCTGCTTACTTTACTCAACCCAAATGCATACATATGAACCCTACAACTGGTTTTTTACTCGACAGGCTAACTCGACCAAACTCTGTCAAGTCTATTTATACAAGGCTACCATGAAGAGGCTGCAGTTATTGACCAATTTATTTCAGACTCGTCAGGACTCACAAGGTGGTGTGAATAGACAAAGTTCAAAGAAAGCTATTAACTTAAAAAAATATCCCTAGTGCTAATTAGTTTTGCCTTCTCACGTGTTCCACCGACAAGCTGTAACACATCAGCTTGCATTTGAGTTGGACGGCCATGCTTTCATCACATCAATACTGCACGTGTTCGCAGCACACTGCTAGCAATACCGTTTGTGTGGTCTGCGGGTGGTGCCACAAACATGCCATGAACCGATGACCAATTCTCTGCTGCTGTGCCACAAGGCATGCTCCTTGCTGCCATCTAGCCCAAACATGCTCCGTGAGATTCTGACAGAAATTTGTCAAGAAAGACCAGGACAGAGTCTATTTCCAGGAAAATTATGTTCGGGCAGATCGACACGGCATGCAGAGACGACACATGCTGAAAGTGGGTAGCTCTGATGCCCGAATGGCATGACAATGTTAAATATTAGCATTCCAATAAGCAGGACCGCTTTGGACATGCCCACAGATTAAAACATGTCCTCTCTTTGGCTGTCTCAACACCGGGCATCGTGGTAGTCAAGGGAAAGCTCCCATAGTATATGAGAGTTTTGCTCCCCACTGCCCCTACTAGTCAACGTACCACTTACAGCTTTCTTGTTGCATGTGAATTCACGGTCCTGCCTGACTGGCAGAGCCATCGTTGCTAGGCTGTACTGCAAGACACTCCTAATTCCTATCAGCTCACTGCTGACAGTGGCAAGTGAGCCCTTGAATTATGCCCTGTCAAGGAACAAGGCTAGCATCTGAAAAAAAAATAGTAAAGAAGCGTTCTTCTTCATTTAAAACACGGCACAAAGAAACAATGGCTCTAAAAGAACACCTGCTTCCCTTGGAAGGCACTAAGGAAACCACGGTCGGTTACTAGCCATCTAGCGCTGCACTTAAAAGGGCCTTAGCTATCAACACACAGAGTGATGAAATACCACATCCTCAATAAAAACGTGGCACCTACTTGAAGTCACCCTGGCCCAGGAAGTGGCCACTTGGCTCTCCGTCAGAGCTGGCAGGAGCCTGGCCTTCAATCTGGTCCAGCCGCTTCCAGAGCCCATTGAAGAGGTTCAGCAGCTTGGGGTACTCGCCTTCAAATGCCTGCCGCAGAAATGTGGACTCTGCAAGGATGAAATTTTCAATCAGTAGTTTGCGCAAGCTGAAAAGTGACACGGCTCGACTAATTATTGCCACCTCAGATCTTGCACAACAAAGTTCGCAACTGCTGTACACCTGCGCGAAAATGACTACCGAAGTCATGTCCCAAGAGAGGCTTCTTTCCTAATAATCTCGACAGTAACCATAATCGAAAACAAATGTTTTTAAAGATACCATCCACAGCCCATAATAATCACGACAATTTAATGAGCAACTTCTCCCTTGTCAATCAGATGTAAGCTGCCTGATTTCACACGTGTGTGGCATCTGTGCAGGCACATCTGAAGGTTTGACAGCAAAAGTTACATTTTTTTTCTGATATGGTTCACTTACTAACACTATGCACACTGGCCAAAGACCCCAAGAGGCACTATCCTGTTATTTGTGCAGGTAGTAGCAACAAATTATTCGCAAAGGGCCATGGAAGAACACCCATCCTCCCGTCAGCCATGTGCAAATTCTAGCCCCTTGGGCAGAAATCTTGATCAAAGTTTACTCAGAAAAAAAAAAAAAAAAAAAATTTGCTGGTGGTGTAATTTTGGTTAGCCCTGGAGGGGAGCAAAAGCTTCACGTACATACCTAAGCTCATCGCCAAGCTTGCATTAAACACATTGTGTGTTTCTCCAACCGTAAAGCCCGTTCTTCATCGGTCTCTTCGACATGCCGCCATTTCACGGCCTCATTCCGACATGCCTTCTTCGCGTTCTGATGCACTACTGCAGCAGGGTGTCCGTCCTCCTCCATTTCGCACAGTGTTGTAACCTAGGCAGGAGCTCCAGGGCGCCTATTTAGAATCGTCAAAGAGCCCTCTACTTCCACGTGACACTGACATCACCTCGTGTGAACTTGACCTTGACAGTGGTCACAGACCACTTGGTGGCCTACGTGTCTATGCCCCAAAGTTACATGCCGACCACCAGGCTTAACACAAAAGTTTGACCGCTAAATCTCTCTCAAGGTGAAAATCGTGCATACCCGACAGCACCTTACATGACCTTGATAGTGGTCACGGGCCACTTGGTGGACAATGGCCCAAAGTCGCACTGCGACCACCAGGCTTCAGAAGTTTAGCCTCTAAATTTCCCTGAAGGTTGAAAGCGTGCATACCTGATGGCTCGAACTACCTGGCATACTTCAAAACTTTCGCTTCAAAAAAGAGAAAGAAAGAAAAGCATGATGTTGTTAAAGCACCACTTGCCGGCAGCTGCCTTTGCCAATTCATCGGACAACATCTCAGCGAGAGAAAGCCAGAAGGAACGAAGAATGTCCCCGTGTCCACTCTGAAATGAAAAAAAATAATAACAATAAATTCAATCTGAACAGAGTGCAAGTACAGATGGCATGGCCCTATAAAAGCACTACAAGATCTGCATAATGATACGACGACTCGGAAAAAATAAAGATTCACTTCAAACAGGCAAAAGTGAATTGTTGTCTTGAGACAAAAGAAAACCTTTCATGCCCTTATGGGGGAGAGATACAAGTGTCAGCTCGACGAATCACCCACACATGCCTTGCTATGCCCTCAAAATCTACCTGGTGAAGGAATATGCCTGCTGGTTTTTACCGAGCTTTAGCTGCTCCTCTTTCTTATGCAGCTGTCAATAAACAGGAACCTTGTGGAAGTAGCCTGAAGCTGCAAGACAGCTTCACACAGCAGACAGCGCGCGCAGCAATCCGATAACACACGCGGTCGCCACCACGGAGGTAGCGGCAGGGGGGTGGGGGAAGGAGCGCGCGCTGCCCCAGCTGCGGAGCTGGTTACAGGGACAACGCCACCGCCGCCAATGATGACGCGAAACGCAGGAACGAGCGCCAAAGAGCTGCGCTCTAAAAAAAAAAAAAGGAATCGGGACACAGCGCGTCGAGCTAATGCGTTGGTCGGGTGCGCCGAGGAAGCCTGCATGCCACGATGACGTGGGGGAGGATGGAGCACTTCCTCATGAGAAGGAGAAGGGAAGGCGTAAGGCGCTGCTAGGCACGGCAGTTCTGAGGGAGAGCTTTGAGCACTCCCCCTCGAGACCGCACGTGGCCTAGAGAACTTACATCCTCTCTGCCTCTGCACGGTGGAACAGCTCATTCCGAGGGTGCCCTGACCGTGATGCGCTGCACTATCATCCCATATTTGCTTTGTCCAGGCTCCCGCTTCGTGGCTGCACATGTTTTGTGGCAAGCGTGCAGCAGCAGCGTTCGTGCACGTGTCTTTCTAACGTGGTTCTCCTAGTGAGCCATCATTCTTGCCACGATCTTGCTGGCCCTGGATTTTTCGTCAACAGTAATGGAGGATCCTCCTTCAGGAAGTGCGACACAACCGGCGCAGAAGAGGAAGTGAATGGCAATACCGCTAGAAGTTAAACGGAAGATGGTATGGTGAGTACAAGGACGAAGTAAAAGTGTGCAACTTGGTGCGCAAGTACGAGCTGACACAACCAACAGTAGCAACAATCATACACAACGCGCTCAAGATTGAGAACGGAAGCGATGCCAGTGCTGCCCATGCAATGAACGACAGTTACAAAGACGTAAAAAGGCGATCTACCAGTGGTTCTTGAACGCCGGTGCAGCGAACCTGCTAATTAGTGGCCTGATTTTAGAGTAGAAGGCAAAGCACTTCGCATACCTCCCACGCAACATCGATTTCCAGCCTGGTGGTGGTTTGATTTAATGGTTCAAGGAGAGCCATGGGATTGTCTACAAGGCAGTCGTGGGTGAGCCAGGATCGCTCATGTCGACGCTAGGCAGAAGCGGCTTGAGGAAACACTGCCCTGCATCCGAGAAGCATACGCGGACCGGGACTTGTACAATGGGGATGAGACTGGGCTGTTTTTCCAGATGCTACCGTCAAAGATGCACGTTGTCAAAGGCGATCCCTATAAGGGCGGCAAGCAAAGCAAATTGCATGTGGCCATTTTTCTGTGTGCCAACATAGATGGCAGCAACAAGTTCCCTGCCTTCGTCATAGTAAAATCCAAGAATCCCTGCTGCTTTCGTAGTGCTGCGAGGATCCCGTTTTGCGAGGATCCGCTGCGAGGATCCGAGGATCCCGCTACCGTCATAACGAGAGAGCATGAATGACGCGAACTTTCCGCGAGTGGCTGGTCGGTTTGATAAGTGGATGCAACACGAAGGCAGGAAGGTTGGCACTGGTGCTCGACAATTGCACTGCGCACCAACCAGCTCAGAATCTCTCGCATGTGTAAGTTTTTTTCCTCCCACCTAACACCACTGCAGGCTTGCAGCCTGTAGATGCAGATGTGACTGCTTGCTTCAAGGCACTGTATCGTCGACATTTTTTGAGCAGGCTCGTGCTGAACCTCAACATTTCTGTCCGACAACGCGGACAGGCGCCAGACTTGAAGATTTCGCTCCTGATGGCAGTGCAGCTCATTTCCGGAGCATGAGCAGGAGTAAGCTCCTCCATCATCATGAAATGGTTCAGGAAGGCGGGCTTCACTGGGGATGCTGGCGACGCAGAAGGTCGCAAAGCTCCTGCCGACACAGCAATGACTGAAATTTGGTCCCCAGTGAGCGGTAGGGACGGTGACGCGTCAGGACTTGAGGAATTTTAAATGCGGACAACACAGTCGCGACAGATGAAGAGCTGACAGACGAGGCCATAGTCACAGCAGTCACTGGCACTGAGGATAGTGACAGAAGCGACGATGATGAACCAGAACCTGTGCAGGTTGCATCTCACTAGGCGGCTTTGAGAATGGTTGACTCCCTGCGGGATTTTGTTTTTGCTGAGAACCTTCCACTGCACTGCGTTCAGCAGTTGGATGCCCTGCAGAAAGATGTCGGGCAGATTGCCGTGAAACAGACAATGCTTACAGATTCGGGTTTCTTCCCGCTACGAAATAAAAAGTGTAAGGTGCCTCGTCCTCATTAAATGTGTAGTTTATAATGTTGTTTCTTTTGTGTGTTTTTCGGCCTAACCCAGTTACATATAACAATTATCGTTTATAACAATATTTCCATGGCCCTTCAATACTGTTATAAGTGGGCTTGACTGTATTAAGCACTTGTCGAATCTTGTTCTAGTGAAGTTGTTGTACGTAAACTTATCCTTTTTTTTTATTTTTTTTTTTTATTGGGTGGTGGAGACAAAGCGCAAGCTTTAGTCATGGTTCTAGAATATTTACTAATGGGATAATGTGCAGGCAAATTTTTCATTATGTTTTTGGAGAGTGCAGAGCCATTGAATCTGGCATGTGCATGTAAAATGCCATGTTGGAAAACAGTGCGGATGTGGGGCTAAGCGATGAAACTCTGACCCCCTTCGGCTCAGTGCGGTCCAGTTGGGTTGAGATGAGTTTAGTTCAGGCTAGGCTAGGCTACATTAAGCTAGCTTAGGTTAAGCTAGGATAGGTTAAGCTAGGTTAGAAGCCTCGCAAAGCTAAGAATAATTTTCAGCAAAATTATTTTGGGCATCAACAGCCACATTAGAATCTTGGCAAGTGAAGCTCACCTTTTGCAGCTCCTGAAGGAAGATCACATGTGTGACAGGATCTTTCTTTTTGGCCAGCACATGCTCCAGCTGCTGAATCTACACAACCACATGAAAAAGATCAAATAAGCTGGCAAGAAATATCCTCCAGTGCAACAACCAAAGGGAAAAAGAATGACTTGTAAAAGAAAAAGCAAGTATAACACACCAAGCAACACAAAGGGCCAGTTAGATATGAGCATAGCAGCACAGCATTGCTTAAGTGCGGCAACACAAAGAGAGGCGGTCATCTCAGCAATGACAATTGGGCGCGAGCGCCACCACTAGAGCAAACAGCGCTAGCTTCGACCTAGGGGAGCAAGCGGGATCACATGACTACTCTTTAAATTAAATTTGCGCATTTTAAACGCTAATATAGTCGCATTTTTTCTTGTAGTTTTTCTTAATATAACAAGTGCCAGCATTGAACTTTTTGATCTTTCATCATTGCTGCGATTACTGAAGTTTATATAAGCTGTAGCGAGGGTCCATTATTGCTCTGTATCTGGAAGTATGTGACGAAACCCAACGCAAGCTCCCATTGCTACCCAAAAAATAAGCTCACGGAATCTTCCTTATTTAAGATTTGAATGGGCAAAGAAGCGAGTGTGTGCAGCAGACATTTCAGTAAGCAAGGTTTAATAATATTGTTATGTAATATTGTAATGTGACAATATTAATTGGTTCACAGGAAGGGAAAGGCACAGTATCGGTCACACTTGTTTTTGTGGACACCTGAACCACACAATAAGGGAAGAAAGCAAGGTGAGAGAGAAAGTTAGAAAGAGAGAAAGGGGAGCTATAGTGGAGGGCTACAGAGTAATTTCGACCACCTGGGGATCTTTAACGTGCGCTGACATCAAACAGCACACGGATGTCTCTTCGTTGAGCCTCCATCTAAACGCAGCCGCCGGCGGTCGGGTTCGAACCCGGGAACTCCGGCACAGTAGTCAGGCACCTTACCACTGCACCCCCGTGGCGGGGCTAAAATTTCTTCTATGGAGTTAGTGCTAAATAGTTCAGTGAGTAGAGGCAGAAGAAACAGCGCGTGCGTTTTAGTTTGCGCTTATCAAACGAAGACCTATTGCTGGCAAGATTGAAAACATGCTGCCTTCACAGAGCAGCACGCTCCCAGAACAAGGAAGGATCATGCAAAAGACATAAGGTCTCATTCTTCTGAAGGCAATAAAACATAAGTTTCACAGAAGTGAACTAGATTCTGCAGCCACGGGGAGCGGTATGCGTGATGAATTGTCTCAGGCAGTGTTCAGAGTGCTGATGTAATTTCAAATCACAGAGTATGTGAATAAATGAGAGATAGAGCATTACATGTGATATGCTGAGGTATGCCTCAGCAAAGCTATTCTGCATGGGGAAAACAAATATGGGCACCCAAACCAAGAGTGCCAATGACAGTAGTCAGTGCGCAAGAATTCGCTGCGTGGGAAACACTTCTTCACACAATGCTATAAAATTTAAACCATGTCTTCCCCATACTCTAACTTGTCTGTTCTACTATGTTCAAGAGAGCAGGTGAGCGGCACCGCTTCCACCGGCACTATTCGGAGGCACTCAGCATATGTCAGGAGCCTGTATGATCTGTTTCCTCTAGCAAAGAATTCTTATAACTGAAATTCACCAGCAGCTTACTATTGACTGGTTGTACGGAAGCTTGAGTTCCTTACATAATGGCAATAACAATGCAGGCCAGTCCGCATCCTCATCCAAGTAAACTTGTCGGCCAAGCCCTCGCTTCGGCAACTAACACTCGATGAAATGCTGTCTTGCTGAATGAGTGGGCCTAATATCTCAAACTAAGCTTACAGAGGCCCAAAACAAAGTGTAAATAAATAAATATGTGAATGCAGCATTAGCGCACAACTAAACTGCATAGGAGAGAACTGCACAGCAGCAGTTCAATGCGCATTATCCCACTTAGTCTGTCATGCAGGGCTGCTGAGAGGTGGCGCCACGGTATGCCCTCACGCCCAATAGTGTTGATCACCATTCTTTTTGTTCAGAATTCAAAACACCAGCCAAAGCTAAACGCTTATTGAGTGCAACCTGGACAGGCCCCTTTTTCAAATACAGTGAAAGCTCGTTCATTATAATGTCGATAGTTCGAATTTTCGAATAATTCGAACTACACTACTTGGTCTGGCCAGTCCCCATAGAGATCTGTGTATAAAAAAGGCCTGTTAATTTCGAATGCGAGTTAGTTCCACTACGGATAATTCAAACAACTACAGGACACCGCGTCTGGGCGGCTTGGCACACAGCACGTGCAAAGAAAACATCACATCCGCGAAAGAGCGGCATAGTTAGAGGCTGCGCACACCCGAAACAGAGACAGAAGATGAAGACAGGTGAAGCCATGGAAGAGTGGGTGAAGCCTGAATGGCACCATGACCGGCGCAGCAGCCGGCGGCACCGAAGGGTAGGGAATGGCGGCCGCGGTGGTGGCTGCCTACTCTTGCTTCCACACAACCTCCGAAACTCGCAACTAAATAGTTGTTAATTCGAGCCCTGTAAATTCGGAAGCATGGATAAGTGCTGTCAGCGCGGTCCCAGCCAACGCCCATGAAAGGCCATGACTTCGGACGGGTGCTACAAATTATGAGAAAAACTTCTCTTTTTTTTTTGCAATGGTCGTCCATCCTTCCACCCATCAGTCAGCACGCGGTAAGCCGCGATCATGACACTGGCTCTTTAGCATCACTGGCTTCAAAAGGTGTTTGCTGCTTTCGCACGTTCCTATGATTAAGTGGCAGTAGACAGCGGCCGCCCTAATCGCCCATGACATAATAAAGCGAACATTCTGAAAATGAGGCTTGCACAACCGGAAGTATCTGGCACTATATCAAATTCGCTTCTCCTCCTTGCTAGAGCTAACAACATAAGGTAAACACGTGGTGTTGTTATCACTGCGCACCAAAAAATGCATTGTGGATGTGACAGTGCGAAACAGAGGGAAGTGCCAACGACTCACACTTTCTTTTACTATTTTTATTTTTTCAAATTCTTAAGCGAAAATCGGGGGTGAGTGAGTTACACGAGTAAATACGGCACATTTCGAGGCCATTCGATAATTCCAACTTTTTCCCTGCTCCCGTGAAGTTCGAATGAACAAGCTTTTACTGTATAGTAACAATGTCCGCTTCCTGGCGACCCAGATGTCTTGACGATGCACCTACCTGACAGCAGGCTTGACAGACACTATCCACCAGGCGGTCCATACTGGTCCAAAGGGCTGCTCGGAATGCTGCACTGCTGCCTGTGACTGGCATGGCTGCTCGACCAGGACCTACCCAGGAGTGGCACCGAAAACTTTAACAGCACTGTTCACGATGGTGTGCAGAGCATTGACACTGCATGCTTCGGAGCAGCAATGCAGATAGTAAGACCAAGAGACATCCCAACGAGAAGTCACAATTGGGACCAATCTTCCACAAAGATATCATATTTGGCATTGCCCACTAGCTGAAGCAGCAAAGCAGAATAGAGTAAGATAGATACACCTGAGAGGTTGCCATTCCAAAGCTGCCAATTGACTACGAAAAATGCTATCGCAGTGGGCCTAGGAATATATTTGACCACCTGGGTTGCCTCAACATGCATGGACATCACGTAGCATGCAGGCTTCCATTAAGGCAATCAAAAGGATGTCTACGCTGAACTGTCAATTAACTTCTAGCCACCCCAAGCAATGGAGCACACTCAGCGCACTGTACTTGATGGAACACTGTAAAATCGTGATATGTGCAGATGATGTACACACTTTCCCACAACTGCAGGTGCCATATAATGCAGGCCTAAGAGACAAAATTCGTGAAGATATCCTCCGCAGCCCTTCCTCATACACAGATGACTCCCGTTCAACTACCAAAAACAAAAGGCAAAGGCATTACATTTCATCATCAAGCTTACTTAGCTTTTCCCACCTGGCCTTTTCCAATGGAAGAGACCTTTTTTCCATGTCGCTCCCATTAACCTGGTCCTGTTCCTGTAAAGTTAGCTAATGCCAAAAAACTTCTTAATCTCATCTTCCCACTTAACTTTCTGCCACCCCAGCTACGTTTGTCTGCTCTTAAATCCAATCCATTACCCTTAAGGATACTGGTTATCTTGCCTTCGCATTACATGCCCTACTCATGCCCCATTCCTACTTATTTCAGTTATAATGCCACTATTATTAACTAGCGTTTCTTCCCACACCCACTGTGCTCTCTCCTCATCTTATAATATTACATCAACTATTTCCTGTCCCACGGCTTGCTGCAATGTCTTCAAGCTAACCTTAAGCCTCGATCTTCATTAGCCTCCATGTTTCTGCCCCAGTGGTGAGTACCTGTTAGGTACAGCTGTTACATAATTTTCCTACATACTGTAAAATTCCAAGCAAGCACCCCCCTCCATGCAGGTCAAAATTAACAGGAAAGTAAGGGGAAAGGGGCACTATCCCAGAATAGCATGAACATTCAAGATGTTGACGACAAAATTTTCCTGCCAGAAAAGGAAGTGCACATGAATTTAAAGCTGTTTACATTTAAATGGCATGCCGAGAGAGAAAACAGCTGCAGTGACGAGTCGATCAGTTTGCATCGGTGGAGACTTAGCAAGAACACTCGGTGGCAGCGTGCTGATATATTAACACACACCTCCATGCCCGATCAGCCTGATCTGATCAGGCTGACCGGGCGTGGAGGTGTGTGCCAAGACATCAGCGTGCAGCCACCATCAGGCTGATTGGGAATGGAGGTGTGTGCCAAGACATAAGAGCGCCGCCACCATCAGGCTGATTGGGCCCATGTGGAGGTGTGTGCCAAGACATCAGCATGCCGCCACCGAATGTTCTTGCTAAGCCTCCACCGATGCAAACTGATTGACTCGTCGTTGCAGCTGTTTTCTCTCGGCGTGCCATTTAAATATGGTGACGATTGTCTTATATTTCATTTTAGCACTAGCTTCCACCTAAACAGCAGCTACCCACTCTTAAGTGAATGCACTTCAGATGCCTCGATTGCGGTGGTCACCTTCATAAGCCTTTTGGATGTGAGTATCTGGAAGAGTCGGTGCTCTTTATGCTTGTGGTGGTTTTGAGCGTTTGTATGTGAGATGTATGCACGGCACACATCTCTAATCATATCTAATCTAATCAGCTGCAAAGCAGAATTTGAGTGAAGTGTATAGAGTTCTTGCATAGGAAATGGCTGGCCAATGTCGCCTGGGCGCAGTGCATAATGAGGGTGTGAAGCAGGGTGGAAGAGCTTCTCTTTCCCAAAATGGTGTGAAAATGTGAAATTTGCAGTGAAGTTAAGAGGGCTCTTGCATGGATTGGGGAGCTTGACCAGAATTTCACAGTAAATAGCGCATTGCATTTACTTCCCTTTAAACCCAAAATGCAGCCTGTGCCAACTGCTCTGACCTCGGTTCCCAAAGGCTGCGGATGCCTGCTGGTCGAGGCTCCCCACGGAGAGCGCCTGCTGCACTGAGTTCCGCAGCCGCTCAAGCGTAGAGCGCACCAGCTGCAGCACGCGAGGCTGCAGGAGCTGCAGGTGAAACAGCACCTGCAGGGCAGTGCCCACTTGCGCCTGGTTCTGAAAAGAGAACACACACACACACTATGTGTGACTTATCGCCAACAACAGCGCAGTGCTTTAGGCCCTAAACAACTGTCATGGATAGCTTGGCTATCTCAGTACAGTGGCGAGCAAAGCTGTTTAGAGCGCTACAGTAGCATGAAGCAAATAATGCAAAATTATAGCACAGCTGTTGTGTTATGAGGCTGACTGCTTGTGCCTGTGATGCTCGTTTATCTTTTCAGCTGAGCTCAAAACATGCACCGCCTGTGAAACAGAGCTGCTGCGTAAATTTTTTTGCACTGAATACCCCAGCCATTGAAGCAAACATTACAGTTCAGTTCAATAAGCAAACTGTTAGAAATTGTTACCCTTCTTCACTGCCTCAAACAGCTCTCATTTTCATCATTTCAGTCCACAGTGCAGACCTTGACAGTGCACCAAGATGCTGCCTACTGATCACAGATTGTTTACCTTTTGCCAAAATGCCTTGCGAATGTGAAACGCTCGGCAAACTTGGCAGAATGCCACGACACTGCATGCCTTTAAAAAGAGCCCTGGTGACAGTGCTGTGCTTGACGCACTGCTGGGCACTGGGTTGCACCAGTGTATGATTAGAAAGTCTGTAATCCAGAATGTGCACTTCATCACTCCACAATCAATCAGTGCCATTCTCTGCCAAACAAAACGTGGAATTGCGCCCCAATAAAAGCAAATACTTTTTTTAAGTGAACGGTGCTTAGAAAAGGCTTTATGAGCATGGTTAACCACCTGTTTCAGTTGATGATTCACGGATGAACAGCCATATATCAAATTTCGGCTCTTGCAAAAAAATCTGTTGGAAACATTTTCGCCCCATGTAACGAGCCCCCATCAAACTGATGTCAATTTTTCCTGAAAGAAGTGGGTTTATTATGTGAGTAAATACAGCAACTATTACTGTCTGATCCTTCCTTGCCCTTCCTCACTGGCTAAAATGACACCATACTCTCGCCACTAATGAGGTGCAGGCAGTGAAAAACAGGAAACGCAAGGTAGAACATTTCTAAAAACAATAGCAAAGAGCAGGCTAAATTGAAACAGTACACAAAAAGAATAGAACTATTGTGTTATGCTGACCCTTGGATAATTCTGACTGCCTTGGATCTGTGAAACAATCAGACAGCTGAACTAGTGCATAGCATTTTATCTGGTAACTGTGGGTCCTTGACACAAACTGATATATCAGGGAACAAGTGCTTTTGCGTCCAGCAAAGGGTTTGAGGAAGCTAAATAAGTTAGACTAAACTGTAAATTTTATGGTTGAACATCCTGAAGTAATGTACTCTGCAAGAAGTCGTAGTGGAAGGCTCCGGATTACTTTGACAATCTGGTGTTCTCCAACATGGCTGACATTGCGTAGCAAAACATGTTAAGTGTGCCAAGAAGTATCACAAGCAGCGAGAAAAGCACAGTTAAAGGCAATGTAGTTTACGGCCACTCAAATATGCCCATTTCATTACTAGTTTAAGGTGCTCTTCACAACACTGCAGGTCAACTATAAAGCTGGTTTCAGTACTAATGTGCTGAGCCCCCAAATATAGAAAGCAACAATGTGACCTTTAAGCTTGTTTTCCTACCTGTGACTCGGTACCTTTTTCGAGCATGCGCTCTGCCTGTCTTTCGAGCTCCTGTCGTGCATTCTCAAGCACAGCCAGTTCATCCTGCGCCACCTCCACACCGCTCAGGTCCACACCTTCAAGCAGTTGATCTGCACATTAACAGGCACACATCAGAAATCTGTGAACAGGTAGGATCTGATGCACACTGAAGTTCTCTACAATTGTTAGGGAATTATTTTCCTCATCTCCATGACAAGCACTTGTTTTCAACACTGGAAACACATCATTGTTTTTAACACTGCAAACTGGCTTCAGCTCCTCAGAAGGGTTTAAGAACAATGTACTTCTTACACTTATTTCATGAGCGAAATGGATTTAACTTTGAGACTTTTGATGTAAAATTTCTCTCTTATTGGCCCCCACCTCCTCTAACTGCAACCCTGTTCCAAAACCCAAGTGGATCATGAATTTTGCACAAAACAAGAATCATACTGAGTGCATCTCCTTGCCTGTCAACTATGACCTGACCATTTCAAATTCTGCAGCTGCAGTTCATGACAGAATTGATCATGCCAATCAAGTCCTCCAGTGATATTGAACACACTATCAACAATGAAGCTTTTCTGCATGTCAACTTGACAGCAGCTCCAGAAGCAGTGCCAATTAGAGTCATTCTATTATACAGTTTTCTGCAACTTTAGTGGAACACTTTTGAAAAATTCTCCTGCCTCAACTAGAAGCTCAGTTACGCCGAAACCGCAAGAGCTTGATCGTTGTTGACCCTATAGTTATGCAGTAAGTTTGTCCAAGGTGCTTATCTGGTTTGACCATCCATGATGAAAAGCCAGAACCATCTGCAACAAGACTAACCGAGCAAAAGGCAGTTGTGGCGCCATCTGACATCGCTAGAGGAAAGCGCTGATGCTTGAAATCGCCAAGGCAAGCGTACCACGTTTTTGTAATAATGCTAGATGGCACCATCCCTGACCTTCACCGGGAAATTGGAGTTTGCGTCTTTCGTTTATTCAATCTCATCCCAGATGGTTCTGCTTTCTCATCATGCGAGGCCAAACTAGGTGAGCACCACTCTAAAACTTACTACACAACAAAAGGAACAACAACACACTAGCTTCCCGCATGGTTTCACCGGAAACATGTCTCCAGTTGAGGCAGGAGAATTTTTCAAAACGGTTTCGATAAAATTGCAGAGCACTATACGTGCTAGGTATAATTGCGATTTTCACAAAACGCCAATTTTAACAATAAAAACAGGCTAGTGCTGGTAGGTAGGATGAAATGCAATGCCCATCAGAGTCATTTTATCATACGTGCTTCACAAAAAAACAATTTGGTTTTCACAAAACACCGATTTTAATTATAACTAACTAGTCCTGGAGGGTTCCGGTAACAGCGTGCCCGGAAAAAATGGCCCTATTTGAGAAGTAGGAAAATATGTCCCCAGACAGGGACTGTAGGCTTTGGGCTATAGGACATAGACTGCATTATACCGGGAGAGCTGCAGGTGTATGCTATTGCTACAGCGCCTACACCTGTCAGCTTGGAAGTGGCCAAACACCAAATTGAAGTGGGGCATTCATAAAAACAAAAAAGCAATTGAAGCAGTAACACAGTGACAGTGCCTTGTCTTCCCTTTGTCTGTGGGGAAATGGCGAGCTGACCACTGGCTTTAGCAGACCATAAGCTTAAAGCCATGCTTTAGGGCGGACATGGTGCAAGACAGGTTAAGCTTCGGCTCCCTAATACAGCATCTCAATCACCATGGAAGTGCACCAAGAATTTTACACCATCATCAGAGGAAGGCTTGAACGTCGTCACCGAAAGGTCTGAGGGGTTCTAGTGAGGCATTCTGTTTTGGGCGCTTCCCCACGGCTACCATGTGCACTGACATACTTGTACCTTTCTCAGTAGGCAATATTGCCAAGCTGATAAGACCTTTCGTAATGATTGCTTAACGAGCTGCGGAGCCCAGAACCATGCAATGTATAAACAACCAGACGACTCTTTCACAATAGTTTTTTGCCGTGCCTTCTGCAGTACTTGTAAACATGTCCAGCATCCAGAGGACCCAGGTCACATACGATGATTACATTTATCTAACGCTAAGAAATAATGGAATAAAATGTGCGTTTTTTGAGATTTGAATTCGAGACGAATTCATCCTTAGGGCCAATTTTTACCTTTGGGGTGTTTTTTCCTAGTGGCCACTTCTTCAGCGGCCTTTCCTTCCAGGGACGTTTTTACATACCCCTAGTGCTAGTAGGTAGGACGAAATGGAGTGCAATGTTTAGAGGAGTGAGTTGGTTAATTTATGCTCGGATTGAGGCAGAGCTGGAAGGGCAAAATGGAAATGTGCAGAGCAAAGTTAAGGCGAATCGTACGCTTATCACCTGCTTCACTGAGACTCTGGGCAGCCTTGGTGATTTCCTTGCCGCCACCTTGAAGCTGCAATCGCAAGCGTTTGACAATCTGGAATAGTCGTCCCATCCGTCGAATCATGTCGCACGTTTGCTGCAGTCGGGAGAGCATTGCCGTCTGGGTCCAACTTTTGTTGTACGGTTCCACGATCTTGCTTTGCAATCTGCAAATTATTTGCCATGAATACACTGCTCCAGTCCCTTCACAAAAAAATACGATTCCTCGATTACCTTTCAGATGTCCCTTGGAGGTTCTGTATGGAGGCACACATCGTTTGCAGAGCGCCTTCCAGGGTTTCGATTCCGGACGCCTGAGCCAAAAGGTCTTCATAATGAGCGGAAACCTGCGAGGTTTCACAAAAAGGTTCGAACTTCTCACACCACACTCACGATTCCATTGACTTCATTCTTTGGCACGGCCTGTCAGACCGTCAAAAATAACTATCTTCCTTTTATACACAAACATTCCACGCATGCATAAACAATTCAGCTCAAATTACCTGGCTATGGAGTTCTTTGTCCAAAAGGGAGATGCCGGTAGCGAGCTTTGCGAGATGCTGTGAGATTGCAAGGTCTTGGATGGCGTTGCAAGCGACAGACTTCGCGTCGAAGTCGTCGAGCAAGAACTGCTTGTAAACGGCTGCAGAATTAGGGAAACAAGTGTCACACAGCACGTTACAGCGCAGTTACAGATAAAAACGTTCCTGTGCACAAAAATAAAATAATAAGCGATCGCATGAATTTACATCAACCAAGAAGCCGGTCTTACCATCGTTCTCAAACTGCTCGAGAACGCCCGACGTGTCTTCCGCCATGTTTGTTTACATCCTGGCGTGCACAGGAGATCGGCAACGAGGGATTGAATGGTGTTCGCAGGCGGAGAGACACGCGTGCGTCATAGTGCATCGTGGTACAGAGTTTATAGAAGCGGGTGTTTAGAATCCCACCTTAAAATGAACGAAGCGGTTGAATCTTGGAGTAAACCGCTGGATCTGCTGAACAGTGGTGAAATGACCAAAATCTGTGCTCCAATGGTTCGGTACTCAAAGTGAGTGGCGCTTTGCCGTCGTTTCGCCGACCGTATACCTGACCTAACAAATCTCTCTTTAGGCAAGCTTTCCGTCACCTAGTCCGGAGGTACAACGTCGACATCGCTTACACCCCAATGATTGTGTCCGATTCATTTGTTAAATCTCGAAAAGCAAGAGACGCAGAGTTCACCACAGGCCAGGGTAGGGAATCATTTCATCTGGCTTGATTCAGTGCATGGCCGTTGTAGTAAATGTCTTGCTCTCGACAGGAGATCGACCACTTATCGTACAGTTTGCAGCAAACAACGCTATTGATTTGGCGAACGCAGCAGAGCTTGTTTACAGGTGAGAGACGCTGCCCATAGGATCCCTGAACAATGAGTAAAGGTGTTCGTCATTCTGCAGGTATGCTGATGGCGTTGACTTGAACTGCGGGTGCCCGCAAAGGTATGTAAACAAGTCGTGTCCACAGCCCTCGTGACGTCACGTAACCTCCGCTAAGCTTGGTCATCGGTGGTATATTTCAACAGGTGGGCTATGGCAGAAGGATATGGCGCCCATCTCCTAGCTCACCCTGAACTCGTGAGGGATATGGTACATCAGACCAGGAATCGCCTCTCTGACTGTAGCTTTACTACATCTGTGAAGATTCGAATATGCAGCGACCTCAGGTAGTACATGGTGCAGTTTGTGTATGTTCAGTAAGACCTTTTAATATGCGAATATTTATCTTACAGGAAGACAGTGGACTTCTGCCAACAGTTGGAAGCTACAGGTGTGTCCTTTGTGACTGTGCATGGCCGTACCAAGGACCAACGTTCTGAGCCGGTCAGCATAGAAGCCATACGGACTGTCAAAGACTCATTACAGATACCTGTGGTTGCTAATGGCGACGTAACCAGCTTGAGCAAAGCTGAAGAAATCTGCAAGGAAACTGGAGTCAATGGTAGGTATCTAGTCGCACCCTTTAATATGCCAAAGGTGAAACTACAGCCTAAAAGAAAAACACACGCAAGGAGGACAACAGGACACGGCCTTGTTGTCTTCTTTGTGTGTGTTTTTCTGTTAGGCTGTAGTTCTGCCTTTGTCATGAACCAACTAGCTCAGATCCAGATCGCCCTGCCTTAATATGGATGACTCGAGTGATGAACTGGTTACCAAATTGTTTCCGTTCGGACAATGGACATGATGAAAATGCACAGAGCCTATGGATCTCCATATAATGGGCAACTGGGCAACAAGAACACATGATTTCTACTTAGACATTTACTCGGTCCTACGAGAACTAAGGCCGAATCCCGCAAGAACCTACATAGGATCTCGCAATCTTTCCAAGACACCGACGAAGAGCTCATGAACACATTAAAAGATATGTGCGTTAACACCTCCCAGAGTATACCCACGCCAGATGGGTACTCAGGATAATCATCACATGGATAGCTTCTTTACCGTAGCAGGGATCAGAGCTGCTCTTAACCAAATTAACATCACCTCGTCACCGGGGAAAGTATTAAGGAAGCCTCAGCGTAGGTAAAGCAGTAATGTGAGCCGCCGCTGTCAGCAGGCCACCAAGTAAAGAATCTGAAGGGAGAAGAGGCTATCCTTCAGTACCGACTACCCTCCCTGAAGGCAGTGCCGGCCAGTGCCCAGGAATTTATCAATACAAGCACATGATCATAACACATGTGGACATGATATCGAGTGGAAATGTGCTGCTCATTGATGTGAACATGAAAATGCACAGAGCCTATGGATCTCCATATAATTTCGTAACATTAGTATGGATGGCAACGAGAAAGAAAATCTGGACTCCTCAACTGTGCATTTCCATACTTGTATTCGAAGTGCTGGACACCAGCAAAAGGCATTGCAGAGATTTACAAAAATAATAAATGCCTTGTTTTGGGGTTTCATGTTTTCCAGTGTCATGATGCCCAGTCGATGAGCCTTAACATTTGTTTTGCTAAAAGTGCTCTCTCTGCAGCTGATGTTGAAAGCCTCCTCCATAAGCTGTCCACATACTTGGCACAGATATCAAGTCCAGAGTTCTACAGAATCCCATCTGGTGGCGGAAATTCATACTGACTTTACATAAATATACGTCAAAGGTGGTAGAACAAAGTAAAACGGAAAGCGTGTATGTTTTAATCAAGTTGGTAGAGTTGTACTAGCATTTTGTGGTATGCATAATAGGGGACATGTTGCCTGAAGAAGCCATCATGCATCTCACAGACCGCTAGGTATTTTCAAATGCATCAAATTATTTTATTGAGTTGCTAGTGGTTGTCTCACCTTGCACTCTTGACCAAGTTCCTCTCTGCACAGGTGTCATGGCAGCAAGAGGAATGCTCGACAACCCAGCCATGTTCTCAGGGTCCAAGCATACACCCTCAGTGTGTGTCCAAGACTGGCTTCAGCTAAGTTCCCAGCTGGGATGTCCACTGACGCAGTTCCACCACCACCTCATGTTCATGCTCGACCAAGTGCTGTCTCGAAGCGAGAAAAGGATATTCAACAGCCTAACCAGCTACTCTGCAATTGTAGACTATTTGCGTGCCACCTATTCTATAGGGCAATGTCTAGACAAAGACAAACTTATTTTGTGAACGTTTACATTTTATTGAGTGATCATGGACGTGGTTCAAAGTGACAGAGTGGATGGGAGGAGGTGTACGCTCAGTTCGTCGTTCGGACTGGAGGGGACACCAGTATGACGCCGTCCCCACGCACGAACAGCATTGGGATGGACCTCCTGGTACTCTGCACAGGTACGGCAAAATGCAACAGATGTGTCGTTGTATACATGCGTTCTTTCCGAAATTTTACAAAATGAAAGAAAAAAAGCGCGCCCCGTTTAACCGAATATAAGTCGTCGAGAGTCGCGCAGCACACCCACTTACCTTGTACACCTCTTCGTACGTTTCCTCGTCAATCTCCACGCTGGTCACAGTCTCCTCTACGTCACCCAGGATCATGTTGAGATGCTGATCGTACGCCTAGAAACAAACATTTGCCCGCCATCAATTAAAGCTGCACCGCCTGTACAGGTAGGGCTTTTAAAATGTCTAGAAAGCACACTCACGTGCAACCTTCCCCTCAGTTCCCTTTCGTTCCTCATTTTGACGTAGATTTTTTCATCCAAGCTCAGACGTATCAGGTCCAGCGGCTCCTCAACTGCGGTTGTTGGCGCCTGGAACAGCACACTTACATATATAAAGGTTCGTTTATGTGCAACCGTTTAAAAGCTCAGAAGTTGAAATGTGCTCAAATTTACCTGTTCAGCCTCGTCAGCCATCGGTAAAACGTGCGTCTTCCGTTGCTCTGAGTCTCTCCGTTCTGTCCTGTCGAAGCACCGGAAGTAGAGCCGGAAGTGCGATTCCGGAACTTGCTGTGCGGCTGTGAGCGCCTGGTAAGCTACCGCAGCGCCTGCGAAACTTGGCGCGGCAGTCGCGCGCAACAAAGAAAAAAATAATAAACCATAAAAGAATGTGAAGTCGGCTTCAGCGGTCGACCGTGTGTGTGTGTATGTGTGTGCAATCTTGTCGACTGCAGCCGCGCTGTACGGTGTACTCGATCTGTGTGCTGTCTCGAGCGCACGCCGCCGCTATGTCCGCGATCGGCAGCTGATAGGATGTCGACGTGGAATCTGTCACATGCTCTCGATCTCTAGTGCGACTGGCTAATCGACAAGGTGAGTGGTGCGTCGTTCGCGTGCTGCGCAGCGCCTATGGTCGAGAACCCAGCCACTGAGTGCGAGCGGTCCGCCGTCGTCCTATCAACTCTGTCCAATGGGGCGGTCAGTGCTCCTGTGATTGGCCTGGGCCCCCCAAGAAATGCTCCCTTCAAGGCACCGACTGATTGGCCGCCGGCGGATTTGAAAAACACCAACTCGTGGCCGCCGGCAGAGCACGCGGGATGCGCGAAAAGCAATCTTCTTTTCCACTGGTGTACTAGGCGATATTTCGTACAGGGCCGTAGACGACGCGCTACCCCGATTAGGCTTAGACGCGGTCACGGTCGACGCTGGTCCCAATGGCATCTCCGTTTATGGCGATAAGCGCGAGCCGCAGGTTGCTCGGGCGATAAACCGGCCCGCGTGTATCGCGATGACAGGCAACGTTGTGTTAGTCTGTCTGAGTGTTTCATGGTGCTTGTAAGGGGAATCAGTCGCTACCAAGCGTTTTGTCATGATCTGGCCGCTCATCGTTCACCCCACCGTGCCAACATAAAATTCGATGGAGTTCGCGGAGTTACAGGTGCTGACCCATGCCATTTACAACTGCCTAATTTCGAACAAAGGCTTCTGTTTTCCACTTCCTGGAATATTGTCATGGGCCTAATTTTTGTGAGAATTAAATGCATGAAGTTTTCACTTTGTGTGTTGCCTTTTATTCGTTTTGCTTAATGCTTACTGCTATTTATGTACGTTTTCTTCAGGAAAACTCTACTTACTTGCAACACTAGTAAGTTAGGGAAGGCATCAATTGTGTGCTGAGGTAATGATTCGATATGCTACTGCAGAAAGTCACATCACTAGTTGGATAGGCTTCAAGGAGAAAGCAACAAGTGCCCCTGAAAGGAGGCCCTCCAACCAATGGCATTGACTGATTGACTGAACTTTGCTAGCTGGCATGAAATTGCGAGCAGCGGCCAGATATTACGGAATTAACCACAAATTAACTGGGACTCCATGACGGCTGACAGCACAGGTCTGAGGGTTTCCTTTGAGAGGATTTTTGTCGCTTTGTTCTCGATTTTTATAAGGCTGTAGTCGGTTTTTAATACATGGCACATTTTATTTTTTGAAATACAAGTCGCATCTCATTTCTCTCAAACTTGAATGAGTGCTTTTGTACTAAACGTTTTATCATAAAGTCAGTGTTGTTCTAATGTAAGTAGTAAAAGCTCCGATATGTGCCCTTACTGGTAGGAACTTTGGATTGCTTTAGCTCAGCAGCTCATCATGAGTCAGTTATCAAGCTGCTCTCACTGAGTGAACAACGTGCTAACACATGTGGCAAAAGTGCCAATAGGTGTTGACAGGGGCAGTGCATAAGCTTACTCCCCCATAAATAGGTCTGCGCTTAATATGATCATGTAGTCATTGTCTAAACATTATGCACTTCCTTCTGAAGGAGCATTATGCTTTGGACGTAGATTTGGCCATGTGCTTATTGTATGACTATAACTTTTGAATGCAGGGCATCATGTCTGATTCCCAGACATATACGAGTGGCTCCGGCCAGACAGAGGCCCACCAGGCTTTGGAATACTTCTGGCCTCGCATCATGGAGGAGACGCGGAATCTAGGCGTGGTAGCTATCCTTTGCCACTCTGGTGTCTTTTGTGCAAGACTCCTTTAGCTGTTGCTACAAAAGTGGCAAAAAGGGTCATGCTTAAGTTGCAGTGTGTAAAAAAAATATTTTCACGGACAATAGGGCTAGACATGCCTAAAAAACAGTGCTAAGCTGTACCAGCAGCTTGAGTTCCGCACAGAGCGCGCGAGCTGACTTCAGCGTCTTTTTTTCTCCTAGGCGCCACCTAAGAATCTCGGGAACACCAGGTGGCAATATCTTCTTTATCTCATATTACTTTGTGTTTCATGCCGAAGCATAGAGTTTTTGCTAGTGATGTTCTACATTAGTGCATTTGACATTTGGCGACAACAAGGACAAAGGAAATGAACTGCCCCAAGAATGCCAGCGACACAGTGTGTGACGCAGCACATTGAGAACACTGAGCAAACATCATTCTGCCAAATAAAGAACGGCGAGTTTCCTACCATAAGGTGATCACAAAAACTGACAAACAAGTACTGTTTACAAGCGTTGAATTTCTGGCTAGTTAGTAATACATTTGGAATAACAGCACGAAGGACGAGGATGAAGATCAGAAGATCAGCACTGTGTTTGTGTCCTTCTGCACTTCGTCCTCGTCCTTCGCGCTGTTATTCCAAAAGTACTGTTTTCCACAATGGCGTTCCATGCTGTAACCAAAGATTAAGTCAGTTGCATTTGGGATGCTGACACAAAACCATATGGGTGTCATGAAAACAGTATCATGTTTGTGGCTGCCACAATGATTAAGGAATTTTCAGTCTTGCCACCAGCACACAGATTGCTCTGTCACTCAACCCAGCGCAGAGCAACCCAGTATCATTTTTTCAACCTAGTTGTTGCCAGTAAATTTCCATTTGCTTTTTTCTTTGCTGGCTATTTCATTTAAAAATTTTTTATTTCCCATGACTATAGGAGGTATTCAAGTGACGTCACACGCGCAATTTTGAGGTAGAGAGCAGTTTCAGCAGTTCAAGCCCAATAAGCTGATTAAATACGCCTGTAGCTTTTCGCCGTGCTTCTTGCACCACAAAATGGCCACCGACTGTGATGTAGGTGCATACTCTCTATACTGACAGAGTTCACGAATTCACTTTGAAATTCTGTTCTCAGAAGCTGGGTAGGATATAAGACAAAAGATGGTGGAGCTGTTACCCTACTTAAATCTGGTTAAAATGAGTAAAAGCAGCTGCCACAGTGTTTGTGTGTAGCTTCCGAGACATCGGTTGGACGAGACGTTGTCTTGGAAGCCATTGTACTTGCCCAGGCAAAACCGCTGCCGTGTGGCATGGACAGCTTGCAAACACACAAGCCTTAGACAATGTTAGATGATTTTGATAGGGTCGGAACACCTCCAGATTAATGCTTCACACTAAAAATGTCAATTCCCCCCCTCCCGCCCCGCTTCTGTTAATGTGTACAAACCTGCACACCAGCTTTAGAGATGATAGAGGTGTGATGTAAATATATTATGCCTGTTACAATTTTCTTCGGCAGTTTGACATGCTAAAAACATCTTGCTTAATTTTATATTTATGCATATGTAGGCAACTGTAGACAGCTGGGCATGCTGTTTATCCCAATGAAAAAAAAGAAAGCTTGTACAGGTGCTTCACATATGTTTTCAGGAAATTTCGCATGCCCACGGAAAAAGGGCACTTTTCTCTTAAAGCTTCGAATTGGTTTACAGCCTTGCCTTCCACATCCACTCGCTTTGATGCCTTTAATTAGTTTGTCCTTCTTCTTTTTTCCAGAATGAATTCAAAAACCAGGAACTACCACTGGCTAGGATAAAGAAAATAATGAAGCTGGACGAAGATGTGAAGATGATTAGTGCTGAAGCACCTGTGCTTTTTGCCAGGGCGGCAGAAATCTTCATCACTGAGCTTTCGTTACGTGCTTGGGTCCATACAGAGGACAACAAGAGGCGCACATTGCAGGTGACGCATCTCGCTAAGACTGTGATGACATTTATTTTGTTGAGGATTTTGCCATTGGCACACGAGTAGGGCAGGTGGGATCAGCACTATTCAGATGTGTAGCTAGCCTTACCTATTACAGCCTTGCTTTGCTTTTAAGTGCCCACCACAGTGACTTAGTGGCCATGTCGCTCTACTACCAAGCTAGGTAGCTCAGCTTCTGCTTTTTGGCTAAAGCAAAAAGCAAACCATTCTTTGCAATGTCAGGGCGCATTAAAGAACCTCAGGGGGTTGAAATCATTCGGAGGAGAAACCAAACCAACCAAAGCTGAGCATATCCAACATATAATGTTTCAGAATGGTCCCATCATGTGCAGTCTTTCTGAATGTGCTCGGCAGGAAGTATAATGACAATCGAACTGTAGCCTGAGTGGCTAGATGCCAGGAAGTGTTAATTCCATGCAAGATATATGGTGCAGTCAGTCCCAAAATATCAAATTTTCGCAATTCTAAGCATCCCCATAACTTCGCAAAAGGAAAATTTTGGAAAGAGCTTGCATGCAAATCTGAGCACCCTCCTTTTTGTAAGAAAGAGAGCGTAGACCAGCTTGCCAGTGCACTTGCTCTCTCAGTCGAGCCATTGGAGACCCAAGATGCAGCGAGATCTCCAGCTTCTCGTGTTGCTGCATTCTGACACTGCACTATAGCAGGTGACGCAGGACAGCAAAAGCCGACTGAAAGCGACCCCGAATACTTCATCACCGTATTGTCACGTGGACGTGGGATCGGTGGCTATTCGGCAGATCTCGGCAATTCTGACAGGCATTGCGGGCCCGTGTTGCTTTGTTTAGTGTCAGCTGTTCGGCATCCGTAACAGAAGTCAGAATGAGTTTTAAGAGGGCTCCCACAGCTTGAACTTCCAAGTGCATTGCATTTGCGTATGCGGAATATGTTTGCCAAATAAACTGTTAATTCTCGAGCCCTTTTTATTTTTTATTTTTTAATATCTAAGCACCCCCCTATGACTTTGTCACTTCGGGTATTGCGATCGTGGAAAAAAAGGAGGGTGCTTAATGAGTAAATATGGTACTAAATTTCTATTATGCTGTAACCTTCCCCATTTTTTATTCTCTTGTTTAACCTGAATGACCACTCACTTGCATTGTTGCTTGTAAATGTGCTTTTGAAAGAGGACTTGTTTGCATGGGGATGACCTTATTTTGTAGTTGTTTGTGTTGAGCGTGGCAGATGCATTGTCCAGGTGGTGCTTGACCCATTTTGTGGATGTTGCAGAGAAATGACATAGCCATGGCTATCACTAAGTACGACCAGTTTGATTTCCTCATCGATATCGTGCCAAGGGACGAGCTCAAACCGGCTGCCAAACGGACTGAGGAGACAGTGCGGACAACCACCATGCCTGCTGACCAGGTGAGCGGTGACCTTGTTGCTGCTGACATGTGTATTTTGCCTAGCTGCTTGTGCATGGCACTCTGTGGAAAAAAGCCATGAACAGGAGTCTGTAATCGCTTAGCTACACTGCAGAACGGTGAGTATAGTAGGTTTTGCTTCCGACACCTTTTCTGGGAGTGAATGGTGCCAATAAAGCCAGCAATGAGCTGAGCTTGATGTGGAATAAGGTAAGTCTTACAAGCTGCACCTGACAAATTAGGGTGCCTCTAGCCACAGTTGTCAATGCAGGATGCTAGGAGATTATCTGCTTAGCGACGTTTTGCATGCTGGGTCTTTATTGGCATTCATCCACTGTAGCATGAGAAAAGCAGGTTGCAAATTTAGTAAAGTTTTTGCAATTTTGTTGCCTGTAATTTTAGAGCGGAAGAATCATTCTGACTAGGGTGCCTTGTAGCTGGACTGTGTGGAAATGGGGTCCAGAAAAAAATGTACGTGCAATCACCATACTGTAATAATGCATGAAATGACAAACGAAGAAAGAGGCAAGACAACACAGAGATCACCTTTTGTGTTTTTATATTATGGTGATTCCCAGAAGCAGGAGACGCCTGCTTCTGGGAAAGAGAGCAATGGTTAGCCTTGACCGCCTAGTAAAGAGCAGAGACATTAGTCTGCCAACCAAGATCCGTATAACCCGTGCTATGGTCTTTCCAGTTGTGATGTATGGATGCGAGAGTTGGACTGTGAAAAAGGCTGACCGCCGAAGAATTGACGCGTTTGAATTGTGGTGCTGGCGAAGACTCTTAAGAGTTCCTTGGACTGCCAGAAGATCAAATCAGTCGATATTGTCGACCATAAACCCTGACTGCTCATTGGAGGGTCAAATTCTAAAGTTAAAGCTCAGCTACTTTGGTCATCTGATGAGAAGAGAGGAGTCGCTGGAGAAAGATTTGATGTTGGGAAAGGTTGAGGGTCGCCGGAGAAGGGGTAGGCAGCGAACGCGATGGTTAGATGGCATTCTCGAGGCATTGCAGATGAAGCTATGTGATGTTAAGAAGATAGTGAGAGACCGGAAAGCGTGGCGTGACATGGTCCATAGGGTCACGAAGAGTCGGACACGACTGAACGCCTGAACTGAACTGATTATGGTGAACCGAAACCAACTTGTCAAGCTTTTCTTCCTTCAGACAAATGTGTAAGCTTTGAACTGGGTAGTCCTGTTTTGTAGTGAGGTGTATGTGTTTGCATGCTTTGTGACACTATTTTTACATGCATTTGTACAAGTTTCCCTCACACATATGGCATATCATATCATAGCGGCAGGCTACGAAAATTTGATGCATAACTGCGCGCCTGTCTTCAGGCGTATTTTCAAGCATTGTATGCCACTTAAAATTTTGTAGTTTTGATGACGAAACCTGAAAATGTTGAGCTTGCTACTCTTAGAGTGGAAAGGCCACTTTTCTGCATGTGTGCATCTGTGAAAGAGATAGATGAGCAAAGCAGTTATTGTTTGTTGTATGCATGAGGGCGTGCCTCTCACAAGAAAAGCAAAAGGTATTCCTGAACTGCAAGTTTCACGCAGTCAGAAAGCGCCTAATAGAACTTCGAAAACACTTTTTTTGGAGATCAACTGGAGTGAAGTGGCTTTTTGTTTATGTTTTTGCAAGTTCCAATCACTTTTATTTATGCCTACTTGTGTGTTCATACTGTGAACTTTTTTGTTGTTGGTTTTCCCCCCGATAAAACTGTGAAACTGATGGCAAGTGTCTATCCATTCTCCACTGTGAAAGCAGGTGCAGTACTACTTCCAGCTGGCGCAACAACATCAGGCAGCCTTACAGCAGCAGCAGCAGCAACAGCCGGCGACTGCTTTGACCGCAGCACCCCAGCCACAGGTCAGGGCTTGTCAAAGAGATGATGTCACAACTGCAATGCTTTTCATGCAGTGCCTTTCTCTTAGTGTGTCTGTACTGTACAACTTGAGAACAAGATGGCGAGGCCTCTCTGTCGGGTACCTCCAACCAATAGCATCGACCCATTGTGATGATGTCACAGTTGCCTGCTAACATTGCATAGCAAGTGGCACAGCAGGTGAAGGGTAGTTGATGCTATGCCATGGATTTAGGTTGGCATCATTGGTTGAATGGCAACCTGTGAAAATTGTACCCGACTATCTTGTGGGGTCAGTGTGAAGCGGAGTACATATGGCCAAGCCATTGTTGCAAATCCAACATCCAGTTTTACCCGCTGTGGTGGTTCAGGGGTCATAATGCTCAACTGCTGAAGCCAAGGATGCGGGCTCAGTATGAGCCACGGCAGCTGCTTTTCAAGAGAGGTGAAAAGCAAGGTCCCCTTGTTTGGCAGTGCATGTTAAAAAACTCTAGGTGGTCGAAATTTCCTGGAGCCCTTTACTCTGGCATTCCTTACTTAGTGACTCGACTCTATTTCAGACGTTAAACCCTATAAATCAATTAACCAAACTGGAAATGAGCTGGACCTGCATTAGAGTGTTGCACGGCATGCCGTTTAATGAGATCGCATTGACCTTTGCCATACTGCTTTAGTAAAGCATGATCTCTCAACAAAAATCCAAGGCTGCTACATATTTCTGTATTGTGCATGCCATGCATGCAGCAAATTGCTGCATTGTAATGCACGTGTGTCTCAGATATCATGCTCAGAGCATTGGCCCCTTGGCCTAGCAAATAAATATAAAGTTGACTTGTTATGTGGACTGATATATAGTATTCTGAAGGGTTAACTGGCGTCATAAAACAAGGATTTCCCTGACCAGTACACTGTAATGGAACTTGGGGCTATTCAAGCTGTCTTCTGTTCAGCTTTTTAGCCTTGTTTTCCCCACAACCTAGTACCTCCCTGTTTCTGGAAATAAATCAAATCAAAATCAAGCCTGCTGTGAGACAAAGGCCTCCCCCAGCCTCAACCTGGATTTGGTCACTTGTTCTGTGTACAGCGTGCCTTCTTACAGTAACTGAATGCAAGATAATCATAGCTGGAGCTGAAACTGATCTCATCTTGACTGCTCGTAAACAAGTTTGCTGTTCACTGGGCGAGGTTATTCAAATCGCTCATACTTCCTCATTGCAGATCCAGATAGTGCAGGCGTCCGGCACCAACGCTCAAGCCTTGACAGTGCAGAATGCGGCTCCTTCATTCTCAATGCCATCAGTGCTGCAAGTACAACAGGTCAGTGGAAGAAATCGCCACCACATTACGCAACCATAGTGCATTCTGTTCGCATATTTGGACATATGATGTCGAAGGCCCCTTGACTGCTTTTGCAGCTAGAGTTACTACTGGGAGTTTGCAAATATCTGAAATTTTGAAGCCTCCAAATAGTATAGTTGCTATTGGATTCAATTCACACTCCACTTTCACTATTTGAGCCTCCTATAACCTTTACGCAAGGGCTAAGCGGACTATGTATCATCACGAGCGCAGTGTTTCGGGCAACATTCCTACTGCTGAGCTTGGCCTTCAGACATCGCGAGGGAGCTTGGATGTGATTGTTGTGCCTGTCTTGTGCTTTGCCAGTACCTTGTCTCGTCATTAGCCGACTGCTGATGTGACAACATTCAGTAAACTTCCTTTTTTATGTGAGCACTAAGTTAAACTGATATAGTATTAGGCTTTTTGTCACTGACAAAAGTTATCTAAAAACTGTAAATAGTTTGCTATTTTTACTGCATGATCCCTGTCTGCTTATTTAGTGCCTGGTAGGCCATGCAGGTATAACAAAATATGTTGTTGATGGATGAAAACAATTTATTTGCAGTATCTCTATTTCTTTTTAGCTCTGGTTTTTGCGCAACATCATTTCTCTATTATTTTTATTCACTTCGCACTCAGTAATTTGCTCTCTCCACACTCTAAATTTTTTTTTTATGGCCATGTTTCGCAGCAGATTTCACCTGTTATTTATCTTAACAGTCTTTAAAAATATTTGGAAAATAATCAGATCGCACAGCTCTACATTAAGTATATGGCCCAGTGTTTTCGTCGGAATACATGGAGAAAGAATTTTGCGTGCAGAGCAAGCTAAGTAGATGCTGGCTTCTGCTGGCATGAAAGCCACGCCTGTGTCTAAAGTAAAGTGCCCTCTGTCTTCAAGTGAACTGCGTGGGTGGTGTTTCCTGACGTTGCCAGAACACTGTAACATTCCTTTTTCATTTTCTTTTTGGCACAAAAGGAGGTTACCTCAGAGGCAGTAAAAGGTTCTTTCTCCATCAGCATGTGATCGACATAAATGAAAGCTTTGTGACCACTGAACACAAGATCCTTAGTGCACTAATCGTGGTGAAAGAACAGCCGAGTCCTGCCCTGCTAAAAATCTTTGCAGTTTTTTTACCTCCAAAATAATAGTTGTAAGAAGTTTTACAAGAAAGGCTAGAGGTGTGCAAATATTGAAATTTTTTAGTCAAATGCAAATACAGGGAAAAAAATGCCTTTCAATATAGAATATCTAGTCAGTGATTAAGAAAGAATGAAAAATTAGAAAATAGCAAACATTGCCTCATTTATTTTAGGGTTCACATGGTATTGGCAAATAAAATAAACTGGTATTGCACAGAAGTGCATATGCTACTGAAAAATATAATATAAACGCTATGCAGGGTTTCGTATATACCGGTTTTCTATACAGGAAGGACGTACATGAAACCAGGTGTTGTCGTACTGTACTGCTGCTGAATACAGTAAACTTATCGTTTCAGCGTTCAAGGAACCAGAAAGAACTGTCAGAGTTAACCAAAAGTTTGAATTATCGAATGGGCGTGAAAAAGTGATGAAAACTGTTTGCATTTTAGATGAAACCGAAGTGAGAGCCCCAATTTTTTCCCCAGCTTCGTCAAGTTCTTCGCTTTGCACACACTTTGGGAAGGCTCCCTTCACAAGTCACAAAACTGCCCCATCGCACTTTAAAGATGCTTCACAGCACAGTCCACGCACAGCACAGTTCATCAAAGTCAAGCATTGTGATGAAACTACAGGGAATTGGAAGTTTCTCAGTTTATTCACGAATTTTCGAGGATTCGAAAAATTCTGAATATGCGTATTTCGAATGTGAATGCGAATGACAACCACATTTAGTTCTTAATCAAAATATCGAATATTTGCACCCCCTAAGAGAGACCTAAATATGGAATTCTTTGTATTGTTGTTCACGGATGCATACGCATGTTACAGCAGTTTGAGCACTACCGAAGCTGCTAGGTGATCCTTATTGCTGAAGAATGTGTTCAGTCTATGGTTGTATCGGGGGCATTATAACTGGCAGCTGGGTTGTCCAATATAACATAGTGTCTTTGCTCATACAGGTCTGCGATTTGCAGGCAGCAGCTGAGCGTATGCTTTGCCCTTGCAGGTTGGGACCGCCGAACAGCAGCAACAAGCCCAGCAGCAGCAACAGCAGCAGATCCAGCTGCAGGTGAGTCCATCCGGGCAAATGCGACCTCTTGCATGTTTACAAGGTATGCCAATCTTCAGGTGTGCCCCGCGTTCCTTGCGCATTGCCCGAGATTGATTTTGATGTCCTTTGCGTCTTGCGAGTTCTTACACCGTGCTGTGCCACTGCAGACCCAGCCCCAGGTGGTGCAGTTGCAGCAGCAGGTGCAGACGCAGCAGGTGGCCCAGCAGGGGGGCATCCAGATTGTGCAGCAGATAATCAACAGCAACGGCGAGATACAGCAGATACCGGTGGGTGTTGTGGGCACACACCACCCACTGCTTATAGTACTATTGTTGCATGGAGTGTTGTGTGCACTCTTGTATGCTCGGCAGAAGTTCCTGCCTGGACAGTTAGTACTTCATTATGTCATTGAGAAAACTTTTAGCACAATAGAAAAGACAAAGGATAGCAGACAAACGGGACAAGTGCTTGTCCCATTCGTCTTTACTGTTGTGCTACAAGTTTTCCTGGTCGCTACTTTTACAGTACTGTTGTTGCATAGGGTGTTGTGCACACTCTTTTAAGCCAGCGCATTTTTTATTATTATTATTATTTATTTGTTTATTTCAACCAAATTCAGTCGAACCCGGATATATCAAACTCGAAGGGGAGCTCGAAATAGTTCGATATATCGATAATTCGATATACAAAAATCGGCTTGTGACGACACAAAAAACGATACCGTATTTGTCACGTCAGCAACCCACTCCCATAATGAACCCACCCTGCACTTTTGCACGGAGAATTTGAAAAAAAAAAAAAAAGCGTCAAGGCCAGCTCGCTCACATGCAAGCGATTGAGCGATCTCAGGGACGAGCGGCAGCGACAGAGCGAAAAAAATTGTTGGAACTGCGTTCCTCTCGCTGCTCGAGCCATCACGGCAGCTCTAAACTAGGTTTCTGTGTTGCCGCGGCAGAAATCGCGAGCGTTTTCGCTTGCATGTCGATGGCGCGCGTCACTCCGGTCTCATCCGCAGCTCATTTCTTGGCAGCGTGCCAAGATGCTGCGCAGCGATAACGTCGGGGCGCGTTTATTTTCTGATAGCTCCTGCGGTGGCGGGAGCGAACTTGGCAGAGTGCCCGTGATGGCTTGATTGCACAAGCCTGGTTCGATTTATCACACCACGCTTGGGGCGGGCGTCATGATCGCAGCAGCTGACCGCGTGCTTTCGTTGATTCATACATGCAAGGATAAACGACTCCCACAAAAAGAAAAAAAGAAAAAACTTCCGCTTCTTAACGTCCGACCAGCACAACGATAAAAAAGGATGACTCGCAAAAAAAAAAAAAAAAAGAGCTGCCGCTTTTTAACGTCCGCAGGCACCAGCACCATAGCCACCTCAGCCGCCGCGCACGCAGAGGGTTCGCAACACACGCTGGAGAAAGCGTTGATGCCTGTCTGAAAACGGGCTGAGCTGGCTTGGCGCATGCGTAGCGCGTGCTGAAGGAGAGAGATAGCTTGGCAAAAGGATGGGCGAACGTCGTGTGTTGGCGCGCGGAAAACGATAACTGCAGATGCGCGCGCCTTTGGGGAATGGGCGCGGCGCTGCCCAGACCAGCCGTCGCCGAACTGTCCCCTCTCATTCCTTCCGCACGCACGTGGCTTGAAAACGGCACGCGGCAAACGGCCAAGGGTGATGCGATCATCTTTGGGGAAAGCACACTTTCCAGTGCGTGGTGCGGAGTTCGATATATCGAACGACCGGTGAAATTAAGTTCGATATATGGCGCGGCTTTCCTATATTTTTACATGGGATTTTCAAGGGGATATTCTGTAAGTTCGATATAACCAAAATTCGATATATCCAAGTTCGATATAACCGGGTTCGACTGTATGTTCAGCCTTTGTAAAAACTTAGCAGACAACAGTGACATCTAAACTCCCACCAGTTAATCTGGGGCAACTTGAAGCAATGTTACACCGTGGCATTTGGCTTCATTCCAGCGGGCAGTGTGGTGCAACCTGCATATAAAGTCAGCCTGCCCTGCATTTTTTCATGCATACTTGCAAGAGTGCCGTGCAAGAGCTGTGGAGGCATGGCGCCATTCCCTGGTGCCCACTGATGGCCACCTTGGTGCCATCTCATAGCATTCACACTGCCATGCAGTTTTAGTAGACACTTTATGGCTCTTTACCTCTCTTGAGAGATCTACACCAAGCTGGCATCATCTTCCCATGATCAGCCAGTTCATGCAAATGGAGAGAACTTTTATTCTTTTTTTTTTCTTTATAACCTTCTTCGCAGTCCTAAGTGGCTTGCGTGTTTGTTGATTTTCAGCCCTTCGTGCACACTAAACAAGAGCACAGGGCACATCTAGGGTTGTCCTACAGTTGTGCGTTATGCAGTAGCCTACCCTCATCCGCCTTTCTTTGTTGACTTTTACTGGATAGAACGAGTGCTGTTGTGCATGGCTGCTAGCCATTATGTTACACGGGGCGTTTCAGATAACTTGAGCCAAGAATTTGAAGAAAGCAGCACAGCGTAGCTTAGTTAAACCAACAGCATGTCATTTGCCATCATGTAGCGCTCCTCAGAGTATTTATAATGCCACTGCATTAAAGGCCCCCTTCTCCAGAAAATCTAGTGTTGGTGTTGTGAGCAAAAAGTTACGGGAATGCCTCTGGCAGGCATATTGTGTCAAAATTACGAATGCTCGCTCAGGCTTACTAACAAAATTTTGGTCAGCAGTCTCGCTCAAACTCACACACGCTCGGGCATACCGAGCTCGTGAACTCATGCACTTTGTACTTAACTGAACACATATATTAAAGATTTCGTATTGTTCATCTTAGTTAATGAACTAATTACACAGAATGTAAAAGATACATTTTGAGAAGAACTACATGGTGGCAAACAATATGCTGTTGGCTTCACCGAGCTGTAGCGCTCTTTCTTTTTTAATCCTTGGTTAAAGTTACTTGAAACGCCCTGTATACATACTTCATTGTGATGACACATGTTCATGTTTAAATGTTTGATAAATGTAAAGTAAGATGTTTAGCCCTTCCCAAGTCAACCTTGAACTAAAGGCTTTAAAACTGAAGATTTTGATCTTCATGTTAACTGTATTGTGTTTCTCAATGTCTGATACAAATTTCATTGCAGATTTTGATTAAATGTTCCGCTTCTAAACATTTTGCCCCATTTACAGGTGCCCACAAAAGTTTGTGGAAGGTTTAAACAAGTCAACTCAAATTTCATTGTGAACTGTGCGAGTCAACCAAGGAAGTGCAAAGTGCCTCCTTCCTTCTGTGGTTTATTGCTTGAACAACTAAGAAATTGAGCTTTTCTGAAATATCCATCTCCCGAAAACTTTTGGGGCATGTGTGTGTGCTGTCGTCCACTTCTTCCCTTCATTCAGCGCTCAAGTAAACTAGCACAGCGCAGTGTGTGAAGCAGTGGCTGCTGTAATACAGATGCACTTTTTTCTTCTTGGTGAACTGCTTTTTGTGTATGGTGCATGCAAGTTCCTAGTGGTCATTCGACACCTGATTACCGACTGTAACAAACTGAACTCAAGATAATCTCGGATATATCAAACCCAGATGTATTTAATTATTGATTGTGTTGAACATTCAAAGAACCCGCTTGGTAGTTCCATGCAGCCGTGTAGGACCAGTGGGCACATTGACCGACTCTTATAAACGAGACATCCAATGTACCGAACTGTGTCATGAGGGATGTGACAAGTGATTGGTGGTAGCCTTTGGTCTGGCAGACCCATTTTCCACGATACTGCCGCCGAAGGCATTGCAAAACCCAACTGTACCATAATCTTGACTAAGTATTGTGCTTACATAGTGCACTAATAACATAGTTAGGCCTCTTATGCTAGGCAGCGGCTACACACAAAGCACCGTCGGTGCCTCAGTACACTGCTAGCACTGCGCCGACGGGCAGCACGTCGCTGCAAAACGTGTGCAATTTGCACATTGCTACAGTTCATTTCCTTCTAGATTGCAGACGATCATATCCACTGCGGTGTTTGATATGCTAAACTATTAATATATTGAACTGTTGTGCGATCTTCAAGTTAGAAGTACCACGCTCGACCGCGTTATTCTTCCCTTGTAGAATTAAAATTGTGCTTTACTGCTGTTCATGGCCAAGCATTTTGTTGTAGTCAGTGCTATCCCACAGGCTTGAGTTTCTTCTACTGCTTTCCTGGCAGGAAGCACATCTCACAATTGTGCATAGATTTTAGAGCTCTAACATGTGTGATGGCTTGCACGTCTTTTCCTCCTTCTGCACTGCAGATCCAGCTGACACAGGCGCAGTTGCAGCTGATCCGGATGCAAATGCAGGGACAGAGCACTGGCCAGCCTATCATCATCCAGACAGCACCCATCCCCCAGGCAGCACCACAGCCCCCACCACAGCAGCCACAGGTGAGGAACATACAGGCACTGTGCACAGAAAACATGGGTGTGAGCAGTTGCCAACCGCCCGCAGATAATGGCTCCACAGTTATCGACAAGACTTAGTCCCCGAGACACCCCAGTGCTTGAGTGTACAGGGACTGTATGAATACGAAGCAGGGAACCATAGTTTAGTCTTGTCGGTAAAAGTCAAAACATTTTTTCTCTATCACTTTTAAAATTTTTCAATGAATCGATACCTAATTTCAGCAAGAATCAGAATTTTTTTAAATTCGAGGCAGAGCAAAATAGAAAAGTTGATCGCTTTACACAAAAGCCAGAACCGACTAATTTATTCTGCACATGCGTCATCTCTTAGATTTCAAGGTCCGCATTGTGTTTTAGGCGCTGATGGAGAGAATTTACGTGCAATATTTTTGGCAAGCTATATACCTTTGCAACAAGGGCTCCCTGGGCATCTCCATATTGTCTGCTGTGCTGTTGTGTGCACATGGCGCTAGTACTGTGGAGGCAGCATACAAACCGGTTTCCAATAGCCCAGGGAGGAGGATTTTTGACATCCTCCTCGCCCGATGTGAAGGTCTAGACCAGATTTTTTAGCTGCTCCCGTGCGGTGCCATTTTCTGCCGACTAGCGCACCGCCGCTTGGGTGCTTCTTTGGGGACTGTGAGGCCGCGTTATCACTACGGCCGTGCCTGTACAATAGCCACGTTTAGCTAGCCTTCAGGCGCTGGAGAACATCGGCAAAAACATTTTCACCGCACGGTTGTGTTGGAGTGAGTTTGTTTGCATTGTCGTAGAGTTAATATCAACTTATTTATGAGGTTCAGTTTGACGTAACTGTGTTGGTGGTCATCACGCAGCTGCGCTAATAATGCCATCTTGGTCCCTTACTGACAATAAAACTTTTGTAAGCAATTGCAAACATTACTCTTGTGTACGACTCGCATATAATTCCACTTCCAGTCCGCTCTTCCTTCCTACCAGCCATTTCGAACCTTACCAATTAGATAGTGTTGTTTGCGTGGTGTGCGCCAGTCACATCAACAAATTATCACATCTGAGTTGATAAGCTAATGGCAGGCAAATTTTTTTTTGCGCTTTATTTATGAACATGGCCACATTAAGATCGTTATTTTTTATCCCTGGAACTCTATAGCACCTATCAAACTGTAGCACCTGCATGTCAAACTTAATGCACCTTTTAATTTATATACTGCATATACATTCGTACATGCCAAAGAAACAGCAGCAAGACATTGCACACTACACAGGTGCTTCAGCTCTGTCTTCATCGAAGCGCAGCCGTCGCTTCTGTGATCGAACCTGTCTTCCGGCTCAGCAGTCAAGAGCCCTAACCACAGAGCCACCGCTGGAGGGCACAACCCCATTTCGCTATTTGTATTAATCCTTGAACAAATATTAACACAGCAGCCAGCTCTCGTGAGTTTTGCAGCGACAAGACGAATATACTCGATTTCGATGTTATTGGTATGTGTGTGAAACCGCTGCTTAGCCGGTTGGGGCAGGTCGTAGCAAGTAATGAAATCGTGTTTGTTGTGTCCGAGGTAGATACTAACTGCAAAAAGCTACTACACTCAACCGGTTTGCACGGCGACTTCTCTCTGAAAAGGAAATAACAATTGAGAGTCCTGGTAGTCGTGCTTAGGTTCCCTTAAAGGAATAACGAAAGCCAAAGACAACCACTGTTGGTCTAAAAAACGTTTTGCCTAAGAAAACTTCAGCACGAAGCTCGTCGATCTGGTTAAATCTCACACCATGGAATCAGGTCCAAAAATCTACATCCTTGTACGTAAACTATAAAAAAAAAAGTGTGGATTTATTACACGCACAAAAAAAAAAAAACACCACTGCTGCACATAAACAATTTACAGTTTGTAAACCATGCACGCAAGAGTACCCTCATATATTGCGTCACCGAGGGAACAGTGCGCTTCAAATTGCTGTAGCACTCTCTGGAACAGGGAGAAATGTGAGTAGCAATGCACAGCACACGCCTACATGCATAGGTGGTAGAGCACATTAACGACAGAATTGAATGCTCACTCACAAACACGTATGCAACGCGAGGCGCCCACGTGATCCTTAATCCCCTAGCAACGTGCGCCCGACAGATGGCACCTGGTGTCGATAGTAGGAGCGCGCTAGCAGCCTGCATGTGAGGGTAAAAATATCTGGTCTATAATCATTGCCTGTCAACCTGACCAATCTTGTTCTTATAATTAGTTAATTTCCATCTCATCTTCAGGAGCAAAAATTATTGCATGTTTTTCCCACTTCGTTGATTTTACATTTAGGGTGTTATTAAAGCTAGTTTGTATTACGTGTATTTAAGGCTTTCATTTACAAACACTTAATTATGCTTATTTACTCGCACCAGCCACTGGCAGGCTGGAAAAGCAGGGGATCGCTTACTTCAGGTTTTTGTCATAATTTGAGCAAAAAAAACTTTTGTGCTAACAAAGCCACCAGCAGCTTTCTCTCTCCCTCTTTATTTCCTTCTGAACATTTTCTCGAATCTCTAGAAACTCCCTTTCTATGAAGCCAGACTTTTAAACACACCACTTGAGACAAGTGAACCTTTGATGATGATGTGCAATCACAGCCAGCACATTTTAGCAGGTGCTTAAATCGAGCTAAAGGCAGAATATATAAAGAATCGGCAGATAAAACACAGGAAAGGAGCGGAGCTTGCGTTCACCGTTAACAAGACGTGCTCTCTCTTTCCCCACTACCTAGACGCTGTACCAGATCCAGCAAGCTCCTGGGCAGCCAGCTTCGGTTTTCCTGGCTCCGACGGGAGCAGTGACGGGCACGCCACAGACAACCGTCCAGATCCAGACACAACAAGAGGCGCAAGCCACCGACGACGACGGCACAGATCAGTGACGATGGAGGTCTCTCGCGGCTGTCAATACTGCTGCACCCTTGTAAAAGCCATTGTTGTACAGATCCGCTTTTCACCACCACCCTCACAACCCGCGTTTTTGTAGCATGCTGCCGCCATTTGTCTGCCAGAATAAATGGGGACATGTGGCACCATCACCTCCACCACCAAGATATTGTGTCCATGTTTGCCTTCTAGTCTGTGATGGAGCATGCCTCAACTTGCTGCATCAAGCAGTGCTCTCTTCTGTGCCTGGTGCTGTCAGCCTTGACTGTGTCGAGGATCTCATAAGCACCCACGAAGTTCAATGCGGGGTCCAAGAAAACTGTGAATCAAACTTTTTTTATGAACGTGCACAAAAGAGCAGCCAAAGGAATATTTCTGCACTGTCTAGTTTACTGCGTCAGTATGTTGAAACACTGCACTGAATGTACGACTGCCTAAATGCACACAATACAGTTATTCGACTCTCCAGTTGCACAAAACAAATTAGGCTAGTGCCTAGCCTCTTGTAGGTTTTGCCATTGTTTAACATTGTTGGTTATTGAAAATCACGTGGGGCGCAGGAACACTGGCCAAATGCCTCATTTGCTAGCTAGCATTCGTTTCTCCCTTTCTCATTTAGGTTTTCTGTCTTCTTTTTCCTCAGTGTGCTGATGTGTTCACCGACCAGTTAGTCTTCCTTTCCTGAAAATCAAGAGAATCCATATTTTTAAGTCTAGACTCAAATGGTTTTCCAAGTGGGTCCAGATCCCAGCAAAAAACAAACAGCAGGCTTTATCAGAGTAATAGCTTCAAGGACCACAAGAGTGCCTCCAAGAGCAGACCTCTATTGTTAGGATAAAGTTCACTGCGCAGGCTTCGAGAGCCCTCACGATAGAAGAAAAAGTGTCACCGCAGCCATTGCCAAGAAAGCATTAAAAAGTAATCTCGTCTCTTCATGAGTTTCTGGTGATGTCAGCATTGCTTTGAACATTAGAGACCTCTAGAATAACATGCGCTGCTAAGTAGGTTTCTGGTGATGCTAGCAACGAACATTCGACTCGGCATTGCACTGCTACTACCAGCGCACCAGTGTGGAGGCCTACGTAGGCTAGCTTCTCTCTCATTGTTTGAACGGGACAGAAGGGTAGTCTAGCCTCCGGAATCCACAACGAAAATAATGTTGCTGCACATATTACACTTGCAAATTCAGCTGGCAACAGCAACAGTAGTTAATTACCCAACCGTTTTCTAGCTTTTAAGTTTCCTACCAGTGACAGTAGCATCTTTGCAATTATATTGTTACAATCTATTCGTGCAGGCAAACTATCGGTTTGCTGCCGGTGTCCCTTTGAGAAAATTGCCGTTTATATGAGAGCAACCACACATTCACTTGCTAGCTTCACATATCTATGGATCTACTGCAGTATCATGCACCTTACAGCAAAAAAAAAGAACACTTGTTTGCCTAGCAAACATAGGATAACTGACTGCCAGCAGTCTTTCATTACAAGAACTACATGCAGAAAGCACACGCACCAAAACTAATTGCAACAGTAAAAAAAAAAAAAAAAAAAATTGCTGTGGATTAGCTTTTGGTTAAACCTGGAGTTACACGAGAGCTATCTGCATGGCTACGCTTAGGTTCGGCTTGAAAGTAAAGACATGGCCTATGCACATAGTAGTTTACCATGGTTCCAGCTTTAGTTATGCCATGAGGGCACCTCACACTTCTAAAGTACAATGAGGCAAAAGCCTCTGTTACGCGGTGGTCCAAAGCCCTCCAATACAGCATCTCTGTTTTCACTCCTACCTTCACAATGACGCGACAGTGTGAGCTACCAGACAACACATAAAGCCTCGCTTTAACCGAGCCATATGAATGTGCCTGTGTGGCCTAGGGATAATGTGAATGTAAGGGTTTTAGCAGACTATGTCGCCACCTTCCCATATGAAAGGGGAGGCCCGAGTAATGTCAGGAAGCCCTACATCTAGTTGATGATGAACTGTCAAAATTGCACATACCCACGACAGGTGATTGGCCAGGGTACATTGTAGATTCTAAATATATATTGTCAAGGACTGGTGTATTCAGATAAATAAGGGCGTTTAATTAGAATTAGTGCCCTGCCATGTCAGCTGCCGCCTCCCAAGACTCCTTCTTCGCTCTTCGGAGAGACACGGACAGGAACGGCGACTGTGGCCAATGTAGTTCTCGCTACAATATACAACAAAATCCAAGTTTGACGACACATTGCATTCCTTTGGTCACCGGTTATTTCTTTGTGCTAGTGCTACAAATGAACCTATGTCCTGACTAGCCAAACCAGATTTACAAGAATTGTGTGCCTGTCATGTATGAAGTAGTTGAGTGCTCCTAAACTGCAGTAACTATGTACAGGAAGTAGCCAGTCCCATCAGTGCAGACTTATTTCAACTAAAAAATTAACCTGAAAAATTCCTGCATGCACATAGTGAAGCAGCAACTTACTCAATGATAACAAGGCGCTAAAACAGGAAAGGGCTAGCAAGGCATCCATACTAGAGTAACAGCAATAACACACAAACTTTGGGGTACATGGCTGCTGAACAAAATGCACTCGCAGGCGTGGAAGCAGGCTTTAGCATTTTGGAGCAGCTTTGGACCAACAAAAAGAGTTTTGGAGCATGTTTCTAAGGTCAAATGCCTTTGATAACTGCAGTTTTCTTTTTCTGAAATACAAAATTTCATTTGGTTCCTTTTTGTGCAAGTTCAATGCCTTTTCAACTTCGCATTCATCTCTGACAAGACAAACTGGCAACGCTCGCTGATGCGCTTTATAACATCTAGTCTGACCTAATGCATTTGCCTATTTTGACTTGGCAGATTCAAATGTAGTCTACCACTTCGATGCGCTCTAGCAGCAATACTAATTCGAAGTTCAGATTAATGGGCATGGCATTTCCGCTCCCTATCTTGGGCATACTAGTATTTTATTTAGAGTACATTTGAAAGCCCCCACATATGGGGTATTACGATTCTTTTTGATCCTATGCCTGGGCTGATAAATCCCCGAGCACATGGATATTTCATCTGCCAAAAATGCACTCTCAGACCACAATAACACACCTTGAAAAGCTTGGTACCAGTGCCACTCCCTTGCTTTTTGCCTACCGTGGGATCGCAGATTGCAGCACGACTAGATCGCCTTATCCATTTGTAAATATGGCGAAGGTTTTACAGGGGTGGAAGCGGGCTCAGGCATTTTGAAGCAGCTTCGGGATATATAGATGGCACTGAAGTGTAGCCTTTCCATCCTAGAACTTTTTTACTTTACTGCCTCCTGCCAATAGTTCATCCTTTGCATGAGCAAGCTGGGGCTCACTTTTAATATTTTGGCAATAGACCCCACCCCATATGCCTTTCCAACACTCTTGAGAAGCTTCCTAGTGATTGACAGCTTTGGCGTACCAACCCATCACGCTTCAAGTATAGTTTTGTCTGCCATAGGCCTGGCAAGCTTGTCACTGACAAAGAGGCCCGATGGTGAAGTACCTGCTTGTTTTCACAGCAGAACCATTAGAATAACTCCAGCAGTTTTTGCAGTCAAACAAGTTTCCTTCCCGACGGCTCACACTTGTTTGCGCTACCTGCTTCATTTGCTGATCTCACTTCTCTCCACTGGCAATTCAAAAGGCTGAGAAGGAGGTGCTACGTCACAGGAACAGTGCATTTTATTTCGCAAATATTATGCCCCATACTTCCCTCCATTACAAAAACTTCATTTGTATTAAGCCCAATGCAAGATGCGTTATACCTTTGCCACTGGTGTATCGATATTGTTCCCATGTTCTGCTAAATTTCATAGCAGAACATCAAAAGTTTTGGAGCAATATTGCATTTTGGAGCAGCACTTCCAGAATGTACAGTTTTCTGTCAACTTCTACTCACCTAACCATCCATCCATCCCAATTTCACATGCATAATGCAAAAAGCACCACCTAATTTCACAACCCCGGACCAAGCATCTGGTTTCAATTAGCTATAACACGTTCACTGCTTTCAAGGTGTCATTGCATCCGACCCGGCCACGCAGTAATCTGAAGTGGCTGGCCATGTGAAGCAGCACATTCGTGTCTCTGTGTGCTTGAATCGCTTTGCATCGATATCTGCCTGCGTCAGATACAATGTTGCTTTAAAAGCAGTGACCGTGTTCTAGCTAGAAGTGGACGACCCTGTACATCAGCGCAATCTCACTACTGTCATGTCTCTTCCTCCATGAAGGCAAATGGCCCAACCCTGCCTTTGTATCACTTGAGCACATGCCATAAGTTTTGGCACGCTCCATGATTACGGTATAAAAGTATGGCACTGGTGGAACACTCAACACCACACATAAATCGCACACACTGAGGCAGCATTCTTTCTTTTTGCCCCTTTAATGCAAGCTGTGGCAGCCCATGTCAGCCTCTCTTGGACTGGAAGTAGTCTGCGAGGACGTCGTGTGCTTGCGTCTCCTTGCCGTAGTCCTTGACCACAACGCAGCTACAGCCGACCACTTTCCTCGCCTTTCCCTCTTTGTCGATCTTGCACAGGCCAGCCCACTCGCCAAGCTTCTTGTTGCTGTCAACCTATGCACAATTCCAAGAAAGAGCCAAGGTTAAACTTGCCAGTATACTCTGCCATCACTTACAAATGTCAGAACCAAGTGTGCAAAATCAGGGGGTAACAATTCCACATCAAACTTTTTCAGGAGAGGGAGTCCGTTTCTCATCATGCACACTTGTTTCACCTGCCATTCAGGTTTGCAGTTGAGCAATATGCACTCAGCATCTCGCATTTTAAGGCCGATTCACACAACAGATGAACTGTCTGTGGACGGAGCATTACGCCATCAGACGTTATTGGCTCCGCCTCATCCAAGGGCAGCGGACGAGGTGCTAGACGACATAGCAGATGGAAACCAAGGAAGGGCGAAGCCACATTGTACCGCTCCTTGCAGCTCAACACCACCACAGAGGAAAATGGCAGGCGATGGCACTTCAAGAAAACTAAGTCATATTGTTGACTAGGGTGCCTCGATGGCTAGGGAGGCGAGAGCATCGACACACCCTATTGTTGAATCTACAAAAGCATCCCAACTATGTTAAAAAAAGAAGTGACAATACAATTGTTGGTCCACTTGGAAGATGTAGTTCTGGTAAAAAAATAGCAGACAACCACCATATTTTGACAAGGGAAATGAATGCCAGTGTGTGGCTTGCGAAGGCTGCGCCGTCCATGGACGAGGCGGAGCCAGTGACGCTAAGCCATGTGGTTCTTGTCTGCTCGTGGACTCCAGCGATTCCATCTGTCGTGTGAATCGGCCTTTATAAGCAGCGTATTACATAACACGCAACTGGACTACTCTTGCTTCAAGCTAAATTGCATGCTCTTCGACCAGCTACTTCTGCAATGGTCTCTTCTCGCAGGTAAGTCCTCAAGGCCACTGTATGACTGGAAAACTGGGAATGCATTCATGTTCACCTCGTACCTGTGCAAAGGAACTGTACAACAGGATAACTCTGCATTATGGAATGTATATTCACAGCAGCCGAGGCCCATTGCACATAAGATACAGCTTTTTGTAAATTAGGACTATACAGACAAAACCCCAAACTTAAAACAAGGCATATCATTCCCCACCAGCAACTATTCAATTCAATTCAATTTTATTTTTATGTGAAGCAAAGCGGCTTGGTTTGGTTTGTGGGGTTTAACGTCCCAAAGCGACTCAGGCTATGAGAGACGCCGTAGAGGAGGACTCCGGAAATTCCGACCACGGGGTTCTTTAACAAGCACTGACATCGCACAGCACATGGATGCAATTAGTATCTGGGAACATATTCATTCACTGGGAGAAAAATAGTGCAACTATACAAGACATTTTGATGTACAAACCAGAAAACTGCACGATGTGGGAATGCATGCTTTACTGTATGCTTTGTGACTAGTATTTCATGTCCCCGATATTGTCAAATCGCAAAAAAAGGGGGACCCCCATGAGTCAGCTTAAAAGCTTGCATGGCATCAGTGGCTGCTCTGCTTCTTTGCTGCTTTCACCATTTCCATTTTCCCAATTCCAGCACACTTTCCCACTATTGCCTGCACCTGATGGCCATTGAGCCATATACTGCTGCCTCCGTGGCACGACACTGACACTTCCTTGCCATAGAACGGCAGTGGAGCCAGTTTGCAGCAGCCCAGAGAGGAGGCACTTGACATTTTCCTCGCCCAATGGAAAGGTTATCGAGATACACAGTAGGGCAAATAATACCAAATCACTACACTGCCTAGACTAAGTGAAGCTAGACTGGCATTTGATTTTGCAACTTAGCAATACAAGAATCATACTCCACTTCAATGGCTGCCTACACCTAAACATATGCACGTTCACAATCGGAACTATAAAAAGTGCACTGGAGGTTTGTTACTTAAATTACCTTGATGAGGTTGATCTGGTGCTCAGCGCACAGGGCTTCCACGAGCTTCACATAGCTGGCCTCGTCACAGTTGTTGGCGAGGACACACAAGTGAGCCTGACGCCTGTAAAGAAGGGTGAACTCAGCCACATGGCATTTCCAGCTATTTACTGTGACACAAAGACTTACGCATGAGAACTCTTGTGGATCAGACATGCACACTAAGCTGGGAGCATATGGGGTGTGTGTCATTCATGGGAGACCTCAAGGGGTCAATTAAGAACTTAATTCACACATACTCTTGATAAACATTGCTCATGTTCTAGGTGAATGGCCCCACTGCTTCCAAAACTTCACAGCTTAAGACTTGCAGACATCCTCTCCAAAAGTTTACTTATCAACATGGACAGCTGTTCACAGCGTCATAACAGCTAATAAATAAACTTCCAAAATGTGACAGCCCAGAAGGGCAATCCCCCCCCCCCCCCCCCCCCCACACTCAGATTCAACATCTTTATACCATAATCATAACCAGACTCACATACACTGTAACCTTGTTCTAGCTTTGTTTATAAGGTTTAACGTCGCAAAGTGACTCTGGCTATGGGGATTGCCATGGTGAAGGGCTCCAGAAATTTTCACCACCTGCAAATGACATCACATAGTATGCAGGTGCTTTTCACTTCCATTGAAAAGTAGCCACCCCCCCCAGGATTTGGTTCCACGTCCCTGGGTTGACATGCGAGCACACTAACCAGTAAGCAACCAGGGCGATGCTGAAATCTTATTCTGTGCCAAATATGCTGACACCCACTCTTCCAGCAGTGCCAGAACATTTATTTGAATCATAAACAAAATACACCTTATGCACACCTTGAAGAAACGTTTTAAGGTCAAGATGACACAGATGACATTTTGATTTTTTTTTTTTCAGAACTAATAGCAGAGTTACAGCCATCAAGATCTATCTACAACGCCATGCTCCACTCCTCGCCTTCAGTCTTCGATGGGTTTCTTTCTCCTGCCTGGTCAACTAGCCTCCACTAAAATTGGCCATCCTCAATTTCAGCGAGATGAGTGCCATCAGTGAAGTACCACAGGTGCCGACAATCATGATCCTGCCTTGGAAAGCATCTTAATCTTGCTTTTTATACCCGAGCATTCCCAGGTTGCGGAGACAGAGGAAGGCAGGCTCCTAAGCGACCTTCTGTTTGAAAGTCTAGAAGGAAGCTTTTGGCGGCATGATCGTTCGGCCCTCATCGGGCTACTTGAGCTCAATGGGTGATTAAGATGTGGACAGGGGCACTCTCTGGCATCTCAGAAAAGCAGGCCGATGCACGCAAGCATGTCTCCGTGTGTTTATTCTGGTCTTTTCTGTGTTCATGGTCACACACGGTCATAGTGGCGCAACATACAAAACACTGAAGCATGCATGAATTAAGACAAGAAACTAAAAGCCTTTTTGTGTGGCTGCATGCATGCACAAAAAACGAAAAGACGCGACGGAAAAGTGCGCATGATCCTAGCAATGACACGACTCGCTTCAACCGCCAGACACTGAAGCATGCATAGATTAAGACAAGAAACTAAAAGCCTTTTTGTGTGGCTGCATGCATGCACAAAAAACGAAAAGACGTGACGGAAAAGTGTGCATGATCCTAGCAATGACACGACTCGCTTCAACCGCCAGGCAAAGACCAATTTTATACGTCACATTCAAGATTCGACAAGCTAGTGTAGAGGATGTAGAGGTATGAACCTCAAAAAAGAAGTGAGAGAGCATTGATTTGAATGTTTGGTGCTTTACAGCGCATGCATTGCTGTAGAATTTTGCGCACTACCTAACTGAAGCACTAGCCTTGTTTAATATGTCATAACCTGGCCAGTGAGCATTGAAGACAGTGTGTATACTGCCAGCAGAATTTCCTGAGAAATTCTCTCAGCAGTTGGCTCCAATTGGATGCAGGAAGTCGTGCGACATTTCTTCACAAATGTGGCTTGAACTCGTTTTTAAGGCGAAAGCCTTTATTGCCTCATTGTCGTCAGCAAAAGTGTCACGCTTTCGCGGCGGCTCTGATTGGTTGATACGGGATGAAGTCATGGAGGTCTCGACATCACAGAGCACCGCCACAGTATGCGCGAATACGTGCGTTATATGGCCGTACGGCAACCAATAATCAATTACTAATTAATTAACAAAAATGAATTAGTGACAGTTGCATAATTTGTTAATTACTCATTTTTGCTGTGCACCTGGTAAAATAAACCACACTACAGTAAACGTAGAACTGCGAAGATACAAGGTTGGTTGGTTGGTTTGTGGGGTTTAACGTCCCAAAGCAACTCAGGCTATGAGAGACGCCGTAGTGGAGGACTCCGGAAATTTCGACCACCTGGGGTTCTTTAACGTGCACTGACATCGCACAGCACACGGGCGCCTTGCTTTTCGCCTCCATCGAAAAGTGGCCGCCGAGGCCGGGATTCGATCCCGCGTCCTTGGGAACAGTAGTCGAGCGCCGTAACCACTGCGCCACCCCGGCGGGGTGGCGCAGGGTGGCGCTCTTCTGCTTTCTATATAATTTGCGTGTTCCAATAAATGTTTTATGTTGATATTGAGCACTTGTTCTCTTCGTCTCAGTCCTCGTTCTTGCAGAAGATACAAGGAGCGCGATCGCTTCGTTGCCAAGCAGAATTCACTAAATAAATGCACTTGCAAAATGTGAGAATAGTCATTTACTCGTAGCAATGTGCAACAGCCGCGTAACAGAATGCAGCACTCAGGCTTTCGCCTTTCATCACTTCAGTCGCCAAAGTGTCCTCGATTTTTTCGCACTCTCACCAGCCGTCCCTCAACAAACCACTCCTAACAAGCGTATGCTGCCATGCACCACTATGTAAGCAACTAGAATGTTGTTTGGATAGCAAGCAACTGAAAGACTTGCTTGAGCAACATTTTCGAAGTAGACTTCCATGCCCGTGAGCCAAATATCACCCAGCTTTCCAGTGCAATAAAATTGTGGTGTGGAACTTTCATCTACTGAACAGGAATTAAGTGCAGTTCATGTGTTTACAGCAAAAAATTATATAAAGCATAAGACTACAGGAGCAAGACAAAAGCATTATCGACGGATTTACCAGTTATTTCTATACTACGGGTGCTTGACTCACCAAGGCTGCGTGCCAGCGCTACGATCGAAATGGCACTGATTACGGGCACTGCTTCGATTAAAACTTGAACACACAGGAAACTAAAGCTGGCTAACCATAGCTGCTTCATGCATCAACGGCTCAGGTAATCCCACCATACTGGTTACGAGCGCATGCCCGATATAAAACAGCACAGGAGATTATGGAGGCCTTTAGGATAAGAAAGTCAGCCGATAAATGTGTGAGCCGCCTTCGCTGTTACTACTCTACTCAGTGTAAATACCTTGAAGATACACTTTCCCTTGATACTGTTAGAGTTACGCATGCCGCGTTTTCGTTCTTTGTGTTCGCTCTTCTGCTTTCTATATAATTTGCGTGTTCCAATAAATGTTTTATGTTGATATTGAGCACTTGTTCTCTTCGTCTCAGTCCTCGTTCTTGCAGTGCCACAACAAAATGGATCCGTACCAACTTGCCAGTTTTCGACCCTTTTGCATGCTAGGTAAGTAAGCTTTTACAAAAAACCATCCGCACTTTCAATCATGCATATCGGTAAAATATGCATATCCATGAAAAAGAACCGTTCGCTCCAAGTTCTTTCACACAACCGCCACTCCGATATGGTGCACACCGTGCAGTGAGCCAGTGAGCTCCGTGCTGGCGTCACGAGCACACCTAAGCAAGATCACAACTGATGCACGATCGACTTGTGCGAAGGTTTCGGTACTCACTTGTCGAGAGCTTTTGCCGCTTCGTGGAGCCCACGAGCAAGGCCGTCGTGCATCAGGGCCATCTTGAGCACCTCTTGGAGGGCCGTGTAGACATCCATGGGCTCGCCGCTTGAAGCTATCGCCTCCCTGCATGGCGCACAACGAGGTGCGATCCCAAGTCACATTTGCAGCTGTGCTACAGTGAGGTGCCGGGCACCCTTCGCTTAACGCCGAAGAGCATGGCAAAGTTCCGCGCCAATATTCGTGACACACAAGCGCAAAGCATGAAATACATAGTCGAACACTAGAGAAGATGCTTGTCATTTAGAAAAGTGCACTTACATATTGTAGATCAAATATGTCCTCGGCGATAGACACGAATTAGGAACAGGTCTGCTGAATGCGCCTCACCGGCTCAGGGCAGACATGAAAAGGAAAAAGGATATTGATGCGTGCTGAAAGTACCCCTATCCATAGTTTCGCAAATAGCAACTAACCAAATACTGATGTCTTTAAAACTTGTTATAAATAATATAAATTGCAAATGTTATATTAAATTACTTATTTTATTAATATGTTAAATAACCGGTGCAATATAAAGCATTTTATATAATTACCTTTTTACTACAATGCGGAGCGGCATTCCGCTTCCGTTTTGTTTTATTTTCCACTGTTCATGAGCGCTTCTGAAAGCGGTGCCACATGTTGGTTTGACTTATTTTTCGGTGTCTGTGCAACGTTTCCTCGTGGTTTTGAGCCCTGGATTGCATAAGACGACTTAACGTAAGTGACGCGCCGAAGATCTGGCTTCTTTACTTTCGTCTGTGGTGGAGTAAATTCTGTTAAATCTCACCTCAGCTGCCGGCATCGCTAGTTGTCAAGGCATGTGGAAAATGGGCCGGCTCTCAGATCCCGTCATTAACGTTAACTGCTTTATCTTGTAGCCAACACACAAGTGTGTTTCATGCGTTGGGTCATCACCTCCTTTTATCGAAAGCAAGACATGTAACCGACTTCGCGCTGAGCGATCAAAGTATCTCGTTTATGGCATATCACCGACTGTCGTGTAGAAAGTCATTCCTCCCCTTCGTGCTTTAAATTGTGTACTCACTGCTACTCTGTTCCCATTCATGGGTTTGTACTGATAGTTATTTATTTCCAGTGAAACAGCCACCATGCCGCTTTCATGTCGATTCTACTCGCAAAAATACCCGGAGCCCGAAGATGTGGTCATGGTCAACGTCCGGCAGATCGCTGAGATGGGCGCCTACGTGCGGTTACTGGAGTACAATGACATCGAAGGCATGATCCTGCTCTCGGAGTTGTCTCGGCGTCGTATCCGTTCCATCAACAAGCTCATCCGCGTTGGCCGCAGCGAGTGCGTCGTCGTCATCAGAGTGGACAAGGACAAAGGTATAGTTCCTGTCCGCGATGCAGTTTTCGTTTTGGGAATAACCTCTCCCCATTTTAGGGACATTTCGAACTGTTCCTTTGTGGATTTGCGGCTAGCCAGTGCTCGATACATGTGCACGCGCCCTTTAACAAATTGTTTTGGACGAACGCTACCAACCTTACGTGAAGTAAATATGAAGCTCTGATGAGCAGACAAGTTGAAAGCATTTTGTAACGCCTGGTGGTCGAACGGGGTTCGGAGCACCTCAGTGTGACGTTCCCCTATCACATGCATCTTACCGTACGAAACAGTACCATGCATACTTGTATTCTATTAACGCGATAGCCTTTAATAGAGACTTTTAGAGTCTACCGCTACCACGCGCTGATTGGCCCCTGCATGCGGAATTTGACAGGAATGTGGTGCCATCTGTCGCCTTCGGGGTGATCTGCGCATGCGTACTGACGCTCGCGCGGTAGCGCTATATAAAGGCCCCAATATAGTCCAACGTTTTCGACGCGACTGGCAGGGCCGGCAACGTCGGCCACGGTATGTCGGCTACGACGAGCACGTCAAGAAACCGCCGCCTTTACAGTCTGGGGTGCACGATGCTACAGCACGCATGCGCATAAGACTCCCTCGAGCACTAATACGTTTTCAGCTGGTGTGCATTTTTGAGCAGACGACAGGTCTCCTGGAAGAATTGGGGAAGTCGCCTATCGAGACACTTACTGTCGTGGTCACGGCAATGACACGATGCGATTACTGCGAATGTTCGAATGGCTCAAAACATTTGCAGCCGGCCATGGAGACATCGAGCCTAGCAACGGCCTGAGCTTGCACCCACGATGGCTACAGACGGGGCGATAATGATTGTGTATGTGCGTGTTTTACTGAAAACTAATCATCACTTAAGTGTCTGTATTATTGCAGAAAAGTTAAACATAGGGAAAGATTGCACAGCCATGAGGACCACTTTCTCGGTCAGCCTCAGTTCCTGTAGAATTCCATCGATTTCGCGAATTCCCGAAACCGTTTCTGTTCCATGTCGCCAAATAGACGGCCTTCGATTCCGGAGTGTGCTGGTTACAAAGCCGCTTCCACAGTTTCTGGTATTCTTCTACTGCAAGTACTGCACATAAGAGAAACAACACCATCGCTACACCTCCTCGAGCACTGCACTAAAACAGGCATGGCACATTACGCACTGTAGCGAAAAGCTCACAGCTGTGCTCGGGCCGCTCTGCTGACAGATTGCATCCCTGGCATTTATTTATTATTTTATTTTATTTTTTTGTAGCGAGAGCTACATTGGCCACAGTCTCGCCATTTCACCATGCCTGTCAAAAATTTAAGCGCAACAGAGACAACACACAGACAAGGTAGGATAGGACTTGCGCTTCCTGTCCTCTCTTGTCTGTGTGTTGTCTCTGTTGTGCTTAAATTTTTGACAGCTATGCACCAACCTGCTCCGCTAAGTGTCTTACTAAAGTATCACCATGCCTGTCCGAAGAAAAAAAGAAGACAGATAATTAGGTAGTTGGTAGAGGCAAACAACAACAGCGAGTTGCTAGGACAGAAGGTTCGTTCTAATGTTATGATGGCGGTGTGTCCAGGCATGAAGACTGCTCGCATCTTCTGCAAGAGGACTGCTCACACTGAATTTTAGCTCTCATTAAGTCGCAATAGACCCCCCAGCTATAACTAAAGCCGTTGACTACAAGTTTTAGGTTGTGTTTTGAGTCTTGGACTGAAAGCGGCACACATATTTAACGCTTCTCGCTGTGGAGGCTTCTGCGTAGTTAGCGCAACTTAGTCTCGGACATCCCGTGCTCACAAAGGGAAACACGAATTTCTATTCTAACAATTAAAGCATTGGCTTTTATTGATATAAAATATATTTGTAACTTTTGGAACAAAGTGAAATGCTTCAGTTGTACTGGCATGCATATATGAGTTCTTTCTGTGCACTGTACACTTGCAGACAAGTAAACATGTACGCGCAGTTTTATTTATATATTCACAAGCACAATAATGTAGCTGAAACTACATTATTGTGGATGTCTTGAGCTTGCTGTGTTCCATGTTGTTATAAAGCACAAGAACTAACTGGCGATCTTATCAATTCGTTAATATTTGTCTTCAGGGAGTGCACTAAAACAGTTTCTGCTTTCAAAATGATCTTGTAAAGCCCCAAAACCACGGTGACATCAAGATATGAAACCAGTGGCAGGTTGTGTGTTTTGCTGAAATTAGTTTCTTGCACTGAAATGCAGCAATGAAATCTTGTTGTTCTGTAACTTGTTCCACGGAGGATTTGCTATCTGAAACACTCGAACACCTCTAGCAGTGCAAATTGTAATAAAGTGTGTGTCATGCACTTGCACTTGTTTTTGTTGTTTTTTGGGTATCGTGGGTGCAGTTTGTTCATCCTCATGTTCTGTGTAGTCAAGTAAGATTCCATATTTGCAGGCTACATTGACTTGTCCAAACGGAGAGTGTCTCCTGAAGACATCACAAAGTGCGAGGAGAAGTTTGCCAGGGGTAGGGCTGTAAGTAGGAGTTACTATGTTATAGACCTCCCACGTAATGCAGTAAGGATTGATTTCACTTGTATCGATGCCCATGCTTCTCACAGGTGAACAGTATTTTGCGGCACGTGGGCGAAACACTGAAGTATGAGACTGACGAGCAGCTGGAAGAGCTGTGCAGGAAAACTGCGTGGTATTTTGATGACAAGTTCAAGAAGCCCACTGCATCATATGATGTCTTCAAGCTCGCCGTCACGTAGGTGTTCTTTGACAGAAAATGCTCCTCTGCTATTTCTTGCTTCTATCAGCATGACAATTCACAATGTTAGCTAACCACAGGAGTCACAGAACCAAATCTTGGTGACATTGACTCATCATCTTTAGGCTGTCAAAATCTGCCTGGAGGGTTGCATTGGTACTTGAATGTTCACTTTTCAGTGGTAAAAACGTTCAACTTCTGAGCTGGATGACCTAGGTTCAGTTGGACGACCTAGGTGTTCGATGACAGGAATTTGGCACATCCAATATGTGCAGTTACGCTGTGTCTGTGCACAGAAAATTGGTGCTTGAGCGAGTTTGTCTCTTCTCACTGACAGAGATGTGTCGGTCTTGGATGAATGCAACATAGACCCCAACACGAGGGAAGTCCTCTTGACCAACATCAAGCACAGGCTGACTCCTCAAGCAGTCAAGATCAGGGCAGGTGGGTCAATTTCATTATGTACAGTAAAGCCTCTTTTGTACACTTTCAACAACACAAAATGCAGGGAGGAACGTACTATTTAAACAGCCTAGTTTTGAAAAATACAACTGTTAAATGAGATGCAACGGCATTCCTTGGCATAAGGTCAGACCACGGTGCGGGTTTATTTGCCTAAAGATGTTCTTTTCTGCAGTTCGTGAAGTTTAGTCTGCACCTGCAGTGGTCTCATTAAATATGGTAGGAACTTCACTGCACATCTGGTACAGTGGTAGTGTGATGAATGTAGTCAAAACTTTGTCCATTTTGTTTTTGGATGTTTCGGCATCTTGCTCCTATCCACTTTGGAAAGACGCTCTGTCGGTTGAATGTCACAGCGATCTTGCTTTTCATGCAGCACTCCCCAGACTTGGCCCATTCCTTCGCAAACGAGTAATTGTAGTTCTCAGATGCCCTCATAGCCTCAGTCAGATACTATAGACCAAACCTAGAAGAAAAATAGGAGCTCTATGAAGGATAATTAATGCCCATCAGTGCATGGACCAGGAATGTAACGGCAAGGTTTCACTGTAATGCTCCACCTAGAGCAACTGGTGGAGACCTCATATCTCACCTATCCTACAAGTTTGCTGCAAAAGAAATTTCTGCATCTACAACGTTTGCTGCTAAGCCCTTGCTGGTTTGGTTCCCTGCTACTGTGGATGGATTTCAATTGCAGGTAGCATTCAAGAAGTTTTTCAAAAAAGCACTCAGATTTACATTCTTATAATTGAACACTAGTTGTATACAGTTAGTGCTCTCACAGGGCTGCTACTCATTGTAGCCTGCAATGTACAGTGGATGTCCAAGAATGCATTAATCTCCCATTTTCCACCCCTTACGAGAATGAGGGAAGAACATTCGTTTTTCTTTTCAAATTAACAGATATTTGCTTTTGTGGTTCTTCATTCAAGTGCATCTGAGCCACCTTTCACATCTTGCTCACTGCTGTATGTATGAGTTTGCCAGTGCTCATTTCTTCCTCTCATTCCTTTCCCCACTGCCAGATATTGAGGTGTCTTGCTACGAGTATGAAGGCATTGATGCTGTGAAAGATGCCTTGCGGGAAGGCATGGCTCTCTCCACCGAGGACATGCCTATCAAGGTGAGGTTGCTAGACCCATCCTTTGGCCTTGTTTTGAACTTGTGTGGTTGTTGAAGATGCCAGGCCTCATAGTGGATGTGCTTATACTGTGGCACTTGCATTCTGGGCTTCAGGTACTCTAGATGCACAGCGTGGTTTGCATAGCCTGCTTGGATCATTGTGTTGTGACGCATTTAATATGCTGTTACCTCAAAATAATTTTCACTCAGATGAGGGTGGCAACTACAAAACTATGCACTCTTTCACTACTCTTATTGGACAGATTCACAGCTCACATTGTCTATTTGCCTGGATGTGTGCTCTGAAACATCAAAGCCTTGCTATGCACAATACAAATTCAGATGCAAAAAGACATGCGAGTTGTTAAGGCACCTTTTAGAACCTGCAGATGGCTAGATTAGTGCATCCGTATCAAGGCACAACTGAAGAGTTTATAAAGGAACTCCGGGATCGTTACATAAACGACAGGCAGGGTGGTCGCTTGCTAGATTATTTGGGGGAGGAAAACAGAATTAGATGCCGACTTTGCGGTGGCGGAAGTGGAGTTTGCAATGGGGCAGCTTCATACTACTTAGCGGGTCCCGACTGTGTTACCAACAAAATGCTGAGGAACCTGGACTTCAAGTCTGTAGAGGCACTCACAGACCTGATGAACAAGTATTGAGAGGCCTACGAGATCCCAGCAGAATGGAAGCATGCTAGGATTATATTTATTCCTAAGCCAGGAAAGAAGCTATGTATCGAGAATCTGCGCCCCATCTCGCTGACATCCTGCATGAGCAGGTTGATGGAGCACGTGGTCCTCCATTTATACATAGGCGATAGGATTCATTCATTCATAAATATATGCGATGCATATAAAAGCTGAACGCATTCATGTGGTCTGCTAGCTGTGAATTATATTGCCACTCACATCAGCCGGCGCCAACATGCCGAATAAGATCATTTTCAAACAGCACATCGTAATGAAGTGTTGACGCGAGCCAGCCTCAATGCATGTGCACTATGCGGGAGCCGGCACGAAGCGAAAACTACTTGAATCACGATTCAGCATGAATCATAACACATGCACGTGCTTACTTGTTAGACATGGCTTGAAGTATGCGTCGTCGTTCCTTTGGCGAACACAGGCACTGTGTTCTCATTGACGAGTGCAATGATAAATAGGGTCGCTTCACTGTTTATCACAACACGCGAGCCATTGTCGCGCTAGCCGTCATCTTCTGTCACGCGGCGGCTGCAGCTGCAACATTTCGGCACTGATCGCTGAGGAGGTGCACAGTTTTGCTAAACTTTTCGTAAACTCGACCTGCATGACATCTGCACTTTTTGAAACAAACGGTGTGGTGCACAGGGCGCCATGTTACATCGTTTAAAAACGAATGGCGAAGTGCAGCACCACATGAATCAGTTCTCATGGTGCAGGTGAATTGAATGGACCTCATATCTTATGGGAGTGCAGCATAGCGCTGCCGTCGGCGGATATTATGCAGGATCTTTCTTTAAAGCAGTGGGAGGCTGTGTTGGCCAGCTCAGACCCGGTTGTCCAGACCAGGTCCGTGGAGTGGGCCACCCGGGTCGCCGTCAGCCATGGGTTGATGACCAGCTAGCACGGAACAGTCCGCACCTGCTGTCTGACAAAATAGTTTTTCCATCCATCTATCCACCGGAAAGAAGTGTCAGTGAAGGGAATAGCATCTGAATCTGTTTGCAGACTCTGACTAGCAGCTCTTGCTCTGTAACAAATGCAATAATGCAGGACTTCAAAAAAGCAGCAATGGCTCGTTCAGGCTGCTTGTATGGCTCTCTTGGCGTAGGTAGCAGACCTGGGCATGCAACTGTGCCATGGCCTTTGTGGAGTCATCCTGGGCAAGGAACTGATCAGGGCTCTTATCGTTCCTCCTCTGCAGATCAACCTGATTGCCCCACCTGTCTATGTGATGACCACAACAACCATGGACCGGGCAGAGGGCCTGGAGGCGCTCAACAACGCAATAACCAGGATTGAGGAAAGGATCCGCAAAGCGGGAGGTGTCTTCACTGTGCAGAGCGCAGTGAGTACATGGCGCTGTTTTCATGGTCTTTTGTTTGAGTGCCCCTGACCCACTCTTGCAAGATCTTACCAAATTCGTTGAGGTGACCTTCATTCTTTCATGTAATTAATTTTCCCTGAACTGCTGCGTTGCAGAAACCATAGACTTTTGTTGGCTGCTGTACTTGTCTCGAAGGAAAGGACAGCATACTTATGATCACACCGTAAACACATTTTAAAGGTGCTGCAGCGTCTTGTTTCATGCCCTGGTGGATCTGAGAAAGTGGGCTCAACTGTATATATCTAGGCGTTGGACAACTTGGCTTTAGTTCATACATTATGCCACAGACTCTGGAAGTGTTTTGAGGAGCTTTTTATCATCATTGACCAGATATGCTTACTAGTGGCAAAAAAGTGCATCGAGTGGCACAGTGAAAAAGCTTATTTTGACTAAAAGTAAACAAATGCAGATAGACTTATGTGAAAGGAGAAAAGCTGATTAAGTTGTTTCCTATTCACTAAAGATGTGCACTAAAGAGTCTATTGCAGGGGCTTGACAAAGGCATCGATGCTGTGGTCGTGTAGAACTCAAATTTTTCTGATGCTTCCCCCCCCCCCCTCTCTCCCCCATTTCTACACAGCCCAAGGTGGTGACAGAGACAGACGAGCTGGAGCTTGCCAAGCAGCTAGATCGCCTGGAACAGGAGAACGCCGAGATAGACGGAGATGATGATGACGAAGAGGCTGAGGCCGGCTCGGCCTCTTCGGGAGGCGAGGACAATGTGGTGATCGCCGAAGCCTGACCAGAGATAAGCCAGGGCGTGGAGGAATAAAGTGACTGATTAATATTAAACCCTTGCACTTGGCTTGTTGTCTTTTCCTCAGGTCGGTGTCATGATTTGTTGCTCCGCCTTTCCTAGTGCAGAGCATCAAACAGGCCGGAATGTAGTAGTTGAGGCCAGCCTGTCTGCCTTTCATATAACTCCCTCCTGGCCAGATTCCCACATGATGGTATGGTGCAGGAACTGGCAAAGCTTTGCAGTGCTTTTTAAAATAAGCAAACAATGTTGATCTCTGTCACAGATCAATTGTGCTGCAGTTATATTTAGTGCAGGGTTACAGAGGTGAGGTTTACTTGATTTGGCTGAACTAGCTGCACTAGCTCATTGAAATCAGCGTCTTCATAATTGTTTTTTTAGTGCAGTGCGTGGCACCTGGCTATTTATTTTGCAAGTGCAAGCCTAGTTCAGCGCGAGTTCACTGAATCTTTTAACTGGCCGTTTGCCAACTGCAGCAAACACGCAGCGCCAGTGGCGCTAGTGTCGCACTGCACCTGAACTAAACCTGATCTAGCTGGTCCAGTGCTGCAAGCCATTTGCACCCTCTTGAAACCCCCTTGGATCTTGCCAAACTAGTACAGAAAGCATAGGCAAATCGAGTAGACCTGTAGGGTAGTTGTTGCTGCTCTGCTTTGATGTGTGGTACTCTAGAAGTTTTCCATGCTGGATGCAGGGTAGTTCTTGGTTCCTGTAATGCCTTGGTATACTTGTATTGGGGAATCATAATGTTAACAGTATAGTACACTTGTTGACTATAGTTGGATAAAATTCAAGAATTGAATAAAGCCTTCCTCCAGCCAATTGTGTGGATGGTTCGTGCGATGTTGAGGTTAATCCTTTACCGTGAAATCGCAGCTGACTGGCAAGTAGCTCTGTGAAATTAGATCGACTGACGTAACAATAGCATTTATAGCAGAATTCATATCGGTCTATAGAGCAGCCCAGCTAATGCATAACTTGATAAGCATTCTTTAATTTCTTTTTCTGGCACTGTCAAGTTCATCTCTTGGAGGACAACAAAATGTCCTCTCCGGCTGAAGCCTGAGAATGCAATGATGTTTTGGATAATGCAAGACAAAGCTAATGCACCAAACATTTGATATGTTGTTGAGTGCTGCCACAAACCGCAATGTAAATCGTGAAAGTAAGTTATAGTGATAACTTCCACATGGCCCAAAACCTAAGATGTAAAATTTCAGAATGAATACACTGGACTCATGATAAATAAGTTGAACAATGTGATACTGGTTTGTTACCCATAGAACTCGTCAAAAGAAAAATTTCTAAAATGACCCGTCTTGTATGTACTGTGGTTAAGATGAACTTAGCAGGTACTGTGAAATATGTCGTCTCCATAAAATGACACTTGCAGGCCATTCGCAAGGCACTGTCATGGGAAAAAAGAAAGTGGGTCTCTACAAAATGGCTTCCTCACAACACCGTGGAGAACTGTAGGAAAGCCTTGCGGGAGCGCTCCCTGTTAAGGTGGAGGAAGAGCTTTCTTAGCCATGCGGAAAGGTATGGTGTGGTCTGCAGGAATCTGGCATGGTCAGAGATTTCGACGTGTGCATGACGTGTTGCCCACAAACTAGAAAAGCGGAATTTTCGCACAGTGTGCCTATTCATTGACTTCAGGCACAAAAACTCCGGAGCCGAATTTTCAACTGTCTCAGCACTGCAACATGCATTATTGCGGTGTAGAAATGGCCAGATATTGGTGCTACGTGCGTTGCCTATAGCAAAGAGAGCCATGTGGTGTGCCTACTCATGGGGTGTGTAAATGCTAGATATACTGCAGATGGAGCAAGATAAGATAGAGATGCCCACGCTACACTGCTGGGCATATTCAAAGGATATGCAAAGGAAGATGCAGTGGAAGAACAAAACTAGACCAATGTTGTTTTCAAGGATAACATGAGCTGATTTCATGTCATGTCTGCAACTCACTTCATGCATAGTGCAATAAATGCTTTGTTTGCAATTATTTTCTCTCTGGAAGAATATTATATATGGACCATTTTCAAACTAACAAAATTATTGGTCACTTTGAGTTCGTCTTAAAGGGAGCCTATCTGCTGAATTGAAGAAATCTTTTGCAGCAGCAGAAGTGCGGACTTCGTGATGATATGGAACACTAAAACATGAGGCAATACTGTTACTGGCCTCCCACCATAAAGAGGAGGAGGAAGATTAGGAGAAGGAAAGGCAGGGAGGTTAAGAGTTCACAGCTTCTTACAGAATTCACTTCAAGAAAATCTTGTTTAATGTTTCATGTCATGAAGCCTGGTCATGAAGCCAAATTTCCACGCATGGAAAATAAAAAAATTCCCAGACACCAAGATTACTGCAAATTAAAGGATACCACATGGTTGAAAATAATTCATTAGTCCACTGCTTTGTAGTCTATTTTTTCAAAAACATGCAGTGCTAGGGTTTTAATTTTCCTCTAACCAGTATAAGAGCGCTTGTACAACATCCATGTCCCAAGACTTGGAGGAGTGAAGACAAGAGCTCCTTTTGCCGCAGAGATTTAGAACCCTGGAGATTCATTACGCACCACATAGCAATGTCCAGAAACAAATATTGTCAACTGTATATTTTGGACAAAGGGTGTACCATATCACAGGCCACAAAGCTTTTTGGACATGAAAAAATGAGCCACTTGTGCTAGCCATCTCGCATCATACATGCAAAACTATGTACTTGTTCCAATACAAGACATTGATGCCGAAGAAAAGTAAGCCATTACCAATTCTTCTGAATTTAAGAAAGGCTAGCATCTATTTATGGAATAAAATTATGGGGATGCTAGTGTACCTTAATGACACCTAATTTCCGGTTGCGAGTTTTCTTCTTTGTAATGTTATGTAAGATGTTACCAGTATACATGGAATACCACATATATGGTATTCATCTACAACCGCCAGAAAATTTAATAATTTCAATTTTTTTTTCTGTCACCAGTTTTGGTTTAATAGCTAAGCAAAGGGTATATATATGATGTCAATTGTCAAAGGGATAGGTCACCTGAGGAATTCAAAATCATTGCTTCGTCATTTTCATTCATTGCAGTGCTGAAGCCAATACGCCTCAAGTGCCAGGATCGCAATTAATAAAGAAGCAGTGATTACATTGGAGTTTTCTTGATGTTTCACATGACCTGTACGAGTCTGATATCAGAGCCATTGATCGGCCACTGGAGCTGACACAGATTAATACATTCGATCTCAGCTGTATTGAACTGCTGTTTATGTCAAACTCTCAGAGTATCCACTTAAATCTCCTATGCAGAGGTATAGCAGTAGTGCTCGCATTTATCGAACTCCCGTTCAGCGGAGCATTCCGTACATCACTGATCAATCCGTGTGCTGGCAATGGGTGCTTCTCCTCATTTGCATCCCCGCGATTATTTTTCGCAGGCGGAGCCATGTCAGCTGCGAAGCTTTGGGCACCTGCTGACAGCCCTAATGCTGTGCAACCGCTTGAAGAGGTGGAAGTCGAGCCCACTTGAAAGTGGCCTTAGATCTGGCGTGTTGCTTTCAACGCGACATTTTTTTATTCAGGGAGCTAACATTCTGTTGTCGTGCGGTGAAGCTATGGTGCCAGCATTGCTGACCAAAGGCCTGCAGCGGTTCTCCTGTGGCCCGCTTCGCTGCTGAAGCAGGCAGAAGTCAACGGCACCATAGTATTAATTTAGCATTTTTGTGCATCATGCAGTAAGAGAAATATACCCCTTATGATCAGTGGTGGCTGTTCTCAAAGCTGTGTGTGCAGGAGCTTTATGTGGTCCCCAACTCCAACCACACTTAATTGTTCCGCGCAGTGAGAGACATGAGGTGAGAGTAGAGCGAGCTCTGACGCTCTGATCAGCCTCTGCCAAATATTTTGAGAGCATGCTGGCACCCATGGAGCGGCACGTGGGTGCACAATCGTCACGCTTCTCGGCTGCATATCTGTTGGCATGTTTTATATAACAAATTATATATCGACATATCCGGGATCGACTGCATTACATTATTTAGCTGTCTTGCAAATACCACAAAGTGATCTATAAACAGTAATTAACATCTGATGCATCATTGACAAGAAAAAAACAACTAAAATTTGATCTTTGTACACCTTTCATAGTGTTATGAACACCCTTAGGAACACTGCTGCAAGGGGTTTGAGTCACAGCCGCCCGACGTTTTTGCTTGTTTCCACTGTTGTTTTTTTTCCTGCTATGGTAAACGCAGGTGCTGATTCTAGCCCCCTTCCAATCAAATGCAGAGCTGTCCAGACAGCTGCATAAAACCAAGCACAACTGCAAACAACCACTGATCGGACCATTGCTTTCAGCCAGGTCACATGACAAGCGCATCTACAAAATGCCAGTGCACCTGCAATTTCTGTGTCTATGTCATGACTCGTGATTCCACACATCTCAGGGACTAATCAGCATTCAGCTGTCCCCTGCCAACTCAGCCATTTCACTTGGTGTTACCCTGCTGGCCATCCAGTGCTCAATTATGTCACGTGGCCTAGTGACATCATCATTTCGACCAATCAGAGGATCTTCTGACATCGTTAGTTGCTACCAGGTTTTTATGAACTCTAATGCTATTGCATTAAATAGGCTCTTGTCTAGTATGATACGGCATAGTAGCACGTGCAGTTTAGTGTCCCGAAGCTGTGCACAGGCTGAGAGGCATTGTAGTAGAGTGCTCTGAATTTTTTTAGACCACCTGGGGTTCCTTAACGTGCACTGGTATTTCACTGCACATGAACATCTTTCATAGCACACCTTCATTAAAAGTTGGCTGGCATTTGATGTCGCACCTTTGGGCTCAGCTGCCAAATGACATAAAGCACTGAACCACCAGTTATTTTGGTGACATGCCCTGCGATTTGGAGCTATCACTATACTTGCACCAAAGAGGGAGGTATGCTCGCAAAAAACAGTACAAAGTAAAAGCTGAGCAGCTCAGTAAAAGCTGGCAAAGCAGCACCATGCTGCAGACCTCAAGCCAGCCATTTTATCAATGACAGAGAGAATCTATAGGTGGTACCAAGTTTATCCGCAACCAAACAAATAAAAACATCACAGTGGACCCATTTCATTTTCACAAAAACCAGCGGAGAATGGCACATATTGTCAACACTGTTTTCTAGTCAAATCATCTGGAGCAACATTCAGTTTCTTCAAAACAGTGTCCACAAGCTCTTGACTGATGCCAATCTCCGAGAGTGTGACGTCCTTCGCCCTGCCTTGGGCAAACTTCAGTGCCAACACTTCACGATGGTGGTCTACAGACCACAATGGTGGCATGTACTTGGGATGCATGGAGTCCAGAAAGTGTTGCCTCCATCGCATCTCCAAGTTGGCCAACCCAATCGTCTTCTTGAAATGTTCGACAACTCTCTGACCATGTGGAATGAAGTCATCATTGTAAACCCGTGTGTCAATATCTGAAGCATTCTGAATGATTTCATCAGTGACCTCGGCGACATTGAAGTGCTCTTTGAGGACGTCTTCAAGGAGTGTCACCCTGTCCTCTGGAAGTGAACCTCGGGCATTAGACAATGCACGGCCGGCCGAGCGCACTTTTCGCAGTAATCTGTCTTCCCTCGCTTTGCTTATATCGCCGCTCTCTATGGGCGCATTGCACTCTTTGGCCAGTGCCTTGCGAAGCGCAGCATCCCTGAGGTTGCTGACCTGGTGACAGCGAAGGCACAGCAGCAGGATGTCGTGCGAAATGTGGTTCTTCATTATCTCTGGGAAGTATTTCCTGGAAATTAAAAGCAATGAGATTAATTCTTTTTATTAAATCTTCTAAAAAAAGTTGCAAAAGCAACAAATGCATGATTAAGTATTGCCACGAAACTATGAACATCAGGTGAAAGAAGGCACAGCAGGATTCTAATTTGTTTTCTACTACACTGTAGTAATTTCTTCTCTTTTGATGCATGTGCCTAGCACCCCATGGTGATGTTATTGTGGAGCCTGTCATTTTTCTACTATGTTAAACCAGGGTCAAGTACACAAGGGCAATGTGTGTTTTCTCTTTTGTATCATGCATGTGTGCTGGGGAGGGGGTGCATTCTTTGAATGTCCTAGAGGACACACCATATTGGTTGATTTGCGTCACAGTATGCGTGCACAGTGTTGCAGGCTTTAATCATTCTTGCAAAACTTCTTCACGTCAATGACCTAAACACAAAGTGGTGACGCCTGTGGTGTATGCGCGTGTGGCGCTGTAGCCGTATCAAGGTACACATTGGCACCAAAAACAATATTTAAGTTTCGCTACAGTAGAGAAATTGCAGCAGAATTTACTGCAATGCTATGCCCACCAGTACAGTTAACAGCAACTAAATTGAACCCTTGGCAGAGCTGTAAAAGGAAGTAATTCCTGCAAAAATCCTTCTTGCATGATGAGATCAATAATTGCCAACTTTTTCAAGAAATAAACGTGCCTTGACATAGAGTACTTTGTTATGGTTTTTCATCGGCACTGCCACGATAATCTGACATTTAATTAATCCTGACATTTTCCAGTCCTGGTAAATCTGAATGAATGGGGGCTGTACTCTATAAGTCGGCAATAAACAGCAACGCATGAGCATGATGTGACGGCAATACTGAGTAGTGCTTCTCTGAAGAAGACATTCATAGCTAACAAGAAACCGCATTATGAACACTGTAAACAATAATAGATAGAACTATGATTAATGATCTGTCCTTTGCAGAATATTTACAAGAATTTTTAAGATGCAAAGACAAGACAGATATTCAACAACCTCAGCAGTTTTAACAAGGCTAGCCGCCATTGCAGACAAATACTGTGCACCTGTTTTTAGTTCAATTTAATTACTTTGGAAAAAAGTGTACAAAAGTGGGTGATAAAAACATCTGTGACCTTAGCAAGCTGCTGGTTTGGGCCCACGCAATAAATGCACAACAAAAGCATACCCAGGTACCAGTCAAAAAAAAATGTGTACACCCTGACATGGCACGAAGGGTTGAGAGTGCAATCGTGGCATCCTTCATGTTGTCCTTTTTGCACATAGCCTTTCATGGGGTTACAAGATTCAAGCCTACTAGCCCCCTACTAACTCTTGCTAAAGGGCACCTTGACATGTACGAAGATATGTGTATAAAAGTAGCACTCAAGTGAATGGATACATCACATGTATGTGACCGGCAAAAGAAACAATAAACCAACACTGGACACTGTATACGCATATTCAAATAATACATAAAAGCTGTGTAAACAAGAATTGAGGTTTTAACATGATCTTAGTACAACAACAAAAACATTTTTAGGATAGCATTACACTTTGGCAAGAAATTCAGTTATTTTTGCTGACGAGCTCTTTCAGTGACAGAAGTTATGGCTTCCTTTTACTGTTTATGGAAGAGTGTTCTATAGTCTTGTGCCAGTGTATGCTAACAATCATTGGCTGCATAAGTTGTGAATGGCTGGAATGTTAAAATTATAGTTCACTTCATGTATGCATTTCTGGGGGTATAAAAACAGTGGAAGGAAGAGAGTTATCAGACAAATTTGTATGCACAGCACATGCCGTTTTGTAATCTTGTGCGACTCTAAATGGCATAATCTGAAGTTTGTCAAAAAGTGGTGCTTTGCATTTTCTGTAGTTTGAAAAGGTTATTAAAGTGCACAAAGCACGTTTCTGCAAAATGATCAGTGGTTCAAGATAGAAAGGATGAGTATAGCCCCATGAATTTTGACACAGTATGTAAGATTGCAGTGAAAAATTGCAAAATAATATTTTAAACGTTTTTAGAGGAAAGTGCTGACGTGCCTGATAGAGTAAGTAGAAAACATGTGCGATTGTTTCTTGTAAAGTTTACTGATATGCTCCTTGAAGTATAATGGTGAGTCCTGGGTCATACCAAGGTATCAGCACAATTGTATCTTGAACTACTACTTCGCTATAAATTCTTGAGGTTATAGGACATTTTTGCTGCACAGTTTAACATCAATTTGTTGGCAGAACACCAGTTAGCTATGTTATTAAGGTCTTTATTAGACTTTCTTTTATATAGAACCTATATATTTACCCGAGATGAGTACAGCTATGTCAACCACATATAGAATGGTATCGCCATTTTGCATGTACTTTGGGAAATCATTTATACACAAGGAAAACAAGATTGGTTATAACATTGATCCTTGTGGTACCCAAATGAGACTGGGTAAGGCTTTCTAAGGCTATCAACCACAAGCTCCATCCACTATATTTGCTGTTATCAAGCTACATCGGGCATGATTGTTGTACTGACCCACAGTAGCCCTACAAACTGCTCACCTGTACTCGTGAGGCACAACATTCTTGCGTACAAGGGACTGCGCTGAGCTGCAGACCACGCATATGTTGTCCTTGTTCTGTATGTAGTACTGGCTGTCCAGCACAGGCCTGTTGGATGGCTCAAAGTTCAGCTGAACAGCGAGTGGTTCGTCATCGCCAGACACAACGGTCCCGAGGCCTCTGTCCACGTACCACAGGACCTTCTTGTAGTTGCAGCTGCTCAGTCGCTCCCCATCTGGGGCCTGCAGGCAAAGATGGCTTTTCATTTTTTCTGTGGGTAGACATTACACATTTTCTGACTGTTGCTGACATTTTTTCAGTAGTAAGAGTCATTGGAACACTCGTAATTGGAAGGATTTACGCATGCTAGGCACGTACAAAATAGGTTAGTATGGATGTGAATTAGCAGAAGACAAAAAAACGCCACCACAGAAGTCAAGTCACTCAATTTAGCATGGCCACACCTACTGTTGACAAAAATATAGCAGCAACGTTGTAGTCAAGTGACGGATGGGCCAGTTCAAAGTTACAGCTTTAGGAGTAGGTTTCATTCAGTATTTGAATGCTTTGGCAACAAAATATGCCTTGCTGAAATGAGAAAACATGATGGGAGAACTCTGTTGTGTTGATGCTGCTGATTTGGTAAATACCAAAGGACACAATGGCACAAGGTATTTTGGTATACTCAATACAGGGCCAGAGATCCATTTTTCAATTATTTCATTCCAAAAAACCCAAGTACCAGGCCAGGGAAAAGCTTGCACTCATTTGTATGACTGGTGGGCGCACAGCACCAGTGAGGATGAAGCCAGCACCTCCTCCGTGCAAGGCAGATGCTCTACCGAATAGGCCACTGGCCAACCCTGCAATGGCATGTACGCATTCAATGCTTGCTAATAACATCTATCAAGGCCTAAAATTAGAGATTATTATCATCAGTCCTAGTATGGCCATTACAGAAAAAAAAAACAAAAAAAAAAAAAACCTTCCTCACATCGCTCCAATAAACCTGGTCCTGTACCAATTGAAGCCACTCTCTCTGCAAACTTCCTCTCATCTGTCCACTAGTGTGCTCGCCTTCTCTCAGAATCCAGTGCCTTACATTGCCTTGCAGTGCCCAGTCCCATCAGCTTTTTGGTTTATGTTTTCCTTTTCTTCCCCGCTTGAGTTGGCCCTTCTCTAGGTATTCTTTTAGTAAGCCCTACAACGTCATCATATGTTCAGACCCTATTTGGTTGCTTGTATAATATGCCTTCCATGTGATTGCCACTTCCTTAAACTGTGCATTGTGGTTATGGTTTTCTTTCTACTTTTGTCCTTTTAATGCAGTTGATGCCCTCCCAAACCTGATTTTAATTTTTCTGCGATCACTTCCCAAGCTTTTCGTACCTTCTTCATCAACTTCCAATCTCCCTAACCTGTCATACAGTTTGTGCAACATTAGGGAATAAGCAATAGTGGAGAGCGAGTTATTTTTTTACAGGCTAGTTCCCCCTCGCATTTAATTTCAGAGTTTACCATTACAAGATCATGAGCCTCGAAAAATTGTTCTGGCATTTTACCTGCCTTTTTTGTAGCTCCATCGAAGTGTTCCCCCTTATGTCTTTAGATATACATTAGAGATGCCTTGCATTCTCCTCTCTCAAATCATTCCCTGTACTAAAGTATACAAACCCCAGGATAACCTCTTGACCTCCACTACGCCTTGGAGTCATATAATGTTCCCTGCAGTCTTTTGCAGTTTAGCTCTTTAATAATGCCCCTAGCCCTTTTCCTTTACGGTCTTTCCCCTGCTTGTTGCATCCTGTCCAACCGTAGCCTTCAATATGTGAAGGTTCTACCCATTTTTTTAAAGGTTGTCGCAGTGCCGGCCTTTGGGGTGGGCGACCGATGCGGTCACACAGAGTGCCAGCATGAAGAGGGCGTCGATCTGCACTTAGTGCTCACTCTCCCCCCCCCCCCCCCCCCCCTGTTCTCTCAGCATGGCCCCCTTCTTGTCTATCATTCTTCACAAGAGGCATTATAGCCGTGTGCTTATTGAAATGAGGAAAGCAATATGTTTGCTTGCAGAACACCCAAAACGAAAGCCACCGAAAGGGAATGGCCTTCCCAGAAACCGCCTAGGGAGGCCCCAGGACATGGCGTGGTTTCAGCCTTCTTTTATAACTGTAACATAGCTCCGTGAAGAAGAAGTGACGAGGGGGAGGGGGGGGGGGGGCGAAAAAATGTTACTGTGCTGTCTGTCCAGTGCCTGTCTGTTGCGTTTCTTTCTCTTTTTTTTTTTTCTGTCGCTTAAAATTCCTTAAAACATGTCCTTTGAATAATGACTGTTTCTTTCCTTTCTGCGTGCTCCACGGTGGAAACATCATTAGAGCACACAGCTTCCAAAAAAACAACATGATTTTGAGATCAAAAACGCATCTGAACGTGACTAGTTGCCTTGTTAATCTCCAAAATTCATCATCATCATCAGCCTGACTATACCCACTGCAGGGAGAAGGCCTCTCCCATATTTCTCCAATTAACCCGGTTCTGTGCTAGCTGCATCCACTTGACCCCTGCGAACTTCTTAACCTCATCCACCCACCGAACTTTCTGCCGCCCCCTGCTACGCTTTCCTTCCCTTGGAATCCAGTTTGTTACCCTAAGCGACCATCGGTTATCCTCTCTTTGCACTACATGTCTTGCCCATGTCCATTTCTTCATTTCTGCTAGAATGTCGGTAACTTGAGTTATTTCTCTGACCCACTCTGCACGCTTCCTATCTCTTAATGTTACCCCGACCATTTTTCGTTCCATAGCCCTCTGGGTTGTCCTCAACTTAAGTAGAACCCTCTTGGTAAGCCTCCACTTTTCAGCCCCATAGGTGAGTACAAGGTAAGATGCAACTGTTGTATGCTTTCCTCTTGAGCGATACCAGTAAGCTGCTTGGTAAGCCTCCACTTTTCAGCCCCATAGGTGAGTACAAGGTAAGATGCAACTGTTGTATGCTTTCCTCTTGAGCGATACCAGTAAGCTGCTAGTCAAAATCTGCGAGTGTTTGCCAAATGCACTCCATCCCAATCTTATTCTTCTCGTTATTTCCTTTTCATTGTTCGGATCTGCGGTTACTACCTGTCCTAAGTAGACGTATTCGCCTAGTACTTCCAGTGGTTCGCTACCTAATGTAAACTGCTGTTCCTTGCCGAGGCTGTTGAACATTACTTTAGTTTTCTGCATATTGATTTTCAAGCCTACCTTTCTACTTTTCCTGTCTAGGTCATCAATCATTATTTGCAGTTCATCCCCCAAGTTACTTAGCAAGGCAATGTCATCAGCAAATCGCAGATTACTGAGGTATTCTCCATCTACCGTAATCCCTAACTGCTCCCATTCCAAGTCTCTGAATACTTCCTCTAAGCAAGCTGTGAATAGTACTGGGGAGATTGTGTCTCCTTGCCTAACTCCTTTCTTTATGGGAATTTTGTTACTTTCTTTATGCAGAACTACTGTTGCTGTGCAGCCACTATATATATCTTCCAGCACTTTCACGTACGGTTCGTCTACCCCCTGATTTCACAATGCCTGCATCACCGCCGAGGTTTCAACTGAGTCAAATGCTTTTTCGTAATCAATGAATGCTATGTATAAGGGCTGGTTATATTCCGAGCATTTTTCTATCACCTGATTGATGGTATGGATATGATCGATAGTAGAGTACCGTTTCCGAAACCCTGCTTGATCCTTTGCTTGATTGCAGTCTAAGGTTGCCCTAATTCTATTAGCGATTACCTTAGTAAATACCAAAATTCAATTAACCTTAATTTTGAGTAAAGAACAATTTTGTTCCTATATTGTTGCTATGTGAACGAATGCGACTGTGGACAAAATTTCGTGCAATGGTGTGGCTACTTTGGAAAGATAAGTTGGGTTTGCCGAGTCTGGCATTATGTTAAAATGCAGTTTGTTTTTATTTTGAAATCTCCTCCCTTCCCTATTGCAGACTGAAGAAAAACTAATATTCCTTATGACAATACATGGCTGTATAAGTCTTCTCGTAAGCACCGTTCTAAACAAGATTTGTCAAAGGAAAGGAAGGCAGAAATGCTAAATTAACAGGTGTGCATGAAAGGAGTTCGCACAGTGCACCGAATGAGATAAGGCCGGCCTTGGGTTGTCGAAAAAAAAAAATATATCATACTGTTAACCCTGATACCATAGTAAAACGCAATGTCCACCGATTTAAAGGTGGCAATGCTAACAGCAATAGCTGCAGCTCAAGCCCCTCGTCCCCAGGCGTACGACAGCACCAGTAAAAAATGAATCCAACAGCGTGCTGCAAGTACCTGCAATATGCAGTTGTCGTACAGCGGGGTCTTGCGCGTCACGTACGACCGGAAGCAGCCCAGTTTCTTTGGTATCCCGCTGGCAGCAGTAGGCGACGAGTCGCGAGACTTGACAAGTGCCAAGTTCTTCTCCGGCTTGGAGAAAGGGACATCCAGCAGCCCTTCGCAGGCGGCCAGGGTCTCGGCCTTCAGTTTGCGATACCAGCCCGGCCTGTAAGAGGCTAACGTTAGCCTTTCTCGAACGATCTGGTCAAAGATTTGCACGGACAGGATGACATCGCTCGCGGCGTAGTCGACTTGGGCACTGCTGAGTGCGTCTGCCTCCCAGTCGCTACACGTGTGAACTTTCGACGTGTCCGCCTGCACGCCGAGGATTGTGCGGGCCTGAGTTTTGAGCCCGGCCACAGGATAACCGTTGAGTTCAGGAAAAAGGCGGAGCACATGCCTCAAGTCGAGGCAGCCGCGAACGCTCAAGCCGTAGTCATGGAAGAGCTTGTAGGAGTCATCGCAGATTGCTACGCCCACCTTTACAATACAGTAGTCGTCAAGCAAGTCCCTCAGAGAGTCGGGAAAGCCGGGTAGACATTGGCCCCGCATGCCTCCAGCGGCGTCCGGAAACATCTTGCAAATCCGGAGAAGCACGCTGAAGTCTCTGCTGGGAGCCAGTTGGAGCAGGGCTACGTTTCGCCTGCACTTTCCGACGCTCACCCATTCGCAGTCGAGGCCGACGACGCTGGACTCATGACATAACTTCAGGAAAAGTTCCTCCACTTCCTTGAACTCTTCCAAGGACGAGCAGACAACAACTTTGCTGGTAAACAGGCGCTGCACGTATTTGTGCAGCTTTTTTTCGAACTGGTACGCGCTGAGTGCAATGCACCCGACAGCGCCTGCTGTGAGCACGGCTAGCTTGGGCCAAGAAACGGTGTCAGCGGCGTCCATGGCCGTGCTCATTCGGCTGTACGTCGCAAAGCAAGCATCGAATGACAGACGTGCGAAGTCGGGATGAACTTGATTACCATCGTAGCTCGCAGAACAGAGCAGCAGTACTAGTCAATGGCAGCGTGAGCAGTGCACAATCCGACACAACAGAAGCACAACAGAAGCACGTGGCAATGAGTATTAGTGGCAGTGGACAGATGAACGAAGACAAGGCATGTATTATACAAGTAGATTAATTTTAGTGTGTTTCCCTTGAAGCTTGGCAACGACATCCATGGTCGAAAATCAAACTTACCATTAAATATTCTGCACGTGTAAATAACGTCAACAAACATTGATTACAAAAATGCCCAAAATAATATTTGAAGATAAAGTGATTTATAATCGACTTCATAAAACAGCATGATATAGCTGAAATCAACAACATTGCGCATGGCATCATGGGATAGGAATGGCCATATGCTTGTCTTGCGACGAAGTGGTGAGCGCAGGTGGTAGGTAGCCTTGCGTCAAAAATTACCGGCTAGCTCAGAGTGATGTAATTAGTCTCCGGCTGTCACACGAAGGAGCAGGCCCTAAGAACTGTCCGCACGGTGAGCTTTTCATTTTGGCGAGTTCTTCAGAGTTGAGAGAAAAAGAAGGGAAAGAACCGTGCTTGCCCTGCGCGCGTAACTTGGCTCGCGCAGTCCCTGTCGTGATGACTGGCGGTTTGTAGTTCAGAAGCGCGGGTGGGTTTTTTATTATTTTTTTTTTAAGACGCCTTAGCCAAGGGCGCGAATGCTGTCGCAAAAGCGACGTCTCGGTGAGTGATGGATCGCAGTACAAAACGCAACGTTATGATGCGCTCCATTTCGACTTCGTAGGAAGTGACCTAGTTCTTTGTCGTCCACAGTCGCTCTGCTGGGCGACGATTCCTTCGTTTCTTTCAGTGCAAGACTTCGTTTTAGGCTGAAGCGACCCTGTCACGCTTTTCGGCAGCTCAGCGGGAGACAGTAACGTGCTGGCTTCGCTAATTCGGACTAATTCCCAAAGTGTGAATTGCTGTTCTGTCAGAGAGAGGTCGTAGCAGAAAGCAGTTCGCCTTACCCCAGCTAGAAGACAACGTCGTAATGCGGCAGCAGTCTAATCGTGGTGAAAACACACAATATATCCTTCGTGCGTCTCGTATAAAATGATTACGATTCACGCATGGGACGTTGCGCGCGCACGAGGTTGGTGCCATTCACAACAGCGATGGGTTGTTTTGAATCCGTCCGTGTCGCGCATGGTTGCTTTAGAGGAAGCGTGTGCGTCAGTCAGCGTTTGCGTCAATCGTGTTCGCTACGTTATATTGATTTTTTTGCTGCAGATAATCGAGCATTAGCTACATATGTATTTGTTTGGTTACTAAGCCTTGACCGGGTTACATAACGATGGTCTGCAACTTGTTATCTGCGTAAATCGCACGGCACTGTTATAAACTTGCGACACTAAATCTCTGCATGCGCTACTACTGAGGCCCACTCATCCACTGAAAAAAGAAACTTTGATATGCTTATGCTGTTAATTTCACTAAAAATGGGCAAAGAATAAGGGACGGCAATCGCATAAACTAGGGCGAAAAGCAAACAACGCCTACTTTAATGGGGTTTCTCATCACCTGCTGCTTGCTTCAGTCTGGCTGCAGTGATTTAAACTAGTCAACGCAAACGTTTGTTTTCATTAAATGTCCCACTCGTTTTCTTTAATGTGCAGTGACTGGCGTGGAACAAACAAGGCATGTTGACAAGATGGACAAGAAGCAGGTGCAGCATCCGCCAGCTGTCGACGACCTGCAGACAGCATTCAAAAAGTTGAAGGTCAACCTTACCAGGTTGGGAACTTTGTGCATAGCTGCTTCTGCTACTGCCTTCATTAGCTTTGTTGCCCAGTCATATTCGAAGAATCCCGCTGCTGCTAGCATTTGTAAAGTTAAAATTAAAGCACAGATGTGTAGTCTCACCAGTGTTGATTTGTACAATTTTGTACTGTTTACGGTATGCTACTGCAGGTCTAGATGCCTGTGACTAGCTTAACTGTGCCCACTACAGAAAAAAGGCCTCTCTAGTGCCCTACATTTAACCCGGTCTTGTGGCGGTGCAGCCACCGTATTCCTGAAAACTTCGAAAATCTCATCTGCCTACCAGATGCTCAAGCCCCCTTCTACACTTACCATCTCTTGAAATGCACTCCATTATCAGATGATTGGTTACCTTGTTTTTTTCATTGCATATCTTGCCCATTCAGGGCATGCAGTTCTAGATTTCAGCTAGAATGTCATTAACTCGTGTTTGTTTTCTGATTCACTCTTCCTATGATATTTTACTGTTACACGTGTCATTTGCTTTTTCATAGTTTGCTACATAGTCTTCAGTTCAACTCAAATCTGTTTTTTAGCCTCCACGTTTGTGCCCCATATGTTAGTTTCATTTACAGTTCTTATATGCTACTCTTTTGAGGTATTGGTCATTGATGACTTGAGAATATTTCCCGAATGCACTGTACACCATTCCTTTAGTTTATTTCGCAGCCGTGATCCACGATCACTACCTGCCCTAAGTGTATGCATTTCCTTACTCCTTACCACTTCCATCACTTCATTACCTATCATAAACTGCTGTTTCCTTCAGAGGCTGCTAGCATTATGTTAGTTTTGTGCACGCTAATTTTTAAGTGCACCATTCTGCTTTGCCTGTCTAGGTGCTTATCATCCTTTTATCTAGGTAATGTCATAAACAAATCGGACGTTGCCAAGGTATTCTCTGCTAGCTTTTGTTCACAGTTCATCCCAGTCCGGTTCCCTGAATGCCTCCTGTAGAGGTAGTGTGTCCTTTTCTGACACCCTTTATAATTGTTATCACTTTTCGTAGCCTGTGTGGCTGAATGAGATGAGTCTAGATTTGTTACACGAGTTATATATAGGGGAGGACTACTTGACAAGATACAACCAAATAAGTATGAGTATAAACAAGTATGAAGTCAGTCCACTAAATCAGAAGTATGGCTAAAACTCATGACATAACATTTTGCTTGTGAAAAACAATTGTTGCTATGCAAACACTATAGATATTTTGCAGTATGTTTTGCATATGGCTTTTCGACATCTTGGTTATAAAATTGTGCATGACTGCTGGAGCTTCAGAGGGGTAATTTGCTTTCTTATAATCTACACTGGCTACATGCAGATTGTTTCATATAATTTGAGCCAGGATTAAAAAAACAAAAGGCACTTCCGACACAGATATGATCTGATGCATGATGTTGGTACTGCCCTAGAGTTACTGAGGCAGTTTTTCATCTTTTCCTTAACTTATTGTTTAATAGCTGAACATATGCTCAGCGCTTAGGGCACTAAGCTGCTGAACTCGAGGATGCTGGATCAAATCCCGGCCGCGATAACCACATTTTAATGGAGGCAAAAAGCAAGACCCCTGTGTACTGTGTGACATATGTGTACATTAAAAATACAATTCCCAGGTTGTCAAAATTTACAGAGCTGTCCATTGCAGTGTCCCTCATAACCAGAGTTGTTTTGGGATGTTGAACCCGTTGAACCAAACCAGGTACTGAACTTTTTAAATACAGGTTGCAGACTCCATTTGTAATACATAAAGTGTTACGGCTGAATTGTACACAATATGTCTTGCTTAGTCCTTTTTTCCACATTCCTAAGAAAGCCTGCAATATGAAAAAAGCCCATGATGGGCCTTTGTCCACTGCTGTTGTGCTGCTCTCAAAACACTCAATGAATGAACTAGGTTGGTAGCAGTGTCATGGTGCCCACGGTGAAGCGACAGGGTGTTATGCTGGTTTTAGTTTCTGGTTCTCCAGCTTTTGACTCATGACGGCGAAAACGCATGCTGCTCGCTGAGTGTTCCTTCTTCGAAGTGAATCAAAAATCTGTTTTCTTCTTTTCTTCGTATTCTTGCATGTTTTATCATTTTCACAACACTCGCGCAGTAGAACACGTTTGCGCTGACACGTGTCGGAGCCCCAAATACCTACATTTGGGATAATACCCCATTGTTTGCCTCGACCAGTCACACTGCATCCGACCTTCTTCATTCATCACACACCTGAAAGCAGCATTTAAGCAGTGTGGAAGCGCACCATCACATGGTTATTTTCATGTTTTGCAGGCTTTCTTTTGAATGCAGAGACATAATGAGAGATTTCTGAAGGTGCTCAGCAATTTTGCATGTTGCATATGATATCTGCAGCCAGTGTTTTAAAGGTTGAGTAATTAAACATAACTAATCAATTAGGGGAAAAATAGTGAATAGCCTGAGTAACTCTAGACTAGTGCCAACCCAGTGCATCCAGACATATTCTCATCCGAAATGCCTTTTATTTTTTACATTTTGGCTTAAGTAATGTGAGACAGCCTGTATAAGGATTGTTTGTTATGTGCATTTTTCTGCCACTTAGTTTATGATGCTATTATGGTCCATTGCTGAGTAGCCTTTACAAAAGCCAGCCTGCTCCTCTGGTTGATTGAAGCCTAAGGTTTCTGTAATTCTGTTTACAATTATCTTACTAAAGGTCTGTAAACAGCTGAGAGTATACGATCAGATTATTTTATGGACCTGACAATCTTTTTTTTTTATTAGGGTGATGCGGGGGGGGGGGGGGGGGGGCATTTTTTCAAAATTCCAGTACTCCAGAGGTTGTACATGAATCTTCCGCTTCCCTCCAGGGTTAACCAAAGTTAAACCACCTGCTAATGTTTCCCTTGCAGCGCACATAAGGCTTATTTTGCTTCCTTTCTCATTACCTCTGGGATGTTTGGTCTGTCCATACCATGCACTTCACTATCCAAATCCTTGTTCTAGCTGCTATTGAGATCTGGGTAGAAGTCTTCCTTAGTGTCCTTATTGTCAATTACATTGCCCTCGTGTCTAAAGCCGTACACCTGACTTTTACCAATGGCCAATTTCTTCCTGGCTACTTTTAGGCCGTCACCTTTGTCTGGGGGCTGCTTGATCTTTGTATTATTCTTTTTGTAGTCATTTACTTTATGCTTATCGGTTAGCTTTGACAGTTCTGCTAGCTCCGTCCTATCCATGGTGCTAGAGACCTTCATGCTTTGGCATTTCTTAATCAGGTCTTTCATCTCTTGTGACAGCTTGCTAGCATCCTTTCTAGCTACCCTGCCAAGCACCTCTATCACCCACTCGATAATGGAATTTTTGGATTATCATTGAACTCTTGAACATTGTGTCATTGTCCTCTGTTGAACCTAATTAGTACCTGTTCTCTTGTGAAATTCTCTGTTCCTCTACTTTCACTCTTACCGCTAATTCATTAAGTTACTTTATGGATTTAATGTTCTAGGGTATCACGTGAGCAGTGAGGGATTCCCTAGTAGAGGACTGGATCAGTTTAAACGTTCTGGAGTTCTTCACTGTGCACTGACATCGCACAGCATTCCCCTCCATCTAAGTGCAGCTGCTGCAGCTGGGATTGTGCCGGTGCCCTTGGCCTCCACATTAGAGAGTGCCCTATCAATTGAGTCACTGTGGTGCGGTTGCCATTAAACTGTTTCCCTAAAAGGTTGGCATCCTGTGTCAGGAGGAGGCGGAGGAAAAACTATTTCCTTATCTTTCTGAGTAGAGCCCTCAGTCCAGGGCCCCATGTGCCACCTCAATCCTGCAGGCCCGCCAGAACAGCTGTCGCTGGTCTTGCGGGTTGGTGCTAATGAAACGGTGTCAGAAAGGAATAAACGCATGTGAGTCCAGTCCATTGGCCATTGCAATCCTCTCGACCCGCACGATTAGCTGGCGTTGTTCGGTCAGCTCTGTGCGGGACAAAGCATCTTCCCAAGAAGAGAGAGTGGGATGAGTTATAGTTGGAATGCCGCTGGGTGGTTTGGGCAGGCCCAAACAGAATGATATAGTGTAGGTCGGTGTTGGCAGGTGGGGCATTTTTCTGGGAAGCTGGTGGGGAAGAACAAATGTTTGTGGTTCAGATTTGTATACGTGTGAGTCTGCAGTTGTCGCCATGCCAGAGCTTCGGCCTTCGTGAGTGTTGGGTGCGGCGGTGGGTGTTCTTTGTGTACGGTAATGTAGTGTAATGTGGGTGTAAGACTGTAGAACTGTGCTGGCATCCTCTCTGTCTACTTCCCCCTCCGCTTCTGTCGACAGCGCTCGGAAGGTTGCTGCTCGGGCGAGTGCCTGCGCACTCTCGTTGCCAGGAAGGGAGGGGTGACCAGGGGTCCAAACGATTTTAACAATGGGAAAGGTATCATAGTGTATAGGTGAGAGCATGCGTGAAGCCTCCAAAGATAATGTATTCTTCGCGAAGGCACGACACGCAGATTGTGAGTCTGTGATTATTATATATGTCGGACTGGTGTGATGTGACATGGCTCGAAGCCTTGTTGTCTTTATTTCTACCCTTTCGCAGAAGCTAGGCCTGGCATGTGGCATGGTTTAACAGCTAGATATGATTTCCTTTACATCACTTACACTACACGTTTTACCTTGTTAGAGTGGAAAATCTTAGATTTCTTGCATCTCTTTCTGCCTTTTTGGCAAATAATGTTTCTGTGTCAAACTACTTTTATTTCTTTGTTGCCCACCTCCAGTGAAAGTCGTCGACCACTGGCAGGTCTGCAGAAGCACCACCACCACCATCATCACAACCACCTTTCGGGTCCGCTTCGTAAGTTCCGGTCACGGTCCGCATCGACAAGCACCACGGAGAGCGGCGCAGAGCAGAGCCTGGCCGCTGTCTCTGAACGGCTGCAGCATGCCAGCCTGGAACCGTCGGTACCAAGCTGTCTTGCCGTCAGGTAGCATGTGCTTACCATCTCCTTTTAGTGCGCACACACAATAGGCCTTATGTAAAAGTGCTGCCATCTACCAAAAAAAAAGCAAAACGAGTAAGCAGAGCCACGTTGGGGAATTGTGGTTGCAGGATTGCCTGTTGCGGAACGTATGAGTGGTTTTCTTGGTTTGACAATCTTTTTGTGTTAAAGTTTGACAGAAATAAATACTGACAATTGATTCGTGGACGTTTCTGTGTTGTCCATGTTTCCAAGCGGCTTTGCAGATACCTATTATGCGTCAAAAACGCAAACGGAAAGGCATAGCAGCAGCGAGCGATGAAATTACAACAGTGTCGTATGTTGAAGATGAAGTGCACTAGGGCAACGAATATTTTCCTTTTCGTTTTGAAATGTTGGAGTCGCACTGTTAGTCAATTGTTGAGGTTAAGGCAAGCTCCGTGCTGGCATTGCACTGACGATGCCATATACGCCATATCACGATCACGCGCTTGATTACGAGTATACCGTGGTGAAACTTGCTGGTTTTTAGAGTGTTTAAAGCTGACCAAAGACCTTGTGATGCTAAGCCAAAGAATGCAGGCTCGATCCTAGCTGCAGCGGCCGTTTTTCTTATGGAAGGGAAAAACTTGATTCGGTGCACATTGAAGATTCCCACATGCTCAAAATCATCCTGCAGCCCTCAGCTAAAAGGCACTTCACAGCCTTGGGGTAGCTTGGACACTCTACAAAAGGGCTTGATAATTTGCATTGCTGCTCTCATTTCGGTGCCACGACAGCAGGTGATCGGCAGAGTGACTGCCTAACCATGACTGCCGATGCTGCTTCGAAGATTCAACAAATAGCCAACCACGGCAGCGAATAGCTGAAGGTCTGCTCCGGATCCGTTTGCCTGTGACACTTCGCAAACAGAAAAATGTGTCGCTGATGTGTCACATGTCAGTCATCCTGGTAATGTCCTCAGAAAAAAAAAAAAATTCGAGATCACTGCAGAATCTGCACTGGAGAAAAGCCTAAGCCTGAGCGTTGCTGTGATGTCCGCAAGATGTGTCAGCGGGATTCCACGAGTGACAGATACTGCGCCTTTCCTTTCCTGTAAATCAATTATAGAACGCTGGTGGTGGGTTCAACGGAACGCTAGTTGTGTTCCACAAGGGGTGCATAATGTACAGCCTCGTCCACTTCTAGCTAGAACACGGTCACTGCTTTCAAGGTGTCATTGCATCCGACCCGGCCACGCAGTAATCTAAAGTGGCTGGCCATGTGAAGCAGCACATCCGTGTCTCTGTGTGCTTGCATCGCTTTGCATCGATATCTGCCTGCGTCAGATACAATGTTGCTTTAAAAGCAGTGACCGTGTTCTAGCTAGAAGTGGACGACCCTGTACCTTGTGCAGCAGCAACGCTCAGGCTTTCAAATTTCTACAGCTCTTGGAAATTTGTTTTTTTTTTTAATTGGTTGCACATGTGTATCCTTGCCGATCCAAGGGGCATTGAGACTTGCTTTTCTCTGTCATTTTCATACATCTTATTTCTCTACTCTTGTGCATACAGTGCTTTTGATACTTGTCAGAAGTACACATTGACATCAGCAGTTTACCAAATTTATTCCCTTGTGTGTGAAGTGCCTGCCAGCACCCATGGCAATGCGTTTAGTGTAGCTGGCAACTGCTGGCGCTGCGTAGTTCATCACAAACACAAGAGAGAACACAGGACATCCGCACCGGTGGTGCGCATCACTGGAGTGCGACGTCTTTCAGTGTTCTGTTTTGAGTATGTGATGAACTATGCAGCACCAGCTACTATCAGCTTTGCGTAACCAACTAGCCCACATGCAAGTTTTACTGAGCTTCTAGTCTTTCCTTGAGTCTTTACTGAGCTTGTCTTTCCACTCTCCTTATCACAGTTGTAGCCATGACAGCATTGCATGTGGTTCTGTGCTTTATGTCCTCAGTGTGACCTTTCCTCCACAAAACTAAGAACTGGGTTTTGGGGGTCTCGGTGCAGTTCCACCACCAAGGTGCAGGCCACACCAGACCTGACATGTTCACAGCAGGCGAGGATGGACGACACCACTGTGGACGAGCTTGCGAGTTATTTCGACAACCTCGTCTATATACCACGAAAGATGTCTGTTATGGCAGAAATGATGTACACGTAGCAGCGTAGCGGCACTATGACGCGCTGTCCGAGGGACAAGTGGAGTTGACCTCCACTGCGCCTATGCGTCAGGAGAAGGGAGAGATTACGCCAGGGCAATAAAACCATAGGCGTTAACTGTGGCTGCTAATATGGCAGCCTTGGTTTGTTTTGTATGGTCTCTAATATCAATCGTGATGCAGGTTTCTTGTGTGCTTTTGCTGGCCTAGAGCAAGAAAAAAAATTCCCTTTTATTGTGATAACTGAACTCTGGCTCTCGTGTGTTGCTAGTAACACGATGAAGTGTTTTTATAGCTGGCTTTTGGTCTACGTGAAGACTACTAACGTACGTACCGAGTGAGTCTTTTCATTTTCCACAACTCAAATTCAGTAGGCATAGGTGCCACATACGGTTGATACAATCTGTTGCAATAATGAAATGGCTTTCTAAATGAGAGAGCACAGAGGTGTTTTTTGAGCTCCGCTTTCATAAGTGTCTTAATCTTGATCACTGAGAGCAGCTTGATTGATAAAGGTGCTGCTCTGAATCCTTTCTTTTTTGCCGCTTCGCACACGATGGTAGTCCAGAATTTGGCGACAGAAATGCAAAGCTCTGAAAGCGCTGCATTTTGTTGTTGTTTTTTTCCCTCCGTAGCCCAGTGTGTGTGTCTGCAGTTGTGTGAAGTGTCTGAGAAGTGTAACAGTGCTGTGTCCTTGAATGAGTAATAAAAAAGGGGGGGAGGTGTGTGCTTGCAGGGTGGGGCAAATCCTGTTCGCCAAAGAGATCCCCTCTCCCAGGCAACATTTTTTTTTCCCGTTGCCTAGCGGCGACACCTGTGGTATGTGGCTCTCTTGGCGAGGACCATGTGCAAGTTGTCAAAAAATAAAACATTCTCAGATTTAATCTTTTTTCTCTGTTTAGTCTGTCTGTTTTCCTGTGGCATGCTTTGAGCACTAAAGGTCTTGGTTATATTCTCTGCACAAAAAGCAGCCTACAGCAAAATTGCATGCTGTCCTTGCCCTTCGCCTAGGCAAAAACAAGTCTTGTCGAAACGTTTGCTCGGCTTGCAAACTGAGGCTCCTCTTCATTCAACCTTTGTTCAGTGCTCTTTAATACCGTGTAGCCATCTTTCTTTCATTCTAAACGGGATGGCTGTTTCACTAGGTGAGGTAACATGGCAGCTGGCGTTTTGCTTCAAGAAAACATTGAAGTGCTACCCTCGCTGATCACAAATGCTGTGAAATTTGCAAAAGTTTCACCCAACAAATGTTTCTAAGGCACATTAAAGTGAAGTGAGGAGGTGAAAACTGCACAGTTCAAGTCTTTCATTTTCCCTGAACTTGAATTGGCTCCTTTGTTTCCACTTTGCTGCATACCGAGGCAAGTGGCCAGCTGTTGAGTGACCGGTTTTCATCATCGTTACGATTGTTACGTTAGTTCGTTTGCAAGAGATGCGATGCACCATTTAGCCAAAGCAACAAGAGTTGTTCATGGCATCAGTACTTGCCACATCAAGAGCTGTTTGCACGAGAGGACAGTACCGTATGATCTCAAGAATGAAGACATTTGCTAATTGTGTGTTGGGAGGATAAAGCTCCTGGTGGTTTTAAGACTCGAGTATTTGAGCTGCTTCATGCACGTTTCCGCATGCAGAGTGCAAAGCTATAGAGGCGATTGGTACTGGACGCTTCTTGTGGCCATTGACGAAATGTCATATATACTGTGGGCCTGTGGTGAGATGTTAGAAAGTCTTAAAAGATGACTAGTTTATGCACAGTGTGTGTCCAAACTCTGCATTTGTGCCCAGGCTACACTATTCTCGGAGGCTCGAGTTGAGGCATCCAGAGCTGTTTTAACCCATTTTGATTCTACAAAAGACTTTTTGGACAGATTAATGACAGAGGATGAAACATCGCTCCACATTTATGATCCCGAAACCAAATAACAGTTAAAGGAATGGCGCCACAGTGGGTCCCCGTGAGCAAAAAAATTCTGCGCCCAGAAATCTGCAAAAAAAGTCATGGCGTCCATTTTCTGGAACAAAGATGGTGTTCTGTTGGTGGAATACCTACCTCAGGGTTGTAATATAAGCGGATAATATTATGCCGACCTCCTCGACAAGCTGAAAGAGGCAATTAAGACGAAACGCTGAACAAAGGAATTCTTTTGTTACATAACAATGCACCTGCGCACATTTCCATAGTTGTGGCTGTCAAACTGAAGGCCCTTGGTTTCCAGTTGGTCCACCATGCCCCCTATTCACCTGACCTGGCTCTTCTGACTACCATCAGTTTCCCAACTTGGAAGAAACATCCGAAGGGTCGTCATTTCGACGACATTGCCGACATCAAATTTGCTGCTAAAAGCTGGTTTGAAGACCCGTCATAATTTTTTTTAAATGGAGTAGAAAAGCTGAAAGAGCAATGCAACAAGTGCATCTGGCTCAGGGGGGAATATGTTGAATATGCACTTTCAAAACTCTGACTACATTCTTTTTGTGCAAAGCTAGAAACTTCTCAGCACCCCCTCGTATATATATATATATATATATATATATATATATATATATATACATACACACACAACACACTGTAGGATTGCGAAAGCTAAGCGATGCTGGTGCACACAGTGCATCCAGTTTGCTCTCATTAACTAAATGTACAGTTATTATTGCCAATGGCATCAGTCATATCACGAATTGCAGTCTCATCATCGCTGCTATCATTACAGTAGACAAGAATTATGAGCTTTTCATAATCCCGGGCGTGGCACAGTTAAAGCGCTTGGCTGGGGGGCCAAGGTATGGCGTTTAGATTCCCGGTGGAGACAGGATTTAATTATTTCATATATTTACGGAGCTGGTTACGAGGGACAACGCCGACGCTGCGAAATGCAACTGGAACGGCGCCAAAGAGCTGCGCTCTAAAAAGGCGCCGTAATCATTTCGACCACCTGGGGGTTTTTAACTGCTGCGCTTCAATGGAGGCGAAACGAAGAGGCGCCAGTGTGCTGTGCGATATCAGTACACATTAAAGATCCCCAGGTGGTCGAAATTATTCCATTGCCCTCCAGGCTCCTCTTTTTCTCCCACTTTCCTCACTTCCCTTACTGCTCGGTTCAGGTGTCCACAGAAACAAGTGTGACAGATACGGTGCCTTTCTCTTCTTGTGAACCAATTATTTTAAAATGTGCTGACATTGCACAGCACACGAATGCCTTTTCCTATAAATGCTGTAGAAAGGCGCAGTATATGTCGCACTTCTCTATGGAACTGCTAAAAGGGCACTATGCCTACCAGACTTTGGCACAGGCTAGCAACTGGGTGCTGTACGAGAGGAATGCATGTGTGCCTATGCATCTCTATAGAAGAAATCAGTTTTTCTCACATGCATATGCAGCAAGCTTTCTTACACCTAATGTGCGACAGCTTCAAGTGTTCTGAAAGAGTAAAAAAAAAAGTGAAGCCAAACAACATTATCAGTCGTATCTTTAGTTAAAAACCATACATTGCACAATGCATTTGATTCGAATGCCATGCGCAGGAACTACATGCAAAGCTCTACTTTCACAGCCATCAAGAGGGAGGCCAATCACAGACAATATTGACTTTGTGATGCCCCGCAACTACTACTTCGGGGGGTAAAACAGAAAAAGGTCTGAATATGCAATATTATAACTAGTACATCAAAAATAAAATGCCGCACAAGTGCTATACATCATGACAGCATCAGAAGCGACAGTAGAAATGTATAATGCCAGCAGTATTAGAACAGCAGCAACTGTGGGAAGGCATGGCTTCTGTTGAGCCACAGTAGCAATAAGGGCGGAATATGTGTGTTCACAACTTGTGTATGCAAATCATTTTACACAATCTCTGCAATTAAAAAGAGGCACAAAAACAAGTGATGTGTAGGGGGGCAATAAATATCACACACCATTTGTCCTCTCAAACATGGATACAGAAAATTGAAATCACAATGAAATGTATATTTGCATATAGTATATTTCACACAAAACATTGGTACTTGTTCATAAGAAATGAAAATATAACGTACACAGCTTCTGCCAGTTGTCAGCTACAGAGAGAAGCTAAGTATCGCACTGTTATCCAACATGGTGACACAGCAGTAGATATACTATATCAAGCAGACTCTCATTTGTGCGCAAAGCAGTTACAGCCAGCAAATGAGCATACTTTGCCGCTAGAGGCAAATGACTCCAAACAAGACAGCTATCTGGCATGCTCATCGTGTTTAAAAAAAGAGGCAATTACCAACAGCTCATGAAAGGGTACAATTGCCACCTCCAGTCATGATTGTTGCGGACATAATGCTGCTAATAAACGATGAAATGGCAGTTCTCTCAGAAAACAGGTGACTGCTCAATGTTAACATACCATCAGGTATGCTCAGCAGCTAGCTTGCTAATGAGAACAGACAAGGGGTATGTGAACGATTCTTTCCTACAGCAAGCCACGGTCCATAGGGCCTCCACCGTGCCAGTTTACTGCATAAAAGCAATAAATGTATATAGTAATGAAACAAACTTTTGGAGAGCGGAGCATAAGAATTGCAGCACCCAATATCAGATGCCAGCCATGACAAAGGGAGTGTTGAGGTAATGACTTATTAAAAGACTTCCAACGCTCTGCTTCCTTATGGCCAGGTGGGGCACATTATACTTGGCGTGACAGAACTGGATTCAGGGTGGATTCGTAGCGTTCCAACCCGTTTAGATGTCTGGGATTGAGTGGTCCATCAGTTTCTTCAGCATGCCTCCAGATGTGCTGCAATCGCAAAGGGAAGCAACAGCATAAGAATTCGGCAGCACTGAATGTTGTGCAAATCGGTACAGAACTTTAATGCTGTCCGAACCAAACCCTTCAGTGTGGGGGATTAGCACACTTGACAAGGAAAGCACTACCTTGCTCTGTGATTGACATAGGAAGGAAAAGTACACTGATCTGGAAAGAGTTATTATGGCCAGAAAAATTCGGCTCAAATGGTTGGTTTGTGGGGTTTAACGTTAAAAAGTGACTTAGGTTATGAACTCAAATGAAAAACACAGATAGTGCCAGATGCTATGGAGGCACAGGCTGTTTTGCTGCAGGCCAGTAGCAGCAATATAAAAATTAGTGGCACTTGATAGTACACATACTGTTTGATCATGTGGTCGTAGACGAAAGACGGCATGACCGTCACTGTTATGACGTTCCCTGCACCCTCAATAATCTTGGTGATGTCGGCATCCTTGACTCCCACCACGTTCTGGCCGTTCACCTGCAAGTGGCAAAATGAAGGAGAAAAAGAACAAACAAAACAAAAGCAGTTACAACAAATTAGCATTAACAAAACAGCATAACAAATGAATAAGAATCAACAAGTATGTATTTGTGAGGTGTTTGAGGGAAGCCTGACACAAATTTTTGAATACAGGCTCTTTGAGAGAAAAAGAGTTCCTTTTCTGAAAAGGGGGGGTGGGGGGCAGAGTAATACAGTAAAACGTCGTTCACATGACTCCCATTATTCGGGCTAGGAGCGTGATCCCAGCTGACGTTCGTGTAAGACAACAGCAGAGGATATGTATGCAGTTCTCATTTCATAGAGAGTTAAAAAAAAAGACAGTTAAAATGAATGCAGTTGATGTAACGCCTTATACTTGTTTGAAGAAAAAAGGTGCTATGCTAACGTGCCCAAACAAAGTGCTGGGCACTTGTAGTGCTGTTATGATTCACGGCGAAAGATTGCGTTGCTTTCAGCCAGCTGCTCCCTCAAAATTTCTATATTGTTTCCGGGTGCACATAACTTTTCTGAAAATCCCAGGTCATCGACACCCTCCTCATTAGTGCTCAAGAGCAACGGCATGCTACTTTGTGCTCAGCAAGCCACTCATTGGTGCTCAGCCCCTCCGTGGTGGTGCAGTGGTTAGGGCGCTCGACTACTGGGCCCAAAGATGCAGGATCGAATCCCGACCGCGGTGGCCGCTTTTTGATGGAGGCGAAAATCAAGGTGCCCGTGTGCTATGCAATGCCAGTGCACGTTAAAGAACCCTAGGTGGTCGAAATTTCCAGAGCCTTCCATTACGGCGTCTCTCATAGCCTGAGTCGCTTTGGGACGTTAGATCCCACAAATAACATCATTGGTGCTCAATGAAAAGGGCACAGCAACGTCCCTGTACGGACCTTTTCAAAAAGCGGATGAAGGGCGCTCCCATACGGAGGCTGGGCTGTGCTTGAAGCACAAAAAAGAATGAGGATCCTCTCCCCCACGCCCACTCCACAGTCCAGTAAAACTGTTTTCCCCAAGAAGTGGCAATACACACTACAAAACCCTCATTAGCTTGAAGCTGTAAAATCCGAGAAAATTTCGAGATAAGCAGAGTTCCGAGTTAAGCAAAATGCCGAAAATTCGGAAGGAAGAACTGGGTAGTGCTTGTCTGCTTCGTGTTGGCCCTCGGCCCGACAAAAGCATCCTTCAGCTGCTGAACGCATCGCATGAACCGTTGGTTGCCACCGCTGCATTCAACTTTGTTGCGAAGAAAGCATAGCAGGTTTCTTCTTTCCGCAGTTGTCGGCACATCTCTAGGTACTTCGTCATCAGCCTAATTATCACCTTCGTTCACTGCCATTTCGACAATATCGGTGTCGGACAGCATTCCGGCAACAGGCTCGCCCGCTACATATAGAGTGTGCTCTTCAAAAGTGATGTCGTCGACTTCGGTATTATTGGTGCAACCAGTACCGCATTTACACGATTGTAAGTCGATGCCCCCAAATCACATGTACCGAAGAAAAAAAAAAGAACATACCGCGGTGGATGCTCTCGACAACGAAAATTTATTGCCTGGCTGTACAACTCGTCTCCACTTCAAATCATGTATGTCGGTGGTATACGTTGCAAGCTTGGCCTATAGCAAACCAACTGTATCTCTTGGAAGCCTCTTTGCTTGGCATTATAACTGAAATCACCTCGCTACCACCGCCACTTCCGTATCAGGGTACTCGTGTGAAACGCAACTTGCTGGTTTCATCCATGATCTTCATTCATCTGTTAATGTTGGTACTCAAGTTGACTCAACATTTCTCGATTTTTCCAAAGCATTTGATAGGGTACCTCACAACCAGTTATTAGCCAAATTAACACTTCTCAATATTCACCCCTTTGTTATTGCATGGGTTAAAGATTTTCTCTGTTCCAGGTTTCAGTTTACCACTGTCAATAACCACAATTATGTAATTGTGGTTATTGACAGTATATCGTTTCCCCTATGTAATACCCTCGAACTGAGGGCCTTTAAGGGTATATTGTATAAATAAATAAATAAATAAATAAATAAATAACTCGTTTAGAAGCTTCGAACTTGCGGCCCACAGTGCAGTTGTTTCTTCGGCATAAATGATAGCCGCCTCCTTGAACGCTGCGCAGAACAAGTGCCGACTGCTTTTTCGACTGGAGAGCTCATGACGAAGAACGTGGCCGGCCATAACATCAAGCGTGAACTCAACGAATGATTGGTGTCTGCTCTTCTATCAACTATCAACACTCCCTGGAAGTGCCACTGTGTCACGTGATAAGATGCGACTGAAGAGCAAAAACGGCGAAGCAAAACGCAAGAACAGGCGCCACAGAGCTGCGCTCTAGAAGCGAGCGCTGCCGCGATTCGAATATCAGCTCTTCCGTAAACTATCGACACTCCCACAGGTGCAGTTTGTGCTGCGCAGTGAAAGTTAAAAAGGAAAAACCTTCCCAAGAAATACGCACAGTAACTGAATGTTGCACTTAGAGCCGTAGAGCAAACAAATTTGTTGCAGCCTCCCTGATATGATTTTTATTTTGCTCTTATTAACAGTGCCACGTTTTGGTTTCGGTTGTAGGTCAACCCCCTCCCCTCACTTTGGACTTTTGAATTTTCAAAAAGGGGTCAACTTACAATCTAGTAAATAGGGTAGCTTTGTGAACTTCATCGCAAAGTTTATCACAGTCACGGAACTCGTTAGTGTCTGGTTCGAGGAATCTTTTGCTGCACGAAAGGTCCGCGTGCGCGATCGCAATCGCCATTGGATGGACTTGTCGCCAGGCTTTGGCGATCAGGTGGACTACACCCAGTAAATCTATTTCATACCTCTCATCACTGTCATAAGAAGACAAAACTCGGTGTAGGAGGCTCTTCCTATACAGTAGAATCTCGATGATACGATTACGGCTGGTACGAATTTCGGGATGATACGAATTTTAAGAATGCTTTGAACGGACTACATTGTATAGAATACGTTAAGATTCGGGGTGATACGAAGAGTTTCTGAACCTGCCGCGGTTGATACGAACGTGCAAACCAGTCGTGCATGCGAGCGGGCCGGCGCGGCTGGCCTCAAGAGAGTAACATAACCGACGCGGCCGCCGCCAACTCCCCCCCCCCCCCCCTCCCCCCGCCGCGAATGATAGGAACGAACGTTGTACAAAGGCACAAAGCCACCGAGCAGCTCAGCGCAAGAGCTCACAGGGGGAGAGGGTACCCACCGCGGCCGCTGCCTCTCCTCTCCAACGCCTCTCACCCCACTAGCCACCCTACTCCCCCCTCCCTTTCGTAGCAAACCGACGAGCACTAGACAAGGACGGCCAAGGCGAAGCACGTGCCCAGTCGAGTACGTCACTCATTCGCTGGCAGCTCATTGGTCTATCGAAAAGTTGTCTCGCCGGCTGTTCCCAGGAGGACTGTGACGCTGGCTGCCGCTACAGTAGTTCTCCGGTTCTCCGTTCGCCGCTTCTTCATACCTTGGCTTCTTTCTGTCGTTCGCTGTGACGTGAACTGCCCAAACGTTAGAAAGACGCAAGCGTTCGCTGCTGCCGAAATGTCGCGGAAGCGTAAAGCCCTTTCTTTTAAGGAAAAGCTTGAAGTGCTGAAGAGGGTCGACGAAAACCCTAAGAAGAAGAGTGTCGACTTAGCAAAAGAGCTAGGGTTGGCACCGTCAACACTCTGCACCATTGTTGGGTAGCGAGATGTCATCTTGAAGAATGTGCAGCACTTCGGTGCGAACGTGAAGCAGGCTAAAACAGCGACCCATGTCAAGCTGGAAGAGGTTCTGCTGACTTGGTTCCGCGAAGTGACAGCGGCCGGCGTCAACGTGGACAGCAAGGTGCTACGTGAAAAAGCCGACACCGTCGCGCTTTCGCTTGGAATTGAAAATTTCCAAGCGTCTGGGGGATGGCTGCACCGATTTAAGGAGCGGCACGGACTTGTCTGCCGGGTCGTCTCAGGTGAAGGCAAGAAAGTGGATCAGTCAGCTGTAGATGAGTGGCTGAACACGCTGCCGGCGCTGATTTCGGAGTACGCGCCACGTGATATATTTAATGCCGACGAGGCTGGCCTCTTTTTCAACCTTCAACTAGAAAGAAGTTTGTGCGTAAAAGGCCAGGCATGCCAGGGCGGCCAGAAAAGCAAGAAGAGAGTAACAGTACTCTTTTGCTGCAACTCGGATGGATCAGAGAAACTCCAGCTTACCGTCATCGGTAAGTCGAAGAAACCGAGGTGTTTCCGATCGGCGGAGCGTTTGCCTGTCTTTTACAAAGGCAACCGAAAGACGTGGATGACTGGAGATTTTTTCCGCGAGTTCTTGACAAGCCTTGATCGGAAAATGGCGTCAAGAAACCGGAAAATTTTGCTTTTCGTGGACCAGTGCTCTGCCCACCCAAAGGAAATGACATTCAATAACGTGAAAGTCAGGTTCCTGCCGGCGAACACTACCAGCCATCTTCAGCCACTGGACGCTGGGATAATTAGAAATGTGAAACATCATTTCAAAGGACTTCTAGTGAGGCGTCTGCTGGCAAAAATTGACCGTAAAGAAGCAAACTTGCGGATCAGTCTCTTAGATGCTTTGCACTTTCTAGCCATGTCGTGGGATAATGTAACTTCAGACACAATCTCGAACTGTTTTAGAAAGTGCGGATTTGCCATCGGACTTGCTGCGGCTTCGGCAGGAGATTGTCAAGAGCCAGACGAAGACCTCACGATTGATGGCTGGGACAATCTGGAAACTGAAGCTTCGGTTCGGGACTTCGTTACCGCGGACGACAATGTCGCGACCTGTGGGCTGAGGTCTATTGAACACTTGGTCAATGAAGCGAATGATTGCGAAAGTGAGCCTGACAGCGATGGTGACGCTGATGACGAGTGTGATCAGCCACCGTCAAAGGCAGATACTCTTCACGCTTTGGACGTTCTGCGCCGCAACGTAAGTGCCAGCAGCGTGAGCGACGAAACCGCGGCACGGTTTTATGCCTTTCAGGCGGAGCTTGTCCGCGACATCAACAGCAGAAAAGTGCAGACAAGCATTACGGACTTTTTCGGCCACAAGTAGTTCGCCATAATAAACTTTGGTTCATTTTCAATTCATTCCCATGTGGATGTTGACTTGTTTTGAATCATACGAATTCGGGATGATACGAATATTTTGCGTGCTCCCTTGCAATTCGTATCATCGAGATTCTACTGTAGAATTTGCAAGTAACCTCAATGAGTCCTTGGTCCATCAACTGGAGCATGGACGTCATATTCGCAGGCAGGAACTCCAGCATAAATGCCTCCAAGTTGTCTATTTTTCCATGGCCGTGGCCGCTGTCCACCATGAACAACGCTTTCCTGCTGTCCTTCGCCATTTCGCGATCAAGAGCACATACTGTCATCCAGTCCGTTTTATGCGAATGCGGTTGTCAGCCAAATTTTGTCCTTATTTCCCACAAAATATGCCTGAAGGCGTAAAAATTTCCTGATTGATACATTATTTTTCATTTGGTACAAACTCAAATCGTTACATCCACTGACGTGCACTTATTTACTTCGTTAAAAATAGACCCAAGTTGTACTGAAAATGGAAAAATGGGAAATGAGAAATTGAACTTTCTTCGTTATGACCGCTATTTCGCTACAAGTGGCTTCGCTATACCCGGGCTAGACTGTACTTAAAAAAAAAAAAAAAAGAATTATGAGAAAATTAGTACTAGCACTTTGGTTTCCACTTTGGTTTTGATTTTGGACTGCACATATTCAGTATACTGTCATAATCTGCCACATTATGTGAATGACTACCAGGCTCACTTAAACCAAGCCATTCGAATGTCCCTGTTTGGCCTAGGGGCAGAATGCTGGATTCTGGACCTAGAGTTCCAGTGAGTTCCGACTTTTCCCACAAAAATGCTGACCAAGTTGGCAGTTCCTGCTAACAGCATCACATCCTGCTTCACATGGATATCGATGTAATCGGTGAATGAGGGCTTCAGTGTATTAAATGCTAATGAAGTACTCAACACTGATGCTGTATTGAGACTCCTGCCACATGAAGAGCTGTTTTCCCACAGAGCTTGGAACCACCCAACAATGACAGACCTTTGTACAACCCTGTTCCTTGTGGGATCGTATACCAGAATGCTCTGGAATAGTGTCTTGTCATTTTGCAAAGTTTGATGAGTGCACTGCCTTCCCAGGAAATCTTATCAAGCGATAAACTTACCACAATGCTATCTGTGTGCAGCATATCAGCATGTTCCTAAGGCTACACTGCTGATGATGACAATGGCCCAGCACTTAATAATAATTAATGTAAGCTGAGCATTATCCAAAACAAAAGTACATTTTAAGTGGCGGCCAGCACGATTATTAAGCTGTGAAAAAGTTTCTCTGGATTCTTTAAGCAGCTCTTGACCACTTTCAGTCATCAGAGGTCAGCAGAAGGGCTGTCAGTCTACAGTGCAGAAATGCGAAAGTCTAAGCATTGCTGGTACACATGGTGCATCACATTTTCTCTCATTATCATTATATCTAATTGCAGCATCATTGCCACCGCTATCACCCTCACGGTTGACAAGGAGAATTATGATGTGGGTTTCACGATCCCGGGCATGGCACAGTTGATTAAAGCGCTCGGCTGGGGATCCAAGGGATGGAGGTTTGATTCCCAATAGCCAGAATTCTTATTTTTCTGACAACGTCAGTTGATTGACAGCTATACTGTGACCGGACGAACGAACGCCGACAGTATGGGCCATTAAAGGCTATCGCCTTAAAATTTGAAAGTTTAGCCTCAAGGACCTCTGTGAAAAATGAGCTCCTTATCAGTCACTTAGCAATACAATGAAGAAAATAGCAGGGTGAAAAATCAATCTGCAGACATGGACCACTACTAGCTCCTTTCACTCAAGGCTTACCACCACGACAATATGCCCTTGGAAGCAGAAGAGCAAGGGCACACGAGCTTAGTCCTGTTATGTGCTTACCTCAAGAAGCTGGTGGTCGACAAGGAGTCCGTTACGTGTTGCCGACGAGTCCTTGACCAACGAGATAATGCGGCCATCACGGAAGGCAAATCCAACATGGCCAGTGCTCGATTTGTGCATCGTCACAGTGCGTTCAAATGGCCTGCAGAGATGAGAAACAGAGAGGGAGGGTGTGTTTGAGAGCCACTCTTGCACAGTTACAAGAGGCCTTTTCCACAAAGGTCACTTGGCAGAAGAAAACACCGCATGGAAGGAAATGAGGTGGATTCAAAGTGTGAATAGAGAGAAAAAAAAAAAAAAAAAAATGTGCAGAAAAGATTAAATAATAAAAGCAAGAAAAAATTTGGGCCCGAACAAAGGGTTCCCGATTTTTATGGTTCTTAAGCACGCCAATAAAGTATTGTGTTTACATGAATACAGTGTAATCCACTTATTACAATACCAGAGATAACAATACATCTCTTATAATGATCACATTCCCGGCCATCACCATGCAAAGGGTGTGGCCATCGCCAATACCCAATTGTGCGCCATGGAAGATGGCGGCGACCAAGACAGTGGCAACAGCTCTTGAGGTGAAACAGCAGGTTCACCACGATTTCAAGCAGGATTTTCTTAAGAAAAAAATATGGGTACTTGCACCTAACAATTTTAACGAATATAAAGACTGAGGATGTCCCAAAGTTCACCCAGTAGCTGATCGGTTTCGTGCATGCAAAAAGCCCGCCGCCAGAACTGCTGTCACACGGGCACGGCTGAACTATTTTAACTCCCTTCAACCACCAAGGTAGTCTATCTCAATGGAGATATGCACCATGTCACATGGCAGTCCTTTAGGAAAGGAAGTTTAAGGAAGTTCCTAGCATAAGGAGTTGCTATCGTCTCCCTGAAGCAGGTAAAGGGCGTAGTACTCCGGTTCACCGTGAGCTTCACTGCAGGTTTAAAAAAAAAATTCACATGCATTCATTTTGCATTTATAACTAACTTTAATACTGTAGCACAACGCAAAGCATAGAAAAAATTAAACGTGCAAATAACTAAGCATGCACGCAAGAATTTTGCAAGTACATTGTGGCCAGCAGAACGGACAAACCCGATATGCTAGTAAAAGTAACAGCGCATTCCTTTCACATGAATGAAAATACATTTATATTTTAAATTCAATTGAAACTGTTGAAAAGAAAACAGCTGAAAATTATTTTACTTTATATGCATACACAAAACGAACAGCGCCTAATGAGACCCCGACGGCGCGTCTGAGAAGCTCGTTCTTAGCCGTGTGACTAAATTTGAGGAATGATTTGTACAATTCTAAGACTGGTCCAAATTAGTAGAGTGAAGGAATATTCTGAACAGCTGGCAAGGCTCGCTTATTACCAAACCATATCCCGTAGGAGCACTCGAGCAGACGACGCTCTGGCGCGTGATCCCTCTGAGCAACGCCACCCGGCGACAAATTGTGGATATATTGTCTAAATAATAACGCATTTAAAAGCCACAGATTCCGTCGATTCTGTGGCGTAATGGATTAACCCCTTCACCGCTTTGTTATATCAACGAATTTCTTAACAAAACTGCTTATTTTTTTAGTGCTGATTTCGGTTATTATGTTGCCATACGTAAAAGACGTTTATGTGGTAGAAAAAAACAAACTTAACAGGTCAGTGCTGCCATCTGTCGAGCAAAATGCCATCTAAGCCACAAATGAGCTTTGCTCGTTCGAAACGCTAAAGGGAAGAACCTATTCAGCGAGGACGAGCTATAGTCGTCCAAAACGGTTTGGGGACGGCTTTGCAAGGACGAGCGCTACTCGTCCGAAACGGTTAAGGGGGGATATACCACCCTCCTCTGCACTGATGCTAGTGAAACATCTGGTCGACTCCTGTGTTGTAATTTTTTTCTGCATTTTTTTGTTCAGTTGCCTTTATCCTTAGTTATTTTCTGCCTTCAGTGGTGTATGTTATCTTTAGGTTGCCTTCATTGACACATTTCAGTAACAATCGGCATGACAATGGTTCCTTCACCGTATTTATTTCTTAAATTCAGTGAGTGCATGTTACCTTTAGGCTGCGTTCAGAGCCATCTTTCAGCAACAATCACTGTTTACAGTGAGTGTATGTTACCTTTAGGTTGCGTTCAGAGAGACCTTTCAGCAACAAACGCCGTTTAGCTCGCTGAGAACGTCGTCTATTCCAGTGCGCCTACGGGATATGGTTTGGAAATATGCGCAAGGCTACTCACCTGTCCCTAACAGCAATGACGATGCGTTCTGAATTGGCCTTGACAATGAGCGTATGCACTTTGTCAACTGAGTAGCCAGCAAGCACTTCATCGTTGATGGTCAGCAGCTGATCCCCAAAGCGCAGGCCAGCCAGGGCAGCGGGACTGTTGGCCTGGACCAGTACCACAAAGATGCCCTGAAAATAGAAGGAGCGTTATAGTGTAGTATAGAACATTTTTCAATTTATTTAGCATACCTATGGCACCACAAAGAACATGCTGTGAAGGGATTATCGATAAAAAAGAAGATGCATGTGCACACAACTGGTAGTTGAGGAACAAACTATGCAGCAACAACAGCAAAGCCAGACAGACAAGAAGGGCGGTACATTTCAATGACAGGAATCTCCTAACTGGCTTCAAAAATTGGTCGAAGTGACCATCTTTACAGGCAGCACATTCAATGCAGGAACTCTGTTTAGGAGAAAATACTAATACTGAAATGTAATCCCAAGAGGTCCCGTCTTTTTAGTATGATTTTTTCTATTAGACTCATAATCAGGCACTTCAAAGAGAAACTCTCTTTTCTACCTCCACATATTGTTTAAAATCTTCATAATGTTCTCTATGGTATTCTAATTTATTTTCATACAGTGAGAATTCTCTACACAATTCTAAAATGCTGAACACCAAGTGCCATTCCTTGCACTTTAGCAATCCTGCCTGCAGATATCTTCATAACATCAGTTCCTTAAATCCAAAAGTCTGCTGATAAAAGGATAAAGAGCGGGAAAAGGGAAAGAATGTCTCAGTGAAAAGTGTCACTACAGCTCTCCCTGCAAGACAGATTTGCCATTTGTGTAGAAACACTTGACTTTCATAATTTCTATACACTTCCCTCAGCATAGCATGCTACATAGCACAAAATAAGCGTTTTTGCCTGTGCAGATTAGCTTTTATAAATTTAAATTCCAAAACAGCAGAAGCAGCATGCAGACCCAGTCATGTGAATTACTAAAGTGAGGCAACAGTACTCAGCATGACATTTTGATCATGATATGCTGTATCAAATGAATCAAATGGCAATCTATAGTAGCAAATATCACATGAAGTCACACATTCACATACTGCTTCAGAAAGTACCAACGTAACTTATGGCACGCTCTTCTCGCTATTACAAACCGGACATATGAGAATAGGTGCTCAAAAACCAAGACTTGCACAAACAATTGCTTCTTCATCATGAACAGAATAAAGAATTACCAGACGTGCCCATCAGAGAACCGTAATGAAAGGCCATTGGGCTCACCTTGTTGATGGCCTGAACACGGAGTCCCACTTTGCCCTTTTGGTCCTTGCAGAGAATGACCTCGCGAATCCCATGGCTCACATGCGCCCTCTTCAGGCCCAGGGAGGAGCCAGAAATTGGTGCAACCATGTTTGAGAGGCTGCTGGTTCCCATATGCTGTGGCACGGCTACCTGGCTCTATGGAAAAGAAGTGAGAAGATGGTTGGTACCATTTCGCAGCATAAATTACACAGAAGCAGTGAGAATGATATAAAAACTACACTACACACAGAAATGGGATGCGACATGTCCCCTGGTGCTGCTCTGCAGAAGGCTGGTGCAATTCTCATGGTTTACAGTTGTACTCTCAAGGCTGTGGCCAACGCACTGCTGGATTATACGCATCCAAACAGCTCACACTTTATTATCGAAGGTTGAAACAAATCAATGGCAATGACACAGCGTAAAAGTTCAAACAGCTTTTGCATGTGCTCATATAAGGATTCAGGCTAATCATCTGAAACTAACTGTGCACCTCTGTACGAAGATCGGCAAAGGTGCATATCACGTACAAACAAAAGCAGGGCAATGACTGCAGAGTCTCCACACTTGGACAGTATCATAACCATTATCATCCTGATAAAAGAAACAATGCAAAGACTCCACAAATGTTAGTAATAATAACTGAATGAACAACTTTTCAAGCTTGAAGCACTGCTGGGTGATAACCACAGAAGCCGTATTCTAGTGTCCTCACTAAAATGGTCGGAAAGCACACATGCACATGCATTGAAAATATTCCTGCATAATTTGTGACAACACTGAAACTAGTCACAGCAGGATGAATACTGTTCATACTGGGGAGCCCAAATAAGTTTTCAGCACATAAAGAAGCAAAACTTATGCACTGATACCTATGGATAAGAAAGCCTGCACCTCAGTGAGGAATTTTTACACACCACAGCAGAGCAAGTGACTCAAAGGCAGGCAGCAACTGACTGTCCCCAATTAATTTCAACCATCTAGAATTCTTCAGCATTCCCTAAAGTCTCTGCACACTAAGGTTTTTGTTTTGTCTCAATGAAAAGTGACCACTACAACTGTGATAAAACTAAGTCATTCCATGCACCTACCTGTGAGACCGTTGCCAGAGCAGTCAACTCAGGTGGAAGATCCCTCGACAAGGAAAGCCCCATGTAGTCATCAAGAACCGGATAGAGGGCCTCAAACTTGTCGGAGGCAGCCGGAGCTGACGGGTACAGTCCATATGGGAGAGGAGCAGGTGCGGATGGGCCAATGGCAGCTGTTGGAACAGATGACTCCAGGGGCTTCGTCTGTGCCTACGAGTACACAACAGAGAAAGAATGCCCAAACACATTTGAGACTCAAACTCTGGCAACGAATACATTCAAACAGTGTGTAGAACCGACTGGACATGTCATATATTACTGGTTCAGCTGTGCTTGTTACTTCAAAGAAAGAAATAAACAACAATACCACTCAAGGGCATCAAGAAAATAAAGGATGGTCACAAAAGAAAGGGCATCAAAGACCTGTGCTCCCCTCCACCCCAGTGAGGAACAGGAGACCTCGTTTCAAAAAGTGGCACTCTCCAAAAAACTCAAAATGTTGCCACCTGTTTAGGTAAATGAGGAGTGATGTAAGATTTCAACTGTTCAAACAGTAAGCAATACCGATGATATAATACCAGCTTCACACCATCTTTGCTCAAAGTCTTTTTCAGACTGTGTGAGACTTTATCATTTTTAGCAATGTTATCATTTAGTGTGCGCGCAGCCTGACAAAGACTGTGAGCAAAGCTGGTGTGAAGCTGGTTTTTGCTGCCAAGAAAAAGAGCAGGGCTGTGCAGAAGTAAATCAAGAGACTAGAAAGGCCCGTAGAAAAATCATCGCAAGCAATTTGTGAACTGTTGTTGCGGTGTCATAAGATCCCACTGCAATGCAGCCGGTACTACATCGAGGAGACGGGACACTGTGTCAATGAGCGATTGTGCGAACATGTGAAATAGAAAATCAGTCACGCTAGAATAATAGTCACTCATTTAGCTGACAGCGAAAACTGTGAGGCATTCCTGAATAAAACAACAATCATCGCCAAGTATATAGAGATCAGACCTCACACTTGTATCAGAAGCATTTCACTTTCACAAATTTGCTGACGTGTGCCAGCGAAACATTGGTGGCTTTATTCCCACTGGAGCTGACATTTCTTAGTCGATAACTGTTTTTTTTCATAGCCCAAAGTATGTTTGTCGCGTTCATAATTGCGCTGCCAAATGTGTCTTTTTCTGTGTTTTGCTCGCATCTTTTCGCAATAAACCATTTGGTTGGTAGTCAGCGCATGTGTTTGATCCTTTCCTGTTGTCCTGTTGTAAGCGCTGTTTCCGTCATTCCTTTTAAACACACGCATATATAATATGATCTGATCTTAATTTGCATAATTCTTGCCTGGGACTGTCATGCGCCGCGAAGCAGATAGAGACAGACCCAGTGACTTTACTCATAGTAACAGCTTCAACACAACCTGTGGACTTTGGCCAAAGTCACTTGATTAACAGCAGCTAACAAAAATTTAAAAAAAAATAAAAAAGTAAACTCACCTGGATCATGTGGTCTACTTTCATATCCTCTAGCGTAGGATACAGGCTCGACATCTTGACTGTGCCAGAGGAGAACAAGTATCGATCAAGTTAGAACTGCGACAAGCAATGCCAACTCAGCAATCTTATCGGCACCCTTCACGTCGGCTCGACTTCGGAACCGCTTTTGTTCGATAACGCGGCCCGGGTTTTACATACTTGCATCATAGGCAAGGACGAAGATGCGTGGTCAGTACTGTAAAAGTAAAATTAAGAAATTGCTACTAAGGTCTTTTTTTTTACAGCAGATTCAAAACCAAGGCCACTAGTTTCGCTACGCTTCTGAAAAACCTGATAAGCAATCCTCAAGTGCAGGTGTAGCAGCTGACATTGTTATGCATTCAAGGAAATGACACCCTAAAAGTGATGCTGTAGAGCTACAGCAAGACGAGACAGGTCAAGGCCATTCAAACATGTAAACATGAAAAGGGGGTGGATCGCCTCATAGCGGGAGCTGTAACGTAAACATGTTTAACTTGACGAGCACAATACATTGCAGGACACAGCTGGAAACATGGTCTCCAAATTACACGCACAAAGGCTTAGAAATAACAGGAACGCAGCATACCTTGCTTCAAATTAATCAAATTTTGACGGTTAGCAGACTTCAACAGCAGACACGAGAACACTAACCAACTGTCTCCGAAACTCTAGCAGTTCTGTGGTCACGCGGCAGACGGAATCGTCCTTCGTCACCGGATCCAAACGAACGTCAGAAGTGAAATGCACACTTACCTCAGTGTAGTGACGGTTCCCGATGCAACAACCAACGCTTCCCGTTTTTGTTTTTCCGATTAGTGACTCACAGCAGCGGTGAGGATTCGCTTATCGCGCAGCCCAACGTCTTTTGTCACGTGGCCGACGGCGCAGCCGTAGCGTCAAAAGAATGACGTCAGATTATAAACACCGCCATGGTTTTGCAAATGAGCCTAAACTGGCCTAAATGAAATATAAGTTCGGTTAATTGCTTCAAGCAACACAGCAAAAAAAAAAAAAAAAAAAAAAAAACAACTCGCCTGAACCAGATGAACTGAAATTGAAATCTTTTGGCGCGCATTTTGGAGTGCTTGAAGTCTACCAGACAGTCCAAGCTTCTAGCTTCTCGACTGCAAACGGCTCGCACTCCCGTGGACTAAAAATCCCGCCCTAAGATGGCGACGAATTGCCCATTCAACTTGAATGCTCCTCCTCAGCGCCTAAACAATTAAAAAAAAAAAAAAGAAAGTGTATAAAAGCCCCCAAAACGCTGCTTCTCTCATCGCGTGGCTGTGGTCATGTCACGTCCTCCACCCCCCTCTCGTTATCGGACAGAGAAAAGCTGGCGGTAGTAAAAAGCCAGCTAAATAAATCTAGGCATTGGCTGGGTAGTGGTGGTGGTGAGCTCTTTTATTGCGCCCAAAAACAGGGAGCCAGTCAAAGGACCGGTTGCGCTGGCTTAGAGGAGGTCTGCGGGGATCCCTTGGGATGTAGTGGCCTCCACCGCGCGCTGGATACGCCATGGAGCGTTGGTCTGCTGGCTCGGAAGTACGCAGGAGAGACTCCCACGTCTTTGGGGTGTTTGAGTTGTCTGTGTTGTAATGTGTACAAGTCCACACCATGCGTATGAGTGGCCGCGGAGTTCAGCAGTGTTCAAACATGGGGTCTATCTGTTCCGGAAAGATCCTGCTGTATAAGAGGGGGTGTGGGAAGCTGCCAGTTTGTAGTTAGCGCCATTGGACGGCCTCGAGTCTCGTTAGACACCAGACAAGGACGAGAAACACACACTCAAGGGCTCGTGTGTCTTCTGGTCTTTGATGCATCACTTAATATCACTCCAGAGCTGCCATCATATTAAAGAGTATATCGACTAAAGATAGCAAGATGTTGCGCACGCCGCATGCGGGCAGTGGCAACGTAGGGCCCTCCTGACTGCAATGTAACAAGATAGTTTCAGTGTAGATAGCAGTGTAGTGCTGTGCCATTCCCATCATTGCCATGTTGTTTGTTGCTGCAGTTAAAGTTTACCACACAGCAGTGCGAAAACAGCAAGATGTACCATCTGTTGAGTAAGTACCACGAAGGCCCTAGCTGTGCCTGCAACATCTTGAACCGTGCAAGGCTTCCATGCAGCTGGAGACTCATCCTTCAGTGCATCATCCGAGCAGCAGTATGAGAAGTTATTGGACACCTTCAGCATACCATGTATTGCCTGCCATGAAAGTGCCTGCCGCCAGTGTACAAGTTGGAAATGTCCTGAGCAACACTCAAGATTTAATGCAAGCATAAAGCACATACATGCAGAATCTCAAAGGCAGCATGAATTGATTTTGCAATGTTTTTACAACATTAAACTGGGAGGACTGCAACCTACATTAAGAATGAAACTGAATAGTAGTACACTCTAAACTCTTCCCCGCCGGGGTGGCGCAGTGGTTACGGCGCTCGACTACTGTTCCCACGGTTGCGGGATCGAATCCTGGCCTTGGCGGCAGCTTTTCGATGGAGGCGAAAAGCAAGGCGCCCGTTTGCTATGAGAGGTCAGTGCACGTTAAAGAATCCCAGGTGGTCGAAATTTCCGGAGTCCTCCACTACGGCGTCTCTCATAGCCTGAGTTGCTTTGGGACGTTAAACCCAACAAACCAACCAACCAACTCTCAACTCCTCTTCCTGTAGTTGCACAGGGCCTCCCTAGAGAAAAAAAGCAGAAAAAGGTGAGCACATTTAAAAGTGGTGGTAGTATAGTTTCCTCTTACAACTGTCCTCTTCAGGTCCATGGACGAGCCAAATGAAGGCACAGTCAAGCATACTTATTTGAGGGTACTTGAAAGGACTGAACTGCAGAGTTCCATGCAAAGCCAGAGCAAGTACTGCCAGAAAACTTCAGCTAAGAAGCCCCACAAGACAAGAGCACTTAGTCAGAATTACATACAGAATTGCAAAAGTAGATTTATTTCATTTGATTTCAGCAATTGCATCAGAAATGACATCATTCTGCGCTCAACAAAAGCAACACCTCAAACGGGCAATACTCCCGAAAAATTGACAAACAGGTGTAAATATAAACATATTCCACAATATGGTCAACATGAGGAATGCTTCCACAGTTTGCACAAAAACGTCAACATGAACAAAAATGGAGCTGGGTATGGCACAGTGGAAAAAGCAATTAACAAGAAAACAAAGGCCAAGCACAGGGTCAAAAAGGCCCCACACTCCAAAATTTTCAGCACTGCCAAATATCAAAATACTGTGTAATAACACCAATTCCATTACAATGCGTTGCTAATAATACGGCAATTGCGATGTATGCAGCTTGAACAGAATTTGAACAAAGCTGCTACAGTAAAAATCTATTTCCATTACATCAGCATGCAACTTTTTAACAGAAGCATCATACCGCATACATATCCTATTAATTCATTTGAAGATTCAATTCAATACATCCTTCACAATCACAGCTTAGTGACTACCTTTCAAATTACCTATGAGCTCCCACTGCCTGGTTGAAGATATTTCATAAGGCGCTATCCTGAGATGTCAGCAATTAAATTTGCTTGAACATTCAGTACCTTCAAGATGGCTGCCCCGGTAAAAAAGGTTACTTGCTGGTTAAGAAACAGAATGAGCACGAAATTGATTTTTGCTTGCAGGCATGCATGCATTTACAGAAAAATGGCCAGCTTTGTATGTGGGTGACTGTTTCGCTGCCCTGAACCAAGGGGCCTTGAAATGTTGCGGTTCAACTATAAATTTGCCAGCTACAGCAAGTACTTTTTAAATAGAAAAGTCATTTCAGGTAAGTTTACGTAATAGTCAAGCACAGGACCTTGTGCCAACAGTCACAAGGCACAAGATTTTCCCGCATATAATCAGTCACGAAGTACGGAGGTCACTGATGAAGAACAAACACATGATACGTCGCTGAGATCATCGCAGGACGTTGCTGCTTCAACGGTGTGTTCAGACGCGTCCAAGCACCATTGCCAGCAATGCCATGCGAACATACATTCCGGCCTCAGCTTGTCGAAAATATGCTGCTCGAGGGTCTGTGTCAAAATCGGGGCTATGGGTTGGCAGCAAAGAAAAAACAACAAAACAATTTAGATTTTTCATTTCAAAGCTTCTGAACACTATGGCCCTATACTATGCGCGCGCACACATGAATGAATCTGTTCCAATGCGGAGGCCACCATAAAAAAAAATGGGTGGGGGGAGAGGGGGGCAGGAGACAGTTTTCAACTACCAATATCTGTGCAGTCCAGTTCTTATCAGTGTCACACCATATCAATGTCCAAGTCAAACACAGTTTCCATCAACAAATTCTTGTTATAGTCTATAATTACCAAACCACTTTTTCCTAGCATTTTTTAAATTTATTTCTGGGAAAAAAGGAAAAAAAGCACGCTGAAAACACTATGAAATATGAACAAAACAGCAGTAGTGAACACTTTGCACATAAACAAAAATGCGCTCAGACAAACATTTTTTTTTTTTTGCTTTGCCACACAAGTGAAAGGTCTTCAACAGGTAGGCTGTTTTGCTAGGCTTTTGATGGGAATGCACAATATGTGCTGCAGCATAATGATGTAATACTACATATCTCTCTTTTGTAGACACTACGTGCACAACTGGTAAGTCAAACTTCATGTCACACGTGATTCTCATTTAAAATCATAAAAGGCACTAAGAGAACAAGCGGAAGTCTCCCCTTGCCAATAACTATTGCAAAGTTAGCTCCTCATTTAAGAACTATGCGCGCCCCACTTTGTATGACGGCTGGTGGGAACCTGTTTTTCCGTGTGCTTCACAGATGGAGGCATTACAAAAATTAATTTCACGTTCGTAACAACATGATGTTATTGTGCCAGCATCGTTTACATATTTTTCTGATCAGCAATGGCTAGTTGAAAACCTCTTTCTGCTGTGGCTTCAGTGGAGAAGCATGTTAGGCTTGCAACATCGGGCGAGTGACTAAATCACCTGGCAGGCCGCACACTGCTGCATGAAGCAGACTCACTGTATGATGTGAATGACTAATAAAAACACTGCTGCTGTGAGTGACAGTTGATCCTAAATAAAATCCAAGCCGAACCACATATTGTGAAATACCTTCGAAGAACCAAAGCAGGCATGTGTAACCCAGATCGTTTTTGAGTGCACAGCCTCAGTACTACCATACCTATTTAGTTGTACAATTTGTGCACTCATAATTTATTAAAAATTAAAACCTTTACTCTCATATTTTGCACTCCCTGCAGAGCTAGGCCATCAGCAATTATGCGGGTGTGCACAGGCCTGGGATTATGCGCACAGCAGTGTCGCTGTGCGTGGCTACAAAGAGTCATTTATTTGTATGTTCGGGCCAGTAACTAAATCTCGAAATGTGTGCTTGCTCAGCTCACTAAGCTCGTTCGTGCTCGACGTCGCTTTTCTGGATGGGCAGATGCAGAATTACACTTCCAGTGAACTCCAAGGAGCTCCAATGAATCCGAAACTATCAAATTGATCGAGTTTGGTTAGTCACAAGAGCCCTGAAAGAGGACTTATTCTTATTACCACTTATCTCCACTTGCCTCTGGCCGTTATCTCTGCAATTGTATTGTTGCGAACCTAATGCTCCAAGCTGTGCAAATGCCATCATTCCATAAAGAGAGTGAGGCGATGGGGTAGGGAGGAGAAAGAGGATGTGTGTGTCTGTAAATTTACTACAGTGAAAGCTCGTTAATTCACAACTCGTTAATTCGAACTTTTGGATAATTCGAAATAGTCATCGTGGTCCGGTCAGCAGTGCATAGAAGTCTATGCGCGTAACAGCTCGTTAATTCACTCAAAAATTGGCGCCGCCACCCATAATTCGAACTGCGCGCCGCCAAGCGGCGCTGTTAAAAACCATCGTTGGAAGCTTTCACGGCAGAACGATAGATGGCACAACCATCGGGGCGCAGCTAGGGTGCTGGAACAAGTACTAAACAGTCTTTCCTGCCGCGACTCCTTCGAGGAACAACGTTTTAGTGTTATCGACCACGGTTTCGTGTTGCATTTCGTGAGCCCTCGTTTTGCACGCCGCTTGTTGTGAGCTTGTGTCCGCGAGATGTGTTCGCGTGGGAAATACTGTGCCAAGACGGTGAAGGAGAAAGTGGCTATTTTACGCGAGGTGGATGAACGGAAGGCCAGCAAAGTGGAAATCGCGAAAAAGCACGGGATTCCACCAAGCACGTTGTCGACGTACGTCCGAAATAGGAAGGCCATCGAGGATGCCTATGAAGCCGAAGATTTCGCCAGCAACAGAAAAAGGCTTCGGTTAGCCAAGTATCCGGAAATTGAGACCGCTGTGATCACGTGGGTGAAAGAAATGAGAAGCGCTGACATTCCACTGAGCGGCCCAATTATCATGGCGAAGGCGGCCGATTTCGCCCTGCGCTTGAATGTGGAAGATTTTGTCGCCTCCGAAGGATGGTTTCACCGCTTTAGAGACAGACATAATCAGAGGGGGAAGAAGACTCCCTGCGTCGCATTCGCATGCTAGAAGACCGAGTGAGTACGGTAGCCCTCAGAGAGAAGAAGCAGAAGATGATAACAGACTTTTTTGCTAAATAAATGTTTTTCGTGCCCTCCGGGCATCAAACGCCTTCATTTTTGCTCACTTTCATTAGTTCGAATTTTGGTTAATTCGAACTGGCCTGGCGGCCCCGTGGAATTTGAATTAACGAGCTTTTACTGTAGTATATTTTTGAGCCAACTTTATTTTTCTGGCAAGTAAGGGGTACAAGTTAAGGATTAACGCTGTGCCTTTTTGGCATTTTTAGAACGTAGTTGAGGATTCGCTGGAAACCCGTCCGGTGAGAGAAATTCAGCATGTTAAAGAAAACAGCACTTGCCGAAGTCACAGAGGGAACGAAAAAAACACACAAAACATAGACATTGACGTTTCGGCACTGCTATGGGTGCCTTTTTCACAATGAAGATGGAACGAGATGGGCCGTTAGCTATGAAGCGAATGTTGCGTACCATGCGCATGTACATCTCATGTTGATTTCCCCGCGTCCTGTTTATCGTTTTGCTTATCATTTGGATGTGTAATGATTCCTTGAGTAGGCGGGTAGATAAAAGTTTTCTCTTTGAAGTATCTGTGCGGAATCCCAGTCAATCAGGTGACCTATGTCTTGATTGTGCTCTGCTAGAGCGTTAGAGGTCACCTTTTTGTTCTTCACGTCACGCTGGTGCTCAAAATGTCTTAGAAAAAAATTGCGTAATTTGCACATTATAACCATTGTTATTTTAAACAGTGCGAACAGAAAGACACAGGACAGTATACAAGGAAGCCACAGTACAAGCGCTGACTCACAACTCGGCCTAAGCCTTTACTCCAAGGCCATCAGTATTCACAGACTACGAAGAATTCAATCAACGAATGAGGGACATTATTGGTGTTTTTGCCGAGTGTGGATCTGGGCTGGAATTTACTGTTGAAGAACCAGTGGACGATCGGTTACAGTTTTTAGATTTACTGATTCAGTTCGGTGAGGGTCATGTTTGTTGGGAATACAACCCGAGATCGGTGAAGCCCTTGCTAAGTTCCAATTCAGGGCATTCCAAATTAGTGAAGAATGGGATGATCAACACATGCTTGTTAAATGCGTAGAAGAAATCTTGCTACTACGGCATGGGCAACAGTTTTGAAAGCCAACTGACAAGAATTGCAAAAGCCGGTTATCGGGAGTCTGTTATTAATGAGGCCAGTTGCTGGTTACTGAAGAGCCTTAAAAGAACGCTCAGATAGAAATCCCTGCTTAACATGGGTGAGAAGAAGAGGAAGGTTGCGGTGGTACCGTATGTGCACAGAATTTCACATGGCCTCAAAAATGTAGGCAAGAGGTATGGTGATGATGTCGCATTGACCGCCCCGCTCAAGATGAGGATTTGCCCGGCTATTCACAGGGCTATTCACAGGGAAAGAGAATCGAGGAAGCAAGAAAGTGGGGTAAAACATAGAGACCCATTTGTTAGATGCAAGACTGGTGTTGTGTACAGCTTTCCACTTTCTTGTGGAGCCTGCTATATAGGACAAACAGGACACTGTATTAACAAGAGACTACTGGAACCCCGGAACAAGTTGGAAAGTGGCAAGGACAATACATTTCTGGTCTCGCATTGCCATTCCTGTGAAAAAATGAAGGAGAAGAAGAAGTGTACTCCTATGTTTAACCAGGTTAGGATTTTGTACTGCCACAAAGAAAAGTTGACGAGAGAAATAGCTGAAGCATATTTTATTTCAAGGGACAATAACTGTGTCAGCAAGACTTCTCTTGCTATTTTAAGCAAAGACATTACTTTTTTGAGTGACTTTTTGTGTAGCGGGCGAACCCAGGGGTTGTTTCACGTGATTGCTTCATTTTCATGTTTGTTGTTATCTGGGCCTTGGAGTAAAGGCTTAGGCTGAGTTGTGAGTCAGCGCTTGTACTGTGACTTCCTTGTATATTGTCCTGTGTCTTCCTGTTCACGCTGTTTAAATTAACAATGGGTGTTTACCAACTCGCCCAACAAAGTATCTTGGTTGCACATTATAACTTTAATTTAAAGAAAAAAAAATTAGAAGGGTTCAATGCGGCTGAACTGAATATGGAGCGAAAGCATTAGCTGTAGGTGACCGAGGGTTGTCCTTTTTTTCTTTTTCTTCTTCCCCAGCCCACATATAAAGCCCCGCTTTAACCAAGCTGTACAAACGTGCCTTAATGGCCTCTAGGGGTAACGTGAATGCCAGGGTCCTGGCAGGCTGATTCTGACACAATCGTCCCATGTGAAACAAGAGACCCAAGTTGGCAGCTCCTGCCAGGGAACCATGGACATGGCACACAGCGACGAGTGGCTAGACCTGGCTGAGTATTACTTTCGCAATAAAAAAGAGGTGCGCAAAATATGCGAGTATAAGTGTTAATTCTGGTCAAACAAAAATAGAGGCACTTTCAGAACACGGAAGGAAAAGAATTATAATTTTGGCAGGGAGAGTAGCAGATGCATTTATAACATAAATGCATAAGTTTTGCACGATTTCTGATCATACAACGGCTGGATTACATGACTGTTTCCTGTGGCCCCCTGATAGTCATATAATTGAGGTTCTAATATATTTATATGCAGAACAATAAAAGAAATAAGGTCTTTACATTGCTCTTCGCATTGCGCAAAAATGACTGCTTGAAAAGCTTAACATATGACGTTTCGAAATCTGTAGTGTACTGTACACCAGCTTTCACTGAAAACATGGGCTAAAAACTATACTTTTAAGTCTCCAAAATGGACTGAACAAGAACATAAGAACTTAAAAATGTTAGCTTGCATTAAGCGTTCTATTTTAGAATCTGGCTTTGCGGAAGCAAGTACAGTGAAAGCTCGTTAATTCACAACTCGTTAATTCGAAATTTTGGATAATTCGAAATAGTCATCGTGGTCCGGTCCGCAGTGCATAGAAGTCTATGCGCGTAACAGCTCGTTAATTCACTCAAAAATTGGCGCCGCCACCCATAATTCGAACTGCGCGCCGCCAAGCGGCGCTGTTAAAAACCATCGTTGGAAGCTTTCACGGCAGAACGATAGATGGCACAACCATCGAGGCGCCGCTAGGGTGCTGGAACAAGTACTAAACAGTCTTTCCTGCTGCGACTCCTTCGAGGAACGACGTTTTAGTGTTATCGACCACGGTTTCGTATTGCATTTCGTGAGCCCTCGTTTTGCACGCCGCTTGTCGTGAGCTTGTGTCCGCGAGATGTGTTCGCGTGGGAAATACTGTGCCAAGACGGTGAAGGAGAAAGTGGCTATTTTACGCGAGGTGGATGAACGGAAGGCCAGCAAAGTGGAAATCGCAAAAAAGCACGGGATTCCACCAAGCACGTGGTCGACGTACGTCCGAAATAGGAAGGCCATCGAGGATGCCGTCCACAATTGCAAACTGCTTCCACCACTGTGGCTTTGCTGCCGGAAGTATGAAAGAAAGTGGCGACGATGGGAGTCCGGAGCCTCTGCCTGCGGCTGTGCGTGCTGTGCTGCAGGACGTCAGTTTTGATGATTACGTTGGAGTAGACAGCGATGCAGCAGTGTGCAGTGCCCTAAGTGATGAGGACATTGTCGCTGAAATTGTTGGGGAGCAGTCTGTCCCAGAAGAGGCAGAAGACGAGGACGACGAGGAGGAGCAAGAGCCCGTGCGTCCATCCGCGGCAGAAGTTATGGGAGCGCTGAATGTCGCGCGCCTTTTCTTCAGCTTTGAAGAGGGGGAAGAAGACTCCCTGCGTCGCATTCGCATGCTAGAAGACCGAGTGAGTATGGTAGCCCTCAGAGAGAAAAAGCAGAAGATGATAACAGACTTTTTTGCTAAATAAATGTTTTTCGTGCCCTCCGGGCATCAAACGCCTTCATTTTTGCTCACTTTCATTAGTTCGAATTTTGGTTAATTCGAACTGGCCTGGCGGCCCCGTGGAATTTGAATTAACGAGCTTTTACTGTAGTACCATGTGTACTCAAGGCAGAAAGCTGGGCTAGTTGGTGTGTCATCATTAATAAAAAGACTAGCGCATTTAACACGGACACAGACATAAAGGAAGACAGGATGAGCGCTAATCGTCCCGTTTTCTTCAATGTCTGTGTCCATGTTAAATGCGCTAGTCTTTTTAAGTAATGATACCATGTGTACACTTGTGTACAATGCGATCCGACAGATTTTGCAGATGATTATGCATGCTCCTAGTTATACCATTAGTCTAAATAAATTAAATTTCGCATCAGCATACCCACCTGATTTCAAATACCCGCGGGAGAGGATGCATCACAATCATGCGCTTCTTGGCCTTTGTCATCAGCTGAGGTGTCACCACGAAGAGGCCACAAGCCTGCGCAGGAAAGCAGAAGAGAGAGAGAGAGAGGGGGGAGGGGGGGAGATGGAAAGGGGATTAAAACTGCAGAAGCACACTCCTGAAATACAACTTCATATGGGTAGTCATGAACTGACCATTGCACTAGATTCATCACGAGGCACAAATTGGGCACACAAAACGAGTTTTCTTAGAACAGATAAATCAGCAATGGCACTTATTTTGTGCATCATACCTAAGGCATATGTTTCAAAACATAATATCCTACACTGTGAATTTTCACGCCAGATTGGTGATACCCAAGGATTTAGAACAGTTCGCATGAGCTGCTGCCATCTGTGCTGTAAATCAGCTATGTCCATTCCCTTGATTTCTCAGCAGCACATTCTTCAGCGTTGTGCAGAAAACCACGATGGAAGAGTCATCTTTCACCAGAAGAATGCACAGCTGTTCACCAAAATTAATAGCCTGAAAAGTTTGCTCCCAAGCTCCAAAAATGGTGCTGATCCTAAGCTTTTAATGATGAGGATGAAAGTCAATCTCATCTTTATGATACTTGAAATGCGGATGATTTATGACAAACCACACAGCAATGTACAAAAGAAAGCCAATGGACTTTATGGCAAAGGCTGTATTTTCTGTTGCTGTATAGTGCACAGATTAGGGAAAGTGCCATTCACGCAATTAAGTGGCTCGATGATGTGACACGCCAATGTATCATGGGGCAACAATGCCTGTGTCATTAAAGTGTTCATTCCTAACAGACATTAAAGTTTGACATAATGGAAGGCAACAATTCTTGTGAGTGGCCTTCGGATGTCCTCAAGTAAAAGGGAGATGTTAAACGAAGATCTACGAGTGAAAATTCAGCCAACTTTCAGTCATTACCAAGCAAAAAGAAGCAACCTAGCTGATGCATCACAGTGTCCCGAGAAGATTGCTCATATTCAAGCTTAGATGTGGCGATAGTAGTTGTGGTTTCATGATGATCGGCTCAACCTCTACACTGCACTTGCCTTAAGGTGGTGGTCATGGGACCTTTCTCGATGTTGGCGTCCCAAGTTTGAATCGTGTGATCATCTGCGATAACTTCAAAATGTAACTTTGCTAGCAATAAAAGTGTCTTTTTGTGCTTGTACAAACACCACCATAGCTAGAAGTTATGGGGATAAATTTCTTACCTAGAAAAACAACTGGGTGGCATTGTCCTAGACACCCCTTCAAAAGTGACCACTGTTCCCTTCACTTGCATTAGGTCTATGCAACACAGACACAAGGTGCCTCTTAACTGCACTGCGTGAGCAGTTTACTGTTGCAAGTCTACCGGTGCAGATCTGCTGTGAAAAGCTTAGCAGGGTTTAAAGTCGGGGGGGGGTCTCGAGGGGGTCTGAGACCCTCTGCCAGTATTTGGGAGGGGTCCGAGACTCCTTGCGCATGAAGGTACTATTAAGGACTGCATGAGTATGAAGCCGGCTGTCACCTTTTAATCCTGTCAGTGTTTGTTAGAACATTTCTCTGTTGTTTCAGCCATTTGGCAGTGAGTTTTAATAAGAACCATTAACATATTTTCTATAACCAGCGACGGAGAAAAAATGTCTCCGACTTGTATAAAACGATGTGTGAAGCAGGCCACCAGCAGCTCTCTCTCTGTTTCTCTTTCCACCTGTGCTGAAATCAGAGACCCCCTTCTAATGGTGACAGACTTTAAAGCACTGAAGCTTAGTCTACTATCAACCCTGACATACTATCATTCCAGAATATAACAACTCTAGGATGCAGCTGAATGCCTCAAGCATCACCGTAGGAACGCACCTTCTCGTACTCTTCAGCACTGCTGAAGCGCTCCTTTTGAATCCTAGTCATGTAGAGCACATCTGTATCTGGCAGTGCAACTTCTAGGCTTTCCATGTCCTCCTGTTTGAAACAAAATGGGACATTAAGATATGGTTTCACCGTGACAGTACGTGCAACAAACATACAAGAACTGTTAGTGTAGTAAAATAATTGTTAGTAAAAAGGAAAAAGTAAATAATATTACATTCATGCTGCAAAAATGTGAAACCATGACTGCATTTTTTTTTTCTCAGCTCATTTGTGCGCAGTCATGCAATTAATGAGAGGGGTCAAGGGAATGTGCTACCTGGTATGGCTAGCACAGGCTAACGAGAATCTGTTCGGCACACCGTGGTTGGATGTAACATTTCGGGCTCTGAAGGCACCATCCCAGAAGAGGTAAGTTAAAACCAAAACCAGGTGAAGCAAGTGTTCCATGAACGTTAGCTTTGAAAGATTTTGAACGCCAAACATTCAGATTGAACTGAATACTTTGTTATTTGACCGAATATTCAAAGTTTCGGAATATCTGTGCAGGCCTACTGACCTTTTTTTTTTTTTTTTTTTTTTTTTTGCATTTTTCCTCTTTGACTGTACCCTGCATTTCTTAAACACTGGGGTACTTGCAGTGAGTACAGTGCAGTCCACTTATAACGATAGCAGATATAATAATATATCGCTTATAACGATCGAATTCTTAGGATTTATCAGTTTTCCCATTGCCCCTATGTAAAAATAAACCAGATGTAACGACAGATTATTGGTGGTATATCAGATACAATGATAGCTTCATTGCAGCCTGGTAGATGTTTACCACGAAAATTTGCCTGAATGTTTGATAAAAATAAAATACTACGAAGAGAATGATGTGAAAAATCTACACACGCGGCGAAAACGGATTGGTATGGAGAAATCCGCGAGGGCCACTGCGTGCTCTGAAATGGGAGCTATCATCACCACAGTCACTGCCTGTCGCCACGCAAACGGTGCCTTCGTACTATACTTGTCATCGCCGATTGTGCATCTATGAAAGATGCCGCCGACCACAACAATGGCGAGATAGCTCTCGAGATGAAACAGCAGGGTTTCAACGTTAGAAGTCTCGCAAAAAAATATGGACATTTGCACTCTACGATTTTAATGGTCATCAAGGCTGTGGATGTCCTGCATTTCATCCAGTCTCTAATCGGTTTCATGCACGCAAAAAGGACTACCGCTAGCGTTCACACTACTAGAAGCTATGCTCACAGTGACTGTCAAGCTTCAGCTGCTGCTCAAGGGAGCTGCTCAAGTTAATTTAAGGCTATTGATGTACCCTGTGCTCTTTACTACAATTAGCATTGTTTAACCAGACTTATTCATCGCTGGTAAGTAGGCAAGCCTACATACATGGGACAATATGTGGATGTGTGCTTTTGTTTGTTTTTCTTTTTTTTTTCTTTCAGCAGTCCAGATCTAACGATAATCTGTTATAACGATAGAATTTTACGGTTTTCTCATTACTGTTATAAGTGGACTGCACTGTACAGTGTTCATGCATGATTTCATGCTATTCTGACTTCAATCTTACTTCTTTTTCTTTTTTTCAGTGCAGAGATGTCCTTTTCAAGAAGTTTAGAGCCCAGGGCATTTGCTTCTGAGCTACACCATGCAACTTGTAATGCACTCCTAATGTTCCCAATCTCCTGGGGTATGAAGGTTTTTGTCCCATCCTCTCCGGCGGGAAGGATGTTCACGAATGCTAAAGGAGCGCCACTACACAGCTTAAAAGCAGACCTCTGGCCTCTAAACTTTCAACAAAGACTGTACACAGAATCTTTCATTGAGGTTAAGACTGCGTTTGAAATAAGCATCGTGCTTGGCTCTCTAGCCCTGTATACATGGACTCGACAGCACCGGGTCGGGTAAGCGTCGAGTAAGCGAGGTCACCATTACTCGACCTGATTGGTGTCTACATGAACTCGCTTTCTAGCGAGTAAGTATCGCAGCGGCGCGTAGCGTCGAGATTTGAAGTTATTGTGCAAGTTTCTTACTCGTAATTGATTCCGTTGCCTTTTAGTATAGAGAGCTTCGATTATTATTTATTATCGTTGATGAGGGCTAAAAAGCCTTCAACTTCGCTGATGCTCCTCGCCGTTCCGGTTGCTTTTTAATCCCAGAGTTCGCCATAACTCGACTCCCTGACTCGACAGTGTCTACATGCTTTTAGACAAGCGGGTCAAGCGAGTTAACCTACCCCCTGCAAGCGAGTTAACGCGACCCGCTCCGTGGCTATTTTACTCGACCCGACTGCGTATAGCGTATACATGAACCCGACAACTGGTTTTTTACTCGACAGGCTTACTCGACCTGACTCTGTCGAGTCCATGTATACAGGTCTTCTGCACCCCTCATGCTCACGCTGTCGTCTTTAGTCCTTCTCTGCAGAGTTAGCTGAATGAGACAGTACATCTCGAGTAAGCGAGTTCGGTGTAGCAATTTCCCACTAAGCATTACTTAACACTCGTTCTCGCATATGCTGTCGAGGTGCAGCCAACAGTGTGTGGGTTACTCAGACACTCTACTATTACTGCTGCAGATCAAGGTGTTGACATGAGTGAGACTGCAGCCATCAGTGCAAATGTATCTAAGGTGCCTTCTGGTCCTGAAGAGCGATTCTTGAGCTGTGCCACGATCTGTGAAAGGGACACTCAATGACTATGGTATGCACTCTTATGCAGTGCTGTGCGTCACACTAACTGCGACAGTACACCTTTGCCATGCCATATACGCATTGCCATGCATCGTTGTTGCTATTGCCAAGGTCTTCATGTGTAACTTGCCTGGGAGATACCATGGGAAGCGACGACGTCACGTATAGACTGTGGCATGCCCAGGTTGGCGGGTGCGACATAGCGCAGGTGGACATTATAGTGGGTAAGCAGCCGTGCCAGGGAATGCACCGTGCGACCGTGCTTCAGGTCGCCCACCAGGGTCACCTGCACACATCCACAGAGTGGCAAAGAATTTGGTGAGCCGACCATCTAGAGAAGAGAAGACACTGCCTACAATTCTAAAGTTGGCATATCACTGGTTCTAACATATTGCCACGTGCCTAGCGCCGCGCGGCCGCCGTGCTTGGTGCTGGACACTCATCGGAGCTAGAAGCCCACCTTATCCTTGGGTCTTACCTTCACGATACCGTGTACCTTCACGGCTCCATGTGGCTTGAGTCGTGACAATATAGATGAAGCTGAAACTGCCACTCCTTTAAATTTGTGCAGAAAGTTACCTTTAAAGGCGTGTTCATACTAGGCTGATACGACGGCGCTACCGATGCGGCGACAGCGCGACGATGACGTTAGCACTCAGCGAGCTGGTCAGCTGATGTGTTCATCTGTCACACTAGACTGACAATGATGTATCGTCGTAGTGCGACAGGCTTTTCAGGCCAGCGACGCCGACGAAACGTATTGGCAGATGGGTCGGCCGATTGTTCCTCGGCAGATCGGCGAGCAGGTGATAATTTAATGCCGACTAGAGACATACGGTGCACAGCTGCGATTCTCTCTGCCTTATTAGCCCTAAAATTAAGCAGAAAAGAGGTGGCATTTGATATGTTCACACTGCTACAACTCGAGCTCGAGAAGAGAAAATATTCAAGTTAAGTAGAGCCCAGCATGCAATTTTTGCCATGCAAATGAGCAATATGTGTCTGCACACAGATGTAAACAGCAGCACCGATGACATGCAGTCATTGTCATCTGAGCATTCTCGGCAGAATTTCTCGCTCACACAGGAAATGCCAAGTGCATTGCATGAGGTCTTGAAGCATTAATTCAGTGAATGCACGAGACATAGTAAATATCGAAACCAGAAGCACCGCTTGCAGCAGACGCGTGATGTGGGCTGTGGATGGGACAAGGTGAAGACGGTGACGAGCATTGGTCAATGCGGACAGTGGGGCGTAGTGCCGTCGTAGCGTGACAAGAAAATCAGCCAACGGAGTTGCGACCGCTCTGCTCTCTGTGCCGGGCGACCGAAAATGTCATTGGCAGACAATCAGTGCGCTGTCAGCATCGGCACAGTATGACAAGCTAGTCGATCATTCAAAAAACGCGCATGTCGATGGTCTATCGACATAGATAGGCCTAGTATGAATGCACCTTAAGCAGCAGCATTAAACTGGTCACTTTTGAAATATTGCGCAAGGGGCAACTGAGCAATGAAGGAGTGCGAGCACTCCACTCTCACAGCTGGACGATGGCGACTGGCAACCTCCCTCAGGGTTTCTCTAAATATGGTGTAAATGCTTTGCTTCACGCCTTCTTCACTACGAAAGCACATCTTGCTCTTAGATGCAGACAGGCTGTAAAAAAAAAATAATTCCCCTGCCACGTCCTGCTTCCCCCAAACAATCAACTGCAAATGAGGCTATGGCTCTATGTCCAAGGTTCCTCAAGGAATAATAAAAAGTAAAGATGAAGTAATCAACAAAGCGCAATTAATTCTCTTATCTCCACACTAATATCCTTGAAAAATAACAACATATTGACATTGCATTTGATGGCTGATGCATACTTCTCAAGTTCCTTCAGAGTTTTATTCAGTCCAGCAATGTACGTGTAAACTTCGCGGCAATGAGGACGTCAATTTACCTATCTTTTTATATTTTCAAAATTTTCAATTACTCAGAAGTAGCAATGTGAATATAGACATACAACACTGGTACTAAACAAATAATTACAAACACAACCACACACAGTGTCATCAATCTCAGCACTGCCAGCCTTTATGCTTTGCCAACCATGTTCTGCAAAAAATAAACTTCAATGAACGAAAAATGTGCAGGGCAGTGCTACATACCGTGACATTGTTGACAGTGCCAATTTCTTCACGGATGGTGTAGACATCAAGGAGGGCCTGCGTTGGGTGCTCACCAATGCCGTCACCAGCGTTGATCACAGGCTTCCGGCAGTGCTTTGAGGCTCGCTAAAAAGAGGTAAATTCAACATTTGCACAGAGAGCCGAACACTGAAACCCTTCATTATTGCGGTTGTATACGACACTATCTGCATACAAAGGACAAACAGAAGGCTGGAAGGACACAAATGCACACACGCATACGTGCACACACAGTTCATGTGCATCACCATCATCATCATCATCAACCGGACTACTATACCCAATGCAAGGCGAAAGCCTCCCCATATCCCTTCAATTAACCCGGTCCTGTGCTAGCATGAATCAGCTGTATCTTACTGCTGCTCACCTATTGGCAGGGATGTGGAACTAACGAAAAGGGTTCCACTTAAAACAAAAAATGCTCGGTGTGACATTAGACACAGGAAACGTGCAGATTGGGTCACAGAGCAAATCCAAGTTAATCTAGCCTGGTTAACGTCAAGAAGAAAAAATGGGCATGGGCAAGGTATAATATCATCTGCAGAGCATACTACAATGGCAAGAGCCCCCTTTACTTGGCATCTCGTACTTGTTTATACAAATGCAATCCTTCGTCACAGAGAAAGTCCAGCATATTTTTTTCCCCATAAGATAAAATTAGCGACTCACACCACATTCAATGGAGTCCCGTTTCTGACGCAGCAAGAACAGCAAATTAGAATTTTGTAGGAGTGTGCGAATACTCAAAATTACAAATATGAATCGAGTATGCTTGCTATTTGATTTGTATTGCTTCAATCCTAATCAATCTTGTGGCGCCGTCATGCGGCCAGACTGCATTACCGGACTTTTGAGCTGGCCTTAGCCATGCTAGCCACCCCGGCGTTCTTAGTCTTCCTCTCTCGAGCTCCCGGCTGCCTTCCCATGTAAGTTCGCTCATTAAACCTACCTTCTGGGTGAACCTACTTTGGCTGCTCTGGCTGTTTGACGGTGACAGTATTCATATCCGAAAAACTGATATTCAGAATTTCCAAATAATAGAAAATTACTGAATAGTACATCGGAACTTTTTTAAACTCTAGACGGTAGTTTCCCCACACTGTGCACTTCACCGCAATGCTTGACCACATAGGCTGAGCAGTGAAGCATCCTCAAAACACAACGGAGGTGTTGCAAGGCCTACTCGAGTGCGTGCAAAGCGAAGCACTTCAAGAAACCGAGGAAGAACGCCCTTCTTACTTCGGTTGCATTTCAGGTGCAGGCACCCATCATATTGATGTTCATCACATAAAATTAATGCAATGCAAATGGTTCTGGCAGTCTTTTTCAAGCTCATTCGATAATTTGAGCTCTAAGTTATATTGAACATTTTTCTGGGCCCTTGAAGGCCAAATTAACAAACGTTTACCGTATATTCAGCAGCAATTTGATAGCTCCACATAGTATAATGCAGGTTATTCCCCTGTATAAAACAACTGGTACATGAAATCCTGTATAAGATTTACACCGAGTATTTCAGCAGGGTATATAGTACTTCAATGCAATTCTAGAGTCTTTTATTTACCAAGTGAATTCTGAAACAAACAAGACAAACAGTATGGCCTTTTTTTTTTTTCGTATTCGATTTTTGTACTAAAATTTACATATTTGCACACCCCTGAAAATTTGTTTAATGGCCAGAGACAATGCTGCAGTTGACACAGCAACGATTTCACAGGACATCATTAGAAAGACACTTGTATGCATTTTGTATGGTTGAAATGGCAACTGGAATTGAAGACTCAGGTCATAAAATGCTTGAGAACTTAAAAGAAGTCTCAGAATTAGTTCACACATGGAAAGGGCAATAACATGAGACACCAGAGGCCACAGAAAAACTAAAAAATAAATTCAATTTGCATAGTAATTTATCGCTGCATGCAAAATATACAATGAAAGTATAATTACAGCGTGAAAAAAAGTTTCCTTTAATGCCGCTCAGTATCTGGAGTAGTCACACCTCAAAATCAGTGGCAACTTTCAGTCCTAATCAGTTGTTGAAATAAAGTGACATTTTAGAGACGCAACGTCACTAGTGAAGATTAGCAAAAGACACTGAACACTGATACAGAATCCACTGGCAACTCCAGAGTACACCATACTATAAGACTACCCTTGCTGCTAGAGATTTTACAAGCAAGGCCTCTAGAAGAAGAAGGAAAAAAAGTTGCAAACTCGTTCAGAAAAAAAAAAGAAAGAAAGAAAAAGAACTGCCAAGGGGCTTATAATAATCATTATCTTGGTCTTGCAAATATATTCTGACAGCCCTCTCATGGCTCCTTAGCCACTAGAGCAAAGCAAAGCCTGAGGACACAACGCAAAGGGTGACCAAAAACATGCTTACCAAGACAGCCCCTGGCTGCGGATGCCGCAACACAACCACATCACTGTAGTTGGACATGACCGTGATGGTGTCTGCAATGATGGAAGAGTAATTGGCCTCCTCAGTATGAGCAATCACAAGGCTGTTTATTTTTTTATTTTCTTTGTTAAAAAATAGAAAAACAATTGTCCCTTTCACATCAATCCAATGCTATCTTTTCCCTCAGTTCATCGGTTCCACCGTGCAGCTAACATGATACTTCAGAAATGAAATACGAGTGTAACGCAGTTTTTTTTCTTTTTGGGGATCTTTAGCAGAGGCAGCTAGGCTTCAGAACTATCAAACAGGAACAATGCTTTAGGGGAACATTTCTGACTAGGATTGTTCTACAGGGTTTAATGCCCCAAAGTTGACATTGGCTACAAGGAATGCTGTAGTGGAGGGCTTTGAAAAACTTTGATCACCTGGGGTTCTTGCCCTGAAAATGCACAGTAGATGGACACCTTGTGTTCCGTCTCCATAAAAAAAAGAAACTTTGCAAAAATGAAGAACACTGTCATGTTTGTAGGCAAACACCCCGAAGTTACCAGGTGCAGTGTCTTCATTACAAATTCTGCATTATTGAGGCAAGTAAGCAGCTTAAAAAAATAAATAAATGAGGATTTAAAAACACTGCTCTTTCTTATAAACTAGCCCTTTCAGAGAGGGCTACTGCCTCCAACAGACGAAACATCAGACATCTCAATTATTCAGATGGTTTCATGAACCCATTGTAGCAGCATACAGTAAAACCTTGATAATTTGAAAAATTTCTGCGGTCTCGTAATTTCTAATGTAAATTTAACCGTACAATTCGAAGCAGTGGCCTGTTCCAGCCCCAACAATTTAAAGCTACTTTATCCCAATTTCCCCTTGATAGGCTTGATATGCTGTAGCGCCCCAACCCTAGAGCTCTCAGCACAGAAAACCAATCTGTGGTACGACCTGCCGACCGAAGTGGAGATGTGCTTCACTGCAATACAACCGTGGATACTCGGCACTTCGTCAAGGCACAGGCAGGCTGAAAGCAGCGGTGCATGCACTCTTTGCCCCTCTCCAGCCTGGCTGTGGCCGAAGCAGTGTACAATAGAGGTGCTGGCATCAAACCATCTCCCATTCATAGCAGCAGCAGGGAAGAGAGAGGCTGCCACACGCTGCATTATCAGCGCGATTGTGAAGCGCTTCACCGCTTCTATAATCCCAAATTATTGTTACATTCAAGGTAGTTTTTATTCTACATTGCCCTTTTGGGTCTTCACGCGAACACTTCATATAACGAAAACCTGGATGTAACGAAAAATCTCGGACCTTTTACAATTTTGTCAAAACTAGGTTTAACTGTATATTCGGACGTTAGTTCTTGCATTGGATGTGTAAAAAAAAAAATAAGGGGTGGAGGGTCCAAACTTGGCAGAGTGTCAGCGGCCTTGACAGGAGTGCTAGATGTGGCTTGCTGGGCCTGAATGAGTTACAAAGCCATTTAGAATTGAGACTTTCACTGCATAAAAGTGTGGATTAGCATGTATAGGCATCTAGTATGCACAGATCTTTTTATAGCTTTCGCAGAATGCAGTCACAAATCCAGTTTGCACAAGGCAATGATAAGCCAGAATCACTTCCGTGATTGCTTCCGGATTCTTTGCCTCCTTTCACCAATGACATGTGGAGAAGCCATCATGAGGCTTACAGTTGCCCTGTTTCTGCTTATGCTGCGTCCTCTAGGCATGGTCCGCTCGTATGCAGGCAAATAGCTGTAGTTAATAAATGATTCACCTCCTTGCCGCTAAGGCATCGCAAAGAAGCCACCAATTTCCCTTCATGAAGTCATGTTTCCCCGGGAATGGGCATCTCGTATCTTAGCTCGTTGGCTTTCATGCTTCGCCACTTTGAAAATAGGTAGTGTAGGAATGCAACTGAGGCAGGTGGGCGCCGCTGATCAGTTTTTCATGAGATAAGCACTCGTTAGCACATGTCCAGTTGATCGCAAAATGCTTTATGCGGCCACAATTTGTCTAAGTTACGAGCTAGGCAACCGGGAAATTGTGTTATCCGGGAACGTATTGACCAGAAAAGAGTAACTTTGTGGGAGATATCTTTTACTGCCCGCAATTTTGAGCGTATGAAACGAGAAAATGATTATTTACCTTATTTGCGTGAAGGCAATGCATAGGAAGAGTTCAGGAGAATTCAAAGAGAAGATTTACTGCCACTAATACAACATACTCGCAAACTGTTCAGGCCAACAACGACAGCTGAGACAAACCAACAACTCTCATTTAGCAATTTTTATAACCAAATAATTATTCCCTGACATTTTCCACCACAATGCTGCAAAACTGGTTTTTTTCCCCCTCTCACCACACTTGCTGCCATCGATGGCCAGTCAACTACAACAGTCTCCACCTACACTGAAGAGCAGCTGATACAATACCCTCGAGGGTCTCGCCCTTTTGCGTCGACGATGTGGCCTGGTCCATGTGGATCACCGAGCCTCCAAGCCGCTGCATGGCGGCGCCAAAGCTGCAAGATGTCCGCGTGCTCACCTCGTAGAATACGGATGCCATCACCTTGCCCTGGAGAAAACGTAACAAGCATTTTCGAGCAGCCAACCCCAAAAGAGACGTCCGATGACTACCAACCAGTTGCAAAAGCAGCAGCAAAATGCCCTCTTTAAACTGAGTCTACTCAAACCCAACTGTATTACATGCTGTGATGACCACAGGCAACAAAGTGGAGGGACAAACAGCGTGCACAACACCACTCGCTCCAGCTTTCTTCTAAATGTGAAGTATTCCAAGGCTTTTAATTATCTGCTACCTTTAAAAACTAACAGCTGAAAAATTAACCTGCTAAAGACAACTACATTCCTCTTTCCATAAGCGTTACTGTGCCAGCAGTAGTTTCAGTGTTACATTTAACCTTACCATGCTTCATCCAGTGCCTCATGCAGACAAGAAAGGTCTAACAGCACCATTAAGTGCAGCTACCATAAAGTACTGACAGTGCATATGTGCCTCATTTTCCGTTCCTCACCTTAGGCATCCCAAAACGCTGCGATTCCATTAACAAACTATGCACAGGGCACAGGGTGCTGAAGTCCTTACATTTTTTTACCAGCAAAAAGTTCCAGCGTGCTGCCATTCTACTTTTCCTGTATCAGGTTCCACAACCAATTTCGCTAAGAAAAATGTTCATTATACCAGGTGCCCCAGTTAAATGCAGCAAAGTTAAAAAAAAAAAAAAAAAGGGAGGGTGAAAGCAATTCAGTGCTGTTGAGAGACATGAACTATCTGCAATATTTTTTTTTTGTCCTTAATCAGTAAAGGTGAAATAGCTATGTTCTGTCTGAGAATTTGTCTTCAGGAGAAAAGTAAAAATTGTACACCCCAGGGGTGAAAGCAGGCTTGAGCATTTTGGAGCAGCTGTGCATGAACAAAAGAAAAGTTTGGAGCAATCAAATTAGTATGTTGTAGAGCATGTTTCTAAGGTCAAACGCTTTTAATAATCGCAAGTTTTTGTTGCTGACGTACAAAAGTAACCAATTTGGCACGTTTATATTAATATTAAGGCGAAAGCCTTTAATGGCTCATACTTGCGGCCATGACCCTGTCTGTCCGGCCAAGAGAAGTGTCACACTTCTTCGCGAGATTCTGCGAGATTGTGCCTCTAATGGCTCATACTAGCAGACGTGACCATGTCTATCCTGCCACGAAAATGTCACACCTCCACTAGTACTAGTAACAGTTATGGCCAATGACTAACTGGTCACTAACCAGTACTAATGAATATCTAGTACTAAGTAGTTATTGGTCATGACTAACTAGTCATGAGTGATGACAGATTTGACGCAGAAAGTTGGACGAGCTGGTGTTTAGATTAAACAGACATAGTCCTAGCACTTTAGACAGGGACAAAGGGAGAACACAGACACCACAAACGCTAGCGTCGCTAGCGTTTGTGGTGTCTGTGTTTTCCCTTTGTCCCTGTCTGAAGTGCTAGGACTATGTCTGTTGATTGACCGAGATGACTGGCCATGACGTCACATCCGGTTATGATGTCATCAGATAATTCATGCATATAAGAAGCTGATCCCGCAGAACACAGACACCACAAACGCTAGCTTGTGGTGTCTGTGCTTTCCCTTTTCCCTGTCTAAAGTGCTAGGACTATGTCTGTTGAATGACCGAGACGATGGCCGTGACGTAATGACGTAACATCCGGTTATGACGTCATCAGATAATTCATGCATATAAGAAGCTGACCCCGCCGGGCGTCCGATCCAGGCATTCGTGCGGCGCCTTTCATACAGTGCTTCCTCAAACGCCGCACCACACAGCATATAGAAGCAGACCAGTACAGAAAGCATCAGTGGTGTTTCAAATTGGTTTACAGCAAAGAAAAGGCGCAGTATCTGTCATATTTCTCCACGGACACCTGAACCGATCCATAAGGAAAAGAAGGAAGGTGGGAGTGAAAAAAGAAAGGTGCCGTAGTGGAGGGCTATGGACCACTGCGTCACACTTAGGTGGTCCAAAGGGCCCTCTAGCAATTGTCAATGTTCAATGCTTTGCTCACCACCCGCATCTCTGACAAGACAAACAGCCAAAACATGTACAGCTACAGTAGAGTGGAGAGCTGGGCCAGTTGGTACATATTGGTAAAGATTGAAACCAGCAGAAAGACGCAGACAGAGAGCAATGCTTGCTTCCACACTTCCTAACTGAACCAAGTTTGACTATTTTGACAGGATAGATTAAAACGTGGAGTCTACCACTTTGCTCTGCTCAAGCACCGCAACAAATTTGGTGTTCACATCAATCAGCAGCCCATTTCTGCTATCTTGTACATACCCTTTTTTATCCGATGCCTGTGCTGAAAAATTTTAAGGCAGTGGTCAGTAGTACCTTCAGGAAGGATAGACAGCACTCAAGGATAGCCTTTCCCTCTACCAGATTTTTTTGCTTCATAGTTTCCTGCCAATGGCTCCTCATGTTTCACCTGAGCCAAACTGGCGCTTAATTAATTTAACACATTGGCAATGGGCCCTGTATGGCTTTCCAACACTCTTGAGAACATGTCTAGTGAATGGCACCTTTATGATGCTACCCCCTCATGCTTCAAGTATGCTTTTGCCTGACTTAGTCTTCATACATTGGTTATTAACAAAGGTGCGATGATGAAGTACCTGCTTGTTTTCAACTTGAGTTGTTCTGTGTAGTCAGAAAACTTTCCTAATGGCTGGGCTTATCCCCCGTGAGTGCTTCGCCTCACTGTCGACGATTTACAAGGGTCACTATCGACGATTTACACATTTTTTTTGCAATTAATTTCCATCCAATCATTTGTAGCTTTATGCTTTGTTATGTTTTATGCTTAAATTTATGAAACTATTAATACGTATTAAGCCCAGCAAGATGTGCATTCTCTGCCACACCGTTGCGCTGCCTTTGTTTTGACTAAAGCGACCCTTAGAGCATGTACACGGAACTCACAGCATGCCATCACTCTGGTGTGCTTCTCACGATCAATTAATCAAATTGTATGGAATCAAATTTTTTTGACGAAAGCAAAAATGCTTGATCCACTAAATTTGGTGGCAAAACATTGAGGAAGTCTCACTCAGGACGTGCATCTAAACACTACTTGCAGAAAAGGGACAGGGAGATGAAAAAAGGGCACAGAGAGAGATGCCATAGTGGAGGGTATCCTGATCACCTAGGGTTGGATTTATAGGGTTTAATGCCCCGCAGCAACTCAGGATCTGAGACTGTTGCGGAGCCATTCGAATAATTTGGACCGCCTCGAGTTTTCAATGTACATAGTACACGGGCACCTTGCACTGTGCCTCTATCGGAACATAACTACGGAGCCAAGATCAAACCCAAGTACACTGTGGCAGGGCAAGTACACAATAGACTGGGCTAGTTAATGGATGACGATGAGTGAAACAGTGTGATGATAAAAAAACCTAAAGCAGAAGAATATTGGTGTGCCAGCACTTGTTTGTATTCCTTTCTGTTCAGTCTATCCCGTCATCAAGCTGCTTCACTCCTTGCTTACGCATGTTAAAACCCATTAACGTTAATGCATGTTAAAAACCATGCTCCTGAAACTGATTCAGAGCCTTCCACTACATTTCAAATCACACAATAAGTGAAAAGCACTATATTGCCTCAGTGTGACGCACCTTGAGCACATGATCAAGGGCGCGGTCCTTCTGCACACACACGCTGAAGGCGTGAGCCAGGTTGAATAGGGCATGCATCTGTTCCTTGGAGAACATGTCGGCTGTCAAGATGTGCCGGCCTTGCAGGGCATTGGGGATATCCGGCAGGCTCCATGGTATGGAGGTTGTCGCAGCCGATGCCGCCACCACCGTGCCACCCGAGGAACTGCCGCTCATCAGGGGGCTGATGCTGCGGTGCAACATGCTGGACGGTGCGACGGCGGTGCCCGGCCTCATGGCCACTACTGCGGCTGATTCATCCGACGAGCTCGTCACCCCCGCCACGCCACCCGGCACTAGCAGCCGCTCTGGCAGGCCCAACTCTTGGAACATCTTGTTGTACATCTCTGCCAGGGACAAAACGAGGAAATTTTCTTTTGCATGCGCTCTGACCTTTAATGTGCCTTTCCTATTTTCCACATTCCATTGGATAGAATAAATGAGAAAATATTCTCAGCAGCCTTTCTGCTAGTTGGACAACTGCATTTGCCAGAAGGCGGCCAGGGACAAGTGCCAGAGAGCTCACAGGTGCTGAATACATCTCTGACAAGTTATTCAATTAAAAAAATACAGAGCAACAGTTTTGTCAAGGACCTTTCTTCCAAGTAATTGGGCAATATGTAGATAAGCATGGGACAAAAGGAAATGTTTGTAGTCACTGGCAGCCAAGACACATTGTGAAGCATTTTGCGCAGCAGCTATGAAACAGTAATACTAGATAGTCATATTGAACCAGTACTGTCAGTAATGTTAAGCAACTTAAAAGCAAATAACCAACTTGCATGTCTGGAGAAGTTGGTAGTTTTTCTTGCCATACAATATGGGATATTAAAGAAGCCCGCCAGCTAGGGCGAAAAATGTGAACTACTATGTGCCACTTCTTAGGGGCTCCAAAAGCGATCTCGTTGGCGGCTCTGCAGAGCTTCAGTGAAATCGTCACAGCTCTCACAATGCCTTGTGCCTTTGTGCACATAGTGAAACTACAAGGATAAGTAGGAAATAAGGTAAAAATATGTTTTTACTGGCAATTTCAAGCGACACGCTAAAAGTAAATGTCATCGATAGAAAGAAAACCACAGTTGTTCGTCCGCACAACGCTGCTTGCTTCTTTTTCAGCATCATGTCAACCTCAAATTTCTGCTGCCGCTGTCATGCATCACCATGTCATACTGTCATCCGTGGTAAGAATAGTTGTCGCTGCCTGCATGAGGCAGATCGGCGACAAAGAGGAAGACCGCATGGAGTGCGCGTGGAATTGGCCGCCGCTGCTTTGCCTGGCTCCAGCTCCTGTTTCTGCCTCTTGCGCATGAACGGCCTGGCCCTGCCCTTTGAGCCTGTCCTTCTGGACTGCCGTCTCGGGTCGCTGAAAAAACCTGTGACATTCTGGTGGAGGTGGTGGGATGCTGTTCCTTCGTAGTTTGTCTACTAATTTCATATTTGATTCATGCTGCTGGTTGCGCATAATAGGCATGAAAAAGCAGCTTGTTCTCTACAGGTTGACAGTTGTGACAACCAAGCAAGACTGTTTGCATAGCAGCATGAACTGTGGTGTCACAACACTCGGTAAAATCTAACAAAATTACAACAATGCCTTTTTAATGCAGCTTGGAAGCATTTATGGGGGGCTTACCTGTGGTCAAGGACTTGACAGAATTGCGCCAGTGACCGTGCTTCCCAAGTGAAGGGGATGTGACACCATATGTTGTCTCGGAAACTCCAGAACTGCCCTTCTCAGGAGAGCCTTGGAGCTGCATGAAAAGGAAGAAAACCATGCAAAAAAAACATGTTTCACCCCAAAGATATAAAAATAAAGACCAGGGATATGAGAATAAGAAATTTCAAAGAATGGATGTAGAAGTAGAGCGATTTAGTAGAGTTGGTAACAATCCATCACATCGAACAGCGCGAGAAAGATACGGGGGCAGAACAAAGGATGACACAGGACGAGCGTATAACAAAGGACAACAAAGGACTAGCGCTTGTCCTATGTCGTCCTTTTTTCTGCCCCCGTGTCTTTCTCTCGCTGTTTGATGCGATGAAGAATAGGTAACTTTTGTCATGCAGTGCATTTTCAGATAGATAAATTGATATCTGAGATTTCCTGAATATTCAACGCAAACTGAATACCTCGCCGGCTTGTGTATATGAAACTTTTGCAGAATCTCAGTACCTGGTCAAATTATCTACACACAGGATTTAAAGGTTACAAATACGCCCCTCTTCGTGTACAGTCATGCGCAAAAGTGGAGAGACCATGTAATTTGGCAGAACCGCATGCCAGCATTTTTTGACCAGTGCAGCAACTGTTTTTGGAATTTGCATATGATGCCCCCTTGTCATACTAGCCAGCTGGCCCAAGCATTTCTGTTGGTTGCCTTTGTATATAAAAAAACAGCCTTTGTAGTCATTTACATGCTCTCTGAACTTTTGTTATCGCACAAAAAACCGACAAAATTCGAACCTCCTGCTAAATTCCACAAGCGGGTGAGTTTTCTAGGCATGTGCAAATGATTGAATTTTATTTCAAAGCCAATAAGCGAATAGCTATTTTGTTCAAACAGTTTTGAAGCTAAGAGAATACTGTCAAAGTGAATAGTTTGAGGCTAAAAATGCTGCAGTAAAAAAAAAAAAGGTTTGTTAGCATTTGCTGAAAGATGTTTATCGAATTCAAAAGACAACTGAAATAAAAATTCAAATATAATTTGAAACTTGCATTGCATAATTTACAAACAGCAGCAAACCAAAGTGCACTAAGCATGATAGTCTCAAGCCCTTACCATGAGATTTTTTACATGAGGCTGCCCTTGAATACAAAAGGCACAGGTGTGTTTTTCAGACATGATTTGCAATTAAAACTTGCAGTGCGCCAAGTCATATATTCCACAGCATACATCAATTCTTTCCTCCTATCTATCCTCCTGTCCCGTGTTGCGATGTTCCTCACTAGAGTCTTATTTCTACCAACTGACTCTTGTTGTCTGCACATGGAGTCGAAATTTAGCAGAATGGGGCAAGTATGTTTACGATGGTTCTCTAAGCACTGCAGGCTACGCACAATACATTTGCACGCAGTAATCATATTTGGTCAATGGTGACTATGTTCACCGAAGCCAAGAACCCTTCACAAAAACATTTGTGTTTTTATTTTTTAGTCTTGCTCTACGAGCTCATGTGGTTGCACTGAAGTCATTTTTAACATGCGGCTGTCTGTTAAACGTGGCTGCGACTGTTTAGTCACCGACTGTTGCCTTACAGGGCTAAGTGGCATACAGTTAAACCTCTATGTAACAAACCTCCATGTAGCGAATTTCTCGATATTACAAAGTTTTTTAATTCCCCAACACTGCCCCCATTCAAGTGCGTATATTTGAAAACTCTGTGTAACAAACATGTACTGGCACTTGACCTTGATATAACGAACTCGCGGCGCAGACTGTCTCTTAGCTAGTGCAGAGTTACCGGATATTTGTTACAACCCTGCAAGTTTCAGGCCGATAAAACACAAACTGAAGTCAGGAATTCCCACTATAGCAATGAGCGACCATAGTTTAAACACGCCTGGTTTCAGCGCCGACGCAGCAGTCTCCGCTGCTTCCGCTGTCGGAACATGGCATTACAATAGCTCATGCTTAGAAGCGGCAAAAAATAATAATAAAAAAATATGCCGACGGTTACGCGGGACAACACAGACGATGCATAACGCAGGAACAGGCGCCAATCTAAAGATACATGGGGCGAGCAGCACGTATGAGTAGCGGGAACAGCGGAGCGAGCTGGCGACGCGAGGCAGGTCGGTTTCCCCCAGACTGATTCCACCTCCACCCCCTTTCTCCACTCCCCCGTAAATGCTTCGTCCGAGCCGCAGAGAAATTGGAGGTTGCCGCCCCGCTATCAGCGCGATCGCGAATCATTTCACGCATCTATGACTTCGAATAATTCTGATTCACTGTAAACACTTTCAGGGTGGTATCCTTTACATCAATTCTTAATCTGGTTATTGTTCTACATTGTCCTTTTGGGTCTTCACACAAAAACTGCGTGTAACGAAAACCTGGATGCAACGAATGAAAAGAGCAAGCTTCCTGACATCTCATTCCATGAAATTTCAACGGAAGAAGCACTGCAGCACCAGTGCATAAAAAGCCATACGAAGAGATTATTGGGTGCTGAATATTCCCTCAAACTATTATAGAGGTAGTCTGTGAATAAATTCTTGCGTTCAACAATTTAGGTGCAAAAACAAGGTGATTTTTTTGCTTGGCAGGCATACAATAGCTTCAGTGCCTGAAATGACACAGTGAGTTCACGGACTTATATTTGCAGGACCATGACACAGACAGAGGTTACGCCTGACTGTCGTACATGGCGCAAAGGCACTTGGTAGCTGCTTGGCAGCCTGGAGGAAGATGACACCAAACGCCCGAGTTTAAGAGTCTGCACCTTCGAGGGGCCGAAAAAGTGCCTGGAAAACCAGGCAATCTGAAAAGCGAATTCACAACAAAAATACCACTTTATTTACCGAGCGGCTTGAAAAATTCATCAATCTGTTTCTGCATCAATCTCTTCAATCTCACAGCCAGTGTCCTCTCCGGCACGGCAACAAGAGCGGGGAAAACCGCGAAACAATCACAGTGGTGTGATGTTTTAACAGAAAGAAGAAACGGATACCAAAATCAGTTCGGGCGGAGCCTTGCTACTCCTAAGTGACTTGGTCAGCGCATTTTTTTTATCCCACGTGAAAAGAAGAAAGAAAAAGTGGCGGCTTCCTCTGTGGGAGTGATGGAAGTCGTCCGCTGTGCGCATTGGTTAAAAAAAAGCATATATATATATATATATATATATATATCAAAGGCGAGGCTGCCTAGCGAGCTCCAGCAATCGTATGGTCCAACAAAGGCAAAGCTCTCTCGGAGGTCATGTTTAGTATGTATTGACGTCATGTATTGCGAATGAACTAAAATCAGTGTCTGTTGCCAGTTGGCAGCGGCCGCTTTTTTAGGCACTAGACAGGCATGCAAACCTTTTTTTTTTCTTCGTGCTTGCGCATCGTCATCTGCAAGTTTGGTTTGGTTTGGTTTCGGGGGTTTAACGCCCCAAAGCTACCCAGGCTATGAAAGATGCCATAGTGGAGGGCTTCGGAAATTTCGACCACCTGGGGTTCTTTAACATGCACTGACATCGCACAGCACACGGACGCCTAGCGTTTTCGCCAGCATCGAAAAGAGGCCGTGGCGGCCGAGATTCGATCTCGCATCCTTAGACGCAGTAGTCGAGTGCCCTAACCGCTGCACCACCATGGCGGGGCCGTCGTCGTCAAGAGGACTCATGCTGTTGGTGCCGCAGTCTGTGGCAATGCACATCACTGGGTCTCTCGTTCACAGCTACATGCAAGCTGTGACATACGGTCATATGATCACATGATAAAAGCATGCTCGCGCTTACTGACCCGTACTATGTCGTTGTCGGTAGACAGACCCCAGAACCATGCAGTGGCGCAGAGCGCTTATTTCGCGGAGTAACGGGTCCATCAACTCCGTAGAGCTAGCGATGCCTGCTATCGAGAGCATAGCAGGCATGTGAGATGCATGCAATGCTGGTTTGAGGTTGCAGAAAAACGAAATTGCAGCGATGTTGTGGCAATTTTTCATAGCTTCTGACCTGTGATTGAGAGAGAAGTCCAAAAAATCGATCGAGAAAAGTTTCAAAGGTCCGAAATTTTGGTTGGTGTTATACACTGACTCTATGGAGCGTGTGACGATGGCATGGCCGAGTCTGAATAATTGGATGGGTCCTAAAAATTGGGGACCTGAAATATTGGTCGGCAACTGTGCACGCGAACTGGTTTCTGTTCAAGGGTACTATGTTCTGCTCTAGAGTACTTTTCATATTGATGTTGAAGGCGAGATTCTCCATTTCTTCAGTGATTCTGCAACCACGTTTGTGTCTAACCTTGGCTGTGATTTGTGAATAGTTGACCCTTGAGTTGGGATGAGATTTTGGGAAAAATGATCGACCTGTATAAGATAAAGTAGATCAAATACAACATTATTAGGGTCATATCTGTGCAACCAGGGTTGCATGTCAGCTGTCTTATTTAGCTGTTCCATTACACCAAGCCCATTTTGCATGTGTGTGTGGAAGTGCAGGAGCCATCTGAGGGGGCGCTCCCCTATATTTTTCCAAAATGCTTTTCAAGCTATATTTCCTCTTTTGTGCCTGTCTTGCTAAGCAGCAGCGTACTTCTCTCACAACATACTGCCATTTCTTTAAGCACAGAAGACAAACCTGCGTCAGACTTCCAACACTTGTAGTGCGCTCAAGCTCTGTGGTGGCCATGACATCCCGGCCAAAGCCTGGTTCCACAAGCACCTGCAGGGAACACAGTGAACAGTTAACACCTGTTTGATGACACTGCATATGTCTTGGACACTCACTGTTATAAACACACAATGCAACGAGCCTTACGATTTTCTGCCACTCCAGGAAACTATTTAGCACAGGCAGTTCATTTGGTGTGCAGAAATGATGACACATACCATTAATACACACAGCTACATCTGTAAAAAGTAAGTCTCAAGACATTTGGTTAAGAAGCCATGGTTAGGAAGGGTATTATTATTTTTTTATCTTTTTCAGTGATGAGCAGTGCTTGTCATCATGGTACAAGCTGATACACTGTATCGGCTCATACCGTATTATTGCATTGTTGTCTCAGGCATTCTGACATTTGACTTCAGAGATCACTTGTCAATTTTTGTTTTTTCCATACGTACGAAAGGTAAACAAGCACAGCCATGATTTCCCTGTGTCTTACAAAAAAACTATTCCTGACACCATACTCGTTTTTCGTGTACCGATAGAAGCAGTGCAATGAAACCAAGTTCATAATGAGAAAAATTCTAGCTTGTCCTACATTATCTTTTTGCGCATAATTAAAGGCTTATGATAAGTCCTTCCCTTTTGTTCAGCTCAAAAAACACAACATAATAAAAAACACAACAAACATAATCTATACAACATTTATTTGCTCGAGAAATATTGGCAAATTATCAGAGTATAAGAGAGTCCGAAACAATTTAAACTATAACCTTGAAAAAGCCAAGACAGTTTTACAAGCGAAAGTTCATTTAAATGTCTAATGATTGTAGGAAAATCTGGACTGAAGTCGGAAGCTTTATGAGAAACCCAAACAATACAATTCCTAGCACACTAAAATTTAATGGTATTGAGTACTGCAATACTGCTCTAGCCAAAAAATTAAACGACCATTTCCTGAATGCCGGTGCACCACCAAATGTTCTGATGCTGGACAAGGAGTGGAAAAATAAGATAAGGTTCGAGAGCAGAACTCTATTTTTCTGAACCCTTGTATGGAAGATTAAATTTTTCCTTCCTTACGCACTTCGTTTCAAAAAGTTCGATTCAAAATTTTAATTGCGATCAGTGAAAGTTGTGTGCTTTTCGTGCCAGTTGCTTGCACATGCAACGAGGCTGGTTCACGTGAAAGCTTCACTGCAATATGCAATTTGAAAATTTGTCACCTTCGTTGGCATGTTGGTGCCGGTTGATGTGAGTGGCAATATTCGCAGCTAGCCAACCACAAGAATGCGATCGGCTTATATAATTACTGGTGCACTGCATTCATAAATGAATGAATCCTAACTAAAGTGTATATGCCGCTAAGATCAACGGCGCTAACATCCCGAACATGAAGATTTTCAAATAGTACATTGCAATAAGTATGTGTTGTGCAAATGCATATACATAGGCACCTTAATTGCAGCAGAAGGTGAGAAACGCACATGATCATGACTGAAGTATATAAATCAGCATGCTTCACACCACATGCATGCCATGTGCTATTTGAAAACTCAAAAAATCAAGTCATTCGGGACGTTGGCGTCAGCCGATGTGAATTGCACACAGTCGACCGCAGCTTGCTGGCGACGCCACGGCTAGCAGACAGCCTGGTCTGCATTCTACCATTTGTTTAGGAAGTAGCCGGTGCTGATGCTGCACTTGAACTGCTGGAACTGGCGCTGCACGTCTGCGGCACCACCGCAGAACTTTACTAAACTGGTGCAGAGTGCAGCCGAATCGAAAGGAAATATTGAGGAATTCATTGTGCGGAGCTTTGTCATATGCTTATTTAACCACATAATAGTCTTACATAGTTTCCACTACAATAAAGTATGCAGTGCCACTGGTATTCTCAAAACCAGCCGTCTACCTTAAGAAACGTTCACACCATTCAATTTTGGCATAACATGAGTGCATACCTGGCCATCTACGAAGACCACCTCCCCACGGATGACGACCCGACGAACCTGGCCACGAACTTTGCGACCAGCGAAGGGTGTCCAGCCAGCACGGCTGTAAGCGGGTGCTTCAGGTATCGTCCATTCTTCATCCAGGTCTACCTCGATGTATGTGTCAGGCTGAATGGGCAGATTGAAGATCTGCCTTGGGTTGTGGTACATCTTCTTGATAAGGTCCTGCACCATGAGTAACAAAAGACATGGTTAATGAAAAGAGGTGAAGTCCCAAAACAACTAAGGCTGTGAGAGATGTCGTAGTGGAGGGCTCCAAAAATTTTGACCACCTGGAGTTCTTTAATGTACACAGACATTGCACAGCACATAGGGTGCTTTACTTTTTGCCTACGCTGAAAAGTGGCTGCCGAAGCCGGGATTTCATCCCGCATCCTTGGGTAAAACAGTCGAGCGCCCTAACCACTGCGCCACCGCAACGAGGCGAAAAGCAAAAAAAAAAAACAATTTAGATGGCCTCTTAGATGCCTTTTAAGAGGAGAATGGCAAAAAAGTCTACCCTTCCTCACCTATCATTTGCCTAAAATCAGCGTTCGTTGCAGTGCTACATATAATTATTATTGGTTTACAGGAAAGGAAAGGCACAGTATCTGTCACACTTTCTCCAGCAAGCGTGAGTTTGGATGGTACACCATCGCTCCTGTCGCATGGCGTTCCTTGGCGCGCGTTGAAGTGCGGTATTGCAGATGACAGGAACGCTAGAGGAATCTTGAGGAATATGACAGATCTCGCGCACAACTCTTACGCACGGGATTTCGTTCCATGAGCCTTTTACAAAAGCTTTCGCCTTAATAAAAGAGAATGCTATATTCAGAGGCATCGTTAAGCACATTGTACTTCATGCTTACAGACAAACAGAACAAGCAGAAAGGTGCAGATCAGGAAAAGGATGATCGCACACACACGCACTCCACCACTTCACTTGCAAGTGATCTATTTTGGCCCATTCTATGGATGTTAGCGGCAGCTTTTCATGCCTCACAGGACTTGCACTAAACTTTGGTAATATAACCAAAACCACCGTTCGATCGTTGAAAAAAACTTGAGAGGAGAAATTAAACCATTTATTTACCTGGCCTCGGTGGCACAAAACTAATTGATTTCTCTACACCTACAACAGGGCCCTGAATTATGCGTGGCAGAAAAATTTGAAAATCCGCAAACTGAGAACAAAAATTTAATATCTCGTGGGACGCTCTCGGGCTACATGCAGCCTTTCATGCGGTGTGTCGCAATGGTCAGGAGGACTCCGACGAAGTTGCCCTTTCCTGCACTTCTCCAGCCTGATGGCCGAGGCAGCATGGTTATACAACCTTATGATCCGAGAGACGATTTGATAACCCCTCCTGCTCCAGACTTACTCTTAATTTCCTGTTACTGGACAATTCGAAGTCAGCAAAAGACAGCGCAGGACAACAGCTAGAAGCTCACAAGTTCCGCAGAGGCCCAGAGGTCTTCTTTCAGTGCATTTCCCACAAAGGCAGGTGTGCTTTCGCAGCTACACTTTGTCCTAGCCTACATGTTCGTTCGCTCGTTCGTGACGTGACAATGGCAGTAATGCCATTGAACGCCGAGTTCATAAAGGCAGCCGCCGCCTCTCTACAGAGCACGTGGCGAGGTTTTAGGTTGTCTGACAGTTTAGAATGTTTTTCAGTAACTGTTGAACCCTTCTTCTAATATACTGGCATTAGATTTTGGCACAAAGGAAAAGGAAAAAGCTTTCACAATAAAATCTGATTTTTCACCTCAGCGGCCAGCATCTCCACTGAAACCCCATCACCCACCTCCATGGTTATCCTGCCCTCGGCTACAGCAGTCAGCATGAGCGGCAGTGAGGTCTCAAGGCCTGGGAAGCCAGGCGGCGCGTTGGACTCGTTTTTCTCCGCATAGGTGTGGGGCGCTGTAAGAAAAGAAGAGGCAGCAGGACTAATTGCAATCCATCGCTTGGAACCCTATTACTAATAAAAAAAAAATTATGGGGACACTTAAGCTCTACTTTTAAGGGTATGATGCAATAGCATTGATGGCTCCCATATGCAGCCCCCCTTAAAGTTCCTTGTTTACAAACATAGTTTCTGCTCGATTAATTGCCAATCCCTTAATTTGAGCCTTTTAATACAACATATTGTTAAGCTACCAGATCCAATTAGCAGTTGTAAGTGGCCACTTGACGCAGATATAAAGATCTGCTTTAACCAAGTCGTACCAACATGCCTGCATGACCTAACAAGGCTTGGCATCCGAGAGCCCTAGAAGGTTGAATCCAATTCCACCGTTTCACCTCAACCGAGTTGGCGGTTCTTGTTATGTGACAACGGATCAGTGCCTGGCCATGTCACCTGCCAACTACTACCTGCCAGTGCCCTGCCTGAGGTTTTCTCTCATAATGCTGGATTTTCTGCAGACTGGGGACTTTAAGTCTACAGTCAAACCCACTTATAACAATACCGCTTAGAACAATATATCGGATATAACAATGGACAAACGCAGCGCCGTCAGCTTCTTGAAGTTTTCTATGGTAAAATAAACTGGTTATAACAATGCTGTCTAGAGAATCATCGGTTATAACAATAAAATCCGGTCACTAGGAACCAACCGTGAAGACAAAAACATGGAAATGCTGTAACCACACCAGCCGAACCATACACATAATGCCAATATTTCCCTCTCCACCACCGTTTTCTCAGTCCTGCAAGCTCATCGGATTTTATGTCAAGGATCGCTTCCGGAAAGTGGGCTTCATTCGGAATGCCAGAAACGCGAAGTTGTGCTAAGCTCCCAACTATGCGATAATAATGGTGGCGTGTTGAGACTTCAATTCATGCACAAAGATGATCAGGAGGCTGTGTGAAAGAGGTCTTACAAATGACCTCCGGGGTTCCCCACTTGGGCATGTGCAGAGTTAGGCACTCCACAACAAGATGTCAACTGAATATACCTTTTCCTGCGAAGAAAACCACCTTGGTAGTTACTTTCCTGTCATTAAATTATCTGAAGTTTGTTTGTCATCTCTTTTTTTCTTTTAAAGAAGGAGGAGGGGGGGGGGGGGGGGGGGGGAGCATAACTTGCTTATAAAAATTATTTGTTATAACAATGATATTTTGTTGGCACTTCAATATTGTTATATAAGTGGGTTTAACTGTATCGTGTTAATGTTTGGCTTTTCACAAGCCCGGCACATAACTGATATTGAAATCTGGTGGGCAGGTCTGCCACACAAGACTGTTTTTGGCTACTTGTCTGTCCTCAAGACACAAACTGAGAAAGCTGCCCTCCTGCCTCCTTTGCTCTCCAGCAAACTGCAGTGCATCATGCTTCGTGTTAGCACTTTCACTTTTGCTTATAGCACGTTTGGCATTCAGCAGAGAAGCTAACGTACCAAAGTTGCTGCAAGTGCCTGTAAAACAGTGCTAGAACATCAGAAAGGATCTTTCCTGTTCTACGGTAACACCTGAGATGTCATCCTTTTACTGACTAAGGTGCGCTGCTTTCGCGTGCATGCATTTTTTGATGAAAATTAATTTATCTCATATTACAAATTATGGCTAGATCAAGCTATTCTGAAATTTTTTCACTGCGACGTGGTTTGGATGCTTCCAACTTTTACTATTCTCATCCTTGCTTTCTATTCCCGACTGCAACTTATTTGAGTTATGGATGAAAATAGCAGTAAAATTAAAAAATATGGTCAGCAGAACTGCAAATAAGAACTCTAAATAACATATGGGTCAGCAACAAATGTAAAAAAAAAAAAAAAGAAAGTAAATATGATGATGTAAACTAAAGTGAAAAGGCTGGTAACAAAACAAGTGCCCACAAAGACATGAGTTCGCAACTAAGATAACACGTGGACGCACACAAAACTGTAAAAATGCGATGTGCAAAGGGGTGCAAAAGGTGCAGTGCCCTAGTTCCTTATAACCAACCCACCGTGGTCAGTGGCAATGCAGTCGATGACGTCCAGGTTGTCCCACAGTGCCTTCTGATCCTTGGCAGTCATCAGGGGCGGTTTCACTTTGGACACGTTGGGGCCCAGCCGGTCAATGTCATCCACCGTGAGGAACAAATGATGCGGTGTCACCTCACAAGTCACAGCATGACCCTGGGCCTTGGCTGCCTTGATGATGGCTATCTGTCATTTTTTTTTTTAATGTAGTAATAGTACAAAACCTCAGGCAACTTTGATGGCACTTGCAAAAATGACAAATTGCATGCACTATCATCTCACTGCCCCGCTTCGGTGGGAGCACAACACAATCTCAACACACGACTTGCGTCAGCCCTTTCCCATACTGTCCTGCACCTAACATTCTCCAGTGCTTGTTCTAAGTGCTTGTTGTATACCAGCAGGCACCCTTCAATTAATAGCCCTACCCGCCACCAGGTTTATGACAGCAGCCACCTTTACCACCACATGCTCCTAAGAGCAATGAAAATGCACAACGTGATCTCTATCAACGTGACCAGCACCTCCACCAGTGTCACGTAGCCGTTTAGGCCCGTAACCAGAAGGTTGGGTTTTATGAAGGGTTGAGCAAGCAGGCGCAGAAGAGCAGGTTCGGAGCACCGAGAGAAGGCAGCTAACTTCAGCTTCTCGAACGCCACGGGGCACTTCTTCGAGTCCGCGCACGAGACTCTCGATGAGCAGCCGCCTAGCGGCTGCTGTTGCACACGCTACAATATAATGACCCTTGAAATGAAGAGCGGTGCTACTATAAGCAAAAGATAGAAGGAAAAAAAGGGGCAAAATTTCACGGACCTCTTCTTCTCTGGCTACGTGGCAGATGTGGACAGGCCGCTGCTGGAGGCTTGCCAAAAGTATAACAGCGGCTGTCGTGCGGCCTTCAGCATGGCAACACAGAGGCATGTGCCTTGGCCACTTCTCGAAGTGCTGCGTAAACAGAACCAGACCATCAGGCTGTGGTTTCACCTGCGCGTTCTTGCGTGGACAGCATCGCTTCTGCAGAACACGTACTTCGCAACTGCCCCAAGTATGCACGTGAATAGAAAATGTTATTCATTGCCCTTAAACTGTCTGGAGATGCTACCGCTGACACTTCAATCTTGTGACCAGACAACAAACCTTTTGGCAAAGTCATCAGGACTTTCCATCCTTAAAGCAGCATGGGAATCCACTAAAGGATATGAATAGGCCCTGTGGCAATCTGTGTTTAGAAATTTTCACCCATCCGCCAACATCGCTACAGTTAAATCTCAATGCAGCGAATTTTTCGATATCACAAAGTTCTTCAATTCCTCATCACCGTCCCCACTGAAATGCATTTACTATTTTAAAACTCCACGTAAGAATATGTTGTGACGATTGACCTTGATACAACGAATTCACTGTGCCAACCATCTTAGCTAGTGCTAAATTACTGAAAATTCGACAAAAGCCCCAAGTTTCATGATGATAAAACGTGAATCGTCTATATGATTGCAGCGAGTGATCACAGTTGACACACGTGCCATGTTTAAGCACTGACAGCGCATTTATGTGTGAAACACAGCAGTCTCCATTGCTTTCGGTTTTGGAATGCGCACTACAATAGTTCATGATCAAAAGCAGTGAAAGGTAACAGGACAAAGAAAAAAAATATATGCAGGGCGAGCAGCATGCATCTATCGTGGCGGTTGCTCGCATGGTGTTTCGCGCGTCAGTAGCTCCTGGCGGGAACATGCGAGCGGGAACATGCATGAAGACGCAGGCACTTGCTCAGCCGTTGGCGGCGCGACCGCACGCTCTCTCTCCCACGATTTGACGTGAAGGTGGAAGCTGCTGCCGTAACGTTTCAATGTTTCTATAAGAGTTTTTTTATTTACTGTACAGTTTTAAGGTGGTTGTCCTTATATTCAATTCTTAATCTGTTTTTCGTTCTGCATTGTTCTTGCATTGAAGAGAGTTATAGCTGTCTCTTCACCTATTTCTGTTGTGTACTTGCATAAAATGCACAGTCAGTTCCCTCCTTACGGTTTTCTTCTGTGCTCTGTACTACCCGCACTACATCAGGAGCCCAATGCAAGTTAGACCGGCTACATTGTCGTACATCTCATTTTCGGTGATTCCCATGTGAAAAGTGCCAAAAGGAAATACAAGAAGCAGACAGGTCAAACATTCTAACCTTTGCTGACTTTAAAACTTACCAAGAGCCAGTCAGAGACAGTGTCCATGCAGAGGGGTCCATACGTATCATTAAGGTACATCTTGAGACCAACAACGGACGGAGCCAGAGATACAACAGTCTCGGCGTTGGTCTGGCTCGCACCAGCAAAGAGGGCATAGTCGCATCGTGCGCCAGCTTTTGCTACCTGTTTGACAAGAACAGGGGGCACAGTCACAAACTGACAGGAAAAGCTTAAAAGCACGAGTAAAATGAGACGGCCATTGCACAGATCATATGAAAACCAGTACCGCTAACTGAAATTATACCTGCTCGCTGCATACACAACCCTCAATCAGAGCCAAAACTTAAGGCTGCGTAACCATGACAACAGGCTCACCTGCTGGCAGACAGTGAGGGCATCGGCGTCACACAGCGGCGGTCGGGTGTTGGGCATGGCACAGATGAGTGTGAACCCACCGGCCAAAGCAGCTGCGGTGCCGGAGGCATAGTCTTCTTTCTCTGTGGCCCCTGGCTCTCGCATGTGGACGTGCACATCGATGAGACCCGGCAAGCGCACAATATTGCGTGACGTCAGGCAGTCAATGTGTGTCTTGACGGGCGGAGCCTTGCGGACCAGCCGCAAGGCCTGCATTCGCAATGACGAAGCAGTGAAGAATTAGAAAATGAACGTGCCCAACGTTGCAACATAGGTGACAGCTACGGTGCAATGCGATGCATTCCTGTCTGGCTGGCAGAGAGACAAGTTATTGCAGGGGTTGAAGTTGATAGTAGACCTCGCTTTAATTATTAATGCATTATGGGAGGCATTACCGTGCAACATAGCTTGACAGGAAGTAAAAAAAAAAGACATACTCAAGTTACTGAATGACAAGTTGACCAAATTAAGCTGTCAAGTGAATTCCACTAATACATTACTTGCCAGCAAGATTATTTTCTTTCTAGAATGCCTGCAATAGGACAGAAAAGGTGTAAAAAGCAGACATGTACACCACCAATCAAATACAGTCGCCGACCAAAAATTCGGGCACACTTGATTATTCGAACCTTTTGGCAGCACACTGATATGCGCCACAGAACTGATGTATATGAGCACTTGAAATTTTGGATACAACGCGACTGACTGCTCGACTTTTCGGACCTCACATGCATTGGCCACTCCACTGCTGCCAATAGCCTAGCCTGCATGTAATATGTACTTGTCTAGCAGTAATTTTATATGATGGACACCTGCATGACTGTTGTCTGCATTCGAGATGAAACCCAAGTGAGAACAAGGGTTTTGTCTGGTGCTTTGCTTTGTGCATGTTGCCGGGAATGCCAAAGAAATGGGTCAAATAATGAATGCATCTGCGGCCCCTTTTGTAATGCGAGTAGCAGTGGTGCGTTTCCATAGATGGACCTGCCGCGTTTTGAATATGAGCAGAGACTGAAGAATGGGGCATCCTCAATATGCAGTGGTCCATTGAATTCACAGCGGCAGGCTTGTTTTCGTTGTGTAGATATTCTAAGCTTTGCTTGCGACTTGCACACAGCAATGCAGCCAACAAGCACCACTTGCTGCCAATCGTCTGCATAATAAACACTGTTTGGCGAGACAGTCAAGCACCAGAATGGGCACAAAACTGCTCACCCTTTTCCTCTACTATGTGCCAATCGAAAGTTTAAGTAAATGGGTTTTTCTATCAATAAAATTTTTGTGGACATTTTCGCTGTTTCTAGAGAGCCCAAAAAAATCGGTTGCCAACTGTAAGCTTCCCAACAATACATGCTGTAAATGCGTAACCCTGCCAAGCTAGGTGTACTAGAAAGAAGCCTTTGTCAGGTCAAAAACAAGTAATCCAACTGGCTTGACATTGGCTCCCTGAAGAGTGAAAAAAATGTTGGAACGAGAGCATTTAAAACTTTCAGAAAGAACTATGTTATTAGGCCGAATTCACAAATGGCACGTGTTTTATTGTTGTTGCATAGCCCATGCAACATAAACTTGACATATTAGCCAGCAAACAAGAGTGTTTTGTTTAGCAGACTCAGTTGACACACCTTCAAGGTGTCTTTGAAAGATTTTTCAAAAGGCATACTGCTGACATCACTAGAACTATCATTCAAGGTCCACTGCTCAATACCATTGGGGACGGAAAGAAAGTCCCTGGAACACCGGTACATGGCATCGAAAGTACAGTTTCCTCACAGGCCAATGGTTTCAGGCCCTATTTGTGGATGCGAAGGCTGGACATGATTTCTCTCATGTGCGCTAGAGAAATATAAAAATTATTCGTTTACATTGTACTTTTAGTCAAATAATAATACTAATAATAATAATAATATAATAATTGGTTCACAGGACGGGAAAGGCGCAGGCAGTATCTGTCACACAATCTGTGGACACCTGAACTGCGCCATAAGGGAAGGGAGGAAGGTGGGAGTGAAAGTGGAAGGAGAGAAAAAGGAGTCGTAGTGGAGGGTTATGAAGTAATTTCAACCACCTGGGGATCCAGGAATGTATTTCGAACTTTTGTCCCTAATGGTACACTTCTCAGTACCTAGCCAAAATTAGCCACGATCGCAGTGCCCTTCACTTGCCTCCACAAGTAGCTTGGCACACTTCACATCTGTGACAAGGGGCACGGCGTAGTCTACTGCCATGCGTCGCGTCCTGTAGCCCTGGGTGAACATGGTCGAGATCCGGCGAGCTCCACTGCTGCACATGGGCAGGTTCACCACGAGGTCAAACTCTTTCTGCTCCAGGAAGTCGGCGATGCTTAGGCCCTGCTGAGAGTTGCCACTGCTGCCAGTCTCCGAGTTACCGTTGACCACATCGTCATCAATGTCGTGGTCGTGGAAGGGCCAGGTCATTGCCTCAATCTACTGACAGCATAGAAAGCACAGTTGTTGAGTCGTTGCAAAATGATGGAAGCAATGCGATTATTCAAGGACATACACCACCTGCAACTTACATCTGAATTTCTCATGGTGCATTCAGAAATAAATACTAGAAAGGTGCTACAGTCTGCGAGAGTGCGATAGAAAGCAATCTCAGCATGTGATTGCTGCACACAGTGAAATGCCACATAAAGACAGGCCCATGAGAATAAGTGGGTGCTAAAACAAATAATTTAGCTTTCCAGGAACAAGAGACTGAATTTGAAAAAAAAAAAAAAAAAAAAAGAATGTCCTCTCATTTACGAGAGACTGCTTGAGTCTCGTGACGACAAGCATAGATGGGAGAGCAGTTCTCTCTCATAAGCGAGATGGCTTGCATAAGCAAGGTTCCTTGCTTCACTATATACTGATCTGTCTCTACTTTGCCCTTGGTATGGTGCTTTGAGAACAGTTCACTCCTTTGAGTTGCACTGCAGCTAAACATGTTGGCAAGCTTTTGGCACTACTTCACTGCAAAAAGAGTACAGTTAGCCATCGGTTCCTTGCATTCGCAACAGCGGTGAAATCTCTCTATCTGCGTACTCATTATGAATGGCGAAAAATTCAGGCCTTCTCTCTAGTGCTATTTTGCAAAGCGCACTCCATTGTACAAACTGCTCAACTCTCTAATTGAAATGCTCAAATCGTGAAGCACCCTTGCAATCTGGTATAACGTGACCCTACATAAGTGATTTCTATTGCTTCACTTCAGTTCGCGATATGGCCACGAGACCTTTTAACAGTTCGGATCTTATAAGCATGCACAACATGATATTGCACTAAAACGTAAAACAAAAAGGAGAAACAGCTTTACAGGACTGAACTGCCTGGTCGCAAAGCGAGCACAAATTACAGTAGAACCTCGGTGATACGAATCTCACGAGGTCGCGAAAAAATTTGTATCATCCGAACATTCGTATCATCAAAACAAACAAAAATAAGTATGCAGAAGCATAAGAAAGGCAGTCGCGCATATCTGTTTACGTCCAAGAAGTTTTATTACGGTCGCGCGGTCATAGCTCGCTCTCGTGGCGCCCACAGCTCGACAGTCTATCGCGACGTCGGCGACGCGCGGGCCGCGTTCCTCCGTAGACTTCACATGGCGCATAATGCACAAGAGACAGCGATGTCGCGTGGCACCACAGACTGCTTGCGATGTGTATAGCGCGACTAGCGGTCGCGAAGTCTATGATGTGTGGCCCGTACGCGCTCGCCGCTGACTACTACTCATGGCCGTGCGCCTTCCCGTAATTTTTTCGTTCGCAGGAAGTAGTTTGAATAAAAATAACCATGACAGCTTCTTGCAACTATGTGATACCAAATGCGACAGCTTTACAGTGGCACAAAACAGATGCTTAAAGGTATTCGTCGCTTTCCTGCAGTATTTCTCACATGGGAGTCCGCGAACCCCAGGGGGTTTGCGAAGCTACTTTCGGGGTCCAAGACACCTGCGCACCTACACACAAAAAAAGAAAGGTTGCGTGATACCTCCACCCTAGCTAAACAGTTTTACAGGGTTTTATTAAAAGCAGGAAGGTTCAAAGCTGACTTCAGTTTCTAAAAGCAAAAGAAACACAAGAGGAGTGCAGAAATGGAGAGTGCGCGCGAGAGGAAGGAAGGGAGATAGCGAGTGTCTACATTATTTGATGGTGCCGGCATCGATGAAACTCGAGCTCTGACTGCACTGCTGGACAGTGCTGCAATGCAAAAGCGTCTTGGGTGTCAGATGAGTGAGCGGTTTGATATATTTAATGACCCATTAGCAGGAGTTCTATAAACACCAACAGCTCTGCTACACTTCTGCATGGGATGTTCAAGGAGATATTCAGACAATTTGATACATGCAACAATTTGATATATCCAGCCTGGACTGTTAAGAAATTTGGCACTGAACTGCCATTTTCTGCAGACAATTCAGCACTGCTGCTCTCATTGCAATTACTCACACAGAAACTGTGCTCAAATTTGGCAGCTGCCAGACAAAATAAGGCCTTCGCAAACAAAATGGGCTCACCTTGATTCCATGCTCCATGTAGAAGTCTGAGGTGCCAAGGCTGCCATACAGCTTGAAGCCCATCTTTTCCAGGGTTCGGACACTGGGCAAGAACTCTGCCTTGTGCTGTGCGCAGGAGGATAGGAACGGTTGACTCAACAAAATGCCATAAGCCGCCACCAACAAAACATCGACAGCACTTAGACATGACTAATGACCTGAAACTGATGCTTGTAGAGTAGCATCTCAAGGATATAAATTTAATAGGGTTGTGGAGAATACCCTCACCATACAAAATGAATAAAACACACACGTGAAGCATCAGAAATGCACTGGGATTAAATAGTTTTAGCAAAGTGCATTTAACTACTACAATCTGCCTCTGCAACCAGTGATCATTGAAGTTCGTTAATTCGAACCACAATAATTCAAAATTTTGGATAATTCGAAATGCACTACTTGGTCTGGCCCAGCTAAATAGGAGCTCATGTATAAAAAGCCCCAAACATGACTGTTTCACTCCGGACAATTCGAACTATGCGCTGCCGTGTCCAGGCAGCCTGGCACCCGGCATATGCCAAGAAATGTCCCATGATAAGGTGCATAGCTACAAGGCTGTGCACCGCCAAAACAAGGACAGAACATCAAAACCAGGGAGTATGGGTACGGCCGAAATGACGCTGTGGATGGCCTGGCGGCCGGCGGCGCAGGAAGGTGGGGGGGTGGCAGCCATGGCAGCGGCTGCTTGTCGTCTGTTCCACGTGACCTCCGAAGCATGTAGCCGAATGCCCACTACAGTCAAACCCAGATATATCAAATTTTTTATATATCGAACTCACAGAATATCGCCTTGAAAATCCCATGTAAAAGTATAGGAAAGCTGCATCCTATTCGAACTTCAGTTTCACTCGTATTTCGATATATCGAACTCCGCACCACGCATTGGAAGGTGCACCTTTCCCAAAGACGATCGCATCACCCTCAGCTGTTTGCCACGTGGCATTTTCTAGCCACGAACGGAAGAAATAAGACAGTACAGTTCTGCTACGGCTGGTTTTGAGCAGCGCCGTGCCCTTTCCCCAAAGGCGTGCGCATCTGCGGTGATCATTTGGCGCGCGACAGCATGTTTGCAAGCCATGTCAAGGAATGAGAGGGAACCGATTTGGCAATGGCCGGTATGGAGCAGACGCAGCCAATGCAGTCATTGTGTTCGGGAGATGGAAAACAATGTGATAGAAGGAAGTGCAAGGAAGGGTGTGTGCATTCTTCTGCCTTCTCTCTCCCCTTCCTCTCTCATCCCTGGCATCTGTTCGCAGCAGCACGCACTATGCATGCGCCAACAAGCCAGCTCAGCCCGTGGCAGACAATGTCGGACGCTTTCTCCAGAATCTAGTAACGCTGTTCTCCAGTGCATGTTGTCACTTAGCTCTTTGCAGATGCTTCAGCTAAGCGGGATGTTCTTGGCTCGCGTTTTGACGAACCAGGCGTGAACAACCTTATCAAGTCCCTTGTATGTTGGCTGCGTCACCTTCTTGTGTCGAGCTGAAGTGCCCGACGCAAGTACCTTGCAGACGCTTTCTTTACTCTTCAGTATCGTTGACAACGAACTCGGCACGATGCCAAAATCTGCGGCAATATTCGCCTTCTTCCCACTTTCTGCTTTGGCAATAGTATGCGCTTTTTCTTCTAGCCAAAGAAACTTTCACTTCTTCGCTGGCGGTGACATCCTAGGAAGTTAGCAGCGACAGCAAAGACGAGACGAGACCACGTCGAATGATCCACTCACGAACAACAAGGACACACAAGGAAGAAAATGGAGATGCGGAGTGGGCTTCTTCCTGCAGCGCCTTTCAGCCCGCCTCACGTTTTTCTTCTTTTTTTTTTCTCCGAGAGGGCATGAAGCTCCGCCCACCAGTCCTCAGCCTGCCTGAAACGCGTTCGGTTCCTAGCAGACGCCGCCGAAGACACTAGCAAATGATGGCATACTGACGCGCTGGCGCATTTTACATGCGTTTTCGAGCAGCCCCTCTTTGCTTGGAGGCCGCGAACGCTTGACAGCCAACAGCACTCGCACGTGATCATGACGCCCATACACGCCCATGTAGAGCTAGGCGTCCAACGAGCTCTACGGGTCTCGCATCGGTTAGACTTCCTCTAGATATAAGGAGCATGGCTAGCTATCCTCAAAACTTGTATAAACCAAACTGCATGTTGACGAGCTGACTGTGCACCTTTGACACGTGCGCAACAGCAAGCATGACAAAACAGGAATGAATGGCCTGGTCTGTGATAATATACTGACTACTTAGTTTGTTTTTGCCAGTTTTATGAGCTTTGCGCCGTTCGCGCCAACCCGCATCCAAGGCGGCTATCGGCCACACGTCAGCCAACTAACCGATCGCAGCTGCTTGGAGTTTTGGATGATCGTTGGCTCTACTGGGCTTTTTCCACACTTCATTTGCATTGTTATTGCACTGCTCCGAAAATGTTCGCTAGTCTAGTGGTGTTCAGCACATCGAGCAGTATAGCCTCATAAGCGACGCAAGCTTCTCGTGAGGGGCACTGCCACTACCAAGTCGCACTGTGAAGGATGTCAGGGAGGCCCTCGTTATTGCCCAATTTTTCGCCAAATAAATTTACCGTAACGCAAGTGGTTCTTGTCAGTCTGCGAGGCCATTTGATAATTTGAATATTTTTTTTCCCAGTCTAGTGAAGTTCAAGTTAACGAGCTTTTATTGTATACGTGCACCTGTAGGTGGTGCCTAGCATACACTTGCCATTGTGCAGGTATGGCTGTGCCCGAGTGCAGATCACAATAACCAAGTGTAGACAGTGCTATACTAAAGCTCTCCAAAGTAATGACTGTGCACTATTGCTTACTGCACGTGGTGCGTACTGAGCAACTAGCAATTGCGGCATCATAACGTGCACCACCGTGATGCACGATGGTGACACCATGGCTCGCGCATCCAGAATATCCCCATTCTCGCACATTATGCACAGTGCATTCAATGCCAAAGAATTTCCCAAATTGTGCACACCCTCATCCAAATGCCAAAGACATTTTGTTAGAAGTATCACACCTTCATGACCTCTCATCACATGAGACTTTTCTCCATGTCTTCAGTCTTGGAGAAGTTATTTTTACTCATACTTTTTATTTAACCTCTTCATCTAGCGCTTTAAGTTATTGGGCTACGTCTAAGACATTGGAAGTGAAAAGCAATTTCACTCCTTGCACAACAAGAAGCACTTAGCTTTTAAGAAGTACTGGGGAACATAATCACACATGGAATTCTTGCACGAGGAAAACTGTTGAACTAGTTCCAGTGTTTACTGTCATCATGGCGCTTCTCAGTAGCAATAATTGTGCAGTTCCAGCTATGAAACAACTTCTCTATGAAAAGTGCATGTGACATGAACACAAGGTGCACAACTACAGAAAAGCAAAAAAAAAATTGGCTTTGTGCACTGTGACGGAAGGGACATCTGATTACAAACCACCTCAAATACAGCTAAAAATGACAGTGACAGCCCTAGCAGCTATAGAACTGCTCTAGTAATACCTCATTGGTTTGGGAAAAGGTGCAATTTTGACCACATTAGGCTTTTTTTGCCCTGCAAGCTCATAAAATTCCTCATAAATGCACAAAAAGTCACCCAACTGCCACTGGCCTTTGCAAACAAGATCATTTTATTATAAATAGTTTGCTTAGCTCATTCCAGCTAGTGTCTACAGATTAGACTTGGGCAGAGTGCCAAGACACCGCGTGCAACTGCATGGGAGTGTTGGCAGTGGTTCTGTGGGGGATGACATTGGGGAATTGAGCATTTGCAGCATGCATAACTTCTGGACTGTATGTGCAAAGCTTGCTCATTGACGCCCCCATCTCCTGCTGCAGCATGTGTGCAAGGCTCGTACGTTGCAATTCCTGTGTAGTGCAACTGCAAACGACAGTGTCGTACCTTGTAGCTCCCAATGGAGAGGAATATCTTCTTCTCGGGAATGCAGAAGCCTGTGCTCAGCAGAGCCTTGAGGTATGCCTCATAGCGGTTCTCCCCAAAGCAGGCCACCTCTCCCGTGGAGGCCATCTCCACCCCTAGCCGGATGTCGGCACCCGCCAATCGCGAGTATGAGAACTGGGGCACCTGCAAGGAAACCACAACAGGACCTGCCTCGGATGTAGTGCAAAACAAAGGTATGAACAACAGAAGCACAGAGAGAAGCAGGAGTGGATCAGGGGATACCTATCAATGATACGAACTCACTGACAAAAATCAAACCTGCATTAACACCCTTTTGGTCATGGCATCCCCTTACGAGGGCATTTATTTGTTGCGTTAGCTCATTAATTTGAAACGCATAGAGATGCCAATACAATTTGAATTACCTCACTGAACTAATGAAAGCGAACATGAAACATAATTGTAAACTGTGGTCAGGAAGAAATATGGTAGCAAGATTGCCCCGTTTTATTGTTCCCCAAAATTCCATGATCACTTGCTTTCTTTTTAAGAAGGCAACAATGTCAATATCAGGTACAGGTTTATAGGGTTTCATGTCATAAAGCAATTCAGGCTTTGCCACACGGCGCAATGGAGAGATTATAAAATAGGTTGCGCGGCAGTCAGCATGCCCTGCCGTCACCCACGTTTACATTGGCCAAGCACTTTTTACCCGTCCTACTGGAGCGCCCCCCATCATGCATGCACTCTGATGTGTGTTTCGACCAAACTCTGCTCAATTTTTCAAGCTCCCGGCAGTTCATTTTGAGCCAGCAAAGAAATTTCACTTCATTAAAAATTTGGTAAAATGTACTTTGTTTTACTGAAGCCAAAAATACATGGAGTTCGATGGATATAAAAGTTGTTGAAGCTAAAACTGATGGCGAGTATTTCGTTATATTGAAGTTCAGTACATTGAGGTTTAACCGTAGCAGAGTGTAGTAATAAGGTGTGCCACAGAACTGAGCCCAAATAATTCAAAGGTCCAACAGACAATGCCTTTGGAGAAGGAAAAGAGAATTTCCAGACCTTGACGCCGACCCTGGCCCCCTTAAAGGTGATTTCCTGGGGTTCCACAGGCATTCCAAGGATGACTTGGGTGGCCAGAGCGACAAAGTCACAGTTGAGTGTCTTGGAGACGAAAGGGAAGGAGCGGGACACACGGAGATTGCACTCGATCACCTTCAGCTGGTTATCCTGCACAAGAACAGAGCCACCGGTAAGCCGTCTAACTTACTGCTTCGTCTGTCTAGAACGCTTGCATAGTTTGCACTTTCGACACACTTTGAGGATGCAGATGCGCAGGTACGATTACAGCAACACACATGAAAGAGCTAATAGCAATACATAGCTTACAAATGCACAGAAACACCAACAACAGAGAGAATACGGACACAATAGGGAATGCAGCAGCACCTGTTGTATCCCTATTCCCTCTGTGTTTCTGTGCCTTTGTAAGCTATGCATTCATACCAAACCTGCCCAGATTTCTGCATTTGACAGACAGCAATGATACAATGACCCGTGGAGGCAGTTATAAACATTTTATCAGGGATGCATGAACGCTGCCATGAGGTGTGGTAATAAAAGGACCAGGCTGACAGATGGAGGTTTCGGCAACTAAATGTTCGTTAAGAAAAACTTGTGGCAGTGATGTGATGAAGATAACTTGGCCATCTTGGCCTTCTCAACTGATAAGCAATGACAAACATTTGATAAAACGCACCAAAGATACTGATAACAATATCAAGCATTGAATAAACTGTCATGCACAGTTATAACTGCTCTAGAAAAATCAGGACTCTGCTTGTGTGTCAAAGCAATAAGCTTTGTGTCAACGGCAGCGAACAAAACTAAGAATGTGGAAAAAAATGCACCTCAGCAACATTCAAAATTTCTATAAAGAAGGCACATGATCTTCACTCACGTGATTGATAACAATGAGCAAAGTGGTCTTGCCATATGGTGGTAATTCATGCGGAAGGAAAGATACTCAGGCATAGAGAAGAGGAGGCCCACCTTGGCGATGAGCTGCATGTTGTACGGCCCACTAACTATGAGCGCCTCGCCAATCGCCTGACAGATGGTACGGATCTTGGCGAGCGTCTCACGGTTAAGATCCTGGGGCGGAGTCACCAGGGTGGCATCACCCGAGTGCACGCCAGCATTCTCGACATGTTCGGAGACAGCCATTGCCACCAGGATGCCATCCTTGGCCACCGCATCCACGTCGATTTCCTGTAATGCACATTTTTTCTTATGACCACACAACACCAGGCTTGTTTTTCAATAAGCTGGGCGATTCCCTAGAGTCCAGGGCAATTTATGCAATGACATCAGACTTAGGTAGCTTTGGTTGAAAAACTGAAGGAACTGATTGTCAAAATCCTCCACCCTCACGTTCCTCAAGCTGGCACAACAGACTTTTTCCCATTTCCCAAGGATTCAGTTGGACAACGGAGTGCCAATACATGCTCTGGAGCATAAAAAAACATTATCTAAACAGAAAAAAATCTAAACCTCTGGACCCCATGTCTGCAGACTTGCATTAACAATAGACTGAAAAATGAGACCAAATGAGAAAAGTCTGCAATAAATAAGTCCTTATATCGAAGCTATGAATTGATTACTGATGCCCAATGAAGCGTAGGGGTTTAACCTACAGACAACGCTTCAAAAATGCATGCCATTTTCATATGCTATTAGACTTACCTTAGCTTCGCAGATGAACTTTGAGATGACCACAGGGTGCTCCTTAGAGACTGCACTGGCCTCGTTGAGATAACCCTCGAGGTCACGGTGGGAGTAAGCCACATTCATGGCTGCGCCACTCAGCACATAGCTTGGGCGCACCAGGCAGGGGTAGCCGACCTCTTCGCAAAATGATTTGATATTCTGCATATCGAAGAAAACAAGAAAGTTGCAAGAAAAAGCTCAAGGAGCTTTTCAGCAGGCTACAGTAGATGGCAGCAGATGAACACTGGCCTAGCCCGATCTTGTGCACTCACAGAGAGCAGAAAGGAAAGAGGACAGTAACAGGAAACGAGAGGCCGAGGAATCGGGTGCAATTCCCCATGCAAGGTGGGTCTACTGAGGTGCTCTCTCCACACCATAAGAATCAAAGGGCAGTTACTGCTCTTGTTACAGTAGGCACATAACCTACTTCGGCAGGGAATTATCTTAGAACATGCTCATTGCTCAAAGCTTTCATGGCTGTTCACTAAGAGAATTTATCATCCACCAAGTCCACTAAAAGTCATCTCTTGCCGACCCTGCACCTTCTCACTCGCCGTAGTGCTCTAAGCCCAATGGCAAGTGTACCCAAAAGGGACGCCTATATCAACATAACAGCAGCAAACCTTGTAAGCAAGACTGACAACTTTTTCACTTAGCTTGCCAGAAACAATTCAGGCTTGTAAAGCACTTTTCGTTTGATTTATCTTTACCACGCAGGCCAGAAACTGAAACCCGGCTCCTTTTTAGAGTGCAGCTCTTAGGCTCCCCTTCCTAGATTGTTCGCTGCTGGCCTAGTTGTCAACACAACCAGCCACATGCCAGACATGGCAAGTATTAGCAGAACGAAATCCTATCTGCTACAGCTAGCAGGTGGCAGAGCGGAGCAGAGGTGTGCACGGGCCAAAATTTCGAGCCCGAGCCCGGTGTGGCCCTGCGTTTACATTTAATGCTTGGGCCCCACCCGGCCCGACATGCTATAATTGGAGCTGAAGCGATGATACAGAAAGAAATAATTTCAGGATGATAAGTTTATCCAAGATCTTTAAATGTTAAGTACTCATGTTTAAAATGAAAAATTTTCTGAATGCAGTAAAACCTCGACAATTCGAACCCGGTTAATTTGAAATCAAAGGTAATTCGAAGGTTTTCTGCAGTCTCGTATTTTCCAACGTAAATCTGACAATTGGAACTGGCAGCCTGCGCCAGCCCTGTTAATTCGAAAATCAGGGGTACTATGCGGCAATGCCCAATGTTTCGCGGCAAACACTGCGAAATGACGGCCCTACAGAGCCATGAGGCAAAACAGCGCCTTTGTTCTTTTGGGCTGTGCAGAAGTGCTAGCTTTGGGACCGTACTAGTGAACAAAATGCCAAAGTACAAGACTTTAATGCTGCAGCAGAAGTTCTGCTTGATCCAAGAAGCAAGCAAGAACGCTTGTTCCAAGACAGAGTTGGCTAAGAGGCACGACGTGCCCATCTCGACATCGTTCACAATACTGAGCAACAAGTCGAAGAGAGGCCTACGGCAAGGCACACTGTTCGAAGCGGTCACGAGTGCGGGCTCCCGCATGTCAAGATGAGAAATTTGCTCTGCTTTGCTGGCTACAGAAAGCAAACACAGTCCACCTTCCCATCAATGGAACGATACTACGAGAGAATGCTAACGACCTGGCTCTGCAACTTGGCCACGAATAATTCAAGGGTAGTAACGGATGGTTTAGCCGTTTTAAAGAACGCAATAATTTGATATTTCTGACCGCCTGGGTGAGAGCGGCAGCACTAATGAGCGCTGTCGAGAATTGGAAGGAGCACATTTTGGCGCCGCTGCTTACCGAATACAGAGCAGACGACATTTACAACCTTGACAAGGCTGCACTGTTTTATAAGATGCTGCCAACAAAGGCATTCACAGTAAAGGACATCGCAGTCAAGGGTAGAAAACAGGCCCGGGACAGGATTACTGTGCTGTTCGGCCCGAACATGTGCGGTAAACACAAGCTGCCACTACTGGGTATTGGGAAGACAGAGAAGCCTCACCGCTTCAAAAATTCACTGATTTCAAAGAAACATTTAGTGGCACCACCTGCTCAAGCGCATGCTCCTTTGCTACAACAATGGCAAGGAATACTGCATCGACTGCTTTGGACCATATGCCTCATGGTGTACACTGGGAAGCAAGTGGAGCCCACATCGATCAGGCAGTGTTAATACGCTGGTTTTTTCAGTGAAAGCATTGTTGATGCCGATGCAGACTACCGGTCTACACTTGACGAAGAAAGAGCAGAGCATTGAGGCCTAATCAATGCACTCCGCACATAAAATAGTGATTCCAATGCAGTCGGCTTCACCGAGTATCTGAACTTTGAGAGTGCTGAGCAGACAGAGCCTGGTACGGGCTTTCGGGCCGGCCAGAGCTCGTGCACAGCTCTAGAGTGTAGAGATAGTTCATGGTTTATGAGATTAAACGTGCCAAATCAAACAGTAGTATATCAAGTGGGGGCTATAAAAACGCAGATCATGGAATTGTGTCGTGGCACAATCAGCCAATTTTTTTGGGTGTCACAGAGTCTGAAAAAAAATCAGTTGGTAACTGTACTTGTACCAGTGAATGCAACAGGATAACAAGGGCACATGTCACCTCAAGATTGCTGAGCTCCTTCCATCGCGGCTGAGAGATGCCAATGGAGTCCAGCATGCGGGAGAACTTGAACCGGTTCTCCGCAGTGTCGATAGACTCCGGAGACGTGCCCAGTATGCGAGCCTGGGAGAGACAGCACGGGGTAAATAAAGAGGGTGAATAAAAAGAAAACACTTCCTCACAGCTCTCCAGCTACAGTTAGGTCACAGTTTCTTCAAAAGACTTAATGCTGCTCCCCATAACTACCCAAGGCCAGCATTTTAAAGCTTTTAGTAATTTTAATCCTGTGAAGACAGCACATGTGGGTCCCCCAGTTGCCAGCTGTGGAAAATCTAAGGGTGTTGCACAACGGCCGACAGTGATGTGAAAAAGGTGATGTTACGCTTTTTTTTTTTTTCCACTTCTGTCGTGTGCTGTAGGCATGAACAGCAGCAGTTCGGACTACACCAGTCAGGGTCACTGCTCCATAGTGGCCGGCAAAAGCAAAACCTTGCCCCTTACTTTCTGCCTGTACAAGTCCATGGCAATGTTGTTTGGCAGCTGTCCGCCCATGTTGAGAATGATGCCCTCAGGTTGCTCCAGACTGTAGATGTCCATCACTGTCTGCAGAGGCCAGAAATATGCAAGAGAAAAATATAGTCATACACATGCACACACTGCCCAAATATTTCAAAACTTTTTTTCATCTGTAAACACAGCAGGGAAAATCTTTTTGACAACTTGCGAGGCAGCTCACTGCTATTCGAAGCTAGAAGAGGGGTCCTGTGAATGATAACGTACAGGGCAAAACTTGAGGGCAATATATTATGTGTGGTTTGTGGAGTTGAAATAGAGACTATAGAATATATAGTGCTGAGGTGCAGGAAACTCCAGCCGGCCATCCCAGACGGAAAAGAGACAGATCTGGAGAGGGCGCAGGGATTTGCCGGGGAAGATGCACAAATAGACTAGAAACAAGTTAGTATAACGAAGGGGCAGTTGGGAGATTGGTGGAGTAGGGCAAGGGAGAGAGGAAATTGCAAAGCCACGGGCTGATTCTTAAGGGAGGGGGAAGGGAGATTATAGGTTAGGCGACGCAAGCTGCTGCCCGATACAAAGGGTAAGGCCACCCACCCACCCGCCCGAGGGGCTTTTTCTTTCTCATTATTGACACAGATACAGTCTTTGCAAAATTAATCTTCGTACTGCTCTCCTCACACCAGTCTGCAAGTTTACAAAGGTTTTCATTCAATACAGTTTGTTGTGAAGCACTGTCTATGACAATGTACAAGACACAATCGTTGGCAATGCTACTGATATAAATTAAAAAAAAACAAAGGGCCTAGCACAGATCCCTGAGGCACTCCGATCAACACATCAGTCTTAGAAAGCTGCCGCGGTCATTTGACGTATAGGGTTAAAGAACACCTGTGCAGTGTATCCGCACAGACATGGCCGTTATTCCGGATGGCCTCGCCGGCATGCTGCAACCCCTGTATGCAAGCATCAATTTAAGGTTGAATTCCGAGGGCAGTAATCAGAATGGATGGCAAACGGCAATCACGACAAGACGCCGACCGGGCAGCTCAAGAGGGCTCCGCTCGTGACTGTGCTTGGCAGGATTTTGTCCGCGTTGAACTCTGTGTCTGCGGATATTGTATCCCATAGTTTCAAGGTGACCAGGATTTCAAGCAGTTTAGATGGGATTGAAGGCAACGGCTTGTGGAGTGAACGTGCACTAGAGCACAGCACCAGCTCAGAGTTGGAAGACTATGAGTGACGACTGAATGGAAAATGAATGCCACACATTCACAGATTGGCCTGTTTTTACTTTAAAAAAAAAGAAAAATTAAGTTTTTCACATATATCCCGTGTATAGGCCGCACCCCGAGAATTGGCCCTCGAATCTGGGAACAAAAGTACGGCCCTTACATGCGTTTATACGGTATGCAGCTGTATCAAAATGGCGTAATCCGCGCAGCTGTTGAACCCCTGCTGCAGGGAGGTCTTTCGAGAGACAAAAGCTGTTTTTTTCCCTGGTGTTGTATAAGACTTTATTACTGCTTTGAGCAAGCAATTCTTGAGTACTCTCAAATGCTTGTCAAAGCATTTTTGTAAGCACGACTTTGTTTACTCGTATTTTTAAATCAAGCACGTTTTTGAGTCATGCCATTTTTCAAGAATACCACTGCTCGAACTTCATTTCTTAGTTTTCGTCTGTAAGCATCATACATCAGGAAGTGCAGATTGCCACTGCTTGAAAGGCCTTTGAAATCTCGCTCGATTTGTGGGCTTCTGTGCTGACTCAATAAGCACATTCATTTGATGGCTAACATAGCTGCCAGTACAGAAACAATGAACATGTGTGGTGAACCTGAAATATGCCACAACTAGGCCAAGGCGCTGCTAGCGAAAAGTAACCAACTGAATTCAACCGGCCGGCTCATATTTTAAATCAGTTGGCCCCGAGATGCCAAGCCTTCCGCCTTATCTCTGCGTTCGTCATGCATGCCAACGAGTGGTGACCCGGACATGGCATCACAAACAAGCTTCGAGCTACACCTCCGCGACAACCTACTGACAGGAGTACGTACATGAGCAACAAACGATTCATGTAGTCATATGTTTCTGCCTAATGACGCAGTACGACGACCCCTACGAGCCTCATATGATGACCCATTCAAGATTCTCCACCATGGGAGGAAAATGTTTACCATTAAAATGCGGGGCTGCCTGAAGTTGTTTCATTAGACAGAGTGAAACCCGCATTCATGGAAACTTAGTCCACAATGACCATTCCCACCCCGCCACCTAGCACCCGTGCAGAAGCACCTCGTCCCATGGCAGCGGATTCTACCGCGAGTGAGACCAGCAGCTACCACACGCGCAGTGGCAGACGTTTGAACGCACCAAGCCACCTAAGCCTCTAGGCTTGTGAGCTGTTTCGTTCGGCAACTTTATGCTCTGACTAGGGGGGAGCGCTGTGGTGAACCCGAAATATGCCACAGCTAGGTCAAGGCGCTGCTTTCGAAAAGTAGCCAACCGTAGCCGACAGAAGTTGACCGGCTATTGGAGAAGTGGCTGGCTCATAGAAGAAAATAAATTTGTTGGCACCAAAACGCCAAGCCTTCCGCCTTGTCTCTGCGTTCCTCGTGCATGCATTTCAGTCGAACTATTAGACTGAAGGCCTTCAATATACCTGTGTGACACAAGTACTTATTTGCATTGCACAAACCACCAACTACTAAACTACAATCCTTACTAAAATTATGTACGGAATAAATCATGATAAAATTATAACAAAAAGTGCCAAGGAAACCAAAGCCTTCTGGGCAATGATGACTCACCTCAAAGCTGATCTCGTCAAAGTAGAGGCGGTCGCACATGTCATAGTCTGTGCTCACAGTCTCAGGATTGCAGTTCACCATGATGGTCGCTTTGCCCAGCTGAAAGCAGAAGCCAACAGGCATCAAAATGAATGACACACCTGCTCACAACACGTCTACCTTTGGAACTGCTGTTAACTGGATGCAATTCACGACAATAAGAAAATACACCAAAGCATTACAAAAGCGGATTTCTCAAGTCAGGCCACCTTGCAATTGTCCTAGACGAAAACCTTTTTCCCCATGTTGTCACTGAGGGAGTTGCTATGCTAAATGGACTGAGATACCAGACTCATCTCCCATAAAGCTTAGATGACAACCTACGATTTGGCTGCGGATATGCTTCAACAGCTCGAACTCTATGGAGGAGTACAGTAGAACCCTGCTATAGAAAACTTGGATATAGTAAAGTGAAACTGAAGTCCCAGTTCATCTTTCATAGACAACTACATTTTTCCTCCTTTATATTATAAGGACATTTTCTCTTGGTAATGAAAGTGATAACAGATTGCACCTTCAGGGTTATGTCACCACCAACAACTGATATAGTAAAGACCCTGATAGAGTGAAGTTTTTTGCCGGTCCCTGTGACTTTACTATGAAGGGGTTCTACTTCCAAACTTCGACTCCCTCACACCTCCTGCACAAACAGCAAATTTTCTGAAAGGATTCACAAACCTGGGCCAGTAACTTAACTAAGCTAACCAGGACAGCTAGTAGATTGCAGCGGTAAAGATATGCTGACGAACAAGTAAGCAAGAAGTAGTCCATAGCATATAGAGGAATCTGACAAGGTGGAGTAGATTTTAAATAAGAGAATAATTAAAGGGAATGATTACTCATTAAAATACCCAAGACAAGTTCAAGCCTTGGATAGGCATGGGGTTTTTGCAAATGTGATGTTTCCAAGCTCCATGGTGTTTCTTGGTAACGATACGGTTGCACTGACATGTACGCGAACGGATAATTACTAGCTCAGTAGAGAAAATATATACTGTGAAGACCTGTAGAGGTCCTAGCACCAACCTTGCGCAGCTCCTGGACACAGCTAACGGCACACCAGTCGAACTCCACCGAGCTGCCGATGCGGTAAACGCCTGAGCCCAGCACCATGATGGCGCTGCGTGGCTCGAACTGGAGGTCGTCCCCACTGGCGTTGTACGTCAGGTACAGGTAGTTGGTTGCTGCGGGCCACTCGGCAGCCACTGTGTCCACCTGCTTCACCCGGGGCACAATGCCAAGCTCCTGGCGCATTTTGCGCACCACCAGCTCTGTGCTATAGGTAATTAAACAAAACAAGGAAGAGCAACGAAAAGTTTGAGACAGAGTCCCCTGAGCACAGCTGTGGTAAGCGATAAGTGGTGTAGCATAAGAAAAAGCAGCAGCAGCAACAAAAATGCACAGGTTATCAGTGGTTACAATGCTGATAACAGCTCTGTTTTTGAATTTGCTGAAGCCACGCACTGTGCTCAACCTGAAATCCTTAAAACTGGTTGCAAATTGAACTGAATATTTTCCCATCAAAATGTTTTGTTGTGTAATGTCAGTCAGAAACGACAGAGATGCCAAGGCACAGAATAAGATGCAATTTAATTAAAAAAGGGTTATCAAAATTTCGAGAAAGCGGCATTCCTACTTCTTGAGGTGCAAATCAAGTGCTCAAGTAGAATTAAGCCTTACTAGACTAAGATCTTGTCTTGCTACAGAGCATTATTTTAGTTTGCATTTAATCTGATGCTGATATCAGTACATACACTGATGTGCACAGTGCTCAGCTAGTGCAGTCAAACTGTGACCACACAGCAGAGAAGTAACACTAACTGTGTCCATCCGCTATGCCACCACAAATACTTGAAGGGCACAAGTTCATATGTATTACGATGTATCAAGTTTCATGCATCATCATGTCGTCTGTGTCAACGCTATTTAGAAGTTAATGCGTCAGAAGTGAAAGTAACTGCGATACAGCTTTGCTCCCTACAACTAAATTTCGCCCTGTTTGCGATTCCATTCATTTAGCGCTTTATTTGTCGCTGAGAAGAGTCAATGCGAGGAGAAGAGCCAATGCGACCGAAAATGCGCATATGCAGCGGCAATCAGTTTCTCATCGAGCATGCACAGTCTTCGCCTTGCTGGAAAGCTCTACCACAACCAGCAGAACGAAATACTGACTGTTTGACACAGATAACCCACTTTGCACGCAGCACACGTTAAACGTTGAACCAGGGCCGATGACGCACCCACTCCGCAGTTGAAAAAGCTTCGGTTTGAGCCATATCTAACCACACAGTTCGCAGGAGCCCTTTGCATCATTCATCATTATCGAGTTGATGCTGCGGGCAATAGGCAGCTGCACACGTTTTCTTCCAAGTAGCGCGACCTGTTGCATTGACCTTGCTTGTGTCTCTGTTGCAAATGTTAGATGATGATGATGATGATACCACTGGTGACATCTGGCGGCAGCTTCGAGCACAAAGCACTGAGCTGGCTCTTTGTGTACACGGAGAACAATTATGCTTTTGTGTCCGTTTGCTATCACTCATTATGCTCCCTATATATAAAAGAACATCCGATGCCCCCGTTGGCACTATTATTGCTAGAATTTCTTGCTTATTTCCTGAATTCGTAATTTACAAGTTCCCATCTACTAGCAGTGTTCCATGAACCTGTTAAATTTATTTCGGCTGCTAAAACACGGGAGCCTCGACAAAACGAAATTCCCGATTTAACGAAATTTTCGGCTGCAAGTAGGACTTCATTATACCAATGTTCGACTGTATACTCAAAATGTGAGCTTGATCCACAACACAGCACAGCCGGATAAGAACGCAACCCCAGTTGTAAGGATCATTACAAGCCCTTGCATTCAAAATTCGTACAACGTGGTAAATCTAATCGAGCATCACAGTTTCTACAAACCACAGTCATCAACTCATTCACACGACTCAGTGCGAATAAAAACAAAGTCCTTGTTTTAAGTAAAAATGTCACGAAGACTAACTGCACAAGCTGAACCTGCCTTTTCATGCCCCTCTCATACTAGAGATCCACCGGTTGAGAACAAGCCCCCAGCATTCACCATGTGTGCATAATTCATGCAAGGGTCAGGCGCAAGCGACAGATGACAGCTTCTTTCAAGCATACGCACTGCACGTATAGTCCATCCTCATGGAGCCAGATCGCGCTGCTGTTGTCCATGTGCCTTTTGTCATAAACCAGTATTCCGGGTGGCAGATTAATTTTCACTCACTCGCTAGAACATGCCATATCTTTTGAAAGATGTAATTTATGCGAGCCACCAAGGGACCTTCCATTTTCTGTTACTGCAGTGAGAGTGCCAGGAAACATGCGTTATTGATGAAATCGTGCAACACCTTACTAAGGGATTAATACACGCAATTCCAACTGGTGAGTTCTTTCATTAGCTACTGCAACAGGGTCATGCTGAACAACTAAACATGCACCTCGATAGAAAAACAGAAAGGCCAAGGCTGATGGGCACTCACCTGCCCACACACTGGGCAATTTGCTTGTCCGAGAAGCCCAACTGCTTGGCTCGCAGGAGGACATCGTGCGTGAGTAGTGCAGGCTGCGTGTCAGGTGCAACAAAGCCCATTAGTTCTGAGATATAAATTTTTTCTTATTTAATAAAAACACAAGACATTTGAGATGAAAACCACGTGACAATAATGACTTTCTGCAGTTTTGTCCAGTTCCTTGATCTCCACACACTATCTGAAAATGTCAGAACTGTTTGGGTAGCTAAAACATAGCAAACTCGATGTAATGAAATTCGAGATTTAACGAAATTTTCAGCTCCAAGTAGGACTTCGTTATATTGAGGTTCGACTGTATAGAAATGAACTACTTCACAAAGTGCCCACATACAATATCTGCGGAACCTGCAGGGACTGCGTGGACAGCCTGTAACTTTTACAGGTTACTTGTAATGGAACTGGCTGAACTCTCTGGAATGACGCCAGCCATTGCATAGCTGCACCAAACTTTACATCCTCCCGTCCACACCAAAATGTGCAAAACCAGCATGACAACACATCTATTTGCTCCGCACAGACAGTAGCGTCTGCATTGGCTGTATTTAACAAGAGCGAAAATTGGCTGTGGTTTGACCAATGACCATTCCGAGTAGAATTGCGGAAGCAATGAATTATGAAGATTTGCTTGCCTAAGGCGATCAGCCTCTGCTTGGCTCAACTTCTTCACGGCTGATTGCAACGGTACCGGTGCGGCACCACATATATACACCCCGCGCATGCGCAGTGGCTCCGGCGCATCGGAAGAACAATGAAGTCACTGCGCATGCGCGGCAGCACCTCTGAGTCACTGCGCCGCGGAGGAGTCGGTGGTGGCCCTGGCGGGCCAGCTGTGCACCGTGTGACGTCACTCCCTCCTGGCGCGGTGGCGGCAGCCCCTCTGAGTCACTCGCGCAATGGAGAAGGCCGCAGAGGCTCCAACGAGGCTCTCCAGCTGTGCTCCGTGTGACGTCACTCACTCCTCGTGCATGCGCAGCTTGGTTCATCGGGTGCTCCGCGAAATGGCTCACCGACTAGCGTAGTGTTGCTTCCACAATAAAATGCACCGCAACAATGCCATCATCCAATCGAGAGGCTACCACAGCTAGGCTTCTAGCATCTGCATTGAGTCGGGCAGAGTACTTGCCTTGCTGTGGAGGCCTTCGAGGAAAGTGTGGTAGTCAATGATGTTGATGATCTTGCTGAGGAACCAGGGGTCAATCTGGGTGAGCTCGTTGAGCTGGTTTACTGTGTATCCGGCCTTGATGGCTGCCGCCAGGTGGAACATGCGCTTGTCCGTGGGGCACGACAGTTCCTGGAAACGAGCGGAAACTTTACTGCCTCGCAATGCTACAAGATGACACTTGGGTAGAAAAAGCATTATGTAACAATAGCAGGGGCACAATCGGGGGAGGAAGACGCTCCTAAAAAAGAGATATACACTTTGTTCGGAGTACCGGTCATTAAACTGGTGGCACCACTAGCGAAAGGCAAAAAGATAGCACCGTAAAAGAAAGAAAAGAGAAAGGTCATAACTGAGAATTTCTGTGGACGGGGAGGATGACATATAAGCTTGAGAAAAATTAGGATTATACTTAGGCTGTGCGTTGTGGGGATACACATGAATCCCCTGTCCCACTGCAACGGCCGCGCATAATTATCCCCCAAGGTTATGTGCGCGCTGCTATGGAGAGTGGTGAGACGATGGCACACCGGCCACCTCCAGTGCTTCCCAGTCTCCTCCAGCAATACTGCCGCAACTTTCGTTTTGTTTACTCCTGGCACAGCCAGGGGACCTCCTTTCCACAGCCAGGAAGCAGCGTGCCTTTAGCAATTTCCTTTTGTCTTCCAGTCGGTGAACGTGCACGCACGAGGTTCAGGTTTTTTGCAGAGGAGATCGCCGCCATCACCTGAATCGCCCAGCCATCGTACACAGTTACCACTGCGGGCTGCGAGTGTGAAGCCATGAGAGGTGAGCAGAACGTTTCTCTCCCCTTTCTACATGCGATTCACCCTTTTGGTGGTTTTCTTTCACCCCCGTATGTGAGTGAGAGATTTGCTCGCTACAGCAGTTGTATCTTAATGTTTCTGCCATACAATTACTCGAGCAGAATAAAGCCTGCTTCGAGTATGCCACTCGTGTCTGTCCCCTCTGACCCGAACCCATCATGGTGGCAACTAACCACATCGTGGGTTGGGGGTTCCAGCTCTGACTGTTAGGCCTGGCACGCCGGTGCTAAGAGGAGACTTCTGTGTCTAGCCCTTTGGAGTGTTCTCACAAGAATAACCTCAACAACCTTTAGGGTATGGCCTATGTCTCCCGTTTGTGACTCCCCTTGTGGATTCTCATTGCTGTACATTCCCTTTGCTACCTGCTTAATCACTACTCCTCTAATCTGTGCCTTTATGATCTCGCACGTACTCATTAGCACACAGTTGTAAGACACCACATTAGGTGAAAGACAACCTTACAGAGATTACAACCAAGTTATTGGAATGTGCAAACATGGCTGACTCTCCAGCCAAGAACTCAGCCATGCTAAATGGTGTCGTGACGTCGCACAGCCTGACGGCAAAGCAGTATGCCCATCATTTTCCATCATGCCATGCCAGAATTACTGGAGAAGGGGGACTAACACCGTGGAATTAAAATTTTATAAGTAAACGAAAAGCTTCAGTTCAAGATTTAGTTTTTTTGCAGTTTTCTCGGTTCGACCACTTTTGCCACCTGGCAACCTACTGACAAGCCTATCTCAACTTCTACTCGTCCGATCTTTGTCCCTTTTGTGTTGTTTTGTAGCTAAATAGTTGTTGATTGCAATAACGGTTTAAAATGGTGGCTAGGGGCAAGCACAAAATTTTTATCTTCCGAAATATTTTAACAAAAATTTCAGTTTTTCAACCACAAATTTGGGTGATCATAACTTTTGCTATAGAAGAGCCAGAAGTATGCTGTTACCCTTGTTGCACTCCTTGATCCTTCTAGAATATAATGGTATGGAGCTTTTGAGCATCCATACAGCAGTTTTTTCTAAAACCTTACCAGAATCTTTGTTCATAAAATATTGCATAAAGTCAAAAGTATTCTCTTTTTGCAAAATCTGACTTCATATTTGAGATCAGTATGCAGAAATACATATACCTACAAAATTTCAAAGCTGCAGCTTCAATATTCTCTTTTTGTAAAATCTGATTTCATATGTGAGATCAGTATGCAGAAATACATATACATACCTACAAAATTTCAAAGCTGCAGCTTCAATATTAAAAATTTTTTCTCAAAGACCCATGTCCCCCCCCTTAACGGTATAAACAGTAGTATTTTTTCCCCAAACCAAATTGGATAGGAATAGCATCACTATTACTGAACCATTAATGAACTTCAGTAATTACTGATTTATACCACTGCATGGCACCGTAACTTTGATAAATAACTCAGTTTTGCATCACAAAGCAACACTTTGGGAAACAAGGCAGACTGCAGTGGGACGCTCTAGATAAATTTTTGTCTGCCTAGGAGTTCTATACACCCCAGACATTTCACAGTACACCTGCAGTCAAATGCAGCCCCTAGATCTGAAAATGGATACATTACCTTGGCCATGAGTAGCCTGAACACCAAGTTGGTGGAATGATTCATACAGCAGCATCAGGCTCTCCTCAGACTACACCCCCACAACCTTCTGACTAGAAGGACGCAAGCACAGAGGGCATACTTGCTTTTACTAATATGGCCCCGTTGCTTCAGTAGCCTCTATTGGTTAAGCCAGCCATCAGAACATACAATAAGGAAAAAGAAACATCCTCAAAAAGACCAAAGCATCCATCATAAGCCCAAATGATGGCAACAAAGCAACTTACCCGATCACTGAAGGACTTCAGGTAGGGGTCCAAGCCAGAGACATGCTCCTCCACCATTCTGATTGCCTTTTGGAAGGCCTCCTCAAATGATCGCCCTATGGACATGACTTCGCCAACGCTCTTCATGGAGCTGCCAATCTGTTTTGAAGGTGAGACAAAGCAAGGACTAAAATGATTAGCAGGAAGAAAAAAGGACCAGCATTCTTCCAAGGTAGGCTTGGTTTGATTAAATTCCACCCTGCAAACAAATCTGCTCCCACTTTTTCAACTTTAAGAACTGACTATTCTGACACTATGTAGACTTTGAGGTGGAAAGTTGAAAACTCTACCTTTCACATCCTGGCAAGAGATGGAAATGCCATCAGCCAAGGAAAAACTAGAACACAACTAGAATGCCCCCTTGGGCCATTTCATACAGTCAAACCCACTTATACAATACAGCTTTGAACAATATATTGGATATTACAATGAACAACAGTGGCACCATCAGCTTCATCATGTATTCTTTGGTAAAATAAACCGCATATAGCAATGCTCTCATTGTAGATTATTAGTTATAACAATTAAATCAGGTCACTGAGCACCAACCCTAACAGAAAAAAGGACTCACAAATACAGTGAAACCTCGATAATTCAAAATCCCAGATAATTGAAAGAATGTAAAAAAAAATAGTAGATTGGTTTTCTGGAAATCAAATATACAAAAAGAAAACTGTGTTGATATGTTTCCGAAATCCGCACAAGAGTGTTGATCTTTCAGAGTCAATTCTTTTGCACGGTAGTGCCTGTGCCAATTGTAACTGTTCGCTGCTGCCCTACTCAAACAGTGTTAAGTACCTCTGCCTGTATCTTGATTCTAATATGTGTTCGTCTTCTCAAATTGGCCACCTATTAAAACGACTGCGTTCCCTTTCTGAGCAGCTGTATCATATAAAATACACAGCACCTGTAAAGTTGCGTCAGACTGTGTATAGGTCTTTGGGAGAATCTATCCTTAGATATGGCATTTCTGTCTATGGTTCGTGTGCACCCTGTAAGATTAGGAAGGTTGATAGGTTGTTGTGCAGAATCTCCACTAATTTACTGTATGGAACTGCTTATGAGAAATCTGACTACAACACCAAAATGGTTGAAGCAGGTGTTAGTCCCCTGCATGACTTGTATGTGCAAGTGGTAGTTCCAAGAAATTACTTTTCAAACCAGTTCAAACAGCCAGATAAAAAACCAGAATCCCTTAGGCACATAGCGCGTTATAAAGTAATTATGGCAAAAAGATACAACAGTTTTATACTGCTGCAGTGGGGACTTCTCGCATTGCTGGTTGGGGGTCTCAGCTCTGTCTGCTAGAAGGAGACTGTAGCATCTAGCCCCCTTTGGCACATTATCCTTGGGAATAACCCCGATAGTGCAAAGAAGGATGTTTAATGTAAAGTACCGTGAAAGGTTTTTTTTGTTTGTTTTTGTTGGATGAAAACAAAGGTTCACTACACTATATTATTATCAATTAGCATATAGCCTAACATATACATTATTTGCCTGCAGCATAGCCTGGGTCACCAATCCACACGTTGCTATCAGCACATTAAGAAGCTATTTAACAGCCTGAGTAGGCAAGTGGCAGTGAGACGTCCATCCTGCAGACCTGCGCTCCACGGCTGCCATAAAGTGAATTCCAGAGAGAACTAGGGGGAATCTTGCCTTGTTGCTGACGTGTGGGAACTTGCCCAGGTCCCAGCGGGGGATCTTGACGACGCAGTAGTCCAAGCTGGGCTCGAAGCAGGCTGTCGTCTGGCAGGTAACCGTGTTGCGCAACGAGGGCAGCGAGATGCCCAGTGCCAACTTGGCAGCGATGTAGGCCAGTGGGTAGCCTGTCGCTTTGCTCGCCAGCGCTGAGCTCCGGGACAGCCGGGCATTCACCTCCACTATGTAGTACTGCATAGCAAATGCAAGCATAAAAAATTAAGGCCGAGTGAGACTTCATGGAAGCACTCTAGGCCAGGAGTTCTCAAACGGTTTTGCCCAAAAGAAGCCCAAAACCCATCCATATGTGCAGAGGAATTCTTAGCAGAAAGTTAGGTGGGCGGACGAGGTTAAGAAATTCGCAGGGGTCAAGTGGATGCAGCTAGCACAGAACCAGGTTAATTGGAGAAATATGGGAGAGGCCTTCACTCTGTAGTGGATATAGTCAGGCTGATGATGATGATGATGCACAGAGGAACACCCCCACTGCCATCATAATCAGACAAAGATGTGCTTGTGCATAGACCCGTCCTAGTTTTTTCCCGTCTAAGTTACTTTGGCATCATTTGTTTGTTTTCTTCCTTTTGGAAATCTGATAATTAAAATCACATCTCTTTACAAAACAAGAATGCAGAAAGCTCCAGCTGCAAGATCCACACTCCAACTCATTCCCATGCTCGGCCAATGCCAGCCGTCTGACCGGCTGGCCTGTGCACAGAATCACGTGACAGCTTGCCCGCTTTTATTAGTTCCGTCACTCTCTGCTCTCTAGTAGCAGTGCAGAGCACGCATATTTTTCTACTTCGACAGATACTGATTTTTGACGCACCTCAAACATAATCCGACAAAGAGAAGAAAAACAGAACCACGGCGTACCTCAGATGAGTGGGGGCTGAGGGCATACTGGACGTTGCACTCGCCCACAATACCCAGCCGCCGCACGACCCGGATGGCAGTCGTGCGGAGCCGGTTGTACTCCTCATTGGTCAGGGTCTGGCTGGGCGCTACAACAATGGACTCGCCCGTGTGAATGCCCAAAGGGTCCAGATTCTCCATGTTACACACCTGCGAGTTGATGATTCTGCTTAGAAATTGATTATGTAATTGCTGGTCTAACTGGTTATGAAGACTGTGCGTGGTACCTTTTGCCTAGCACCTCGGGAAGAAATGGTTGCCCCCATCAGAAAACCAGGCTGTCAATCTACACCTAACAAATGTGACAATATGGAGTATACAGTGCACATTTTGCATTAAATGCCAGCGAAACAGTTGGAAAGTTGATGGAATGAGCCCCAAGTAGCACTACTGCAGCACAATAACCACTGATTTTGTAGCTTTTTCTTTCTTCCCATAATTACAAAAACACAAAACTGCAAAAGAAAAAAAAATTCAGGTCATGGTCAACCGCACAGACCACAAAACAAACAAGTACAGTGAACGCTTGTTTCTTCAAATCTCATTAACTGCCTGTGCAATCACAGCCTACACCCATGCAAGTCTATGGCATTAGATGCTCGTTAATTTGGATCCTACGAGTATCACATTGATAATTCAACAGAGCTCTTGAAGTGAGGCGACGTCCAGGTATGACTGATGCTTTGAGAGCTCATCAAAATAGCCCTCCTATAACTTGAGTTCCATTGCTTGAGTGGTGTCAGCACGAGAACAGCCACAAACACATGAAAGACAAATACAACGCTGGCATGTGCTTGTGTCTATTCCCATGCCGACACCACTATGCATTAACCAGCTCAGATACAACCAGTCTTACTGACTTGCATGATGCAAAGTTACCCACACTCATGCATGCAACCAAACGACGGAAAACTCGTGGACTTGGCTTAGAGGATAGTCTGGCCACATAGTTTCGATGTCCCTTTTTTGAGCTTTGCACTAGCTGCAGCAACAGCGGTTATCAGCCGCACATTAGCCAATCAAAAAAGTCCAGCAGACTGGCATTTAGGACGCTGATTACCCACCATCTCCACGCTCCCTTCACTTCTATTCACAAGTTTCTTTCAGTCTTCTGTTAGACAAAAACTGCATAATCATCGCATGCAATTTGCTTTTGTGCAATGTAACCTCCTTACATGCAACGCAGTTGTTTGTAGGGGTGAGACTCCCCTGCTCCAATGGGGGCTTTTAATGTTTTTGAACAGACAACCACTGCCAAACATTTCACTAAATGTGTTTTTACAGGTCATTTGATAATTCTATATTGTTTTCTCGTTGCTTGGATTTTGCATTAATGAGCTTTTAATGTGAATGAATAAAAAGTTTGATTCAGTACGCTTGCCATCAATGCATTAAGTCTGCGTGTACACAAGCAAACGGTAGCAGGAGTCTCTAAACTATAATGCAGAGCTTTACTGATATAGTCCCCAAAAAATGCGCAAGGGGAAGCATATGCAGGCAGAAAAGCATTTGGTCCAAAATCACCAATATTCCGTAAAAATGGCTTAAGAATGAAGCTCAAAAGGCATTAAGCGATGCCTAATTTTTAAAAGGACATTTTGCAGCTGCTGGCACAGTATCTAAAAAGCTTTAATGCGACTTGTAGGCTTCCGCCGAAATTCACATTGCCTTTAGCACAAAAGAAGCTGCAGCCTAACCAGTCTAGTGGTGGCAAGAGCAACACTTGCCGGAACCTCTTCGGTGTCAAAGTCTTGATTTTCAAATGCCATTTGCACTTTTGCACATGTTTTGATGGACGCTAAGCATAAAATATGACCAGTACTTGGCAACACTGAACACTCTAAACGAGAAACAACGTTACAAGAAATGGAACCGTGATCCCAAAGGCACTGACCGTGATGCAGTTGTCGAAGGCGTCGCGCACCACCTCGTACTCGACCTCCTTCCAGCCCTTAAGACTGCGGTCGAGGAGCACCTGGCTGGAGCGTACCAGAGCCTGCGCCACCAGGACGCGCAGCTCGTCCGGGTTGTGGGCAAAGCCCGAGCCCAGGCCGCCCAGGCAGAAGGCGCCTCGCACCAGGATGGGGAAACCCAGCTTCTCAGCTGCTGCCATGGCCTGTCAACAATGCGAAACCACGCTTGGGCCCATTTTCAGAAAAAAAAAAAGGATAACCACGCAGTCACACTGAGGAGAAACCACTTGCTTTCACTAACATGTTTCATCACCAAATTGAATTCTTACTTGTCTACGCTAATCTGGCAGCGATATTACTACAGTCTCTGCTTTCACAATTTCAACTGCTATTCAAACCTTCTAAATATTCAAAAATTCCAATTTCCTTTGGCAGTGGTATGAGTGCACAATCACGCTGCACTGTTTCGTTCTTGTATGCTGATTAGGCCTCTTGTCTCTCAATTCGATTACATGTATTTCTTAACAACCAATACTCTCAATCAGAATGACTCCCCCCCATACACACATTCTCTACTTATAGCCTCAACAGAAATGACAAAAAGAAAAAGAAAAGTATCAAAAGCTGAGCACCAGGACTTGCCTCCTCGATGGTGTAGACAGCGCAGTTAGGCACGACGTGCTCGCCAATCTCCTCAACCAGCTCGGCAAACAGCTTGCGGTCCTCAGAGTTGATGATTGACTCAATGGGCGTGCCCAGCACAGCCACTCCATAACGGTCCAGCGTGCCATTCTTCTGCAGCTCCACACCGCAGTTGAGTGCAGTCTGCCCGCCAAAGGTGAGGAGGATCCCGTCAGGCCGCTCCGACTTGATCACCTCGCCCACATAGTATGGTGTGATGGGCAGGAAGTACACTTTGTCTGCGAGTCCAGGCGATGTTTGCACCGTTGCTATGTTGGGATTGATTAGAATGGTTTGGATCTTCTCTTCTTTGAGGGCCTTGATGGCCTGTAAGAGAACACGACGCTTTTCAACCTGGGCAACCTGCTCCTTACCTGACCTGGACACCAATAAGATGGTTAAAGAAACACGTAGGAGAAGTTTGTAAAATCACTTCTGTCAGTTAAAATATTCACTGTTGCTTTTTGTGACCATGCTGACATTTATTTGGCAGCAGAAGGTGCACTTATTGCGCCAAAAATCGGACTAAAAACTCAGCACTTTATCTCTCCATTCAATTTAAAATCATGATATTAAGATAAATAGGGGGAGGTGGCCTCTGTGGTCACCGTTTGTTACCACTTAGAAAAAAAAACAAACAAAAAACTTGCATGTCACCATAGCTTGCCTGTGAAAACAACTGGCGATGGCTGCATGTGCATTTTGTTTTCTGCTCTGCATACTTTTTTCACCTCACAAAAGCTTCCTTTTCAGAGAAAGACTACCATGAGAACGTGGTAATGCAGTCTAGCCAGATTATAGCGAAGCCACTGATAGCGAAATAGCGGTCATAAAAAAAGTTCAATTTCCTAGTCCCATTTTTGCATTTCCAACACAATTTGGGTCCAGTTTTCACCCTTTCGCTGTCACGAACGTCGTCGTCGCGAACCAGGAATAAAGATCTCTGTATCGTGCACATGGCAATAACAAAAAGCATAATGTGAATGAATAATCACCTTGTTTCTCTAGCACACGAGAGAACTCAAGTCAAACTTTTACATCCATTAGTATGGTCTTCTACTACTACTGGCCAATGAGAAATTTATATGCTTTCGAAGCCTTTGCACGTTTCACAGACTCTAAGTTGTCCCCCTATAGGACATCAGTGAGCATTAGTAGAAACCAACTTCCAAAACAGCATTGCAATGACAGCTCTTGAGCATGCATACCCTAGCTGTGCTTCATCACAATGAAAAAGAGGGAGTGCAAATAGATAAGTGCCGGAGCGGTGCTGATCGCCCACAAACAAATGACCCTAGATATGAGGCTTCAATTACACAGGCCGCAGCCTCACCTGAGATCCAGAGTAGTCGAACTCTCCAGCTTGACCAATTGACAGTCCACCTGAACCGAGGATCAGAACCTTGCGGGGCCGCTTGGAAGCCAAGGTAGGCGGCGGTGCAAGCTCTGCAAATTTGGCCGCAATGCGCTCCTCAATGGGAGTGCTGCCAGGATAAAAACACATACCAAGGGGTTTGCTGACAAGGAACAAGAAATGCCTTGCAGGCAGATGCTGTATGTTTAGAAACTATTCATAGATCCATAAGCACAGTCGCGACTGGTTGTGTTAGGTTTTATGGCACATAGGCAGCTAAGCGCCAAACGCAAGGTTTACATTGGGGTGTGCGCCGCCCGCTACAACAAAATCATTGAAACGAGTGATAGCAGCAAGTGCCTTTTGAAACGAACGATGCTAAAAGCCAGCGTCATGAACGCAGCTGACCGCATACTTTCTTTGACGATTGACGACTGAAATAGATGACTCGTAAAAAAAAAAAAATTAAAAAAAAAAAAAAAAAAGAATCCCAACTTTTCCTACGTACTGAACCTTTCCCTCAAACTCGTGTCAATTTTTATTGAAAAAAATATATCAAAAAGTGGGTTCATTACGTGAGTAAATACGGTATTTCCGGTAAGCGCTTTGTCGTTCTGACTGGCCAGTGACGCGATGGCATGACGCGTCCTAGAACTTCCGCCTTGCAGGTTTTGTATGCACATGCGACAGTACGCCCCTGTCACCATCATCTTGTTTCGCTCAGATTCCGGACTGCCGGCAAAATTGGCGAGTAAAAGGGCAGATGAGTCAGGGCTGAAGTTTTAGTTCTCATCTGATTGTCAAGCTGGCTGCTGGTACATGCATGCGATGCGCCAGGACTTCATTGAATCGAAAGCACAACATAAAATTACTTCGTTAAATCGCGAAAAAAAATACATGGTTATGAGGTAGAGATTGGAAAATAAAAAATTTGCTACATCGCGAATTTCATTACATTGAAATTCGTTATATTGAGGTTCGACTGTACCTGCAATTATTTCTAATTGCAATGATTGCAATGGCAACCCAATACCCAATGAGCATTTTCTGCTACCCTCAGACCTTCCACAGGAAAAAAATGGTGGTCTAAACCCGTGCTATGCCAAGACTATTCCACTGCAGGAATGCATGCATGCTGGCCCATGTTCTGCTGGCATAAACAAAGCACAGGTTGTAAGGAAACTTAGTCTTTATAATGCGTGTGCTCCTGTGCTGTCACGCAAGACAGCGAGTAGTGGCATGTGATAGCAAAGTAGCACACACAGTTCACGCTGGTTACAACGCCGTGTTGTGCAAAGTTGTAAACAATACAAAGTGCACTCCTGGTAATGGCTTGAAGTGGCTTACTGACCATAACCATAGCTCATAGCATCTTAGCAACACAGGCGGCAGCTAACGAGAGGTATATGCAAAAGAAAAAAAACGGTCGTTCAAGCCTGACGACCTGTTTAGCGGAGTATAAAGCTACTTTTGGACAAGTAGCACCATCTGGTGCCATTAATACGATTCAAACAAAATTGTGGCACATGTTGGCCATGCCAGATGGCACAACTGATCCAATAGGTGGCCGCTAGTGGCAATCCTTGGTGCTGGGCTAGAAGCTTTCTCACACTAACCCAGATCTTGTACCTTCGCATTGCTATTGAAGGTAGTAAACTAATATGACTATTCACAGATAAATACTTCGTCCCATGACATTATTTTAAAGCAACACTTACCACAACAAAAAACGAGAATTTCTGAAAATTTTCTGCGAGTAATCGTGCCACCTTGGAATTTCTATTTGCCATGGTGGACGGAACTGCGACAAACAATAGGAGCTGAAAATGTAGCCAATAAATGCATTCCTACATTAAAAATGCACCTGCTCATGACAAATTCACTGATACCGTGCCTCAAAATTCGCATGCAGATCGGTTGCTAGGAAAGATTTCTACAATGTCCCTTTACATATACAAATCTCCAAAGGCACACAATTCCTCACAGTTCCCTGCTACAGCAGCAAATACAAGGAGCTGCAACAAAGTAATTTTATGCACATTTTCAAACAGCTTTCTCCTGAATGTGACATGTCCAGAATGGCAGAGTGGGTGCTAAGTGAACAACCACACACCATGCACTTACTGAGGTTTGACAGCTATTGAGTCCTTTACAGAGTCCAGGAAGACATCAAAGAGGAATTCCAAGTCTGCAGGACCAGCCATGTGCTCTGGGTGAAACTGGACACTGAAAAATTGAATGGTTTCTCGTAAGCAGTGAAGGGACGGGCAGAGCACAGATCACGTGTAACAGCAAATTTTAGCACTTAATTCTAAAACACCAGGAAAACTGCCATTCATGGAACTAGGATGCACAGGTTGATTCGGCAGCAACTCTCATTATCTACTGATCATGTTTTCTTTCATGCTTGACTACATAATACAGATGCAAAAATGATTACCTCTAATACTCAAGCCAGATTTTTTAAAACCTTATTTTAAACCTGCAAGTTCTCAACACTGCCAATGCACTTCAAGTTGCCAGTACAATACCCCTCAATGCATCAAAAGTACCTTGCTTGCAATTCAGTTTACTTTTCAGCAGTCAGCACACCCGACTTTTTGTGAACTGTACATCCACCTTTCCGCATTTAAACAACAGTTCCATTTCAATTGTTCCATATCAAGAGGAAAGCCTGGGTTCCTTGAAAATCTTCAACTGAGCACCAGTACAGAGCTATGGCGGAGCCTCATATTCCACCCCTAGAGTCTCAGTGCTCCAGCAACAGTGCAATGCCATTATGGAAAAAAAACTCAAAGCATGTGAAAACTGGCTTTATCTCTATTACCCACAGCAAAGAACACTAATACTTTTTTTTTTTTTTTTTTTTTAATAATGCTTGCTTCTGCCTAATATTTTTCGGGCTAACATCCAACTACAAAACTGCACTTAGGATTTTTTTTTAACCCCGCCAGGGTGGTGCAGTGGTAAGACGCCCGACTACTGTGTCGGAGTTCCCGGGTTCAAATCCGACCACGGCGGCTGCGTTTCGATGGAGGGGAAATGAAGTGGCGTTGATGTCAGTGCACGTTAAAGATCCCCAGCCTGTAGCCCTCCACTACGGCTCCCCTTTCTCTCTTTCCACTTTCACTCCCACCTTCCTCCCTTCCCTTAGGGCGCAGTTCAAGTGTCCACAGAGCAAGTGTGACAGATACTGCGCCTTTCTCTTCCTGTGAACCAATAACAGGAACTGTTTTTTTGTACATACATTAAACTTTGCGGGCAAAAAGAAAAGGCCCAAAGTGAACTGCGGTGCCCTCGAAAAATTGTTCAGGACTTAGCTCCTTTGACATCAGAGCATGAAACACGCTAAACCACCAGCATCAAAGAAACAGGTCCCTGATTCAATAGCACCAACCTGAAGAAAGGCAGTTTCTTGTGAACAATGCCTTCATTCGTGCGGTCATTGGCATTGGTAAAAAGAGCCGACCACTCTGGCGGAAGAGTCGAAGCATCTACGGCATAGCCATGATTCTGCGTTGTTATGCAGCATCGGCCAGAATCACTGAACAAGCAGGGCTGGTTGTGGCCACGGTTGCCGTACCTGGAAGCAGTGCACCTTTAATCTAATTTTTGCCAAGCAAGAAAAAATATCAAAGATTTTCAAGGACGTGTAAAGTTCACAAAGAAATAAGTTCAATTCTTTGAGGGGAATAAGTTAAGAAATTCTTGTCTCATATGTAAACAATGCACTTTCGACTCAACCTTGCTTAATAAACTATGAACAAATCAGCAAATTTTGGGCCACGCTCATGCTTGCACAAAAGAAAAGAAAAAAAGAACCTTATTAATGGTAATGGAAAGGCATCGCTCTTAAAGGTAACTTTGTGTTCATTTCGCACGTTTGCCTTGAGCCGGTTTCACGCGACTTATATAGAATGAAGGTTTGAAACATAAGTTGCCGCCATTGGTGGCTCACTCCAGTCAAGCAGTAACCAAGATTGATGCCAAACAGGTTATGTACACTTAAAAAAACTCGTGACCAAATGGGCTAATTCCACCTTGCAGCCGAAAGTATCTGATAGTACTAGCAAACTTCTCATGTCAGAATAAAGTGCTCGAAGGAGTACAAAACTGGTCGTAATGTCTGCTGGTTATTCGAGCCCCAATGCTAATGGTATGGCTTAAACATTGCTACCAAGGGCTATTTCTTTAGTGCAAGAAAAGCGCGCAATTGAGGTCTGCTACATTACAATCGCTTCAGAATATGATGGAGACCTGAAGTCGGCAAAACCAAGAAAGGCAAATGAATTTTCTATTTTGATAAGCAGTAATAATCTGTAGTATTAATGGGTAGTTAATTCTGTAACAATTCTATGCCTGAAAGGTAATAAGAAAGAAGAAAAAAACATCTTACACTTGACACACTATCACTTTCGACAAGAATGTGCAGGATTTTTAACACATAACTGTGCAGGACTTTGGTGAAATGAAAACCTAAACAGCTACAATTCCAAATTTAAATGTGAAAACTGCACAAAGCAGGCTACTGCTGTATATTTACTAGCATAGTGAACCACATTAGCATAATGCACCCACCACCAACTGCAATGTTTTTTTTTTTTTTTTTTCTTCTCAGTATTTCACTTAAAAAAGCCCAGCGTTAGGCATATTCACTTTATCTCTCTGTGTTTGGCTGACCCTGCCTCCTACTACAAAAGAACTGTCTGAGTGCCCTGTGACAACAGCAAATACCATCTGAAGTGTACAATGCTAGAAAAATCAGCAACCTGACCCTGTCTCTTTGTTGACGACGCAGGAACAGATGGGCATATGATATAGTAAAACTTTATCTTCTGCAAAAAAATCTGTTGGTATGTTCTCCCCTCCCCACTTAAATGTAATGGACCCTCACCCAAAACCAATGTCAACCTTTATTGAAGAAAAAAAAGGGGGGGTTCAACAAACGCGCAAACAATGCATGCAAAATTGTTCTTGGTTGCTGGAAAATGCATGCCTGTGAAGCAACTTGCACAGGGAAATGAATGTGCAAACAAGTGAAATTCACACGCACTTCATCTTGTACGTGGTGGCCCCAATGGCAAGGCACATGAGCTGGTGCCCCAGGCAGATGCCAAACACTGGCTTCAGCTTGGCTGGATCGGACCCACCAAGGAAAGCCCGCAACATCTTCACTGTTGTTGCACACTGCGTAGGGTCGCCTGGACCATTGCTCACAAAGAGACCGTCACACCCTGCACATGAAAGGGAGAAAACCAGAACTAAAGCCTTCTATTTATAAACCAATCTAAAGGACACCCAGTACAAAGACCTTTAGGTTTGATAATGGCCTTATTTTCTCTTGGCACAGAAAAGGCTGCAGCAAAGTAGAAGAAGACTTAGCTACCTGACTGTCAGTGTTATAAAAGGCCCTGTGTGCAGGTCAGTGAATCATAACACTTAATGTTAGTTACATCGTAATGTGAAGTTACATCTTCACTTTGTGCAGTTTATTACCTAGAGAAATGAGTCATTTAAAATTCAATATGTATCATTTACTAGGGCAGATCCCCACCTGCAATTGCAAGAGTCCAGCCTGAAGGGCATGCAGGTTTTTTGCCACTTGTGAACATCATAATTACATGGCACATATCAGATTAAGCACAGCCATGGTTGTTCACTGGTTAAGGCGCTCGACTGCCGATCTCAAGGAGGCAGGTTTGATCCCGGCAGGGCTGTCACACTGATAGAGGCAAAATTAAAAATCCCCATGTGGTTGAAATTTCTGGGGCCCTCTGCTATACTGTGTCACTGATAGCCAATGTCACTTTTGGATACTAAAGATCAAACCGAAACAAGCCACAAACCAGGCTAACAAGTTCATCTGCTTTCAAATTCGGGGCACCTTTGTCCTGTTGTCGGAGATGAAACCCCGAATAAAATGCAGCGACCCTCTTTTACGCTGCGGAAATCCAGTTTAGTTCTCTGAAGTCCTTTGCTGCCATAGGCAGGTCAGTGAGCTGACCTTCCTCCCTCTTAGAGAAAGTGGACTAAGACAACCTGAGCATACCCTGGACTTCATGTGGTATGTAAGTACATATGGTTTTCCTCATGAAAAAGCTCAAGTGCGTGCCAGACTTGCAGCCGCACCTGAGGGGGGCACTACTTACCCTGTGGGTCGACAGGGTGGTCCCAGGGCACCACGGTGACTTGGGCTCCCCTGGAGATTAGGCAGCGCAGCTGGTTGTTCTTCATGCCACAGTCCACAACAGTTATCGATGGCTTGCCCCCCTTGTTGTATACGACGGGAGCCTGCAGCAAAAAAAAAACAGGACCTTGGGTGAGCACAACCCCTAAGACTGTGCGGTGTGTTCGTGAACATTGTCCAAGAACTACAAGCATGTCTGATGCTGCAGACCTTTGGCAAATGCACTCCATTGGTGTTAATTTGACTCCACAACAAACAGCAGTAGTTTTCGACAAATGCTTAGCATTAAAGCTGATTGAGATGCAGCCGATTAAGCTGTCAAATGGCATCAACACATTTTCCGCCTCTTCATTTTTCGATCAGATCAGGAATAATAAAATAAAGACTGCACCATGCAATTTTGTGCTGTGCTGCACCGTGACAATGCCTGGCTGCACCATTCAACAAAAACTTGGGATCCTGCCAAGCAGTCTTGGTGAAAAATAAAACATAGTTTTAAGCGACCACGACTTGACCCCAAGCAGCTAATTCATTCTGGAGTGTGAAGAATTGCCTTGGCAATCAGCATTTCCCCGGGGAAGAGGGTTCACCGTACAGTTCTGTCTTCCAGAATGCAGGGCAGCAAAAATTCGTGCCTTTCTCTAACAAGTACGCTAAGTATGATGAGAAACCAAATGAAAAGGTAAGTGGTGCCTCGTGGAGAAAAGGATGTACCATACATGAAAAAGAACCCGGTTATATTTCAATAAATCTTATTACTATGAACTACATTAACAATCCTTTTAAATTAATAAACATTTTAAAAAATTGCATCAGATTTCCAAAACAGTAAAACCTCTTTCTGGTAAAGTCACTGGTCGCTACCCATTCTTCCCATGCCGATCAAGTGGAATAAACTTTTGTCTAGTGAAAGCATCTGCCTCCTGCTCATCCACAACTTTACACCATTTTATCTTGCACAGTATGAACCAGTTTGAATTATTCATTGAATAACGTTGGAGAGCGCAGCTTGCTCAGCACACAAATCACTGAAATAAGGATGTGCTATCAACAACAACAACAACGGGGAGTGAGCTTTTCAGCGCGCACACAGCTCCTCAGAAACCTCTTCACTGGTAACCACACACACACAGAGAGAGAGAGAGAGAAAAAAGAGAAGAAATGCATTTAAGCAATGAGTGCGCAGCCATCACGTACGCTTCCTCCTGTATGCCAGGTGCCCACTCCCCTTTCACGCCATCCGGTTGTCAGAAAGACAGGGGGAAAATGTTTATAAAGAAAAAAAAAAGAGCCTGCCGAGGGGGCAACACACAGCTGTGACACAGGTTCTACGTCACACAAGTCGTGTGATCCTCCTTGTCCGTATGCAAAAATTGAGTTCCTCGTTCACCAGTTGGTCGTTCATTTGCGCGTGCTGGCAGGTATTTTTTGTTGTGGATGATCTTACTGCCAAGTCAATGCAAGATCCGACGATGAATGCAGTAATCAGTGGCACTAAGAAGAAGCGAAAGCAGTTTTCGCAGCAGGAATAAGTGGCCACAGTGCAAGAAATCAATGCAGGAAAAAAGCAAATCGACTTCTGCCGACATCTTAACATTGTTTTATTTACCATTGTGATCGTTTGAAAGATCGAGACAAGATTGTCAAACTTCACTGAATATGAGGTGTTTTATTGCGCATGAACAAATTCAGCACTTTCATTGCTCGGTGCAATGATGTGCCCGATCAGGCGTTGCGCAAAGTGCAAGGTGCAGAGCTTTTAACAGGTCGTGTGTGTTGCATACAGCAGAAAAAAAAAAGTTTTTTTCTTCAAATAAAGCAGCTTTCAAGTTAGGCATTTTCATTTGAGACATTGCTTGTCTGACATGCGCCAACTGCCAAGCTACGCCATTTTCGTATGTAGGTTTTATCACTGGCTCATGAGTTTTTCATTACAACGACATTTCAAAATAATGAATTTTGGCAGTTCTGCATGATTAGATATATCGAAATCTGACTGTGCAACTGCATCACCTCCCTTTGGGATATGAGGAGGATTTGTCCACAATGAGAGGTAACCAAAATAAATGGAACGAAAATACTAGTTGGAATACTGTTAATATAAATAATCCGCTTGTACTGCAAATTTGCTAGCAGCATAATGCCTCATTTCAACGAATCACAAGTTGCCAAACAAGCTATACACACCATGCCAAAGCTTACGTGGCCTGTCATACCCTGGCATTTATGAACTCACCTTGAGAGATACTTCCTTGACAAGGTTCAGCTTATTCGGGTTTTCAAATTTCAAAGAAGAAGGATCTGTGTCCCCTATTATGACCTGGAAACGAAAAAGAACAATCATATGAGGCAAAGAGGAAACTACTTCTTTCTACCCAGAGGTTTCACAGAAGCCTAGAGTCAATGAAATTAAATCGCTGCTGCGGGCCGGCCCCCCCAAAAAAATAATACAGCCGATCTGCATAGTTAATCAAATGTAGAGTAGGTGCGCAGCACTGCTTACACCGATGTACCAGTCGGCCAGGCTTCATCCATAACGGTGCCAATCGAAGTGGAGCACAGCTACGTCCTGAACTCGATTCACACCATCTGCAGTGGTTTTTATCACTGGGCGGCCCATGAGCACTCAGAGTCGAGGTCGAGGGAGCATTGCGCATACACGTCTGCTGTCTGTGAAAGCCGAGTAACGACTAATGCTCGAGGAGAAAGAATTTGAGTGTGTGTGAGTGACATGCGGTACTCAGTAAGGAGCAACACGCGATTGTAAAGCATTGCCCGGTGACGACCGGGACTGTGATACACACCACTCTTTCATTGGCAGCAGCTGTGAGGTCTCTCCGCCTTCTCCATGGCTAAGACACGGCGCAACACAACCTAGGCTTACGGTGTCGCTACAGTCTCCTTCATGCCTGAAGCTTACGGAGAGGGAGACAGACAGAGCAGGCGTCGGACCACCACCAGGGAAATCCGCGATTGCGGGAAGAAGTGCTACGCGCTAAAAACAGGAATTGACTAACATAACCAATGAAGGTACACAACAGGCAGCTAAATAATCGTACCAACGATGTTGGAGTGGCTAGCTTAGGCCAAAAAAATTGCACACACGAATATGAGCAGCAAGTTAAGAATGCAGTGGTTAGAGAAGGTTTAACACTGTAGCTTGCTTTCATTTATAATGTCAAATCAGCATGTAATTACTTAGCCTCTTAATAATCACCTATGAAATGCTTGCATTTGAAATATCCCGCTATAAAATGATTTTCCCAAATAGATCATGCTCTAAGGTGGAAGCACCGGGGAACAGGGCTCTTGGAACGTTCATTTTTCAACCAGAGTGAAAATGCACAACATTATTTAGTTTATTATGCAGATTTCAAACATGTAATTACCTTTTTGATATATGAATCATTTTTCAAGATCAGACATTTTCACTCCACTGTTTCCCATAATATTAAAGAGAAACATTGGTAAAAAAAACTATTATTCAACATGTGCAGTATATGGAATACAATGTAGGAAGTACTCTTATCAAGCCAATATTACTTATTCAAGAACATATTGAAGTTCAATGTAGGGGAGACTAGTTCATGAGGTTTATTAAATCAGAGTGCACAAAATATTAGCAAGCATAAAATGAGAAGTTTGTTCTAAACATTGTATACTTTATTCACATAGTAGCACGTGTAGTAAAAATTACTGCTTCATCTTCTCTAGGTGCAAATATACATTCCTTGTAAACTACCAAAGTAAAAAAATCTGTTCTGAAAAAAAGAAAAAAAACCAAAGGGAGACTTACGAAACTGATTTATTCACCTTGTTTTTGTATCTTATGAAACGGAATCAATAATCCAGAGACTAAATAAATTCGCTGATATGTAGATGGGCAGCAGACTTAAAAAAATGTCATTTTCAAGAATTTTCTTTTTTTGTGTGTGTGATTTTTGGGCCCTCAATAGCCCTCTCCCCTTTTAAAATGGCCTAGTCTGGAGAAACTCCTCGCACTCTAGTACAAAACCTTTTTCAAGGATGAACACAGCGACAGAATTTGCCTGAATAATGCAACAATGAACACCAGCTATTCACAGCAAAGTTCTTGTGCAAGCTAAAAATTTCATTAAATTTTTTTGTCAAGACTAAGCAAGCAAGGCTCTGAAGAATTTAATGAGCAGCTCAATTTGTACAGCAGCTAAGGCCATTGAAAGAAAACCTGCCTCACCTTTCCAAGCATGGTGCCCTTCTCACGAATCTTCTTGGTCAGTTCCCGGGTGTCAATACCTGTGAAGCAATGATGTGCGCTTGAGAGAGCTCGCTAGCACAAGTACAATAACATTTGTTTTAAAAAAGTCAATGTACCGTATATATCTGGGTAACAAAACCCCATTTTCCAAGAAAAATCGACACCAGCTTGGGGTGAGAGTTCATTGCACGAAGAAAAAGAGAACCACCGTGTAGCTGTTCATCAAATAAAGTTATTGTGATGCAAATGGTTTTTGGCAGTTTTTTTAATCCCATTCAATAATACGAACTTTCAATTAACTCTACCATTTTTTCTGGTCCTTTGAAGGCTGATTTAATGAGTTTACTATATTCAGCAACAATACGACAGCTCCACTCAGTTTCATGCAGGTCCATCTTGTATAATACAGAAGTACAGTGTAGATTGCTTATAGTCACTGGCAGGCGCGAAAATATGCATTATAACCCCTACCGCACTGTAACAAAAGGTTTACTTTTATTTTTTCATGTCAAAATACATGCCAGATGGGTAACTTCCCTTTCAAAAATGCCTTATTAATCAAAACAAAAAGCAACCCACTAGGTCAGCTGCCCGCTTAGATAAGCTTTAGCATATCACGTGTGATATGATTATGAAAACAGCTGCAACCAGCGCGCAGAACTGCTATGCGCTTATCAGCCTATGCTCACTCCTGTGCAGAGCACTAACACGGCCGCTCGATGGAAGCGCACTAGGTGCGGCCTGCTACATCGCCTGAAACCGGCGGGAGGCGCCTACTTCCAGTCGCCACCGCCGCGGCGCCACCGTTCGGGGACAGCCGCAAGCGGAGAGCTGCGCCTGGCTGCGCTTTGAGGGAGGCGTAGGTGTGGTAGAAGCGCTTTATTTCAAGGATATAAGAGCTCCGCTTCACACAATTTGGCAACAAGAATTAGTATATACTGTCATGTCTAGTGTGACCATGTCAGCACTTAGCGCTTGCTCGGCAAGGATGCACACTCGAGTGTACCCCGAAAAACTTAGTCACGGTGGTTGAAGACCACTCACATGGAGAGCTCGCATTACCGTGATGTTGCATCGGATCCAGTTCTTCGTCACATTAAAATGTGACCCGGCTGTGAACAATTCGAAGCTGTTCAGCTGCCATGGTAGCCTAATGCATAACCACTTAACTGTGTCGCGAATTCTGTGTGTCATTTTCATACCATTTACTCATTCCTGCATACAGCTTTTATACACAAATTGATGTCAACCTGTTCTAAGCTGCCAGCGCTATCCAATAAAAAAAAATGTCATACTATGAGCAACCTCTGTGAAAATGCAACATGTAACCAACCTTTCTATCTCATTATGACAAATTTTACGGTGCAAATATGAAGATATTTATTAGGTTAAATCTAGATGATAACCTGGGATCTTCGACTCAGTTGGAGACCTTAAACTTTGTACGCCAGAACGCTATCCGCCATGGCTTCCCGCATTTTGCATGACCGGACAAAGTAAGCGCGCTTGATAGAGCCGGTCTGCCTCATGGTGCTACATATATGCGCCAAAAGATTTTAATAATTTTTTTATTGGCTGCTCGCAAACCCATACAATTTTGCTGGTTCGTCATTTTCAATGGAAGAACGTGCATCGAGTGTTGCTGTTGTGAAACTATTAGCTGTGATCACAAGAATGTTCACGCGTCAGAGCACAACTGCAGCCGAGATTCAGCAAGCAGCCAAGTACGCTTATTGGCCACGCAAAAAAAGGAAGAAAATTACCAATCCCAGACGGAAAACCTTTCTAGAGAGAGGTTTATGCCATAGCCATACACATCGCTCCACTGTTGAGTTGACATTTCCAGCCCAGCTCGCTGTGAGGGCAGCAACTTAAAGATATCTTGCATAGCGCCTTAGCATGAGCACGATCATTGTTTTTATAGATTAGCTGCAGGTACTGTGTACAGTGAGAAAACAATGATGAAACCAAAAGTTTACACAGCTTGCTACTTCACCGGACCTCTTCAGACTTCATCATCCTGTTAATGAAGGGGCGCGTAAGCTGACAAAGCTTGATTACTTCCTTTGCGGGGTACATCAAGCCTCCATTGTCCTTGGTTTTCATTAACCTGTAACTAGTCCAGTTGACTATATTTCCTGCAACAGGCTCTTGCTCGACTGACATGTCGCCTCAAAATCATTACCAAATATCGCATAAATTAAGCAACAACCTGGTAGTGATAAACAAATCTTGGGGTTCTTAAGTCTCCTTGAGGAGCCTCGTTAGAGTGCCCGCACTTTGCTACCTGCTTATTCACCGTATCCCATAATTGCTGCCTCTGTCTCATATCATTAGAATGCAGCCTTAAGCCACCGCATTATGTGAAATAGCACCCTACACATAGCTATATAAAGCCCCTCTTTACCGCAGCCGTACGAACGTGCCCTATAGGAGTATAGTGCGTCTGACTTGGGATCTAAGGGTCCTCCCGCTTTCAATAATTCCCATTTCACCCTTACATCTTATTGACTCTCTCTGGTTTGGCAGCTCCTGCCACATTGAACATGTCATGTGTTCTCATTGCGCCAAAGGTGTCTGGCCATACCACCAACTAAAGTGCATCTTACCACAGAGGTTTTTTTCCGACTGTCCGCCGACAGAGCGGGCGCCGGATTTTCTGTGGAACGTGGCTTTTCGTTTTATCTTATCGGCTCAAACAGTCTCAACAGTATAAACAAATGTATGCACAGGCTCCTTTACTTGCAAGGCCACTCAGACTAGCGTGGCAAAATTTAGAACAAATTGCATGCTTATATATAAAAAAAGCCTTCGTAGCTTTTTCTGATATGTCCCCGCAACATAACCTGCGAGAAAAGCTTCTGCTACCTCATCGTGTTCATCTGCTTCACCAACACATAGTTGAAAATCCTAGTTCACTGGCCAGCTCCCTGGTAACTAAATAGGTTAAACAACGTGACGGGAACACAGGAAAAGAGGACAACACAACTAGCGTGGTTGGGCCGTCTTCTTCTCCTGTGTTCCCGTCACGTTGTTTGCACGGTTAACCTATAATTAATCAAGTCCAATCTGCTGTCCCTTGTAGCAAATTCAATGGCAGCTGATAGGGCATTATGCTTCAGCATCTGGACCTTTTAACCGCAGCGCCGCTTTCATTTCAGAGGAAGCGATGTGCATTTCCACTCCTCGCTGCTGTCTGCCTAAAGCGAGCTCAGCAGATAAAATTAGAGGGTCTCTTAGATGTCTCTTAAGCGCAGGACGGCGAAAGCCTACCCTTCTCCTATCATTTGCCTCTCATCGTTTGCCATAGTTCGTCATTTCAAGTCGTCGTTTGATATATTGCTCGTTTCTCAGTCATGATGAGTCCGCCTGCGTAGTCATTGTAGCCCTTATCACTCATAACTAAGCAGGTTACTCATTTAGAATCAGCAGTGGTCATTACATGTCGTTTCACATATTGATCATTTCGTTGTCATTAACCGTAATGATGAGTCATGCCTAGCTATTACAGTCATTAACCACACATTGCTAAGCACTTTTACTCATTTCTAATCAATTACGGTCATTACATGTCGTAGTTTGATCATTAGTCATTATCTCTATCAATGTCTATAACTTTTATTGATTACCTATCACCATCAATCATTTTCATTCTTAATCTCCCTCCTTGCACGTCCGCTTTTGCGACTGGCACACAAGTGCACAGATGCGACGCACAGATAACAGGCACAGCTTCTGCGCATAGATTTTCGTTCCATGGGCATAGAACGGCTTTCGCCTTAAAAACAAACGCATCCAGTCTCAACGTAAACGTGCTTGCACACGCGCCCACAAAAAAGTTTGCGTTTACCACGCAGACGCGAGGCGAACGCGCTCAGAAAGGAAGCAAACCGCGCGCTCAGAGCCAGGGACCCCGGCGGCGACGTGTCCCCGAACAGTGGCGCCCTCAGCAGAAATAGCGGGCGCAACTGTAAACTCCCCAAGGACGCGCTTGCCCATTGACGGCGGCGCGACGCAGCAGGCCGCCCCCAGTGCGCTTCCATCGAGCGGCCGTGGCATTAACATCCACAGTCGTGCTGCACACGTCGTACTAAAGCACCACTTGGCTTTCTTCATTTTCACAAAGGATACGAGGCATTTCGAAAAGAAACCATTTGATTGGAAAACAAGCCTTGCAGGGAGGCTGACAAAGAAATCCTATTTAGAGTTTTGGGTACTGTTGAGGCAGTCCATGACACGGTATCTCCGTTTTGCTTCTATCATCACAAAAATACCACCTTGTGCAAACTGTCCGGTGTACATGCACAGGAATATAGCTCAGTGTCTGCTCTGGCAGCGCGCCGGCATTTAACGGTTTGTCACCAAGAGAGAAATGCGGCACACGAGCAAACTTGAACGAAGACACAATCACAACCAGTATTTCCCCTTAATCTTAAGAAAAGAGCGACGTAAGAGTGAACAAGCATTACAGAGAGCCATGTGAGAAAATGTGGTGCGATCCAGATGCATAAAAACGGTATTGTGTATTCCTGTGCAAGGCAGGAGCAACATGTAGAGTCTGAGGGAGGAAACATGTGGTGAACGCATGCAGTTGTGTTGTGCCCTAAACATGTGTTGCAATGTGCTCTGCCATGCAGGAAACCCAGTCCCGCACGGGGAAGGGTACTTGCTGTTCCACGGTCACCGAGTGAATTTCAAAGCCACACTATAGCTGGCACATCACTTCATGCGACCTCATCATAAGTGCTATGACTTCACATCGAGTCCTATGGGAGGTAAACTGGTGGCTGGCAAAAGCAGTGTTATATCCAGTCCCGCACTATAAATTGTTACAATGCAAGTAGCGGTGTGCGAATATTGGAAATTTCGAATATGTATATGGGAAAAAAAAATGCTCACGAATATCGAATTGAATATCTGATCAGTGAAAAAAAAAAAAAAAAAGAGCATTAAATAAAAAAAATAGCAAACACTGTTCACCTTATTTGTTTCAGAATTCACATGACATTTGTACACAAAGTTAAACAAGAACTGCACAGATGTGTACACTGTACTGAAAAATCCAATACACGTTTTATACAGGATTCCGTACACCGTTTTGTTTTGTACGGGAATGATGAAACCAGGTGGAGCTGTCATATTGCTGCTGAATACAGGAAACTCATTAATTTGGCCTTCAGAAAACTAGAAGAAAAATGTCCTGAGTTAACTGAAAACAAGTAGGCCTGAAACAACTGCCAAAGACGTGTGCGTCACAGTAATTCTATCTGATGAACACCTGCACAATGGATGTCTGCATTTCAGATGAAACCAAATTGAGAACGACACTTTTTTTTTTTCTGGTTTCATCAAGTGCCTGGCTTTGTGCACACTGTCGGGAAAGCCCCCTTCAGAAAAGGGAAGGTCCCTGTTCACAAAATGACCCCGCTGCCCTTTGAAGATGCTTCACTGCACAGCTCACATGGTCAAGCACCGCGGTGAAGCGCGCAGTGCAGGGAAACTGCCGTGTAGTGTTCGGTAAATTTAGAATATTAGTTTTTTTGAATATTCACACACAACTTTACATGAAATCCTTTATAATATTCATACCGCAATTCTAAATGAATTTTCTTTGCAAACACCACATGCATTATGAAGTAAACAAAATTAACAATGTTTGCTACTTTTTACTTTCCTTTTTTTTACTAGGATATTCGATATTAAAAGGCTTTTTTTTTTCCTTATTCATACTTTAGTTGTACTAAATAATTTTAATATTTGGTCATCCCTAGTGAAAAACATTTGCAACGTGTTTATTTCTTTAGCTGTTGTGGAAAGAGAGAAACTCAGTATTATACTAAAATGCCTTATTTAATTTGTGAAAAACTTATTAATCCCATTTGCCTCACGGCCGAAAATTCAAGAGCCCCGCCGTTGTAGCACAGTGGTTATGGTACTCAACTGCTGTACCAAAGGATGAAATGTCGGCTGCAGCGGCCGCTTTTCGAACAAAGCGAAAAGCAAGGCGCCCTCATGCTGTGCTACGTCAGTGCATGCTGAACAAGGCCAGATGGTCGAAATTCCCGAAGCCCTCCATACAGCATCTCACATAGCTTGAGTCGCTTTGGGGCATCAAACCACTTTAATCAAACTGAAAAATTTAATATTTGCACAAATCTCCTAAACGCAATTCATTTCGTGTCCACTGCTAAAAGCTTGTGGCCCAACAATATATTACAAGGTGAAATGAACTGAAACAACAACCTAGGATTTAACTAAATTTAGTGCATATTCAGTCGTAAATTTAGCTCAGCCCATGGAGGGAACGAGTTGCTGAACCTAACCTTTGCCACTGCAATACTCTTTCTCCAACCCAGCTCCTCTGTACAACTCTGTCTTGAACAACGCTCAAGGAGTCGCCGAAACCCTCACGACTAAGGAGGAATGACTTAGTATTTCTTGCAAAGCATGCAAAATTCTACAGAAATTGCAAAGCCCAGAAACAAAAAAAAAGTAAGCAAAGCATTCAACACGACAACTCTAAGACCCTACGAGAAGTGCCCCGGACACTCCCCAACCTATTTGAGCATAACAAGCTGCCACACACAGCAGATGGCCGGATCAAAAGGCCTCATGCGAAGTGCAGGACTCAGAAATGGGCCTCAGAACTACAGCCTTTGTTTTCTCCATCGCATCATCGAAATGAGGCTTCTGTTGCAGAGGTGTGTTACAGCTGCGGGAGTCAGGATGCTAATAACAATGACATGAGTAGGGTGGTACTCCCAGAGGCACAAGTTTAAAGAGAAAATTCTAGACAATTGATATGGCAAAATTTATCTATTGTATATTTCATACCTGGGTACCTGCTGTACGCCCAGGAAAAAGTTTCCAAGAAGACAGCGCTTTTGAGGAACTGATACTTTTAGCTCAAAATATGTGAAAACCCTCCAGAGCTACTCTTTAATCCTTTGAGGGTTTTTGCCGTACATGTGCAGCAGCGGTTTTCTTCCCACAATGTTTTTGCCATACGGGTATGGTTTCCACCTTCTGTATGAAATTTCGCGCCTTAATGACGATGCATGCTCACTGGGGGGTGCTGCCACCTCCTAGGACTTACAAGAAGCGTTCGAAATTTATTGTGCTGCCTTCTTCTGAAGATAATCAGAACTCGTTCCTAGCTGCAGCGTGTGGCCCGGTCTGCAGAGGTATGCCAAACCGATTTTTGTCCTTATGGCCACTCCCATAGAACCTGATTTCCATCTTTATTGCGGCTGCTGTAAGCTTGTTTATCATCGATGCTCACGAGGTATTTCTGTTCTCTTTGTTTACTGAGGTTCCCGAGTTTACAGTGTTGAGCAATGTTGACTCCAAAATACGGTTCCTAATATTTTTTTAGAGCTTTTCTCCGACTTTACTCATTTTGTTCTTTCAAAATCCGCAATAGTAATTTGACCATTGGGAAAGTTTTGTTTTATTAAATTCGACCCTCAAAGGGTTAAGAAGCAGTACTGATTAGTCTCAAAGATGCTGCCATATTTTCGCAATTCTAAGCACAACCCCCTAGCTTCGCAAAAACTTTTTGAAAAAAAATAAAAATATATAAAAGCGCGGAAATGTAAGCACTCTCTTTTCTGCGAGGAAAAAGGCGTAGACAAGACTTCCAGCCTGCTTGCTCACTAAGTCAACCCAGAGCTGTTGGAGACTCAAGGTGTGGCACTGTCTGTAGCTTCTCGTGTTGCTGCGTTCCAACACTCTACAACAGCTGGCGGCGCCGGATGGCAAAACCTGGCTGAAAGCTACCTCGACTACTCTATGAGCATGTTTCTATGTGGACATGGAATCGGCAGCAATTTGGCAGTTCTCGACAGGTTTCGCAGGCATCGTAAACCCACATCAGTTTGTTCGTTATCGGCTGTTTGGCAACCATAACGGTAGCTAAAACTGTGAAGAGGGCTGTCACAGCTTGAAACTTCAAGTGCGCCATTTCAGTCGTGTTTGCAGAATAAGTTTCCCGTCTTGTCAAGATATAGACATAAAATGAAATGAGTGGGGAATTTTAGATTTTTCAAATGGCATTGTGACTGAGAAAAGGGCTTAGAATCAAGTAAATATGGTATTTATGTAAATGCCTGGGCCAAAGTATGGTGCACTTCTCTTACCAGAGATGCCCGGTACGGCACCGGCACAAAGCCAATCCGAGAGCGATTGGCGAGCACTCCAGTGGCTGTATTTGTTGACACACTCGCCAACAATCAAGCCAGCTGCCCAGATCCTGTGAGATTCAAAGTTGACAGGAATGCCATGTGCGTCCTTTTCGGCAGCATCGGGGACCCCATAGTTTCCAATTAGAGGATAGGTTAGCACAAGGATCTGGCGACAGTACGATGGATCTGTCAGCGACTCGACGTAGCCCACCATGCCCGTCTGGAACACTGCATGAAAGATATGAGCAAAAGAGTAAGCTCCAGTGAAAAGATTCTGATTTTGTTTTTATATCACCTTGTAACCATTGGCTAGCACAACCCTGCAACTTGAGAATAGCTCGCTAAGCATGAAGAAGTGTTTTACAGGCAAGGAAGGAAATGCCAACTGAACTGCATCAACTCATATGTAACAAAGCTAGCCGAGAAGCAAGTAACCGAAATATTAAAACTGTACCACTACCAGCATTTCCTTTCGTTACACTTTAGAGAACTGCATAGGATCACTGAGAGAACTGATTCCAAAAAAACTTCTAAATGTGTTAGTTGGAGCTTGTCTAAGCTCAGCAATGTGTGCAGTGTGTATTCCTTAGAGACAAAAGGAATGCAAGTTATTCAACGTGTTGTCATCATTATGACGCTTCCAACATACTTTCCTCACTTTTTGTCAGGAAACATGGCAACCTAAAAGACAGTAGTACCATCAGCACGGGAACATAAACTGCATTACCTAAGAGTGTGCATGACCGCTTTGGGATTTCTTCAAATTAAGTAGAAAATGAACATAAATTACAAAAAAAGAACATAGCTAAACTCACCAACTTCCCCTGAAATGCATGTCTGGCTTCCAAATGCCACACCAGTGTATGTAGTCCCGTCCTCTAGGATTAAGTGGGCGGACTTTCTCTCAGTGACAGCCTCCTCCATGGCAGTCCGAAATGTGACACAGCCACAACAGAGAAACCAGCACTATCTGAAAGTGAAAATTTGTACGCAAGGTTATCAACTGCAGTTCCAGGCCGGGTTATGCACAATTTGCGAGTCATGGTGAATGTAGAGGCTACAGAAAGGAGTAGAACATCAAAACCTGCGCTACAAGCATCCGCTACTGTAGCACTTCACCTCCAGCGCTTGCGTACCGTTAGTTGTGAGGTTCGGAGTTTTAAGGTGTGTGCACAGACTACACCGGGAAGAGATATTGTTGCCATAAACTGCTAACCATACGCAGACCGGTTAACGCGCTTGAAAAAAATCAAAAATTAACAAGCACATGCCTGGTTATTTGGCTTTACTGCTGTAGAGTCCCTGAGCGTGCCACGAGGAGCGTGAGGGAACCTAAGCAGAGCGCATCCCAGGCTGATGAGGGAGGAAATTTCACTGGCGCGGTGAACGTCCTGTCGTGTAAAGGCGGTAAATTCGAAGATATATCAGTTTCACAGGCCAAAGCAGCCTCAGCGAAAAAACGTGTCGCAGACTACTGAAACGAAGGGGATGTGGCCGTGCATAAAATAAAGCTATTGTAATATTACACTGAAGCACGCCGGCGAGCAGATGAGGTCCAGAAAAAGCAGTTGCGATAGTATCTCAGTCGTGAAACTGGATAGGGAATGATAAATTCCGGCAAATTAGCAACGCAAAAAGTAAAGCGCTGCCTGGTGAAGTATATGCACGAGGACGACCACGAGAAAGACACGAGTGCGCGCTATGACAGTGCCGCGAAAAAAGAAAAGGGAAACAACGCCAAGCACTCTTACGTCGTCTTCAAATGTCGTACTTAGAGCCGCGCGGAAAGCCACGCAGGCTACAACAGCCCACGGTGACTGTCTACCACGAAAGACAGGTTACCGAAGATGCGAAGACGACAGGAGCTCAGCGGCACATTGTTTACCGCGCAACACGTGTAGCGCGTATCGTCAAGTCGAACAGCCGGCTGACATGCTTTACGAAGTGCTGTTTGATGTGATCTGCCACTACGTGTCGCTACGTTACAACTACAACCTACAACACTACAACGACTAGCATTTTATTTTATTTATTTTCTTTTGCCAAACTTTAGTAGGCACCGTGCACCGTGGTAGGCACAGATGATTTTAGATGTAGCTGCTCCGCTGCTTCCGGCATTTAACATATAAATATTGTACGTCGACAATTTTGGATGCATATCTGCAGTAAATAATGAGCTAAACCGAAAGTCAGGCTGGCGGTGGCGTGACTTTACACATTTTTCAAGTGTCTCATTGCTAAAATAAAAAAAAAACTGTTCAATAATATTAACCACAGATCAATGCCCAGTCGCTTTGTTATGTTACGCTCATGTATAGCTCATGTTATGCTCCTTTACGGCCATAGAGGTTTTGCGGTTTTTACGGCGTTTTGATGAAACCAAAACCACATCAACGTACTTTCGACCTTTCGATTTTAACCATATTTTCACAAAGTTATCATTTAATCGATTTAGTAGCAAGAACTCTTACGAAAACACTGCTTTCAACCACCTCAGCCATTAGAAATTGACTTTCAATAACTGCTGCACTGTCACGCAAATAGTTCAAAAACTTTTGGTTTTAAATCGTCATACCGACACTCAATATAGTCAGCAGCGCCAAATTTTCTTTCTTTTAAAAAACTTATAATACAAAGAATACTTGATCACATGGAGAAAGGAATACTTGATCACATTGATCATAAAGCAGAGTTACAAAACTAAACAATAACAACGGCAGCAAACAACATGGCTGCGTACACGCTGGATAGAATTCGTCAGCTCTTGCAGCGAGTTATAAGCAGTGGAACCTTCACCAAACACTTCGACGCAGTGAGTATTAGACGTTTGCGTAAATATAGAATTGATTTCCTTGTTGCTGGTATGTAACTTCAAATTACTTATTTAGCCCCCCGTTACTCTGCGGTAGGCAATTTCTGGGGAAACTGTTGTTGTCAGTCGTGAAACGAAAGTGCTTCGGCGGAGGCGTCTGCTCAGCCTGCATAACATTCAGTTGCCGCTCTTTCTGGCATTCAGGTGCGTATCGTCTCGGCCGGAGATGGCAAATGCACGGCCGAGCTCACGGTCAACGAGAACGTCCTCAACCACCTCGGAACCATGCAGGGGAGCTTTTCGGCGAGCCTCGTCGATGTCATTAGCACGTACGCGCTCCTGACGCTCCGCGATGTGCGCAACGTCAGCGTGGACATGAGCATGAGGTAAAAGTGGAACCTGCTCTCGCGGTCGCCCCGACCGGGACTCGATCCCGCGTCTTGAGGCTGAGCAGATCAGTCACCGCGCTCCAGGAAAATCTGGAACAACAATAATCGGGAACCTATTTTATCTTATTAATGAAAAAAGTTTGTGGTTTGTATATATATATATATATATATATATATATATATATATATATATATATATATATATATATATATATATATATATATATATATATATATATATATATATATATATATATATATATACACACAGAAACGCCCTTTCGGAGAGTTGCAATGGCCGCAACTCAGCCCCAGAAAGCGGCACTGCTTTCTCAGATATGTGACAATGAATATGTTCTGGAACTTTTATTGTAGCAGTTTTGGAAAATTCTCTCGCCTCAACCGGAGGCTTGTTTGCGGCAAAACCACGCGTCTCAAAGTTATGGCCCCATACCAAATTTGACAACGATTCTTACGTGGTTCGGCCGCGCACGTGGCGAAATCCGAATAGTCTGCGACGAATTGGAGGAGGCCGTGCGGGGGTCTCGAAACCTGAGGGTCCCAAACTGCACTGTTTTAATCATAGAGTTTCTTACTCCTAGAGGGAAAGCTGTGCTGCCGTCTATGGGAGTTTACATGGAGTTTTCAGACGGCCAGTTCAGCCACCATGGGCGCTCAAACCATCATGGGCCGGAGAGCTGCCGAGTGCAGAACTGCAACTTTTGTCCAAAACTAATGCAAAGATAAACGTTGTTCTACCGTAAATAATGTCCTAAGATTGAATATTGTGACTGTAAATTACAAAAAGAGAGAGAAACAGCATGTCAGTGCGAGATTTATGCAATATAAGCGATGGCTCTTTCTCCTGTTGGCTTAGTTTTGAGCAGCACAAATACCAATATTTCGTACTTAATAGGCAAACTTTGAAATAGAAAAATGTTATAAAAATATTTATCGTTGTGCAATCACTTAATGAAGTTTTTAGTCGCATTTCGGGAAACAGAAACCATTTATTGGCGACATCTGCTTTTGCGCCTTCGCTATTATGGTTTTCGCGGTCTATGTACGCACCTTCAGATGATGATGATGACGAAAAAGAAACATCGCAGTAATGCCACTCCACGTACCCGAGAAAAACCGACTGTCCCAACAAGTAGCACACCGGCCCAAGATTCTTAGCGCGCCCATGGTGGCTAAAGCCCCTCATTAGTTTATTGAGGGGCTTTAATGGTGGGTGAAGTGCAGCGCCCTCAGCTTTCCCTCTAGGTAGTGTAAGGAACTCTATGGTTTTAATAAAGGATTTTACTACTACTTAATAATAATTGTCTGACAGGAAAGTAAATGCGCAGATCGTCACAGTTTTTATTTTGTGGACATCTAAACCGCGCAGTAGGGAGGCGGGAGTGAACGCGGAAAGAGAAAGAGGTGCCGTAGTGGAGGGCTACAAGTAATTTCGACCATCTTTTTATTCTAGTAATGAGCGCTGACAACGCACAGCGCACGGAGGCCTCTCCTTTGCGCCACCATCGAAACGCACCCGCCGGCGGTCGGGTTCAAACCCTGGTACTCTGACACTGCAATCGGGCATCTTAACCACTGCGCCACCGCAGTGAGGCAGGGGTTGAAAGAAGAGTAAGCTGTGTCATAGTGGAGGGTTCCGGAATAATTTCGACCACCTTGGGATCTTTATCGTGCTGGGCGATGACACATTAGTCGGGCATCTTAATAACTGCGCCACCGTGACGGGGCGCATACAAGTTTGGAAAAAAAAAGACGGGCAAAATGAAGCACACAAGCATGTGGATACCGGCACACGAGCGAATCGACGGCAACGAGGCTGCCGACAGGATAGCCCGAGGGCATACTTTGCGGGCACCTGCGCCAGCTGCCCCACCCCTCTCACATACGAGGAACTAATACAATACTTCAAATTAGAAAGAAAACGATACGCAGAACCGCACAAAGACCTCAGCAGACAGGAGGCAGTAACCTGGAGGAACCTACAGGCTAGGACATTCCCAAACCTACCAAAGTACCACAAAATCTGGCCCGAAAAATTCCAAAATAACACATGCACTGCATGCGGTGAAGTCTCGGACATCCTTCACATGATATGAAACTGCAAAGAGCAATTAAAGAAATATAAAGCTCGAGCGCTTAGCCAAGCGGAGTGGGAGGCAGAGCTGGCCCACACGGGTCTCTCTGAGCAGCGCAGCCTGCTCACCAGGGCCCGGGAGACAGCCCAGGCCAATGGTATCCTGGACTGAGGAAACCACCCACGCTATTCCGTTCAACAAATAAAGTTTACTCTCTCTATGGGGTTTAACGTCCCAAAGCGACTCAGGTTATAGAGACGCCGTAGTGTAGTGCTCCGAAAATTTCTGCCGCCTTGTTTTTAACGTGGACTGACATCGTACAGCACACGGGCGCCTTGCTTTTCGCCTCCATCGAAAAGGGGCCGCCACGGCTGGGATTCGATACATCCTTAGGCACAGGAGTCGAGTGTCTTAACCATTGCATTACAGCGACGAGGAATAAAAATGTAACCTGGTTTATAGGAAGGGAAATATATAGTCGTAAAGTGTAGAGCCCAGGATGTCTGCTTCCGAGTCACTTCGTGCGGCCTCCAGTGTTGCGAATCTCGATGGTAAGAACAGATGCGCGTCAAAGATCACCAGATGGTCGAAATTGCAAAGTAGGTACGGTGCCTAGATGAGCCCTTGAAGTCCCCCAGCTTTTCCCTTGGCAATAGAGGCACCCTGCAGTGACGCGTCCTTTACCCTTTTTTTATTTAACATCACTCTCATCCCTATTGCTCAGAAGCTGTCACAGATCTCAAACCGCCGCCCAAAGCACACGGGAGCCTTGCTTTTTTTAATCAGTTCACAGGAAAGGAAAGGCACAGTATCTATAGACACCTGACCGCGCCGTAAGGGAAGGGACGAAAGTGGGAGTGAAAGCAGAAAGAGAGAGAAGGGTACCATAGTGGAGGACTCCGGAGTAATTTCAACCACCTGGAGATATTTAACGTGCACTGTTATCGCACAGCACACAGTTATCGCACAGTTATCGCACCATTTTCGAGTCACGTTATCTTAGCTGGCTGATCATTTGTATCTCGTGGTCCACGCAGTTACGTGGGCAAGGCGGCATTGGGCGACTCAATCCTGGTGGAGGCTACCGCCACTAAATTAGGCAGCACCACGGCTTTTCTCACGGTCGACATCCGCAACAAGGAGACAGGCAGGCTGCTCGTCAGAGGCCTACACACCAAGCAGCTGCTCAACGGCTTGGACTACATGGGCAACAAGGTGGAAGGGACCAGGGCACCCTCGAGATGACCATGCATACTCTGTTTTCAGAAACTGATGCCACTGACCTCTGCATCGTTTTTTGGTGCGTTGTCGCTTCGTCTCGTGCGTTTGTTGAACTAAAGTTTGTGTTGAAACGCCTTTTCAAGTTGCATTTTCTGCTTGTTGCCCCTCTGGCGTCTATCTAGGCCTTTCTGCAAAGCTGCCGTAATCAACACACTGTGGTGCCTCAGCGTCTTGTGTAAAGTTAATCACTGGGTAAGAAGTGTGCAGTGAATGGAGGTGTAGATCTGAGGGCATCGCCTCCCATTGAAACGCTCTGCATGATAATCCCTCTTGATTTCATGCGGTTTTCCGATCGCTTGCGGGCAGATACTTGTTAGTCATAGCCTTAAGTTGAGACTATGCACAGGGGCACGCCTTGTGTGCAAGATCACGGCCACGTTGTGCCGCCACGGAAACCGACAGGCATTCCTTAAAATGGGCGAGTTTCATGCCACGAAATGACAGGGCTGGCTCTTTCGAATAATGCATTGATCACAGCGAGGTGTGACCTGTGACTGGATCGAACTGTGGAACAGAGCGCTGGAATATACTCTTCTTTGCACAGGTAAGTCTGGGAGGGTTCACCAAAGCGTCAAAATCGTTGCACGAAATTTAGATGAAACTATCTGGATGAATCCAGCAGACATCGCAGACGCAGGTGCGTCTGCGGACACGGAAAGCGTTCCGCAATCAGGCGAGCATGATAAACCCCTGCTGTCAGCATAGTCTACGACAGTGTCTGCCGCAGCCTGCAGGCGCTCAATTCTCGCATCGCTACCCTGATTAATCCAGAGATTGATGTCAACAGCATATATACATGCATGAATCGCCTGGTAACGTCATGACCTGTCGTGACGGTACATCGCGCGCCCCTTGTCGAACACAACCAGAATTTCATTGAACGCGTCAGTTCACGGGCGTTCTATAATTCGTTTACAGGAAAGGAAAGGCGCAGTACCTTTCACTCGCGGAATCCCGCTATCATCCCCAGGGTATCCAAGGGGAATTATCAAGAGCGTTTCACGATGCGGGGTGTGGCGCAGTTGGTAAAGCGCTGGGCTGGGTATCCAAGGTATGGATGTTCAATTCCCGGTGAAAACAAGGTTTATTCATTTATTTTTAACTCTCGCTCTCGAAAGCGTGACACCTCTGCTGACAACCATCTCTCGACAACGATGAGACATTAAAGGCTTTCGCCTTAGAAATGCTTTCGACTCGTCGGCACCGGTCTACCGGCCCTCTCCATGCTGCGCGTCGCTCATTTGTCGGGCACTTGAGGCTCTTTGCAACGTCATCCAACTAGAGCTCGGATATAACCGACGCCGTGTCACGATTCACCTCATATGCCCTCTTTCTCTCTATTTATCCCTCTCTGATGCTGCGTTGCGCGTGCCATGGTTGCCAGTAAAGCTTCAATGATGTCACGCGAATAATCTCTACATCCTTTCACGAGCACAGGATACGAACAGAATTTATCCTGTACATACGTACGTACGTACGTACGTACGTACGTACGCACGCACGCACGCACACACACACACACACACACGCACGCGCACACACACACACACACACATACATACATACATACATACACACATACATACATACATACATACATACATACATACATACATACATACATACATACATACATACATACATACATACATACATACATACAAAAACGCGCATTACTCACAGACCAATAGCACTATACAAAACACTACTTTAGGGTACTTATACAAAATAAACTCAAATACATGATTCCCCAGAGAGGGGCAACAATAGAAATGAGGAGGGGGGAGGGGAGGTCTAATAAATTACGACAGGCATCTCAAGTCTGCTCCCCAACGTTGTGCTCCCCTGTACAACATAGAAACGCGTGTGCCAGCGCCGCAGAAACCGCGCCTCGCCGTCCGTTTCTAACATGCCAGACAGATACCTTCAGATGTCGAGGCGCAGTCTCTGCAAGGCTGGGTACGAGGTGTTGGTACATTGCGCGGGCGGGAGTGCGGCGCGCCTCAGCGAGGCACCTGCGACGCCACAACACAAACAGAATCATAGTGAACACAAGATGTTCGAAATGGTTACGCCAGCGCCTGACGGCGGGGTTCATACGAATGTTAAACATCCTATACGCAAGCCGACACATTGTTCTCGCAACTAAACACCCGAAAAAAAGCATGCGAGAGGCTCTCGGGAGCCCCGCAGTTGGCACACTGGTCATTGGGTACAATACCCCATCTGGCAAGGCGCTGTCTCGTGGGGAAGACGAAAAACTCCCCTGATGGTGCTGGGACAGGTCGGCCACTGCCGCTTGCGGCGGGGGCTGGCTTGCCACCGAGTTTTTGTCTGTTGTGGGCCGTCGTTGCACCCGCCGCCGCTTGGGTGGTGGACGACGGCCGTTGTTTCGGCGCGCGTCTTTCTCTTCCCTTTCTTCTCTATTTTCTCTTCTGTCTGCACGGGGCAGCGGAGGTGGCTCAGCTACAGAGCCAGTAGCAGGCCCGTGCATTTTTTTTCCTTCTTCCTACAGCCACAACAACAACAACAACAGCGCCTAAGCCAGCCAAATCTCGTATTTCATTTGACAGCCGACAAGCTGCCCACGCTCGCCGTTTGGGGACAGCGGTCTCTCGTTGCTCATCAGCTGAAAGCCTGCAAACGGCAACTAGTTCACTGATGCGTATGGCTGGTAGGTCACCTACATTAACATCTGATAGGTCAGCATCGAGAGTCGACTTTGTCTCGGCAACCTCGCGGTAAAAAGCAGAGGTCTGTCCGCCTGTGAACCGACGTAATGTTCAGGTGTAAGCACACGACGCGCCGTGCTCGTCCAGTGCAGGATGAGCGAGCGACCAGAGTAAGATTCGTCAGTTAAAGCCTCTCCACCAGCCTTAACGCGAGTACTCGAGCCATTGTCGGGATGTACGGCAGGCCAAGGCCTCCCCTGCGCTGTCCTGCCGTCCCAAACAAAAGTCTCTATAAGGGATGCGAGTCGGTTCGCCACACGGCGCGGGATGGTCGCGATACGCGCCACATAAAGGGTAAAGCCGCTCGCTCGTGTCTTGATGACACTGACTTTAGCATCGAGCGTGAGGTTGAAACGCGCTACGTCAGAAAGGGCGTGCGTTGTTGGTGAGATAACTACATCCCAGATGCGGGAAGAGACCCCGCTTGGCTCAAACAGCACGCCAAGTACACGCACTGCATCCACAAACGGTACGGCGACGGCTAAAGGGTCCCTGAACTGACTGAAGCGTTGTGTATTACTTTTCTTCGTGTTGAGCTGCACTCTAGATACAGCTGCGTATTCTGAAAAGATGTTCAAAAAACAAAACAATGAAACTGTCATTGTCACGCACGAAGAGTGAAATGTCGTTCGTGTATGCAGATACGACTGTCTCCTGTCCTACTGATGGAAAACCTCGAATACGCCTGTCCGCGGTGAGCCTACGCAGCAGCGGGTCGAGCGAAAGTATGAAGAGTACCGGCGAGAGCGGACACCCCTGACGCACTCCCCGCGTAATCGGAGAGCTGCCGGCAATTTGGCCATTCAATACTAGTTCGCTGCTACGGTCTGTGTAAAGGCCGCGTAGAAGCTGAACGAATTCGTCAGGAAAGCCAAATGAGCGGAGCACGGCCAACAAGTAACCATGTTCAACGCAGTCGAAGGCCTTCGCCTGGTCCCAGGCAACGAAAGCTCCAGTGATCCGTTTGACACAGACGTATTCGAAGACGTCCCTCGTCAGTGTCAGCGAAGCGGACAACGATCGTCCAGGTACCGCACAGGACTGGTATGGGCTTACCAAATCCTGCAGGTAGGTTCGCATCATACGGACCAGCAATGTGGTTACGAGTTTATAGTCGGTGTTAAGGAGGGTAATCGGTCGCCACGATGAGGGACTCGACGGCGTCATGCCCTCCTTCGGTATTAGAACGATACGGCCGACACTGAACGAGGTTGGCTTGGCGCCGCTCTCGAGGAAACAATTTACGAGCCTAAGTAATTAAGGAATGAGGATGTGAAAGAAAGTGGAATAAAAAACGGCTACTATATTCGTCAGGACCGGGAGCAGTCGACTGGTTCGTGGCGCCTAAGGCAAAACGCACCTCCTCCAAAGTTGCTGGCTCCTTAAGTGCCGAACATGCGTCTTCTGGAGGTTGAGGGAGAGGCCTGCAGAAGGAGCCCACAGCTTCTTGAAAATCCTTCTCGTGGTCGAAGCCTTGCGACGAAAAAGAGGGCGGCGAAATGCTCGCTAAACAAGTTGACGTCAGCGGGTTCCTGTTAGTGCGCTGGCCAACGGCTCGAGCGTGTCCGAGGCCTGCGGCATTCTTAAGCGGCACGTTAGATGGACCCGCGGAGAGTGATGCGCGCGAAATGTCCTCGAGGATGCATAAAGATAATTTATCATACATACATACAAAAACGCACATTACTCACAAAACAAAGCACTATACAAAACACTACAGGTTGCATATGCATAATAAACTAAACATAACATGATTCCCCAGAGAGCTAGGCGTTAATCATTAGCCAGCTACTGTTACGCTATTGAACATAGATCTGACACTTTCTTCTTGCCGTATGACTGCTGCAGAAAATATGGAATGCACGCGGCTATAATAATATTAATTGGTTGACAGGAAAGGAAAGGCGCCGTATCTGTCACACTTGCTCTGTGGACAGCTGACCCGCGCCGTAAGGGAAGGAAGGATGGTGGGAGTGAAAGTGGAAAGAGAGAAGGGGAGCCGTATTGGAGGGCTGCGGAGTAATTTCGACCACCAGGGGATCTTTAACGCACTCTGACATCGCACAGCATGTCTGCGTTTCGCCTCCATCGAAACGCAGCCGGCGGCGGTCGGGATCGAACCCGAGTACTCCGGCACAGTAACAGATACAAATCCAGTGGCAGGCAGGCCCCATCCCAATTAAGCGGCGATGACCTACCAGTCCCAGCCCCGTAGGGCCAGGAGCAGCCACCCCTCTCATTCGTTTGGGGTTGGGGAATCAGCCTTCCTGCGCTTATTCGAACCGCTTAAGGCGGAATCCATCCGAGTCACTCACTTGACTGCAACGACACGTCTAGCGCAGGAGTGCCGTCGGAGCACGTACTCTCTCTGCCTGCGCCGCCACCTGTCGCCGAGGAGCGAGGAGGGTGTGCGCCTGTGCGGGAGAGGGCCACAGCTTTCGATGTAATGGACACATGGTCACCGTGAGTATGAGCGCTTAAATTTGACAATTACCTACCACGCCCCTTATGCAATACCCCGAAAGGGACCTCTAAGGTTAATAAATGAATTGAAAGGCTATCACCTTAAAATTCTAGAGTTTTAACGCCGCTACACCGAACGGCTAGCCATAGCTTTGTTGGTATAAGGCGCAAAGCTGGTTTCGATATTTATTCATTGGATTTCTTTCACGCTAAAACAATTACGAACAGAGCCTTGAGATCACTGTAGTAAACTGCCGTGGTTAATAATAAATAATAATAATTGGTTCACAGGAAGGGAAAGGCGCAGTATCTGTCACACACATTTCTGTGGACATCTGATTTCTGATTTATTTATAGGAAGGGAAAGGCGCGGTAACTGTCTCACTTGTTTTCTGTGGACACCGCAACCGCGCCGTTGGGGAAGGGAGGAAGGTGGGAGTGAAAGTGGAAAGAGAGAAAGAGGAGCCGTAGTGGAGGGCTGTGTGTGTTGCAGCTAGGGCAATCGCCACTTCTTCCGCAGCCAGTGTGTCTTGGCTGGATCGCACAGCACACGGACACAGGAAGGAGCCCTAGCGGGATGGTTGGTGGTCGCTCCTGGCCCTACGGGGCTGAGACTGGTAGGTCACTGTCGCTGGCGGTGGGGGCTAGCCTGCGACCATATTTTTAAAGCGAAAAGCTTCACTACGCTAGTCAACACGTCGCTTCGCATGAGCGGGCGTATGTCGGAGCACGAATGATGTCACACAAGGCGCAGATGGCCGCCGCCGACTCCGTCACAAGGGAAAGGCGCAGTATCTGTCACACTTGCTCTGTGGACACCTGACCCGCGCCGCAGGGGAAGTGATAAGGTGGGAGTGAAAGTCGAAAGAGAGAATGGAGAGTCGTAGTGGAGCGCTACGGAGTAATTTCGACCACCTGGGGACCTTTAACGTGTGCTGTGCGATGTCAGCGCACGTTAAAGGCCCCCGGTGGTTGAAATTACTCCGCAGCTCTCCACTACCGACTCCCTTTTCTCTTTTTCCACTTTCACTCCCAAGTATCCACAGTTTTTAGGCAAGAAAGCATAGCGCCATGTTAGCCGTAAACATGACATTGCAATAAGAGTAGACACGAAGCGTCTTTAACATGCCGCCGATACATACTACCGATACTAAGTGCTACCACGGGAGTTGGCTGAAAAGGAGTGATGAAAGGCTGAAAGCTCAACGATCGTCCGTGACACCCGAAAAACGAGAACATCTAGCTCGCTAAACGACGCAGCAAAGCCGAGTCTGAAACGCCTAAAGCACTACCGTAAGTTAAACCATAAGCACATCCATAAGTTAAACCGTAAGCATATCCATAAGTTAAACCATAATCACATCCATAAGTTAAACCGTAAGCATATATCCATAGCCTAAATCATAAAGCACAACCATAAGCTAAGCCGTAAGCATATCTATAGGCTAAATCACAAAGCATAACCATCAGTTAAACCTTAAGCATCATCCAAGCTTTTCGCTTCGAGATATCCAGGCTTAACCTTAGCTAACCCCCAGTCATTTTTTTTATCTGTTGTAGGCCGTCATTGCATCCGCTACCGTTCCGGTGGTGGACGATGGCTGTTGCGACGCGCGTCTTTCTCCACATTTTCTTTTTCTTTCTGCTCTATTTTCTCTTCTGTCCGCATGAGGCATGTTCTAGCTGGCCCTATGGGGCTGGGATTGGTAGGCCCTTCTTGCGGCGGGGGCTAGTCTGCCACCGAATTATCTGTTGTAGGCCGTCATTGCACCCGTCACCGCTTAGGTGATGGACGATGGCTGTTGCGGCGCGCGTCTTTCTCTCCCTCTTCTTTTTCTTTCTTCTCTACTTTCTGTCCGCACGAATCAGTTAAGGCAGCGGAGGTGGCTCAGCTACAGAGCCAGTAGCAGGCCCGTGTATTTTCTTTTCCTTCTTCCTTCTGTCGCAATAACAACAACACACGGACACAGCGCACTCCCTCGGTGAGTACGTATGATTGCAGCTTCTCTTGCAAAAGGTTTTTTTTTTCAGATTGATGTTTTGATTGTATCTTCCACGATTTGAGTGTACCCGTCATCGTGTTTATGTCTACGTGATTGTACCCACGTGGTCCATTGTAGTAGCTACAAAACGTGCTTCGGCTGTACTTGCAATAAAGTTGGTAGTCAGCGCCCATCCCGTCTTGTGTGTTGTCTCCTTCCTGTGTCCGGTTTCTTCGCGCTGTGTTTATTTTTTTAAAGCTATGAACCAACTAGCCCAGACCAAGATCCTAATTGGCTTATAATGAAGTCTTGTTACAGGCTGCGTTGCTTACAAGCTTCGACCGCTTCTCTTGACTGAACGGCAAGCATTGCGGCTTTGCCTGGGTCTTCCTACTTTTGTGGCAATAAATGTCTTGTACTCTGAGACTCGAGTACTTCCTTTGGATTCCCGTTTCCGGCAACTTAGGGTACAGTCCATTTTAAGATTGTATGATTCTTCTCTATCGTGTTCACAAACAATTTTCATTACTTCACTCAATTTATTTTTTCGTACTCATGGGACTTGTTATCAATGGCCGCACGTCGTATATGTACAGTCGCTTCTATCTTCGTTAAGGAAGAGCATCCTGTACTGATGAACCACATGTACCCTGCGGAACACGATATGCTCTGTCCTTTTTGCAAAAAAGAAAAGGGCACCCTGTCGCACGTTTTGGTAGAATGCACAAAACTCAAGACCCCGCCCCCCCCCTCCTCCCCTTCCCGCAAATACCCCCCATCCCCAAACCCCTGAGCGATAGGAGATCTTGTTATCCAGCCCCGCCCTATCGATTCAGCTCGCACTGACGGGCAGGGGCCAGAAGTTGCTGGGAACACATGGGTCCCGTAACTTGGGAACCACCCCGTCTGGTGCCTGCATGCACCACCGAATTATTTCGGGCCTAATAAATGTTGATTCTTATTCCTCCAGTAGATGTGTGCTTTCCTCACAAGCCAGTTCTCGTCTTTCTCAGGTTAATTTGATCTATGATGATATTTATCCCAATCATGTCACTTCTTTGCCAGGGTCTACCATGGCTTCAATAACCACTTGCAAAATTTTCATCCATATGTTGTAATTGCCACTGATGCTGCCCAGCGTGAGGAAAAAGGGGGGTTGGGTTTTTTTATTCTCCCACTTGCAAAATTTTCATCCATATGTTGTAATTGCCACTGATGCTGCCCAGCGTGAGGAAAAAGGGGGGTTGGGTTTTTTTATTCTCAACTTGATTGGGCTTTTTCACTCCGCCTTCCTGATTACATCCCCGTATTTGTTGCGGGATTTCTTGCTATTATTTCAGGCACTCACAGTGTTTGTTTAAATCACTGCAACGTTATTGCAGTGACGGACGTTCTTTCAGTTTGTACTGCCTTGGCTTCTTCTACGCCATCTTCTCTGCGTCGGCAAGGTTGACGACTGGGCACGTTGGTATGGGTTCATACTTAACCAGCCAAAAGACGAGACACAGCAAAGAGGAGGACAGGACAGGCAGTTTTATGACCTCGCGCCGTCTCATATCCGTAAAATTAGACTTGTGTGGGTTCCCGGCCATTGTGGAATTTCAATGAGCGAATCCGCGGACTTTTTTGCATCAGCTTCCTTAGATGGCCTATCCTTTCATCAATTTCAACTTCTCTTTATGGGTGGCGGCGTGATTAAAACAATTTCTTCGGATCAAGTCCTCAAATTCGGCCTTTTCCAGAACTGCTGCGCAGCGTAGACAAACACGTAGAAAGAAACACAACACAGGCGCACGCTACTAACTGTAATACACACAACGAACACGAAAGAAGAGCGTGTGCAATATTACGTTCCATCTCCCAGACGCACACAATTACATGAACACCTTGACACGAAGGCCTAGAAGGAAATGAGGTAGCGAATGATCTAGCCCGAGCTCTCACAAACCGGGCGGATCCCCATCCCTACCCCACCCCTCTCCTAGGACCCTACGGCGACAGGCTGGAACACCTATACGGTTAGAAAGAATTTTCTCACCACCACACAAACAACTTCCTTCCTCGGACGCTATAGACTGGAGAAAAATGCGAACAAACACATTCCTTAATCTTCACATTTTAAATAAGATAAGCCCAACAAAATACACGAGTTACTGTCCTTGGTGCGGTGCAAGCCCCACACTCTATCACATCTCTTGGGAATGCCAGGACAAACCTGACCCAACGTTAATAGTGCCATGCCCGACACACGAGCAGTGGGAGGCGGCCCTGACCAGCGACAACCTGGACCAGCAAGCCTGGATTATCCAGCTAGTCCGCAAGTCAGCTGCTGCCAGCGGAGCCCTGGACTAGGGGCACCGACCACCCAGCTCCTGCGAATTATTATGCTCATTATTATGCACATTAAAAGTTTTCTCTCTCTCTCTTTCACACTCTGCCCCAACTTCCTCCTCTACTCCCAAGTATACATCACACTCGCACGACTCTTCTTTCCCAAGCAGATATACGTGGACAATAATAAATGTTAGCGACCCTCACATCCAAGCATCCAAATTAGCATCCAAGCAACGAATACAAGATCAAGTCCATCACTCACATCGTCCAACAAGACAGTCACAACGTCCGCCACATAGACAAGCTAGAAAAACCACCACACACATCTGAGCTGCCGCGAATCACCTTCACGTTCACTCCCAATACTTGGTCTTGCATTCGTTACTTGGACCTTGGATATGGGGGTTGCTAAGATTTATTGTTGGCTAGATATATCTGCTTATGAAAGGAGGTGTGCGGATGGTAAAGGAGGAAGTTTTGGCTGCGTGTGAAAGAGGAGGTTCTGGTTCCGTTTTGTATTACAGATGGTAGTGTGCGCCTGTGTTGTGTTTCTCTCTACGTGTTTGTCTACGTTGCGCCGAAGTTCTCGGTATTATGCACCAACTCGCCCCACAAGCTGTTATTCGGCCTTTCTATTGTAGGGAATTTACGGCGTCACAGCGGAGCACCAGAACAAGAGGACCAGCGTGGCAGACTTCTCCACCGAACAGCCCGTGCCATGCTTTAGCACCGAGTACGCGCCGTTCAACTTTATTGTCTTCTTTCGCCAACTGGGAAGGCCGATCTTGGCGCCCCCGCTTTACAGCGTCGCTGTGCGCTACACTATCTTTTGACGACTTCCGCCATTTGAAGTATAAATGGAATCCTGTTCAGTGCCTTTTCCGTCAGTACGAGGTGTGTCTGACAAATTTCATGTGTAGGTGTAAATGTAGGTGTAGGTGTAGGATCTATCTTCATAGATTTGGTTGTCCTCCTTCTGCCATGTGTTCATACTGCAATGAACCTGAGACGTTGGATCATTTTTTTCCTGTCCTGTCGCCGTTTCGCCTACCTCCAAAAACTATTCCTTGTCCTTTCAAAATTTATCTATTCAAAATTTACTTTAGTTTGGCGCTACTCAGCTGGGTTTCAGCAGCAGGGCAGTTCGCTCCGCGGTACACAAATTTGTTAGCGTCTCTGGTAGAATTCCCAAGGATCTATAAACGATGGGATTCCCTGCTAGGTGTGCCGATTCCGCTGTTTCTCCTCTTCAGCTTCTTATTGAGTTAAAATTAATTATTTTTGTTTTCTGGTCAGTAGGGCTTTTTTTGCTATCGTATTGAATTATTATGTGTATTAGTGCTTTTTTTTTTTTAATCTCACATCAAATAGCACAATACACATTTCTACTGGATTCATGTGTGGCCAATTCTTTTCGTGGGTATGTACCATTATCTGAGGGCACAAAAATAACATCAAGAGGCCAAGAAGAAGAAGGTGAAGAACGCTGCGCGCACCACGAATTCGCACGACGTCCTAGCATTGGCGGAAAAAGGGATGTGGTGGTTCAGGAACATCCTGCCGCGGGCCACCCTGCACCAGCGCCCTTTCTTGGTCATCAGCTTTCTCTGCTTTGGGCTGATGCTGCTCTTTGCGTCCGACAGCTGGTGTTCACGCCGCAGACCAGTGCTGGCTGCAGAGGTAAAGGCGGACCTACATCCGTGTATTCGCAGTAGTAGTTCTGTATGAATACTAATAAATGCGGGGCCTGTCGTGAAGGTGGCTACTATGGCCACATTTATTGCAGGTTTGAGCGAATAGTGAAGATTAATGACAGATACGTAGGGTCCTCTGTAGGGTTTAGACGGATCGGCTGTTGGTAGAAGGTGGCTTTTGAACGATGAATGAAAAGGGGTAGGGGGGGGGGGGGGGAGGGGTATTGGGTGTGAAGTTCTGGAGGCTGGAGGTAGTCGAAGCTCCTGAAAGTTTAAGATGAGTTGCTTTAAGGTTTAGAGGTTGCCATGAGTTGAGGGAGAAGGTCGGTGGGTAGCGGGCGTATGGGTATCGGTTTCTATAGGCCATGGCTGCGAAGTTCTCACCTCGTTTACATAACTGTTAGACCACACACTGATTAGCCGGACGACGCAGATGCTGAAATAACACTTGCGCTGTTCTGCAGACCAAGCTAAGCCGTACGCACCGCATCTGCTACTGTTGCATTTTAGCGGAAATAAAGCAGCAGGAAACATACAGGCGCGCACAAAAGCAGGAAGTTTTCTGCTAATTTTACCCCTTCAGTGCAGTTGAAATTATTACAGGCATGGAACCTGCGTTTAGGCGGTGATCACTACCATGGAATCTTTAGAACAAGCATTGCTTCATTTATGCTAGGCACGTCTTTATTTCACTTAAGGCGGATTTACTTTCTTCATTCCCTTATGACTCCACCTATTTTGTAGGTGGTAGTGCATGCTGCGGGATTTCTGCAGGCGCAGAATCAGACGGAGAGGCCGAGTTAAGATATTTGTCGTGATAACGGTGCCCTGGCTGGCGCTGAATAGGGACAATGAAGGAAATATGGACAGTCACAATCTCTTCTGCTATTCGCCCAGCCTGACTGATGATGATTACGATGATACTCCGTAAATGCAGAATGGTTTGGTTTGGTTTGGTTTGTGAGGTTTAACGTCCCAAAGCGGCTCAGGCTAAGAGAGACGCCGTAGTGGAGGACTCCGGAAACTTCGACCACCTGGGGTTCTTTAACATGCACTGATATCGCAAAGCAGAATGTTGGTCTTCATTTTCCTATGACTTGTGCAGGGGGAAACGGCTCTGGTTGGAGTAGCGATTCACAGTATTTTTCCACACACTCTGTGCTGACCTCATTGCTTGAAACAATAGCAATCGCACTAACGCTGCATGGTATTCTCATCGCTGTAAATGCAAAAAAACAACAAAAAAAAGCATCTTGTATGATGAAAAGCTCTACCACATATAGATGTTTTCCGGTGTTTTGGAAGTCATTCTCCATCTTTCTACTCAGGTTTCGTCTCAACCACCTGGTACACTGTCAACCACTCGTATGAGCGTCGAAGACTTGAGGATGTTTGCGTACACCCTCAACAAGAAGCAGGCAAGTTTTCATGAATATGAACCCGATAAGCTGAGACGAAAGTAGCGAGTTGCTCCGCACATTGTGGGTATGAACCTTTGGCTTTAATATTTTGTATGGGGCCTTTGTGCTAGTACTGCTTGCAGATGAATAAGGTGCTAGCGCAAACAGTAGTAGGGACTAAACTGGCTCTAGTAGTACAAAAACGTCAGCTTAAGGAGATGGAAGGCAATTTCTTGCTTCAGTTATGAAGCAATACTAGCACTTTGACCGATTCAGCATGGCCAGAAGGTTAAATTTGTAGACATGTTTGTACTTTTTTGCCCAGAGTTTCTAGAAGTCTGAACTTTTTCGATAGGTGCATTAAGCTAGGCGAAATTCTTTATCTCTTCTACACGATAAACTGGTATCGACTGACGGACTGAATGATGGTTGATTTATTTGATTTGTCGGTCGATTGTTCTACAAAATAATCGCTCAATATATCAATCTGTTAGTCACTCAACAGATGCATTGTACGTGCATGTCGTCACGAGCCCGATACTTCAGGTCCACGCATATCTTCTGCACTGCTCGTGCGCAATAATCGGGTACCAGATATATTCAGCTTCTCGTCGTGTTCATGGGCTCCAACATGGCGGCCACTTTGACACCAGTGAAACCGGTCTATAGCTGTACATAGAGGTACCACCTTTGTCAAAAGTAATGACCTTTCAAAGGTCTTGCCTTGTTGCTTTTTAGTGAGGTTCTTTTTTCGTTCACGGAAGTCGCAATGTTGTGAGAGGGGATAAAAAGGGTTCCTTTCACCTTGGAGTTACTCGGAACGTCGGAAGTGCGTAATGAGCCACCCAGTTTGGCTTAGAAGAAAGCACTTTGAACCCATTGCCTTTAGAAGTACTTGCTGCAGGGCTAGTTTGTTCATGCTATATATTGGAATGGCGGAAAAGGCTATTATTATGAAGGATTATTCAGGCGATGTTTCTGTCCCTTGCTTTTGACTATGGCAGTGTCACCGACAGCATAGTTCACAAAGGGCTTTCGTCCCTATCAATAACCTTCTGTTTCGAGGAATTTGGGTCAGAAAACTAATCGATGGGTGCCCTGCTGCAACATGTAGGAGGTTCACCACGAGGACAAGTTTGGTGCCCTGGCTCCTTCTGACCCGGTGATAGTGGTGCAGGTGCATGACAGGTGGCAATACCTGACCTACCTGCTGCACAGCTTGTCTCAGGTGCGCGGCATCGAACGCTCTCTGCTCGTGTTTAGCCACGACCACTACGAGGCGCACATCCTGCAACTGCCCAGGGTCGTCACATTCTGCAAGGTACATGCGCGCCACCTGCCCCGTTAATCTCATTTAGCAGTCCTCATTATCGTTAAATCCTACCACTTACGATACTGCTATCAAATTGCAACTGCGAATTGTGGCTAAGTTTCTGGAGGTTAAAAGATAGTGCAGGCTGGGAACTTAGTAGTCATCTATTCGAGGTGCTCTGCAACTTTTCTTTCATTGCTGTTCTACGTTTTCAATGTCTCAAAATCCATGGGGTGCCGGGATAATCCGCTAGCAACCAAACTTTAGGCTGTGAAGAGGAAGAAGGGCTATTAAAAAAGGTACACTGCGAGTTGCCCTTTCGGGAGTATCGCTGAATATTTGTATGGTTTTTGTACTTTTTATTTAAGGCATTACTCAACAGCCGAAAACCAAGCAGTTCGAGATTCGTTAACTTGCGCTGCTTGATGTAAGTGAAGGAACACGGACGAGTAAATGCAAAAGACGACACAAAGGACCACGTAATGGTCGATTAAGGTCAGCTACTAGTTTTCCTTTGCACCATGCTACGACAGCTAGCTTTTGGAGTTCCTTAAATGTTTGGTGTTTTTCTTTGTTAAGCCGTTTATAGTGCTAAAGCACAGACTTTTTTCGTCTTGTAACTCGGCGTCGCTGTTGTCGTTTGCACAATGCTTAACCAATACAATACTTCTGTGGCTGTTGACATGGTGCACTGCAGTCTCAGCTAGAAATATTGCGCCATCTTTGAGCTGCCACGTCAAATGGCACGGATATAACCGTGGCCTCCACAAATAGCACCGATGCAACGGCAAACTTGACAATGGAGGCCAGGTTGTGGCGCCGTGTGGGAGCTGCATCGTCAAGTGGAGGAGCTTTAACCCTACTTCAACCATATAAGAGAGTTTTAGCTTACCGTGATCCGCGATCCGCTACCATGATCCGCCACAGCGCATGCCCAGATCCCTTGACGCCGATAGATGGCGCCACATACTGGATGTCGGTACATAGACCTGACGCGTCGGGACCAATCAGCTCGTGCGCCCCGCCCACGCACGGTAGCGGGTCACGGTGGTGGATCGCGGATCATGGTAAGCTAAATCTCTCTATTATAACGAGTGAAAGCGTCCGCCGCGGTGACTCAGCGGTTAAGACACTGAATGCAAGTACCTGGGTTCGGAACCGACTGGCTCGAATTCGCTGCGATTTTGTTTTAGTGTAAAAGTATTTCAAGAAGTCATGGTCAGTAATTGGCTCCACCATATTGGCTGGCGAATTTGAAAGGCTGGTCAGGGAGACCCGCGCGCTGGAGCTGCTATTCCTAATTTAGTTTAAGTTAACTACGCGAGGTCACGTCGCAGGTAAATCGCAGAGCTGACACAACACAGGCCAAATTGCGTGAGGACGGGGACCAGGTGGGCCGCGTTTCGAACAAGCGCGGCGGGTTGCACTGCAAAGGCGCCTTGCGGCTGGCGCATGCATTTGTAATCAGTCGGGTTCTATACTCGGCTACATACCTCCACCTGCGCAAATTTGACGAGAATGTACTAGAGGTCATTCTCCGTAAAATATACAAGCGTACCCCTGAATTCCCGATCAATACCTCCAACCAGCGCGTACTTGGCCTCAGGATGGTGAACACCTTTAATGAACTGCTAGAGGCACACTTGATGAACCAATACACAAGACTCTGAACCGCTGTCGGGTCGCTGCCGCCTTGCCCGACTACATATCCACCACTCAATACATTCGGAAGAGCGCATATTTATCCCAACACAGGGGAGATATGCGTTGCACCTACGCCCCCTTCCGGCCAACATGGCATGAGAGGATCATAGCGGCAGACGTCTCGCGCGAGTGGAAGCCTTGGCTCGCCACTACGGACCCAAATATGGAGTCTTCTATGGGGAGGCCTGCGGCCCGCACCATGGGGATTGGTACACGGCCGCAGTCATCCACTAAAATGACTAATAAACGGACTCTTTTTCGGGGCGTATGACATAACACAAGCGGAAGAGGTTGCCATATCACGCTAGCCACCGCAGATCAAGACTCTCGGGTCATCATGACCGGCTCGAGCTCGAGGGGTGCCTGCCACAATACCAAGCAGGGGTACATATCGCACTTCGCCAGCAAAATTTTGCAAAACAGCGAATATTTATGTACCCCCGCGCATCGAACGATTATCTGGACTACGGCTCACACTGGCCTCGAGGGAACTAAACGGCCAATGCCGCCGCCCGCGCGCTCACTCTCCGGACACCAACCTCATCTCCCACAGATCCGGACTCCGAACCCAATCCCGCCTATACTTTCAAAGAAATAGTTCAATTCTATCAATTCGCCATTCAATCTATCCTAAGCCCTGCAATAGCCTCACAAAGGCGGAAGAGCGCATTCCTTCGCCTTTACACCAAAACTTTGCTGTGCCCGGAAGTGGTAGAATAATTTGACCCCGCTTGCACGGGGAAATGCCCGCACTGCGAGAAAAAGTCCTCTCATGTAAAAAAAGAGAAACAATATACCCCCCACCTTTCCCGAGAGGACTGAGAGGTGGCCCTGGTCGGCAGCTCTGACCTGGCGGCGCAGAGAGCCTTGGTCGAGCGGGCCCGGACCGCGGCGGACGCCAATGGGCTCCCGTAAAAGGGAGCCCACCTAGTAATTGTAAGGAGCCTTGAGGACCGCTGCCGTACCAATCCTGTAAACAAGAAAATGTTTTCATCATCGTCATCAAGCTAGCCCCTGCTGCAAACGACTGGGGCCACTTATTCCCAGCCCCATATGGCCGACAGCAGCCATCCATACAACTTCCGACCTATGCACGCTTAACCACCACTCAATTATTTCTGGTTCTGCGGTCAGAGCCCTCCACTACTGATCAGGGGTACCCGGGCTGGATCTCAGCCGTGGCGGCCGCCTTTCGCTGGCGCCGAGACGCATGCATGACTGACGCTTGATGCCGTGTTGTCTTTTCTGCCGTGTTCGTCTTTTCGCGCCTCGAATGAACCCATCTACAGTGCTGTGTCAGCGCGCGGTAGTTGTCGCGACTATAGGAAAAGAAAATGCACGGGCCTGCTACGGGCTCTGTAGCTGAGCCACTGTCGAAATTACTCCGTAGCCCTCCACTACGGCTCCTCTTTCTCTCTTTACCCTTTCACTTCCACCTTCCTCCCTTCCCTTACGGTGCGGTTGAGGTGTCCACAGACAACAAGTGAGACACTTACCGGGCCTTTCCCTTCCTATAAATCAATCAATCAACCACTGATTTAAACTGATTTATTTATAGGAAGGGAAAGGCACGGTAACTGTCTCACTTGATTTCTGTGGACACCGCAACCGCGCCCTAAGGGAAAGGAGGAAGATGGGAGTGAAAGTGGTAAGAGAGAAAGAGGAGCCGTAGTGGAGGGCAATGGAATAATTTCGACCACCTGGGGAATATTTAACGTGCGCTGACATCGCACAGCACACGACGCCTCTTCGTTTCGCCTCCATCGAAACGCAGCCGCCGATGTCGGGTTCGAACCCGGGTACTCCGGCACAGTAGTCGGGCGTCTTACCACTGCACCACCCCGGCGGGGCAATCAACCACCTCCGCTGCCTCGTGCGGACAGGAGAGAGAAAGTACAGAAGAAAGAAAAAGAAGAGGGAGAGAAAAACGCGCGCCGCAACAGCCGTTGCCCACCACCTAAGCGGTGGCGGGTGCAATGACGGCCTAAATGCGGTGGCAGGCAAGCCCCCGCCGCAAGCGGCGGTGACCTGTGCCAGCCCCTTAGGGCCAGGAACAGCCACCCTTCCAGCCACCTCTGCTGCCTCGCGCGGACAGAAGAGAAGATAGAGAATAAATAAAAAGAAGAGGGAGAGAAAGACGCACGTCGCAACAGCCGTCGTCCACCACCGAAACGGTGGCAGGTGCAATGACGGCCTACAAAGAGAAAATAGAGAATAAATAAAAAAGAGGGAGATAAAGACGCGCATCGCAACAGCCGTCGTCCACCACCGAAACGGTGGCGGGTGCAATGACGGCCTACAACAGATAAAAATGCGGTGGCATTGGTTGGGGTCTGGCGGCTGGCCGCCGAGAACAGGAAGAACGAACGCCGCAAGGCCAAGCGGGAGGCGGAGACACCTGCATTCCCAGACGGGAAATGGCAGAGGAACTGCGCGTCCTGGCAGGGGATTTTAACCGGACTCCAGACTCACCTAGCGTTCCCCTGAAAGAAAAGTTCAATCTGGACCTGGCCAGAGACCCTTGCACGATCGACCTGGTCTACGAGAGACAAAACTTCCAATAAAAGTACTGCGTTGGAGCCATCGATGCGCCTGCCTGCTACTGCACCGATCATCGGGCAATCTTTGTGGCAATTGAGGAGCAAGATGAGCAACAAGAGCAGCTGTAAATAATCAATGCTTCACACTTTGCTGCATAACAAAATGTCTCATCTTTAATGTAGCTACAATTAGACGTAACAGGGAGGGGGGGGGGGAGAAACCAAAACTAAACGACACGGTGTAACCAAGTTACACCTGGACCTCTCGCTACGTATATCCTGGCATAGCTTAGCTAAGCCACTGCCATTTTTTTTTTTGCACTGGCGGCTAGTTGGCGCACATTATATGCAGTGTACAATTCGATGCTTTGTACTGGATAAGTCATGGTGCAGAAGCCATATTCATTTCGTCATTGCAGGTGATGCAGATATTCTTCACCTATTCCACTCAGCTATACCCCCGAGAATTTCCTGGCGTCGACCCGAACGACTGCCCGAGGAATATCCACTACGAACAGTAAGATGTCTGCTTTAACGTGCATGAACCACTAGGTGTACACATCTGTAAAAGTCACATCTGTACGTGATGGTGATTAGGACTTACACGATTTGGAGCCCTGTTGGCTACATGCAGCCCAGACGTGAATAACTGCGCATAAGTCCGAGAAGCATTAAAGCGAGCACATATTACCACTCAGACAACGTCACTTCTCCAAGTATTATTGATAAGTGTAGTTTCCTTATTTCTATATCCTTAAATGTATCACAGGCGTTAAAAGCAAGGCGTGTATATAGCCGCCGCTTACCATACACTACACACCACCAGGACAAGTCCTAGCCGCAATGGTGCTAGTGCGCGGTTCCGTGCGTTGACGCCATCTGTCGAAAGGTGGCGCCTCAGGGCGGTCTACTTTAAAGCCCCTTTTCTACTTCAGAGTCACTCGTGACTCTAGTCTACTTAAGTCTGCGCACGCGTATTGTCAATGCACGGTGCTCGGTAACAGTTGTAGCGCACTCTATGCTAAATGTCTTTTTAAAAATTTAAGGTGGAAGAGAAAAAGAAAACTAAATCCTGAGCGTCCACTAAGGGCTGCCTAATATCCCTCGTGACGTGTGCGAACACAGCAAAAGGCATAACTGTGCTGTATTCAAGGCAGTAATCTGCCTGACAGTGAGACGTTTGAAAGGCGAGAAATATGCCCGCCTTTCGTTCTTTTCTTTCTTTTATTGTGCAGGGCCCGTAAGATCAAATGTAACAACGCTGATTATCCCGACCAATATGGCCACTATAGGGAAAGCAAGTTCACCCAGATCAAGCATCACTGGTGGTGGAAGGTGGGCATATCCTCTAAACTTTGAACGTTTATTGCAGCGCCCTCTCACACAAAATGACGCACGCAATGAGCACGGCTTTGAAACAGCAGCACCATAAGTGCCGCGCTGCCAAAGAACTCTATGCGCACGACCTGACTCCAGATTGACATGTGAGGACAGCTATAGAACTGGCAAAAACGAATGAAAATCTAGCGCTCCTGGAGCTGCCCAGAATGCCACAAGTAGACCTCTAAGTTTTGTCACAATGCCTCAATATTCTTCAGTACATCTACCTTGCGTTGCTTCTTTTCTGCTAAAATAAAACGCAATACAACATATTTTAGAAAATTACCTATATTTTGCCGAGATATGGTCCCGTGGTGGGCCGCACCGATAATGACGGGGCTTCTCCCCTATAGTTGTTAATTCAGAAGGCTTGAAGAAAGCGATCTTGGTTTTAATATCTTGTACCAACTGTAGGCGAAACAAACGTAGAACAGCGGCTTACTGAATTTTCTCAGAAAGAAACTAAGTTCGGAGAGCACTTAAGTTTCGCCTTAAAAATAGACGCGATAGCAAGCGCACTCAGTGCCCCACTTCTAATGCTCGTACCTCGGCATCCCGCCTTCGCTTCAACCGGGTCTAGCTGCCTCACACCAAGTGTTCTTCTACGGCACAATTCTCGGAATCCGTCTTACGAAGTCTTACTGGTAGTCGAGCATCATCACGACAAGGCGCACCCTCAAACAAACCCCACACTCTTACACGCCTCTGTTACGATGTATGACCACCATTCCGCGCTAGTACATGCACTCACAGGTTCCATCACGCGTGTTCAAACTCAGCGACACTAGCACAAAATGGTTTGTCGACGCCACGCTGGCTTCATTTACTAATCACCAGTCATAAGTGATTAATTACTCCTTGACATCCACCCATGCGCAGCCGTACGGCTACAAAGAAAACAGCTTTCTCAGAAACTCCTCAGTTAAAGAAAATTTCGTCCTGGTCCGGCGTTCGAATCCGGGACCACGGCCTTTCCGGGGCAGTCCTTCTACCAACGTAGATCAGATGGTACGGCGAAAGCGAATTTGTGTATAATTTGAAGTGGGAACGGTGTTGATCGAATATTTAGGGGAATCCCCCATGGTGGAGTAACATTCATTTGTAGCCGCAGGGCTGCGCTTCGATGGATGTCTATGAGTAATTACTTCCTTGTTACAAATCACTCCACTTCGAGGGATTCCCCTAAATATTCGATCAACACCAATCACTAATCAATCAGTCAACCAATCATGCTATCAACCACCGTCCAATCAATGAACCAACACTAGACATATATGCATTCCACACCGAGCGTCCATCATTTTGCGGCCCCTTTAAGGAGGGTGCACTTGAAATAGACGCAGTTTGTACTAGCGCCATATATACTGTGAAAGACGGTACGTTACGAAGACGACACAAAGGGAACATACTCTACTGAGCCCAATATCCACAAGAGAGCTGAAAAATGCATCAGCAACCTTAAAAACCAAAAGGCAGCAGGTATCGATGGCATCCCCAACGAATTCCTAAACGCACTAAAGGCAAACGCAAGAGAAGGACTACAATACCCCTTCAATAACATCCTAGAATCGAATCAAATTCAGCCTGCCTGGAAAGAGGCAAAAGTAACCCTTATACACAAAGGTAAAGAAAAACCTGTCGAGAAGATAGATGCCTACCGGCCGATATCGGTGTTGAGCGATGTCCAGAAACTGTTCAGCTCAATCCTCAACTATCGGCTACAAAACTTCTGTGAAACATATAACATATATTCACAGAATCTCAAAACGGATTCAGACGAAACCGTAGGACGAGCGATCATATATTCACGCTCACCCAGGCTCTAGAAATTAAAAACAAAGCAAAATATTCATCACATCTAGCCTTCCTCGATTCGGAAAAAGCATATGACGTCGTCCTTCACTCGAACCTCTGGCAGAAACTGCGGGATATAGGAAAAAAAGATAAAAGCATCGACCTGCTCAAGAACCTATACTCACGGTGCACAGTGCGGTGTACACACTCCTGGAGCTCAGATCAAACGGGGTCCAGCAAAAGATAAGATTAAAACAAGGGTGCCCACTGTCTCCAACACTGTTTAAACACAGCTTCTCCAAACACTGGACAACGAAGGACCATACTGCGAATCCGCACGATAACGACGGAAAAGCGAGTACAGTATACCAAAATTTCTTGTCTAGCTTTCGCCGATGATATCGTGCTACTAGCAGAATCAGCGGCGGATCTTAACTACTAGACATCTGCGACCAGTTCAGGTTCAACACTGAAAACAAGGACGATACCAGTAACGAATTCGCCCTCCAAGGGAACCCTATCAAAAAAACATCGGATACAAATACCTCGGCATCACCCTCAGCGGCCGACCAAACTTCCTAGACCAACACCAAAACGATCTAGTAAAAAAATCCAGTCGCCTCAAAGACCACATCTGTCCAGACACTCATACAATCCACACACCGTTGAACGCAAGCTGTAGAAGGCAATCGCAGTGCCAGCTACAACATACGCAGACGTTGTGCTGCCCTACTCCAGGTAAACCACAAAATACCTGGAGCGTCATCAAAATGAACTCGGTCGCTGACTGCTTGGGGGCAACAGGGCAACTGCAAACGCTACAGTGAGCGGGGACATGAACTGGTCCTCATACGAGGCAAGGGAGGCGAGGTCCAAATTACAGTACGCCGGTCGACTCGAATTCATCTCAAACTTCGCAGAATGTACCTACATCTAAGATACAAAAACATCAAGACAGATTGGATTCGAAAATACGCGTCCCTAAACACGAAATATAACCGGAACTCAAAGCACGATACCAAGTCAGAGGCAAAATGGTGCAAGGTGGTCGAACGAAATTAATAACGCTGAAACAACTGTATGGCGCACGGAAGCAGCAAAAAAAAAAAAAAAAGAAAGCTTGCCACTATACTGCCAACATAAACTGGAACCTTCCCCACCACCATAATACCGAGGAGATGTAGAGGCTGCGCCCTTCTGTTCGAGGCCCGCATGGGCGCTCTCCTCAGAAACCAACGCCGTCACGAGCTGTTTGACGTGGACCCGAGGTGTATACTGTGGGGTGAATCGCAAGAGACCCTCCTACACGTCCTACAGCAGTGTCCGGCTCTTCCTGCGGACCCACAATCATGCACCCTGGTCGAAAGCCGAGCGCTGACAGGTGAGACCGAAGAGGACCGTGCGGCACACGCCGAGGCCACCAATTCACGGCTTCAGCAATGGGAATAACTGCAGCTGCTCCACAATACCAGTAGAGAACCTGAAACGGGTCCCGCACAGCCAGAGCAGCTCTGAACCACGTGGGAACAGCGTGGCAATAGCGGTAACAGCGGTTACAGTGCAGTGCCAAGGTTTTGTGCCACCACGGACAACGCAGGGGACAACGACCCCTGCAACCATGCTGCAAAAGCCAACATGCTAACAACGGCTGGGGCTGGATGATTTGGCGACTGACAGTGAAAGACACTGCGACTACTGTCACTACTGTGACTTGGTTCTTGGCCTAAACGTGGCTACCGGATTCGATTCATGCGGCTTCAACAGGCCGCTCGACCGACGGTGCCACAAAAGACTGACACAGTGCAGTGTTGTGATTTATTTCTCTTTTCCCCTTAACTATCCATTTTTTTTTCTGTGGCGTTGACAAACGCCTGACCTGAGTCAAAAGAGATCAGGACCTCCCGCCTACTTGCTTATTTACTATCGGGTGAGATCCGGTGGCCGCCGCTATGGAGGTGTCGGCGCCACCCGAATGTTTTCGCCGGCAGGATTTTGACTTGTCCTTGAAAGCACCCCTGAATCTCGGGTATGACAACGGCACAACGTGCCCAGTAAACTTTGCGTAAAATCAAATAGAATTTTAAGCGAACGACATTTTTCTATTATCTGGCATCCAGGAAGATTTACAAACAATGGTCAATACCTGCGGGCACGCTGGTGGCAATGAGCGCAATAAGACGGGTCTGATTGTAACCAACAGTTCCACTGATTAAGTGCTTACCATGCAAGGGAGTCACATACCAAGACTGGCGGACTATAACTATCTAGCAGTGTGCATAAGCGAAGGGCACGTATACTTGAAAAGCATGCGAATGAACCACCAGGGCGAAGGGACAAAGATATGCCGTGATAATGAACCACAGAGCATTGAGGGGGTACAACAGGTATGAAGTACTAAATGTATCGGAAAGCAATACTCGTGCCAGGGCTTAATTTCGGGAACGCGGTTATCTGCTTGAGGGAAGAAGGTTAACCGCAGTTAGAAATAAATCAGTTGTGGAGAGATTAGCAATTATAGATGGTGGATCATCCATCCGTCCGTCCATGCATGCATGCACGCGATTTTATGAGCCAAATAAAATGATAACTCGTCGTTTCAAGGATACTGAAGTGCTTAATTATTTTTTTACTATACTAATTTATATCTTTTCATTTCCACTTTTATTTTATATGACGCGTTTGGTCTGCGTTCAGTTTGTTTTTTTCTTTTCAGGGGGAGGGGAGATACAGGCGTTTTCTCAGCGTTGGAACAGAATAGCGGGCACGTGGTGTATCATGCTCTTCTTTTACAGGTCCCCTGTTCTGATAGCCACTACTTGCTTATATTGTAGCTAGAAACAAAAACAACTCCAGGAATTCAGCTCTCAGTAACCGAAAGTATACTGCCTCTTCCAGTACAGCTAGTCTTGGGACGCCCTCATAAAAGCACATTTTACTTCATCATTTCACAACTTACTTTTCGCGCCACAAAAGTTTTACTATTACCCTAGGAGTTGGATCGGATCTAATACTCGTGATACGTACACCCAGCTGAACGTCGTGATGGAGAAGCTGAACGCCACCTGTAAACACGAAGGCCCCATCCTGCTGCTCGAGGAGGATTATTACGTGGCCCCCGACTACCTCGCAGCCGTTCGGCTACTCCTCGCTAGCAAACCCAAGTGAGTCGGACGATGTCAACACTCTGGCGTCAACTGTGAACAAAATTGGCCTCTCGTTGTCGAAATTCTTCGGCGTTCACACTTTGTGCTCCTCTGCCTGCATGGGCACAAGCTAGTGCGAGAGTGCACTACCTGTTGCTTGCGTTCATACTGACTAGTGGCGAGAAACCCGTATGGCCGCCGGCAGAAATCGATTTCTTATCAAGCTTTCCGCCTTATTCGTTGTGCGTAGTCGCGTAGATTTCGCTTACTCTTCTTGCCAAACATGTATGTTTGAATGCACGAACGTCAGTAACAATCCTCACCTATAGAGAGAAGATGCTATAGATGTCCCATCCATACACAACTGAAGGTGGCGTTTAAATGTTGTATGTACAGGGCTTTGCACATTTTTTTTTTTTTTTCAGTTTAAGCACACGCTGCGCTTTTTTGGCTTCGCTGATAGACCGCTGCAGCTATTCCGGAATTCCGAGATATATAAAACATATAGTTCATCCGGGATTATCACGCTATCTCGGTTTTTACAATACAAATAATGCTATATACTTACAGAACTTAGGAAAATGCTCTAGTTAATCATGAAATACGGCGAATATTTTGACCGCCGCATGTGACCTTTTTTGCCCTAATGCAGCTCTCCCAACGACTAGGTTACATAGACATCCTGAATGGAATAAAGAAAATTATTCAATAAATTTTGACCACTAGTGTAGACATCGTGATGAGAAGAGAGTGCCGTCTTCAGTGCATGGTTTCGCTTTAAGTCTATAGTACACGCTAAACAAAATATTCTTCATAATCCGCACAAAATCCTGAAGTGGTTTCAACTAAAAACCAGTAAGAAGCTAAGTGAGTGAGTGAGTGAACTTTATTAACTGCTCGGGGATCTTTTTCTTCGCCTCTTCAGCCGAGGCTGATGAGCGGTTGGCGCCCCCAGTCCAGGACACCATGACTTTCGCCATTCGTATTAATTTCGTATTTACTCCTTATTCAGAGGTAAAGAGAAAGGGAGAGAAATTTTAAGAGGAAACGTGGGTAGGTTGGCCGGCGTTAATGTGGCCTTGGCTTGCAAATCGACACCGAGAAAAGATAAAATTAGAAAGCAAATACAGTGTGATTACGTCATCAATGATTTCATTAATTGCTTGGTGTGTGCGTGTGTGTGTGTGCGTGCGGTGGGGGGGGGGGGTGGAGAGTAGCCCGGCGATAGAGATGTCCGCACATACCGACTGAGTGGCGTTGGTTTCATCCACAGGTTTTGCGGTACCAACATATGCCTTAGCATGGTCGGGAACGTGAAGAATGATTACTCCCTCAATAGGCTTCTATTCGATGCCGTGAGTGTCTTCTTTTGTTTTTCCGTGCCTTGTTCGCGGGATGAGAACAGTAAAGCGCATAGTTGAAGAGCCCGTGTGGAAGCTGTATTCATGTGTTGTCGCCTTTCTTGTGCAGTCTCTTGTGCGCTGCCGTTTCCCGGGAAAGAGATGTGTGCAACCTAACGTTGTTCTTTCTCACCCGCATTCTTATCTATGTTGAAATGAGAGGATTGTATAGGATACAACTTAAAAAAAAAAACGACGAAATTATAGGCATGGCTCTGGCAGGTTGTAGTCGGCAGGCGTTGATGGTGGTCAGATTGTGGGACGTTGCGAGACCGCGTTACATGCCCGATGTGGCTGCCACTTCCAGCTGAGGCTTCGCCTTTGCGGCAGATTGTTGAGGTCGGAATCCAGCTTTCCAGGACCCTTACCCCGAGATACACAGTGCCCTTATACCACGCAGGCCCATTCGTAAGGCTCGTTTAAGTGTGAACTCATATTTCAGGAGGTATTTCATATAATATTGTCGTGCCTTGATAGAATCCCAAGGATGACCTAGAGATAAGACGGCTGAATGGTCAACTGGAACGAGTCTGGTGTTCAAGCTTCCTTCTCTTCCAGCCTTGCGCTCGTAGCCCCAGACGTCTTCTTCTATGCGGCATTTGCCCTCCTCCTCAGGAAGCATCGTCCAGATGAGAACAAAAGGAAGTAGGAGGTCAAGATAAGTCTGAGTGATACGGCTTCATTCGTAAAACATGGACGACTACGGCTTGTTGCTGGCTCCGCTTGGATGTCCATGCGTTACGTCGGTTAAACGTCGCAGAACAACATAGGGCCCGAAGTATCGCCGCAGTAGTTTTTCAAGGAGTCCACGGCGGCGAATAGGCGTCCACACCCACACTTTGTCGCCAGGTTCGCAAATTGCATGTCTGTGTCGAAGATTGTAGCATCGTGCATCATGTTGCTGCTGATTTTTGATCCACACACGCGCTAGTTGTCGACATTAGTCTGAGCGGTGAGCGAATTCCTCGGCGCCCTGGTCGACATCATCGGCGGCGGCATTCGGGAGCAACATTGCATTCAGCATAGTTGTCATGGGTCGCCCATGAAGGAGGCTGAATGGTGTCATGCGAGTGGTGCGAATGTGACGTAGGAAAGAATCTCGTCCTAATTTTTTTGGTCCACGTCGACGTACATGCAAATCATGTCTGCGATGGTCTTATTGAGCTATTCCGTCAATCAATTAGTTCAGTGTGATAGGCCATTGTTTTACGGTGACTGGTACCACTGAGGCGGAGAACGGTCTCCAAAAGTTCGACCGTAAATGCAGTTCCTCTGTCAGTTATAATGAGTATCGAAGTGCCACGCCTGGGGACAACGTTCTCAACGAATAACCGAGCTGCTTCGGCGGAGGTACCCCTGGGCAGGGCCTTTGTCTTCGCGTATCGGGTTAGATAATCGGAGGCGACAATTATTCATTTATTCCTGGCTGTAGGTGTCGGAAATGGTCCCAAGAGGTCCATGCCAGTTTGCTTGAAAGGTGTCGTTGGCACTTGAAAAGGGTGGAGTAGTCCGGCTGGTTTCCCAGGGGGTGATTTACGGCGCTGGCAGTCGACGCACGTTCGTACATAGTGTGCTCCACTGTCGCCGGCAGTCTCGGCCAGTAGTATCCGTGTTGTACAAATAATCGACTACAGGAGCCACTAACGTCGCACAACGCTAAATGCAGTTTGTGCAGGGCTCTCCTAAGGTTTTTTGATGCTAGTCTCACGCTCCTGAGATGACAATTTTGCACGCTTCTGTAGGAACTGCACGAACATGACTGTGCGAACAGACTTGGGCTAAAAGCGAGTCTGGCTGGTAAAGGATGTAATAAAACATTAAGCATCGCCACCAACCACTGGCGAGACATCGGCTGCCTGAAACCGCTGGGGCCGTTCGAAGGATTTCCGCCTTTGCTCGTCGTTCGTTTGATACGCATGAATTCGATGTTAAGATGAGCTTAGCCTCTTTGCAATTTCAATGGGGTATTTTATGCATGCAAAGAACGAGACGAGAAATTAGTGTAATATTTTATGTACTGCTCTACAGTATCTGGATGAACCTGGGTGCCCATATTACTCGGTATCGCCCTAATTACTCGGTTTTCTAAATGACGCTGACATTTCTCGGGTTTAGTTTGCTTGTTCCTTTTATATATCCATGATGACATTAAGTACTGACACTCGATTTCAGGGAACAGCGGTACAACTTTGAAATTTCTTAGTCGCATCATTAGTATCAGTGACCCCCATTAGGCTAAATACTGTGTTTGTGCTTACTGCCTGGTTTATTATGTTATTTTGGTGCATAACTTCATATTATTGTTCATGCATGCTTTTATGTTGTAAGAAAATGGTTAACTACAATATTTTTTTCCTCTAATGTTTTGCATTCTTGTGTAAATTATGGTTTATGTTCTTTATTATTTTTGTGAAATGTCCTTTTAATCTGTAACGCACTCTGTACCCTGAGGGTACAATAAATAAATGAACTTCCGGTGGCTTCGTTGAATCACTGGCGCACTGCCGAACATAGCCTCGAATCAAATCACGCGACGTTGTGATAACCAATCGGGAAATCAAATCGGTATACAGAAGATTGTTGCCCGTGTGCAGGTCGAAGTTCGCCCCTGGGCCAAGAGCACCAACAACATGGGCATCATCATGACCCGGGATGTGTGGAAGGCCATCCGGGGATGCTTCAGCGTCAGTGTTTAGTCTTTTCCGTCTTTTGTCGACTGTATACGTATAGCTTCCGATCCATACTCGTAATCATGCTACGCAGCGGCCAGATCATTTATCGTCAAATAAAAATTTCGCCAAAGAATGAAACGGGTGTCCATATAAACCATTATTTGAAGGAAATCTACAAATATATCGGTGCTGTGTATAAATTACCAAGCTATCGAAACTTGTCGTATACTGGAGAAACAAGGCTACATATGGGCATGACACGGACTGTTTTCTTAGACGTGCAAAATGGAAGACAGTTCATAATCGTACACGTCACTTGCTGAACATTTAGTGATGAAACCACAGGCATAAGCGTCATCATTCCGACTTTCCTCTGAATATAGCCACATGGAGGAAAAGTACTGCCTTCCGTGCGCTTGAGTAAGCTGTCACCGTCGATTTTACCTTGGAGTAAAGGTTCATTCTTTGGCGAATTTGATTTCAGTTTGCTGCCGGGGCCTTGATGTGTATTCGGTATTCCGAAGGCGGCCGTCCTGCCACTTAGTCTACGACTTTAGTCGTGCTAACCCATAAGATTCATTGCTATATGCTTCCCCCAACGACTTGTTTCGAAAAAGCTAGCTCGCAGCTGCCGCGTAAAACGCATTGGGCTTTGATAGGTGTATAAAACAGGCAAAGCCGATGCTGAATGTTGTACACTGATATACTGCACGAGAAGCTGCGTTCAGGTCAGGAAGCATGATATCTTTAGCACTTTTAAACTGTCGTAAGGCGCGAGGACTATAGAGTCATTTTGAAGCCACTTGTAGAGTATTTAACGCAGAAGCGAAACAAGATCTTCTAGCGGTTTAAGAGTCGGCGGGCCGTTTAAACAATTCATACTCCGGCTCTCGATCACGTCAGTAGTCTTCGTAGGGCGACATATTGAATTCTTGGCGCACATGAATGATCTGAACTATTTTACGGATTATTGCTTTTAAAGGGTAGGGGAGGGAAATACGTTACAGACACTGAAGAAGACCTGTTTGCTGTCCAGCGGTTTCCCAGCCACAACAGCGTTCATACAATTTCAATCCAGAGCAATATACTGCGAAAACTTTAAAGGAGCTCGAATCTTGTCCCAGCACATTAAAGGAACGGGATACAAGGCCAAACAGGTGAACACACTGATACAGCGCCTTATAAAAGACAACGGTAGAGAAAGAAAGCAAGTAAGTTATTGACAGGAATCACCATGGTGTGCTATAAAACATGCAATATCATTGACTACACTACGTATACAAGCGCTGGCGGAAAGTGAAGTTCTAGGCTCTTAGGCTATCAGCGTTGCACGGACGAAGTCGTCTTTAGAATCGAGTGGAATATGATGGGTTGGATAGCCATGTGTAGAGACAGTGCTCAAGATTTTAGATTCGGGTGTCTGCAACAGGCAGAAATATAGATAGTAGGCGGTAGTACCAAGTAGCGGTATGTGACAGTGGGAGGTATACGATACGTCAGCCTTGAGAACCATAATATTTGCGATGGAGCTGATTACTTGCCCCAAGAAAATATTTGTTATTGTGACAGCGACTATTTGTAAGAGCGAGTCGATGCTTTATTCCGAGACCAGCCTGCATGTCGGAATCGGAGTCCCATTATGCTACAGGCCTTATTATTTTTCCTCTAAACAGAGATTCCCACGCACAGACCGACGGGAATACCATCCAAATCGACATTGAGCGACAATGGGCGAGTCGATCATCGCAACAATTTCTGTACACAGTTCATAGACAGAAGAGGGCTGGGTACTTTGACCTTTCAACCATTTCGACCACGTATGGAGCATTGAAATTATCCCGACGGGTGGAGTGGGGCGTCCTTGAGAATGAGCTCTGTGTATGTCCTGTACATGGTTCTGGAATACATGGCCCGTGTGATCTTTGAATGCGAACTGTCGACCACTTGAAGGAGACGGTGTCTAGCGTCCTCACCCCTCCGCCCATACTAAGTTGGTTTTCTTTTCCTTTCGACTATACACTCCACTGGCGCAGGATCTTAAACTATGTGCGGTGTTGCTTGATGTTCTCAGGAGTTCTGCATACACGACGACTACAACTGGGACCTGACGCTGACAGCCGTGGCCAAGAAGTGCTTCCCTGCCGGCAGCCTCACCGTCAGCATGCGCGTCAGCAGAATCTTTCACATCGGAGAGTGGTGAGCTAGGCGGCCTCTCCTTTCGAAAGCACTTGCTGTGCGATACAACAGTGTTACCAACCCATGGCTCGCTTAATGGCGAAGTATAAACTCTTCAACGTACACTCACGGCATGTGGGCTAGTTTTGCTGTTGCTTGCTCATCGAGTTGAATCAGTGTATGCTTGAGCACGAGTAAGCGCAAATAAATAGCATAGTCTATTTATTACTCGAGGAAAATAAGCTTATGCGACACGTGACGCTGCGCTTGCGACTATCCTGAATCGAGAGCTGGCTACTGCGTCAAACATGCTAAGAAACTTCGAGACCAGCGTTCTTGAATCACTTTTATTTGTTAGGATCACTTTGGCATACTGCAGAACACACTTAAGACCACTCTAATGGGAATGGTCTATCCTTTCTATGCGTCGGAAAATCTTGCTTTCAAATTTTTGTACTGCGCAAAAAATGAATAGGGTGCATTTTTTACCATAAATAATATAAAACTGAAAGCATCCTAAGGATTATCTGCGGGTATATTTATTGTTATGATGCAAGCTTCAATATGCAAAAACATGCGTTCATAAACAATTTCCGTTGAAAAGCCTCTTTGACTAGTATTTCTAGTTATATCTTCAACTCCTGTTGAAAGTCCAGACAACATGCGCCGTTGGCTTCGCAAGTTGTTCCACCATTCAAAAATTTTTTTTTCGACAACACAGTGTTGGTGAAAAGGTTTCCACCTAATGAACCCACATTAAAAAAGAAAACAAAACCTCGTGTGCTGCGGATAATTCACGACATTGCAGAGGAGATCAGTACTTAATTACAGGGAATTCAGCGCAACAGAAACACCCACAAGAAAGGGGACCCCACGGCGGACACCACCAAGCGTCCGTGGTGTCCCCTTTCTTGTGTGTGTTTGCGTTGCGCCGAATTTCCTCTAATTATGTGTGACAACCAAAGGACGCTCAGTTGTGGATGTGTCGGGAAGCGACCGGAAAGTCCGATGTTGCAAGGAGATGTATCACATAGCAACATGGAATGTAAGATCTATGACGCAAGGTAAACTGGATATCGTCAAGCGAGAAATGGACAGATTGAACATTGATATCTTGAGTATCAGCGAGCTCAAGTGGACCGGAATGGGAGAATTTAACTCCGGCGACCATTATGTCTTTTATTGTGGGCACGAATCCAAGAGAAGGAATGGGGTCGCTCTCATAGTAAACAGAAGAATGGGCAAAGCAGTGCTAGGGTACAACCCCAAAAACGACCGAATGATTTCACTTCGGATCCAAGGTCACCCTTTCAACATAACAGTTATCCAAGTCTATGCACCGACCACTACTGCTGAAGAAGCTGACGTTGAGATATTTTATGCGGACCTACAATGCCTTTTAGACCGCACCCCATCATCAGACGTCGTTTTTCTCATAGGAGACTGGAATGCTAAGGTAGGGAGTGAAGAAATATCCGGAATTACAGGCAAGTTCGGTCTTGGTGAGCCAAATGAAGCTGGGCAGAGGCTAGTAGAGTTTTGTCAAGAAAACAACCTGACCATAGCGAATACTCATTTTCAACAGCACAAGAGGCGCCTATACACATGGACTTCGCCGGACGGTCTGTACAGGAATCAGATCGATTATATTATTTGCCGACAGAGATGGAGAAGCGCTATACAAGCAGTAAAAACAAGGCCTGGGGCCGATTGTGGCACCGATCATCAGCTTCTTGTTGCCAAGATTAAGCTTCGATTGAGGAAAACGCAGAAAACTAGAAGGCCTTTCAGGTATAATCTGGATCAAGTTCCATTAGAATATGCTGTGGAAGTGAGGAATCGATTTCAAGAATTAGATCTAGAAGACAAAGAGCCCGAAGAGATGTGGACTGATGTTCGTGATATAATACAAGAAGTTGCTACTAAGGTAGTTCCAAAGCAAAAGAAATGCAAGAAAGCAAAATGGTTATCTGAAGAGGCTTTGCAAATAGCTGAGGAAAGGAGGATGGCAAAAGTTATGGGGGAAAGAGAAAGATACAAGGTTCTCAATGCGGATTTTCAGAAAATAGCAAGGAGAGATAAGAATGCCTTCCTGAACATACAGTGCCAAGCAGTTGAGGACAACAGCCAATTAAGGAACACAAGAGCTCTGTATAAGACAATCAAAGATATCAAAGGAAGCTTCTGTGCTAAGATGGGCGTGATAAAGGACAAACGAGGCAAGGACCTCACTGAAGCCGCAGAGATAAAGAAGAGGTGGCAGGAATACACAGAAGAACTGTACAAGAAGGACCCGAATGCGCAAATCCAACATAAGACGGTTGTGATCACTGATCTCGAGCCGGGCATCCTGAAGAGTGAGGTTGAATGGGCCTTAGCCAGCCTTGCTAAGAACAAAGCTAGCGGAATTGATAGCATTCCAGCTGAGTTGCTCCAAAACCTCAACCATGACGCTGTTAACATTCTGCATACATTATGTCAGAAGATTTGGACAACCCTGCAGTGGCCACAGGATTGGAGGAGGTCAGTTTACATCCCCATTCCAAAGAAAGGCAGTGCCAAAGATTGTTCCAACTACCGCACGATCGCGCTTATTTCGCATGCTAGCAAGGTGATGTTGAAAATCCTCCAAGGTAGGCTGCAGCAGTATGTGGATCGGGAGCTTCCGGACGTGCAAGCTGGGTTTCGCAAGGGCAGAGGAACTAGAGACCAAGTTGCCAACCTTCGCTGGATCATGGAAAAAGCAAGAGAGTTCCAGAAACCCATCTACTTCTGCTTTATTGACTATGCGAAAGCGTTTGACTGCGTAGATCACAGCAGATTGTGGCAAGCTCTCCAAGAGATGGAAGTTCCAATTCACCTCATCTGTCTCTTCAGGAACCTGTATGAAGGGCAAGAGGCCACAGTCAGAACTGGGCATGGTCTTACTGATTGGTTTCCGATTGAGAAAGGCGTGAGGCAAGGCTGCATACTGTCGCCCTGCCTATTTAACCTATATGCAGAGTGCATCATGAGGAAGGCCGGTCTGGACGAGTCTTCAGCTGGAGTGAAGATTGCTGGATAACGTATCAACAACCTTAGATATGCGGATGATATCACTTTAATGGCAGAAAGTGAAGCGGAACACAAGAGACTTCTGATGCGCGTACAAGAAGAGAGTGAGAAGTTTGGGCTTAAACTGAACATTAAAAAGAGAAAGATCATGGCGTCTTGCCCTATCAAGTCCTGGAGCATCAAGGGACAAGAAGTGGAAGCTGTGACAGATTTTCTCTTCTTGGGCTCCAAGATTACCTCGGAAGGAGACTGCAGCCATGAAATTAGGAGACGCCTGCTTCTGGGAAAGAGAGCAATGGTTAGCCTTGACCGCCTAGTAAAGAGCAGAGACATTAGTCTGCCAACCAAGATCCGTATAACTCGTGCTATGGTCTTTCCAGTTGTGATGTATGGATGCGAGAGTTGGACTGTGAAAAAGGCTGACCGCCGAAGAATTGACGCGTTTGAATTGTGGTGCTGGCGAAGACTCTTGAGAGTTCCTTGGACTGCCAGAAGATCAAATCAGTCTTATATTGTCGACCATAAACCCTGAATGCTCATTGGAGGGTCAAATTCTAAAGTTAAAGCTCAGCTACTTTGGTCATCTGATGAGAAGAGAGGAGTCGCTGGAGAAAGATTTGATGTTGGGAAAGGTTGAGGGTCGCCGAAGAAGGGGTAGGCAGCGAACGCGATGGTTAGATGGCATCCTCGAGGCACTGCAGATGAAGTTATGTGATGTTAGGAAGATAGTGAGAGACCGGAAAGCGTGGCGTGACATGGTCAATAGGGTCACGAAGAGTCGGACACGACTGAACGACTGAACTGAACTGACCAACTAGCTCAGCAGTTAACTCTCTTAAGTTCAGTACTTGATCCTGAAGACCTGAGTAGTGTACCCCCCCCCCCCCCTTTCCCCCACTCACGCCGCTCTTAGGCAGAATTTCTAAATTGCGAAGTCCTGTGTCACTCGAAACGAGAATTCCTGATTTTCGAACTCGTGAGCAACCCTGCACGTATTGATTTACGCCACTTTGTCTTCGTGAAAAGTGCTGCATCTGGATTTACTTGCAAGTAAATCTCCACAAAGAAAATGTACTGTGTTATAGTGCACCTATGTCTTCGCTGAACAGCTGTTTTCAATGCTCGAGCGTGTATTTTCGGCGGCTTGGCAGGCTTGAATATATGGAGAGTGGAAATGATGACGGTCGTTTCCGATCGTTTCGGTAGAATACTCTCTCAAATCCTATCTCAATTTCTATCGCAGTGGCGTACACCGGCGTCGCAAAGAGTGCCGGGAAATGCTGCTGCGCAAGGCTCGGCAGGTGATCCCCAAGGACGGCTTCGGTTCCGAGAAGATCAGCGCACTGCGCATGATTAAACCGCGCGTTGTCAACTTGCCCAAGGTCAGCGGCGGATGGGCGGACGTGCGCGACCACCGGCTGTGCGTCAAAATGACGCTCTGGGGCACCTAGGCAGTTTGTGCGCCGAAGACGTTCGTGTTCTTACGGAAGAAAAGGACATACACGGCTCCCTGTGATAGTTTTCATATCGCTTTATAAGTTTTGACAAATTATATGGTTTACAAGTCAGCAGCGACAGTTTAAAGGTCATTATTGTTCCAGGAGTTTTTTTGTTGTTTGTTTCAAGACATCTCAGATGTATTAGTTAAATGTGGAGCACCGTGTTGTGCGAAGGTTTGATTTCGTTTTATGCCATTTCAAAATGAAGCAGGTTGACCAGTTAGCAGGAACAGCTGACGCGCCGTTTTCTTGTTTTTTTGAGATGTTGCTCAAAAAATCTGTTACAAGCTCTTCTTGAAGTCTACGCGTTTTGTTTGTTACCATGGTTACCGTTGCCGCCTTACGGCAACGGTAACCATCTGTTACTAACTCTTCTTGAAGTCTACGCGTTTTGTTTGTTACCATGGTTACCGTTGCCGCCTTACGGCACTGGTAACCAGATTCTGCCTTTTAGCGTGCTTGACGCGAAAATAAATGTTAATTACTGCGTGACGAGCACTACGATGACGTAAAGGTGGCTTTATGCTATTCAATGGTTGTTATATTATTAATGCCCTTCCAGCTATTATTTTGCTTTATTAGACGTCCAATGATTTGTATGTGTAAACAGCTGATTTTCTTAGCGGCTGCGAGCTTCTCGTTAAAGCTTTTATTAAGCAATGATATTAATCGGATTGGCTCTTATTTGGTTCTCATATGATACGATAAATTTCACGTTGAGCAAAAAGCGAGGCTTCGTGCTGTGATTCGGCAAACTTTGAATTTGTACGAGAAGCTCTCAGGTTTCTCTGTAGTACTAAATTTACAACGCTGGGAATGGTAGTTTTGCTTGCATGCCTTGAAGCCAGGCATTTTCCCGCCAGTGGCATGAACTGAAAATGCGGTCTTGCTTTGAGAACTTTCTTTGACACAGGGCGTCCAGAGCATATATGCAGAAAATTCCGCACTGATCTCTCTCACTGGAGAGCAGTATTGTACGCCACGCTGAAAATGTAACCGCAAGCCACAAACTGACGGCCGCTTGCCCATTTCACTAAGAAAACCCAGCAGCTCTTCTTGCGACAATATAGTCTCTCTCTCTCTCTCTCTCTCTCTCTCTCTCTCTCTCTCTCTCTCTCTCTCTCTCTCTCTCTCTCTCTCTCTCTATGCGCAGTGAAGCTTTACGAACAGAGAAGTACGCTAAGAATAGCAAGGTCAAGGCAAACCGTACCTGCTCGTCAGCATCGTCACAAAAGGCATTTTACCCATCTTGCGCCATAGAGATACACTGTTATACCGGGGGGTGGAGAGAAAGAGAGTCACCATCAGTCTGACTATACCCACTGCAGGGCGAAGGCTTCTCCCATATTTCTCTAATTAACCGGGTTCTGTGCTAACTGCATCCACTCGATCTTTGCGAACTTCTTAACCTTATCCGCTCACCTAATTTTCTGCCGCCCCCTGCTACGATTTCCTTCCCTTGGAATCCAGTTTGTTACCCTCAGCGACCATCGGTCATTCTCTCTTCGCACTACATGTTCTGCCCATGCCCATTTTTTCTTCTTGATTTCCACTAGAACGTCAGTAACTTCAGTTATTTTATCTGACCCACTCTGCACGCTTCCTATCTCTTAATGTTACCCCTACCATTTTTCGTTCCATAGCCCTCTGGGTTGTCCTCACCTTAAGTAGGACCCTCTTGGTTAGCCGCCACGTTTCAGCTTCATAGGTGAGTACAGGTAGGGTGCAACTGTTGTATACTTTCCTCTTGAGCGATACCGGTAAGCTGCTAGGTCACAATCTGCCAGTGCTTGCCAAATGCGCTCCATCCCAATCTTCTTATTTCCTTTTCATGAGAGAGAGAGAGTAGAACTTTTTATTTACACCAATAGATAAACGAGCTCGGCCCGCCGTCACTTGGGACGTATGGCGGGGGGCCTCGCCTCAGACACAGGCTGGCAGATGTTATTGGCCGGCGGCGTCCCAGGACAGCTAGACGGCAGGTAGCTGGTGCCCAAGGCTAAAGAAAATAATAACCTGTCATTCACGATCATAGGATTCCTCTTTACGTTCCCCGTGCTGGGGTGGCGCAGTGGTTACGGCGCTCAACTACTGTTCTTAAGGATGCGGGTTCGAATCCCGGTCACGGCGGCCGCTTTTCTATGGAGGCGAAAAGCAAGGCACCCGTGTGCTGTGTGATGAGTGCACGTTAAAGAACCCCAGGTGGTCGGAATTTCCGGAATCCTCCATTACGGCGTCCTTCATAGCCCAAGTCATTTTGGGACGTTAAACCCCACAAACCAAACCATCTATGTTCCCGTTCTTCTTTGTTTAAGTTCAAGTTCCGCTTGTCTTTTTGCCATCTCCCTCTCTTTAACCATCTCAAGGCATTCCGAAAGCTTGTCATCTTCAGCTTCCTACGCAAGAATAACATTTAGAAGTTCTGGTTTTTCTAAGTATGTCTGTTCATTCTTCATTCCCACGACTCATCGGTCCGAGTACATACTCTAACACCATTGGGAAAAATCACACGTGCACGAAATCGAAAAGTGATAACGAAACGTACCATCTTTGCCAAAAGTAACCAGGCTGCATGTTCCGATTCTCAGTCGAGTAGCAGAGCATTCGTACCACTTCTGAAGCATCTTTGCAAAGTAAAGGCGAGCTCCTGTCCTCACTTCTTAACAAGTTGTGATCTCCTGGGAATCCAAGTTGGCTTTAGAAGACAAGAGAAAAGCAAACCATGCAGCCTGGTTACTTTTGGCAAAGACCGTACATGCACTTATCACAACGTAAGAATAGACGGAACAATAAAACACCAGCGCATCAGTCTTACGAACTGCGATTTTTAGTTCCCAGCTTCACTGCATGTAGACTACGCATGCATTCGTGTCAAGGAAGGAACAGCGAAGACACCAATATGGGACATCGTCCTTGACCGCGTCTGAAGGAGCAAATATTTGGGGTTCGGTGGCGACTAAAAGCCCACTCAAATTTGGGAATCACGAAGGGCGTGAAGCTGACCTGCGACCAGGGAGACTCTTAGCTCGACCGATGTCCGCACTTGTAAGGGCGACGTTTTCCCGAATCGGTCTCATTCAAAACTGGATTCGTCAATCTTCACTGCTGTCCAAAAGCCAGAAACTTCCTTCCCTGCAGTTGTTCCGCTGATTGAATACCTGTTTACAACCAGCAGTCACAAAGGCAGTATATGTAGCAAGATGGCCCACGACTGTTATTTTTCCATCAACGCGGCCATTAGAGGCAGGTACCTTAAAATCAAAACGGTTGCACGTCTGAGAGTTGCAACTGTGAATGGCTTTCCTAAATAGGTATACGCACAGCCTCGCCTTTATTTTGTCTCTGCGTCCGTGAAAAAGCGGATGCGGAATTGATGGAATTTTGCTTAAACTACGGAACACCAAAAACAATTGCAGTGACTTAGCTTTGGTTAAGTCTGCGTCAGCAATGGCCGCATGGCTACGCTTGTGTGTTCGCTTGTGGCGTAGCTTGTGTGGTTCGATAATTTGGCTATAGAGTAACACATGACACACAATGGTTGCGACTGTTCCTCCGGCGATTCTTCAGCGCGCTGCCTTCGCTTGGCGGCATTGCGGCGTTCCTGAGCAGTCATGTGTTCATCAGTGGCCGACGAGGTGGAAGCACTCGGAGAGCTAGAACGCAGTCGCCGAGCTTCATCTTATGCACGACGCTTAGCACGACGTTCTTCTCTTGTGTCTCTTGTCTCTTGTGCACTGTACACTGTCTCTTGTGCACGTTGTCGCTTCCTTGCCGCGGCTTGTCGCTGACACCTCTCTTTAGCAGTCTGCATAGCAAAGCAAACACAGCGAGGCCGAAGCAGTGGCGAACCATCTGTTCGGCGCGGCAGCGGCGCGGCAGCAGCGCGCGGCGCGCCGACTGTGCCGCCATCTGGCGGAGCCGAAGCGGTTGCTGTTCAAGGTCAAACACGGCGTCCGCCGGGGATACGCGACGGCTCGAAACCTGGCCCAGTCACCTAACAGCCAACATAAAACAGTCACGTAAGTCTGAGGGTGTCGCACGTTTTAAGAACGAGTTATATAGTAAGACGCCCTTGGAGCAGGTAGTGTATGTGGACGCCACGGTTGGCAACGACGGACGAGTGGTAGTCGCGGCAGCATGGCTGCGGAAATCCTAGCTACCTCCAAAGACGTGCTCTGCTGCAGTGGCGGAGGAGGTTGCGGTAGGATTGGCTAGTGCCGGCACGGAAGCAAATTTCATCATAAGTAACATTAAAACTACCATCCAAAATGTTTGTACTGGAATAACGCCGCGGTGGCGAAAATTCTGGACCAGCGACAGATTGCGTGGAAGATTACGTTGATCTGGGCACCACCGCATGCCGCCGTCCAACGAGGCGGCTCACGAGCTAGTTCGAGGTCTATGCTACCGGGCTGATGACCCCTTCGGGAAAGTGAGCGTTGGATGATGGGGAAGTCATTCAACATTACATATTGTAACATATCTGGTACCCCCGCCAGACACGTAGTTAAGAAATACGGAGGCAGTCGTGTGGAACATACACGTACCCGCCCCCTATCCTAGCGAACCATATGTTCCCGTCATAGGTGGCGCCTTATTGCGGGCTGAAATAAAAGAAGAATAAAGTTGCAAGGTCAGATGAGTTTACCCACTGCAGGTTGAGAGGATCCCTCGACCATACAATCTGAGAATGGCCACATTGTCCTGGCAGGGCGCAAACTAACGATTCTAAAGAATCCTGCTACGTAGTTCGGACTCTCTGCCTCGTCCGACTGGCCCGCCTGGACACAAGACCTCAGCATCTAAAGCATTGCCTCCCCGGGCCAGTGTCGAAGGAGAGGAGGGTTACCATTTCGGTTGGACAATAAAAGTTATTTCCCCCTCTTCCTCCTCCTCGACACTCATAGGTGGCGCCTTATTGCGGGCTGAAACAAAAGAAGAATAAAGTTGGACTGCGCGTGTTGTATGCGCGCACACGAAGCTAGCAGCCCCGTTCTTAAGCTTTCCTTGTTCTTAGCTTCGCTGTTCTGGAGCACCGCTGCGGTCCCCACCAACTCACTCCGATCGGAATACTCTGCAAGCCAACCAGAAAAGCATTCAAGGGAACACTGGACTAAAATGCGAGGTCTGTCATTGTTATTTACTTAGGTTTCGTGAGATAGCTTTAAATGGTATCTTATCACCAGAAAGTTTCTTTTTTAACCGGGCATCGGCATAGAGTATTTGTGAAATAATACAGCCACAAAATTAAGGGATTAATTATCATATGAGCGGTAAGGTACATTTACGAGAAAGAGTATTCGTAAGATTAGTCGCAGGTGGGAGCCAATTAATAACGCAGTCGTGTCAACCCCCCCCTCCCCCCCCGCCCCCCTCCTTCCTCTAAATATTTTGAGTTGTTTGGACGAAAAGCCGACGGCGTCGTAGTAGTACTTGTCGGTACCGCGTGTCGGTAATAATCGGGGACCACGTAAAAAATCGTACAATGGTAATTCGTCGTTCTAGTGACTGATTGGTGTGTGACATGCGATGACGTTTTAATGAAATAACTGTAATTGATTGAAAATTTGATGACATAAAGAAATGAAAAAAAAAATAGATAAGAAATTGTAAAATTCAGATCAAAGGTATTAAAACGCTGAGAATAGAATAAAAAGACGCTGCTTGATGATGCTAATTAAGAAAATATAGTGCGTTTCATTGATCAATTGTCAATTGAAAAAATATGGGAAATAAGGGGAAACGGGTTAAAAAGTGTCAAAATGCTCAGAATGAAAAACCAATGTTTGTCAATGAGTATAAAAATTTGCTTTAAAAATAAAAAATAAAAAGCGTGAAAACGTTATGGCGTCACGCCATTAACGGCAATGCTAAAGTGTTCGCCTAACTTTCTGACAATACAATTAACGTATTTCAGTTGGCATCAGCCAGCATGTGGTATTCACCTCAGGTTATTTTCCTTGCTTTAAAATACTTTCTGAACTTGGTACCACATTTCGGTCAGGCCACCGCAGGGTCAAGCCTGCAGAGCGTTCGTTGCACACAAATATGGGGAGACATGAAATACATGCTCGCATATCGTATTTTGACCGAGCGAAGGCTGTGCAATTGACCTGGGGCAACGATACAGCCTCCTTCATCTTGAGATACGGAATTTGTGGCGGGCTGTCTTTCTAGGCATAGACCGTCTGGAGACTACGTGACCCACTTTACAGCGCACAGACCTTTCTTGTCAGGTGTACGATAATGCAGGACCAAGAAAAAAAACTAACTGGGCAGGCGCGGCAATGATCCAGCTTGTCGATACTGAAAATAGCGCAAGAGGTTTGCGATGTAAAGGAATTCCGACCGCTATTACCCTGTGTAGGGCAACTGAATGCTAGATGGAGTGTGAAATGATTAACACAGTTATTACGCCACGCATGATCACCACTGCCCAAGGAGGATCATAAACATCTTTAGCAGCGTATGAATGACTGGGTAGCATCTTGGTTGATGGGAAATAGACTATGCATTAAATAAGTGGCCTCACTAGGGTCCCCTGCGCCCTGTGCACCCGGTGCAACAACACGATGGCGCTGCTGTAGCCGGTTGGGCCAACTAGGGGTTGTACGTAGGCTTAGCGCCACTGGCAAACAAGTCACAAAATATCTGAAAGCAGTTTCCTGATCTCACAGTGCGCCTATGATGCCGCCCCTTCGTAAAGAGTTAGCATCGTAGTACATCCTATAGATTAAATTTTGAAGACACAATACGTCTTTTCTAAAGGCGTTGTACATTAAAGTACCACGAAACGTGCGTTTGGGGGGCACGAGGCAGAATCACGACCCACATAACAGATGTAAGCAAAACGTTCGGAAATATTTTTCACATTTCACAGGTTATCCACGGAGGCAAAGTCAATCTGCAAAGATGGAGGCAAAGACAATCTGGGCAAAGCGGGCCCTTCTTCCACACGACCATTGACACTGTTAAAGATTCTTTTAATGATTGTTTTTATTATTTTTTCACTTTTTATGGCTTTTGGCTTGCTGGACGCTCCGACTAGTGAGCGATGTAATGCTCGGGTCTACAGCTGCGTCATGACATGAATTAGAACTCACCCAAATTAAAAGAAACGTTGGCTGATGTTGAGAGCGCAAAAGGTTGAAAACGACATCATGAAAGCCAGAAGGGGAGCACTTTTCTTACTTCAAAAGAGTTATGTGTTGACTGAGGATGAATTTCTTTTTTCCGGTATTTGGAACGTAGACTTTTTGCCCGAGGATAACAAGTTCACGAAACTAAACTTAACGAGGCCGAAAACCCACAGAAAAATGACGGCTGGCCAAAAAGCAGCTGCGACAAAAGGAAAAGTAAAGCCGAACAGAACAAGAACATCAAGGGCAGCTTGCGACTGAACGTCCGACGTTTCTTCCTCTCACCCAGACAAACGCATTGTTAGTTTCTGGAGCAAGTTCTTGTTAACGAGCCAAAACGGGCGCCACCTACGGCAGAGCAACGACATCGCATCGTAAAGGACGAGCTCCCCTTTCAAACGAGGCATCGCGAAACTTGCATGTAAATGCAATGATGCCCACGAGCAAAAAGATCATTGTAAATGCTATCTTGTGTTGTGTGTATTGTGTCGAAGACGGACAACAAAGAAAAAATTCGAGGACACTTTGCCGACTAAAGTGATGAAAGGCGAAAGACTGAGCGCTGCATTCTGTTACGCGACTGTTGCGCATGTAGCAATGAATGCTGCTACGATCAAAGCGAGCGACTTCTCTTTCACATTCTGCGAGTGCATTTATGCGCTTGTATCTTCGCAGTTGTTCATTTTACCGGGTGCGCAAAAGTAATCAGTAATAATTAATTACGCAACTAGCGGCAGTTAGCAATTGCTGATTACATATTTAGTCATTCGTTACTACTTATTTTGATATTAATTAATTAATAATTGATTAGTAATTGCTCATTGATTGGAATATGGCCATATAAGGCACTCATTCGCGCATACTGTGGTGGTGCTCTGTGATTGGTCAAGACCTCCATGGCGTCATTCCGCCTCGACCAATCAGAGCCGGTGCAAAAGCGTGACACTTTTTGCTGACGAAAACGATGAGGCAATAAAGGCTTTCGCCTTGAAAATTAAACGCAGTGCCTTCACTTTCACGTCTGATGCAGAGGTCAAATGAGAGCACCAAGCACCTGACTCATAATTCCCGGCGCTCCTTTCACACTTTAGATGCCGCCAAAACAAAAGAAGCTCCACAAGCTGCCGCGCAATTTCAAAAAAGAAAAAAGAAAAGGATGGCTCCTAAGAGAAGAACAACAACAACAACGCTCGGTCACCGGCAGGTAATGCTTTCGCTCCGCATTCGGTTCAGCAGCATTGAACCCTTCTCATTTAATAAGTGGGCTGGTAGCTTACGCTCTTGCGTCATAATATTAAAAGTGTCCCCAATAATGTAGCACCTTACACTGATAGGGCGTGATAGGGGATTAATGTAGCAGGTAAAAGAAGCCTCCGCAGTTGTTATCGCAATTCAACTAGGGTTAACCACAGTTAAACCACAACTATTTTTTATTTACAGTTAGTCATGCGAAACACCTTGTAAACAGATGCTCTCTAGAAGCACTCACTGGTGGGCCGGAACATAGGGGCTATCGAAAAAGCGAGGAATGAAAACTGCATGGGTAACGTTATATGACTCATAATAACACGAGGTGGACGGGGAAAGAAATACTTATGTCTTATCGTAAACCCAAAGAATACGTGGATATGAACAGGTAATGTAACGAGGAAAATAGAGAACGGATGGCCCCTCTGTGGTAGCGGAATGGATTTACAGATAAGGCAAGCGTCGAAGGAAGCGCCACAAAGTCAGGTGGGCAGGTATGCTTGTCAAGTTTCTGAGCATATGGTTACCACACTTGACACAGGACAGCGTTACCTGTGGGAATATGGGAGTAGACTTCGTACTGCTGATGCTGAAGGTCAAATTGTTGGTGTCCTCAAGGGTAACCGGATCAGAGACTCCGACAACGCTCAAGATCCGTGCGTGTACACTGGTGTTGTCGTGACATCTCTTTGTTGAGAGTCATAGTGGAGTGAGCGTTCAAAGAGGGACACTATGCTGAACATAAGCCTCATGTATAGATAATCCTTGGTGGCACTGATAATAGTCCGCCAAAGGCTATTCTCCCTTTTACGTTAGACAGAGTTGGGGAATTGTGCAGTCGGGCACAGTGGCGTCACAATATAACAAAAAATTTACGGTAGCAAGAGTATAATATTTACCGTCCACGAATTTCCAGCTGAATCAAAAGCTTGCTATCTTTTATTAGCCATTCCTCACGTTTATGCCTTCACCATTATTTCTGCTTCCGCGCCGTCAAATCTAAGTGCTTTATCTCCGCACTGGTTTCCTCATATTGCTAAGCCTTCTCCAATTTTATTGTTTCCTGCCCCGAAGGTCTCTCAAATGAGGATAGTTAGGGACAAACTCCAAGCAGCCGCTTAGTAACGGTATAGCCTCACGTTTCCTCTAATTGAGATTACGATACCGGGCCGACTTGAACTGCGGCACCCTGAACTGCTTTGCGGCACCTTAATGTTAGTGGCATACAAAGCATAGAAGCACAGGAGAGGCTCGTTGTTATGCAACTCAGAAACGACTGTGAACGCGGACAGCTGTGTCTAAAACCCAGACTTCGTTCTTTTCTCACGTCATGTGAGCGTAGGTGGCCGTGAGGGAACGGATCCAAGGCGCCAAAGGGAGTGAGTGAATCGCTCTACTCCGCTGCACAGCTTCCCGCAGTGCGAGAAAGAGAGCTTCATCTCACTGCCAAAAAGCGATCAGCGGCGTTCATTTCAGAAAGGTCCGCTTCAGTGCCACGGTGGTCGCAAGAAGCCGTGAGATAGATAGATAGATGGATTTATTGAAAAGAAAAGGCAGAGAGGTTGGCCGGAATAATTCAAATCTGGCCTGCTACTCTGCACTGGGAAAGGGGAAGGAGGGAAGAAAGAAGATCGTGATGGGTGACGATGTGGGATAAGGCATGGGAGAAGCTGTGAGAGATACAACGTAGTGTGTACGCCCGTCTTCAGTGTTGTGTACCGTCCTTTAGACGGAACGGCGTGAATGGCGGAGAGAGAGAGATAGCAAAACAAAATTATTTTTCGCTTCGGAGCCTTTAAGTTTAGGTGGGCGACATTTACGTCCTTAGCATTTTTCTCTCGCTAACCTTGTTAAATACCCATTGCATCTCCCGTGTTGCCGGGTGTAAAATGTGCATCTTTCATAATTGCTTTCTAGACTGCACGGACTCCTAATACAGTTGGGGAAAAAAAATGAAACAGTTTTTATCAGCACATTACCACAGCAAGGTCAGAATTTGTCAGCTGGCACAAGTGCGGGAGGCCAGATGAATAATATATTGACGCGAAAGCTATCTAGGTGCGAATACATCTCAAGGCTTCAGCGGTCGTAATGCAGCATTTGCGGCAGTGCGACTGATAACGAGAAGTTAACGTTACAAGAGTTGCTACACGCGTCGACATATTTGCAACAGGTTGTGTTGTCCTGACATTGCATATATGTTCGTGTAATACCCGCACTTCTTTTTTTTTTTTTTTTTTTTTTTTTTTTTGCAATTTTGCTCGGTTCCGGGCATACGCACGTCGAGCAGCTGCAGCATACTCAATTGTGTGTCTAGTTCTGAGGAGAGTATGAACGAAGGTGGCTCCACCCAGTAGCACATTAAGGGGCTTGGTCGAAACAGTTTTACTTCTCTTTGTTTCCCCCAAATTCTGCGCTCCAGTGTGTGCCATACGATGCGGGTATTACATGCGTAAATACGGTTTTCAATAACCTTCAAGATTGTATAAAATTAATTATGCTCAGCAGAATCAGGCGAAATTCGTAATTCGTACTCTATTCACACTATCAATCAGGCGACAGAAAAGTGCCTGAAGTATAAGCAACACCTATTCATGTGTAATATGTGAAAGTACTGGACGATATTTACAATGGCTGCATAGGAACCATTGTACTCCATTAAGAAAGTCATAACATCACCATAACTGAGGGTGTCAGGCAATCATACCAAGATTTCTCGAGTACTATCACAGCTTGCTTCGAGGACTCCACAGATCTGAATTGGAAAAAGTTGGGGATAAGGTTCGACCGAAAATATTTCAGTAATCTGGCGACGAATTGCAAAATATGATTTATGATATAGACAGGCAAAGCAGAGCGGCAAGTCTAAAGATTAATATGTGGAAGACTTAAGTATTATGTTCAGCAGCCTCGGAAAGGAACAGGCACTGGAAATGGTCGGCCAATATACATGTCTATACTTCGGACAGGCAGTAGCCGCAGATACGGTTCACAAAAGGGAAATAAATAGAAGAATCAGATTGGGGTGGAGCGATTTTGGTAAGTATATTAGGTCATGACTGGGAGCTTTCCAATACCCCTAAAGAGGAAAGCATGTAACAGCAATATCTTACCTGCACTCACATATGGGACTGAAACGTGCAGGCTAACGAATACGGTAGCATTTTAAATTGAGGACGCCGCAAATAGCTATAGAACGAATCTGGCAGGTGGAACGTAAGATACAGGAAGCGTGCAGACTGAGCCAGAGAAAAAAGGATAGTTACTGACGTCTATGGTCAAAATCAAGAAGAAATTAGGGCACTTAATGCAAATGCTTGGATGACCGATGTTCGCTATGGGCGAAAAACTGGATTCCAAGACAAGCATAAGGGGCAGCAGAAAGTTAAGTGGGCGAATGAGACCAAGAACTTTGCAGGGATGGTATGATACAGCTGGCACGGGACATGATTAACAGGGAGATATAGGGGAGGCGCTAGTCCTGCAGTGGGTACAGTCACGCTGATAATGACGAATTATGATGAAAAAGACTTTTTCTTACTCAATTGCTCTAGTTTTTGCACGTTTGGGCAAAAAGAACTACTTGTGACAAAATCGTGTGAAAGGTTTAGTTAACTCATCCAAAAAACAGCGCGAACAAGAAACAACAGGAACAAGCGCTTGTTCCTGTTGTTTCTTCCTGTCGTCCCCGTTTGTTCGCGCTGTTTTTTGGATGATGTATCACCAACTCGCCCGCTTAACTATCCAGTTTAGTTAACGTTTGAAACCCCTAGACACAACAGACTTAAGGGGCCCCTGAAACGGTGCTTGCGGTAATATTAGTAGTCCAATAAACCCACAGAGGCGGTCTTTGTGACTATGCGAGTCAAGTGTACAAGCTTTGCATGGAACCTATAATTTACAAACAATATTTAAAAAGCCCTCTCGGTAGCCACTTGCCACTAATTACGGCGGCACATCCCTGCGCGCTCCATCCCCGTTGACGTCATCGGGGCTTACATGGGCGCGCCCACTCAATGGAAGCTCCCAACAAGTGGCGCGGACGGTGCATGGTGGGGAGCGACTTTTCTCCATTTTTAAGGAGAAAGCCTTTTAAGGCTCTGACTCACCGGCGTGTCCGTGCGTGCGTCCGCAGCAGCTGTCAATCACTTGTAGAAGGGTTAGGATAGCTTCAGTACTGATAGTTAATCAGTGATGTAGTAATAGGTGTACGAATCTTAGTCAATCATTATTAGCTCATTAGTAAAGACTAATTAGTTAAGTAGTCAATTATAATTAGCTAATTAATTATAATAACTTGTCAATTATTAAGCTTTGAGACATATTAAACACCCGCACTGCGAATGGGGAGTGTTCTTGTGCGGAAACCTCAATTGACATCTAGTAGCCAGCACAACTGCGCATGCACTTCAATGCACACGCGCTGTGACCTCACAACTGACAGTCAGCCGCAAGAGTCATCAAACGAAACCAAGCTGTGGTTAAAAAGAGAGCAGCGACAGTGGTGGTTGAAGTCCTTTGCTCACTTTAGATTGTTAAAGTGCCCCTCAAATTGTTTTTTTCTTGCGCGCCGACGGGCGCTGAGTTGGGGCGGTAGTGGAGGATTATCATTTTCGATCGCCCATATGTTCATTGCTAATGAAGCTAGCTTAATTATGTTTTTTTTTTGCATTGCGGTGTGGACTGATGGGATAGCTAATGATCGTTCGCGTTTTCTAGTTTTGACAAGTATATAGCTCTTCATAAAACCTTTAAAATGATGCTGAAGTATTTGAAAGACGCGCCGTATAATGTGGTCTCACTGGCTATAGCGTTCTCCTGCGCAGCAGTAGAATGGCAGTAGAGACAATGGTAAAAAGCATTAGAGGTTTTAAAAATAGCGGAGACACACTTACCACAGACTCACACTGGTATAACTGGCACCGGCTGCACGCGTGCAGTATCGACCAATTGCACAGAAGACATAACTCGTTGACACTATTTGTGGGCAAATGGTAAGACCATATCCTCTTCGAAAGCGTCTAATAGACAATTTAAATAGGCATACGCTAAAAGTTAACCCCATTTGCTGCGACCAATATTTCAAATTAGACGTTTTTAATACAGCGATCACATTGAACAAAATAAAAGGCTATGAACATATACTTCGGTTAGAGCTAAACAGCTACAAAAAAGGGCTTCTTTGAGAATTGGCACGGAGTTGAAAAAGGTTGAATAAATATTCTCTACTGCTACTAGAATGAAAAACTGCCTTCGAAAATCACGCGGGGTTGTCGTAGACATCACCATATTGCGCGTTACATCCTGCCTCCTGCGCGATAACGCGTCCCACGGGCAAGGAATTCACTCCCTGCTCTCGGGTATGCGCGCATCCAAAAGTTCCTCGCCCGCAACAGCTGCTTTTTTTTCTGTTCTGAATGCTTCTCCCTCCGTTATTTTCCATCCCTGCGGTTGCGTTTAGAATTCCTCCAGAAGTCTCTTCGGCCAAGCGCGGGCATGGAATGCGGGGCAAGGAATTCCAACATTCAGAGAACCCGCGGAGCGCTGCTCACTTCGTGGAGCAATATATACATGTAAAGCACACTTGCTTGGCTCATTGGCACACCGCTGTTTGCTATTCTGCAAATTGACGATAGAAAATATAAAGAGAAGAAAATCATTGCATTCGGTGACAGTTCTAGCGCGTTCCCTTCATCAGAAGCTCAGTTTTTTTTTGCCGTTGTTATTACCCTCATTTCCCTAATATCTTTTCTACGCCTCCTCCTTCTCCAGTTCCTTCTCTTTTGTTCCTTTAATTCGTGTAAAATTTGCCGGCGCACAACGCACTAGTACCTTCGCACAGCGCGGCTATTCACGGTCAAAAATTGTGAAAAGAAAAATATTTACTTTTATATGGACAGCGTCGGCTCTTTGCTGCGCTTCACTCCCCCCCCCCCCCCCTCTCTCTCTCTCTTTCTCCAAAAAAACAACAACTAAATGATGCTCCTTCGATGTTGCCTAGGCTTTCCTTTCGGAAGTGCACACGTACAAAGCTCCTGGTTCTCCCATGCTCAATATTGTAAACTATAGGTGTCGCCTAAGGTCTAAGCGGAACCCGAAGTTGTCTAATTTCATATATATATATAAAAAAAAGGGGGGGGGGGGGAAGGCGGATGATAACTGGTTACCTTGCTTGAATTTTGTGAAAATTAGCCAAGGGGGCTGAATAAAAGCTGTGGTCGGTTGTTCATCGCCGGAATTCCGTGAGCATGAAGATGATGACGATGATGACTATTTTCATTAATTGAAGTAGGGAGGATGGGGAATGAGACGGGGGACTGGACCTCGGTGGCCTCCGCTGCCACTAGCGCAGCTTAAACGGTAGGGCTACAGCTGAGCATCAGTGCCTCCTCCATGGTGTGGATAACAAAGCGTTTGGGTTGACACTTGTGGACATAGAATGTGGGTCAGGTTTGTTGGTTCTTTGCAAATCCTTCATCGACGCAGCGGTATGGGTAGATGTGGATAACAATACGACCTTTCTTGAGGTGAGAGGTGTACTGGACTCTAGCCCCATTTCAAATATTCATTTGACACTTTACCAGCCATTTTTCTTGCATATAGCGAGGCGCGCGCTGAATACCTCGGTCACGTACACTAAGCCAGGTTCTCTTTGGAGCGTGACAACTATCTCTTCTGCGTTTCTCAGAAGCTCACGGGGTTCAACGCTGCTGAACCGAATACGGAGCGACAGCATTATTGTTGTTGTTCTCCTCTAATGTGATGGCACATACCCACACAGGGGGATCGGCCAAGAATTAGGGTGCAGAGATTAGATTTTGAGATGTATAACTACAGCATTAGCTGATGGTGACCGAGTCTTCTTCTTCTTCTTCTGCAAGTGGTGAATGTCGGCTTCAATGTTTTCGAATTTGCGTATCGAACATCATAGACGGGAATATAAATGCCGGAGATAAGGCCACGTCCGAGTGATAGCAGGAGAGGAGGGCAACCCCGACCCAGATCCTCCGAACTGCAACCTCCTCTGCTCAGGTGAGACCGCGGGGGAGGGTACCGCACATGGTGGAATAAGAGTATAATTGGTAGTTGGTTATAAATGCACACGTGGAATTAAGTAAATAGTATAGGTAGAAATAGTGGAAGCTTGTAATAGCAATAGTGACGAAGTAGGGGCAGCAGCAGTAGTATTAGCAGCAGTACTTGCAGTAGCTATAGCAGCAATATTATCAGTAGCAGTGGTAACATAAGTATCAGTAACAGTACTATTAATAGGATAAACGTGTAGTAGCAGTATAAAATATTATAGAACTAACAGGGTCCTTGTACTGGTTAAAGGAGCAGTCGGAGAAATCAAGTAGAGGCCGCAAAGGTGGTGGTAGTAGCAGTAGCAGTAGTAGTAGTAGTAGTAGTAGTAGTAGTAGTAGTAGTAGTAGTAGTAGTAGTAGTAGTAGTAGTAGTAGTAGTAGTAGTAGTAGTAGTTCGGTATTTTATGACGCAGCAGTAACTCTCACTATAATGAGCCAAACTAAGGCGATAACGATGAATAATGATGGTGGCCGGTAACTTCACTGCAAAACAGACACTAAGTTCCTGATAGCAAAGGCGAAGCTTCGCAGCTAGCTAACGGAGACCTCTCTCCATTTGTTTGCTCCAGCGACAGCCTTTCCACAAGCGAGCTTCAAGAGCATGATTGCAACTGGTACATTTTTCTTTCCTTGAGTACGTGCCATCGCCCCATTCATTTTCAGAGATCGAACGCGGTCAGTAGTACTTATAGTTATCCAAAAAAGTTTTCAAGTAAAAAATAAAAAGCTCTCAGCGGGTCAAGTACTGAGCGTGCACTGTCGCGGTTGCGGCGCGACGCCGAGAAGTCGCGAGCCAGCGGAAGCGACCATTGGCTCTTTTCAAAGCTGCACGCAGCGAGCTATGTGTTCCCAACTTCTTCGAGTGAGAAGGAAACAGAGGAGGAGGAGAAATTTCCCGCCTGAAGAATGAACAAAGAGGAAGCATGGCATGAGAGAGAAATAACGGAATGATAGACTTCGAAAAACGGCGGAGGGGTTAATCCAATAAAAAAAAAATAATAATAAGACAGAACAAAACGATGCCGCAGGGGAGCGTTCAACTCGGAGAGATGCGGCATCCCCCACTCGTGCAAAGCGCCGAAGAGCCGAAAACAACAATGCCGTCAAAACGTATTTCCTCCTCGCTGTTCGCGTTGCTCTCTCTGTCTCTCTCCCATTCTTTTCGCATCGTTTCTTTTCTTCTTTCTCTCTCTCCCTTTTCTCGCGCGCGTGTCCCGTCAGCGCGAATCAGCGCGACTCTCGGCAAACGGACACCTTGCGCGTCGAGCGGAGCAGCCCACAAGAGAGCCGAGCCCTTCGGGGGAAGCAAAGGCTGCTGCTGTTCGCGCAAGACGCACACGGGAAAGGAGCACGCAAGCAAAGGAGCAGCACTTCTGGACCAGAGATATCACCCTAGGCAAGTGTCTCCTCTACAACGCTAATATTGATTTGCTCGAACTTCTTAGTTTGCCTAAGGACTGCATTAGTTCAATCTCTTTTCTTTAGCTTTTTTTTTTCCTGACAGCCATGAGCTCACTACTTTAAAAACCAATTGATGCGTCGTAAATCGTCTTGCGTCACGAGGCGTATCAAAATAAATATCAGTTAGTGCGAAATTATTTAAAATGCAGTTCGGTCCTCCAGAGTACAGGGAATGCTTTTTGTGGTATATAGTAGGCCGGCTTAGATGCGACGATTCTTAAAGGAGTGGTTAAGATGACTCTTATGTAGGAACCTGTGATTAAGTTACGCCACTTTCTGGATCTGCGCCCTTGTGTTGCTCTTATGCTGATGGCCTGCGTCAAGTGCTGGCTTTTGTCGTTTAGTTTATCAAACTGAGGAGGAAACCTTACTGACTAGGTAAGCATCGGGCTTCAGATCGAAGTGTTTCAGGATCCAACCTCCACAGAAACCGTGGATGTGCCGCTTAAGAGGACAACCCAACATTCACATCCTCTAAGTATACACACCAAACAATGCCTCTAGTCTGTACTGTAATGAAACTACTTTCACACTCCAATAGGTTCTTGAAGTGAAATATAAAGGAACAGGTGGGGGCCATTTCGACGCTGCTGTTGCTGAGTTAACCTTGACGAACTCTGATGTTTGTACCGCATTCTCAGGTTAGCATGCCTTGTGGAGACATCAGGGACTCGCACCATAACAAAATAAGGAGTGGGGTCTTGGCTCCCTAGGTCAGAACTGGCGCTGTTCGATATGTACAGCTCGGCTTTAAAACAGAGGCTGACATCGAAACGTATACTAAACTGTTTCCTTAGTTAAATTAACACCGCTCGAAATACCTTCCCCAAGTGCATAAGGTCAGCCACCGGATCATGGCCAAAAACGAAGCGAATCTTCATAAAAGTGGCCACCGAAAAAGAAACGGGGACGCAAGAGAAAACACATCGACGACAGGATAAGTGCGATCAGCGCTTATCCTGTCGTCCTGCTGTCGATGGTCTTCTCTTGTGTCTCCGTTTCCTCCCCGGTACTCCTTTCTACGGTGAATCACCGACTAGCTCGCACCAACTTATTAATCGAAGCGAATCGTGTGTGAGTGGGGCAGATAAAAAATTGCTTGTCAAGATAACATTATCAAAGTATTTACCTTTGGTTACCTTTAGGGCGTTTAACAACTGCATCCTTAGGGCATACTACCATAAGACATGTCCGACATCTGCATATGCTAAAGGGCAGCAACTCTTCAAACTAGCTCAGATGAGGGAAACTCTGGTTTAAAAGGTTTTATCAGGAAACTAGCAACTATCAGGTGTGCTAGTACTTCACAAAATGACGATTTAACCAGAAGGTTTTATGGGTTAATAACTGCTAATTTTGCGCGGAATTATCTGCTACAGGGATAAGATGACGCCATCAGTGTATGAGGAGAAGAAATACGGATAAGTAATGCTGCGATAGACCTTCTCGCTTGTCTTTATACATAATGACCAATTGTTTAAAACCAACAAAAAAGGGCACTACACAGCAGAGCTGTGCTTGAAAGGCTTACGATCCCGCATACGTGCGGCAGTCGAAACAGTTCATTGGTGACAGCTGCCCAATCTCAAGCCACTACCCACTCAAAAACATTCCGTAGTGCGTGAAGCAGGACCTTCGTCGTTCTAACAGCATATTTCTCCTTACTTCTTGCTAACAATTTTTGGTCTTCACCTTAACAAAAGCGCCATTTTCACCGTCTTACCGGTGATAAATAATCAACAGCTTCGACAAAACTACGATGCTGAGTTCTTCTAAGTGCAGCAGTGAGGCAAACAGCATTGCCACAGCTGCAGCAAAAGATTCGGAGGCGCCATACATTACCGTTTTGTCCATGTGGCAGTTTCATTTCACAGCGATAGACATACCAGGAAAATTGTCCGCCCCTTCTTGTTTAATGTGCCGATCGATCTCCGAACTAAACAGTATTAACGTCATAAGGCGTCGTTACCAACAGCTGCTGTGCTCACCAGTTCACTAATGAGGATACTTTACCAAGGTGTACTTTATCCCTTCGGGGTAAGTGGGTCGGATAGTTGGCACTCTCGGAAATGTGCTCATCCTTTCGTCATGTGGTCCAGGATGCTTTGTATCAACTGCATTCACTCCGAGGAAAGGGTTAAGCGATTGCCATCGTTCGTCATGGCAGTGTGTTTTAACCGAAAGTCATCCTTGAGCGCCATGCGCAGTGCTGCTGCCAATGAACTGATTATCTCTAGGTTCAGGTTTGGGTAGCACACGGCGATCCAGGACAAGCCCAGCGCATAATCGTGAACCCTTTTGGCTAGACACGCGTCCTATCTGCATGATCCCAGCGCTTGTGTCTGAGCGTACTGTGCGGCCATCTTCCTCCGCAAACACACCGTACCATTTTCCGGGCAGATCCTAGACATGTCTTCGAGACGGTCGACGTGGATGCCTCCGCTCAGTTCGTGGGCCTTTATGGTTGGCTTCGTGGCCGCTGCGCTGGCTATAGACCCAGACTTGGTCGGCGACTACTGCGCCGCAAGGAGGGACCCCTGCTGCCAAGGCCGCATGGACGACTGTTCGGTGCCCATCCTAGGAACTCTGTGCTACTGCGACCGTTTCTGCGAGAGACCGGGCAACGGAGATTGTTGTCCCGACTACCCGAGGGTCTGCAAGGGCATCGTTGAGCCTCCGCCGGCGCTAACTCAACTCGGTGAGTGACCCCGCCATAACTGAAAGAAGCGCACTCTAGTGGTCCATTGTCATCAAAGTGCAGCTGCTTTAGCAAAGTATACAGATGTACAGACAGGAGGCAACAACGAACCCCTTCCTTCTACAAAGCACCTGTCCTCGGATGACGAGTCCTTGCCTTTTAAGTAGAAATAGTAATCTGAAGTCAAAGTGCTGTCTTCCGTAGAGCTGCGGTTAGTTGAAAACAAGCCATTATTTTCTACAGAATGATGGTTGTTGAGTACCTGACATCTGGACAACAGCGACCCTCAGACACCGCTTTAGCCTACACTGCGGTGACCAGCATTCTACAACGAGGTGTTTTTTGTTAGTTTAGACAGCAGAACAGATGTCTTGTCGGTCGCCTGTCGCTTCTCCACATTCTCTCTCTCTCTCTAGCAGTAGTATTCTAGTAGTAGACCGATTTCAGTAATTTTCCATTTATATGCCTATCGTATTCACTATAGGGCTTAAACATCGAGGACAAATGGCGTGTCTGGTGGAATAAACACGCGGAAATCAGAGAATGTATGCGCCAGTCCATTTTAAGGCTGAAGCCTTTAATGCCTAATCGTTGTCAGCAGAAGCAGTCGGCAGAGGCTGTCGGCAGAAAGTGTCACGCTTTCGAGGAAAATAGTTAAAATAAATAAATAAATAAATAAATAAATAAATAAATAAATAAATAAATAAATAAATAAATAAACCCACCGAGAATCGAACCTCCATCACTTGGATCTCCAGCCGAGTGCTTCACCAACTGCGCCACGCCCTAGATCGTGAAACGTTCATCATTCTTCCCCTTGTCTATACCGTGAGGATAGCAGTATTCCGCGAGTGACAGATACTGCGCCTTTTATTTCCTGTTAACGAATTATAGAACGCCGGTGAACTTTGATGCGTTCAATGGAATGCTGGTTGTGTTCGACAAGGGGCGCGCCATGTACCTTCACGACTGGTCATGACGTCATCAGACGATTCATGCACAGACGAAGCTGACCCAACCGGGAGTCCGATCCAGGCGTCCGTGCGGCGCCTTTCATTTGCCTCTTTCTCGAACGCCGCACCACAGAGCAGACAGAAGCAGACCCAGATGTCTAGGAGGAGTTAGTACAGCAGGCATCAGCGGCATTTGAAATTGATTTACAGGATAGAAAAGGCGCAGTATCTGTCACGATTCTCTACAGACACATGTACCACGCCATAAAGGAAGGGAGGAAGGCGGGAGTGAAAGAAGAGAGGGAGATAGAGGTGCGGTAGTGGAGGGCTACGATCAACCGCGTTATAATGGCTTTCGCCTGATGGCACTTTGGTGGTCCAAAGTGCCCTCTAGAATTATTATTGGCCGTATGACTGCAGAAAAAAAGCTATAGGTCTGCAGCTGAAAACTTTGCGGTTAAATGTAAGTATATTTCTTTGGTTCCGGGTTCAAACTCAGAACAAGCACTCGCTTCGGGAGGTCGCTTTGCCAACAGATCAACAAATGGAACAGCGAGCCAAATTGGCACAAGCAGAGCAAACCATAAACTCTCATTCGCGGTCCAAGAGTTCTTCGACAGTACGCATAGGTTGCTACCAGCCCTCGAGAGCGACGTAAGCAAGCACTTTGCCGACGCGGAAGACGTCTGACAAGAGCTTGCCGAAGAAAGCGGTGAAGAACCAGCAGATCACGATAGCACTTGGCAGGCATCAGGACGCGATAGCCGTGTTTGTCAAGAACAACCGGGGACGATATCATGCATTGAAATGGCACACGGGAGTTTGGCAGACCTGGCCGAGAGCTTGCCCGTTTAGAGACAATCCCGGTAAACTTCTGAACCATAAGCTGGCAATAGTTGTCTAGCTCCAGGTCCAAATTACTCACAGCGGGAAATGTTTGAGGAACAGCCCGAATGCGATTGAAAGCATAGCGGATGTCGACAAGAAGCCAGTAAAAATGGTCTGTGTGCCCGTGGCGTAAGGACATTTGCGTTATTACTTTCGTGTTAGTTCGAGCGACTCTCTTCGCAGGGAGGAGAATCATAACAGGATCTTGAATTGCTTCGCAAAACGCTCTTATTCTGTATTTGTGACCCGTGCGCGTCCAAAGGAAAAGAAAAAGAACACAATTCCCATAGCTTTCGCGGCTTGAAACACATACTCACTGATGATTTTAGATATCACTGATGATTTTAGATATAATCGACCGAAGGTGTCACCAAATGTTCGTAATATCTAAAGTAATACACCGCGCAGGAACCGCAAATAGGGCCCCTTACAAACACAACACCAGCCACTGTAGACCATCTTAAACTTACCAGCTCTAAGACAGGTTTGTAAGCATCGCGGGTAATACTGTGCAAGAAATGAAGGTTTACACAATATTGATATAACTGTTCTCGCTGTGTTCTAGCGCGAAAGAAAGCTCACTGCTTCCTTGTGTATTCTCTTTGTCTTGTCTTTTTGGCAGGTTTAAAACGTACTCAAAGTGTTCGATAGGAGACCGTCGTCCGGTGAAACGACTACCTTATATGTTCGTGGCAACTACCCAAACATCGCTATATCAATTTATTTTTCATATTGGTTTCACCGCCCTAACACATTGAACGACAGAAAAGACAAACACCACGGAGCGCGATGTCTTTTCTGTCGTTCAATGTGTTAGCGCGGTGAAACCAATATGAATAACCAACTAGGCCCAATTCTCGCCATTTTATCAATTTATTGTCCCTATACGTTTGCGCCGTGAAAAGATGATAACCACAATACTGCACGCCTGCGATACACAGTTCTCGGGGCGCCAACCTTCACTCGAGAATAGTGACGTACCCCCCGACAGGAACAAGACAGACTTCCCCTTCCTATATTCAGCTTGAGAGCAATATCAGCTCTACTGGGTCAGTATGCCAAAACACTTGATGTTTATCGAACTCTCAGCAGAAGCACGGAGAACCCGTAGGCTCCAGATCAAAGAGGCCGAAAACGAACGCGCACTACGAGGGTGACGAACGCGCTCAACACTGCGCCGAGCTTGCGCCATCGGCTTGGATAAGACTCAACAAAATAAAGGTTTCAAGAGCTCGATGCGCATCTCGGCGGGTGCACGTGCTCGAGTACGTAGCGCCAGTTGTCATTCCCCTCCCTTTATCGGTCGGTGAACACCGGACGTGCTGTGCGATGTCAGCGCATGTTAAAAGATCGTGGTCGAAATTACTCCGCAGCTCTCCACTACGGCTCCTCTTTTTTCTCTTTCCACTTTCACTCCCACCTTCCTTTCTTCCCTTACGGCGCGGTTGAGGTGTCCACAGAAACCAAGTGAGACAGTTACCGCGCCTTTCCCTTCCTATAAATCAATCAATCAATCAATCAATCAATCAATCAATCAACACCGGACCATCTCAAGACAGCTCCTATTTGTAAATACCCAGATGTCTTACCGTTTTAATACAAAGCGAAGGTTTTGATTTGTAGTGGGTCTCTGAGATTATGTGCCGAGATACTTTGTTTTTCTCATCGGCTGATGTAAGACTTACCAGATAATTTATACTTGACATCAAATTTTCTTTAAGGCGTTCTTTAAAAAGTATTCATTAAAGGCGTGCAACACTTTGTTCGCTATCTTGCCATATGGAGCGACCCCTCTGCCTCTCTTTTTAAATAACTATCTCTCTCTGTTCTTGACAAGGCTTCGAGAGGTAGAGCCACGGGCATTAGGTTACTTTCAGAGACATTCACAGCTCACACAAAAGACGATCATTGTGAGTAAAAGCGTCACCACATTTCACGCAGTCACATAGCTGAGAATACGTGTGTAGTGCAGACTCGATGTGACACGTAAATCAATGCAATGACAATGTAAACTTCTTCCTAGGCTAAATCCGTGGCCATTATTCGAGTACATTGTTTGTCATAAGCAAAGTTCAACTATCTGGTACAAACTGTGTATTCTTGATTGCCAATATTTAGCCGTGGCTGGCATAACGTAATGTTTCCTGGAGTCAAACGTTGGGGTATTCACACCTCAAAATCTGTGCGAGACCACGTGCAGGGCAAATTCATCGTTGGAATTGATTCACTATTCTGCTCATTTAACCAGCGAGCCAACCAAATCTATACTATTGAGTGCTCACACGAACTTCAGGTGTGTGCAGTGTACAAAATGCATCAAAGCGGACATCACCAATTCACATGTCCGGAGCCCTGGTTCACATGATTTGCTGCCGGCACAGCATGATCCATCTTGCCTACGTATCCGCCGCCTAAACAAACTAGAAGAGTTCAACGCTGCTGAACCGAATATTGAGCGAAAGCAATAGCTGCGGGTGACCGAGCATTCTTCTAATTCTTCTTCCCCAGCCCACACATAAAGCCCCGCTTTAACCAAGCCGTATTAATGTGCCTTAGTGGCCTAGAGTGTTAACGAAATGCCAAGGCCCTGGCAGGCTGATTCTAGCATAAGCGTCCCATGTAAAACGAGAGACCCAAGTTGGCAGCTTCTGCCAGCCCACATATAAAGCCCCTCTTTAACCAAGCCGTATGAACGTGCCTTATTGGGCTCTAGGAGTAACGTGAATGCCAGGGTCCTGGCAGGCTGATTCTGACATAACCGTCCCATGTGAAACGAGAGACCCAAGTTGGCAGCTCCTGCCAGCTTGGGGTCGTCTACGGGGGTCGTCTACGGGGGTCGTCTAAAGGTCAAATGTCAATGGTGGTCACCGCCGTTCCACGCTGAAGGCTCAAACTGCGAGCCTTTCGCAATAAAACAGGATACCATAATTCGTCAGCTGAAGCTCCCGAGGCTTCCCGTACATGCGGAAAAAAGAAAACATTCGCCCCGCGACGTCCTCTGTGTGGGGACCGCAGATATTCGTTCATTGTGTCAGGCCGAGAGCGGCGCGACGGGGGAGCCCTTGGAGAATATAAAAAAGATAACCACAAGACTGCCCTGGGAGTCAGGGCTTCAACTGTAACAAATTCGTACGCATAAAGGCGGTGGTGATTGTAGAGGAATAAGGCGCACGCGCTGAGGAAATGAAAGCTGTACAAAGAGAAGTAGGGTACGAATAGCTGCAAAAATATATCAATTTTCCTTCGTTCTTGCAAGAACACTAACGATTCGGTAAAGTGCCTATAAACGGTTCGATAAAGTAGGTCGGTTGTCGTATTTCAGGGCGTATAAAAGAAAGATTGAGTAATGCCGCTGAGCAAGAAGAAGAATAAGAAGCCAGTGGCCGATATATCTGTCGCCTATAGGACTAGGGATGATAGAAGAATGCGCAAAAAGACACCAGAAAGCGGAGGTCAACAACCCTTGAAGGGTCCTCGTGCGTGGTTGTAGCTGAAAGGAAGGCGGCAGCTGCTATATAGAAACCGAACACTTTACCGCTCTTTTCCTCTTCATCCGACATATGTATGTCAGGTGAAGAACATAGATAATTTAAGGGAACAGAAATCTGCGGCCTTTTTTCAATTATTACAGACAAAAGGATTTCAACGCTGGCCTCGATTGCAATACGAATGGAAGTTTTAACCAGGCTGTGCGCACTGCAAGGCTGGGCAAATGTTCAGGGGGAAAAAAAAGAGGGAAAGCTTTATAAGTCGTCCTAAGTCCGATTTCCAGGAACAGGCAGGGCGATTTAGGCTCGAGCTTTGGGTAACATAGCTACTGGCCATAATGCAGGTAACAAGGTTCACTGTAAATGCCCATACAGCCTAAGTATATTCCACGAGGGCTTGATAACGGCAGACTTGTTTTTAGCTGGTTGGGTAATATTTTCGGTCCCTTCGCCGGTGAACCCATACAAGAAGCTGCACCATGCATACACATGAATTTGTGCACAAATGTATTTTCTTTTTTCAGTTATAATCACAAAGTCGAATCCACATTGCCATTCATTTCCACTTGACTTTGTTCCGTGTTCACAAGCACACATCCGCAGATAGAGGGAACGTGGTCGCAACAAAGGGAGAGCGGTCAAAAGGACGTTTAGGTTTCGTGTTCGCCAGCACTAAATGCAAACTGCTGGACGAAACTATATGAGAGCGTAACGCGATGCCCTTTGTGCGGGTGGAGGGGCCATGGAACTGCAGACAATACAAACGATGACATTGAGACAGCATCGTTTGGATGGCAGCAATGTCGCTAGGCGTCGGGAAGTCGTGGCGCATGAGAGCGCGTTGCAGCGGCCAAGCCTGTGTTCGATTACTTTCAACATCAGCAATGGCGATGCCTCACAGGTCACGATGTGTTGTTAAACTTCGCGTCGAATGTGGACGTTTGTTATGACAGTACGGGAGCTGCCGGCTTTCTCGCTGATAAAGATTATTCAGCATACTGCTAGCTGAGTGAAAAAGCTGTATTAGGAACATGTAGCCGTATATCTGATTCAGTCAGCCACTTCGTGCATGTGACGCGATACATAGCTCACTCACAACAAATTGTGTCTTGCAAATAACCTCCAGCTAGCCGTTGCCCACGCATTGACGCAATACGTATGATATGCGACAGTGTTCAAAATGGCAATAGATGTTTGCGAGAGTTCTCATTGCGCTCTAAGATTCAATGCAAAACATACCGAAGGAGAAGAGAGACGTCCATTTAACCTGTCAGTTTATGATGCTGTACAAATGGATGGGGTGTTGGATAACAGCCGTTGCGGCCAACTTTCGATGTAAACGAAATGAAAAACCTGCCAGTGTGCTGCATAGGGCCACTGAACTATAAAGAAGGCCATTTAGATGAAGAAATTAGCTGCATCTCTCATAGACAGTAATGCACCCTCGGGATATTAAGCTTCACATAACATAAAATCTCGACGTTGTTTTCCAGTGCAAGCTTACAAGAGCTGAATCTGCCAGATATATAAATGATTGAAGAATACGTTGCTAACCAGCAATTGCATGTGGCAGTGCCCGACTTTATAAGTACTTCATGAGGAGGAACCATGCGCTAAAGATTGAGAGCTGGCCTAAACACTAAAAATAGGACTGTGAGACTAAATATGCTGTTTTCTCAGAAGGAACTAAGTTACGACAGGTAGAGAGGTAATCGAAGTCGTACGGGAGCCTGTCCATGTAGTGCCAGTAATGAACGTTGACCGGACCACGAAACGGAATTTGTACAATGAAATGGAGAGCATTCGCCAGGCAATATATGGCAGCTCACCACGATGCCTCAAACCGAAAGGGCATAAATGTTGCATTTCACCAGTGCTCACATGTACGAGGCAGACAGTCGGAGGCTAATGAAACGGCTTGAAGTCCAGGCTGCCCAGCGAGAAAGGAAAATGTTATCGATGTAACATAAAGAAACACGGAGAGCGCGCGAAATTTCAGGCAACAAAGGCTCGCATATTCTAGCTGAAATGAAGATAGGTCATGGGCAGGGCATACAACACAAAGCGTCTTCTAAAGCAACAAAGTGAGGTGAGCGGGTGGTACTAGGAAGCTTGCGGGGATAAGACGGTCGCAGCTGATCAAGTTAAATGGAAGAGGGAGAGGCCCCCGTCTGGCCGTGGAAGCAGATGGGTTAAAATTATGATGGCAATTATTATGATCATGACTTTAATCGACAGATTTTGTACTGGGTGCTCGCGTAACGCAACTTGTCCACTCTTTTCGCGAATTCGGCTCATGAGCGAAGTACAACTGTCTTTTCAAGTTCTTCACTGTCTAGAGAAGTGGATACACGTTTGGAGCCGCTGCATGAAGCCCCACAAAGCTGTTCCTACGTTCGACCAGCTCCGTGTCTACAGCCGCAGTTTCGTAACTGTCTTCAGGAAGGAGGAGAGAACGGAAGCCTGTAATGAATGAAAACTTCGCGTGGGTGTTCGCCCCGGACCTTATCGCTTTCCTGGCGTGCCTCTTCGCGCGCCGAATCGCTTTTGTCGCCAAAAGGCTAGTGGCACGCAGTCGGGCGCTCTTTTATCGCGATATAGCAGACGACAATTAGCAGACGAAGGAACTACAAATGGAGTCTGCTTCCGACGCCCACGGAAATGGTGGACATTGAGTTATCATATCGCGAGTGCACTGGCAATGAGGAATAAAAATTCGAAATAGGGCGCCGGTCGCCGTCACGGGAAGTATGAAACGTTGTAAGGAACGGCTACGCCAAAAAAGAAGCGTGCTTGTTTGTGACCTCGATGCCTGAAGATCTTCCTGGTCGTGGCATTATTCAGTGCACATACGTCGATCACCTGTTCATTGAAAACTTCCAGGTGGCGTGTTGGTGTGGAGACGATTTTTCATATTGGTTTTGCATAGTCAAAGCAAAGGCCCGACTTGTCAGCTTTAATCCAATTGCACTTCTGAGATATGAAGTTATTGAGTGCATATTGGGTAAAACACAGACGTCGGTATAAAGGCGAGGGTCCCAAAGCACCGTGGGGTACCACGATGCTTTGCAAGCGACTCTCACGACATGCTCGGTAGTTTCAAACTCAGTTAAATAACGAACAAACCGCAACAAAGAAAAATATACGAACTATAATAATCAAGGCATACAGAAGCGTTATATTCTGAATAAAGTGAGAGATTATCAGAGAGAAAAAAAAAGAAATACACAAATACGCAGAATAAAATACAAATAGTTATAAATGGCACTGCACAATTTACAAAACAAATAAAAATTACGGCGCATTGAGAACAGTCTAAGCATTTATTCAAAGGCACATAAAGAGAATAACAACTGACGGAAGAACGCAAGGGTACAACCGTCAAACCACATAACGAAAAGCGAAATTTTCAGAATATAATTAAGGATTAAATGCTGCAGAGGAAGCTTCCTTTAGGAACGATGTGCGAAAGCACAGAAGTGGGCGCCTGGTCGCGAAAGTTATGAATCGCTGACCAGTCTGCAGCAGCAGAAAAATCGATAAACTTTTCTCGTTAAATGCATATGTGAAGTGTAATTTGTTGCGACAGGCTAATGGGTGCTAAAATAGCAAAATGGTCAGCGATATTGGCGTTTACGACTCAAATGTGAGAGGAAGCGAAATATAGGGAGCTTGCATGAAGCGATGCATGCTGGGTAATTCGCCATGATGATGTCGTTGGCAGCAGACGATAAAGCGCGGCTCTACCACTGCATGGTCACGTAGTGCGCGCAGACGATGCTGGCGCGTCGGACAGGCCGACTTCGGGTTCTTCACGATTCTAACAATACGTCTGCATGAGGGAGAGAATACAAGTGATTCCTCTAGGACGCCGACGCGAATGGCTTGGCTCGCACGGCCGGGTCAACACACGTAAGCGAGAACGACACCAATCCGGGCAAAGTAAATAACTACTTGCTAGAACTAGAAATCATGAATGCCGGCGATGTCGACGGGCGGCCAGGTCCAGACGCATAGGGCAGTCAGTCGTCGCGTAGCTTGAACAGGAACGCGTCGCACTGAAATTGCATTTCTTCATAGTGCGCCCGATTTTCCGGGCACAGCTCGACGTGTACGTTCCTCAGAAATCTGCTGACAATTGCACGCACGAAAGGGCAGCGCATGAAAAGCCGCGTATTTGTTCGGTGTCGACCATCGAAAATACAAGGCACTTGCTCAATTCACCCTGGCGGCGCTGCCCGCGTCTGCTGCCAGCGACAACATCATGGCGGATTACCCGGCATGCATCACTTCATGCAAGCTCCTTATATGAAAGGGCATAATCGAGACTATGTGCGACCGTAGCCCCACAGAAAAAGAAAAGGAAAGTCGGTATATGATTTGTACATCGAAGTGCTAGTATCGAGAAAACTGACAGTTATGACTCCCAAGAACTGAGACCTGTTTATTATGGACGGATATCTTGCGAAGAATTACATGCAGTGAATCAACAATATTAGACTCGGAAGCATGGAGACCGATAAATGCAGCCTAGGATGAGTTTACTGCTTGCTCACTAAAAAATTACACGCAATGCTAAATGATAAGTTATGTCTACTAGTGTATGGTGAAATTAAAATGGCGGAGCTGTCTTTTTATGATTTCATTTCATGGCAACATCCAGGTTCAAAAGGCGGTTCAGCAAAAATCGATCACTCCTTTCAGAAGTAGCCTGACTGGATAAGACGCAGCATAATACATTAACTGCACTAGCTTTTTCATCTGTCAGATGAAAGACATTTAGTAAAGTATCAATTTCTGCTTATTTCATCCAAAGTGTGACATAATAAGGGCATATAATTTCGCGCTAGCCACAAGTTGATCGGCATAGCACTGTGGCGTATAAACGCGTGTTTAACACGAGAAAACGAAATATGTTCACATGCCATTAAACGCAGGTATAATTGACTGTTGAATTTATATATACCAACTGAACTGCGTCCCCAGTTCTTCGTTAGAAAGGTCGAATGGAAACTAAGAAAGCTTCCGCGCAAACTGGTACAATTCGTCTGCTATTAGTTTAAAACAGGTGTTGGGAGGGTTTTATGGGGAGAAGCTCACAAAACATAAGTGCAGAATACTTTATCAATCTTCGGTTATAGCTATAACATATTCTATTAAAAAAAAACAGAAATAATCTAAACTCATGACAGGATATAAACAGATAAAGCAGAATCTTGCCAGCGTGCACCATGGGACAGAAGCGTGAAGACGAACGAAAAGCGTTGAACTTGAAGTGAGGGGAATGCAGCCAGCTATGTGGTGAAAAAGTGGCCACAGGATTGGAGGAGGTCAGTTTACATCCCCATTCCAAAGAAAGGCAGTGCCAAAGATTGTTCCAACTACCGCACGATCGCGCTTATTTCGCATGCTAGCAAGGTGATGTTGAAAATCCTCCAAGGTAGGCTGCAGCAGTATGTGGATCGGGAGCTTCCGGACGTGCAAGCTGGGTTTCGCAAGGGCAGAGGAACTAGAGACCAAGTTGCCAACCTTCGCTGGATCTTGGAAAAAGCAAGGGAGTTCCAGAAACCCATCTACTTCTGCTTTATTGATTATGCGAAAGCGTTTGACTGCGTAGATCACAGCAGATTGTGGCAAGCTCTCCAAGAGATGGGAGTTCCAATTCACCTCATCTGTCTCCTCAGGAACCTGTATGAAGGACATGAGGCCACAGTCAGAACTGGGCATGGTCTTACTGATTGGTTTCCGATTGAGAAAGGAGTGAGGCAAGGCTGCATACTGTCGCCCTGCCTATTTAACCTATATGCAGAGTGCATCATGAGGAAGGCCGGTCTGGACGAGTCTTCAGCTGGAGTGAAGATTGCTGGAAAACGTATCAACAACCTTAGATATGCGGATGATACCACTTTAAAGGCAGAAAGTGAAGCGGAACTCAAGAGACTTCTGATGCGCGTACAAGAAGAGAGTGAGAAGTTTGGGCTTAAACTGAACATTAAAAAGACAAAGATCATGGCGTCTTGCCCTATCAAGTCCTGGAGCATCAAGGGACAAGAAGTGGAAGCTGTGACAAATTTTCTCTTCTTGGGCTCCAAGATTACCTCGGAAGGAGACTGCAGCCGTGAAATTAGGAGACGCCTGCTTCTGGGAAAGAGAGCAATGGTTGGCCTTGACCGCCTAGTAAAGAGCAGAGACATTAGTCTGCCAACCATGATCCGTATAACTCGTGCTATGGTCTTTCCAGTTGTGATGTATGGATGCGAGAGTTGGACTGTGAAAAAGGCTGACCGCCGAAGAATTGACGCGTTTGAATTGTGGTGCTGGCGAAGACTCTTGAGAGTTCCTTGGACTGCCAGAAGATCAAATCAGTCAATATTGTCGACCATAAACCCTGACTGCCCATTGGAGGGTCAAATTCTGAAGTTAAAGCTCAGCTACTTTGGTCATCTGATGAGAAGAGAGGAGTCGCTGGAGAAAGATTTGATGTTGGGAAAGGTTGAGGGTCGCCGGAGAAGGGGTAGGCAGCGAACGCGATGGTTAGATGGCATCCTCGAGGCACTGCAGATGAAGTTATGTGATGTTAGGAAGATAGTGAGAGACCGGAAAGCGTGGCGTGACATGGTCAATAGGGTCACGAAGAGTCGGACACGACTGAACGAGTGAACTGAACTGAACTGATGAAAAAAAAATGAGAATGGTTCAACGCTGCTGAACTGAATATGGAGCGAAAGCATTAGCTGCGGGCGACCGAGCACTCTTTTTCTTTTTCTTCTTCTTTTCATTCTGCTTTTTCTTCTTTTTCTGCTTCTTATTCTCCTGCTGCTTCTTCTTTTTCTGCTTCTTATTCTCTGCTTCTTCTTCTTTCCCTCCTTCTTCTCTGTCTTCTTCTTCTTCTTATCCTTCTTTTTCTTTTCCTTTTTCTTCTTCTTCGTCTTCTTCGCGGCTGTTAAAGGTCATTCGTGACTGCGGCCACGAACTACGCGACGGGCCGAAACCTGGCGTAGTATTGCTTTTGCAATAAAATAGACTGATAGGTGCAACATCAATAGAGAAGCAGAGAGAAGAGTAGGTGAAGGAAAAAAGCACAAGTTAATGACATCCTTGTCGAAACCAAGAAGAAATCGGCATGTGTGGGGCTTGTAATACTAAGGCGAGGCAAGTGATGGACTGAATTCAAAGTGTATAGCTATAAGCCAAGCAGGGTGCAGCGACCGAGTCAGGTGGGCGGGCGAAATTTGGAAACTTGCGGGTTAAGTTGAACTTGGAATATGGTAGCCGCCGTAGGACAAGGGCCAACAGAAAGTTTTTTCTTGCAGGTGACGTAGTTAGTTAGTCCGATGATGATTACAATTACCACTAAGCCAATACAATGACGATTAAACTATCCATCCCTCCGTACGTTTTGTTTCGCTATCTCACCTCATCTACCCGTTTGAGACTGCTCGGACGACACTCATCACCGTTTCTCACTCCACATAAGAGTGCGGGGAAACTTGATACCACTTTTTCCCCCTATTGACCTGTACTTCGCCTTTTGTCAGAGGATATTATCCCATCTGTTCTTGGTCTAGAGGCTGCCTACAGGAGGCCAGATACCGATAAATACATCTTAACCTCTCTCAATGTGTCTTTGTCAGTTGCGGGGTCATTGTATGTCTCGCCCTTTCCAACGGTTGTGTCGTATTACTGCACAGAGTGCAACGTCGATGGAAGGCGGTACCCCGAAGGCGCGACAATTAACGTCGACTGTAATCGTTGGTAAGTGATGACTCCGTTGCTTTTGCCGAAGCTGGCGCGCTCTGTTTAAGCAATCAAGATAAGACCAATCTAGTTCATTTCGCTCATCGCAGCGTTGCTTTGGATTTTTTGTTGTGGTACGCTAAGCGCCGGAAAGCCTTTTGACCTTTACACACTCACAGCCCCTTATTCCCTTCCTTTGCCGTCTGCTCAGGAGGAAAATCATCTATCTGTCTGTGTCGCTTACTAACCTCTTCACGGCGATCATCGCTATTATTTGAATTGTATATTGTGTTTTCCACCATTGCCTTTGCTTCTTTAACTCAGCACTGTCCTTGAAAGTAAATAAATAAATTAATCTATATGACTTGCTTACGTTAATGTCCCATCGTCGCAGACGACAGCAGGAGATAGGAGCTTAAAGGAATGCCTGTAACGTTCTGATGGACATCCAACGACGCCGAGTAGTGCCCCGGGCATGCATTCATTTTGCTGTACTTCTATGCTAGTTCCCTTAACGATTATGTAAATCTGTGCCGATGCCCCTTTGTTTTCACCAGCACCTGCCGCAAGGTAACGGACAACTACGCCCAGCTACAGTGCGAGGACCGAGTGTGCATCAACAGGCCAGAGCTGATCCGGCAGATCAATGACGGCAACTTCGGGTGAGTCCCTCCCGTTGCTCTGCCACTTGCACCCCGCCAGCAATAACATGTTTCGCTGTGTGCCAACATGTGAATTCAGTCGAAACCTAAATGGGGTGTCAAGCTGACAGGAGGAAATTACTCATTCATAGCTGCATTGTTTGCAGACGACTTTTGGCTACCTTACGCTTCATGAGCTCTCCACTTTCTTTTTTACTTTGTTATGTACGGCTTTCCAGTGTGGGCAAGGCCTGCAATATTCCACAAAAATTTTAAATAATTGTGTTCGAGTTACGCGGGGTACCCTGCGTATTGTATAGTCGCATTATCTATTAGCAGGAATACTACAAGAGGTTCCGACTCCTTAAAATTACACGCCTGCTAAGAGAGTCAAGTTACCCTTCGTTATTTCCTTGTTTTCCAGCCTTTAAAGATAATTTCCTACCTAGAAGCACACATGATTACTGCAGCTGCTTAAGGCGACACGCTTAGGGCAGCAGTTAACTGCCATAAGGACAAAGCAGTGTAGCTGCGTGGTAATTTAAGTTAGGTGCGAGTAATATGGACTCCATCGCTTTGTAGCGCCAAGCCTTCTTCAGCTGTAAAGGTTAAAAAAAAAGCTAAAGAAAATGACTTCAAGAAAAGTGATTATAAACAAATAAAAGGCCACAAGAACGGTATCCAGCTCTGCTGAGATTCATATAGGGACGCAAACAGAAACAAGACAGCACGCTACGGGCTTCTAACCCGACTACCGCGCTCCTAATTAGAAAGACGTGATAGTGATCGCTGCTGCGTTCTCTCATACAGAGGCCATTTGTGCCATATACAGCCGGCACGTTCGGCAAAATCACGTTACCAGAACCGCCAGCGTGATGGTCACAGGTCGCAGCGAAGGAAACCAGTGGATGGTAGTGGGAGCGTCCTGTTGTGTGTTGACGCTACATGTGCCTGTGCCAGGGAACTTAGGATGAGTAAAATGCAGAATAAACACGCTCGACACACTGTCCGTAAACACACTGTGCGATAAGATTAAGTTTTTACATCATAAGATCCAAGAGTACCTGCTGTCAGCATCGAGGCCGGCAACGACGCAGCTTGCTCGGCATCGTCCAGGCTTCAGAATTTGACCTGCGTAGCTCTATAACTGAAATTCGAATTACCATATATTAAGAGCAACATGTGGAGAGTGTTTCTGCAGCAGTGACCGAGCTCCAGTACTTATGCCCGCATCTTTACCAACCATTGCAAGCCTACAAAAGGCATGCGCTGTATTCCGCACTAAGCGGGCGGTCGTATACGGTTTTAGCTAACCGCGTCGACGATGACCGCTCATATGGTTAGTTCTACGTCAGGGTCAGTTGATCCGTATTTTAGTCATAGAGATGTTGATGAGGTTTACAGCTGCTGCCCGCGAAGTCACGCGAATGAATGAGCGCCTTTCGGCCATGAGTGCAATGTCATGCATGTTTCACGACAGGAGGTACTTTAAAACCATTATCCAGGCGGCTGGGATATTCCAGCATCAGATTGTCAAGCTCCGCATCAACAGCGTGTCGCTCTACGGATACTACAGTGCATATGCTTTCGGACTGCGTCAAGTGTCGCACACGTTACTGTTATGGTGCAGGTGGAAAGCAACTAACTACTCCTTCTTCCAAGGGAAGCTTCTGGACGAAGGCATCCGGTACAGACTAGGCACCCACCAACCCGAGAGGCCAGTGAGTACCACAAGCGATGGTCACAGTGAACATGATCATAATGCGCAGCTGCGCACGGTGCTGGCGGGTGAGAGTAGTAACAACAGCCATTACCCAAATATGTCCTTGTAAGGCACTCTTCAAAAATCAGTGCTTCACCCGCAATGTCTGCGGCCATATAATGATTGGTTTTAACGTACCAAAGCGGATCAGGCGAGACGTCGTAGTGGAGGGATCCGGAAATTTAGACCACATGGGGTTTTTAACGTGATCTGACATCACACAGAACACGGACGCTTGGCTTTTCGCCTCCATCGAAAAGCAGCAGCCGCGGTTCGGGATTCGATCCCGCATCCTTGGGCATAAGCGTTGAGCACGCCTTAACCCTTGCACCACCGTGGTGTCTCCTCGGTGTCTCGGAGGTTCTGGTGCGTGCAATTAACAGCAGCAGCTAAGGACCCAATGTCACTTGCGAGTCGCGAAGGGCGCGCGACCGTCAGTAGCATGCGACCAGGCATCGAGCTGCTCGGCTCGGCGACCAACGGGTCGCTTTCCCGAATCGCTTTCGTTAGGACCGAGCGTTCTCGATATTGACTGCTCACCAGCAAAGAGAAGTTGGATGTAACTTCTAATGCGCGACAGTCGCCCAATCTTAGCGAGTCACAGGTCAGAATGGGTCTTAAGCATGGATTCACGGGCCCGTCGCCACAAAGATTGCGAAGCCTCGGTCCGTCTCTTCGTGTTCGACCTATCTACGTATATATTCGACTGACAGGTTTCTCTTGTAGTTGGGGTGTAGTGCTGGCGCGCGTGCTTGTCGCCTGACTTTATAATTGATGGGGTACATATTCTAAGGGCGGAGCTTGGCGACGAAGTCATTCCTGTCTGCTTTGCGTATTTGTCTCAGACCGTCCGCCATGGGTTCGGCATTGATGCCGAGCCTTAAACCTCCAGGCTTTGATGCGCGCTATACTTGAGCGCTGCCAGGTGAGTTCATCGTGTTGTGCATTCCGAGCCCATAAGAGCCTATCGGTGGAGGTGTTCCTAGTCTTAATGCTGTCTTGTAGGTTTGACGGAAAAGAGGTAGTCCACATTTTCCGTCTCGTCTGTTCTTTTCAATTAATCTTTCCACCCCCCTCTCCGCGTGCAGACGGTGGAGATGAGCGAGTTGCACCTGAAGAAGCGCGAGCAGCTTCCCGACGAGTTCGACGCGCGCATCCGCTGGGTGGGACTGGTGCACGGGGTGCGAGACCAAGGAGACTGCGCCGCCTCCTGGGCATTCTCCACCGCAGGTATCCCCATTATCTGTTTCAGTGTGTTTTCTTAGCACAGTCACATTGAAGGAACGCCCTGAAGAGGTATTCAGGTGTGTTAAATGACTGCCGTGCAGCTTCTCCAGCGTTTTTCTAAAAGCCTCGGAAGGGCCGGAGGTTTCTTATGCATTTTGAATTTACAATCGCATCGCATTCGTTAGAGTCCCCTCTTTTCGGTACAAAATACTGTTTTTCAAAATTACAAGTAGAAGCAAAAAGCAAAAACCAGGCAACCGAAACAAAGTAGGTTTCGATCACGTCATGACTGACCAACCTATAACGTGCCGGATGCGGACACAAAGCCTATACTGGCGAATGTAAGCAACAGCTGGAATCACTGTGCGAAATGATCAAAGCAAGCTCAGGGGATCTGTGCTGCAGCAAATGCAGAGCGAATATATATGGCCCTGCATCCAGTGACGGCACTCACACTACTTTGCCGGTAGAAATCTCCCCGACGGAGGACACGAATTGGAAATTTTAAACTAATTTTCGCTGCAACAAAACATCGAATCGATGCGACATATGGTCTAAATGAATTGCAAACTGAGGCGTACTGCCAAAGTCTCGGTAAAATTTGAGGAGGTCGAAACAAAACGGCGGAGTTGCCCTTTAAAAACAGAGTAGTGCAGTTTCATCAGAAAACACCATCACATGATTCGTGAAACGTAGTCTCGGCAGGTGGTCTTGCAATCAGGTGTGCACACAATGTCCGCAGCGGTGGCCTCTGACCGGCTGTCGATCCAGTCCCGGGGCGTGGACAAGGTGGAGGTGTCCCCGCAGGACCTTATGTCCTGCCTAAACGGGGGACGCCGTGTCGTCTGCCAAGGGGGACACGTGGACCGCGGCTGGAGGTTCCTCGTCAACTATGGGTACGTATAGAGGAAAGGCGTATACCATGCAACAGGCATTGAGCATGAAGCACATGGCGTCACAGTGTGTGGCAGAACACGCGACTAGGACATCTCCAAGATGTGGGCGAAGTGGAACACTGGGGAATGCCGTGGTCGGGTGTTTCGACAGGCGAACCATTCGTTCCATGGCGAGGAAGCGGTTGAGACATTAAGGTTATTCGCTGTTGATAAACGCTCTATCGTGGAGCACTGCGTGGAGGATAGCGTAGAACGCAATAACCCCAGTCTATAGCAGCAACCACTGAGCTTTAGTGTGTATGCAAAAGCGGCGCCAAATGCGCGAGCATTATTTTTTCTATGATAATTTCTGAAGCTGTCCCAGCAAAAAGGGCAGACAGAAAGTGGCTGGTGGCCCCTGCCCGGAATGAATATTTGATTAAAGTCATGTTATATAACAACCCAGTATCCTCCCCTTGCACACCTGACAGCCACGCCAAAAACGTGACGAAGCTCTGCACCACTGTTGGCTACTTTGCACGTGTTATTGGCATTATAGGAAACAATTCCTAGCAGCGGGTCTTGTTAACAGGACACTGTCCAAGTGAAAATTTTTCTAAAAGCGGAGATGAACGTGCTGCAGAAGAGCACGCTGACGCCGTTTTTTCATATTTCTTTGCGCTAAAAATGTGCTGCAATTAAAATATGAGAAACGTACACTACAGATTCGCTAAGAAATTCTGGCATAGTTAAACCTGGTTCAGAAGAGCGTGTTGTCGGGCTAGTTGGTTCTGCATAGTATATAAGAGAAATGCGCAACAACTTAGACAGGACAGAGGAAGAAACACATACAACAAATCACGAGCGCAACTCGTGAACTGTTGTATGTGATTCTTCCTGTGTCCTGTCTAAGTTGTTGCGCATTTCTCTTATATATTAAACCTGGTTACAACGAAATTGTGGAATGTCCGCGATAATTTGTTACATCGACGTTTTTGTTATATGCAGTTTTCGTGTGAAGACTGTCTAAAGGACAGTGCAGAACGGAAGCCAGATTAAGAATGGAATGTAAGGGAAACCACTTTGGAAGGGTTTATAGTAAATCCTCCTCATTCGGTGTTCGCACGCACCTACGACGGACAAGGAAAGGAAGGTGGCGGGGACAGTTTGCCGGAGGCACCATGCACAGGCTTGGGGAGAGCGCGCGCGATCACGCCACCGCCACCGCCGGACGATGAGGTGCCAGCGTCTTCACGCATATGTTCCCACTCGGTCGCCACCATTGCCTCCCAGGAAACCAAATCTTGGCCTCGCCAGCGCTCTTCGCTTCTCGAGCTACTGGCGCCGGAATCTCCCCACCAACCGCATGGCGGTCATGGGCATATGCTGCTCGCCCAGTGTACTTTTTCTTTGCCGTTTTCTGTTTTTGAGCAGAAACTATGTAGGTACTGTAAATGCGCTTGCCATGTAGATGCGCTGTCGGCTCTGAAACACGCCGCGCTGTAATGACCGTTGCCGCTCGTTTCGATCGTAGACGTCAATATTCTCTCGTAACTTTGTCTTTTATCACCAAGAAACTTGCGGGGTTCTTCCTGTATTTTAGCACTAGCTAAGAGGTAGTCTGCGCTGCGAGTTCATTATATCAAAATCAACCACCGCAGCATGTTCGTTACAGAGTTTTATATAAAAGCAGTTCAATGGGGACGGCGTTGGAGATATTTAAAACTTCGTATTATCGAGGAATTCGCTACATGGAGGCCCGTTACAGAGAGGTTTATCTACATTATACGATCTCGCACACTTCTCGTCCTCTCAGCGGGTGGCCATTCAGAGCGTATTCACGTTCATTTCAAAACTTTAAAACTGTCGCATACCGGGCAGAGCGGACATAATGTATATATGTGCCACTCGCGTAACTGCTACCACCATCTACTTGTCACAGCGGCGTTTCCGAGGACTGCTACCCGTACGAAGGTGCGTACAACAATGCTAGCGCCAGCTGCCGCATCCCCCGCCGCCGCGTGCCGACCGAGGACCCACTGTGCCCCAATGGGAGGACCGACCAGAAGTACTTCTCGACGCCCCCATATAGGGTGCCCGCCAATGTGAGTGAACACGGCTACGTCTTCTGCACTCTACGAGATCAGCTTTCATTTGCCTCTGCAGTTATGCTTGTGCAAAGTGCACACTCTGGACAATATCCAGCCAAATGACTCGAATGGCATCACATATACAGCCAAATACTGCTCAAGAATGATGTGACAGATGCTGCTCAAAGGAGGCCCTCTAGACAATGGCATTGACCTACTGCTATGATGGCATTGCAGTTAATCGCCTTGCATCCATTAGCATCCTGCCATGTCACACTAGCGGCTGCACAGTGGTAAACTGTGACGTAGTAGTAGGTTGACACATCAGTCGAGCGCCATCAAGGGGTGACTGCCACTTATTCTTCCTGCTACAGTTTACATATTGAGGATTCGCCTCCATTCTCTTCACTGCACTCAACCACGCATCACATTCTGGTTTATCTGGTGTCACTGCACTTGCTGGTTGAGACGCTGTTGGTTCATGGATGTAGTCATGAGCTGGATCTATACTGCTGTCAACCGACATGGCAAGATAGCGTGGTCAACAGTTCCCACTATGTGTGCCATAGACCAGAATGGCTGGCGTTTATTTTTTCTCAAAAAATACTGGTCAGTATGTAAGAATCTTTGTGCCAAATTAACAGCCCAGAATATTTTCTGAGATCATCAGGCCACCAAGTCTTTAGAAAGGGCTAATCTTGTAGATCACGGGCAAACAAAATCAGTGACTAATATTGAGAGAAAAAAAAAAGAAGAAAGCTCAGCAAATGCATGTCAGTACATTTCAGCAAACTTGCAAAGTTTTCGTTTTTTGCAATCAATGCTCCCCTCTGCGCCTTTAACGTTTCCAGGAGGAAGACATCATGCAGGAGATCTACGCCAATGGCCCCGTTCAAGGTGAGTAGCTAGCAAGGGACCTGTCCCACGACTGTTGTGCCAGCCCATGCTTTGTATTGAAAAAAAAAAAAGTAACATGTATTCAGGCAAAGCAACTACAAATACCCACCAAGTAAAATAACAGATGCGATGGGTAAGAGTCTGATGGTCTAGTTGGTGAGATGTCTAAGTGAACTAAGCACAAACAATATCCGATGAAAGGAGGGAATAGTTTCCACCATTGCAAGTATATCGGATAGTACAAAAACAATCAACTAGAAGGTTCAAGCAGAAAGTCTGCAGTAACATGAAATCTCTCTTTTAGTGCCTACAGATGACAACAAATAGACTGTGGCTACAACAACAACAACAAACACAAAAACAAAAAAGCCTTGCTTGGGAGGGCACTAACTTCATGCCCTCACCTCATATCGTCCCATTAGTACAAGCCGCTGTAAACTGCGTTTTCTGCAAACCAGGCATTTGAGAAGAAATGACGCTGTCTTAACTTAGTGCACTGTTTGGTTTTCCTCCCCTAGAGACGGCTTATAAAACCTGTTCAAGACCATGCCTCACAAGGATTCTTCCAGCAAAAGCGTAATGAATAACAAACTGTTGTGCATGCCTGCTTGCAGCTCTGATCCTCGTGAAGGAGGACTTGTTCCTGTACCGCTCCGGTGTCTACAGGCACACCCGCATCTCGGAATCCCTGCCCCCAGAGTTCCGCAAGAGTGGATGGCACTCGGTCCGCATACTTGGGTACGTATGCATGAACACACATATAGTGCTGCAATGACTACTATTTATGAATAGGTATACACGAATGCCATGTACACAGGACAGGCTGCTGATCTGCATCCCATTACGACATGGCAGCAAGTACAATGAATAAAAAATGGCCACTGAAACATTGTTGTTAAATTCCACAGCAGTGACACTTGGAAGCAACATGTCAATGCCAGTCCTGGCCTCATAAGAGAATTATTTAAAAATACGACTGACGGTGCCGCATTTACACTATGGCAGAAAGTAGCTTCTAAGAGCAGTGCTCTAGATTTGCATTGAAATTCTACAGCAAAAGAGTTATTTACCATCATGTAGCATGACTTATGTTTTTCTGGCAAGATATTTTGTGCAAAAAATTAAAATAAAGACATACTCAAACATTCTATGCTCTCTTGAACCAAAGTTACGATGGCTATTAAGTTGGTGGAGTAAAAGCATGGCAAAAATTGCATATTTTCCTAATGGAGTCACTGATGGTTCATTGTTACACTGCGATGTGTCCTATGCAAAGTAAACCAAACTTACACTACATTATCAATCATGGTGCCAAAGGACACGGCTGGTGATTGACTTGAACGAGTGGTGGCACTCGCGCGAAGAGCAGAGATAGTAAAGAATGCAGCCGGCAGCATCGTACCAACTGCTTTATTCTTTGTTCGCAGACTCCTTTTTGATTGCACACCTTTGGTACTACTGTGGTGTTGTCAGCAGTTATTCAAGTGGTCTTGGCAGCAAAAATCGATGGAATGCATTATTAGGAATCACGCCATGCATTTACTTCCACGTTTCAGATGGGGCGTCGACAGGTCACAGTACCAGCCGGTCAAATACTGGGTGAGTAGATCTGCCACTCCGAAAGCGAAGCGATCACATGTGCACAGCCCTTGCTTCAACATAAGGAATGCAAATAACAATCTTTACTCTACGTGGCTGCTGGAATTTTTAAAACAAGTTCAGCAACGTGTCTCGTGCTGCAGTACTGAGATCTTGCTAATTCAGCCCCGTTAAATTTGGAAATTTGAACTACCCCTGCCAACTCTCAAGTAAGTCTATGGCATCGGACACTCAATGATTTGAACACGGGTAGCCTTGCACCGGTTGATTCGGACGGGCTATCGTGTCGAAGTACGACACGTGCAGCCAGCGATCACTGAAATAGACCTTCCTGAACCTGAACTGCATGAAACAGTGAAGCTCGCGCACTTCGTGTGCACTATGATAGGCATGACGATGATAGAAAGTTCCCCAACATTCAGGACAGAAACTCGGGCTCTGCTCCACGCAAGAAGCCATGATGACTGCTATTCTAGTCAGCTATTCTAGTCAGCTGTTCCCATGCATATTTCATTCAGTCTTTTTACAAACATGAACTGCGTTGAGCCTTTCATCCAGGCAGGTCACCTCCATATTGCTCCTCATCGGGCTTTCTGCTGGCGCCCTGCAGAGTCCAAGCACAGAAAGCAAGAGGCATGCAGACTAAAACAGCTGCTTATTTTCTTCCTGTGCAGCTGTGTGCCAACTCATGGGGCCACGGCTGGGGTGAGAACGGCTACTTCCGTATCGTTCGGGGCGAAGACGAGAGCAAGATAGAGTCCTTCGTGCTAGCCGTCTGGGGCCGCAGCTACGCTTCCTACTACCGCCAGCATGCGCCCCAGCCAGAGTACGGAGAACGTGAATATGAGGGCTACCCTGGCTACAATGAGCTCAGCTAAACATGTGTTCCTGAAGTGACGGCACACTCGTTCAGTCTCTCCAAGGAGGTCCTGCAAAGGACACAGCGTGCATTAATATTTCATCAAACCTACTAGCGAAAACCTTCATGTTTTGTTTTTTTTGTCACAGTTCTAGCCTGCACCTTTCTTTGCGATGAACGAGTATGACATGACATTACAGCCTTCTGAGTGATCCCGTCTTGTACAGGACTATAACTTCTGTGCGGCCCTGTCTTGTAAGGGACTATTAAAATTTAGATGTACATACTTTTTTGCTCCAGGGCATTTTGAGAGCAAAACAAAAGCCAATTGAAATCCACAAGCAGACAAGCTGCTCAGTGCAGACTGTTTGAGACTGCATTACATCCCTCAGGTTTCTATGGTTTGTATTTTCCACTCCTGTTACAGTCCCTTATGGTGGCTGACAGTATTAATAAATGAAATGAATGGACTATAATGCTTTTCTTAATGATACTGAGCAAGCGCTAGCTTGGGTGGCCTTGCAAGGCATGCATTTCTGAAGAGAATAAAAACAGCCAATGCAAACAGCTGCTGCCATACAAAAAACAAATAACTCCAAGGGTGTAATAATGTTAAAAGATGAAAGTAGTTTTTGCTACAGCCTGTGCCATACTACATTATAGCACAGCTTAACAGTGATCTAACTCCTGCTAACTGTGATTCATCCTCAATAGCCTTACCTAACTACGGCAATGTTTTGCACCATAAATATTAGCATCTTGCTTTGCATATTTCTTTTCTTTTTTTTAATAATAATAATTTTTTCCCAGGAACGGAAAGATGTGTTCCACAATACAGAATAACTTAAGCTTGTCTGACTCTGTTGACTCAAAAGCTTGTGCCATCATACTAGCGTTCCGCTGTGACAAGCACACGTGAAATTACTTACCTGTCTAATCCAGTTAGCATTTCATGCAATACACCTCATAATAGCACATACAGAGCAATGTACTGTAAAATCAAGATGTGTAACTGTGCCATTATACTTGCATTTTGTTATTCCCTATTCTCAACGTTTGACTTAACGTTCACTTTCGACTCCTAACATTTACATATGTTCACGTCGTCAGTACAAAGCATTGCTAAATTAGAAAAAGTAGAATGTGTGTGCCTATATACTGTGTGTAATTAAAGATGTATAGAGGACAACGGTTGCTTCCCCGTGATGCTAAGATTCAAGCCTTGAAAGGCACATTTTTTTTTTCTTTGTCATCACCTCTTCATTCATTTGCAAGTTGTCACAAACATTACTGTTCACTAGCCTGTGTTGATAAGTGGTGTTTTATAGTGACTGCATTGTTTACGCTCCGGTTACTGGCCATTCTATGCACTGTACACGTTTCCCGCAGTTATAGTTCAATAAATACATCACTGCCAGTGCACTGCCATGCCAAAAGCTGGGTCAAAGTTTTTTGTGTATCTTTTTCCAAATGTGTGCACAGAAGGTATGCGCACGAAGTATGTGTACACCTTAGGCGCCTCCCATCCAAAAACTGTAATATTAAAACAGGTTACAATGTTACCATAAACCCAGCCCAGTTGTGTTTCACTCAAAATTTACACCATGTGGCAATGCAAGTTATAATAAATGCATTGTGACTAAGTAAAGTCAGGACATAGAATGGGCTCCAAAAATAAAGCGAAGTCACAGGTACATGAGATTCCCCAGTGGAGGTTTCCAGATCAATGTGGACCAGTCAGGATCCTTCAATACATACTGGCATCGCAGAGAGCACGGAAGTTTTTGCATCTTGCCTTCAATGAAGTATGGTCGCCATGAGTGCATTGAAGCCATGATCTTTGTATAAGCAGCAAAGGGCACTGAGTACAAATATGAAATGGTTGCATATTAATTAAACCCTGCATATGCTTGTATTTTACCAATCTATGAATATTGCCTATCACTGCTCAGACACCCGTACTCAATGGCCCTGCATTCAGCGTCTGCTGTCATGAAATTAACACTTTCATGCATTCTAACAAAAAGTATTTTGTAAAGCCTGAAAGTGGCCAACACAAACACCAGCAATTTTAATACTATAAACATGGTATGCCAGAATTACTTCAGTACAACTGTGTGAACCACTGGTCATGGCCTACTTGCAAACAAGCAAGGTCATGGGCGCACAATGAACAAACCCAGGAATGTGAGCAAATGTTTATAAAGAACCTGAGTAAGTTTGTCAAGGTCTATAGATGGCACATCCAGTGTTTTCTTCAGCTCATCCCAACAGTTGAAAACTCTGTGCCTGCGAAACGCAAAATGAGAAAACAAAACTGACATCAGTGATGGCAAATTAGCATATATTTACTTTGACATTGATCAGAAAATCATTCTGCCGTTTCACAGCAGCCATCTCTATAATAAAAATAAATAAATGAAGCACACAGTCTTCCAAGTGAAGCAGTTGGTGAGGCGATCACACGCAGGCACACGTGGCTAAGGTGCCTCGATGGCCAGCGCCGCTTTCAGGGTGGAGACGCTGCTCTCCACGGCAGCATGTTGAGTTCCACTCCCCTGTTCGGCTGCATTGAGCGCAACGCAGTGGCGGATGGTTTTGATGATTAAACTGCCGCTGTTGTGGACGATTCCGTCAAGCTTGTGGTCTACCAAGACAGGATGATGCCATAGAATATGGCCGAAATGAATTGGAGTTAGTTATATTAAAGTATATAATGCTTCATAGCTCATCTTCCAGAAAACTCTGTCCCTTCTGAACAGTTGTTCGAGCAACGAAAGCAGCGAATAACTTGGCGATTCCTTGACCTCTCCACTAGAAATTAGGAATGCTTTTTCGACATACAAAATGACTTATTTTAAGCTGCAGTAAAGTCCCACCCTTCCGTTCGATTACAAGGAAAGGAGACAAATAGAGGAAAAGGAGCCGTAATGATGTGCCCGCAGAGTCAGTAAAAATCGTCAGGAATGTTTTAATTTGTGCCAGCATGTTTTAGAGTTTTTTCTGTGTGTGCTGACGGCAGCGAGGATGAGATTTATAGCCTGGCAGTCAAATCTGACGACCGAAGCAGTTATTTCTTTGGAAGCTAAGAGGGAAGGTCGGCCTTTGTAGTCATGATTTTATTTAATAGCCAACGCGGGTTCCTGCGAATGCTTTGAAGGAAGGGCTTTGGGCAGGAAGTCCTTCGCGGCGTTTACTGATTTATGCTTTTGTTAGGGTAAACTGCTAATTGGTTTTCACAACTGCTTCGATGCTGACCTTAGCAGTCCAGATTTAATGTAATGTATTCCTTATGCGGCGGGGTGAATATACTTCATCAAACGCCCGCTAAAAACGCCCACCAGACAGAACCCTTCAGAACCCTTGACATAAATTATTGGTACCAAAAAGGTTTGGAGGAAATGCTTTCTGCCAAACCTTCATGGACTAACCGGGCTAACAAGGGTTAGATTTTCAATGTGTTTTTTTTTCAGCGAATAAATATTTTCGATGAATGTGTGACTGGCTTTTTTTGGCGGATGAATGTGGCAGTCCTCTGTGATTCAATGGTTATCTTGGCATTTTTAGCGCAAGCTGCTCACATATACCTGTAATTAAGGTGCACATGACAGATTGTAAAGCTGTGCTTCCAGAAGAAATTTCTGGCGTCATTAGATTCGGTTTTGTTGATTTCCACGCTGTATTGAGCCAGAGGATGGGCATTGCGTGGTTTGCTTTTTTATAGCAGCTATGGAACTTGTCAATCATCACGATAGTCAGGACATGTTTTCTGCGACGCCCATCCACAATTTCATGTCTGTGGCTTAGCTGATAAACGTACTTGATTGGGCTTCTTTTGTGAACTGTCAACTTTCACCGAGCGTTAACAGGCACTAAACAGTCAAGTAACTATGCAAAACTGAATATGAAAACTGAATTTGGCTTAATTTTATTTTCACCAGCTTTTCTTTTCACCACCAACGTCGTCCGGTAATCAACGGGCTGATCAGCCATCTTCTGTTTCGGCGGCGGTTCAAACGAGATGGAGAAACCACATGGCCAGGAACGACTTCAACGCACTCAACTAACAACAACCAAATCCATTGGCAGAACTGCGCAGAATGAGGGGCGAGCGAGCAGATCAGCACTGTCGGTGTGTTGGCAAGGTCCATTTGTGTTTCAGAGGCTGGCACGGCGTAGAGCTATGGGCGCAGCCTGTTTGTGTTCGGAGGGGTGGAAGGGTGGCGGGAGACAGGCGCACGAGGGTGGCGATGCAGAGAAGGCCAGAAAACAGGTTCTATTGTATGAGCGTGCAGCGGCTGCAACTTCTTTCTTTTTTGTTTTCTTTTCAAGGATTTCGCATACCATTACCTTTTGGCATGAGCACTCAGGAGCCAGACTTCATTGTCATAACCGATAATGCGGCATGGGGGCATTGTAATAAGTGGATTATTTTACCATAGAAAACGTACAAAAGTGAACGGTGCAGCAGCTTTTCATTGTTGTAACCGATATATTGTTAAAACCGATATCGTGGGTTCAACTGTACTTTTATTTCTGTTTGACCGTTCGCAAAATTATGATGCAGGCAAATACCAAATATTGACTCATATGATAGTAAATGTAATAATTACTATTCACCGCTCCAGTTGAAGCACAATACTGTTACGACGGGGGTTTGACAACGGAGCACTGAACAGGTCAAGAAGGCAGGGAGCTCAGCTAGTCAATGGCAGCGTGTCTGGCACGAGAGCCTTTCCCAACTTCTTTCTCTTTTTCTTCTGCTATCTTCTTCATCTTCTTCAGTACAGCTACAATACCTCAACAAGAAAGAAGCCGCCATGCTGAGATGTGTGCCTATGAGATGTCTGTATAAAAAAGTTTATCAATTTAGAAATGCCTTCATTGCCGCCTCCCCCCCCCCCCCTCCCACGTACACAAAAACTGCTGAGGTTGACTGCTGTAAAATGCGATTCCTAGCAGCACCTATTTCCACTCCAATACATTCAAACATGTGATTCAACTTTCCACTCCCACCCTCATCACTGTAACCCAAGCTCAGAAATGTAAAATGAATCTACCCCAAAGAAAGACAGTGAAGGACCAGCAGTCAAAAAAGATATTCTTGCTCACCCTTGCTTTCGAGATCCCTCATTTCCAGAATGTTGCTTTTCAGCTTGAGCTTGAGAATTTCCCGGTACAGTTCATCCCTGCAGTCAAGAATACAGCCACAAAATGTCATTATTTGCTGAAAAAGACACCACTTCAGTACTATAGCATTTCCACACTGACCACAGCTGGATAAAGTGAGGTTAGCATTATGCATTGCATAAGCTTTCATAACAAACAGCTGCACTAACTAAACTAACCATGCAATTGTAACCCTTCTAACTTACGCAAAAGATTTCACAGATAAGTGTAAGTTTGCAGTCATTCCTGTTTATTGAATACCTGCATCATCTTTGTGGCATCACAGCAGGGGGATAAACACTAAAACATTTGAAAGTACAATGAACATGATACACCAAAAAACATACATAGAGACATAGCAAACTAAGGCACTCAGCGTGCGGTAAAATGCTTCGCTCAATGAGAGTGAAACAATTTCATGCGATAACTCATCCCACTGGCGAATTCCAAAGAAAAAATTAATGCCGAAAAACATCAGTCTTAAATGATTTGTTTACTAAATATTCGCTTTGTGTGGCCAAGTATGTGGCGTTGCTCGAAGAGGGCGCTGTTCACTGGCACCCATGGCACCACCCTACAATGCTCGGGTCCCCTATACACAGTCAACGAGTGAATTTCCGGATGCCCAAATTTCAGACATGCCCGATATTCCGGACGCCTTCACGGTAGTGCCATGAGCCCCATAGAAATAATGTATAAGGACATCTGAAATTTCGGACGATCGTACCCTCCACTGTCCAATTTTCTGGACTTTTTGATGTGATGGAAGGTCACAAACCACAACTGCACCATATGAAGCCGCCAATTTGGCTATCTCCCAGTTTGCATATCACCACTTTGAACCACAACTAGCTGTATCTAGCCGTCACACACCGATCTGGTCTGGCCACATTGGCTATGTTTATCAGCGCCTCCTCCGGAGTTTCAGGAAATGCCGTCGGCACCGCGGTGCCATTTCGTCATTTTGTTGCGCAAACCCGCCAAAGCCTAGTGCATGGTTTTGCTCTGCGACGCTAGGCCTTGGCTAGGTCCAACTTTTCGACGCTCATCAGCAAGCTCCACTGTTCGCAACGCGAGGATTTCGCTTTCTTGCGATGGAATCCACTCCGTCCTCGTCGCCCTCGCTGATAGCATCGAAGCACGGAAAACAGTATCAGTGGCTAATAATGAAGAACAAAGCTGCCATTTTTAAGCAAGTCATGAGCGGCCGATCGCAGGCTGACGTGGGCAAGGAGTTCGGCATTTCTAAGCAAGCAGTTTCAGATTTCCTCAAGAACAAGGGCACATCTTGGAAGCAGCCAACAAACCATCTGGTGCCAAAACAAATAATGCAAGCCAAGGTGTTCATTCAAAGCTTGAGAAAGCCCTCATTGTGTGGCTTAATTCTATGACTGCAAAGTGGTTGCCTGTCTCAGGCTGCATCTTGAAAGAAAAAGCGGAAACTCTTGCTCTTCAAATGGGCACTGAGGATTTTAAGTTTAAATGTCTACATGGCACATTCATAGTGACACTGAACAGCAATGGAGTCAGCCCCTCACTATGAAGAGGTAGCTGCGCTGCTTCGGTGAAATGGAAGAACTACATGGATAAAAGTGAGGGAAACACACAGTAGCAACACTCAGCAATATGAAACAGCGCACTGCTACGGTCAGCTTCTTAGCAGGCGTGCAGACATCAAGTGCTGCCACCCTGGGCTATCATGCGGCTTACAAAAGCAAATGCAAAACCAGATGCCTTGAGTTTCTCAGAGATGAGGAAATCTGTTTTGCCTGCTGTCGTTCACGTCAGAGGTGGATTCATGACAGAGTGCAGATTTTTTGACAAACTCCTTCCTTGCCAGTCATACCTGTACATCGGCTTGCTTCGATAGCCCATTATAATTAACCACTGCAAGACCCATAGAGTCCTAATCAGCAGGCGTCAGGCGCCACAAACTTACATGGATGCTTGCCAGGACTGTGCCTGCTTTTCGAATCAGATGAGTTTCCAAAATAACAAGAGTCAAATGAACAAGTTTCTTCCTGCCCTTTGAGGAAATGTGTGCCTGCATGCTATTTTGTGCATGCATGCCAGCTAGAGATGAAAGGAAGTAATAACACACACTTCTCTAGCGCCTTTCGAAACTTGTTCAGATTCGCAAAGGTTGTGGAGCCCTGTATGACACCTCAGAATAGTCAATCAAGACAGCCAAAGCCATAAAACTGTCTGCATACAAGAATATGCATGAATGACCAGGGCCCATAGCACTGAAAAATTCTAATGCACTATGACAAACAAAGTACCAAAGCAGTCCCAATCAATTTTCATATGGAAAGGCCATTTCGTGGCAATTTCACAAAAACTTAGCTTTGCATGATTAAAATGATGCTGCACAGTGTAACTGACAGTTCACTTGAGAAGGTGTGTGACGTTAACATTCCGAAAATGAATGTGGGCTGGGAGAGGCAGTGCAGTAGAGAGCCCTGGAATAATTTCAACTTCCTGGAATGCTATAACGTGCAATAACATCACACAGCATGAGGACAGCTTTTGCATTTTGTCTGCACCCCGATGTGGCTGCCATAGTTTAAATTCGATCAAGCAACCTTTGGCAGACCTTCATAACCAGTGAGTTACCCTAGCGGACTGTACACCAAATATAATTCTGTTGCAGAAGTGCTTTGTGCTGTTTACCAATTGCATAGTGACCCCTTGGCATAAATTTTTTCCATGTATGTTTGTGGCTGCTATCATGCAGCACGACTTTAATGTGCTCAGTTAAGAAGAGTATTGGAAGCAAGTGCCTAGAGGCAGAGATATGAAAAGGGGAAGAAATTTGAAAGCTAGAGAGAGAAAGAAAGAGAGAAGAAAAGAAAGTAAGGGGGTTAACTCGGTAATGCATGAAAACTAAATTCCATAAGTTTTTACTTCGGATCCATTTGGCCCTGTCTCCTTTGGCAATGATTTTATCCGTTTGTGAAAAGTGACTGGGCTACTGGCTCATTAGCAACCACATCTCAGTACTGAATCTATGATGCAGCCAGTGGTTAGCCAGACTATCCCCGATGGTGGGACTTGCTACCTTGGGATTTCTTTGACTGGCTGCCTGCTGCTTTTGTCTGATGCTACTGTCATGGTGAGGACCGGCCAAATGAAATGAAAAATGGAAGCTTATAACATATGGCCCCTGTTTAACACATATGACCAGAGTAAGGGGCCCCCCTCCCAAAAAAAAGAGGGCTGAATGTCCCCAGAATCCATCTTAACAGTGAGCCCTGTCTGTTCTCTTTTCCTACCAACACGTATGGGACCCGAGTGGCTGTGTGTTAAGTCTAAGTTGTACAGCATGCCTCAGCACAGATACCACAAAAAGGCTAAACTGGCTGCTTTTCTTTCAGTGTCATCAGCACAAATTGTAAGGTAAACACTGGCAATTCTCCCTGTTCCAAGTTGCACATTTCAAGTTCAACGGCCAAAATGAAAAATTTCGTTCTCCGCCAAAAAGCAATGAAATGTGTTACTGCTTCTGCATGCAGCTGAGATCTGGAGATTACCAACACTGCCAGAACTTCTCTGCACAATGTGGAACAATATGTGCAACAAACATAAGATACAGAAAAAATAATAAGCATGCGTTTCTTGTTGAGTACAAGAATGCAAGAGAAAAATACTCGCCGGTGAATGGGATCCTTGATTCCCATCTTTTCCAGACTGACATCATTTAGCCTTACCAGTGATCGACCTGGAAAAGTGAAGAATATTTAAATCCTGCGACACATCATACAACCACAGGTCACTCAGACAGAGTGTGATAACTTCCTGCTTGCAAATCCCTACTACCGAGCGACAAACTCTTACCACTTCCACCATTCTTTTGGTTCAAGCTGCAGATGCCGGCATAGTACAGTAAAATCTTGATGATTTGCTCATGGCTACACCACTTTCATTACAAGACAGACTCATCCAATTCCCCCAGGTGAAGTGCAATGTGTACTATGTACAGGGCTTTGCCTGTTATGAACACCCTTTTGAAAATGCCAATACAGGTGACACAAATATAAGACCTGTGAATGCGTTCGCATGCACTAAGTGCAGCCCATAAACTGCCAGCATCTGCCAGCATCGCCATGCTTCATCAATCGCACAGTATGTAAACAAATCCCATTATTCGTAAATATTATACCATCAATGCGATTCCCAGGCTTCAGCATACGGACTTTGCTCATCTTTTTTGGCCACAAGCATTTTGACAGACAGGAGTATTTCTCGGGTTCGTATGACGGAGGTTCTAATGCAATGCGACTTCGCAGCTCTCGTGTTCTTTTTGCACTCCACATGACATGCGAGAAAAATAACTGCAGTTGAGGCCATAGCCATAACAGTGCAAATGCTTGACAACCACCATTAAAAAAATTCAAAAAGTTAAACATCAAGAATATATCATGCAAAGTAAAAACCACTACATGCAATGGCATTAAAGGAAAGCAAGTAAACAACACTGTTAAGCTCAGAAAACTAGTAAATCTGACCACAAATAGCCAGGCAAGAAAGCTGTCATGTTATTTGACGGCTCTCAGCTCCCGCAAACCCCACCACTAGCTACAACAAGTTTTCATATCTTTTCTTAAAATTACTTCTTTGGCAGTCAATAACACTGCTTTCCTCTCTAATCTGCCCTATAACATCCCGCAACCTCCTCGAACAGCTACTCTTCAATGGGTCACAGAAAGGGGGCTCAAAAAATGACTATAAAATGCCCCTTGCGACTCAAACACTAATTCCTTACTTTTACACCTCTGTGATATCGCACATAAACATTAACAGACAGTCGTAAGCTACCCAATTAAGTGAAAGACCACCTGACATAGACACCGTTGCACCCAGGCAAGCTACCCAGATTCCAGTTGAGCTGAACATGAACCTTCTCCTGCTAATGCCCCTTTGCATGTCCCAGTGTTGTGCCGCAAGGCAGCAGCATATTGCAAGGGAGCATTGGCAAGTTTTGTGTTGAAACATGCCCGCGAATTCCCAGACAGCATGGCGGAGGTCCCCTGGCGACAGAACACCTTCGTGCTGCGGCAGATTTAAAGTGGCAATCAGCGCACTTGCTGATTGAACCTCTTGAGCCATTGTCAAGTGCTGCCTCTGGATTGGACAATTTGAGCATCAACGTCTTCCTAGGTTATAAAACGGGAACGCTACCACTGGAGACCAAACCTTCCCGAGCATCCATCAGAATGCCGCTCGCAAGGAAGGGACACGTCAGAGTCTCCCCGGCCGCCACTACGTGAATACAGTTGTATACGGCTGGTAGTCTTCGGCCCCTGCCCCAATCTTGTACTGTAAATATTACCCTCTAAATACCGTATAAAGACGCCTTTTGATCATCCCTTTGATGCTGACTGAGATTCATCGCTACTGCCAAGGGAGCAGGCAGCTCTCGATCACGAAACGGGCGACGAGAGCCATGGGTCCAACATCCTGGCACAGCAACACATACAAAGCCTCACTTTAGCCAACCAGTATGAATGGGCCTGCGTGGTCTTGAAGTAGCGCGTCTTACTCCTCGCACAAGGGTTCAGGAAGGTTCATTTCCTATCTCATCCTCCCATCTCAAATAAAAAACCCGAGTCGTGGTCTCGTGATGTCACACAATGAGCTGACCAATCCGTACCCAGCCATGTCACCTGCTAACTGACACCTGCCAGAGCCATGGCCGCGAATTTCTGCAGAACACGGCCTTTAGCACTATCGTGTGGAAAAATCCCAGACATCTGACAGCTTCAGCTGTTATATTGGTCTTGCCTTGATTGACAGCTTAGACTGCCTGCACATTAGCAGATCCTTCGTTTCCACCTCCCCTTTCCTCCTTTCACATCCCATCCCTCCAATACACGAGGTCTCGAAATGATTAATATGCAACATTTTTTTTTTACACCGCAAAAGGGCTATGACAGTATAGCAAGAAACCCATGCACAAAACACTGTCTTTTCAGCATTTGTTGAAGTATAGCTGTTAGGAGCACCTCGACACATATGGGAGGCAATAACCCTACTAGCACTGCCCCTGCACAGGCACAGTCACCATGCCTACGGTCATTTGCGTCAATTGCACCTTCCAAAGCAGATAACTGGCCTATCACTGAAGCACTACACCACAACCATTAAGATGTGCTTCGAGAGTTGTGGTACTTCAATCAATGCGCCCAACAGCATGATGCATGAGCACGAGAGACAGCTCTCTTTGCATCCCCCATTGAGTGTTTCGCTCCTCACATGAAGCTGGCTATATAGGTCAGATGGCTTCATCTCACTGGTGCTACGGACTCTGACAGCTATAGTACCAAGCATTCCCTAAAAAAGAGAGTAGTGAGCTGGTCAGAGAGGCACATCAACAAGTTCTATTCAAAGTATTTAGCCCTGTTGGCCTTGCTGATCAGTGTACACTTGCAAATTGCAGATTTCCAAGGCTCCCTAGTGCCTTTTATGCACCATTAGGCAGTGCGGAAGGATTTTAAATTGCTTCCAATAATGCAGCAGAATTCACCTTCATGCCATTTCATACAGAGGCTCTTCACAGCTATTCATACCCAATGTAAGGTTTTAGGTGAAGAAGTATGTGATGTTTGTTACGCTGATGTGTCCACAGTGCATGAGTTCATGGTGCACACATTCTGTCTTCATACCCCATGCTGCCACAGTGGCGAACGAGCTTTCACTACTGCATGGAAGGTAGGTGTCTTGACGAAGGCGTGGAAATATGGGAGAATACTGAATGTTTTGTTGCACTCTCGTTCTTGACCATATGTGACACAAACATTTTAGCAATGTCTTATTTACACTGGAATATATGACATGAGTTTGTCAGCCCTAGTTCGCACAACAAAAAGAAACAGGCACAAAAAGTGTTAGCTAACCATCATTCAATACATTCAGGCTACTACTGGAAAAACGATAAAACAGTGAGTTCGTCAAAGGAGAGGACAAATGGACAAAATTGGTGCTCAGGTGTGCTTTCATCTTTCTTTCCAATATTCAAAATACAAAGTTTGATGAACAAGCACTGCGGCCATGCCTCCAAACAGGCACTGCAACTCTCTCTTAACACTCCATAGAGCACAGTTTCCGCTGCCACTCCCAGAAATTTAACAGTTGCACTTCTGATTCCTTTTGCTGCTGCATGACCCACGGCAGAAACCTATTGCATGGAAATCCAATGCCAGTCAACGTGAAAGGTAAAGCAGGCTGCTGTGCAGGCGATTTCACAAAGGACTACAACTAAGATGGCAGTGAGATGCGTCTGGCAAATGCATGCCTGGACAGTGGCCTTGCTGACATTGTAACAGGGTCTGGGGTCTTGATTCCTTCAATTTTGCCTTCAACGGCAGTGATGTGAGACGCACCTGTTATCTCATGGTCAAGGAAGAGCGTTGAGTATGAAGTGTAGTGATTAATGCAACACCGCTTCATCCACTTCATGACATGTACAGTCTCCCAAAAAAAGACAGGCAGGGGCCGAGCTCGCTTCCGCTGGGCCTCCTTCTCCTTCTCAGCTGTCGCCGGCGAGGGTGGCGCCGCTGAAGAGAAGTTCGAAAAATCAGGTCGACGGCAACAACACACAACGCACACTGAAGTCTCCCCAACAAGTGCGCATGAATTCTTGGCACGGTATGTCAGGACTGCAGGCATTACAAAAAAAGCAGTGACTCGAAAATTCTGAGAACTGGCTTTGTTCTAATGAGCAGTTATTTACCCATTAAGGATGGAAGAACTTTCAAACCGCTGCACTGAAGCTTGAAAAGTGAATGCATCAGCACGTACTGTGCCTAGTTTCAATATTGAAATAAATTTTATCAGCTCCTCGGGAACCAAGGCAGCCTGGTGATGACATTGGTGGTGAGGTACAGTTAGGTTTAATGATTGACCAGTCCAGCTTCCTCTTATTAAACTTAAGGTAGTGAATATGCATGCTGTGTAGACACATTTTTACACACAGAACTCGGAAACTATTCCTTCATTCGATACCCACTGCAGCATGATCTGCCAGCACAGCTTTTGAACTGAAAACCATGTTCACTGTAATTACTCTGTAGAAAGTGCCTATGCAAGGCCAAACATAAGCCCCTATACGTACCTCCTTGATGAAATTTTAGTGTGTATGCGAATGTACCTCTACTGAAAGGAAGAATCTGCTTCACATATCACAAAAACATATCACCTCAACTGTTAAGCAGTGTTGGCTAAAGAGGGAGAAGTAAGTGCAAACTGAACAAGATAAAATGACAATTCATTGAAATGAAATATCAGGAACATATTAAACATAAAAAAGAAAGGTGAAGTAAACACACAGAAATGTAAATATATTAGCATCTAGAGAGGAAATACATGCGAGGTCAATTAGCATTTTTAAATGACATCTTCGTGCCTTTGAAGTGAAAATAATTTGCTCTAATACAACACTTGCTTAGGCTCAGATTTTCTGCTTTTATGTACAGACTTCATCAGGGCAGCATAAAAATTTTTATGCTAAAAGCCAGCGAAGGTAGTCTATAATGCCGTAATATACACTTGAGACAAAATGGCGAGAACTAGACGATCCTAAAATATGATCGCACTGATTGCCTTCCCTTTGGTACAGGCTAAGCTTGAACATAAAGTAATTCATCCCTGCTAAAACAAAAAGAAGCAATCAACCTTACGATCAAAGCTGAGCATCTCTGTAGAGTGCAAACAGTTGAAGTAGTTAGTTTTGGTAAGGTTTGCTTTGATTCAAAATCTTAAAATGCTACTCTACAATTATTGTACTGTGGCGTACATATCTCACTTCATCTTATTCAACCTACTCTGGTCTTTCTTCCTTTTGCTGACCTCTGATTTCCTCTACAGGTTCTCACTATCCCTGCATTTCTGCCATTAAGATATTAGATAGCAGATACCAGGGCTAGCAAACATCTTTTCCTTCACATTTTTTTTATTTATAATAAATAACCACTTACTACTACTACTCTAACATTTATCCTTCTTTTCTTCATTATTGTTTCCTTACTTGGGGTACAGCACTCAAACTAATTGTTTTCAAATGACCAAGAAAAAAAAGAAAAGCAACATGTTTCACCACCAATGATAAATTTGACACCCACACAAAACCACTCTTCGATCAATTAAAGCTTCTACCAGTTAGTACTGCGAAAAACTGCGCCGAAATAAACACACCACAAGAAAGAAGATGGGACAAAGGCGCTTGTATTAATGTATTAATACCAGTTAGCACCTTGCACAATTCTTTTCTTCATGCCACTGCTATAGCATATAGAAAGAAATGACATATCTCAAAGACCTTGCCTCATTAAAATTACGAACAAAAGTATACAACACGTAGCTGTAACTGGTTGTACCTCACACTCAAACAAATTATGCACAACAAATGTTAAAATACTGTTTACCAACTACTCTCAACCCAAGGCATACCTCACTCTCAACTTAGAATGTACTTCCTTATTGCAAAAGCATATTGTGTAATTTATTCACGGTTTCTTTTTATTTTTTTCCTCAAGTTTTCTCAATGTTTTGAGCTCTTCCCTAACACTGTGATCACTGCTGGTTCTGCCAAATGTATCTCAGTAGGAAGCAGGTAACGTAAAGCCTTTAGAAGGCTTACTGCCTGCACTTGCAGCATTGTGTATGTGATGCTCAAATAATATTCTGATGTTCTGGTTAATTGTCCTGCAAAAGAGAGAGAAAACAAAAAAAAATTTATTTCCCCTTTTTTTCACATGCCATGAAATAGCTATTAGAAAATAGCAAACCACAAGGTAGATTTGCCTCAAATGATGGCAGAACTTCCCTCAGTGTCTGCAAGCCTTCTTCGAACTGAAGCATAAAACACATTTTAGAGGCGTATAAATCTTGAACTGATGCATCTACTAGCTCAACTGGCTAACTTGTCGTTTTAGAAGACACAGACAAGCTGTGCCTTCAACTGTCAACAAAAGTTTCTTGGTTTTACTAGCCACTTAGCTGCAAAATACAAAAACACCACTACCATAAGCCCCAGCTGAAGATGCTAGAAGCTGTTGAGTCAGTCAGGCTGTTCTATCAATGTCGCCCACGAAAAATTAGTGGAAGCGACCGGAATGATTCAGACGCAGAGCTATCGTGCTCCATGAATAAAAGAAAAGTCAATGCACGCAAAAAAAAAGAAAAAAAAAAAAGAAAAACAATTCCGTCGAGTTGAGCTTGAAGCTACAAGGTCAAACTCGCACCGATCTCTTGAAAAATTGAACTGACAAGGCAAATGATTGCTGGTGGAAATCGCAACACGCCTAAGTATTTGCCAAATCAACTTTCGCCCTGTCGGATATGTATGTGGTCATATGCCTAAAATACTAGCTACGATTTCTGCTGTATCCGTGCGTCAAATAATTCATATGGTAGCAAGTTTGCAGGTGCAAAACTTGTGCAGAAAAATTTCGCAGTGAAGCGACAAGCTCCGAAAATGCAGGTGGCTACGAAGCCGCTCTTACAAGAACTGTCTAGGTCAGCTGCGTGACTTCGGAAGTTTCGTGGTTTCTGTAAGTGTAGTCAGCTGTCAACGTCCAACAAGTTAGGCACTCGCCGTTCAGGAGAGTTCGGCGGCCTGCGCTGTGGACTTATCATTTAACAACGGCATCATTCATGCTCCCTTTCTCGTTTCTTCATTCATGCCAATGTGCAATAGCTCAGGAGCAAATGACGTCGAATGCTTACTCGGCTCGGGCTGCCGATGTTTCGCCATGGCTCCCTCCCGGCGAACCTACTCCAACATAAAGGGCTGTTCTGCTGTAAAAATGACAGGGCGTCTATCAGAGACGGAGCAACAGCGCGCACATTTTCGCATACGGCACTGCATCTTCACTAACTGGATAACGAATCGATAACTTGCCTGAACAGGTGCTAGCGGAGACGAGCGTCTACCGCGATAACGGCATGTAAACAAAAGGTTCGGGGGAACTATTGTGACGGAGGGCACAATGTTATTTTGACGTCTCCGACGTCTTTGGCGCCGTTTTTGAAACCATTGCGTCTTCGCTGTGTCGTATAAGATTGGGACGAACATGAATTGCCGCTTCTTGGATCCTGTTCGTTTTTGTTCCTCGACTTTGACCTTGAGCGATGTCTTTGAATTGGTGTCGATTCGAAATCCGTTGCTTTCTTCTGTGTTGGACGCTGAAATCTCTCCTTGCAGATTCTGTCTCCGGTGCAGTGGCCGCTTCCACCGCTTCCAGACGCACTGTGCAGCACTGTCTGATTTGAACGTGAGCCCCATAATACAAAGAATGCACGGCTATATCAAAGCAATCCTCTCGAACTAAATGGCAAAAATTCAAATTGGCTCAATCAAATCCGACATTTTAAGTTGGCTGTGGCTAAAGGTACGTCGGACGGACCCGATCAATGGTCTTAAAGGTACGTCCGACGGACCCGGTGCGTTTTTCTTCGGGATCCGTCCGACGGATCCCGGAAATATTTTTCAGAGGTACGGCGGACGGACCCGATCGGTAGGGTTCTTCCGACGGACCCAACGCATTTTTCTCCGATATGGGCCTTGGGATCCGTCGGGAAAGCCGGATTCAGATGTGGTTGTAGCAACAACATGGTAGCCATATGTAGCCAAATCGAAGTTGGTATGAGGTGTACGTGCGAGGTGTAAGAAGTATGTACTACATACTGCATGCGTGAAATGTGAAATTACAAAGAATAGTACAGTGGCAAGAATAGTGCCTAGAATGGGTGATATACTACGTGATGGCATGATGATAGGTTTACGTGAGTTGGACCGCGGCAGGGTGGCAAGCACGACCAGAGCGCAAGCGCATGTAATCGCGGTGTTGATGGCCAGCCCGCGGCCCGCACGCCCGCTCATTTGGTCCTCGTTGTTATGTGGATTAACGTCTACGACGGTCGTTATGTAATTATGTAGTTTTGATTCTTCAAAGTTTCCTCACTTCCATCTGTGATGAGATGCGTCACGTAACGCATCGCTTTCTGCTCGCATTGAGGTTTGGTGCTGCAAGTTCTACGTAGTACAAGCGGCGCTGAAAAAGCTGGGCACCGCCGGCGTGTCTCTAGCCCAAGCATCGCGTCATTCGTGTTTGTTGTACAACTGGAGGTGTGGTTTGTGCTTACCGTGAGATGCTGTGATTACGGATTACGTCCTACTAGAGTGCTGAGTGCGCCGATGTCCGGACGGACATCAGTGTGTCCGTTTATGATCGGCGATGTTGCACGTGCATGTCAGTGTTTATTAGGTGCAGTGGTAATTTATTTACACGCGCTGTGCAACAATCAGACGAAAATAAGTCATCGACAATTTGTTAGCCTGTACTACAGAGCTCAAAACTCGGAAAATGGGAATGCACGATGCAGTTTTCGCATGTTGGAGTGGACCGAAAAATAAGTGCCCAGCCCACACCGCCGGGATGCGTATTACTACAGGTGAAATGGTTCAGGTTTCTGTAAAAATAGCTGCCTGGCACAGCACCTTTCTAAATGTTCAGGCTTTGTACTATTGTTGAAGGCCACTTTATCATTAATAAAGGAACGAATATGCTTTATGTGTTAATGACTAATGCTTTTTCAACATATTATGTTCATTTTTTTTTTTCGTTTTTCCTTAGTTTCCTTTGTTTTTCATGCTAGACAAACACAAATAGTACACTTTTAAACTTGTCAGTCCAAAGCTGAACATGAATATCTGCCATGCATGTGACAGCTTTAATGCTAGAAAGGTTGACATGTATAGCATGTACGTACACGCTGCGACATCTTAGTGGCACGTTAGGCTACTTGACCCAAGGTCGTGATGTTTAATACCAGTGATGGCAGTCGCACTTTGGTTCAGGTGAAATGCAAATGCTTCTGTTTTCTGCAAGATGTCAATTCAAAGTACAAAGCCCAGGCAGTCAAATTAGTCTGGAGCTCTCCACTACGGTATTCTTCATAGCTACATATGTCACTTTAGGATGTGAAACCCTACATGCCACAGGTAGGCTGCATTGTTTTTTAGATTTTGTAACCTCTCATCTATGTTTTGCAACATTTGGCTAATTTTAGTTCCCAAACAGTTGCTAAAGATGAAACCGAAGCAGTTCTTGGCATGGTTTGCTGCTTAGATTAATTTGCTAATTGCAGTTCTTTGAAACTTGCATCAATGCTGGACAGTTCAAATAGCAGGCAGTTGAATTACAGAAATGATGTGGATCATGCATTTCAGTTCTGACAAGTGGAAAGTAACGGTCCCCTCCTTGCATGCATAGGTGCCTTTAGACAAATACATACTCGGGTGTGTGATTGTGACGCATATCAAGGGTCAACAGAAGGCCATGTGGAGCCAGTGTGATATTCTTCATGAAGGCTAAAGTAAAATTGTACAACAGCTGCTGTACCATGCAGAAAAAAAATTGATCATTTAGTGTATGTTTAACTGACCATGAATAGCATCTTACTCAGAGTATGATGTGATATATATCTGGTTTAGCATCCCAAAATAACTAACATAATTTCGACCATCTGGGGTTCTTTTACATGCACTGACACCGCACGGTGCATGACGGCCTATTGTTTCGCCTCTATTAAAATGTCCCTGCTGTGGCTGGAACCAAATCTGCATCTTTGGGTTCAGCAGCCAAGCACTCTAACTACTGAGCCAGCACAACAGGGCCAAGTATCAAAATGCATGCCATTACATTTGTTTCTAGCCTGTGGTTTTCTTCACAGAACTAATGTATACAAGGAAAAGTAAACAGCAAGAAAACACTAGTTTTATTGCACATTATATTCACATTTCAGCAAACATTCTCTAGGAAAAAATTTCTCATAATGTTTTCATGGAAACCATGAACAAAACAAAACAATGCACTTACTCCACTCGAATTATTAATGGGCAAGGTTGCATCTATGCTACTACACTGCGCTTATCACAAAACCACAAGCCCCATCTGCTTTGGCCAATCACTTGATGGAACTAACGGAGACAGATGTCGCACACCACAGACTGGTCGTCTCGCAACATATCTCTGCATATGTTGCATTTCAATTTCATGCCTTTCCACTTAGTTTCAACTGTTGCCAGCATTACTAGTCACCCATCTTTTCTGAAATTCCTTTTTACGCTGTTGGGATCAGCATCCTTGTTAACGATGGTCTCTGGCATTTTAGATGCTATCATTTTCACATCTTCCTCATCTGGAAGAACGAAGGAAATGACAAGCTTTGAGCAGACAAAAAATTAGGGAGACTCCTAATCTCCACCTGTAAGGGTATGGTGTGCCAGCGTTAATGGTTCTTGTCTGCAGATCCCACTGTGGATTCTCGTTAATTTACATGCCCTTTGCTACAAACATTACTACTAATTCCTTAATTCATGTCTCTGTTATCTCAGATATACTCATTAGCATACGGTCGTAGGCTGCCCTGTTAGGTGATAGACAACCTGGCATAGACCTCTGTAAGCCTCAACCTTTCTTAATTGGAGCTGAAACGTTGAAGCTGAAATATTTCAAATATAACTTTGTAAGCTTGGCTTAACAGCTCCTGCCATGTCGTGTGGCCTCGTGACATTTGGCTCGTGGCACTTTTGGCTTGTGCACAGGGGTCATCTGTTAAACACTGGTTAACATGCATGAAAAATACATTTTCACACAAACTGGTGGCAAATGGTCAAGTGGTGCACTGCAGATTCTGAAATGTATACCTATATTCATGCAAGGATTGCATCATCACATAACATGATCAAGAGTTCTATCAGTACCTGTAGTTACATAGCATTTCAATGCCCATTAAAGGACCACCTCAGACAATGGTTGTTGTTATCTCAAGACCTGTTCTAACAGCGTACTGACGCCATTCCACTGAGCGATGGACATGTATATGCATACCCTAGATAGCTCATGATTGTGGATCTCATTTATTTCTATGACTTCCAAGGAGTTCCTGTCGTCAGAAACTTTATGAAATCGGGACAGTAGTCTTGAAAGGTGATGAAAAGAAATAACCAGGTTACCTTGACGCAATGCTAAATTACAGAGGGTGAATATGCTGCATGAAGATACCAAGAAGCTTGTACAAAGAAAAGTGAGAGTGAAATGGCAGGATTTTTGAAACATTGAAATAAACTACAAACTATACTTGTCAAACCTGTCATTAAGGAATGGAAATCATGCAGTAATCAAAAACACAACATGGAGGACATTTTAGGTCATCTTCACAAAACACATACCCAAACCTCACACACAGCTTCATACTTATGAAAGAGGACAAACCAATATGCAAGGAGTGTGGAGATGAACTAACAATAAACCATATCTTACACATGCGCCAGAGTCGAGAAAAGAGGAAACATTCTGTACAATTTCCAACAGATCCATTTCCATCCCAGCATGATCCTAGGAGAGACGTGCAAATTTCCTGCATTTTTGTTTTCCTAAAATGTTCCTAAACAAGCTACATCCTAAAGAACATTTTAGTCATTACACACAAAATAAATACATTAAACCTTGTTCTTGGTGCATGGCAGCATTAGTCGCTTAGGCACCATAAAAATCAACACAATGCTGTAAGGTATACCTTGGTTAGCTATGTTATATGAGACAAGCTTTCGGCCTGGTGTGGTCCTTATTCACGTGACAGCGCTGTCATGAGGGTCTATGTCCCAGCGATCGGAAAGTGACCTATTCCAATAATTTTACAAACTGAAGGTGATTGTACAGATTTCTAAAGACTGGAGTGCTCAACTGTTTTATCAACGTCCGCCTGCTTTGACAGCCTGGAGTGAAACTGTTGAAGAGAATACATTTTTGAACATTTAACGCGTTTCTGAAGGCGTTGCTTTCAATTACGGGGCCAACAAAAAGCAGGTGAATGTCAAACGCCGCCTAGATAGGCTTTCTAGCATGACAGCGGTGTAGCGTGGAAAATCGCTCCGCCGATCCATCGCTGGCGCCGCTGACTTGAAAGGCGAACTGTTCAAACTTATATAGCTACTGACCACACCTGAAACACTGAATTGCGCATGATCAAGGCAGAATTTCTCTAACACTGAGCACTGGTAGCTATCGATTTCGCGCCCAATATTGTGAAAATCTGTCCTCTCTTCGATCATTGATACGTCCACGGTTGAACATTTATGCGCCTCGGGGTAGGCCAGCCGTGGGAACATGGATGCGTGGTTGTAGCAACGATCGCTTGCATGGCACACTCTGCAAAATTCCAAGAGTCAGCTTCTTCAACGAAATGTGCAGCGCACATTTTCTACCGCGTACCTAAGCCCGGCGATGCATGCATATCGATCCCGATCGTTTCAAAGCTGCGCGGCCGTTCAGTCGGGTCACGCTAACCTCGAGCATGCGGGGGTTTAAGCTACATGTACGCAAACTTCAACGACAAGAAAAAGATGCAGCCTAAGCACTTTAGTCTAGTAATCCCCTATATACCAAAGAACATTGCTGTTCACAGGGAATTCGGATCATTCACGCTTCCGGCTTTCCGGTTGTGCACTCTTGCGGTGCGGTGCAGTAGGTCTTCGCCTCGACGAGTCGATGTGCAGGCCTCTAGTAGATTCGGCATGTCTTCTGCCACGGCTCTGAGGTAGAATTTAAACGAAGAATTTAGCTAAAAACATCCTGTTTCCTCGGTCTGCATGTGAGGAACGAGCATAATGCCATTTCACATACATACTTTGGACTGCCGAATGTTCAGCTGCACGACGAGGTGTATGTGTGTTGTGCCGGCGCTAGATCTTCAGAGGTCCATGCAGGACCTAAGACAGCGTAAATGCTAGGAATAGCTCGCTCGCATTACGGGCAGATCGAGGTGATAGTTTAGTGCGAAGCGAAAGCTGCTCGTGAATGTGCGTATCTCGATGCCAGCTGGTGGAGCTGGTGCAGTACGTAGCATATCGCCTGCAGCTATGTGCTTGACAGCGATGTTTGCCGTAGTCAACCCTAAGTGAAGACCGTGATCTATGTTAGAACGGATGCACTCTTCGTAGCACCTCATCGAGAGTCGCGGCTAGCTGATATCATAGAGGATGAGATCCATTCACGCGTAGCAAGCGGAATAGGGCCGCGTTAGACGTGCATATAGCCATGAGCCTGTATATCGACGTCCGCCGTATCTTTACGAGAATCGAATGGATCCGTCGGACGTACCTTTAGACACTTCGTTTTAAGTTAGGAGACAGGATCAAATCCGACATTTTGAGTTGGGATAGACAGGAGCACGCCGCAAGTAGGGTCCCTAGAAATATTGCTTCTAGGGATTTTACCGCAAGGATGCATTTTTCCCCCTTTCTCTTCAAAGTAACCCCAGTCAAATTGGTGTGCTTCATTGTGAATCTGATAACGATTACAAAATGAGAATCCGTAAGGCAATCTCACCTTCATGGAGGAAGGAAAAACCTTACACCTTGAATTATTACGGCCAACCTCTCTGCGTTTTCCTTTCAATAAATTCATCTATCACCTAGGGGAACCTGCACTGCATAGGTGGCGCTGCAATCGTCCCGCAGCGTGACTCCAAAATGCTGCTGTATAGCCGCTTGGTTCGCGATAAACGACGGAGCACATTCAGCATCATTATAGATACGCGTGTGACAGATAACGTCCTTCAGCAGGCGCTCTCGATGTAAGCCAGTTATCTGACACATGCCATGCAAAGCTTCAACAGAGCGTGCAATCTTATCCCTGCAAGCTCATATACATGTGGACTTGAAAACGCCCTAAAAAGACGCCTCAGAAGTGTTTGCTCTTCTCGATAGGATATGTGTTACGGCGCGCCGATCGACACAGCACTCTTCATTGCAGGTTGCCGGCCTCTTCACATCGCGGCGAGGAAGTCATCGTCGATAACAATGTCGACGCTCATTGTTCCAATTAGAAAGAAGAATGGAAATATAAGAATTTGTGGAGATCACATATTACAAGCCTCAACCCATTTGCCAAGTTGGAGACTTACCCGTTGGCTACACCCGAGCGACTGCTATCAAGAATAGCCGGTTGCGCAGTATTTTCTCGCCTTGATTTGGAGCCGACCTATCAGCAGCGGGCTATATATGGATGAAGGCCCCGTCATGATGTTGACCATAATACGCGTAAGGAACTTTCCAATGTGACCTGATTGCAGTTTTGTGTGGCTGTGGCCGGCTGTATCAACGTTACATGGAAGCACTTTTGTACTGCCTAGAGAAAATCCGATGTTTTCTGGGCGATATATTCTCATCGACGGGAAGACAGTCGCAGAGATGGGGCGAAGGAGGGATGGCTGCTCCTGACCCTACGGGGCTGGGAGTGGTAGGCCTCCGCTGTTTGCGGCCGAGGCTCGCCTGCCATCGGCGGTTGTACCTGAGGCTGCTGTAAGCCATCATTGCACCCGCCACCGCTTCGGTATAGCTTCGGTGGCGGACGACGGATGTTAAATGATGATAATGATGATGACCTCAGACAAAATGGCACATACCTACGGCGGGGGATTAGCCAGGGTGCATTGTAAAGCAAGACAGTCACAGATCACGATGAAAGGCCCCAGAACGTGCTTCAACGCATAAAAAAGAATGGAGTTCGCCCGAATACTGACAAGAGTGTGTTCAGAGTCGACGAAGTGATGTACCTGGGGGGTACCACATCAACAAGGATGGAGTAAGCTTCCTCCAGCAGAAAAGGTAGAAGCCACGTGCCAAGCAAGCTGCGCGGAACCGACGAACAAGAAAGAGGTGTAGTCGTTTTTAGGTGCTTTAAACTTTTATGGCTAATTTCTGAAAGAAGCTGCCCATATATTAGAGTCACTTGGTCGTGTCTTGGATGAGGGCGAAAAGTCGGCCTTTACGAATGTGGAAACAGAGCCATACCAACTGCTAATGCCTTCTGGAATCGTGCGCCATTTTAGCACAATATAATGTGTCACGTCCCATACACTTTCCTGTTATTCCTCTCCGTATGGGTTAGAAATGTGCTGAGCCAAGTGGGGGAAAGCGGCAAAGGCATCTCTAACGTTTATTTCGGGCAGAATGCAACTATGAACAGATAGACCGCGAAGCTCTAGCCTTACTATTTTGCGCCAAGAAGTTTGATCAGTATGGTTTTGGTTGGAAGTTTCAACTCATAACGGATCATAAATCTCTACTGAAAAGTTTGCACCGTGCCAAACCGCTGCCTGCATGCAGTGTTGCTGCCTCGAATGCTGCGCTGAAGTTTGCTCTCGGATTACAACTACAAACTTGTACCTGGCTCCATGATGTCACATACCGACGTTTTCAGTCGTCTACCGCTTCCTGCCAAGAAGTGCGAGCCACCACTGGAAGATATCTTGCTAATCGAAGCAGCGCCAGAAGTTTCACTCGATTCAATCAAGGCAGCAGCTTTGACACGGACTGACCCCATTTTCTCACTAGTTCATCCTGGAGTTTTAAAGAATGTACCAGAGGATTTTCTCTCTTTCGTAGCAAGGAAGAAGGAGCTGTCATTCCACGGAGAATGTGTGCTTTCAAGCTTTCGTGTGGTAATTCGAAACTCGCGCAGGTCTTGCATGTCCCCGACATTCTGCACAGCACACATGTGTTCCTCCACCGAGATGTAAACGAAATCAGCTTTATATATATATGACTCTGCCAAAGAAGCCAGAAGCATCGAGAGTCTTGAGCTTTTAATTTAGTCTCATGGGGTTTTTATCCAGGTAGCAAGGAAAGCCTTAAGGGCAGTCTAATTTCGGCGACGGAGGAATTTTGTGTGGCGGTTATCTGCACACTTGAGTTGCATTCGACTATAGTACGTAGGATAATATAGTTTCTACCCCTTTCCCCTGTGTTAAGTAGCAGGAAAGGTGACATTACCGCCGGCCGACTTCCCCGTTTTTTTTTCCCGAATAATTTATAAATTATTATTTCTCGATACACCACTCCGCAGGCACCACACAATGTATGATTATTGAAGAGCCCGAAGTTCAAAGGTAATTCTTTGCGACGGGTTGCCCCTCCTCATGTTTCATGTCATTATCCATAATAAAAAGTCTTAATTACCAAACCCAAGAAAAAGAACTGTTTTTATGTGAACTACCTATGTGATTAAATCTGACAACTTCGGCAAAAGTAACTAGTTTTTGCCACATAGAAAACAAACCCAACTAAAATCCTGTGCGAAACAGAGACTCATGATTTCTCAATTGCGAAGCCAAACCGTCAAATAAAATGTTCTGTGCTCGTGCATTTACTATTTCTCTTCTTTATTTTTTTTTTTCATTCTACCGAATTGTTTCCCCCTCCTGTTAACTAAAGCAGTCATCTTTACTACTTATTTTATTACTGTCGCGACAAACAAACGCAATGTCCATTGTACTATGACAACTGTTTGACACGACGCAGCTGTTTCTGCGCTGAGGATGCTGTCGTTTTAATTTTAACCATTTTTGTTTTATTTCAGTCGCTCTGTTTGGGATTCCTCAGTATACATCCAGCAACCTGGTCGATCGTTTTTCTATTGGTTTGCCTTTTATTTTTCGACGAAAGCTACAACCATAAGCCCATGAGCCCGACAACAGTGCAGGAGTATCCGAAGTGTACGATAGGCGAACGTGATATCTGCCAAGTACGTGCGAGAGAGACGTAAGAGATGACAGGAGCAAAAATAATGGCGCGGGAGATAGTGAAAAGAGGAACGGGCCAAGCCAAAGCTGGTGAAGAGCGCTTAGAAGGAAGGCGAGAAGATAGAGAAGAAAGACAAGCATCAAGTTGATAACGGGGAGGGTCTTGTTTACTGCCTTCATCGTATCGCTCTTTCTGCCAAGAGGAGCCTCTGAAGAGGTGATGGGCCCTCTCTCTCTCGAATCCTTCTTTCTCACCTCTCTTCATCGCCTCTACGCCCTCTTCTTACCCTCTCCCGAGTATCAAGCCTGTGGGAACAAGGCAGCTCCGAAGCCTGTCTCGGTCCGCGCTGGAGGGTGAGACATAACACTGGCTTCGCGCCAATTTCTGTTTCTCGTTTGCATACGCGCGCGGCGAAGCCGCGCTTTCCCGGAGACCGACCCGGAAAACGAGGAGTGCATTTACAGCTCTTTCGAGTCAGGTACGTGGTTACGATTTGCACCCTGAAACTGCGCAGAAACGGACATTCTTTTAACTGCAGCCCGTGCTGCGTTATCCATAGCGCGTACGTGATGCCGGCATTCATCGAGGTGTTTTGATGAATATGCTGTTTAGCCCTCGCTATTGCTTCCCACACTTGGTTATATTATAAAAACACAGTCACTGAAAGCTCAGGCAGATCGTAATCGCCGAAAAGTTTTCTTTTTCTCTCCATATCGTATGATGGTAAAGCCATGTTTGGACAGCTGTGTCTGGTCTGCATGTAATCTGCCCTGATTTTAATCTCAGTGCGCAAGCAATTAGCACGAAAGTGCATCACGTTAAAAAGGTAATAAAAACAATGCGAAGGATGGGACGAGCATACGCGTGGAAGCAGGCCCCAGGCGAAAAGAATATTGAGTCCAACTGGCGTTTATTTATTTAATTGAGGTATTCTTTCAGACACAGTTGGTCTTGGATGAAAAATAATGAGAAATTGTCAAATGTAGATTTTTGGAACCAAATGGAAGCTCCAAATGGAACCAATAGGAATACGAAGAGCATTACAATCGAATGTTTCAATTGGACTTGCCATCAATCTGAACGTTCCAGCTGCTCCAAATACACAGTTGAAAGTATTTGACTTTCCAATTTGCTAAAAGTGTATGATCTTGCTATAACTGGTTTTAGCTGTGTACGGGTGACATCAACTGAAATGTCGAATTGGTTCCAGTTGTCTATTAGGAATCATTGCGCAAATGAGCAAGGTTACGTTTTTGTTTTGGCAAATGAGTCACGGGAAACCGCGCATGATACAGGAACACTACAGGCCGAAAGGGCTGAGCTAATATAACACAACAGGGTTAAATACATGACCACTAAAATAATTTTTCTTCGGGTTTATACAATCCATTCACGAGACCCTCCTGCCTCAGCCGGTGGTGCTTGCTCACTGAACAAAGTTATTGTTCTGTTTTGTTTGATTTGTGGGGTTTAACGCCCCAAAGCGACTCAGTCTGTATCAGAGACGCCGTAGTGGAGGACTCCGGAAATTTCGACCACCTGAGGTTCTTTAACTTACGCTAACATCGCACAGCACACGGACGCAAGAGGAGCCTCCGTTTCGCCTCCATCGAAACGCAGCCACGGGCGGTCGGGATCGGCCCCGGGTACTCCGGCACAGTAGTCGGGCGTCTTATCACTGCACCACCGCACTCATGTAGACGTATTTTTGGAATTGTGAAGAACATGCAGTCGGCTTGTCCGGTCTTGCCAGCATCGTCTGCGCTCAATACGCGACTATGCAGACGAGGCTAATGTGACAGTGGCGTGCTGCGTCGTCTGCTGCCAACGAAAACAACATGGCGGATTGCCCATCATGCATCAGGGAGCTTGCATGAAGCGACGCATGCTGGGTATTCCGCCATGCTGTTGTCGTGTCAGCAGACGACGCAGCTATTCCCTGTAATGCAACATCCACAACGCGGCACTGCACTAGAGCACATCAATGTTTACATGGTCGCGTGAAAGGCGCGCAGACGATGATGGCGCGATCGGGCAGGCCGACTGGGAGCTCTTCACGATTCAGTAATGCGCCTACACGAGTACGAGAAGGCAAATGAGTTCTCAGAGTGACCACGACATGAATGGCTCGCACGGACCAACAGACGCGAGATCTACACCAATCTTGGCAAGTAGCAAACTATCGTGGCCAGAACTAGAAATCGCGAACACCAGCGTTATCGATGGGCGACTCATAGTGCTGACGTCCACGCGTAGCTTGAACAGGTCCATGCGGCACTGCTTGCCTTTTCTTCATTGTGCGTCCGATCATTCGGGAACAGTGTCGACACATACATTGCTCAGGAATCTGCCGACATCTCGCACGCACGTAGGCAGTGCCCGAGTAGCCTTGTGTTTGCTTGGTGGACCGTCTAGCTTCTAACCGTCTAACATCTAACTAACAGGTCTAACTTTGTCCCCTTCTTTACCAGACCCCTCTATATAATTCTCTATTGTAATGATCTGGGCTATTGGCTGAGTTGCAGTCTTTACATACATATGTAAATAAAGGTGTTTTGTTCTTGGAAAAAAATCTCCGGGGCTTGGCGCAGTTGGTAAAGAGCTGGGCTGGGGATCCAAGGGATGGAGGTTTGATTCCCGGTGGAGACAAGGTAAGCATGACACCTCTGCTGACAATCTTCTGCTGGTACATTCTGTAGACAACATTCTGTAGACAACGATGAAACATTAAAAGCTATCGCGTTAATAAAAAATCACACATCACCGCGCACACCTGACGTAGCTGTAAGGGAAGTGAGGAAGCTGGGATTGAACGAAGGAGAGAAATAGGCACCGCAGTGGGGTGCTTCGGAATAATTTCGAGTCAGGATGGATCTTTAGCATGCACTGACATCGCACAGCACACATACACATTTGCGTTCCGCTTAGATGGATGCGAAACACAAGTGTGTACGTATGCTGTGCGATGTCAGTGCACGTTAAATATCCCAAGGTGATCGAAAGTATTCCCAAGCCCTTCACTATCCAACCTAATTCTTTTTTAAGAGCGTAAGCTCTTACTTCTTTCGTTGTCACATTTCGCATCCGTCGGTATGTCCGATACATCCCGTGATCAAATTACCGCGGCATTTTAGTCTTAACAAACTGGATTCCAAGGGAAGGAAAGCTTATCAGGGGAAGGGGGAGTACTGCCGTTGTAGCCACGTGACCACCTCACTTATAATATGTAAGGTCATCACGCAGTTGGAGTATGTATGTCACACGATTGGTGAAGAATTCCAAGCGCAGAACTGGGGCACTTCCAAAGCAACGTTTTCAGCTCTTTTCGGAGCAACTGTATTCCAAACGCAGATCCGGAACACGGACCGTATCTTCGAAACGCAGATCGGTAGCAATCGCCGAGCCAAGGTTGCTCCGTGGAGCTGTCAAGACTGCGCCGCCGAAAGCGCCGGAGCCGGCCGGAAGTTTGTGTTACTTATTTTTTCAGCGGCTCTCTCCATTTCCGGTAGATTGTCGTCGCCGCGCTCATGACATGCTGATGCCTCGTCGACTCGGCTATAGTGCGCCCTAGAGGGAGTTTGCACGAAGTCTGGATAGTCGCCGTGTTGTCGCTGACCACGGACGCGTGCAGTTTCTTTTCCTTCTTTCTACAGCCACAACAACAAGAGCTACATTGGCCGCAAAGTCGCCGTGGCCATGGTCGCACAGCTTACGCCGTTGCCTATAGCAACCGCATTTTCTGTGGACACCTGAACCGAACCGCACAGCAGCAGTCCCACGCTGACATTCTGTTTTGGTTTAACACACAATGAGTTTCAAATTCGTTCATACGATTCTTTTTTTCTCTTTCCACATTCCCTCGCACCTTCCTTTCTCCCTCTACGGCACGGTTTAGGTGTACACGGAACAATTGTGGCAGGTACAGCTCCTTTCTTTTCGTGTTAGGTATACCATTAAGGCTCCGTATGCCCATATTTGAAATACGTGCGAAAGTGTGACACCTGCGAACGATATGCGCCATTAGAGGCTTTCGGCTTAACATTCGTTACCACCGTTATAGTGCTTGTAGAGCACCGTCACTTTCTAATCACAATATAGCCGCTTTGAAGCGCCCGAACTTTCGAGCACTCCCTATACGCATTTCCCTTTCCTGCTATGTGAAAACGACGTCATGGCGATAGCATAGGGTGTGGTACTTGTTCATTTATTGCTATTTAGCAACAATGACAAAATTACGGAATTGCGGCAGTTCATAGCAGTTCTTACTGTGCACATATATATTAACCATAAAGCAAGAAATGTCATGATATATTTGGTTTTCTTAAAACAGTTGTCAGGAAAAGAAAGCCGTGCATCTCGCTCGGTGGACGCCTCATCAGGTCATGCAAATGCTCTAGAATATCATGCTAAGGGTTAGAGTAGTTCCTCCTCTATCTTTATGCAGAGTAGTGACAGTGCCTTTATCACTGGTTTTTCATTCCGCTATTATTTATTGTTTTGCTTGTAAATTGGCTTATAAGAAAGGAAGGGCGCTGTATTTGTCACGCGCCTCGATGGACAGCTGCCATCCTCCGTGTTCCGAGTCTGCATTATCGAAAGTTTCGCATCTCCCTGACCTCGAGTCATGATTGGTGAAAATTCCGGAACCAGAAGCGGCTACTATATATGGTTCCGGCGCTTCCACCAATCAGATGATTAGAGGAGACGGATATAGCGACACTTTATATAAAGACACAAAACCAAAATGCGGACCTTGAAGGGAAGAAAGGAAGGAAGAAAGGAAGGTGGGTGGGTGTGAAAAAATGAGCAGGCTTTCAACCAAGGTTAAACCGAGTTAGACGTAAGAAGGCTAGGTTTAATTTACCTGTTGGTCAGTATTTGTTATTTCTCTACCTGACCACTAGCACACTCTGAGCAGGGAAAGGCTAGCAAGCTATAAAGAGATGACTGAGCACTATCGGCTAAACAGGGCAGAATACCCACCGGTAAATAGGACAATAAATAAGAGCCAAGAAAGCATATCAAGGCGCCTACGAACAAGGACTTTTCCGAACCCAACTACCGTTAGCCAGTGGTAACCGTAACAGCTCTGATGTTGTTGTTGTGGCTGTAGATGCACGGGCCTGCTACTGGTTAAGTAGCTCAGCCACCTCCGCTGCCACGTGCGGACAGAAGATAGAGAAGAAATTAAAAAGAAGAGGGAAAAAAGGAAGTCAAATATTAAAAACTGATGTTGTTTATTGTTTGGCGGAGTAATACACGCGTCGCATAACACTGTCCATAATTAGCTACTGATTTTTTATTTTTTATTTTGCTATGGTTTATTCTTTTCCGTTATCAATAGCAAAAAGGTAATTTTATATGCCTATAATTTGATCATCAAGTGAACGCCACTGACTTCGTACTGCAATCCACCTAATAAAGATTAATGCTGCGCGCTTTAAAACCTACCATATCTATATTTTCGTCCATTTCTTCTTCGTTGGTAACCAAAGCTATATTTTGGACAATAAATGAAGTTGATTTTTGTCACGATTCGTGCAACTTCTGTGTTGCGCTTTCGCACCACTAGTACCCTATAACTAGCCTTCTACTCGTCTTTTCTGCGGATGTGTTCACTTTCCCTTCACTACTAGCTCTTGTTGCTGATGTGTTCATTTTGTACACATTGTCCCTACAACCCAGACCACCCACGAAGACTGACTGTGTCCTTCTAATATGAACGTACTTGCACTATATCGGAACATTTTTAAGGTTACTTGCATTTGCGATATACTCTAGTTGAAATAAAGCAGAAGTAACGGGCATTCGCAGCCCATGAGAGCTAGATGGGCGAAGAAGTGTGCGAGTATTGGGTGGCCCCATCTGTCACAGCTAAAGGGTTAAGAATACAAACATGGATGGGGTCCTTGCTCTGTAGTTGACTCAGTTATGGTAGCGGATATGGTGATGATGCTGCTGATTGTGGCACTCTTCTCTCAGAACACACAAACATTATCTCCTCGATGAGATTTGCAGAGTCATGGCTGCCCCCTGGCGAGTAGCGGTGGTAGGCGGCGGCATCGTGGGGCTGAGCGCCGCCGTGCGCATCGCTGAGGAACTGCCTCCTGGCGGTGTGCACGTGACCGTACTGGCCGAACACTTCAGCCCATACACGACTGGTGACGTGGCGGCTGGCTTCTTCAACCCGTACATCGTACACGGGGTCTCCGAAGAGAAGCTCAGGTACGTCCAGGCGCGTACGTCCTGCCTGCGCGAGAATATCGCTCTGTTAAGGCGAAATCCTTTTATGTCCCATGACTCGCAGGCATGTCCGCGCATGCTTCCGTGCGTCCGTGGCAGCTAACAATCACCTTCAGAAGGATTAGGATGGTTTCAGTACTGGTAGTTAACCAATGATGTAGTAGTAGGTGTATGAACATTATTTAACGATAATTAGCTAATTAGTCAATGATAATTAGTTAATAAGTCAAGTATAATTAGCTAATAATTAATGATAACAAGTTATTTAGTAGTAAACATTGAGACGTCTTAAACGCACGCACTGTGCGTGCGCTGTGCCCTCGCGCGCAAACATCAATCGATACCTAGTAGCCACCATAACTGTGCACGCGCAATGACGTCACAATTGCGTAATGGGCTTTCGCTTCTGCGCACTTTAGATCGTCTAAGTGCCCCCTGAATTTTTGGTGCCAGGTGCGCGAGATGAAAACATAAAACTCATGCGTTGAGGACAAATTTACTTCAATGCGGAAGCATTTCTTTGCTCATGGGTGACGTGACTTCGATGTGTGACCATGAGAGGTGTACATGAGACAGCGGTGATAGCGAGAGATAACTAGGTGATTTGACAAAAATCTAATTTGAGCCTGACCAACTGGATGGCGGCCTCCAAATTTCGATGGGTCACCCCAAAAATTTTGCCCCCGGATTCCTCAAATGCGATCTCAGAATTTAACCACAACCAGCGTCTAACAAAAATAGAGTACGGTCAGCCCAGTGATGGCTTACAAATTTAGATGGGCCACTCCAAAATTTGGCCTCCCAAGACCCTCGAAATTTGAGTGGGTCCGAATTTGACCAAAAAGGGATGTCTTACCTATTTAGAGTATGGCTCAAAAGACCTCCTACCTGCGCCCTCATAGGGGGCCTCACTCCCGAGATAGCCAGACAAGTACGCACAAGGCAAGCTGGGAGAGGGAGGGCGGCCTCCGTTAGGAGGTCACTAATTCCATCCCATTAATATTTTCGATCAATAGCCTTTCTCCAATCTTTTCGATCAGTAAAATTTTGCTATGCCAACTGAATGACAGGAAAATTAAATACCGATATCGCCGCCACTAGCCATTTACAAAAGCAAATGAGAGTCTTGCACGTGGATCTCTATGTCAAGGTTAAACGATCATGCAATTTTCGTCTGGAATCATGGAGTCCGTTTCGAAATTGACTCCACAAGTTTTAATGGAGTGGCATTCTCGGATTAAATTTTCTCATCGGTGAATGTGTCTTTTGCTGCCGAATAAACATCGACACAACGGGAATGAAGCGCAGAAACAATTTTTATGCACGAGTATTGGATAGGGCTCTCATCAATTTCCCTTAAGGGAACATGAATCTGCTGAAGGGGGCATGATGGTCTTGAAACGTCTTTTATATATTTTCAAAATATCTTGTTATAGCTTAGTATGCAAGTGCAGAATTGATTTTAAATTTGCATTTAGATTTCATATATTTCATCTCGAGGAAACAATTTCGCAAAATAACTGTCCTAATTAGGCAATTTCTTAGGGCCTTTATGATAATATCTCGTTGGGAAATACCTCTTTTAGGAACATACATTTATTTCTAAAGGTCCACCGCACTTCTCATAGCTTTCCCTTTTTCCCTAATTGTGATATATTAGAAATTGGGCTAAACTTCGTCTAATTACTGGCGCAAATTTTTTTTCCGTCTATAATTTGGTACTTATTTACGATCAAGAATATGAAAATATAGAAATTTTCTTAACCTAAGCATGCGCAATAAACCTTTCGAAACGTCCCCATGTTCCTAGAAGAGGTCTTTAAATGAGAAATTACCGCAATGACTCGTAAGAAATGGCTTTATACATTGCCATATCTTGTCTTCCTGACGAAATATTTGAAATGTAAATGCATATTTTAAATAAGCATTTTATTTTGCACTTTCAGGCTAAGTTTCCACAAGATATGTTTAACAAATAAAGAAAGCGTTTTCAAGACCCTCATTTGCCCATTAAAGCATTCGCAGCTCTGACGTAGTGGTGCGGTAGCAGTACAAAAACCAGTTTAATAGCCTAGGACTGTATTTGTTGAAATGTGGAAGACCACACTGGTATAATGTCAGATCAACCTGTTTCGGCGTTAACTTACTATTCAATCCGTGTGCTTGCTTATTCGCGACGGTGTCCTTAACGCGCAGGGCATGGTGCGTGGACGGGTTCGACTTTTACCGCCCCCTGTCTGAAAGCTCAGACTCCAATGAACTTGGCCTGGCAATTATACCTGCCTACATCCTCGCTGAAGAGCCATGTGTAAGTGGCGCTATTGTTTCATTGCGTTCAACGTCCCTTGTCTCACAGTTGCGATGACATCTCTGACGCAAGCGGTCCACCAGGAATGTGGAGCGAGGCACGACGGGATATTCGGTTTTTATTAGCTATAGTTACATCATATTACACCTTAATTAGTTTGTACCGAATTACCACAAGTAATTTTTCACTCACGGCGTCACATCATGTGACTTTCGGCACAGCTACTTCCGGTGATATGCTCTGAGTTGCATGAGACACAAAATGCCTTCGCCTTAATAATTTACAGGACCTGAGCATCTCTTCAAGGGTCTAAGGAAGAAACACCGGTTCACTTTAGGTGGCGGGCAGTTAGAGCTGTAATGGAGTAAATTTTCACAGGATAATTATTGACGGCAGATATCGATTGCAATTGAATAAACCAGGACAAAGCTACGGAGTAAATTACATCTGGCAGATTCCCTCAAGCGAAGACTCAATGTATGAACAACTCGCCCGAGGAACGTATATGTAGCGGCTGCATTTCACTGGCACTCACCTATACTAGCGAGCGTAGAAGCTAATGCAAAAAAAAGTCGAACTACTTTGATTTAGTTATGTTCCGTTTCGAACCTTTGCACTGAAAACAAACTGCCAGTTCAATATTACGTCCCCAGTTTCTTTACAATTGCACAATTGTACCGCAGAATCTTCTGAGAAGAATAGATACTTATGAAAACAAAGTTGAAAAATGAACAGTTGTGCAAGTTGGTATGTTGTCGAACTGAATATGTACAGTACGGTCCACTGTTAACGGGAACATGAGGCCGCGTCGCTGCTGCGCTTTAGAAAACACTCCAGAGAGAGCCAGCGACACGGCGCATGCGCAGTAAGCACGGCCGACTGCTCTTCGCGAATATGCGCTTGGTTGAAATAGAAAAACGGCAGAAGGCACATAAACGAACATGACTGGCACCAACTATCATCTATCAGCTGTATACTGATTGCGATTGATAATTTTAGTCGCTGACTGATTTCCTTGTGGTTGGTTTCGGTGATATGGTTGAGTTCTGCGCATAAAATGCAGGGTGTGGTGCAGTAAATTTCAGTTGATAGTTGGCGCCAGTCCTGTTCGTTTATGTGCCTTCTTGTCCTTGCCTCATTCGCGCCGTGTTTCTGTTTCAAACGTGTTGAATCAGCTAGCCGATACCAAAGTACTCTTATGTGCATAGTGTCGTCCATTCTTGCCAGTGGTCGGAGGCAGCGATTTGCAAATTGTTTAGGTAACGCGACCTTTTCTTCCCTTTGTCAGTGAACCGTACTGTACACCGATATGGACAACCTGATTGCGCGTTGTTGCAAAATATGTAAATGTGGCTACCTATGTCTTTCGGCTACGACAGTTTTGGTGGTGAATTTTTTGCAGATTGAGCGCAAAATCACACAGGCTAGACATATATACGTTGCGACTAGGTGTCGAATGTGTAAGTGTGTATCGCTCACGTTAACAAGCAGTGAGATGATCCTTCTTGATCAACGCACACATTTGGAGCGGTCATGACAAAACCCTTCCGGTGAGCATGTGGTTCGTGATGTTGCTGATGACATTCCAACCAAAACCAAGAAGAGATGGGCATGGGTGTGACATGTAAAGTGAAGGCAAGATAACAGGTGGTACGTATAGATAGTAATAGATTGGATTCGCGGCAGAAAATTAGTTGGTCGGATGAGATTTAAAAGTTTGCAGGGCTGAAGTGGATGCAGTTAGCACAAAACCGGGTTAACTGGAGCAATATGGAAGATGCCTTCAGCTTGCAGTGGATATAGTCAGGCTGTTGATGATGAATTGTCTTGGCTACTTAACCTTTGTTTGCTTCAAAAAGCTTTAGAACTTCAGATGGCAATCGGCACACTTCTTGCGCCTTCCAAGTCTTGGTGCTTTGCGCTGCAGATTCAGTGTGCCATATTGAAAATCGTTACTTTCGAGGAGCAGTGGCGGGGACGGGGGGCCACCTTTTAGCATGCTGGCTTAGCAGCACAAACAATGTAAAAAGTATACCTGCTCAGTAAGAATATTATTTCAACGCTCGGCGCTTCGGAAGGGTAACGCGATCTGACATATCGGGCATATTCACAGAAATGCATTAAAATATATTTACGCTACGCACTGGGTTCATTACTGAATGGCAAGCGGCCCGTTTACATGCTTCCATTTTGGGTTTGTGGTGTTCTACCTACTGCCCAGCCAGCCATCTGCGACATTTATCTTTGTTTTCGCAGCCGCGACCGTCTTACGCCGATGCCTTCTTCCACTATAGAGACCTGACCGAGAGCGAACTCAGGTCGTTCCCGAGGCGATACAGGTGAGCTCCCTTCTCTCCCTTTTGTTCCGTCTTTCTATACAGCAGCACAGCAAGAATTAGTCTTTAAGCTCTTTCTGTTTCACCTCCATCGAAGTGCAGCAGCCGGCGCCCGGGTTCGAACCCGGGTACTCCTGCATAGTATATTTTGACCACTGCGCCACCACGGCAGAACAAACAAAACATTTATTGAGGGAACCAGGATATATTAAAGAATTAAGACGGTTGCTGATCCCGGACGACGTCCGTCAGACTATGCCTTACAGCAACCGCTTCAGACCAGTCGACTAACCTCTACTGCGAGGTCGAGTAGGAGCTTGAGACCGCGATCTCCCAACCCTCTTGGTACGTGAGGCTTCAGTGGGCAGTGGATGAAAATCTGCATATAAACATTATGTGATCGAAATTGGCTCTAGGTGCGCTGCATAGAGAGGATGTGGGGTCTTACCGGCCCGGTTGAGCCAAGGCCAATCAAGCCGGGAAGGGGAAAATTTCTGCTTCTAGCTGTCGTCTGAATTTTTGATGGCGTTTTGAGAGCGAAGTGAGGGGGTATAGAAACATCGTTCTTCTGAGTAGTGAAGAGTTATTCATGATAAGTGAATAATCTTTCCCGCGTGCTCTCCCACCCTATGCCCCGCTCGGTTGACGTGCGTTCAAGCAGTTGAGCGAGTTCCCTCGTAACCAGGTTTGCCTGCATGGCCTGCACCCGGAGGATTTGTGTCACTCGGAGGGCTGTGGAGCGCGAGGTTAGGATTGTATAGGCGATTGAGCTGCATTGGCCCTTTTACGAAATCTGGATGGCCGGTCCAGAATCGCTAAAGTTTAGTGTGGCATTGGAAAAGGAGATGGCCAGCACTTTGGCTGCTTCTTCGGACTCTCTCGATGTTTTGCTTTGGCAGAGGCCGAAACTGTGTGCTTTAAACTACGGGGAGACTGTATTCAGCCCAGTATACACAGGTCACTTCGTTGTCATTTGCGTAGGCTTTGCTCAACGCCTTGGCTCGAGCCTCTTACTGTGCCTTGTGGTGAGCAGGATGCATATTCTTAGGTAGTGATTTTATGGTGATGTCGCAGATGTGTTGTGGGACTAGGTGGCCATTATCAGATCGAAGACCGATTGGTTGGAGTTTGAGTGGGGTGAGGATGGACCTGCCCGTCTCTGTGGAGGAAAGTCTGTTGATCTGAGCCGTACGATGAGTTTCACTAGTTCTTGGATTGTGTTGTGGACTTCCGTTTTTCGGGAGGTGAAGTGCTGTTTTGTACGCTTGACGGAAGAGCGCGTCCACTTTCTCCGTTTCTGAATTTGTGAGATAGAGATGTGACGAGTAGACCATTCGTCTCATGACGAATACCTGTATAAGGCGCCGGTGGTTGGGCTCTTGCATGCCTCTGTGCTTGTTGGCTATTTGTTTGATGAGTCTAATAGCTTGATGGGTAGTGAAAGTTTCAGGACAGTTTCCGTGCTGAGTCTATTGGTTTGCAGGAATATTTCCAGAACTCGAATTTTGCTAATCTCGGGCACTGGGAATCTATAGATGATGATGTGTAGGAGGGGTGTTTTATCTTGGTAAGGCGTGGTGTGGAACAACAGGAGTTAGGAATTGGCTGGGGAGCACGCTAGGCCGATGGACGCCGCATGCGTTGCCACCACATCCGCTCCTGGTTGAAGAGTGTCCTCAATGTTTCTTACATTCCCCGTAGTTGTCCGCAGTGTAACGTCGTCAGCATATATAGAATGGGAGAGGTTCCGGATATGAGTTAGTTTGCGGGGGGAGGCGACAGCAGCAGGAGACGGCCATGTAGAGACGTGACATCTGATCTGCGCTGTTCAAAGCGCCCACTCAGTAACTCGCGCATAGGCGGTACACTGTCGCGGTGACATGTCTGTCGTGTGATGTTTAGGGTGATGATTATAATTGTGTAAGACAAAGAATTGTCGGTTTCCGTGTTGCAATGCTCAACCGCCTTTAAGGCCCTAGAAGGCTCTAGCATCGTGCCCTTAGCTGAGGAAAATGATTGTACCCCAAAATTTTGCTCATATTGCATTGTTATTCTCTTTTTCTTTCCCATTTTTTTTTTCTATATCTTTTCCACAATTCACACTTGTGTGGCGAAGTTTCCTTATCTAAGCTCTTTCATGTCCAGGATAGCCTTGGCCGCCCTGCCCGCAAGCTGACATCACAAACGTCCATGCAGTTCCTCTCTGAAATCTTAAATAAAAATGATTTGTTTCGTGAGCAAACCGGGCCGCTGCACTATACCCATGTCTTTGAAGATATAAAGCTCGTGTTAGAATTTGGTGCCATCTCGTGATCTTATCACCGGACCGGACTCGTTTTATGAACCGTGTTTCCTCTGTGTCTCTCCTGCAGGCATGGTGCGTACGTGATTTCTCTGACGATCGAGTGTAAGAAGTTCCTGCCCTACCTCATGGAGCGGTGAGTTCATTGTCGCTCAAAGGCAGGATGATATGCGCACGGCGCTTTCTAAAGACGCTAGGGTTGTTCCTTACTGATAGAATTACAGGACAAAGGGGAAACCAAAGCTGCGCACAGCCGTTTACTTGTGATACCATCAGTGTTCGCTACTAAAAACAGCAGCACCAACTCTCTAACGTATTTATAATCACTTCTGGTCACTAACCTAACCCCCTGGGAAGCGCTGATCTTTTCGTTCAATTATTTCTATTGAAGTTCTTCTGACATGAACTATAAAAATACGACAAAGCCCAACAGAACTGCATTTTTATTTTGACGAATTGACGCAAACAAATCTACTTGTTGGTGTTTTATTAATGAAATATTTAAATGAGAAGAAAGCAAAGATGTATCAATTTTGAGGAAAGTTATGCTTGTGGTACAAAAACAAAGCAGAATAGTTTCTGCCTCATGATTAAACACAAATAAAAGCCACATTTCTTACAGCGTAGAGGAGTCTTCGCATAACATCCCGGTTTTTTTTTTTTCCATTATGCGTCCTTTTGGTGAAGTGATGGCACGTTCATTTTTCGGTCTTTTCGTTCCTTAACTAGAGGGCTCTCTTGCTTGTCAAGGTCAAATGTCATGGTCAAATGGTCAGTAAGTTATGTGGTCATGCACCAGTTCGCTATATACTAGGCGAGACTTGTTGCTAACTCCCAGGAGTAGTGAAGCTATCTTCTAGTCAGGCACTAGTCAGTGTTGAAATCAGTTCAAGAGCATTCATGCGTACTGACCTCTCTGATTTATAATAGCACAGGAAAGGGGTTCTTATTCATCAAAACAGTCAACATGATTCTAGTAGCATCATAACATCGGAAAGGGAGAATGTTGCCATGTTAGTACGCGCCGCGAATTTGAAATGCATAATGGAGTGGGTAGGGTGTGCATAGAAATATAGCCGCCTTTTAGAACTGAACTCCAACATTTCTATGGATACAGACTATAGATAATGCATGCCAGTTACGAGATCGCACGAATTGAACTTACATTAAGATCTCGTAGATGGCAAGCATTATCTATAGTACTTATCCATAGCAATATTGAAATTAAATCCTTGATCTGAAGCAACACTCGCGAGAAGAGCAGCACAAAGCTAATAGGCACGATGAAGGAAGTAATACAGAATGAGAGCCGCATCTGGTTAGTGCTTCGTAAAACTTTGCTAAACTTTTCCAGCCTCCAGAGGCATGGCGGACAACTGAAGCAGGCCAAAGTTACCAGTCTCGAGGATGTGAGTATCAGAAAGAAACGTTAGATTTTTTTTTTCTACTTACGTATGTGTCGAGTTTGCGGAGTAGTGAGTATGATGAGCCACACTCCATATAGCTCCAAGCCTGGTGTGTGCGCTCTAAGATACCTTGGCTATTTGCAGCCTTGTAGTTGCACAGGCGAAGAGGCCCAATTGCTTCAAATGTAATAAATATGCAAGGAGGAAAAGAGGCTAAGAGAAGGTGAGGACTGTTCGTAAATGAGAATAAATAACCATAAGGACTGAATATGTAATAATCAGAAGGAAACATAAATGGTCGTCATGAGGGTAATGAAGAGGATTCCAAGGGAAGCCTAAAAGGGGGCAGTGGAGGCGTCAGCGAGCCTGGTGGCTGGATGGGGTTACACATTTTGCATGAATAAGGTGACCACTGGTGGCAGAGGGCCGCTTTAACTGGGAAGGTACGAGAGGTCTTCATCCTTGTGTGGGAGAAATTTGACTGGTTATGATCATGATTATGAAAGTGCAAAATTAATGACGAAATGTAGGGAATACGTAATATTGAGTCCTTCTAGACGTGTTTTGATAGCACGGGAGGTATCGCACACTTGCGAGTCTGACGTCGCGCACATTTGTCAACATACTGTGGTGTTCGATGGACGGCACTTCACAGAGGGTTTCTGCGTGGCCGCCCCTCGACCAGGCCTCAGGGAACAAGCCCCCTCTTTATTGCAACATGACAAGTATATATACAGACGCCGAGTATCTCACGCATGCACCCGGCATTGCAAACGTACACGTGCACTTGTTAAGATAGCTACTATCACACAAGTAGCGATAATGCCACATCATCCCCTTCCCTTTTGGAAAAGGAGCAATTTACAAAACAAAGACGCACTTTAAAATGCACAACAAATACAACAACTTCAAAGCAAATGGCCTGAATGGCATTCAGAAATACCGTATCGTTCTGGCTTTTTTACTTTTCAAACAAAGCGTGTGACATATTCATCCCCAACCGCAGGCGAAGAGGTATTCGGCGGTGTCTGCATCGGGTCACTTGGGACTGTTTGTGCATTTGAAACATCGTTTTCGTTCACCTCTAGACCATCTGGGACAGTTTGTGTATTAGGAACAGAGTTTCTGTTCTCCCCGAGACCATCTAGGCTAGACGGAAATTCATACGCCCCGTCAGAGTCCGAACCTCTTTTGGGCGCTTGCTTGATTAGCGCTCGCCTGTTACGCTCAATCTGAATCCCGCTATCCAAAGCGGAGTTCAGATTCGTCAAATGTACTTAATGACAGTGCTTGATCATGACTAATATGGGTGATAACGACATCGCACGAGTGTGTCGAGTAAATTGAACGACGCGTTCCCGTTGGCTGACGGGTCCTATTCGAGCGCTGCCATTTACGTCAAACGCATTATGAATGGGGGAAGAAAAATAAGTAGTGCTATACATAAGTTTCAAACGTGTGGTTTCGGTTTCGGATACTTTATAGCTTTTTGAACATTTGCGCCACTTGTTCAGTGCGCCCCTGAGGTACTAAGGCTGAACTACCGTAGATTTTTGTACAACCAACAGAGCTACAGAGAGCAACATGCAACCTTCCACGATGTGTATTTTTTTTCTTCGTGGTTTCGGGCCCAGAAAGTTTTCTTCCATATCTTTATAAGGATAAAAGGCAAACTTTTGAGGATTTCATAGTAAACCTTCGCGTCAAGTATTCAAAGAGTTGAAAACGAATTAAAAAGCAAATGCTTTCTATCCATGTGGAATTTTTGCTTTGCGAAAGGAAACAGATTTAATGATTTAATAGTTTCGCTGGCGATGTTAGCGCTAAACTATAGCAATTCACGCCAATCACCATTTCGCAGCTTGCAGTCGACTATGACATCATTGTCAACTGCACGGGTTTCGGAGCCGGAGCGCTGGTTCCTGATCCCAAGGTCCACGCCATCCGGGGTCAGACAATAAGGGTAAGGCTTAAGTTTTCTACTTACGCAAGTTATTTAGTTAACGGCTATAAATCTGCGGTAGCTGTATGAAAGCATTCTTATAGTAATGATATAGCATTAGAGTTACGTCTCTGTTATTCCTGATTCTTCGACACTCTATGAATTTGGCTGTCTGTAGGGTTGGTAAGAGGACTGGGTGTGTGGAATATGGCCGCCTTGCACCTCCATGAGCTTAACGGAAGTTCAGTCCGTATGGACTTTGAGCTGGTGTGCATGCGCCGTGATACCGCCAAGACTACTGTGCATGCCCTTTATAATATAGTGCACAGGCGCGTGCCAGGGACAATAGTGTGTATCAATAACCTTAGTGGAATTAGATCTTTAATCTGAAGCAACAATGACAAAAATAGCAACATAAAGCTTCTGCGCGATTATGATGTCATTACAAGCCCTTAACGTGGGCCAAACATCAGTAAGCGATGTCTGCACAAAAAGAAGCAAGTCTGGGTCAAGTGACAGAACCGAACTTTTGATCCTCCGGTCGCGAGCCGGGCACACTGCCTCTACGCCAGTAGTTCTCATACTTTTTACCTAAAGGAACCACAGCAGCCATGAATATGTGTCAGGGAACCCTTCCCCTCCTCTCCTGCCATCATAATCAGGCAATGCTCATTATTAATTGACCCATTGTAGTTTTTATCTGCAGTTTTGTTCACTTGTATACATATTGGTTTTCTTGCTTTTGCCAATCAACTTTATATTAGATGCCCACCTTTAGCTTCCCTCAGACCTGTATATAGAAAGCAAGAACTCAGAGAACTACATCCACAAGTGTCAAAGTTCGAATTAGTTTACGTGACCGGCCAAGGCCGGTGGCTGAACGACTGCGCTGCGCATAGAATCACGTGATGTTTCTTCCAACTTCATTGGCATCTACCGCGTCGCACACTCGCAGCAATACAGCTAAGGAGTTTTTCTACTTCGGCATCCACTGGCGTTTCAGCATAAATGGGCTCGCCAGAGGCAGAACTCGCCCGACGCAGCCGACGCCATCGAAATGCTCATAAAAGCCCTCCATGAGATGCTTCCTTGTCTTGCCTTGGCTCCGCTAGCTCGACTGTGCAGCATTCAGTCGCCACGCGCAAGAGTACAAGGACTACAAGCTGGCCGGGGATCCAAGGGACAGAGGTTCGATTACCGGTGGAGACAAGGTTTACACATTTATTTTTAACTTTCGCTCTCGAAAGTGTCACACCTCTGCTGACTACCTTCTGTCGACAACGATGAGGCATTAAAGGCTTTCTCCTTAAAAAAAATCAGCAGGGAACCGATAATAAGGGCATTATAATAGTTGTAGAGATCTTGTATTTCAAAATGATGTTCTTGTTGAGGACGTTAAGACAGCGTCAAACTGCTTCCCTGGCCACGAAATTGTATTTGTCAAACTATGTTACAAGATATTCTCTGTGAAGCACATGCAATGTGCGGTCTGGAAGCATGGCGTCTGATTAACAAGGCAAAATAACATTTAATATTAGAAACACATCAAACACACTCCTGTCAAAACTTCCTGCTGCTGCACGCTACTCTGTGATTAACTGAGTTAAACCGTCTGTAATTTTTAGCGAAAACGACATTCCCATGCACCCTACCCAACCTCGAGTGGTGTGAGCCATTATGTAACACCTGGCTCCTTACATCTAGCAGTGATGTTAGATAAGCTGTTCTGGTTCGTAAAATAGTGGCCGCTAGAATAAGCCTGTTTCGTTAAGTCCGGGGTGCTTAAAAGGCGAGAAAATAATTAATATCGTGATTAACCAGGATTCCCGAGGCGTTTGGTTTTATGTAAGTATTCTTGTCTCCACTGCAATGATCCAGCATGATTTTCATAACCGCCTCTCTGTGCTGACAAGATGAGTGCTATACCAGCTCATATCGCGCGCCTGAGGGCTTTGGTGGAGCCAGATAGTGGTTGTACAACCTAATAGTGCTGGCACTCGTGATATGGAGCCAAATTACATAGTAAAACTTGGGACAAACATTTAGTTCTCCGAGGCACTGTTTCTCTCATGTGATGCTGGCGACATTCTCCTATCCTTAATTTCCTCCACTAGGTCCGCGCGCCATGGATCAAACACGTCATCGTCGCTGGTGAAGACTTTCACGTCATTCCAAAGTGAGCAGCCGATGTTTTTGTAACGTTCATATCGGTGTATGTTTTTCACTGAGTGCAGTTATCGACCTCGAGGTGAAGTTTGTTGATAGCTGAATAGATATTTCTGATGTAATTTACAGAACAGAAGTCTGCATACCTCATTAAATATCTGCATTTAGAATTCTCACATTTTCACGTATGTACGTAGCTAACACAAAATAATTATTATATATGGCGCCTAATAACAAAAAAGAGCAGAGATTTAACTTTGCTTATACCGGTTAAGAAACGCGAAATCAGTGATTGGTGGTTCAGCATCTAAAGACTATCTTATATAGTTCGGCAAAATGTTAAATGTCTTGAATTTAAATTGGATTATAGGAAAAGAAAGGCGCTGCACCTGTTACACTAACTGTGGACACCTGAATCACATCCTGAGGGAAGGCAGGAACGTGGCAATGATAGCGGAAAGAGAAAAGGGTTTGCCAGTAGTGGAGGGCTGCGGAATAATTGCGACCACCCGGGGATATTTAATGTGCACTGAGCACCACACGGACGCTTCTCCTTTACTCCTCGTTTGAAACGCAGCCACCGGCTTTGGTTTTCAGGAAAAGGAAAAGCGCTGTATCTGTTCACTTCGTCGTGGACACCTGCACCTAAAATTTTAAAAACGTATGAGGCACATATCTCGTCGGTTCTAATCCCTGTCGTGAACTATCATCCAACTTCACTAGTAGATGGAGGCTAAAGGGAAGCAAAATGGCATGTAACCACCTGCAAAACGAAAGGTTTAAAGCGAAAGCATTTAATGCCTCATACTCACGGCGTCCGGCGCCCTGTCCTATTAGTAATAGCTGTAATCCAACCATAACGCACATCACAACCGTTATCAACCATAACGCACATCACAATTGTATACCGTGAGTATAATTAGTTTTCAGCATAGTATTTATTACACACCTTTAAATGCACGCCAAGCAGCTCCATTGTAATCGCTATGATCATCCTCAATGCCCGGGATCGTGAAACGCTCGTCATAATTCTCATTTATCTACCTTGAAGACGATCGCAGCGATGACAATGGAGCTGAATTAGTGATAACGACAGTTATGACATTGGCAATGATAATGACGGTGCATTTAGTTGTTAATGATAATGAGGGCAAACGTGATGCACCGTGTGCACCAGCAACGCTTAGGCTCTCGCATTTCTGCAGTGTAGATTCCACAGTGCTCTCGAAATTTTTGATCAGAAATCAGGTTATATATTTGTTGCCACTTGCTGGTCGCACTTTCTATACACGCGCTACACGTGAGCCATGTAAGTCTTTTTCCTTAAATGTTTACCACTGGATTCTTGAGCCTTATTTTTTTTTTTTTTAATCACACGACGTGTATATTCACTAAAAAGTCGCATCAGCGAATAATGGCCAGCCTCGCCGCGGTGGCGCAGTGTTTATGATGACTACTGTGCTGGAGTACCTGGGATATAGTGCACTATACCTGGGTTGGATAGAACTACACCACCGGCGGCTGCGTTTCGATGGAGGCGGAACGAAGAGGCATCCGTGTGCTGTGCGATTTCAGGGCACTTCAATGACTCCCAGGTAGTCGAAATTACTCCAAAGCCCCCCCACTATGGCTCCTCTTCCTCTCTTTCCAATTTAACTCCCTCCCTCCTTCCTCCCTTCCATTACGGCGTGGTTGTGTCCACAGAAAACAAGTGTGACATTCCCTTTCTGCGAACCAATTGAAAGAAAGGCCACACTGCACGATCACTTCCGATGTTTTAATTGTGAAATGAGATCGATTGCTTATAACGCAGCATCGACGATGTCATGTTGGGTGGAACCAAAGACGTCGGCAACACGTGTCTCATTCCGGACCGAAATATTGCCAATAAAATCTGGAATGGATGCTTGGAGCTTGCGCCAAGCCTCAAGGTACGTGAACGCTACTAGACAAGCCTGCAGCTCGATGGTACTATGGAGTACCGAGGAGATTTCTAACCTCCGGCTCAGACTGTGCACTCTTGCCTCTTCAAGAAAAGATGCGAGATATAGCTCCAGACTCAGAATAAAAGTTTTTGCATGTACCACCGCCCTTTTATGGAGCTAACAACAAATTCCTTATTTTCTGTCTCTACTGTCTCAAATACATTAAGCAGTGTACAGTCGTAAGCCACCAAATTATGTGCAAGAATATGACTGATACGCGGCCCTGCTTTAATAAAGCATTACAAACGTGGTAGCGTGCATGGCACGGGATCAAATTGCGCCGATGGGTTCTCATTTGAAATGACCTACCCGAGTTGGCAGGTCCTGCCAATTTCGCAATGTCACATGCTCTCGTGACGTCACATAACTGCTGATCAAGCAGCGCCTGGCCATGCCACCCGCCAAGTACCAGCTGCCAGAGGCATATGCTGGTGAGTTTTCGTTCAAACCACTGACGATACCGTCAGCTTTCCATCGTCGTCTATAGCATAGGCAGTGCCATCTTGCGCAGAACGCGAGTCCCCGGATTTATGACACATCTTTAACCATCGGGAGCATCCTTGCCGATAGCGTCGCTGACATATAATACTGTTATTACTAATCTATTTCTCTGCTCTAGCAATCTTTTTCTTGTATATGCGTATAATGAAATATTTTTTAACGAAAACCTGGAAATGCCCATAAAGCGTCTTCTATAACTGTAGTTCGTGCCGAAGCTCCATCAGCCACTGCCTCCTCCTTGCACTCGTATGCAGCAGTTTCTGACCCGCATATCAATGTTCCTGGGAAGCCTCATGATGTGCATTGAAAATGTGCCGGATTTTTTTATTTTTGAAGGCACATCGAGATAGGCATGTACATTCCTAATTAACCCTTATATCCTACTTTTCGTACAGGCATGAGTTCAATTGTTTTTGCTCCACCCTGCCAGCCTCTACTATAATAATAATAATAATAATAATAATAATAATAATAATAATAATAATAATCAATCAATCAATCAATCAATCTTTAATGTGCGCAGGAACAACCATGTGGTCTTTGTGCTGCAGCACAAAAAAAAAAATGAAAAAGCACAAACATGTTTACACACACAGAGAGAACACAAAAAAAGAAATAAATAATACATGAAATGAAACTGAGACGAAAAGTATCACGGAAATTAAGCAAACAATGAGTATCATCACTTATATACACAGTGAGAGAATTTTTTAGCACACCAGGAAATAAAGAAAAAAAAAAGAACGGTAGGTAGAAGAGGGAAAAAAAAAAAAAAAAAAAAAAAAACCAGATGACTGACATTGATTATAGTAATATAGAAATATACATAAAATAAACAACCATTCCAGGCGCAACAAGTGCATGGTACTTAAAACACAGGCTAGAAATACAGAATAATACAATAAAGAAGTAAAATTGAACAAGGGACAGTAAGATTCGAATATAAAGTTTAAAGTTGAAATATAAGCAAGAAACGGATAAAAAGTAGTTCAAGATACAGACAGCATTGAACAGGAGAAAAAGCAAAAAGTGAAGTAAATACAATTTAAGGCTAAAAAGTGGGAGTTATATGTGATAAAGTACTATTTAGAATACAACGCTACGAACATCCAATGTAAATGAACAGAGCGAGTTTTGGAAGATGTCAAGGTGAGGACAAAAAGAGTTAAATAACCACTGCATCCTGTCCAGAGGGGAGTGGGAATGAAGAGGAGAAACCTGAAATGGTCTGAATTCCCTCATGCTCTTTTGCGGAACGCGCAGTAGGATGTACTCTAAGAGCTGAGGGCACATAATGTGGCCATGAAGGAGTTTGTACAGAAATATGATATCAAGTCTGATACGACGGCAGTGAAGGGAAGGAAGATTCAGTTGGGCGCTCCTGGTGGAGCGAGAGGGGGAAGTTACAAAAGGAAAGCGATAATGAAATATCCGTAAAAATTTTTTTTTGTACTCTGTCAACCTTGTCCAAGTTCGATTTGCAAGTGCCATTCCAAACAACCGACGCATACTCCGAGACCGGGAGGCATATGGACAGGTACAGTTTTAGGAACGGAAGTGGAGTATGGAACTCTCTCGAAAGTCTGCAAACGAATCCGAGTGTGCGCATAGCCCGCTGAGCAATGCGTTTAGTGTGAGAGGAGAAGCTGAGGGTGCGGTCAAAAAGTACACCAAGGTCATTAATTTCATCAACCCTATCCAACAGCACAGAATTGACAGAATAATGGTAGAGAAAGCTATGTGTTTTACGAGTAAAGGACACAACCCTAGTTTTGGAAGAATTGAGGGTAAGTCGATTCATCGCACACCAATCAGAAAAAGCAGATATGTCCGATTGCAACAACACGCAATCTTGAAAAGAATGTATTACCTTGAATATTTTTATATCATCAGCATAATAATAATAATAATAATAATAATAATAATAATAATAATAATAATAATAATAATAATAATAATAATAATAATAATAATAATAATAATTATTATTATTATTATTATTATTATTATTATTATTATTAATAATAATAATAACAAGGCAATTGCTAATAGAATCAGGACAACCTTAGACTGCAACCAAGCACAGGATCAAGCAGGTTTTCGGAAAGGGGTACACTCTTCTATCGATCATATTCATACCATCAACCAGGTGATAGATACTAGCTCGGAATATAACCATCCCTTATACATAGCATTCATTGATTACGAAAAAGTATTTGACTCAGTAGAAACCTCTGCAATCATGCAGGCATTGCGAAATCAGGGTCTAGACAAGCCGTACGGGAAAGTGCTGGTAGATATATATAGGGGCTGCACAGCAACCATAGTTCTGCATAAAGAAAGTAACAAAATTCCTATAAAGAAAGGTGTTAGGCAAGGAGACCCGATTTCCCCAGTACTATTCACAGCTTGCTTAAAAGAAGTATTTAGAGACGTGGAATGAGAGCAGCTGGGGATAATGGTAGATGGAGAATAGATCAGTAATCTGCGATTTGCTGATGCCATTGCCTTGCTAAGTAACTCGGGGGATGAACTGCAAAGAATGATTGATGACCTAGAAAAGTAGGCTTGAAAATTAGTACGCAGAAGACTAAGGTAATGTTCAACAGCCTCGGGAAGGAACAGCAGTTTACGTTAGGTAGCGAGGCACTGGAAGTAGTAGGCGAATATGTCTACTTAGGACAGGTAGTAACCGCAGATCCTGACCATGAAAAGGAAATAACAAGAAGGATAAGATTGGGATGGAGCGCATTTGGCAAGCACTCGCAGATTATGACTAGCAGCTTACAGGTATCGCTCAAGAGGAAAGTATACAACTGTTGCATCTTACCTGTACCCACCTATGAGGCTGAAACGTGGAGGCTAACAGAAAGGGTTCTACTTAAAGGACAACGCAGAGGGCTATGGAATGAAAAATGGTAGGGGTAACTTTAAGAGATAGGAAGCGCGCAGAGTGGTTCAGAGAAATAACTCGAGTTAATGAAATTCTAGTGGAAATCAAGAAGACGAAATGGGCATGGGCAGGAGATGTAGTCGAAGAGAGAATAACTGATGGTCGCTTAGGGTAACAAGCTGGATTTCAAGGGAAAGAAGGCGTAGTAGGGGGCGGCAGAAAGTTAGGTGGGCGGATAAGGTTAAGAAGTTCGCAGGGGTCAAGTGGATGTAACCAGCACATGACCGGATTAATTGCAGGAATATGGAAGAGGCCTTCGCCCTGCAGTGGATTATTGTCAGGCTAATGACGATGATGATGATGATTGTTAACATTATTTATGAGTTTACTAAACCATTCCATAACTAACTCGCCGTCGTTTTGAATAAAAATGAATGCTATCTTGTAGTCCCTGTGTCTAGCAACTAAGAGCGTATCATCAGCATATTGAAAAATACGGCACAATTTGCAGACAGAGATCAAATCATTGACATATAAGTTAAGCAAAATAGGTCCAAGTATTTCATTTGCTACAGGTCACTTTTATATTTACCTAATACAACGAGCTATGAACGATTAGATAATTAACAAGAAGAGACAGAAAAGGACCTCTAAACCGATAATTTTGGAGTTTATCTGATAACACGTCATGATTAACAGAGTCAAACGTCTTGGACACATCCACAAGCGAATTCATTTTCATCAGTGCAGCTGCTTAGAAGATCATATAGTTAATCAAGCGCGTTCTGCGCACCACGACCCTTAATAAACCTGTACTGATTATCCGAGAACACGTCATGAGCTTCAAGAAAACTGATCATCACCATCGAAATGTGTTTTTCTAAAACAAGCGCCAATGCACGGTATACGATCGAAATACCACGATAATTTTTAACTTTATTTTTTACTCCAATCTTATAGTTAGAAATAGCCATCGCCTTCTTCAAGCCCTCAGGTACTATTTGGGTGGAAATTTTGCCATTGATAATCGCGAGAAGAACGCGCTTTATTCATTCAAAATATCTGATAAGTGTATCGACTGAGATACCGTCCCACTCTGGAGACTTTCGCTTGCTAAAGCCAGAAAGAATGCAACGTAGATCGTCTTGAGTGCAAGGTGGCAGAAATGCTGATTCAAGCACCGATTGCATGCTGCGAGATGGTAGACTGCGTAATTTTGACTGCGCAGTCAGGCCAGCAGCAGGAAAAAAGCATTGAACTCATCAGCAAGTACCAGAGATAACACCCTAAAGTTGCCGGAATGAAATCAGCTACGTTGGTAGGTGCACAGCCACGTAAGCGATTACCAACATCCCTGAATCTAGCTGGCTTCCCTTTCGATGCCACAAACCTTGCCTAGAAACATTCACGTCTTTTTGATCGAAGTAATATGCGTTTGCCCTTTTGCAGGCAGGCATATACAGTGCCCTCAATTGAGTGTTCGTAGGCGAACGCCTACAACGGGCCCAAGCCATTTCCCTTTCTGCAATAACCCATATAATTTGCTAATCCACGGGCAACCAGTGTTTCCTTTGCTTTATGATTATAGTTTTTTGTTTTTTTACAAGGCTCTAATAACCGTGTGAAAGTTTCAACAAATTAATCGTAAAGAGAGCTTTCAGAAGCGTGAGTTAGGAACAGACCCCAGTCGTACTTTTCCATTGCGGAGTCAATCAATGTCTGTCAACGACCTCGATTGTGTCCAATTTGTACGGTCTTGCTCCTCAGTGGCCGAAAGTCTCCCCTTCACATCATCACACCCCGCCATTCCAGACTCTATGTAACACCATGTCATACCGTACCATAGCATCGTTTTAGTTTCCCTGTTCAGGCTCCACGTTTCTCGCTTATAAGTGCTTGGTGACTTTGCACTTCGTCTCACGCACACGTCTGTCGCTGATTGTCACACAGAATGCAAAGATCACCGGTCACTACGTTGGACTGCGCCCCGGGAGGGAACCACTGAGACTCGAACGAGTGGATCATGCCCTGAAAACTGGAACGGTAAGCGCCACAAGGTAGCTTCACTGAATTGCCGTCCCCGCCTTTGTTACCGGAGCCAGCGACTGATATAGCTCGTTGGTTACCAAACCTAATGGCGCAGGCGGCAGCACCCAGTGATAGTGAAAGACAAACTAATTAGAATGAGATATAACTGTTCAGAGATTCGGCCTCAGAAAATTCACGACGCTCAGTGCTGGCTTAGCGTATCTGAAAACGCACAGAACGGCTTTCGAGACTTTAAAACATGTGCAGTAACGCCGAATCAATGCGTGTCGAGTGCCTAGCCTGGACCGCATTTCCCCATTGCTACAATCACTGATCGCGAAAAGTGACTGCCTGCAAGACACCTTGTTGTTTGGGTCTAACCTGCTGCACTTGGATATCGCCGTACAAGTACGGCCCTTAAATTGTTAAAACTCTGGGGACTGTGGGTGGCGGAAAGCGTTTCTGCGATTGGCGCGACTGTTGAATCATACGAATCGAAGTGCGGAGGCTGTAGGTAACAAAGGTGAAACTAGGAAGTATTTACTTATTTGCATATTGCCTACAACAGCATGCAGCATGCATGAAAACACAAAGGACTTGAGTTATTTAATAACTTGATGCAATGTACTAAGAGATGATGCTGTGCAAGGATGCATTTAAAACACTTATATCTCATCTTTATTACCCTGTGTTTAGTAGTGCTTGCACAGGAAAGCGGGTATACCTTAAGCGGTTCAAATGCAGTGCTCCCGCTGTGTAACTAAGTTTTAAGAAATCAGCTTCGAGAAGGGATTAGCAAAGAGCGTTGCAGTATCCTTGGCAGAAAAATGCGAATAAGGAGCCAAGATTTTGATAACATTTCTTATACGTAAGAAAAATGAACTTTGTGTCGATGATTTTAGACCATAAATACATTGCAAGTAATGTGACCACCATGCGCTGAAGACTAGTGTATAACTTAAGCAAGTGCAAATATATATGAATGAATATGGCGAAATAAGCTATGGAATTCTGCATATGTTATGGTGACTCCCGCCTGCTTTATGCGCAGAAACCCAATTCCACTCAGAAAGGCGAGCCCCGCCGGGGTGGCGCAGTGGTAAGACGCCCGACTACTGTGCCGGAGTTCCCGGGTTCGAACCCGACCTCGGCGGCTGCGTTTCGATGGAGGCGAAACGAAGTGGCGTCCGTGTGCTGTGCGATGTCAGCGCACGTTAAAGATCCCCAGGTGGTCGAAATTAATCCGTAGCCCTCCACTACGGCTCCCCTTTCTCTCTTTCCACTTTCACTCCCACCTTCCTCCCTTCCCTTACGGCGCCGTTGAGGTGTCCACAGAGCAAGTGTGACAGATACTGCGCCTTTCCCTTCCTGTGAACCAACCAACCAACTCAGAAAGGCGAGGGGATGTGTACGAATGTTCGAGGTAGAAAAACGAGGATCTATTTCTGCCCTTTTTTCTTATTAAGCGAAAGCCTTTCTAGGGTCACGGAACGAAATCCCGGGGTCGAGAGTTGTGCACGAGATACTGTCATATACCGCGAGATTCCACGAGATTCGTTTTTACCTAGCGGTCCTGCCATCTGCAATCCCACACTTGAATACCCAGCAAGGAACGCCACGTGACAGGAGCTATGGTATACCGTCCAAACACTTGCCGGACAAAGTATGGCAAATACTGCGCCTTTCCTTTCCTGTAAACCAATTATATTTATATGCAGCACTGCAACGAACGCTTATAACAGATAACTGACAAGAGACGAAGGATATGCTTTCGCCATTCTCCTCTTAAGAGACATCTCTATATTTTTTCTTACTACGTGTCTGTACCTCATAGCCACTGGAACAAGTCTCGAGACTCATGCTACGTCGTAACGAGAGTAAATATCAGTGCTTTCCACTCAGCGATCGACACGCCTTTAAATCAGATCAACACATAGTGGCCACTCGAGAAAACGATCCCATTTCTCTCGATACTAAGCGTCAAAGGAGAGCTGGGACGAATATATTTTGTTTGTGCTTTATTAGCTATTCGGGACTTTCATCGTAGCATATAGGTTCATATGTGTGCAGAAGCATCGGTATTGTGACTAACGAAGATGCCGATGAAGGGATTAATCGGTGAAGTGCCAACTGATGAGCAGAAGGCACAAAAGCAATAGATGCCTTCGCTGGCACGGGACTTTGTTGCCTAATGGCATAACCATCAGGTCATATATGCGGTTAAATATCCTACAGCCAAAGCATGATAAAGGGTTCCGTTGATGTTCGTCTCCTAAACGCCAGTAGCGATGAACGGTTCGAAGCTGTCGAATCGCGCCTATGCGTTCCCAGACGTTCGTATATTTCCAGAGCGCCGCGCCTCTCAACAGACTCGCCAGGTAACTGAAGCGCCTCCGGTTCGCAGATTTCTTTCGCAGTATTTCAAGGTCATGCAGACAGGTTATATCTATTTCGTTTTTTCTTTTTCAGCCGTTTTAATCATGCGTTCCACCGCTGCAGGTTCCAGTGATCCACAACTACGGCCATGGAGGCTCAGGCATCACCATCGCTTGGGGATGTGCCGGCGACGTCGTGCAGTTCATACGCGACGCTATCAGTGAAGGCCCGTCCGGTCGTGGCCATACACGAGCGAGGCTGTGACTAGCCGTTGGACCCGGTGTTAGGAAAGGCACCCAGCCTTATGGCATCGTCATAATGCCGCAGATCAATGCATAGGGCCATTCCTTCAGCGTGAAGGAACGGTGATCAGAAAAAAGAACCATTTTTGTTGGACACTGAATATGTTGGCCAGCGTCTTTCAAATTCGAAAGCGCTAATCAAATTTCAAAAAAAAAAAAAAAAAACATTAATTGATTCCACCTGAATTTTCTTTCCTGATAATAGTATTTCTGGTTACCGTTTCGCTTCTCTTGCTTGCGTTTTATTTGATACTGGTGACATATATGGTTTCGCGGTCTCACGAATAATTGTGTTTGAAGCTTTTGCGACCAATTATTGCTTAGGACAACCCGTAAATCCGGTGCCTTAATGTTCAAACCATTCTATTCTCATAGCAGCATCCAGCGGAGCCCTGGACTAAGGGCAACCGACCTTTGTCTTAGAAGATGGACGAAGCCATCTGAAAACCGCAGAAGACAAGCCAATCTAGAGCCTAATAAAGTTTTTCACTCACTCACTCACACTCATATTAAATGGGTTGGAGATTTGGGTCGACTGTATTGCCGCACACCTTTTAATTAGAAAAAAAAAAATAAAAATAAACTACATGACCAGAGCACTGCTGTTTTGAACATGAAATGCTTTTAGAAATCGTTTTCGGGCACCTTAAGGTGACGCTGAGAGAAACCCGAAGGCCAAAATCCGGGCATCAATTTCGCGTCATCCGGGAGCCGAAACGAGTTCACCCTGACATCAGACGAGATTTAACGAGATGAATTCCCCGCTTTCGGGAAGCACTCGCACAGGGCCGGCACACACGCTAGGTGTTGCCAGTATTCTAGTTCACTATAGTGTTGCCAAAACGATTTACAAAAAATTATTGTTTTCTAGCCGCGGTGGTGCAGTGGTAAGACGCCCGACTACTGTGCCGGAGTACCCGGGGTCGACCCCAACCGCCAACGGCTGCGTTTCGATGGAGGCGAAACGTAGAGGCGTCCGTGTGTTGTGCGATGTCAGTGCACGTTAAAGATCCCCAGGTGGTCGAAATTACTCCGTAGCCCTCCACTACGGCTCCTCTTTCTCTTTTTCTGCTTTCACTCCCACTTTCCTCCCTTCCCTTACGGCGCGATTGAGATGTCCACAGAAAACAAGTGAGACAGCTACCGCGTCTTTCCCTTCCTATAAATCAATCAATCTCAAGAAACGCTTATGAAGGGTCGGTGAAGTATAGGTGGTCTGTGCTATATGAAGGGTTACGCCCAGGACGGAGGCCCATGACTCCTACCGAAAGAACAACCCTACCGAAAGGAAATTAAGCTACAGGAGCGTTGTTTGGAGGCATCCGAATGCGCATCGCAAGATGTGTGAGCAGGCAACAACAATTATACATTCTACCATCCGTGGCACCATTACTGAGTCTCACCGCAGTTTCTGCTGCTTTGAGGAGAAACTTGAGTTTTAACCATTGCTTACATTATCAGATTTAATTGTAGCGCAAAACACATTGCATGCATTACCTACAGCTTATAACGATTTGAATCCACGAAAATCGCAGGACTGTGGAAAAGTGAAGCAGTTGCCCTTTAATCTTCATTTTTCTCATAATGACATTTTCGGAGGCGGTTGTTCTCTTTTGTTCAACAGCTCTAAAGAGTAGGCTAGCACAATGCCTTTTACCAAATCTGGACAAGAATCAATGCTATAACCTAATTTCTTTTACAAATAAATAAAAGAGTACGTTGGCTGCAGCTTTAGAGGGCCAAGAGAGATAAATATTATAAATATATATTCTTAAAGCGTATAATGCTAGTAATGACTGTGAAATATAAACACTTTTACTCCCAAAAGACATTTCAGACTTCAACAAGAATGTGGATAGGTTAAATTTAAAAAAAAAAAAAACATAAGCAATCCCAAACGTATTTTATCTATGTTAAAGCTCTAGTGCAAGCTGCCTATATTTAGAAGATTGCTAGCCAGTTTCAAAGCCAAAGTTATTACAATTTCTCTACTGGGATATCGAAAGTAATGTCTCCCCTTACCAGCACTGAGTTTAGCGGTATACTAGAGCTTGTTTTTTGTGCTTTCAGCGGTCCCAAATTCTGCCGCCCATCATCATAAGTATTATCTGCGACACAGATCCACCACGATTGGCTCACCAAGAACGTGTGCGTGGTCAGCTGTCGTGCACGGGCAGCGCCTTTCGCGTACAGTATAGGGCCTTGGCTTCCCGGATCTGAAGTAATGTGGGACAACGCAGTTTAATCAGTCGTCGTGCTAAATCAAGTCAGCAGCCTCTGATCAGAATGCTAGGATACAATGGCTGCACACATCCTAAAGAGCAAGACCGATGTTCCACCAACTGGATTACAACCACGCTCTGTTAGGCTACACGCAGTAACAGGACGCAGTTGACAAAGCACAAGCGGCTTTCAATGTGCAGAGGGGAACAACATACGTCGAAGTGGACACGATGAAATGAAGTTCTGAACCTCGCCATATCTCCGGGAGCCGATATGAGCAGCAGATGAAAGTTAGCGCGTGTCCTGTTCTTCTCTTGTGTGTGTTTCCTGTGCGCTTTATCTTTAGTCAAGCAATGCACCATATAGCCCAATTTCAAGAGTTGTTAAAGATATGAGCAGCATGGCCGATAATGATCAGTACGCATGATCGCAGAAGGAATAATGAAAACTTAATCCTCGAATCTCTCCATGCTCAACTATTCGCTTGGAGACTTCGCATACTTTGCTCTAATTTTGAAGTGAGGAGAGTTCATACTGTGCAGCATATGTAGAATTGGCGTGCTCCGCGTAGACAGCAATGAATAAAGCAATGTTTTTCGCGAACGTAATTTAGCAATCAGAAATGGATAAAACAGAGCCGGCCGTACGGAACCGCAGTCAACTCCGATATGCACGCTAAACTGCTGCCTGTCCACGCCACAAGATTTGCCGCCTAATCATAGGCGGACGTCCGCCAGCTCGAAGGCCGAATAACGGACATGGCAGCTGCCGACAGTCTGCATGCATTTGCGATCCAAGAGCACATGCGCTTTGCTACGTCACTTCCTGCCGCACAGTGCTTGAAATGAGTAAGTATGCAGCGGAATTTTGTCTGAGGTGGATGGCTGTCGTTCTGAGGTTTGTGGCTAGCGCGGACTAAGAAGGCTTGCGGTTGTCCTGTGCGACCGTTGGTTTGAGCCTGACTTCGTAAGTCATGCACGGCATCGTGCTACGTTTTATTTATTTATTTGTTTGTTTATTTGGCCGTACTGTTAACCCTCAATCGCAGGTCGTTACAGAGAGGGACAGAATATAAGCACATTTCACAACAAAACAAAGTACCATACTTAAACAGACGCAGAGTTTTGCAGGTCATTTATAAAAAACATCGACACCTAGCTGAAATTTCCGCACGTCCGTAGTCTCCACATCATCATTTGGTAGTTTAATCTATATTTAAATGATGCCCGGATAAAAGGAATAGCGGTGCACATTAATATGCGTATATACAGGGTGAAGATCACTGTTGTGGTTTTTCGTGAACCATACTTAACAGGAGCTTTAATATGTTGTTCTGTATTTTAACGCCCCTTGCATAATCTGGAAAAGAACCTTCAGACGGTGCTTCATTCTTCTCAAATCTAGCGGTTCCAGTTCACACTGCTGCAGCATCCCTGTAAACCGAATCTGTGCGGCGATACTTAGAGCCTATATAACGTGCTCAAATCCACTGTATTCATTGTCATTTCTTTTTTAATCCCTTGTGGTGGTGGCCTCCACACAGCATTTGCATATTTTAACTGGCCGTATAAGTGAATTACATACTCAGTGCGTGTGAACGCTAAAGGAACACGGGAGCAAGAAACGTTGTAGTGTGCACAACACAGTGCGATAATGTAGATTGTGAGAAGCACTTGTTTGAACAAATAATTACAAAAAAGTTGTACAGGGCACTTAGAAGTGTTGAGTATGAAAACTATGTCTTTGTGTGACTCAAGAGCATACCGAGCGAATGAGTGGGCGGTGCGAACGAGGTGCAATAACGCTATCGCGTTCCACTCTTGAAGGCGAAGCTTAAGCGTCCTCCAAATTTTTTTAATCCCTTGTGGTGGTGGCCTCCACACAGCATTTGCATATTATAACTGGCCGTATAAGTGCATTAAAGGCAACCATTTTAATTTCTTTAGTAGCGTGTGCCAGCTTTCCCCTAAGAAAAAGCAAAGCTTCTGATAATCGTTTGGGGAAATATATTCAATACGACTACGCCAGTCTAGATTATGCGTGATTGTCACCCCGAAGTACCGCAAGCTCTGCACCTCGACTAAGGCTTTTTCTCTCAAACTGTATTCAGAACTTAGAAGACCCTTCTTGTTAGTGATGTGCGTGTATGTAGACATTGTTACGCTGAAGGCTTTGGTAAAAAACTGGACGTAGGTGACGTCAGAGGCACCGTGTCAGCAGTCAGTCCTCTCTCTCTGCGCGCGCACCACTTCCTCTTCTTCCCTAGCGCAACTTCATCTTTGCGGCCAGTTACATTTCCCCCTGCGCAGCCGAAGCCCGCCGGGCAAGTTAGAGGTTTCACGAGGGAGGGTGGCAGGGCTTCAAGCCCGCAACGTGTGATAGCGCAGTCGTTTTCGAACGATGACCTGTCGTAGCGGTCAATGATCATGCAAGGTCCACCGTAGTTAGCTAACAATTTCTGCTGAAGCCCACGCCTTCGTAGCGGTCGCCAAAGCCAGACAGCATTGCCCGGAGGGTATAGGTAACGTGCCGATGGCGTTTATCGTAGCGTTCCTTAAAGCGGTCCTGCAAAGCAATGGTCTGCAGGCGCGCCATTCGCCAAGCTTAATTCTTCTGCGAGACACAGGGTTTCAGCGATGCAGGGTTCATCGCTTAGGGAAAACGGCAATGTGGTGTCCAGGGTGTATCGTAGTGGCCGGGCGTACAGAAGAAAGAAAGGGCTATAACCCGCAGTAACACGGAAATTTGAGGTAGAATTCGTTCATCTTCATCACCAAAGGAAGCGCTTTTCCTTTCGTCTCTTCTTGTCCCTGTCTCCTGTTGCAACGCTGGGAAAAGTGATGAAGGGCTATAACCCGCAGTCTCACGAGTCGCTGTATTGAAAGCATATGTGACAAAAGGCAGGATGATGTCCCTGTTCTTGTGATCCACAGCCATGTACATTGAAGTCATATTTGTAAACGTCATATTTATGCGCTCCGTCAAGCCGTTCATTTGTGATTGATAGCTTGTGGAGTGGCGAAAATTCGTTGCACATAGATTCAGGAGCTCCTCGACAACATTCGCCGTGAACTGACGGCCCGGTCACTTATTATAACCCGCGGTGGTCCATGGCGTAAGATCGCTTAGCGGAGCAGAAAGAGCGATACTTGATGGGCTGTAGCTGATGGGATAGCTGCCGTTTCGCAGAACCGAGTAAGATAATAAGCGCAAACGACAATCCAGCGGTTGCCAAAGCAAGACTTTGGAAATGGACGCAGTAGGTCGATGCCGATTAGCTCAAAGGGCACGCTAGGAGGTGGCACAGGGTGCAACAGACCAGCGGGAGCAACTATATGATGTTTGTAGCGCTGACACTGTGTGCAACTGACCACGTATCTGTCAATGTTCGATCGCATCTTCGGCCAATAAAAGCGTTCTTGTGCACGACGGAGCGTCCGAGCCGATGCGAGGTGACCAGACGTGGGGTCGTTGTGCAGTACGCGCAAAACAAGACAAACAGAGGTTTTGGGGAGCTACAAGTAGTAAACGTGGGCCCACTGAAGAATAGTTATTTTTTCTCAGTATATGCATTGCGTACACAAAAACGGCCGGCACCTCGACGGGTCGTGAGGCCCGGATCTTTCTGCTGTTCAGATCTAAGCACTTGAAGATCCGGAAACTGCAACCACAACCGAAATGTAGTCGTCGAAGTTGTCGGCGTCTCACTCAGTGGTGGCTAGAGGAAGACGTGATAAACAGTCTGCGCCGGCGTGGCGTTGACCACTCTTATGCATCACCTCGAAGGTATAATCCTGGAGGCGAAGGGCCGATCACCCGAGACGACCATTGGGACCACGAAGGTTGACAAGCCAACCGAGAGAGTGATGGTCGGTTACAATGCTAAACGGGCGACCGTGTAAGTATTACCGAATCCGCTGGATGCCGAAGTCGACCGTGTAAGTACGACCGAATCCGCTGGATGCCGAAGACCACTACTAGACATATAGACACGTATTGCCATGGGTTCGTTTCCAAAATGATTTTAATAGTATACAAGAGTATATTACCCCAATGATTCAAGAGAACCTCCAAAGCCAACAATGATGAGAGCTACAAAATGTTTGCCTTCAGCACACCGTAGAAGAGAATGTTTTCGCGGTTCAGCTCTTCGCTATGTTCTGTTGGCCTGGCGGCTTCAAGGCTACCACTATATGTCCGATCCCAATAAAGCAAAATAAAATAATGCCTTAATGCCGTTGTCTACACTCTGCTGATTGCGTAGCCTCTGTTGAGAACCGTTTTAACGTTGGTATAGAGTTCAAATGGCGCTTCATCAATAAAATGCAGTTGAAACAGACTGCTACAAAAGCCAGGGGCCAAATTAAGTAAGCGCAAGAGTTTCCGTACCAACTGGAGAGGCGCTGCGTGTTCTTTGAAGCCATCAAGCTTTTATGGGCAACAAAAAGCTCAAAAATGTAACTTCCGTACGCCGCTATACCGCAACAAGTGAATTTCTTTCCGATATTGAATTTCAGCACTCAAATAAAACAGATTTTTCTTGCGCTTTGAATTTAAAGGACGTTTTCCGAAACGTGTCTGTGGCGCAGTTGATTAAAGCGCTCGGCTCGGGATTCAAGGGATGGGGGTTCGATTCCCGGTGGAGATAGGATTTAGTTGTTTTCAACTATCTTCCTAACGGTAGACAAATAGGATTATGATGTGCTTTTCGGTTGATGGCGTCATTTGATTGACCTGCAGCTTTAGTGGGACAGTACGCCGGACGCCGTGAGTATGATCCATTAAAGGCTTTCACCTTGAGACAATCTTTAGCTACAGGCTGAAACCATCAGTGGCACCCAGCCCACGAGCTTCCGTATGGTGCGCAGTTCGTGAGTCGTTCTATTTATTTCCCATTACATTGAACAGACATCGGACCATCCTGCCCATTACGACACCCCAAACGTAGGTGCATCTCTGTGTTCCTGAAGCATCGTAGAGCTGGTGTGACGTCATGGGCGTCCGGGTGGCCGTGGTTGGGGGTGGCATCATAGGGCTGACATCGGCCATAAGAATAACGGAGACAATGTCAGACGTCGACGTCACCGTGGTCGCAGAAAACTTCACGCCGCACACGACGGGGGACGTGGCCGGCGGATTTTTCGAGCCGTACATCATCCATGGTGTGAGTGAGGAGACCCTCAGGTGAGTACTACATATATCGTGAGCACCATACGCATCCTATCAGTGATCAAATCCTTACTTCTTAACGAACGGTTCTTATAGGTTGCGTCACTCCATTTATGGCCATAGGGTTACTGGAAGAAGAGCTCTTACGTGACTCCAAATAAATAGTTTTACATTATCAAAGAAACACCTTAAGAAGAGGTTATAGCGCAGCTGCTTGCTATTTCAGTGGTTTCTTAAATCGAGGCGAGTTTGAAAAGTACGGGACATTTGATGGTAAAAAGTATGCTCGTTAAACCAAAGATTTCATTCATAGTTTCCGTTTCCTTTCATACCTAGCGTTTCTGCAGAATCACCGTTCACTTCTAAGCTATCTTCGGAATGCTACGCCAGCTTCCCTAATCCCTCACCGTATAAATTCGCCGGCAAGGAATTCCGTCATAGACAGCAGCGGCTCGAGCAGTAGTTGCTCGTCTTTTTCGGACTATTATTTGTTAAGTGCAAAGGTGTAACCACAGCATGGGTTATCAAAGCGTTCCCAAACAAAACCTTAAGTGTAACCCCTTGGTTTGGGTATAGTGATTTGAGGATGCGTCATGTCATGGAGGAGAAATATTTCAGGCGGCTGTTTCCAGCGCCGTCGATTTTCTAGTGCCCGTCTCAGTTTGGCGAGCGTTTCACAGTTCGCATCAGCTGAAATTATTGTTTTATAAAATCAACAAAAGGTCTCTTTCCATGCGGGCAAAGGGTACCCATCATTTTCAGCCCTAGTAACGAGATTACTTGCATTTTTTAGTGAAGCTGAATGAGACCGCTGCGTTGGTTGCTGTTTGCGCGGTGATGTAAGATATCCCCTTCTAGTCCCTTGTAACTGCGTCGGGGAAATATAGCCAGAGCACCAATCGTCAATCGTAGATAAAATGGCAGTTCTTGGTTTACGCGTTGAACGATTTCATCTGTGTTGCATGGTGGGCCTGACACTCTGCTATTAATCATGCACACATTTGTGCGGCTGATTTTGAAGCATGGGCGCCAGTTTTTAATATTTTCTTCTCTCGTTACTTTGTTTCCATAGCCTATAGATACAACTGACGATGTATTTATGCAGCTTATCATCTTTTTTCACACAATTCTGAATCGCAGCAAGTATTAAGCAGCTGGAGGAAGCAACGATTTTCCTGACATTGTTGTCTGTCACTCCTGCTACAGCCCAACCAAGTCGATAAAGCTATACAGGAAATTTCCTGTTGTCGCAGCAAAATTTCTGCGCGGCTTTTGACAGTGAACCTGTTGTGGCAACAGAAATGTCTTCAGTAACATATAAATGGTGTGTTTTTTCGAACATATAAACACCAAAGAACTACAATCTACGGGAAATTACTACGGAGCAAAACTACAGAACTACAGAAAAGTACTACAGAAAAGTCTGACGTTGCGACAGAGCTGTACAGAATACTTTATGGTATTCTCGACACGGTTCTGAAGTTTCGTCGACTGGGAACGACTACTGAATCGAAACAATACGTTCGTTGACTTCAAACGCGATCAACAAAATAGCGCTGCTGTCTCGAGAACATTTAAAATAATAAAATGGCCTTACGTTCTTTGAATATGCCTTGGAACAGCCCTTTAATAGGCCTCGAATAGGCAGTGAGGCATACCAACGATACTCGTCTCTTTTCTTATGCGCCCCGTAGTAAAACGTAGAAGGACACAATATCAGTGCTGCTCAAGTATTTCAGCCAAAGCTAAGAATTGCCGTCGTCCCAGTGGCGCAATGCCTGCGACAAAGGTGCATCGCTTGAGGTAGACAGAAACTGGAATGATCATTGGCTTGTCAAAAGGCAGTTATCTCTGGTAAAAACTAAACAAATAAGAACACGAGCAAAACAAAACATTTTTGGGATCCTTATTCTTTTTTATTCGCTCACCGACCGAAAGTTTCTGCGAAAGGCATGGTGAACCACACCGCGAAGACTGATCAGTGGTCCGGTCGCCTTCGTTTACGCCACAGCACTCACGGTCACGGCAGAGAAACAGTGCATGAGTGGCTTGCGCCACTACTAAATTTCAACGCCGCAAACGTTGACACCTAAATAGGCCCTACATCATATCGCACTCTTTTCTCGCTTTATCCTACGGCAAATGAAACACGGTCATCGAAAGCCCTACAGCAGCGAATTGTTTGATAGCGTACCGTCGGATCAGCGTAAATAGTTGATTAGGGGAACTTGTCAGCCCATCTCATCATCACCATCAGCCGGACTATACCCCCTCCAGGGCGAAAACCTCTCCCATATTCTTTATATTATACCCGATTCTGTGCTAGCTGCATCCACTTGACCCCTGCAAACTTCTTAACCTAAACCGCCCATCTGACTTTCTGCCGCCCCCTGCTACGCTTTCCTTCCCTTGGAATCCAGTTTGTTACCCTAAGCGACCATCGGTTATCCTCACTTCGCACTACATGTCCTGCCCATGGCCATTTCTTCTTCTTGATTTCCACTAGAAAGTCATAAACTCGAGTTATTTCTCTGACCACTCTAAACAATTCGAATTTCTTAACGTTACACCTATCATTTTCCGTTCCATAGCCCTCCGCTCTGTCCTAAACTTAGGTAGAACCATTTTCGTTAGCCTCCACGTTTCAGTCTGATTAGGTGAGTATACGGGAAAAGGACAACTGTCATATACTTTCCTTTTGAGCGATACCGGTAAGCTGCTAGTCATAACCTGGGAGTGCTTGCCAAGTTCTCTCCATCTTAGAATTATTCTCCTTCTTATTTCACTTTTATGGTCCGGATCTGCGGTTACTACCTGCCCTAAGTAAACATATTCGCCTACCACTTCCAGTGCTTCGCTACATATTGTGAACTACTGTTCCTTCTTAAGGCTGTTGAACATATTCTTTCAATTCTTCCCCTGACTTACATAACAAGGCAATATCAGCGAATCGCAGATTACTCGGGTGTTCTCCATCAACCCTTGTCCCTAACTGCTCCCATTCCAAGCCTCATGAATACTTCCTCTAAGCAAACTGTGAATAGTATTGGGTAAATCATGCATTCTTGCTTAATACCGTTCCTTATGGAAGTTTTGTTATTGTCTTTATGCAGAACTATGGTTGGTTGTGCAGCCACTATAGATATATCTTCCAGAACTGTCACGTACGGCTCGGCTCGTCTACACTCTGATTTCGGAATGCCTGTATGACTGCCGAGGTTTCTACTGAGTCAAATGCTCTTTCGTAATCAATGAATTCTACATATAAGGGATGATTATATTCCAAACATTTTTCTATCACCTGGTTGATGGTATGGATATGATCGACAGTTAGAGTAGCCTTTTCGAAAGTCTACTTGTTCCATTGGCTGATTAAAGTCTAAGGTTGCCTGATTCCATTAGCGAGTACCTTAGTCAGTACTTTGTTCGTAACGAATAGTAAGCTGAATGGTATGTAATTTTTTAAGTCCTTCACGTCCCCCTTCTTATAAATTAAGATAGTGTTAATGATTCATGTACCGTCGATGTCACATAGGCGCTGTGCATACAGTGTGGCCAGGTTTTCTAGCACGATACCCCCCTTCATTCAACAAATATGTAGTTATCTGAATTTCCCCAGCTGCTTATTACCCTTTTTCATAGCTCCTAAAGCTTTCTTAACTTCGTCCTTCGTTAATGGTGGGACGTATGATTGCTCTTCACTACTGTCAATCTCATAATTGTCCTATAGTACTTCGCCAACTTTGACTATCTTGCCCCTATTAGAGATTCCATAGCCCGCCTTGTCCCTTAGCGCATACACCTCACTTTTGTACGACATTTGAAAAAATACGCGTCACACTCGCCTACCAATATGATTTCTAAGGGCAGTTCAGCATTCGAAATCAAAAGCGCCAAGAAGTGTGTGAACTAATGCAGAACAGGGCAGGTGCCAAAGAGCCCCTGTTCTTTCCGCGTACCAGTGTTAGCCAAATGTTTGGTCGTCTCGTTTATTATTTACGCACCTGCAGGACCTGGTGTGTGGAGACGTTCGACTTCTACCAGAACCTGCAGGAGATGTACTGCAGTGACGCGCTGGGACTCGTCGTCACGCCGGCGTACAAGCTTGGAGAGAACGCCTTCGTGAGTCTGCGTGTCGACAAAGTTGTCGACAAAGGAAGGGGAAGAAAAAGATAGGATGAAATAACTGCAAGTTCTTGCTGAGTACCGATACATGGGCTGACAGAGCAAAAAGAAGAGTAACGTAACGCAGTCTCCGTCCCTTCCGTTTTCTGTGAGCCCCTACGTGCCCTGGTGCTCTCCGCAAGCACTGCAGCAATCCGAAACAAATCGGCGCAGAGCAGAAACCTTCTGCACAATAATAATCTTGTGAACGCATGACAATACCTAAGTACTGAAGAAAATACAGCAGACTAATTACCTATAGAATTTTGTAACGTTATGCATGTTGTCTGTACTAAATGCAAATGGTTATGTAATCTAGTACGATGAAGTGTAAAGTGGGCTTCGCCGCCGTGCTTCAATGCCAATGCGCTCAGCTGCTGAAGTCATGGACGCGGGATCGCATCGCGGCTGCGGTGACCCCTTTTCAATGGAGGCGACACACAAGGCACCCGTGTATTGTGCGATGTAGGACGCATTAAAATACCCCAGGAGGTGCAAATTTCCGGAACTCGACGGCATAGTGTCCCTCATTGCCCGTGCTGTTTTAAGACGTTAGACTCCTGCCTTATCGTATCATACTACGAAATGCCAATTCTTTAATTCGCCTCTAGAACAATCTAAGAAAATTGTTAGCTACACTGGTGTATACTTTCATTAACAAGGCACAACGCCCTCTCATCCGTAAAGCTTTGGTTTTGGGCCGGAAAAGTTATACAAAAATTTCAATGGTCATTCTGAAGTAAATGTTGCTGAGTACGCTACTGATGCTTGCATTACCTTGTAAAAGGCGCTCTTTACGCAGAAAAAAGAAAAAAGAAATGTAAACAGACTGTTTAAGAATTTATTTACATCCTGGAATTGCACTGGTAAGGCCAGTACTTTTCGTTAAAAGCCATTGGTTATATATAGTGTAACTATACCTTCGTACCTTTTATTAACTCATTGGCGATGCAACCTAATTATTATTGGAAAGTAGTTTTGCAATGTATGACCTAGGGAAACCTCTAATTTTTTTCTTTCGAGCATGTGCTGGTCTCAACGCCATTTGGCTGGTGCCTGATTGCAGCTCCTATCCCGATTTAAGTTATTGCCTGAGTGACGATCCTTGCATCTGAGACGACAGTCACTAACTAAACCATGTATTATTTGAGCATATGCGTTCAAATTTTGGCTCCTGTGCTGCAGCTGATTATCTGAATAAAAACAAAAAAAAAAAGATTAATCAACACCAGAGCTACTGGCAGGCGTGCAAAGCACAAATACGATACGCTGACAAAGTTCCGGGCAGCTTTGATGCAAGAGTGGCGAGGAATGCAAGGAATGCATTTGAAACCTACATAGAGATCTCAGTGAAATATATATATTGCAAAGACTAAGAAGTACATCTGAACGTTCCCTTCAGCGGCATTGCTATCGCTTCGTGTGTGTTCGGAGCTCGGCCTAGCTGATCACCACGGACCGCTATCCCCACTGCTCATTTGATCCCAGAGCCTACTATACTATATTTATCCCAGCGACGTTAAGACGTTTACAGATGATCGTGGAAACGGAATGACGACTCTAGATAGTGGAGGTGCCAGGACCACTCCGCCTCTGCATTATGTGTAATGAAGACGCTACCTTGTATAACGTCCAGTAATACCTATTAAAAAAGGTAAAAGGAAGAAAGTTGGGAGTAGCGCTTGTGTTATACGTGTTTTCTTACTGTTTGTGCTGTCCTTTTGCGCTAAATAAGATTACTTTTAAGACTGATCACCAACTAGCCCAAAAGTTTCCGATTTTAAAAAGGAACGCATTGACAAACGTAATAAGACAGTCTTTACGAACAGTCACCGATTTGGTACGTGTGTTTCCCAGCAGCCGAAACCTATGTACGCCGACGCCTTCCCGGAATACCGGGAAATGACTGCGGAAGAACTAGCTCGATTCTCGGGCGAGTACAGGTAAGGAAAACATGGCCTTACGAAAGAAAAGACACACTTGCTTTGAAACGAAACATTTTTTTGCTATTATGTTCGTTTGAATAATTCATATGAACACTTGTCAGGTAGTCGTCTGTGTCCTCAACAAGATGACATAGGTATAGTGGGATGCAAATAAGTGGGGAGGAGCAACAGTTGAAGCAGTCAAGATCAACATTGAATGACTCAAATTAGTACTTCATTCCAACGCAAAATAAAAAATAACTACTCCTCAAATACACTTAACCAAAGCAATGTTTGTTGCTGGACGAGTTGGTAGAGCTTTAATGAGAAACAGCTCTGGCAGACGAAGGACAAGAAGGAGACCACACAAAAAGGCAACTTCAGATCTCGATTGCCCTGACACCGCGTTCACAGCCGAAGCCCAGGTGCTAGATATCTTCACAGAATCCCTTTCCCCCCTTCTTTTAACTAGTGAAAAACTAGAAAATTGCTGCATCCGTTTCCCGGATCTGAAGCTGTCTTTTTCGGCGAAGCCTGTCCGCTGGACCTTCGAGCCTATAGAGCCAGCATGCCACTCTTACTTTTCGAGTCGGCACATTCTAAATTAGTGAAAAGAAATGTAATCCAGGCCACCTTCCACAACGACTTACGCAAATTCTGTGAGCATTGTCTAGAGCAGAGCTTCGTCAACCAAGATTACTAAATTCAGGGTACCCGGCCCTATACTGCTGTCTTGCAGTGGCTGAAAAAATGCACAGTTATGCAAGGAAATACCAATCCCCCAGGAATGACTGAGTTTAAAACCAAAATCTGGCTGTTATACTTTACATTCACCAAGTTTAACATACTCTTAAATGAATATGAAAAAAGGAAAGAGTAGAAGTATACGCCTCTCCAGACTTTGTAAGCAGGTTAATGGTTCCGGGTAAACAATTCCAAAATGCGCTGCAAAGCATCGGGATTCGTTTGTGGCATATTCTTGGGCGTCGTTTATTCAATCCCATTACATTGTGGCGAAAAGTTTATTGATCAGACAGGCAGATGATTAAACAAGAGGCTATTATAGCACAAAGGCAATGCTAATGAAAAAAGGTCTGGGAATCTCGCTATTCATTGTCGAGACTGCAGCCCCAGCCGAACTCTCACCGAACTTCGTGCAAACAGAAATTCTGACCGAACCCAAAAATCGACTCACCGAGAAATCATAGAAGCTGTCGCTATCAACAAGCAAAACGATGAATGTGCTAGCACACTGTCAGCTGTCCTGCTAGAAGAAGAGATTTCATTCCTCTCCGCCTTGCATTGATCCTACACATCATTTTACTTGCCCATAATGAATTGCTGCCTCCTTGTGCGCTCCCCTCTCTCGCTCTCGTCCGCCTTAATTTCTGCCAACATATGTCTTAGGTCTCAGGCTTTGCTCCCGTGCTTTGTGTGTTCCTGATGGTCACTGATGTCTATTTACCTTCAATTAATTTTAGCGTCCTTTTTTTTTCCTATCAAGGTTTTAGCTGCGGTGTTCTGTTCACTTGCCGCACAGCTGTCACTATGGTGTTAATTTTAGTGTCTTCATTATGTCGAGCTTTTTGTCATTATCTTAGCCGCGTGGATTGTTGGCTTTTCATTTTTTTTTTACCTTTGACTGCTCTTAGCGCCTATTTCCCCGCCAGTATTTTAGCCGCGGTGCCTCTTGACAGTTTTTTTTTTTTTTGCTCTGCCTTCGCGTTGCTGCAGTTTTTAATGTTTTCTCGTTTTGTTCTTTCTTTGTCATCCTTTAAGCCGGGTTAATTGTTGCCCTTTCATCTACATCATTTACATGCGTTTTTGCTTCTGTTATCCATCTGTTCGCTTCCTGGCAGCGTCACTTCTTGGTTGGTGTTAATAAGTTAGTTATGGCATTTGTTAGGCGAATGCGGAGGTTAGTTTTTTTTTTGTTTGTTTTTGTTTTTAGATGGGCGCATGCACCTCAATCCCGCGTTTTTCCGGCTGCATATAAGGCGCGGTTCAGCTGTTTTCGAAATAAAAGTTGTTAGTCAGCGCAGTTGTGTGTCCTCCTCCATTTTGTACTTCGTCTGCCAGCGCTGTTTTCCATTAGTACATACCCTAAGACTTCCTCCGGACAATCCGGTAGATGCTGTATTACAAGAGAAAAATTAGCGAAGCAATTCAAAATTAGTATTCTTCGAGAACTTACCCTTTCGGTGGTCACGATAAGGGTTGGTGCTGAGCACCACTTGGCATTTTTTTACGTTTGGTAAAAGGCACGAACGCTAATGCTGCCTTATTTTTTACAGTGCAAAATTTGGAATAATGAAAAGTTTTCAAGGAAAAGGGTCACGTATTATAAGAAAATCTTATAGTCTTATATTTTATTATATTCTAATGAAAATATAATATACTAATATAATATATGGAAATATATATAAGGAGCGTTTGCTGCATAACAGTGGTACCGCGGTTACTCTATTCTGCAACGGTGAAACATAGCACAGCAACTGGAAATATAAAATGACACCTAATTATAGTATATCTATGTCAGAACGCACACAGCACGATTTACAATATGGCAGCAGTGCTAACAATGGATGGTTGAAAATCAGAGAGGAAAACGCTACCTTTGTACTCAAGGAACAATCGTACTCCCAAACGCGGTTATATTTATAAAGGCAACGTGCAAGCAAGGAAATTATACTTGGACATGGTGACACTGTTCGGAGTTGACATGATTTCTCTTCCTTTCCCTCGGCAGTACCGGCGTGTTCCTCATAAGCATGACGGTTGAAGGAGAAAAGTTTCTTCCCTACCTGATGCAAAGGCAAGTATGCACTTCATTAACTTCATTATTGGTGAGGTTAGATGCTAAACCAATTTCGAAATGCCTTCATGACTAGTGAGGTTTAGACTTATGCTATGTGTTGAGTTTGGGTATATTCTGAGTACCATTCAATCATCTGTTTGACATTATGGATATGATCTATTGTAGAGTAGCCTTTACGAAATCCTACCTGATATACTGGTTAACTGAAATTTAAGGTTGCCCTAGCTCTACCCGTGAGTAGCTTGGTAAACACGTTGTATATAGTAAGTAAGCTGATCAATCTGTAATTTTTCACGTCTTTGACATCCATTTCCTATAGAATAAGTAATGCTAGCGTCCTTTCACTTTCCGGTACTCTCAAAGTCCTGAGACAGTACACAGGTTAGCCAGTTTTTCTAGCAAGGTCTCTCCACCACCTTTCAGCAAATTCGAATTTGCCTGATCCAACCCAGTTGATTTTCTTATTTTCATTACTTATAATGATTCTTATATTTCGCTGCCGGCAGAATATTTGATGGCTCTCTCATTATCATAATGATTACAATGACTACTGTGCAGATCAGTATAGAAATCTCCACTACTTTGACCATCGTAACCAAAATGGTAACGACATTGACGCCTTGTCTCTTAGATCATACCTGACATTTTTGCTCATGAACCCAACCACCTAAAAGGAGTTACCCGACTGGGCAGTTCAGACTACTCTATATCATGTGATCTAGTGGCGTCACATAATCTGTCAAACAATTAGTACCCAGCTAAGTTACCCGGACCATGAAAAAGGAAATAACAAGAAGAATAAAATTGGGATAGAGCGCATTTGGCAAGCACTCGCAGATTATGACTAGCAGCTTACCGGTATCGCTCAAGAGGAAAGTATACAACAGTTGGATCTTACCTGTACTTACCTATGGGGCTGAAACGTGGAGGCTAAACAAGAGAGTTCTACTAAGTTGAGGACAGCCCAGAGGGCTATGGAACGAAAAATGGTAGGTTTAACTTTAAGAGATAGGAAGCGTGCAGAGTGGGTCAGAGAAATAACTCAAGTTACCGACATTCTAGTGGAAATTAAGAAGAAGAAATGGGCATGGGCAGGACATGTAGTGCGAAGGGAGGATAACCGATGGTCGATTTGGGTAACAAACTGGATTCCAAGAGAAGGAAAGCGTAGCAGGGGCGCCAGAAAGTTAGGTGGGCGGATGAGGTTAAGTAGTTCGCGGGGGTCAAGTGGATGCAGCTAGCACAGACCCAGGTTAAGTGGAGAAATATGGGAGAGGCCTTCGCCCTGCAGTGGGTATAGTCAGACTGATGATGATGATTATATGTAACCTGCCAACTAAAACGCACGCACGCCAACTACGAAGTTTTGCTCACAGCGCCAACGGTGGATTTTCTGGAGTGCGGGGCCTCTGGCGCTATCGTGATAGAAGGGACCGCAAGTAACCGCTCCTCACCAAACGCGGTCCCTCGCTGATGGACTGCAGGATAAAAATTCGTATTGTTATGAGGTTTTGTGCACTTCCATATGTGAAGTTTGGTCAACAATGCGCCAGTCTACGGAGGGTAGAAACATGCGTAGCCAACTCACAGCAAGCAAAGTTTCATATTGGCAGGGTATTTGCACCCGAGATTTGCACCCGAGACAAGTGAGGCGGCATTAGCGTGATGGTGCTGATACTTTTGCGCAGGTTTGCTGCTCGGGGCGGTCAGTTTAGAAATCGCCTGCTTGACTCTCTGAATGAGGTAAGCTAAACTTCTTTTGCATCCTCGGACTGTAAGCGTAAATTCAAAAGGAAAAAGCTAACCTCTAACCGTAGGGCACACTACCAAATCGATGATAAGTAGCATGTAGTTTTTGTTAGGAGCTACGAAGTGCACTCTATGTATTTATTGCGGAAGTTCTCTGAAAATCCCTGTGCCAAGCCCTTATCAACCCTCGATGCGCGCGAGGCAAGGCGAAAATTGTGAGCTGTGTGCTTGAATGCGCGTCGAAGACAACTACACTATAGTTCACGCTTCATCGCACATTTCTGATGTTATAAGACTCGCTGCCTTGTTGTTCAGGCTAATGTCGTGTTTGTTTGTCTTCCTGCACCTTGCGACAATAACTGCCTGTGCTAGAGCAACGTAGGCGTGCAGGTTTGTCTTTCAGCGAGTCAGGCGAAATTTCATGGAAAGTGCAGTAACGTACGCAAAAAGCTTTTTTTATTTTTTTTTTTAAATTCTACTGGTCTGTATTGTCATGTATCATTTGTTATCTACAGCTACCTCTGCGAAAGCCGCGGACAGTGTTGGCTGCAATGCCAAGCACTCTTAACCTGATTCCATATACGTTCCGGTTATAAGTGCAACAACTAAAAAAGTTCCAGTCGGCCGCGACTAAGCGGGGAAAACATATTTATTCCATTATTACAACACCACAACTTATAAGAGCTAATTTTTTTAATGTTCCTCTTATAACTTGCTCCTATGTGGAACCAGATGCAGAGTGTATCAAGTGCGGTTCACAATGTATGAATGAAATCAATGAAATAAGTTCTGATACTGCGAGTAAAATTCATCAAAACATCACAATACTACGCGAACTGCACCTCCCAGTGTATTTCTCGAGGCAGTCAGATGCGAGAGACGCAGAACGCAAGATCAAATATCTCTCGCTAGCGCGCAGCCATATACATTTTCAATAGCATCACGCCTACGTCGTCAGCATGTCAATAAATTGTTTCAATCTCCCCCGCTTACTCATCGCCTACGTCTGGCAATAGTGCGTTCACAGTGCTTCATACAATATCAGTATCATTGCAGTACAAGAGAAAATTAAGTACGGGGAGTTTCGCATTCATCACCATTAAGATCCCCCTTTTCCGACCGCTGAGCTAAATGCAGGCTTAAAAGAGAAGAGCTCCTTCGTGACAGCCACCAAACCACATCGGCTTTGCCTCCACGTCTCTCCAGGCGCCCCTATACATGCCTGTGCTGGTCGTTACGCTTCCTATTATGTGCACCCTCCTCGCAGCTCGCCAGCGAGTTCGACGTGGTCGTCAACTGCTCCGGCGTCGGCGCAAGGACGCTAGTGCCGGATCCGCTGGTTGTTCCGGTCCGGGGTCAAACTATTCGGGTGAGCGCGTCCTACCCGGCAAGTCTATATCGCTAAGGCTTGTCGTGCCTAGGATTCAGTGATCAATTCAGTTCCCCATTATCCTTGATCTGTCATCAAAATGTGTTGTGAAACAACACTTGATTTTCAGACGTTCTCGAGCCATACTGCGCACGGCAGGAACTAACTTGGGCCAGCAAAGCTTCAGTTGATTATGTATATATCGCAAAGATAGAACTAAGTCAGAGTAACGTATACCACCCGGAGTACGGTGTGTGCGTGACATTTCAAATTCGACCTGCGCCAGGGGAGATCATATATGGCACGTGTGACAGTCGACTATACCATACTTGTGGTTGCTTGCACAGAGCTTTCCCTTTGCTCTTTATTATGTAACCTGCCGTAGCGGCTTTGTCTGCGCCAGGGTTCAATAGGCCGAGCGGGCCCGTTTGGTGAAAAACATAAGACGTGTTTGAGTTATGCATTGTCAATGTGGTACTTTTAAAGATGGTATAAATTAAACGGGAGTCCTCCACGCTTCGGATGGTAGAACTCTACACCTAATTTTTGTCGAACGTGAGTGTAGGTAGGTCACGCATTGGGTTTTCTTTTTTTCAGTCAATTTATAGTGTGCCGCTTGGCAGAACGTCGGACAGAGGTTTTTGAGTGTAACGTAAGGCAATAATATGACCACGCTCATGCTCAACAACAGAACGGCTTTAATGCAAAGTTTTCTGTTGTTCATCTGGTTGCCACAGGTGCAAGCGCCCTGGATTACTTCCATTGTGGTGGCGGGAGATTACTACATCATACCCAAGTAAGCTGGACTCCTAAGACAGTCAGTCAGTCAGTCAGTGAATGCTTAAAGGGATCTCTGAACTATGAGTGCGTGTATAACACTTTCAACTCGACTGTGTGAAAGGCCACCGGCGTCGGCGTTGTCGCTCTGAGCGAAAAATCACGAGGTGATAGTTGGCAGGTGACCCGGCCAGGCACTGAGTGGTAAACGCGTTGTGATGACGTCACAAGACCACGTGACATGGATCCGCAGTCCTCCGGGACTCTTGGATCCGGAGTCAGATGCGCTATCCCTAGGCCACGTACACGTGCGTACGACTTGGTTAAATGAGATCTTTATGTGAGATTGTTTTTTGCATAATATGGCAGCTTGCGACTGCAGCCTAATCGGTATGTGTTAATCAGTAAAGGCGTAATTTAAGGGTTTATTGATTGGCCATATAGCAAAGTGCAATCACGCGAACAAAGATCCGCAAGCGGAGATGCATGCGGGCGCCATTAACACGTTCGCCTCGTGTCCTTATAGACGAATTTTAAAAGTCACCCCCCCCCCCCCTCTTTGTTTTTTTGTGGTTGGGGAGATACGCCTTAGCTAACCAAATAGTTTAATTTGAGAATCTTCTTCACTCATCCTGTTGTTTTCTCCTGAATATTGCTCAGTAGTAAAACTTATTTCATTTAACCTCCGAAATGCTCTCCTTCCGCTCTTTATATTAATTTTAATGTACATTTTGTTTGGGATAATGCGCTTGCACGTTTCATTATATTATGCATGCTTGTGTTTGTGTTTCTGTGCGTGCATGTGTGCGCATATTTTTTTTTGTTCTATTCTCCTACAACTCAGCGCTGACGACATCGTTCTGGGTGGAACATCTGAGTACGGCAACGATACCTTGGTTCCGGACACTGATTCTCGAGAGAAAATATGGAAAGGATGCCTGGGCATCTTCCCAGAACTCAAAGTTAGTGTCACAAAGCTGTGTTTCTTTCCCTACGGTTTCGTTCTATAAAGCTGTAGATTTCTTCAGTGTAAAAAGTAGTTATTAATGTCTACATCGAGTGTTCTCCCAATTTACTGGACAGGAAAGCTGCGCATATTCGTTGAATCTTCACAGCTACCGAAAAATTTATCTCTCTAGAGCTTACATCCATGACAGCCACCTCTGTCGAGCAGTCCGTGTGTTAAGCAAATTTGTTCAACTTCGAGCTAATCACAATCTGAAGTATAGAATAATGAAAACCTAAAGATTCGCGAAGAAACACCCGAGGTGGAGTATAATTCAGCCAACGGTATAGTGACTTATTTTGGGAAAAAATACATTATTGACGTTTCATCGATGACATTAATATTCACCCCCTAAATTGTAATCTACTGCGCCCATACGGTTTTGTTCTAAATACTTTACATGGTGTTAGTGAATGTCGCTTTCAAAATGTATGTGTAAATGCAAGGGCAGCGTGAATGCGGTACTCCTCAAACTGTTTTCTGAAAATTGTTCTTAAATGATAACCGCGGAGATTATACATAACTAAGACCCTCATAAGCTACCTCGCGCTCCTAATTTCCGACCTACTTCAGAAATATGTAGCGTTTATTTTGTTTTGGCTCATTTCTCTACCAATTCTTATGTTCGTTTATTATTCACAGCTATCACATGTCATGCACGTCACGATTCGGAGTTGACAGCCAATAACGTTCGATGGCAACCAAATGTGGATGGGTTAATAAAAAAGAGGAAAGAAAAAATTCAAGCCATTCGACGCGGCCTAACGTGCGTATCGAGGGTTAGCTCATGAAACCACCGCTCAGGGCACGCCTGAATTGCGTGCGTAAATTGAGGCTCTACATGTTTCAGAAACGGAGACGCGATACGTTGATAATACGTTAACGGAACTGTTATTTATTTTGCTGAATGAACGTCGGCTATGGTTTCTATGAAATTCACCTTGAAGGCGTGACTTCGTGCTGGAAACTATATGCCACTCTGTAGTAAGAACGTCTGGACCTGATGCTAATCTTAATGGTAAATTTTGTTGCTTCCTCTGTGGAAACGTTGATTAAAGAGAATCACTGGATTGTGGTCAATTTACTGTTGTCAGATTGAAAGGGGGCTTGACACCTGAATGTGCTGTGCCCCATAGTCTCACATAACTCATCAGCCCATCATCATCCGCTCCACACCTCCGGCAGCCCCCCCCCCCCCCCCTCCTCTCTCCGAGGCCAAGGGGGGTCTGGGGGAGCGTTTTGTGTTCGAGGTGAGGGCCCTACCCGAACAAGGGGACCACCGCGCGATGCCCCCACAGGAGTGGGCTGCATCGAATGCGAAGACGGCCTGCGGCGCCATCGTGACATTGAGCCAACGAGGCGTTGAACCTTCATGACCACACAACAGGAGTCCCCAAGGAAGACCGTTCCCTGCAATAGAATCATATTGAAGCAAAGTCTTCCAGGAGTAACCGTGTGGTTAATTCTCTTATACAGCTAACATACACGCAACACTTCAGTTGCACTGTTCATAGATATGTTATTGATATGATAAGTCATATTGATATTACACACCGCCTGTAATCAACCAGTTTGTCAGTATTATAGAGCATGCTTTACCGTGCCCCGTTGAAAGTTTTTAATTGTTTTTTTGTTTTCCGCTTTACATTTCTATTTATTATTTGTTCTGTTTTCAGGATGTTGTGATGATGTGGTATGCATGGTGTCACGTGGTAGGCAACTGTCTCAAAGCTGTGACAAACGCCTGCTGTAAAGATAACGTCAAGGGGCGCTTGCAGCATAACCCGGAACTCGCTGAATGTGCGCAGTAGACTGACGCTCTAAATGTTAAACAGATAGAATGCTAGCGGAGTACGGCACCAACTATACGATACGGTATGAGAGGCTTCACGTACCGTAACGACTTCAGCTATGAGGAACACCACACCGTATAGTATAGGCGTGCACTTATTTTGATCACTTGAGTTTCCAATTGCCATGCACAAAATCTTACTTCAGTCTGGCGTTTATTTCCGATCACCGCGTGCCAGAGATTTCATTCCGCGAATTTAATGATTAATTAACCGATTCAATTAATCTAAGCTGTTCAATGTGCTTTGGCTTGCGGGCCTCAGTGCTGTATACTAAAAAGTATTATGATACGCTCATAATGGCGACGCCGGACAAAAGTCGGCCAAGCTCTATTAAATTGGACAATAAGCGGCAGGATCTTTTTATTTGCATTATAATCTTAGCGCCTGGTAGGTCAATCTTTGTCGCTTCAAAATGTATACAATTAGTTTCAGGTTTTGTGTTTGCCCTAACAGCCGGCTTGAGCGGTATTGATGTGAGTTCACAGCACCTGTGTGTCACATACTGTAAGAAACGAGGCTTGTCCAGAATCTCTGTACGTTTGGTGAGTTACTGCGACTAGAGAGAAAGGGGTAGTGAAGGGTGGGGGGACAGGCAAATGCTTTCAGTGTTTCGCTTCCGAGGGCAGGCCTGCGATCCACTACGCGTCCGGCAGACCGGCAAAATACTCCCATGAGGATATACTTAGATGGCAAAAGGGCTGATGTAAGGTGCACGCAAATCTTCCATCCCAGTGGGCTAACCTGTCGCTTGTACGGGAAAGTGCCGCTATGATCAGAGTATTCTATGGTATGCCTGTCAGTCGCTTCTTTTAATCTGCACAGAACGGAAAGATCCTGGGGGACTACGTCGGATTGCGACCCATGAGGAATCCATTGCGCCTGGAGCTGGAAAACAGACGTCTCCAAGACGGAACGAGAACGGTGAGGAGAAAAGTCCCAGGTGGCTCTTAAGAGCGACAAGGCCTTTTAGGCTAGTTCTCTAAGGTGTATTTGACAGACCTGCCTTTTTTAGACGCATTTAGTTTTGAGACATCCTATGATGTAGTTCGCTTAGCACACACCGCGCGTCCACTAGCTACAACATCCACGGAGAGACTGATCGAAGAGCCCCAGCACACCCTGGAGCCTGGTAGTCGGCTGCGTGTGGCAAGAAACGCCTGTAAAAGTTTAGCACGCCGAGAAGACGGCGAAGGCCTTTAGCTGTGGTGGGTTGGAGGTCATTTTTCAGGTCTGAGATTCGTTGAGGCAAAGGTCGAGTTCCATCTGATGAAACTTCATGGCCGAGGAATTTGACCGCTAAAGCGCCGAGCGTGCTCTTTGGGTCATTGGCGAGTAGGCCGTGGTCATCGAGACGTTTGAAATGTGGACGAAGGTGTGTGTGGTGTTCGTCGGCGTTACGTGAAAAGACCAATATGTCGTCAAGATAGACGAAGCAGAATTCGAGGCCGCGGAACACTTCGTCAATGAAGCGTTAAAAGGAGTGTCCAGCGTTATTCAGGTCAAAGCTCATGAAGGGAAACTCGAACAAGCCGAAATGGAATGATTGCAGTTTTCGGGACGTAGTCCGGCTTGACGGGTATCTGTGTGTAGGCTTTCACCAAGTCTAACACGGAGAAAATGTGGCAGTCATAAATGCGTTGGGCAAAATCCTGTATGTGGTGAACGGGGTACCTGTCCGGAATGGTGCGGACTTTAGGGGAACGGCAGTCCGCACAGGGCCGCCAGCCTCCAGTTTTCGTCAGGACAAGGTGAAGTGGCGAGGCCCATGAGCCGTCGGAGCGGCGGACGATTCCCTCACGGAGCATAGTTTCGAACTGTTTTGGCTATGTGCATGTGGTCTGGGGCAAGGCGACGGGCGCGAAATAAAACCGGGGGGCCTGGGGAGGTCCGGATGTAGTGCACAGTGGTGTGCTGCACATCACGAGGCAACTCGATAGGGCGCATCAAACCGGGAAATTCGGCGATGATTACATTGATGCTTGGCTGCTTAGTCGTTCGCTGTCCTGGAGAAGAATGTCCCGTTGTCGCGTCGATGGCACGATCATGACGGCAATCCGGAATGAAGTTCTAGTGCGTCAAAACCGGTTTGCCGCGCTCAGCTCTAAAGGCGTAGGAGGATGGATACCTTGAAGGTGGGCTCGTGGGTAGCAGCAGATATCGGAGCCGCTGTCGACAAGGAACCGCTGCTTTGTAATTTGGTCGGTGACGAAGATGCGATGGCCTCCAAGTTGGCCTTTCTCTTACGTCCAGCGGAGCAGTATGGTCGACATGGTCGTGCTCTGTCCCCGAAGCGTCGACGGTAGTTGCACCGGTCGTCGTCACCAGGCTGCTGCGACGGAGTGGTGTTACGGTCATGGCTTTACGGGTGGCGCGTCAACAAGTGTTGATCCAGGCATGGTTGAAGGGAGCTAAGCTGTCGATTGATATCGTCGATACGGCGCGCAAGTTCTGTGGTGTTCAGCGGTGCGGTGACAGCCTGGACTGGGTGCCAACTGCAGCAAAGAGACCTCGATGACGCGATCAGCGATCCCGGCAAGTTGGTCAAGAGGTAGCGTAATCTGAGCCTGCAGATATGCCTGGACGTGCGGTGGAAGTCGTTGAAGCCAAAGTGTTCGCAGTAAGGAATCCTGGACTTCCATGTTGCCTGCGAGAGCACGCATGTGGTGAATGAACTACGAAGGCTTGCGCTCGGCAAGTTCTGGGGACTGTAGTTGTCGCACCTTCTTGTATTCCGAGAGTGACAGGCGACGGGTGATTTCAGTCTTGAGGCGTTCGTAAAGGTTGGCTGTTGGTGGGTTATTGGGAAGGATATCCCGGACCTCATTGGCATAGCGGGCATCGAGGTGGGCGACGACATAATCGTAGCGGGTCAGGTCTTGCGTGATATGTGTGCGAGAGAGAACTCGGCCTCGACTTGGGCGAACCATAACTTGGGTGAGTCGCATCAAAACCGCGGAAGCTTGACAGTGACACGCCAAACGTCATGTGGGGCAGCGGGCGGGATGCCGTCTGCCGGGGTTCTGACGTCCTCGGCGGAGCCGGCAGGACGCTGCTGCACGGAACTGTTGAGTTGACCATGCCGTTCCTGGAGAAAACTTGCTCTTGCTCGTCCATGGCGATGCGTTATTGTCCGTTGTCCCGGTCACCAGATGTGGGACGTCGTTTCTGCAGAAGAATGAATCCCAACATAAAAACGTAACTGTTTATTCGATTAGCGGTGGCAGCGGACGAGCATACCAACTCCATATCTTACTCTATGCCAACGCCACACTCGTCTCAGCAGCGGAATGGAAAAGCCCTACTTCCCTGCCGGGCAGCCTGTCTTTGTAGCTGCCGTTGGTGACGCATGCTTCGAGTGACGCAGCGGTAGTGATGTGCTTTATCGGTAACGCAGTCCAGCATGTGGCCGTGTTACGCTGGGTCGGATGATAAAAAGGCGGAGGCTGCGCGGAAATATGCGCAGAGTGTGTCGCCACAGAAGAAACAGGTTATCATGACGCATGGGTTCCCACCGAGAGCACCATACGAAAGTTGTGAATATTCTGTTTATTGTCCGTACCTTCTTTCTCGCACAATGCAGAACTTGCAGGACGTAGGCAAGCTTTGCAAGCAAGAACGTTGTTTGCAAGGGCGAGCAGACACCGAGAGTTCCCGACCCATCCACGCCAGGGTTTGTCGCCTAATAGCTACAACTTCTGAATCCTAATGTGTTCCATTTTTGCGAACCTGATGCAGAGGAATCCCTAGGCAGTGTAGGGGCCACAATCCCAATTTATGCAACCAAAATGACTTGGCGTCGTACGCCATGGACCCAACCAGAACCCTTTGGATTTGCTTAATTAAGAGCCGCGCCTTATATCGCACAAAACTGTTCAGTAAAATGCAAAGCCTCGAGTATACACTCTTTTTGTCAGAACCGACAAGGGCGACGTCATTAGCATAGGCTAAAATCTTAATTTCAGATTGAGCCAGGGAGGAACCTCGAATAGCAGCACTGTTGATAATGCTGAGACAAAGGGTTCAAGATATAGGGCGAATAGCAAAAGCAACAATGGACACCCTTGGCGAGCAGATGATTTCAGTGGAATCGATTTGGTTAGCTTTTGGTTAAAACTTAGCCTTGTGTAGGAGTCTCACTTTATAGCACAGCCTTATGTCATTCATCAAAATATCTCCAATATTTGCAAGCTGCAAGATCGCGAACAATAAATCGTTTGAAATAGGAAGAAGGGAAAGAGAAACTCTTCTTGATTGATGACCTGACAGCGCTTTACGGACTAGGCTCTCCACCACTTCGTTGCCTATGACACCTACGAGTGAGGGCACCCACTTGAAACCTGTTAAAAACATCTGCTCGGCAGGGTATGCATCAAGAACAGAGAGCTAATGGGACAAGTCATATTAGGTACCCGCGCTCTAACCTTTGAAGGGCGGATTTAAAATCCGTCACGTCACAGCAGGTTGAGCCGGACATGACTACAGCTTACGTAAATGCGCCTCAAATAATGGCAACACTTTCTGCCATTATGGAGGACACGACTTCACTAAGGCGTACACACCATGAATTATTCAAAGAAGTAATCTCAAAAGCCGCTCTATTAGCTCCTCGGACCTTCCCGACAGAACCACCAGTGAAGAAATGCTCAAGTACGAGAAAACGTGTTGCCGCCATAAGGGAAGCGTTTAGAGTGCTCGTGAAGTATACTGACCGTACAGTTCAGACTCGAAAGTGCTGCAGGGTGGTTTCAAACGCTTACTTCGTCATCGAACATGGAAATAAGAGCATTAAATGCCAAGTGGACTCGAGAGTCAGATCATGCCCCAGCTTATCATAGCATAACACACTGGGTGAGACATGTCGTTATAGACAGGCTAAGTCCAAGCCCCTGTGCTTCGCTTCCTTTCGGCTACCGCTGACTTCCTTCATGTATACGTCGTAACGAGCTTTTCATTTTCCTTCCCTTGCCAAACCCACTTCAGGGATACAGGCTGAAATACATAAAGTATGTCATACCTCCTTTCGAAGTTGAGAGAGTCGACGCCATCATTAGAATGGCTTACAAAACAACAACGGGCCTGGTTCGCTCGACTCCCAACGAAGAGCTTCTCAAACTCGGGATCCACAAGCACAGCGAACTTCCCAAATGAGGCGCCTGTCTAGCACGCCTGCCGGTAGAACAATACTTGAGAGACTAGGTATTGAGGCCGAACTCCTACAGGACCTCCCTCAAATTATTCCACGCGATATCCGAAAGAGGATCACCATCAAACCTCTTGCTCGGAACAAGAACACCCGCGCACATCAAGGCCGAAGAAAAGCACGAGGTAAGAGCCGGCACAAGACCCTGATCCGGCTACAGGATGTCGTCTACGTCGACGCCGCAGAAGACGCGGTAGACCCTAATAAATATTCGATATGTGGAGTCACACACCTCAGCATTAACCCAGCGAGACTCGTTATGGCGGAGACGGTTTCCACATCCAGACCTCTAGCGGCTTAGGAGGCCGCCATCTCCGAGGCCATCGCCTTTACCAATGCAGCAGCCATATAGTAAGCGACTCCAAACTGGCGATCAGTAACTTTGCTAGAGGTAGATTCTCCAGTCCCGCCTCACAAATACTCAGTGAAATGAGAGAATTTCCTCTGTTGAAAGAGATCGAATTAATATGGACCCCAGCTCATGCGGCGAATCCGGGAAATCAGGCTGCCCACCAATACGCTCGAGAACTAGCCGGCCGAGCGGTGGCGCAAAATCAGAAGCCGGAACTCTTCGGTGAGCCAGTCGTACCATACCACGAACTCACAGCACATTACAAAGCAATAAGAAGAACACTCCCACCAGCCCTTAAAACACTGACCAGACAACAAGTCATATGGAGACAGCTACAGACGGGGACCCTCCCCAACCCAAACTACATATCAAAATTCATAAATAAGGATATGAATCCCTTCTGCCGGTTTTGCGGAGTGAAGGACAACTCCTAGCATATGATCTGGAAGTGCACAGCCCATAAGCCTCCCTCAGAAATCTTACCTCATCCCTCTAAAGAAGCTTGGGACAAGCTAAGGTCCAGCGATGACCCTGGCATTCAGTTCAAGGCCGACGAATGGGCCGGCGTCGCCAAAGGTCTCCACGGCCTGCGGCACGCTAGCTGACTTCCCCTATTCTTCCCACTTATTGTGAATAAAGTTTTATCAGCCTATTTGCATTCAAGCATTTGTTCACGTACTAATCTTTTGTTTTTCATGTAAAAGTTTATTTATCGTATTTCAGCAGTTCTCTAATTTCTTAACTACTCCGTTCTTTTTTCGTCCAAGCGCCTATGATGTACAACATACACTTGTGATAAATGAATGCTTGTTAGCTCAGCAACACTTAAATATTTATTTACTTTTATTTTGCTTTTTTTCTATTAATGCATGACCCAAAAACAGGCCCCTACTCGTGCTCGCTTTGCGCAGTTGCCGATCGTGCATAACTATGGTCATGGCGGGTGCGGTCTCACCTTATCCTGGGGCTGCGCCGGCGACGTGGTGCGACTTCTTCGGGACGTCGTCCGACAGGCTCGGAGGAAGAAGCGCTCCATGCTCTAACCTCCAAATGATTCCCACGACATCTCAATAAGAAGCACCGCTTATTGGCCCACTTACAGTTGGCATCTTACAGGGTCATCTACTGTATGCAGCTATGATGGTTGTGGCATATGTTTCAAAGTAAATACGACACCTGAAAAACCTACGACTAGAAACAAATTATTTCTTATTGCTATAATTTGCAGATCATTTCTTGCAGTCGCTGATAATTAAAATAACCGCGGTTGTGCTAACATGTGTCTAATAATCACCTCCTCGAACATGTACAACGTACACGAGTGTCCCGTTACGGAATGCAATTATTGCTTCTACTTTTATTACCACTGACAATTACGGTTCGAAATGGTCTCTGTTGGTGCAGATCCTACGTACCGCTTGTCACCAGAGAACGCCGCTAAATCTTTCTACAATTAGGTCATGCCTGAGAAATCGGTCCAGATGTCATGCTTATTTACTTTATTTCCCGAACTCACAGCGAAACCATAGTAGGCAGTATTCCGTACAGCTTTAAGATCAGACTAAATAAAACTGCATCACAGACAGATAAAAATGGGACTAGTCGAACATAGAAACTATATAGGAGGCAGAATACGAATCCATGCCACTGAGCAAGCTTTGCGGAAAAAAGCAATCATAGACGTATCATGCAATTTTGGTCATTGGTGTTTGCAAACCGGAATGTAGGCGGTGTAATTTACAATAACATTAATTATAAACATAATGTACCTGTACTCAGCTATGCGGCTGAAACGGGGAGGCTAACAAAAAGGGTTCCACCGAATTTTAGGGCAACGCTGAGAATTTTGAAACGGAAAATGGCAGGTGAAACATTAATAGTTAGGAAGCGTGTAGAGTGGGTCAGAAAAATAACTCGAGTTAATGATATTCTAGTGGAAATAAAAAATAAGAGATGGGCGTGGGCAGGGCATATAGTGCGAAGAGAGGATAGCCGATGGTTTCTAATGGTAACAAATTGGATTCCAAGGAAAGCGTAACAGGGGGCGGCGGAAAGTTAGGTGGGTGGATGGAGTTAAGAAGTTCGCAAGGGTCAATTGAATGCAGCCAGCACAGCACCGGGTTAATTCGAAGAATGTGGGAGAGGCGTTCGCCCTGCAGTTCGTATAGTCTGACGGAAGATGAACAAATCAGTGAAAACAAAAATAAGAAGCGAAACACAAGGATGGTCTGCATCCTCCTACGAAAGAAAAAAAAAAGAGGCCATAGTAATGAAACGCGAATTGGTTCGTATTCAGATATGTGGCGCAACAAACACAAACACAAGAGAAGATACACAACACACGCGCACATGATTGCGCCACATATCTGAATACGATGCAGCACCAACTAGCCCCTCAAGCCGTTATTTTGCGAATTGGTACTCGTAGGAAGTGTAAGGAAGACCGCGTTATTGATTTATGGTAGACACTAGCCTTAAGCCGAATGATGATGTTTCATCTGATCTCTGTTGGAATCCCTCCAGTTGTGCTGGTGAAATAAAAATCAAACCAAAATCAAATCTGTTGTGTATTTGTGTATTTATGCATTTATGATGTCTGGTTGCCTCCATTCGTAAATAAATAAATGGAGAAATGCACGCTCGAAGGCGTCGGCATGAGATGCGTACACTCGTTAAACGTGTGCGAGAGCAATTTGCAGCTTTTGCGGTGACCGCGAGAGGGACGCACAGTCTTCGACAAAAGTTTACAGGCCAGGGGATCGGCTTATATGCCGTGCAGTGGCGCCCCTTCGTGGTAGTCCTTATCGTTGCAGAGGGTGAAACGAAAATTCATGTCAATTTCAGGTTTAGAACACTGAGAATGCATTACAAGCCATACGGTGTTTCTTAGGAGTGAACCCTTGGGCTCACTGAAAATGGGCATTCTTGTAGGTTATAGGGATTCAGAGAGGGGTGCTGCCTATATGCTCACCACTAAATATGTTAACTCATCATCATCATCAGCCTGATTATACCCACTGCAGGGCGAAGGCCTCTCCCATATTTCTCCACTTAACCCGGTTCTGTGCTAGCTGCATCCACTTGATCCCTGCGAACTTCTTAATCTCATCCGCCAACCTAACTTTCTGCCGCCCCCTGCTACGCTTTCCTTCCTTCCTGATGTTAACTCGCTCAGACTAAAAAAAAAAGAGCGACAAAGCTGAACCGCGTGCTCGAGTTCTTCGCTTGTTGGTTCTACCTGGAGGCGATATCGGCCATTAATACTTCTGTTCGGTCAGGCGAAGCTCTTACGGTTATCACCTCTCGTTGTGACGGTGCCCCTCGCGTTTCGTCTTATCTAAAACGACCGAGAAGGTCTCCATCGCTCAAATGCTATCACGGTATGTCTTGTGACCCGAACATAAACACACCAGTTCACCCGACGGCTCGATCTTTTAACAAGCAAGGCATTTAATTCCCCCAAACCTGCCACTATAGAAAACGTTTATTTGCAAGCACACTCCCTCATAGCCTTTTGATACCGTGTGCTGAGTCTTCTCAAGGGCCATTGGCTCACTCTTCAAAACAGAATCAGAGGGACTCTCAAGCTTCGCCTGTTATTCATTCCGCGAAGTTTCTTTCTACTGACGCAGTTCTTAATTCATCTCCAAGGCAGCGCAAAACCAGACGTATACTGCTTGCGCGTCATCTGCACTACGACCGCGCCACACGATCGTGGGGTTTCCTGTGGGCGCCGCATGCAACTACCCATTTTCACTTTGCAACGGAGAACAACAGCACCTATGCCGGCTTTATGCGACTCGTGGCCCTTAACGATATCGGTGTTAAATATATCAGCACGTCAAGTCCGTAACTTGGAAAAGCAGAAAGATTGCAGTGGGTGCGATGAGCTGCTCAGCGTTTTGTTTTCACCAAAACGCATATTCTGCTAAGGCCAAGTTTGAGTTCCAAAGGAAATGTAAGGCATTCGGCACGCACTGCTTTCAGCCAAGATTAAGTTAGCTACAAGACGCAGTGTGGGAAGCCATAGCAGACACCTTTGAAAGTTGACAAAAAGATGAAGTGACTCTCGAAGCGTATAGCTGAAGAAAGGAAACTAGTTATAAAGCAAAGTTTATGATGGGAGGTTCCGGGATAAAGTTACAATTTACCTTTATTACCGTTATCTATAACGACTGCGAAATGGAACCCTGGAATGGTCAATAAGGCCGCCCCAGTTAGGTAACAGAGTGCAAAGCGACCCTATTCAAAGCTCGTGGAAATCAGAACACATTATCTTTTTCTTCATTTTAGATCAAATTTATATGCACGAAATGCGACGGTTCTTTAAAATTAAAAACCTGAGTAGTAGATGCTGCTAAGATCTCAAGACAATGTTAGCAATGAGGTCAGCGTATACGCACCCCTCAGCTCTGTTCTTTGATAACTTGTCCATGAGATAAAAAAAAAAAAAACTTAATTGCATGTCCGATCAACCAATCAGCTTTCTTAATAAAAGGAACCTTTTTTTTTAGATGTTCAGGCATATTCCGGTTAGTCCATTTTAATGGGTTATTAATTAATTTAAAATCACCCACCTTTAGATCTGACATTCGTAGTTTCAGCCCAGATCAGAGAAAACTATGCTAGACGCACGGACTCTAAAAGGTCTCTTCCAAAGTACAATATTAGAAGAAAAAAAATCATTAAGCCTCAAGCTCGCGCTATAACTTGCATGAACTGTCTAAGCTCTCAAACAAAATCGTTAAAAGCGTTTGCAAAATCTTCCAGAATGCATTCGCTCACTGCCGTAGTAAACAAGACTTTTAGCTAAGAAAGAAGATTGGCTATGGAACAAAATACTTGGGCACACCAAGGAATATACACAAACTTTGCAACCGTATTCGACGCGCATTTTTAGACCGAGCTTGCAGGTTAGCTGTTCAACCGGGCAACAACAATGCCAGGCATTGCACTGAGGTCCCTTAAGATTAATATTCTCGTTAAGAAAAAATTATTATGTATGTTTAGAAGGCAATGGTGAATACTTATTGGAAGTCATGCCTTTTTATGCATATATTTTATTACTGTTTGATTTGGTGTTTAACTTGCTTGCTCAGTTTGTTTTTTTTTTGTTGCAAAATAATGTTATTTTTATTATCAACTTATTTATTGTCTACGTTCAATTTATCTTACTGTGAATTATTGCTGTCTTGTATATTAATTTTTATCTGTCATATATCGGAGGTACCGATACAGTCACTGACTCTGGGACCTCCTTCTGTATGTATAAGCTGGAATGTACTGAACGGATATAATAAAATTGTACTGAATATAATAAAATTGAATTGAATTGAAGTAATGTAAATAATCGCACACGTCTCTATTGGGCATCAGATGAGCTGCAATTGTGCATGAAAACATCTTGCGCCATTCAAAATTTCATCCGGCGTTAAGGTGCAAATAACTTTTCGGAGCTCAATCAAGCAAGCGCAGATTATCCCTGTACGTAGAACTTGATTTTAACTGTAGCTTTAGGAAAATTTGCATGCACAATAACGTTATGCTCTTCATGGATAACACCATGTTGTTTAATCATTTGGTAATTATACAGAGCTGATAATTTCAGCTTATTGCGGTGCACAATAGTATGAAAACAAAATGAGTGATTAGTTACTATAGGTGAAGATGAAGAAAGCTCTTTTCTTATATGTACTACACGTTATGCCAAGATAGAGGCGTAATAGCATAATAGCTAGTGATCCAGCATTTCAATCACTCTCAAATATCCTTAAAGTAGCGCCACGCTATTCAACGACAAAGCGAATGCAAAACGAGTTTTTCCTCACGAAACCACCTTCCACCATCTGGTTCGCGGCCATACACTGGTCAATGCCGATCGCGAAATTTTCTGCCGTCTTGGGCCGGCTCAGTCGGGCTCTGGCAGCCCTCGGTATTCTCCTGACGTCCATGCGGTCGTCGAGCCTGAACGTTATGTCTCGCTGTGGGTTCCACGTATGCATCAACAAAAAATAGCAGCGGCGCCTGAAGGGCCACTCGAGTGAGGCGTCATTGGGCCCCTTCTGAATCCGTATGTATAGCGCCAGAAACGGCGTGGGAGAGTTGAGGAACTTGAACTTGCCCTCCAGCCTCAGCTTGTAGCCGTTCTCGCCAACGGTCACCACGTCGCTTTTAAACTCCGGCCATGGTGGGTTGCGGTACTTGCGAAAAGGCTTCACCACCCAATCGAACATCACCAATGGCTGTGTAATGGACTCCGGCACCTCTTTCACTGAACTGCCTGTCTCCACTACCGGAACTTCTTCCTGAATGTCGTTGGGATAGCTGGCAGCATGCTCAGAAGCTGATGGCAGAACCGGCGACTCGCGCGCTAACCGGTCACCATCGCTGCAGTGTGTCAGCATGTCATCGCTCTGCACAGAAGAGACCATCGAGTCAAAGCTGGACCACTTCTGGTCTGTCTGCGTCGAGTCATCCATCGTCCCATATTGCCACGATCCCACAGTCGCGATGGTCTCGCCGTCGCTTGGAAGACCGGAGTCACCGTCACTGCTACACCGCGCCCTTTCTTCGGCGTCGCTTGCTTTTCTCTCGGGGGCGGGTTTGAAGTTCTCGATTATTTGTAAGGCAGCGGACAAGCACACTTCTTCCGACTCAGCGTTGCGAGCGCCCGGCACGTGCGAAGGCGTGAGCGCGTCGTTTCCCAAGGACAGGACCCCACCGGCGCAGCCATCGCGAAGGTGAGCCAAGACGTTGACTCTGGCCACGGGCTTGGTGCAGGAGCCGCAGTAGATGACGTGGTAGTCGCACTCAGAGTAGTAGTGCTCAATCATTGCTGACATGCGGCCGACGTAACCGCATCCGAATGCCGTTAAGGCAGTACGATTGGCAAGCGGTGACGTACTCTTCGGAGGCGGAGTCCCAGGTCATGCTCACGTTCTGGAACGTCTTGTCGTCGAAGGGGCAGGCAGCGGCGGTCGAGTTCGACAGTAGGTCGCTCATGCACGCGACGCAAAACACGTGCTGGCAGTCGAGGCGGAAGACCGCGTCTGGCAGGACGCTGCAGACGCTGCACAGCCGCTGACAAGGCATCGGGCGAAGGAATTCGATGCTCTTGCGGTCCGCCTTGGGCGAAAAGCCGAAGCACGTGTAGCGGTTAGACGACATGCTGCCACTACTACGTCCTCGCAATTTTGCGACGGTTTATGTACCTTTGTGCTAGCGAAATATCAGCCCAACATTGAGCCGTCCACTATAGAGGCGCAAAATAATAGGAATCCCGTCTAGTTGCAGGGCGCAGCCAAGGAGAGATAACCGCCAGCTTCGATAGTGGCAGCGTAATATCGCTTCTTACCCGTCACTCTGCGGCGAGCATCGGCCGCCTCAAGATAAAATTGTATTGATGCCATAAGGTGCGCGTGTATAGATATATCCTCTTCTAGCTTGTTTACGCGTTAGAAGCGCTTCTTGTGGGTTTGTGGCAATCTACGCAAAAGTGTGTCGTCTGAAAAAATGGGCCAGTGAGTCTTTACTTCCGAGAGATCGAGTGACCGATTGAAAACACGGCTAATGGCAGTGAATGGCATCTGAAAGTCCGTGAACTGCCTTTCTTTGTATTTTTTCAAGGCGATTGATATTTGACTTGGTATGAGGATTCCATGCTATACATGCATACTCTAGTTTATGCTTATTAAATGAAAAGTATAAGAGAGTAATTTTACAGAAGGGGCTTTTTTTAGTTTGTGTCTCAGGAAACAGAGTTTGCGGAAGGCAGAGGAGCAGATTGTATTAATATGCAAGTTCCAGGACAGAGTTAAGGTAACACCCAAGTATTTGTAGCTGTGAGTACCACGCAGTGGTGAAGTGCCTAAGGAGTAAGAAAAAATAAGCGGGTCTTTTTTAGGAGTAATACGGAGGAATACTGATTTGTCAGCGTTTATCAACATCCCCCATTAAGTACACCAATTCAATATGTTGTTTAAATCTGTTTGAAGAACAATATGATCTTTGTGAAGTCGTCACATCTCTATACAACATACAATCATCAGCAAACAGTCTTATTTGCACACCCGCGGACTCACAACATTCACGATGTCATTGATATATATATATATATATATATATATATATATATATATATATATATATATATATATATATATATATATATATATATATATATATATATATATATAAGCAGATCAATCAAGGGGAAATGAGGGTGCTCGTTATAATACATGAAGGAAAGAAGCCAATAGTCGGCGAGGCCAAGGAAAGCGTTGGGGATGGTACTCTATGTCTTTTCTTTTTTTTAATGTTTACTTGGTTAAAAAAAAGAAAAGACATAGAGTACCATCCCCAACGCTTTCCTTGGCCTCGCCGACTATTGGCTTCTTTCCTTCATATATATATATATTGTAATGTCACACCAACGCTCGGTGATTTTCGATGGTGACAAAGACGACGATCGTATGTGGAAAGGCGAGGGCTAAAAAAGAAGACAGCAGACAAAAGACGAAGACGCAAGATATATATATATATATATATATATATATATATATATATAAATCTTTTACCAAGAATACGACACCTAGTTCTCGTCTTTCCGCCTTGCGGAGAGACGAGAACTAGGTGTCGTATTCTTGGTAAAAGATTTGACAGGAACACTCGTCTGCTTACTTGTATGAATGCGAAATCATTATAGTCTCTCAGGCGAAAGTTTTTTGATTGAGGCTACCGACATGCGTTCAGGTTTCTGCTGCCAGCATTCGGTGGGTGTTAGCGCATTCCAAGTAGATGCCAATGCTGTCCGTGGCATCTGTAAGCCGTAGTAGTCAAAATATGGTTTGAAAGCAGTGCATTTGTAGTCACGTATTTCCTAGTTCGAATCTCTCCTGTGAGCTAGCCTCCAACTCGATTAGCAAATGCACACTATAGGCAACGATATACATCATACGACACTACCCGAAGTTCTGCACGAGAATTATTGCGACACAATTTTGACACGAAAGTCGGGAAAACTAGCCCCACATTTAGGTCGGACAGCGGTGAGCGAATAGAAGGAATACACAGAACTGTCTGTATTGGCGGGGTCCTCGGCTGCGAATGTAAAGCCCTTCAATTTATTATTGAAGGGCATTACGCGGATGGGTCTGACTGCATCCAAGTGATGCTCAGCTTGCTGTGTGCGTCATATCATACAATTCACATCAACTCTCAGGAACGTGTCATTCAAGTCATAACCACTACATCCTGAAAAGGTAAACATCAGGATGTAGCCGCCAGTTCCCTTCTGGGATCATGTTCCAACCTCCGATGTGTTGGTCGTGGCTGCCGACTGCCAGGCCCAGCGCAATGCTGGCGTTGAGCGGTGTCCTGTTGCGCCGCGGCGCCTGGCTACAGTGCCTGGCTTAGGGTGATGGTGGTGATGGTGATGATGGCTGTCCCCTTTTTAACGGGTCGCCTCCGCCTGTCGGCGTGGCGGAGACAAAAAAAAAAAACATAATAACAATGCACAACACACACACACACACACACACACACACACACACACACACACACACACACACACACACACACACACACACACACACACACACACACACACACACACACACACACACACACACACACACACACACACACACACACACACACAATATCTGTTCCACGTGACCACTTAGTTCACTCTGGCACGTTCACAGCCGGAATGCTCTTCTGTTGCACCGCCCCATTCCGCCACCAGTATTCCAGGCGTCGTTTAGTGGTCTCCACTACACTTCGCTTCGTCTGGCCGAAACCCAGGGCAGCAGGGAGGGCTGAGGCCTCCGAGATCGGTGGTATACCGGGGCGCTCTAGGACCACATGCCCTATCGTTTCCTCCGCCCCTCCACAGGTGCCGCAAGCGGTGCCCAGACCGCTTACGAATTTTGCGCGCCATACGCGCGTGCGGAGCACTCCGCAGCGGGCCTCCGCCAGCAAGCCGCTACCGCACGAATTGTCAAAACAGTGCTCACGGCCGATAGCTGTCTTCGCCGCCCGGTAGAGAGCCAAGGTGGGCTTCGCCATCATTCCACTCATCCACTCTCGCGTCTCCGTCTTTTGCACCTGCTCCCGGATTTTCGCGTTCGTTGCGTTGCTGGGCTTAGCAGGCGCCGACGCCATGGAGGAGGGTGCCACCTTGAAACGACGCTGTAAATTAGCCGTCCGTCTGGTCCATCGCGTCGATAGTCCCGCGTATATGATGTGCACCAACGTTTGGTGCGCCAGATTCGTCTCCGGCAACCGAAGGAGCCTAGCCTCATAGTTCAGCTTCGCTACAGCTTCACGAGCTGCAAATGAGGACCAGCCAAGATCTCCCTGTACACCCTCCACCGGTGAGCTCCTGTGGACTCCCAGCGCCATTCGCCCTGCGTCCCTCTGCCGTCTTTCCAAGAACTCCCTTGTGCCGGCAGATAAACACAGTGTTGCGTTGGCGTACGTGAGCCCTGGCACAGCCACCATCTTCCACAGTGCACGTACCACCTCATACTTGTTGTACGCCCACAGCGCCTGTCGGCCCAGGGTCCCTCTATCTCGCGCCGCTTTGGCTTTGAGGGCCTTTTCCTGCGCTTTCATGTAGTCAGAGTCACAGCATAGGCGCACTCCCAAGTATTTAGCGGCTGAAGCGATGCTCACCGCACCTCCCTGGAGAGTCCACGTCTGTGCCTGGTCGAGCTCTTCCGCACCCCACACCAGCACAGAGCACTTCGCAGGACTAAACCTCAGTTGAAGCCTAGACATCCCCCTGCCGCAGATGTCCAGCAAGCTCTGCAGTTCAGCGGGTGAGTCCGCCATGACCGCAAAATCATCCGCATACACAAGCGCAGGTATACGCCGAACAACTCGCAGGCCAGCCTCCCGATGTTCCATGCTGAAACCCAGTCCTGACACTTCCAACAGGCGCGTCACGTTTGCCACGTAAATCATAAACAGGAGCGGCGAAAGGGGGCAACCCTGTCGGAGACCTCGCGGAACTCCTATCCTGGACCCTCCTATCGGTGCCGTACTCCCCCCGTCCCATTCGACACATGCCACTACTCCTGTGTACAGCTGTCGTCCACGTCTTGATCGGTCAGCCCGTACTCCTGGAGTAGTTTCCATAGCAGCTCGCGATTTACGCGGTCATATGCTTTCGAGATGTCCAGAAAAGCCACATATAACGGGCTCCGCGTCTGCAGGGCTATCTCGATGCATTGAGTGAGGACAAATAAATTGTCCTCAATGCGTCGGCCGACTCGGAAACCCGTCTGCAGCTCCCCGAGAATCTTCCTTTCTGCCCGGCTCTGGAGTCGCGTCCTGACAATTTGCATCGCCATCCGGTAAAGGACGGGCGTGACGGCAATGGGCCTGTAGTTGGTCAGATCTCGTTTGTCCCCACTCCCTTTGTAGAGTGGGCGGACTCTGCTCAACTTCCAATCTGCAGGAATCCGGGCTTCCGTCATCACCTCGGATAGCATATCTCCCACACGTTCGCGTGCTCTCGGCCCGAGCACCTTGATTAGACTCATGGGAATGCCGTTGCAGCCCGCCGCTGTCCCAGCGTCCACTCTGCCAGCCGCTCGTATCAGCTCTCCGTCTGACGGCGCCTGACGCAGATTGGCTCCAGCGTCGGTGTCGTCCATGGCAGAGGTGTCCGCCGTTTGCCACACGACCTGCCCATCCAGAGCACTCCCACAGCTCCCGTCATCAACCTCTAAGATCGCCTTCCACCACGCCTCCAGCAGCTGCAGGCAGGCTGGACCCTCCACTGGGCCTGTATCTTCAGATGCGCGGAGCTGTCTCTGAGGGGCCGTTCTTCTTCCCTTCTGTATGTAGCGCCAGAAACGCCGAGGGGCCTGCCTGCCCGCTTTCTGTAGGCCCTCCATAAAACGCTGATCGAGGTTCCTGATCTTTGTCTGGACCATGGCAGCCGCCTCTCTTTTGCAAGCCAGGTACTGCTCCCAGGCTACCGTCACTGCTCCTTGATCACCGCTCTGGCAGATATGGCGATGCCTCCGGCTGGCCGCCCGTCTCTTTTGGATGGCCGCTGCTACCTCCGCCGTCCACCAGCCTTTCGCTCCGTGTCGGCCGGCTTTCCGTGCGGGATCGCTCGTAGGAGTCAAACTCGTCCACCCGTAGCTCCAGAAGCATTGCCATCCTTTGCAGTTCGTCTTCCGTAGGGTGCCGGGCTCCCTGTCCCTCAAGCCGTCTGCTGTGCGACTTTACCCGGCCAAACACCAAGCGTATCCGGTTGTGGTCACTGGCCAGGTTCCCACTCCCGTCTTCGTCGATGGTCATGTTATCCAGCGCCTCGTACAGTCCATCTGACATGAGGCAGTAGTCAATGCAGGAGGATCTGTCTCGGGCCGCCCATGTAACCGTCCCCCCGCATTTCTCCGTGAGGTTGACGATAATCAAACTTTGATTCTTCGCCACATCCAGAAGATGTTTGCCATTGGCGTCCGTGCGACCATCAAGCTCCTCCAAGTGCGCATTAAAGTCACCTACTATCAAAATGTCATACTGACTCCGGAGATCACGCACATCCGCACACAAGCAGGCACTGAAAACCTCATTCTGGCCTGCTGGCGCCCCCGACCACCAGTACACTATCGCCAACGCCACAGGCCTATTTGCCACACTACCCGTGAGCCACATATGCTCTCGGCACGACGGTCTTTCCCGAGTCCACTGTTGGGAATCCATCCACAGGCACCCTAGTCCTCCCCCTCGCCTTTCATTTGCTTCTCGGTTGCAGCCTTCCCACCGCAAACCTGGCTCCGTGGGAGGTGTTTCCGCAGCCCTAAGGTGGGTTTCTGCCACCGCGAACAACGCGAACTCGTTGTCCCGCATTTCCTTCGCCAACTCTGCCCACTTCTGCTGCCTTCTGGCTCCTTGCATATTCAGGAAACCGATCCTGAACTCGCTGCTTTGCCGTTTGCGACGAGGGCCTCTGCGTCGTTTGCGGTGATGACATTTCATGCCAGGGTTGCCTATTTTGGCCAAAAACAGCCGTCAAGCTTGGTGGGCCGCCATGTTGGTCCCCAGCTTATGAGTGGCAGGCTTTGTGTATGTAGAACCACGGCTGGTCTCGAGGGGGAGCGCGCGCGCTCTCCCTCGAGACCGGCCGTGGTAGAACCAGGCTAAGGTGAAAGGAGAATTTGGTCGCATTAGCTGATTAGGAACTTTAGGTGCTTTTTTTTTTAAATATCCCAGCTTTGTAATTAAACCAAAATGGCATTTCTTAACAGGACGTATCGTTCGCTGGCGCATTGTTTTAATGCGTAGCATTAGGCGACCGATGAGCGTCGTGTACACATATGTATACAGTATCGGCAGTAGCTGCATAGCTGTTATATTTTAGCTACAATACCACATTTATTATATCAATGGAAAACTTATGTCAAGTATATTTGCACTAACGTTGTTATTGGTACTAATTATAAATAGTTAATTAGTTGACTGATTAAAAATTGAACTGCAGGTTATAGCATTGTCTTAATTGTTGGCTGGCCTACGTCGAGTATAATTGCACTTGACAATGGGCAAGTCCTAATTAATTACCATTATTTAATTACCTGTGATGAAAAATTGAACTTTAGGCTTTTCAAGTCATATATCACAGGATAACTTATATCTAGTATGATTGCAATATACAAATTGCCGGTCTTTGCTGATAGCTGTCGATCAGTTAATTGTGATTAAGAATTGAACTTTAAGCTATAATGTGAAGTCATATATCACGCAATGGCTTATATCTGGTACTATTGCAATACCACTATAGCAATACACTAATTGACGGTCTTCGTTAATAGTCGTAGGTTAGTTAATTGTGATTAACACTTGAACTTTGGTCTACACTGTCTCATCACGGGATGGCTTATGTCGAGTATGAGCACCTGTCCTTGTGTTTGCCTCTTCTTTGTGGATCGTCTTTCGTTTGCGCTTCAATTTACCTTAGGAACTGTGCAAAGTAGTCCCACATAATTGGCGCATCAACGTTTGGTAGTTGCTGCCTGCGCAGATAGCTGTATTCATTCTTCTTGATTTCCACTAGAATGTTATTAACTCAAGTTATTTCTCTGACCCACTCTGAGCGCTTCCTAACTGTTAACGTTACACCTAGCATTTTTCAATCCATAGCCCTCTGCATTGTCCTCAACTCTTAAGCAGAACCATTTTCGTTAGCCTCCACATTTTAGCACCATAAGTGAGTACAGGTAAGATGTAACTGTTGCAACTTTCCTCTTGAGCCATACTGTAAGCTGCTAGGCATAATCTGTGAATACTTGCCAAATGCGCTCCATCCCAATTTTATTCTCCTAGTTATTTGATTTCCCTTTTATGGTCTACCTGCCCTAAGTAGACATCGCCGACCACTTGTGCTTCGCTACCTATTGTGAACTGCTATTACTTAAACATTACCTTAGTCTTCTGCATATTGATTTTAAAGCCTTCCTTCCTGCTATTCCTGTCCAGATCCTGTCTAGTGCAGAAAAACAGAGAGTCTGCTGTGCGCTGGAGCATCTAGATGGACACCCGTTGACTGAAACCAAGATTCTAGATCACTGGCCGTGGCGATCGTCACGGTGAAGGCCTCCCGGGCGCAATGCTCTGCTTCATGAAAACCATGGGCCTGATCGATAGGCTGTGATTTTGCTGTGACGTGACTATAATGACTTCACCCATCCCTCTCTTTCCCATCACTGTAAATATACACTCACCCCCTTCCCCTAGTGCACGGTAGCAAACTCGTTTCTTCTACTGGCTAAACTCTCTGCCTTTCCTCTTCCTTCCTTCCTGTCTAGGTCATCAATCATTCTTTGCAGTTCATCCCTTGAGCTACTTAGCAGGGCAATATCATCAGCAAATTGCAGATTGCTGAGGTATTCTCCATAAATCCTCATTCATAATTGCTCCCATTCCAAGTCTCTGAATACTTCCTGTAAGCAAGCTGTGTATAGTACTGTGGAAATAGTATATCTAAAAGGAAGATAATCTAGCTAAAAGGAAGATAAAATGCATCTTTGGCAACAATTTATTAGGTTGGATGAGACTGCAGGTCTAAAACTAATAATCAGGTCAGTTGACATCTTCAATACTCTGTGCAGTAAGTAGGAGCAGAATTCATAGGATAACAGTTAAAGTACTTAGGTGTAGACTTCACATCAATTAGAAAAATGTGGCCCACCATACCCAGGAAATATATCAATCATCTCACAAATTAAAATATTTGCTGTCTCTACAACATTCCCATCCTTTGCTTGGCATGCTGTCACCATTAAAAAACATTATGTATGTTTTGTGTATTACAGATTTTGCCACAATTTATTTTATGTTAGTCTTATGCAGCTTTTTCTCGTTTATGCAACCCTAATTTGTTTTCCAGCATAATTTCTATCATTTTTCTTTTCAACATTTTAGGTGCTGTGGCTGTCAGTGCTGAGGTTTTACTGGGATCAATAGATGAGCTGTATATTGAGTGTAAAATTTGGCGCTCCGTGCCATTAACACTAAATGGGCTTGTTGCTCATCTCTATAGTATTCGAAATCTCATAGATAGCAGATATCATCCTCACACTCCTCTAGCTTACCTATTTGTATACTCCAGTATTGCTTCCAGGAGCCTCGTTACAGGGCTTAGAAGCGAACCCCTTGGGCCATATATTTTTCACAAAGACTGTACTATGCATGCTTGGTGACATGACAGGTGCAGTAGGCCAGAATCTAAAGGTGTTCAAAACCTTTTACTACTATGGTTGAATGCGAAACTGATGCAAATTGAGCCAACTAAGGAAAGGACGAGAAAATACAATTGACTTGGTTATAATTACATGTGTGCTATGAATACCCCCCCCCCCCCCTCCCTCCCCTCGCCCCACCCGCCGTCACTTCTGTCACCTATAGGAACCACCGCATCTAGAGAAAGAATTCATCAAGGTACTCAAACATACACATTACCTATGTGTCACAGACCCATAACCATGTTGTGAGTGTTTTACTTTAAAAGTTTTTCTGCGTGCTAGCGGAGCAGGCAGGAGCACTCCTTTTTTTCATTCCTAATTTTCAATCTAACCAACACCTGCTAACCAGTGCATAAGCATGCAGCCATTAAGGGCAGCATATGTTGCATGCTATTTTCGCAACGAACACATACTTCACATACTTTCTAGTTTAGATTTCTGCCTCTTGTGTGGTAGTCAATGGCAAAATAAATTTCAATGACAAAAGGGCAGTTTTGGTGAAAAAGTGCCAAGGCATCAAGCATTTTTTGTCTGCACAAGGTGTCTTCAAAAACTCATTTGCTATGCACTCCACCTCAAAAAAGCCAAACACCAGTCTGCAAACTCACTGGAATCCTGAGCGTGGCTAGGAGCACAGGGGATTAATCCCTGCAACCGACATACGCAAGGCCAATGCTCAGACCATTATAGGCCACAACTGCAGTCGTGGAAGTCAGCAATAGCGCTGATCAAAGTGGCCAATCACTGGTGCCGTCAAGCCTTAATTATGTGCCACAAAATAATGATAGTGCTAAGGGCTGTCTGAATGCTACTATTGTAATCCTGAAACAGACTAAAGCTTGCTTTGCTAGATGATACTAGTGCGTCCACTGTATGCAGCTATCAAAGTAGAGATCATAATGAGTTTATATAATTTGAAATATGTGAATTTCCACACTGCTTGAAACCTAGTGCATCACAAAGGTATGCATGTACTATAAGGTTTTGCGTATTTCCAACCTTGAATGCTAGTTATTAGAGCCCTTCAATATTTTGAAGGACTCTGCTAGACTAAGCTAACGGCCTCGTAAGGAAAACCTCATTATCAATTCAGGTACTGTGGGTGTGCATGAAGTCGCGCGCTGCTACATGCCTCCCATTTTTATTGTGGAAGTACTTACTTAGCCATGCCGCCGCTTTTATGTTCAAAGGAACAAGAATGCAGCCATTGCTCCTATCCTTCAGTTTGCCAGAGAAAAAGAACTGTCAGCAAAAATGGCTAAACAGTGAATAGCATCAAAACATGCAAAGGTATGAAGTGTTTGATAAAATGAATGGCAGTGAAACAAGAATACAAACAAGAAAGGGACACCACATTGCTTCTGTCAAGCTTGTTGCATAGCCGTTCATTTCATCATGCACCAACTCGCCCCCAGTCCGTTAGTATGAAGTGTTTCTTTGTCAGGCAGTGTTGGTCATGACTGCAAGAGCATATCTTTGTGATCCTTGTCTCATAACAAATTACCTCTACTACTGAAGAACAAGTCGGTTAATATGCTAATGTTCTGGACAACCGAAAATCACAACTTTCATGTTGTGCTAATAGAAATTTAAGGGCTGGGTGGAAGGCAAGCAACGTTTCCCTCCCAAATGAGAAATTTTCAATAAATAAGCTATAATGGCTGCCACACCACTTTTCCAACAATAAAGGTTTCTTTTTAAAGAAGCACATCATGTAGAAAGGACTGTGCATTTTTTGCAGTTTCCCATAATTTCACTACTGGCTTTGTTTTGAAGTACAGCCACCCACAGACAAGATGAATGACGGAACGCGTGGCCTGGACTGCTGTCAGTGCTACGAAGCAGTGAGAGATAATGCTCTTGGTAGGTTTACGGTGGCTGACGATAGCTGGTGCGCAGCGCGCTTTGACAGATTTTTTCCTTGTACCTGATCGCCACATGGACAGAGAGCTTGTTACGGTGGCTTTTCTGCACTTTTTTGCTCGCCGATACGGCCCCAAAGGCCCCGGCAATGCTCTTTGCAGTTTTCTTATCGCAGGAACCAAACATTGCGTGCTAAGCTGCTGCAGCTCACGCCCATTGCGAGTTTAATACAGATGCTGACAACGTAAAAAAAAATGTTTTCGGCTCTGTGATGCACTTCCAAGTAAAGCCCTTACATGCCAAAACTTCGGACAATATTAAAAATGAGAGATCCAACGTTTATTACACTTTAGAACTTGGATCATCTTTTATTTTAGTAAATAGTTTTGTTAACGTCATGTTTTTGAGTCTTTCTCTATGAATTATTTACGTGTTTACACTCCACGCACGCCCTCTCTCTTAAAGAGAAAATAGTCCGGCTTTAGAGCGTGGGAAGGAAAAGGGTAGGAATATTTGTCACCTAGGTGAAAAAGAAAACAAAAAAAAAAGCAACAAGCACCTCATAAAACTCAATCTAAAGCTAGCGGCTCCACCACGAGCACTCTTTACTGCATGCGCTTCAGCAGTGATTGATAAAGCCAGTCCACCAGCTCTTTATGTCCGCCCACAGAAGCTGCCACTCCTCTTGAATGGCAACTCAGAGCAGGCCCGAAGTGGTGGAACTGGAGCCTAAGCCTGGAGAGTCTTTCTTTCATCATGCCCCACTTGGTCACTGTACCTGCATTACGGCATTGTTGTCCAGAAAGGCTTGCGCTCCTCTAGCCGTGTGTATTGGAGCGCGATCGTGTTGAAGCCAGAAGAAGCTTTCCGGAAATGGCCCATCCAACACATATGGCATCAAAACATTCTCCCCGATCTCGATGTATGCCTCCCCTGTCATCTTGCCTTGAGTAGATGGGTCCCAAGCACTGTTAGTTCACAGCACCCCAGACATTCACTGCTGTGCGCCCGCTCGACAGCATGTCAAAGATATATTGCTCCTCATAACTGAAAAAAAGAAAGCGAGCATTTTTTCCACTCAACTGGTATAAAAGGATGCATCAAATGCATACCGGTAGTTTTCAGGATGCCAAACTCTCTGCCACTGGTCTCATCACGTGAAGAATGTTGATTCATCGCTGAACAGGATGAACAACCAGTCTTCTGGAGTCCATACTTTGTGGTCCTCTGCGAACTCCAGCCACTGATGGCGGTGCGCCGAGTCAAGTCGCGGCTTTGCCGAGGTGGCCCGGTTTTAATTTCCATCATGGAGACTTCTCCGTATGCTTTCCTCGCTGACATGTAGGCCGAGCTCATCGCAGATTTTTCGTGCCTTGAAGGATGGATCATTAACTGAAGCCACGACAACCACAAGATATTTGAGCGTTGTTACGATATACGATTCATAAAGATTTATGCATAAAGATATGGTACACAGGCAAATCATTTCCTAATATGACCTAAAGATTGCCCGCAAAAGACGGTGCGGCGGCAGTAAAAGCCTAAACAGAATATTCCAAAGTGCAATAGCCACTGGCATAGGGCAGCAAACTCCTTCAGAATTTATCCCTAGACACTTCACACTGATAGCAAATGTGTTCCTAGTTAGCTTAAACAGCAAGCTTATTTTTTTTGCGCTCACAAGTTAGCATTTTCTCTATTACGACATTGCATTATTATTTGAAATTAATTGCATCTGTATCTTTTCATGCTCAGGAAACGCGCAACTCTTTTGCCACGCCTTGTCGGAATGTATGATCACCATAGCAGAATAGAAAAAGCAGGACACCAAGGTAAATTGTTTCGCAAAAGAAAACTGATGCGCAGTGTGGAGAAATGACGAAGAACTGGCATAATCTCATGCAACAAATTTATTTCCTGCCAAACCTTACTGGCAGCACTAGCTACTATTGGCCCTGCTGCTTGTTTTTGACGTTCTTAGTAAGACCTGTAACCTTATGTGGAAATAACTTGGAACCGCATCGCCCTTCTTGCAACATAAATGCTGTTATGTCTGCAGCATTCGGTCTAAGCTCGCAAGGGGCGCAAACAACTGCATGAAATAAATCAGCTCAACATTTCATGTCAGCAGATCCATTGCCATATACTTTCATGAATGAGCCACTGTTGCTGCATGACAGGGCATTGTCCTTTTTCAGGATAAAAATGCCTCCAGGTCCGTAATCCTCCAATTACATAAAACCATCAATTATCATGCAGGACAGAGAGCTGGCCAGGAAAACTTTATCTGTTAACTTCGTAACCTCACCTCAACATGCAACTTTTTGCTGCCTTAAACTGCATTCGCCCTTAGAACCCCCTCCGTTAATCTTACCAACAGCTAAATGTCCACCACATTACATGCCCCACCCAACCCACTGCTTGTTCTTGATTTCCGCTGGCTTATGGGGTTTACTAACGACTGAAAGTGACTAAGGCTATGACGTATCCAGTAAAAAAGCGCTCTAAATAATTTTGATCAGTTGCAGTTCTTACATGTCCGCTGACATTTCACAGTACACCAGCGCTTTGTGTTTTGCTTCCATCGAAACAAGGTCATCACGGCTGGTAGTGGTATTACAAATATTAATGGTAAAATATACAAATGATGGGCATGACTGGGATCGAACCCGGGTCCCCCAGTTCAGTAGCCAAGCACCCTAACCGCTAGGCTACCATGATGGAACTGATTTTCACTAGGGTAACCAAACAAAATTACTTTCTCTGAACCAGACTGCCTCCTGCCCACCTTCCAAGGTTACCCTGTCATTCTTCTTTTCATAACACCACATGCAATGCTCTCGATTTGTTTTGTGAACTTTGCATTTCAAGCTTTCGCTTTAGAATGAGAATGGCTTTCAATACTCTCACAGCGTTCCAAGCTCCACCAGCTGTCCCTAAATTGTCATTGTCTTCGTTCACTGAAGATTTGATGGGGGAATAGTAGGCAAACAATGAGAAGCTCCTCTTGCAGGAAGAATTCATGCAAAATAGTGCACATTTAAAACTCGCCATTCCTTCTGCCTATGAATATTTTTTAGTCTTCAAATCATAGTCTTCAGACCAATCTCTTTAAACTTAACGGCCGCATTGTCATAGCCACTGCTTCACACCCTAGTATCTTGTTGACAGCAGAATGGGCTCTTAACCTCCTATCTCCGTCACCTTGAATATAGCATTGCAGCGGAAAGTGTATGCGGGACTGAGCAAGATAAATTATAAAATGCGGTTGCTAGCGTAGATAAAGTTTCAGCTCCAGAGGTAGGCACAATAAGAATGCAACCATTGTATGATTCTTTTGAGAAGTATCCCCAAACCACTATTCACAGCTAAAAATTAACTGTATAAAGAGAAGAATATAATAAAATTACCAAAATTACGGTAGAACACTGATTACACATGTTTAATATGTCAATGTCACTAATATAGTAAAAACATAAGAAAGGAGGAAAAATGACCTATATTTGAACAAGCTGCTGGAATGCGGAATCACACTGGTAAACCAGGCTGTGAAGTAGAATGCCATACTGAGGTTGTAAATGCACTTTGCTTCACAGCACAAGGACTGTCAAGCCAAAAGAGATTGAGATTTTCAACACACGTTGTGTTTTAATTATTTGCGTCCCATCAGTGCTGCAGCATGCCTGCCAACACATGGATGCAAACATACGCAAAACAAAAACTGAACACTGCTCTAGAACTCCACAACAACAGTGGGTATTTCATAAGGTGAACAAATATGTAGGGAAGCAAAAAACATGTTGCTAAACCCTCAAAATAATAATAAGATGGCACACATGAGACATAAAAACAAATGTAGTCAAACTGAAAAAAAAAAAAGGGAACTTTTCATAAGCATTCCAACTAACTACTCCTCAGGAAATCAGTCTAATAGCCAATTCTTAATTTTCATCAGAAGCTTGAGCTGTAGCAGGTCTTTGCAAGAAAACAACAAATGCAGTTAGTACAGACTGAACCACTCTCTAAAGAAGGCTAGCCGGGGTGTGGCAGAACAAGCAAAATTTCTTGACGGCAGCTGTTGGGTTCTGCAGACAAAATTCACAAAAGCGAGCTCTGCCAAATAATAATGCAAACCATAGAGACACAAGCACTGTAGCTCAGACTTGGCACCTGCCCTCTAGTGTTTGCTATCAGATTGTATCACAGACGTTTTAAACATGTGAAACTGCATGGTAGCTAGATCAGAACCAAAACATAACACCATAAAACTGTACTTGCCACTCCAAGCAACTGAACAACATGAAGAAGACACAATAAACCTTGCCAACAATCAACACTCTCATACTAAAAAAAGCAAACGGTGGAAACTGAACACAATGTGACAAAGCTAGGTTGCTGGAATTATTAGACACAATAAACACGACTCGCTACAATCTAGGAGCATGTACATAAAATATTAAGCACACAGTGAACACAACAGAGAGAATCAGATTGTTCCACAGTAGGTATAAATGCCCAGTTTCTATGACAGTCCTTTGTTCAGTTGAAACTGTGCCATGCCTCATAAAATCAACATGCAGAAATCTGCAACAAAAAAAGCTTCGAGCAATGTATTGAAGTAGACCTGGTGTCCTATTCCAAGTTTGTGTCACTATCAAAGGTGTCGCTATCTCCCTAATTCAAGTCATCTCATTGGTGGAAACACCAGAACCAGAAGAGGTAACGACATCCAGCTATGGTGTTTCAGCCAATCGGATGACTCAAAGTCGGACATAGCGACCCTTCGGATAATGACGTGAACTCGAAATACACACCCTGCTGATACAACCGAAAGAGTAACCTTGTTCCATCTCCGATTGAAAGCACACATCAATAGCAAAGTCCTCTGGGCAGTCGTCGAGGGTAATCACTGCATGTACAAAGGACAACAAAATGCAGGAGAACAGCTGCCAAATAATGACTGTCGTAATAAAATATGCACATGAATTGCAGAATGATACTGCTATGTAAAGACTAATGATAGATTGTTATCAAGGGTATTCCATACCAAGTAAAAATGTCCAGCATTTAAGGAAATAATACATCACGAGAAAATATTAAACAATTTTCAAAGCTGAAAGTAAAAAGTATATGAACCCATTGGTTGCCCCCCCCCCCCCCCCCCTTTTCCTTACCCTCCCACCATTAGAAACAAAAATTATTTTGACATTATTGGCTGAAACTGTAAGTGCCTCATGCAGAAAAATGAAACAGGTGACTCAAAAGTGCTGCCAAAAATCAAGAAGTAGCATAGATGCAAATGAGCTCTTTACCAATGTCTTGCAGATGATGGGCCAAATGCTATGATGAACAAACCTGCACAGCTTCAATCAGATTTCCATAGTGAGGGTTTCTATAATCGTATCAGACAAAGGGGCATAGAATTTAGCTAAATTTCTGGTCTTACAATATGGTAGCCACTGCAATGTCAGTGCAAGCCATCTATAGGACAAAAAGCTGCAGTTGCCTGTGGATCGAAATGTGGTTGTGTGCCCAGCTTTTCGACTTACAAGAACTTCCCAGAACACCTTTTCTCCAACTCTGGAAAATGATCCCAACAGCTCTTCACTCGACAACAAAACGGACCTTGAATACATTGCCCTTGACAAAACCACCCTGCAACATATGTGCAACTGACACACACTTGTCGATGCCAACACTGTCATTCTCTTTCTGCTTCGGCCGCTTCAAACTCGTGTTTGCAGCATTCTGCATTTCCTCGACATTCATCTCATCGCTGAACCTGAATGTCAAATCTCTGTGGCGGTTCTTTGAGTGGAGTAAAATGAAAGAGCACTTGCGGCTGAATGGCCACTCAAGTGTGTTGTCATTGGGACCTTTCAAGATCCTCATGTAGAGACCGAGAAAGAGGGCCGGGCCACCCAAGTCATGGAATTTTCCTTCGAGCTTTACCCTGTACCCGCTCTCACCGACGATGAGTGGCTGACTCGTAAATACTTGCAGAGGCGCATTACGATACTTCCGGAAAGGCTTGACCTCCCAGTCAAATGTGAAGAATGCCTGTGGAGTCGTATCAGGTTCTGCATTAGCTGCATCAGAAGTGGATTCGGCTGCTTGTTCCTCTGACGCACCATTTTCGCTGTTCGCCGCAGGTTCGGAGGGTGACTGATCCCGAGAAGACGTAGACGTGTCAGCGGCTGTCGCATCGCCGTTGACAACCGGCGCCGCAGTCTCTCTGGATGGGGACGACGCAGTAGCAGCCTGCTCGACCAATTCGACATCGGGCTGTTCCTCCTCCTGTGTGGTAGTGTCTGCAGCAGCAGTGTCCACAGCAGCCGTGTCCGGCCTGGAATCAACAGTCGCGCCCGCCGCCGCCTCGACTTGTGGTTGGTTGCTGGCCGCTGATGTGCTGCTTCCACGGGCGCTATCGCGCAGCATATTTTCGAGGCGGTTGGTTGTCGTCAAGACGACGTTCTCGAGGTTCTCAATTTTGCTCAGTATCGTGGACAGGTAGCTGTCCGCGTCAGATCCACCTCCGATGTCGGCCGCGCCGGCCGGCGCTCGCGCCAGCTCCGACGTCAGTACCTGAGTCAGGCAGCCGCTCCGCAGGTGGGCCAAGACGTTGAGTCTGGCGACGGGCTTTTTGCATGAGCGGCAGCGCACAACGTGGTGGCTACACTCGGAGTAGTAGTGCTCGACCATTTCGGACACCGGCCCGACATAGTTGCAACCGAACGCTTTGTTGAGGCAGTAAGACTTGCAGCCGCTCACGTAACCCTCTGAAGAAGAGTCACGACTCACGCTCCCATGCTCGAAAGTCTGTTTGTCGAACGGACACACGACGACGGGCGAATTGAGCATCAGCTCGTTCATGCACGTCGGGCAGAAAACGTGGCCGCACTCCAGACTGAATATCATGTCGGGTACAATGCCGCAGATGTTGCAGATACGGTACACGGGCATGGGCAGCAAGAACTCGATAGTTTTCCAATCTATTTTAGCCGAAAAGCCAACGCACGTATAGGAATGGCTCGCCATTTCGCACTTCAACGTTTTCTTTGACTTGACAACCGCACACAAACAACGCGCACGCCCGCTCTCTTTGCGCAATTTGATTCGAGTTTTTTTTCCGCGGTGCGTTCTTAACAGTACAAAAGTACGTTGAAATCTGCGCAAGAATACATGACGTCATAGCACCGCTCACACAAGTGCACAAAGCGTGTTCTTTCCACCTATATTCCTAGACAAAAACACTTAAAAGAACATACTCGAACGCATCAGTGTTTTCTGCTTGCCCAGCATAACACATATTTTTAATAATAATAAACAAATAATATAAAATAACTTCAGCTGAGGTGACTATAATTTATTTAAAATAACTTCTCTAGAACTGTGTTATTTACACATTTTTAAATTTAGTTTCGATTTCTGTTATTTTCTTGTGAAGTTACGAACAGTGTTTTCTTTTTTTTTTTACCCCCTCCTTGTAGCTTTTGAAATACCGCAGACGTGTCCAATTTTGTTCGAATATCGTAACGCTTTTGAAAAACAAGTGTAGAAAGCGACACGAGACACTGGAGCGCTAACTATCGATTGGAATTTTATTGCAAAGAACAAACATAATTCACACATAAAAACAAAGCTAAAACCAACAAGCCAGCAATGTTGCAATCGTATCTGTGGATAAACGTGTTACATATCTGACACGAAAGGTCTTTTCTCTCTCTCTCTCTCTCTCTCTCTCTCTCTCTCTCTCTCTCTCTCTCTCTCTCTCTCTCTCTCTCTCTCTCTCTCTCTCTCTCTCCCTTTTTTATTTTTACAAAAATTCCTGCTCTTTTTTAGATAGCTTCACCGTAGGGTCGCTTACACATGTCTATTTTCATGATTCGATGCAGTAAGCCTCCTTTTTGTTGTGTCCAATGCCAAATTAAATTTCCATGCAGTCAAATTGCAAAGCTTATGCTATGAGTGGGATACAACTCAAGCTTGCAGCAAACCGCGAACCACAATTCCTGTGCGATAGAAATAAAGCTCTACTTGGTGCTTAAATTATATGTTAGCTATCGTACCAAGTTTGTATGGCCGAACAGAATGCAGGAAGAGTAGGTACTAGGGCTTGTTGGTACATGATCGAAAGGAACAGGAAGAGTTTTCAAATTTACGCGCGCTAAGTTCATTGCTGCGAATCCTACAAGAGGCCACTAAAAGTTGTGAAAAAAAAAAAAAAAAAACAATTGTCAGATTAAGGCAAACAATATTTATTTCCTTAAAAGTTTATAGAATAAATCAATATTTTGAATAACAGTCCATTGCGAAGAACGTTTAGAAACTTATAGATTTGCAGTATTTGAAAAATAATGAGGTGTTTGAAAGAACACGTTCTATAGGTATATAATAAAGGCCACTGTTAACGGTTTTAACCAAACTGTGATTTTCCACCCATAAATATTGCAACACTAGCATTTTGCATACAGAGAAGATTAGCATGGCCCCTTCGCAAGGATGACACGCAAAATCGTGAAGCGTTCCACATTTTTTTTTTTTTTTTCCACCTCTAGTCACGACTACACTTCTATCGAAAGGCAGTAAGTATTTCACGGTTCCCCGCCTGTCTAGCTTGCTTGTCGCAGGCAAGCTTGCAGCACTTGCAGGGACCACTTCAAGCCCTTGTGTTGGCCTCGCTTCGATTTTTACAGACTGTTGATGACTGTTCATGTTACCTTTTGTTACCGTTACTGTTTTTCGTGCCTTTTTCACACTGAGCGTGCTTGTTGTTTCCAGTGATGTTTATCTGTCATGGTTAGCTAGAAGAGAACACATGTAATCATATATTAGCTGGACCATCTCTGCTTACAGCTGTATTCGTTAAAACGAGACCTCCTTCCCTTTTTTTTATTTTTCGCCACCATGAGCACAGCATTTTAGCAAAAGAGGCTGCTTCCTAGCCATCTTGGTCATATCTGCTGTCAGACTTGCGCTTTCTCGTGCTGGTAAAAATAATAATGGTTGTGGTTTCCAGCAATGTTCACTCAAATCAACGCAGAACAACGTTCGAGTACAGCTCACCTTTTCTCCCAACATTAGCCTTTTTTTCTTTTTTTCTTTTCTTCTTTTTTTTTTTTGCGTCGCCTGTGAGTTGCTGTTTATTGATAACCTGCGTGTGTGCTGGTCATATATTTCGGCGTTACAGAGCTTGCACGAGAGGTTTTGGGGCAGCCAGAAATTTGTGGACTGCAGTATAATTAGAAGTGATGAGAGAAGCAATGAATTAGACTCACTGAAGGCTCTGGAGGCCACATTGCTATCATTGAAATGTTTGTCTCAAAAGGCTGGCAGCAGTGGTCTGTCCAAGAACAATAGTGTGCCGCCTGGCTGGAGCCTGCATCAAGTGCCTCCAACTGCATTGGAACCTGTTCAAAGTCTTGCTGATGAATTTGTTCATTCCTCATATTCATGCAACACCAGTTAAAGCAAGACTGCAGCTGCCTTTTTTGTCAGCACATTGTGAGCCTTCTCTTTTACCTCGTGATCTTTTGTTGGCTCTTTCAAGCATTGTACACATCATAGCTGCAGCACACGTAACTTACTGCATCAGTGATCCGCTCCAATTTGCCTGCCCACTTTCGCATACTAGTTGCTATGTTTTCCGCTTTATTCCTTTTGTGAGGAGCTACAGATACTTGCTTTATTATGTGCTTTTTCAGAAAATGTAACTAATCATCTTCAGTGCCCAAATAATCACTGCTATTTTTTTATTATTCAAGTGTAATTTTACTTTTATGTAACAGTCCCTGAAACACGGTCTTTTAAGGAAGTGATACAGAACTGACCTGAACTCAAGTGTAGCAATACAATTAATTATGTGAAATGAAGAGCATTCATATTTTACTTCCTTGTTTGCAATGTGGTGGTGAGCAGGTGGAAGCTTTATTATATACAAGAATTATGTAGCATATTATGCAATGTGTGTCATTAGACTGGATAAACATTCATATTTTTTTAATGCTTATAGTGTGATTTTAATGTACCAGGACTTAGGGTATATAAGCGTATCATGTTGCTTTCATCTGCAACAGTATGTCCATTTTCTTAGCTTGTACAGAAATTAGCAATATCTTTGTGTTTGCGGAACTCACTCTTTTTTTTTTTTTTTACTCATTGTTGGTGGTCTTTCACTTTAAGAAATTTTCACTTTCTCCAGTAAAAATACCTATGGCCACATTGCAGGCAAGAGATAATGTGAAACTAGTCTTTTTTTAGTGAGTAGGCTGAATGGACTAGCCACAGAATGACCACAGCAAGAACACACCTAGGAAAGCACAAATTTTGCTAGCAGATTTCCATTGTTGACATAGCTAATGGAAAGGATGCATTGATTTTCACACACTTAGGAAAGCACACAAACTTTTCTGGCAGACCTCCATTGTTGATATGGCTAATGGAAAGGATGCATTGATTTTCACAAACGTCCTTGGTGTCAATTTTGCTTGGGATAATTCATTGAAGAAATAAGTTGTTTTTGGGAAGTGCGATGCTCGTTTGGCTCTTTGATGGTACACATGCATCCATTCAAAGCAACTAGTGCCCCTTACTTTAATGTGCAAAGCCGAGCAACCGATAGAAATCCTCCTCAGCAACGGTTCACACATGTCTGTTATCATAAAAATTTGACTGCATCGTGGTATTGACATTTACATACTACTCAATTTATTTATTTCATCATGACCGTGTGGCATGAAGACGTGGTATTTCAGTGTATTTTAATAATGAGATTTGGCCATTATGATGCTGCAGCAAATCAATAAACACGAGTCTCCTACTAAAATTCAACTTTTGGGTCATGCAATTATGCTTTATACTTTGTTGATGAACATGTTTCTAATCAAAACCTTGTATGGACATTAATGACAGGCAACTTCAACCTGCCACTGATAGACAATACCCCTATGCCCACTCTCAGCTTTCTAAACAATTGATTTTAAATATAATGCTGATGTACATCTGTCTTGATGCACATGTCTTGATACACATTGTAAAAGAACTAACTCATTTAACTGAAGAAAAGGTTTAGTTTAGTTCATAGGGTTTAATAAGTGACTCGGGTTATGAGTGATGCCATAGTGAAGGACTCCCGAAATTTCGATCACCTGGGGTTTTTTAATGTGCACTAACATCGCACTGTGCACTGGCACCTTGCATTTTGCCTTCATCGAAAAGCGGCTGCTGTGGCCGGGATTTGTAAAGTGCCCTAATTGCTGAGTGTACCGTGGCGGGGTGTAAAGAACTGTATTTTAGACCCATTCTTTGTGAGCCAATCATAGAATGTGTATGTTGTGTGTAGATGAGGCTATCTTTGACTATTAAACTAAACTATTTATGTGGCGGGGTGTAAAGAACTGTATTTTGGACCCATTCTTTGTGAGCCAATCATAGAATGTGTATGTTGTGTGTAGATGAGGCTATCTTTGACTATTAAACTAAACTATTTATGTCCTCTTGCAACCTGTTTCAATGTCTGGAGCAAAACAATGCATTGGCCAACATTATGAAATATTCCAATCATTTTAATGTTCATCAGTTGGTACTGGGTGAAATCTGAGGGCCTGACATTGAGACATTATGGCAAGAACTTGATGCTTTCATTGATTTGACTGTTCTGCAAAACTTGTGGATTGACCAACATATTTACTTGAAACATCAAATAAAACATGCGAATGGTAGAAAACTGCTTGTCCAGATGACATTCAGAACCTTCAAATATGGCTTTGGGAAGTGTTGTTTCTTGTACAACATAACTGTGCTGAGATATATTAAGACTAATCCTGACAGGTATTGGCGCTATTTAAACAGCAAGGGCAGGAGCATAGAGAGAAGCTTAAACTTCGCAGCGAGGTCATAATCAAATTGTAAACAAAATGAACAAAAACACTCCATTTTTGTTGCTAATAATGACATCGTAGACCATTATACCCCGCCATGATGGCTTACAATCAGTAATTATGGTGCTCGACCACTGTTAATTCCCAAGGATGCGAGATCGAATCCTGACCTCGGCAGCCGCTTTTCGATGGAGGCGAAAAGCAAGGTGCCCATAGTCAGCGCACGTTAAAGAACTCCAGGTGTTCTAAATTTTCGGAGGCTACACTATGGTGTTTCTAATAGCCTGAGTCGCTTTGAGACATTAAACCTCACAAAACAAGCAAGCCCGTAGATCATTATAAACCATACCACATTTAGTAGTACTTCTTGAAGCTACTGCTGCTACTCCGGAGCTACTATATTTTGTTACTCTTAAAGATAGAAAACTTTAAATGGCCCAAAAGCTGTAGTAAATGCTTTCTTGCATCAATATATGCCAGGTCTGTCACTCATGCTTGTTGTCATTTTTCACTTGTCTCTAACTTATAGTGCAGCCCAAGCTATCTGATGACTGGTTTGTGGCTTGTATACTGGCAGTTCGATAACTTAGTTCTGTGGAAAAATGCCATCTTATTTCCTTTACATCTTATATCTTAGAAACAATTTCAGTTGTGTCATGATATATATACAAGGGGACAACAAAAAAAAAATGAACTTATCTCTTTTTGAACCTATTTATTCACATTTTAAGCACAAACCTTCAATCTCCTTCACAGTACTCTCCACTTACACTAATACACTTGTCTAATCTTTGATTCCACTTTTCAAAACATTGTTTAAATTCATTTTTTGTGATGCTTGACAGCTCCTTTGTCGTTTTTTGTTTTTTATTTTTGCCTCCATGTCAGCAAAACGCTTTCCTTTCATGTGTTTTTTATTCTGGTAAACAAAAATTACAAGGGTTCAACGCTTTTGAACCAAATATTGAGCGAAAGCACTAGCTGCGGGTGACCGAGCGTTCTTCTCTTTTTCTTCTTCCTCAGCCCACATACAGTGTTCTGCAACTTCATCGAACCCCCGTTTGAAAACTTCTCCCGCCTCAACCGGAGGCTCATGTGCGCAGAACCTGCGCAAAGCTTGCGAGTTGTTGTCCCCTTCTTTATGAGGTAAGTTTGACCATGGTGCTTACTTGGTTTGGCCACGCATGATGAGAAACCAGAATAGCCTGTAACGAGACTGAGGAGCAGAAAACGCCAGCGCAGTTTTTCTAGCAAAAGGCAGCTGTGGCTTCATCTGGCATGGCTGGAAGAAAGCGCTGCGGTTCAAAAGTGCCGAGGCAAGCATGGCACATTCTTGTAATGGTGCGAGATGGCGCCACTGCTGCCCTTCGGCAGAAAATTTACATTTGCGTCATTTGCTTCTCAGTCTCGTCGCAGGTTGTTCTGGTTTCTCATAATGCGCGGCCAAACCAAGTAAGCACCATGGTCTTTACCTCGTAAAGAAGGGGACAATAACGCGCAAGCTTTGTGCACAGTTTCAGTGCTAATGAGCCTCCGGTTGAGGCGGGGGAATTTTTCAAACGGGGGCTCGATAAAGTTGCAGAACACTGTATAAAGCCCCACTTTAACCAAGCCGTATGAATGTGCCTTAGTGGCCTATAGGGGTAACATGAATACCAGTGACCTAGCAGGCTGATTCTGACATAACCGTCCCATGTGAAACTAGAGACCCAAATTGGCAGCTCCTGCCAACCCACATATAAAGCCCCACTTTAACTAAGCCGTATGAACGTGCCCGACGCCGACCGCTTGAGTTGGGAGCCCATCTCTCGCTTTTGTGTCACGTGGGGTGTGACGTCAAAACAGCTACATACCTCTCCCTACCACCCAATAGCGAACGGTCTAGTTGAACTGTTTAACTGCACGCTTAAAAAATTGCTTAACCGCATGTGTCAGGAGAGGCCGGCCGATAGGAATCGCTACCTGGCTCCACTCCTGTTCGCATACCGAGAAGTACCCCTAGAAAGCCTTGGCTTTTCCTCATTCGAACCCTTATATGGGCGAAATGTGTGTGGACCTCTGGCTGTACTTAGAGAGCTTCAGACTAATGCAACCATCCCTGACGAGTTGCGAACTACATACGAGTGTGTCCTTGCTCTACGGGACAGAGTGGAAAATACCTGTAAACTTGCCCATGAAGGGCTGGAGTGCGTAAGAGAACATTACAGCTGCTACAACAAAATCAAAAGCCGCAAAACTTTTACTCAAACCGGGAGAGCAGGTTATTTTTCCCACAGAGCACAATAAGCTGCTCATGCAATGGAAGGGGCCTTTTTCGGTCATCAGCCGCAGGGACAATGTTGACTATGAAGTGGATTTGGGCAATGTCACAAAAATATTCCATATCAACATGCTAAAGAAGTACCAGCAAAGGAAAGATGATACCATCGTGGCAGCCGTTGGTACAGTAATTTCGGTAGAAGACACGCTAGAGAAATAGAGCGTCCTAAGCCCTTCCAGAGAGTCTTTCACTGATGTACACATTTGCGAGAGACTGACCAGCATAGAGCAGAACGAAGCAAAGAAACTTCTGCAACAGTATGAACCCAGTAAACCACTGTACGTCCATTGGACATTCGACGTACATTCGCTCTCAGATATACGAATGTCGTGGCAGATCCGCTGACCTCTGATGAATCTCCCACGGACGTCTCGACAGATGTCCAAATGAAACAGATCTCCCATTGACATCCTGTCGGATATCCCCAGCGGACCTACAGAGGATTTATGCATATGAAGCTTTCTGTCCATTCATAAAGCAGGCCTCAATGATCACAGCCAATAATATCCAGTAATATACTATGGGCTCACTATAAGCCCACAAATTGCAATAATTTAGGATACATATGACTATGCATATCTAAAAGAATCGAGGCATGATAACTGCAGCCTAATAAACCGGGCTGGGGACATAGGCTTGTATAAAAGCCCATGGGATACTCAAATTCAGACGCACCCAACCATGTCAGATGCATACCGCAGTGAAACTAGTGACTGCAAAGTCGATTCAAATAATTTTATTCATGGCATATTAAGATTTCCTTTCGGTGTTAAAAATGGTACATGCTCCAACAGAAGCTCCATGCAGTGGGATGGTTGATGTGTGCAGACAATATTCTCACTGTTGAACTTTTTAGTCTGAGATGGGATGTTTCTCTGAAAAAAAAAAAAAGAAGAAAAGCATCAATGAAAGGTTAAGAAATTTTTAAGACAGTGATGAATATGTTATTGAAAGATGGAACCCGCTATTTCTGTAAATTTCATACCACATACCAATGAAACCTCATGGCATTACATAAGCATTTACAATGCACTATAGTATACAAAATAAAATCAAGCAAGCAGTAAAACTAGTATGGCAATGCCAAGTACTGCTTGCAGAGGTTTGAAGAAAGGAAAAGAAATATTGAGAGGTAATTTTTTCTAATTGATTGTGAAGAAAATATAACAGCTCACTCCTGTTTAACAACTTACTAATAATAGGCATGCATTGCCTTTAAGCATGCATGCTTGAAGGCAATGTGAAAGCCTCGTCAAGCCTCCAGAAGGCTTTTTGCTTACACCCGCAGCATTGTGTATGCCATGCTGAAATAAAAAGTAGCATAGTAAATACTACCAGCACTAACCAGTACTACATAGTAAAACTAGCATATGGTTTTCAGTCAGGGGTTGTAAGGCTGAATGCTTTCAAGATGGCAGTTTTACTCTGTAGCAGGTATTAAGAAAAATGTGTTAGAAGCTGATGCTCCTGTTCAGAAGCTGTCTGCAGCCCTCTGATAGGCAAGGGTGACCTGGGCCATTTAGATCCTGTGCACTATACAGTTGAATCTCGTTAGAATAGGCAAGGGTGACCTGAGCCATTTAGATCCTGTGCACTATACAGTTAAATCTCGTTAGAAGAGACACTGTTACAAGATACACTCGGTTATAAGAGACAGTTAAAAATGGTTTGGTTGGTTTTCCTATGTCTGCCATGTTAACAACATTGCATACAAGAGACGTGGTTACAAGAGACACTCGGTTACTAAGGACAACTTTTTCAGGTCCCTGGAGTAATTCTTCACAATTTAGAAGAGACACAACCCAGGTGTGCTCATGCAATGAAGCTGAAGCGTACCAACTCATACATGATGAACTTCAGATTCTATTAGCTCAATTCTGTTCCATATCAGCATCCTTTTTGTTGTATATGTCAGGAACTGAGGAGTGCTTCCCCATGACTAGAAAGTCAAAACAACCCCGCTGTTTCAGCCACTGGCATCGCATTACTGTCACCTACGGGCCCATATATGGTTACTGTGGAAAGCTTCCTTGAAGATGAAGCTTGGGCGAGCGTCCAAGAGACTGCTGAGGTACCAGAATCTTTTGAGGAATTCGTATCTGCAGATGTGGATCTTGCGTGCTCCCGAAGAGCTTACAGATTGCAATTCTCGCACAAGTAAATGGCACATGTTCTACAGAAGATGACTATGAGGACATTACAGATAAAAAGTGTCAGCATCTGAGGGTGACGAGCATGTAGGAGTACTTCAAAGGTATTAGAGCAACAAGAAGGCCTGCAAGGTGAAGTGCTTTACCTCCAGAATTCGGGAAGGAATACACTCTGCACTCACAAAAATACATACTAGTATGAATAACTTCTTTAAGCTTTCCTGGACAATTTCCTGTTAATGTGCGCGAATGCATTTATATGCTGATGCACAGTGCACTGATCAACATAATGCTTTTAGAATTTTTGGTTACAAGAGACCTTGCTTACAAAAGACATCTTGTTCGGGTCCCTTGAGTGTGTCTTGTAACGAGGTTTTACTGTAATAGAAAACTGCGCTCCTACATTCCCCCCCCCCCCTTCCCAAATTGGTGGGGTCAAGAGTAAGAGCACACATTTGTTATAGTGCACAGAGGCCAGAGGTGCCAGGATTGGGCCAGGCTGCCTTGCTCTTGGATATGCTGCAAACGACTTCGAGAGGGAGTATAGGATTTAGTGGAACATAAAAGAACATTTTACACTGGACACTGTTCATGTATCCAGATGTGACAGGCAGGTGTGCAAGGACTGCAACATCCCATGGATCACATATTTCATCAATGGCTGCCAGAAAGATCAGTACAAAGTTATAGACAGGAAAAAAACCAACTGTCACTAAAACCAAGGGAAGAATAAGAATATTCATACTTTCCAATTTGCAGTGTTAATGGGGAAAGAATATTAATTATTTTATGGCTGAAACTTGATTGCTATTTTATGGCTGAAACTTGATTGCTTAGAAAGCAAACAAAAAAATAGTCACATGCTGCCAGTAGGGTCCGAACCCACAACCTCATTCAGTTTAGCATATGTAGCTGGAAGAGCAAGAGTATATATTTTCCGCAGTTGTAAGGTAGATGCAATATAACCCGAAGCAACAGAAGATTATTTCTTGAAGTGCAATATAGCTTTGGTTTATGGGGTTTAACATCCCAAGGCGGCTCAGGCTATGAGAGACGCCATAGTGGAAGTCTCCAAACATTTCGACCTCCTGGGGTTCTTTAACATGCACCGACATTGCATATGCAACCACCGTAGTCGAAATTTGATCTCACATACTTCAGTACGGCAGTCGAGCACCCTAACGACTGCACCGCTGCGGCAAAACTGAAATACAGTACATTGTTTCCCAAACACACTACAAACACATACGTTCTCGTAAAAAGTCTGCATTGTGCAATGCAGACGCTATAGATATGAGCACTCTGAGAGCCTAATAAAAACTGACAGATTCAGTCCATTTCTTGCCATACAGTCGCAAGTTATCGGCAGTTGGTATGAGTACACTGCACTAAGCTAGACATTCCCCTTACTGCATACTGCAGAAAGTAAAAAAAAAGTGCTGATTATATGAGGGAAAGGAACCTGCATTACAGTCCAAACTTAACTACACTCTTCTGTTTGCTAGCACAGGTCAGTCACCTCCACAGCACATGCTAAAGGAATGAAGTGAGGGAAAGGAACTTATCGAACGCACACATGCAGCATACTAGCAGATTTCTTGATGCCGCAAAACATGGCCTTTGTCAGAATTACTCGGTATGAAAGGTTCATTGATGAATAACAGATTGTGTGGCTCGGTGCTCAATACACAGAGGACAAGCTGTCGGGCTAGTTGGTTTTCCATTAGTTTCAGCAGCACATAACAGGACGAGGACAGAGCATGGAGAAGCACATGAGACAAAAAGCACTGAATCAGACTTCAAAGAAAAAAAAGGTATATGAAATGAGGTCATGTAAAGGGTGCCAATGAAATTAAGGATAGAATTAGATCTAGAAGACAGAGAGCCCGAAGAGATGTGGACTGATGTTCGTGATATAATACAAGAAGTTGCTACTAAGGTAGTTCCAAAGCAAAAGAAGTGCAAGAAAGCAAACTGGTTATCTGAAGAGGCTTTGCAAATAGCTGCGGAAAGGAGGATGGCAAAAGTTATGGGGGAAAGAGAAAGATACAAGGTTCTCAATGCGGATTTTCAGAAAATAGCAAGGAGAGATAAGAATGCCTTCCTGAACATACAGTGCCAAGCAGTTGAGGACAACAGCCAATTAAGGAACACAAGAGCTCTGTATAAGACAATCAAAGATATCAAAGGAAGCTTCTGTGCTAAGCTGGGCGTGATAAAGGACAAACAAGGCAAGGACCTCACTGAAGCCTCAGAGATAAAGAAGAGGTGGCAGGAATACACAGAAGAACTGTACAAGAAGGACCCGAATGTGCAAACCCAACATAAGACGGTTGTGATTACTGATCTCGAGCCGGGCATCCTGAAGAGTGAAGTTGAATGGGCCTTAGCCAGCCTTGCTAAGAACAAAGCTAGCGGAATTTATGGCATTCCAGCTGAGTTGCTTCAAAACCTCAACCATGACGCTGTTAACATTCTGTATACATTATGTCAGAAGATTTGGACAACCCTGCAGTGGCCACAGGATTGGAGGAGGTCAGTTTACATCCCCATTCCAAAGAAAGGCAGTGCCAAAGATTGTTCCAACTACCGCACGATCGCGCTTATTTCGCATGCTAGCAAGGTGATGTTGAAAATCCTCCAAGGTAGGCTGCAGCAGTATGTGGATCGGGAGCTTCCGGACATGCAAGCTGGGTTTCGCAAGGGTAGAGGAACTAGAGACCAAATTGCTAACTTTCGCTGGATCATGGAAAAAGCAAGAGAGTTCCAGAAACCCATCTAATTCTGCTTTATAGATTATGCGAAAGCGTTTGACTGCGTAGATCACAGCAGATTGTGGCAAGCTCTCCAAGAGATGGGAGTTCCAATTCACCTCATCTGTCTCCTCAGAAACCTGTATGAAGGGCAAGAGGCCACAGTCAGAACTGGGCATGGTCTTACTGATTGGTTTCCGATCGAGAAAGGAGTGAGGCAAGGCTGCATACTGTCGCCCTGCCTGTTTAACCTATATGCAGAGTGCATCATGAGGAAGGCCGGTCTGGACGAGTCTTCAGCTGGAGTGAAGATTGCTGGAAAACGTATCAACAACCTTAGGTATGCGGATGATACCAATTTAATGGCAGAAAGTGAAGTGGAACTCAAGAGACTTCTGATGCGCGTACAAGAAGAGAGTGAGAAGTTTGGGCTTAAACTGAACATTAAAAAGACGAAGATCATGGCGTCTTGCCCTATCAAGTCCTGGAGCATCAATGGACAAGAAGTGGAAGCTGTGACAGATTTTCTGTTCTTGGGCTCCAAGATTACCTCGGAAGGAGACTGCAGCCATGAAATTATGAGATGCCTGCTTCTGGGAAAGAGAGCAATGGTTAGCCTTGACCGCCTAGTAAAGAGCAGAGACATTAGTCTGCCAACCAAGATCCGTATAACTCGTGCTATGGTCTTTCCAGTTGTGATGTATGGATGCGAGAGTTGGACTGTGAAAAAGGCTGACCGCCGAAGAATTGACGCGTTTGAATTGTGGTGCTGGCGAAGACTCTTGAGAGTTCCTTGGACTGCCAGAAGATCAAATCAGTCGATATTGTCGACCATAAACCCTGACTGCTCATTGGAGGGTCAAATTTTAAAGTTAAAGCTCAGCTACTTTGGTCATCTGATGAGAAGAGAGGAGTCGCTGGAGAAAGATTTGATGTTGGGAAAGGTTGAGGGTCGCCGGAGAGGGGATAGGCAGCGAACGCGATGGTTAGATGGCATCCTCGAGACACTGCAGATGAAGTTATGTGATGTTAGGAAGATAGTGAGAGACCGGAAAGCGTGGCGTGACGTGGTCCATAGGGTCACGCAGAGTCGGACACGACTGAACTGAACTGAACAGATAAAACCACAAATGAATGCAATCTGTACTTGAGAGGAAAACAGGCTGTGCTGGCCCATTCAAACTTGAGCTTCACGATCATGGCCGCCTCCAAACTTTTGTGTGTCAGCTTATTATGGCATTTGTTCAAAATGGGGAATGCTTTCCATTGCTATCACATTTCTGAAATTTTAAACAACTATGAAACTTTAATATCATTGCTGCACTCTATAAAATAGAATGCGGTGAACACACTTTTTGATGTCTGCGGATAAGAACAGCGTCGATATCAGCCGCCTTAAAGATATAAGGCTTTGCACAGCCTGCTGTTAAGCGCATGGTAAAAATAGAATACAAAATGAATAAAATCATGATGCTGTGGTATAAAGTTCATGACTATCAGAAAAAGGCCAATGGTTGTTGTGAATGTGCAGTGTGGATGTTCGAGCGTTAGCTTTGACAGCAAAGAGGTTTTGAAGTACGTTTTTTTGTTTTTTCATCAAGAAACCATTAAAGGAAAATCCTCCTCCGGAAAGTCTCCCAGAAAATGTGGCGTCTGAGTTGTCGGTGTTGGCATTGAAGATCACAGGCACGGCAGGTGGTAGTGCGAGCGATGATAAGGCGATCGGACTTGAGCGACCGCATGACGTAGTTAACTCGGCCGCATACGACCACACCTTGCAACACCGCGCTAACGTAGCCGCTTTATCTTTACGTTTCATTTGTCACGACAGCGTGCCATCCGGGTACCTCGCAATAGCGTCAACTGCTAAACGCGACGGATATCAGCGTTTTGTTTTTTTGTTCATTTTTTTCTTTCTCTTCTGGTCGTCCGCACAGGCCACGCACGCATCGAGTTGCGCCTCTGAAAAGCTTTCTACCTTCGTGAAGGCAGCCCCCCCCCCCCCTCCCCCTGAGGACACGAAAACACAGCTACCCAAACTCATTCGCAAGCGACTGACGATCAAACCACTACCAAAGAATATGCATCCTTCTTACCACGAAGGAAGGAGAAAAGCTAGGATGGCAATAGCTCTACACGAAAAATACGTAACGAGCGAAGGAGCTGTCTATGTTGACGCGGCAGAATACACTACAAGCGGAGCGTTTGCACTGGCGGTGGTGGACATGCACGGGCAGCTGCGGGCATCAGGGTCGGTAGCTGTGGCACTAGCCATAGCTAGCACCGACGCAAATACATTCTTCTCCGATTCTAAATTTGCTGTCCGTAGCTTTGCGGGGGGCAGAATCTCAACTGCGGCGCAGAAAATACTGAAACTGACCAGGCAAGCATAGAAATTGAGGTGATATGGGTGCCGGCTCACTCGGGGAATCCGGGAAATGAGGCGGCCCACAACATGGCTCGAGGTTTCGTCAACGGATTCGGTGGGTCCTTCGTATCCATGGGTTACTCCAAGGAGGGGCTGGCATCTTTATCACAAGTCATTACAGATTGGAACGGCACAAATTTCCACCGCCTGACAAGGCACATGAGACCGCTTGGAGAAGACTCCAGACGAGATGCTTTCTTTATCCTCAATTAGCAAAAATGTACCCGGAAGGCACAGGAGACCGCTTGGAGGAGACTCCAGACGGGATGCTTTCTTAACCCATATCTATTAGCAAAAATGTACCCGGATGACTTTAACCTCGCGCGCAGGTTCTGGGCGAAACAACCAAGTATGATCACATACATACTATGGCAATGTAAAGAAGAACCCACCGGAAGATCTAGTACAAATTCCTTCTCTTGAGCGATGGGAGGCAGTTCTGGTCAGCTCGGACCCGGGCATTCAAGCCTTGGCCACCGAGTGAGCCACTAAGGTCGCCGCCAGCCATGGACTGGAGGCCATCTAGAGCGGACCGTCTGCATCTGCATTTTGACGAAATAAATATTTCCCAATCCAATTAGTTCTTTTGCTGGTGCAAGTCAGCCCAATAAAGAGTTTATTCAGTTTAACTCCAATCTCTTCATTTGCTCGTTTCGGCATTGTCACCAACACGTGACAACATGTTCATACACTGTACTATAATGTTCCACACTTGTTTCAGAATTGTTTCAGACAGCGTACCGCAATCGGTTCTTAAAGGTAGGCTTATTTACCCGATGCGAGCGCAGGAAAAAAAAGCAAGATTTCGCTACTCATCGCAATGTTATACAATTCCCTTCAATATATGGGGATACTCAAGCCCCGCCTTTACGGACATGACGCGACAGTGTTACGTAACAGTGTTAATGACTCCCATTTGCAGGACCATCTTGCGGATCCTCGTTCAAGTAGAGGCTGTTTAGCTACTTGCTTAATTAATCTCTCATCCTTTAATTTCTATTTTAATACCAATTACCGCGCGTATAGCATAGAGTCCAAAGCTACCAATTATGTGAAACGCCATTTGACAAGGAAAATAAAGTCCTTCTTTTATGAAGTCGTACGAACCCTGAGTGGCCTATAAGTTAACGTGCCCGACTTGGGATCGAAGGGTCTCGGAACGTTCATTTTACCCTCCGATCTCAAAGGAGTACCCCAGTTGGTAACTCCTGTTAAATCCGTCATGTCACGTGTCCTAGTGATGTCACACAACCCGCCGACCAATCAGTGTCCAGTCATATGTTACCTGCTAACTACAAACAGCCAGAGTCCTGCGCGATTTTTCGGTCAGAACGTTACACTAGCGCTGGTGGTGTCCCAAAAGGCTAAATGTGCCTAACAGGCGGGCTTGATGACCCGCCTATTTCACCTCGCCAGATAGTGCGCGCTGTGACTGAACGCTCCGCGTGTGCTATTTCGGACAATAACAGCTGATCGCCCACGACGGTCGTCAGTGTTTTGTACAGTGTGCAAGTGCGTGAGTAGTGAACAGTTGCCTGGACGCAAAGCTATTGAGAAGGCCCGCCCGATGTGTCGAGGGCTCAGTGACCTAAGACATTTGCGGGTGGGCTTCGGGCAAACTACTGTATACTGTACCATAGTCTATATTTATTTATTTATTGATAGCTCAAAGGTCCCATTTAAGGGGTATTACATGAGGGAGTGGTTGACGAGTACATGAATCATTCGATGGATGATCTGAAGGTTGATGGGTCGGAATGAAGTACGACGGTGTTTGCCAAGTCACTCCAGTCCCGTGGGGTGCGAACAAAAAAAGATGACAGATGCGCAGATGTCCGGGCAGGTGGAGGGTAAACGGTCTTTTCATGGTGCGTGCGGCTGGATGTATGGTGGGCGGGGCTGATGACAGACTTGAGCAGGGAGTGATGGTAAAACTTGTGAAAAAGGCAAAGTCTAGCAATTTTGCGTCTGTGCGCTAAGTTAGTAAGGTGCGCATTTTGTTTTAGTTCAGTGACACTTACATGATAGGAATAAGACGAGTATATGAATCTTGCCGCGCGATTTTGTGTTGCTTCTAGTATGCTGGAAAGGTTATTTTGGTAAGGATCCCAGACAGCGCATGCATACTCTAGTTTGGGACGAATAAATGTTAGATAAGCTAGTAACTTTACTGATGGGGGAGTTGCGCGCAGTGTTCGCCGAAAAAAGCCGAGCACGCGATTAGCGTCGTTAGTTACCTGCGTTATATGATGGGACCAATTTAGATCGCGGGTTAAATAAATGCCTAGGTACTTATTCGTTGATACAGCGACGATTTCGGTGTTGGAGATAAAGTATTTTGATGATGGCAGGGAGCGACGACGATGGAAAGATAGTAATGATGTTTTCTTCGTGTTTAATCACATTAACCAATTATTGCACCAGGTTGTTACGCTTTCGATGTCCAGTTGAAGAGTTTGGGAGTCATTGCTATTAATTATAGGACGGTAAATAACGCAGTCATCTGCAAACATCCGGATGTTAGAGCGTATGTTAGATGGTAAGTCATTTATATAAATAAGAAAAAGCAGAGGCCCCAGGACGGTGCCCTGAGGAACGCCGGACATAACAGATGTACGTGAAGATGAATATTTATTAGCTAGAACAAATTGTTGCCGGTTAGTGAGGAAGTTGCGAATCCATTCTAAAACAAAGGAATTAAGGTTCAGGCGGGTAAGTTTTAATAAAAGCCGGTTATGAGGAACTTTGTCGAATGCCTTTTCAAAGTCTAGAAACAGGGCGTCAACAGGAATGTTAAGATCAATGTTAGAGCTTAGGCCGTTAATGAACAATGTTAACTGAGTGTCGCAGGATAAACCTTTGAGAAAGCCGTGTTGACTGGGGTGAAAGAAGTTGACCGATACTAGGAAATTCATAATATGAGAAAAGAGGACATGTTCCATCAACTTTGAAGGAATGCTAGTGATAGATATGGGTCGGTAATTATGACGTGAAGATGAAGAACCCTTTTTTGGAACTGGAATGACTTTGCCCACTTTTCAGTCATGTGGTACAACACCTGATGACAAAGATTGTTGAAAGATATGAGATAGTATGATACTAGTAATATGCTTCGTGTTTTTCAATACCTTTGCATTGATGCCGTCAGTGCCTGCTGATGACGTTAGTTTTAATGAGTTTATAAGTTTCAAAATACCGTATTTCTTTTATTTTTACCTACCCTTTTCTTTCTCCCTATCGCTCACCTCTTTGATTTACTCTACCTCTTCATCGCTATCCCTTTATTTCCGCCGCCCCAGTTCAGGTGCTTCAGATAGCAGATACCGGGGCTGGCAAACGTCTTTTCTTTCCTTTTGTATACACAATAAATAACCACCACCACCTCCGCCCTAATCGCCTCGTTAACGGCCATCGCTGTGTAGTGCTTGGCCACCACCTCCTACATGACTACACTAATTAACTCCCGGTCCTCAGATCCCAGCGGCTGCAAAGGAACTGACCATGGTGGCGGTCAGACTTGCGACGCGGTAGAGGGTGGCCCCAAAAATGCCGCCTGAGCGAAAAATCATGGACATAGCTTTGGCAGTTGACACGGCCAGCCACTGTAGTTGTGCGACGCCACGTGACCACGCGGTATGGCCGATTTGGTAATAACTCCGACTTCTCATTTCATAACTGTAGGAAAGGGGAAGTGAACCCCCCAGGACCCTTGCATTCCGAGCCAGGCATGTCTTAGGTCAGACATGCACGTTCATACGGAATTCACGAATAAGCCCTGACAAATTGCCCGCTACCCTTCCCGTTCCATTCGACACACACTTGCCATGCACCACGTCTGCAAAGGCAAGGAATAACGCCCCATTCTTTTGTACATTTTGTAGATGCGAGACTATAGACGCTACGATCGCTGGGAAGCTCACACAGCCGCTATATAGTTCGACCAAAAACACGGGACTGCATGCCTCTCGCGTAGATTGGAGTATATCTCAAACCATGTGCTCAGAAACTGCAGCGTCCAGCTCATTCCAGATTTTTTTTTTACTTCATTCCCCTGCCTTTGTCTCCCAATTGAACAGGGAACGGGACATTCTAGCCAATATTTGGTTTCGACAATTTTTTTCGGACATACCGTATTCGCTCGATTCTGTCAGCACCCTTTTTAAACAATCACTACGCCCAAAATGAAGGAGGATGTCTAGATTTAAAAAAAAAATCTGAAATTACCCCCTCCTCCCCTTCTATTTTTTCGAAGCGATATCTCGACGAGACAGGCGCAAGGAATAACATGTTATTCGTGAAACAAGCTTTTAAAACGTCTTCGGCAAGCACGATTACAGTTCGCTCGAACTTCAATCTGTAGCTAGCCCCTGTGAATTCATTCCGTCTTTTATTACGGCTGTAAAACAGTGGGCAGAAAACAAAGAATGTACCCCCGCGATGCTCGTGAAACCTGCCGAACGCTGCTGAGATCCACGGCAGTGCCACATCTCTCCTTCTGCTATTGAGGCACTCTAGTTTTCGGTGCTCTGTGCCACCATATATGTTGCGCAGTACCAGAACGCAGCAACATATAAAGCAGGGAATCACTCCACGGATCACGTGGAGGCCTGGCTCTACGGGGTTGGGACTGGTACTCCCCTGATGGGGCTGGAACAGGTGGATCACCGCCGCTTGCGGTGGGGCTAGCCTGCCACAAAATTTTTATCTGTTGTAGGCCGTCATTGCACCCGCCACCATTTCGGTGGTGGACGACGGCTGTTGTTGCGGCGTGTCTGTCCCTTCCTCTTCCTTTTTTTTATATCTATTTTCTCTTCTGTCTGCACGAGGCAGCGGAAGTGGCTCAGCTACAGAGCCAGTAGCAGGCCCGTGCATTTTCTTTTCCTTCTTCCTACAGCCACAATAACAACGGATCCCATGCCAACGTGAGATTTCGACCGTTGCGGCTTGAAAAAAAGAGTAAGCAAGTGTGCTTTGGCGGCCTTGAATGCGCGCTCTTCCTCGCAAAAAAAGAGAGTGCTAAGATCCATATGCAAACGTTTTGCATTCTTTGTGAAAATAGGGAGAGGGGGTGCTAGAATTGTGAAAATACGGTATGAAATTTTTTTTTCTTCAGTAAGTACAATTCTCCTATATTAGAAGTGTAGCACGACAACCAAAACACGAGCGGCAAAATAAGGTCTTAGCCGTTGGACTAACGCACAGTTGAAGCTCAGAACTAACACTAATTGTTTTAATTTTCATGTCACAAAGGCACCCAAGTTGTGCGACTTAATATTGCTTGCATTTCATCTCCAGAAGCTAATAAGTCGGCATTTTGCGTTCACATCTCAGTTATTTTGTTTAATTTGTTGCTTATGAGTAGCTTGCACTTCTGTGCAGGTGAAGTTGAAAAGTGATAAGCCCTAAATAAACGAGATCCCAAAACTCCAAATGCATGAGGTTTCGTTTAGTTTTTGTTCTGTTAGTTATTTACAGTTGTTTGCCTATAGAGCAAGTAAACTTCCAATACACGGCCACTCTCTAGGCGCATTTTTAAGCATGCAGCTTCGAGAAAAGTTTCAAGGAAGGTTTTGCGCTTACATTTTCCATCCTATTTAGTGAATAAGTTTCTGCGTCCCCTAATCGACCTATGCACTGTGTTTGTCATCATGTTATTAACGAACTGCACAAAGGCTTTTTTATTGTCACAGAAAGCAGGTGATCGCACGAGAAACGAGTGCACACAATTAGGAAAGAAACAATCACGTCACGAGATAAGCACAGCCGCGTTCCGGATGATGAAATCCGCAGTAGAGACAATAGACTCTACGTGGTGTGAATCAGGCATGCTTGGAAGCTCATCATCATCATCATCTCGCGGCCAAAGACGACAATGAAGATCTGGTGACCGGCCCAGCGCGTGGACTGCGTTCGATGCAGAAACACAACGGCTTCAGGTGTACTCCGGTGTTCTTTCATAGGTCTTCGCCTTTATAGGTGCACCGAATCATGGCCAAGTCTAGCGCTGTTACAACCGACATATGGAAAGGTCAGTTAAACTTTGACAGGGCGTGCACGTCTTCAGCGGCTCGGGGGAGATGTTGGCTCATCGATGACCTGGTGGCGTGGAATCGAGTGCTTTATGAACTCGAGTACGCCCTTGTGGAGGATTGTCCAGGAAAGCTCAGTCTTCGGCACTTGCCGCACGACGACGTGGACGAGCTCAGCATTGACGCCGGTCGAAAGGCAGCCTTCCTGATCTCATGGCTCGTCGAACATCATGGCTGCATCGAAGAATTACGCCTCTGGTGCACCGGTTTCCCCCACGAAAATGTCCCGCAGGACACGCCTATCCCTATTCGTTTGCGGCCAGCTCCCGGAAGAGGTATTCGCTGCCTCGAAGTACAGATGTCCGAAATGAACTTTTCCAACAAACCGAGTCTCTATTGCTTGGTGAAGGAAGATATCGATGCACTTAGTGGTATCGAAGAGCTAAAGTTATTTTCCTGTGATTCAAGGCTGGAGCCAACGCTGGTCAGGCTGGTGGAACACAACTGCAATTCTCTCAAATTGTTCGAAATGGTCAACACAAAACTGTCGAGACGTATGGTGCATGCCTTGCAGCGTCTCGAAAAGTGCGAGTCGATGGTGATTGGGCTTCGCAGAAGTGACGATGACACCTACTCGGATACAGATGCCTTAACTCGGCTAGTACAAGGTGGGGTCGGTGTTAAGAAGTTGAGCATTGTTCTGTCCGGAAATTCCGATTGCAGCATCACGGGCCTAGCTCAGGCCGTGGAGGCCAGCGCAACGCTGACGATGCTGGAATTGGCTATGTTCAGCGATAGGAGCTCGCCAACAGAGCTGTTTACTGCTCTCACGGTGAACGCCAGTGTGAAAGTGGTGCGAGTTCACTTTGTCAACCTCGATGTAAGCTGTGCAGAAGCCTTGGCGCTGGCATTGTCTACCAACTCCTGCCTTACCGACATGCACCTTCATGGTACTGTCACCGACGACTGCATGATCCGAATGGCAGGTGCCCTGTCACAAAACACTACCATGACAAAGCTGCAGTTCACCGTAGGAGTAGAAAGCGTGAACGGCGTCATAGCCCTGTGCCAAGTGCTTCGAACCAACAAGACGTTGAAAAAGCTGGAATTTCCAGTGTTCGACGCTTCCGAGACAGACAGGTATGTGAGCAGATGCCGCAGCCTGCTCATTTATTTTTGGAGTAAATTTACAATTACGGGCTTTCACAACGATAATTAGGTTGTCAGCAGTGTGTCTTGCAACTCGCTTGCGATCGGCAAAAAGCGGCCTTCAACTATCTATTACTGCACTGTCAAGGAGCACTTTTTAAGCCCGCTTGTCGGAATCTGTCGCGAAATAAATTAACCTTCGGCATTCACATACTTCACTAACCGAAAATGTGAGGCGTGCTCTCCTGAGTACGAACATAACGCATGACTGCACACCACGGGGCCGACTTATTTGTTAAAGCGAGTCTGTTGGTGCCACCGAGTTGTACCTTTTCACAGCTAAATTATTTGTCTATATAGCGAGCGCTTACTTAGACCATCTCATTTAGCGAACTGTAGTTCTTTTTATCCACGAATGTATAATGTATAAGGTACACTCCCTACACCCTTTACTTGATCCTTTCGATTACGCAAGCCAAAATGCTGACATATTTGTCTATAGTGTTCGTGCTCTAATTCTTATTGTATTAACGCTCGTTAAAGAACCTTCTAGGGCGGAAATTAATCTTGATCACCCCACTACTGTGTGGTTTTATGACGCTACACAGTTTGAGGATGTCAAACAGCAAGCATGAAATGCCGATTCTTCTCAGTGCATCGATTGCATCTTTTTGCTTCAGGTGATAGCATAATTCTGGGTGCTTGAATAACGAGCGAAATGCGTGCTGTTCCTGCTGCTTTTCAGGAAAGCGTTGGCAAAAACGTTGGCGCATGGTGATGGCTACAGACGAGTGCTGCTACCGCTGGCGGAGCCCGACCTTCCTGTGCTGTCCACTCTCCTGACCTGCCCAGCATCATGTCCCGAGGAGCTTGACCAGGTTCCAATCTGCAGCGTCACTGAGGCTAATCTGCAGCTTTTCCTCGACGCGCTAAACGCGCCTACGTGCCGCGTGCAGATGCTGAGCGTCTCCATCAGTGAGGATCCGGGGCCAAAGATAAGAGCGCTGGGACGAATGCTGAGAGCTAACCGATCCATCAGGCGGATGTATATCATCATGCACAGCGACGCAGGCCTGTTTCTCAATGAGCTCCTGGACGCTCTGGAGGTGAACAAAAGCGTATGCGAACTGGGGATTTCAAGCGGCGCTATGCAAATGGAAACGGTTGCAGCACTGTCAGATTTCTTCTCCCGCAACCGGACAATCACAACGTTCCGGCTGTCCATCCTACCGATGGATCTGGAGCAGTTTGAGCACCTGCTGGCTCCAGGTCCATTCGCGGAGGTGATGTCACTGGGGATGGTAATGAATCCGGTTCTTGTTGAATTCGACGGAGCCGCCGGATATCAGCTTAGCCGCACTTCCTACTTAATATTCGAGACGTTGCGGAAGAATACGTCTCGCCTGAATCGGGCTGTGGACTTCGTTCTCTTGCGCAGCAAGGACAGGGTGGGAGCGCAGGCTTTCGAGCTCTTTTTCGGAAGACCCTGTCTCCTTGAACACGTGATGAAGACTTCTGGACGAACGGAGTGTGAAGCACTGCTGGCAATAGCGTCAGCGCACAACTTTTTGCTGGACAACTACTTAACCATCGCTGGAGTTGTCATGCGGTCTGTTGTGTGCTACCCCAACGACAAGGCTACTCAATGCGATGACCTCAACGCTGAATGTTGGCGTGAAATCACTCGCCATCTGAAGGTATCTGACGTGTTAAGCTAGCTTTACCTGCCTCGCTTTCTGTTCCAAAGCCTGACTCGGTGGTTTGTGAAGGCTGCGCTCATTGGTGGTCTTAGTGAACAGAACATGATTGGCGTATATCCTATTTTCGCAATAGTACAGGCCCGTTTGTGACAGTGTGGGTGTCTTATTTCAAATGTTCTTCGTTATCGCAAGCCTAGAACGGCAACGCAGCAAATTGTAAAAAAAAAAAAAAAAACAAAAAAAACAACAACAAAGGGCTACCTCTGATGCCTTTAAGCCAATATTAAATCCTTGAAAACTGAGTCAGCCTTTTTTCATCATTCCTGCGTTTCCTTTGCTCTTAAAAGTAGAAACAATTGAATAAATTTTTGTTGCATTCTTTCCCAAAAATCGCTGCTTCTAAACCCTCTAAACATTGCATGTCGAAATAAATGTATATGCTCGCTTACTTGCCAATAAGCTTCCATTTTTGTTAATGCTCTGGCTCTGAGGCTAGCTTAACCCAGTGGCATACGTAGAAGCATGTCTTAAATGTATATAAACATCAGTATTTCTATGAGATTGAAATTAAGTAGGATAGCTTTCAAATCTTTTTGACTTCTCTATTTCTAGAAAAAGGTTGCCCATATTTGTTTCTATACTTTAAAAAATTACCAAAATCACAAAAATGTTTCAAAATTTGTTTTCGTGCCAATGTGACGACCCGACTGTAGTTGACAAGAGGCGGACTGTACTCTTACTTCTGCTCACCATTGCCCCTTCCCTTGACTGTGACCTTCGGGTCAACGTTCAACGAGGTAGGCGTCGCCCATTAGCAGGCATGCTTACTCTGTTCTCCATCGTACGCGAAAAGACGGCGGGTGCTCACAAAAGGATGCGGCTTCTTAGTGAGACCACTTCCCACGAAAGGGGCGGCGACAAAACCCCCTTTGATGAGCCCGCCGCTTGAGAAAGAACTGCGGCACCGCAAATGGACCGGCGACTTTCATGGTGAAAAGACTTTTGGGCACCTTGGTGACGGGTGAGAGAAGAAAACGCCGGCGGGACGAGGAGGAAGAAAGGATCCACGGTTTGGGGTTCCAGAGAGTCGAGCTCGAGAGACGACAGAGGCGAGACGTGGATCTCGCAACGACACGTCGTCGACGACGCCCGCGCGAAGACGACCCTGATGAAACCGAGAGTGAACTGACCGATCCCGGAGACTTCAGTCTCGGGCTCCTGCTTGTCTTTCATGCCCGCCTGCCAGCCAAATTCCTCGACTGACCGCCGCCGACATCGACGATATCAGCATCCCTGGCGAGAAACCATACGACAGGAGCGGTGAGCCACTCGCCATTATACTGTCGTAAACCCCACCAACTTGTCTCTCTCTCTCTCCGAGCTTCGGTACGGCCCCATGACTAGATCCGAGACCTTTGGAGGCGGTTGCTGCTTAAACATTCCGAACCACATAGGGCCGTCTCACCAAAATGAGCTCTAGTCACACGGTACGCCCGCACTTGTTGAAAGGACGCCTACAAACGAAAAAAAAAAAAAAGAAGTGCTGAAGTGTGTGTTTCATAGCTTGGTAGATTTTAGTTGACATAAGTAAGGTAGCTTCATCAGTTTTCATCACGCGAAGCAAGGGCTGCGGATGTGTACCATGATCCTCCGAATAATTAAGGCGTAGACTTAGAAAAACTTCCATGGTGTCAGCCTCATGCAGATGATTAGTTTGGAGGGGGCTTGGATTGCCGGTTTAAGCTACGAGTGCACTATGAACACATATGCTTCTAGGTAGGCCGGATGGCCGTGTATAAGACGTGGTTGCTCCTCCAGCTTCTTCCTCGGGGCTGTAACTCTTGCCCGGCTTCTGATGGGTGCGATGGTTAGGCTGTGTCTGGTTTGAAGGCTGAGTGACTATGGGCTTGAAGGGCTTGGATGTCTTGTTGGTTGCGAACTCTTGCTGACTAGCATCCTTCGCGAGGGGAGGCAGCTCCTGGCCCTGCGGGGCCGGGACTGGTAGGCCACCGTCGCTTAATTGCGGCGAGGGCTAGCCTGCCATCAGATTTGTATCTGTTGTAGGCCCACAATGCACCCGCCACCGCTTCGGTGGTGGACGACGGCTTTTGCGACGCGCGTCTTTCTCTTCTTCTTCTCTATTTTTCTTTCTGTCTGCACGAGGCAGCAGAGGTGGCTCAGCTACAGAGCCATATCAGGCCCGTGCATTTTCGTTTCCTTCTTCCTAGAGTCGCAACGACAACAACAAGTCTAGAAGAGGGCGAATACGGGAATCGGCACGTGATGAATGGAAAGAAACCGCTACTAAGACGGGACAGGAGAGCAGACAAACACAAGCGCATGTGTTTGTCTGCTCTCCTGTGTTTGTCTGCTCTCCTGTCCCGTCTTAGTAGTGCTGTTTCTTTCCATTCATCAACAAGAAGTCGCCTGCACCTTCTCTGTAGCTGTGGATTTGGAAGCCTAGGGCTGTCTTCAAGGCCACACTAAGAACGGCGCGCACTGCTTTAAACTCCGTCTTGTTTAGTAGACGATAAGGAAGGCTATAGGCAGCTCGCCTAACTGCTTGTTCTTTCACCAAACGATGGTGTCTTCTTCCCTCCTGCCTAGTTGTCTCGAGTCGGGTCTCCATGCCTACACTCTTAATCTGGTTCCACATAAAGTTCCAATTAGTAAGTGTAACTTTTGAAGAAAAGCTCCACTTATATATGTGGGGTAGCGTTCCAGATAAAAGTAGGGTGTATATGTGCAACGACGTTCCCGTTAAAAAAAGTTTTATGTGAAACATACATGTAAGTGAAACACCGTTCCACATAGTCTGGACGGTGTCGTTTCAACCTATCTGATATCTTCTCTTTACATCGCTGCCCGACAGGGGTGTCCAATTTGCTTGATGGCTATTGATGGCTAGGCTATTCAGTAGCTTCATTGCTCGAAGTCACTGCCCGGCAGGAGTGCCCAACTTCTGTCATGGTTTTTCTCGATGGCTGCTCAACATCACTGCCGAGAGAGAGAGAGAGAAAACTTTTAATGAGCATAATAATCAGTAAGAATTCGCAGGAGCTGGGTGGTCGGTGCCCCTAGTCCATGGCTCCGCTGGCAGCAGCTGACCTGCGGACTAGCTGGATAATCCAGGCTTGCTGGTCCAGGTTGTCGCTGGTCAGGGCCGCCTCCCACTGCTCGTGTGTCGGGCATGGCACTAGTAACGTTGGGTCAGGTTTGTCCTGGCATTCTCAAGAGATGTGATAGAGTGTGGGGCTTGCACCGCACCAAGGACAGTAACAGGGGAGACAAACGTGCTTGACAGTTTGGTGGTGTTGTTGCGACTGAAGGAAGAAGGAAAAGAAAATGCACAGGCCTGCTACTGGCTCTGTAGCTGAGCCACCCCCGCTGCCTCGCGCGGACAGAATAAAAAATAGAGAAGAAAGAAAGAGAAGAGGGAGAGAAAGACGTGCTTCGCAACAGCTGTCATCCACCACCGAAACGGTAGTGGGTGCAATGACGGCCTACAACAGATAAAAATGCGGTGGCAGGCTAGCCTCCGCCGCAAGCGGCAGTGACCTACCAGTCCCAGCCCCGTAGGGCCAGTAGCAGCCACCTTCAATCAATCCCCTCGTGTGCAACCACTACAGTTCTGAAGCGAAAGCTTCACTACGTCAGGTAGTTCGAACTGTCAGGTATGCACAGTTCACCTTCAAGTTACCTTGACAGACACTGCGCCTTGCATTTATTATAAACCAATTTACAATGGAAGCGAAACATACGCTATCTTCGTGTGACACTAATGGTGCATTCGGTTGGGGGGACGAGAGCAGAGGCGCCGAGCAGTACAGAGCAGTACAGGAGCACGCGGAGCGAGGGTGTAACTGTCCTCCAACGGGAATGCTCTCTGCGTGTCGAGAGCAGCGCGCCACGACCATGTGGCCTCATTTCTCTCCCCAGCATTTTCCACCTGCCCGCAGTGGCGGCAGTTGCAACCCGAGGAGAGGCCAACGGCCCGTGTAGAACCGCTTGTTTTGTATGGTTTTGTTCTCAAAGTGCGGCGATCTGACTCCTTTGGCCCTTTCGACGCCAGCAATTACTCTCAAACATGCATACAGCACCTGAGCATTGCTTTCCGCTCGCCGACGCCGACGCTTTGCAGCCGCCATTTTGAGCGTCGCCGACTCAGGAGAAAAAGAAAAGATAGCCCGGATATGACGCTTCATGCGCCCGCTTGTCTAAGAGCACTTTCGAAGTGCTCTCGAGTGCGCCTGCTCTCCCACTCGAATTCGCCATAAATTGGCCCTTTAAATAACCTTGACCTAATTAAGTGTGGGTGTCCATGATTTCGTCCTGTTCTATACTGCTCATTCCTCTCCCCAAAACCTAACAAAACCAGAATACCTGCGCCCCGCCGCGGTGGTGCAATGGTAAGATGCCCGACTACTATGCCGCAAGTATAGTGCCTAGAATATACTAGGCACTATACCGCAAGTACCCGGGCTCGATCCCGACCCCCGGCGGCTGCGAAGAGGCGTCCGTGTGCTGTGCGATGTCAGCGCACGTTAAAGATCCCCAGGTGGTCGAAATTACTCTGCAGCCCTCCACTACGGCTCCTCTTTCTCTTTACAATTTCACTCCCACCTCCTCCCTTCCCTTACGACGCGGTTCAGGTGTCCGCTGAAACAAGTGGGGCAGATACTGCGCCTTTCCCTTCCTGTGAACCAATTACTATTATATTACCGGAGTACCCGCCCCGCTGCTAAGTGGTAGGACGGCCGACTGCTGGATTCGATTTCGACCGCCGGCGGCGGCGTTTCGATGGAGGCGAAACGAAGAGGCGTCCGTGTGCTGTGTGGTCATTACTCCGCAGCCATTCACTACGGCTCCTCTTCCTCTCTTTCCACTTTCACTCCCACCTTCCCTCCTTGCTTCCATCAGAAATCAAATTATGCGAGATCCATCCATATTATCCGCCTTGCGCTTTCGACGTAATGCACTGTACAACATGAGGCAGCTTATTCAATCTACCCTCTGTAGGAACTAGGTATGCCACCTAAACAGTGATGTACTTAATCTCTAACTTCCATGAAACAATTTAGACCTCCTGGGAACGTTAAAAAATACTTCAAATCATACATGCTGTGCTCACATTCATGAGTATGTTGGGTCTTCTTTCATGTCAAAAATGTATGCATCTTAGAAAGCTTGCGTGATGGTGTTGTTCATGTTTTAAACACTGTTTATTTTCATGAGCATTTGTATGACAATTTAATTCATCACTTGCACTCACCTCCCACTGTATTCATGACAGGGTCCTCGTCAGGCAGAGGGCACCTGCATTTTGCCTTGTTATCCAAGACCAATTTTGTCTGAAAGAATGTTCCAAATAAATGAATGAAATAGTAATTCACCAGACTGGAAGATAAGTCACGAAGAGAACACTTCTCTCTGCGTTGTTGTACATGTATAATAGTAAGAGTCGGACTTGTTGGTGGCTAGTATTAGAATGCATCATGAAACCGCGCAAAAAGACGAAGGACAGAGAAGAAAGCGACGAGACAAAGCGCGGAACTTCAACTAGTTTATTGCCACAGTGCGTCACATTTTATACAATCATCAAAATCACAACGTAACCTAACAAACGATCATCACGTCGCACTGGTGCGCAGGCGTGTACGAGACATCATATTATCTAGATACGCAAACTCTTTTACTGATAAGTTAACCGAGGTTTTGCTGACACACGAGCCGGATTCTTTCTTAATACAGTAGGCCTCGTACACTTCTCTACTAAGTTTTGACGCGAGCTTCTTCAGGATAATTGTCTCACGAAACCGAAGCGTGCAGCCACAACAGTGGCGACAATGGTCAACCACATGTCTTCCTCCCACCAATGCGCTAACTCCTGCGTGGTGCTCCTGAAGTCTGACGTTTATACAACGTCCAGTTTATGCGATGTATCTTTTGCCACATGACATAGGTATTTTATAAACTACTCCAGTTTTGCACGGGACAAATCTGTTTGCATGCTTAATGCTGCATTCCTCTTTGTGCCCTCCCTGTACCTTATTGCATAGGCCAGCCAGTTTTTGGGGTGCGGTGAAGACCACCGGCATATTGCCTTTCAGAGCCACTTTTTTCAGTCAACGCGATATCTGGTGGAAATATGGGGCGTTTCTTCCCTGTGGCGGTGCTCAGATACACCCCTAACTTCGCTGGCAAGGACCTCTAGCACAGCGGTAATTACCTCTGAGGGAAAACCGGCACTGGACAGCCTTGGTAGCTGGAAACCCACACTTTGAGGCATTTCGTGGTTGCAGTACTTGTTCAGAGCAGCACGCTGGCAGTTTTTTGCAATACCCCTTTTTACTAGCTTAGAATAAGCTGACTGATGGCTTAAAATAGCTTTTTTTGAGCGGGGCTGATACCTCCAACACGCTAGGGTTTCGCTAACAACAATACAGATATCCAAGAATTGCAAGGATCTTTGCGTTGTAAGGATTGATGGCGACTACTGGAATGAAGTAAGACAAACGGCATGCCTTGCATCTCTATTTTAGAAGCGCACTTTCTATTGATTTTGACAAAGGCAATGGAGGGCCATACCAATCACATCAGTGTCGTGCCATAGTGCGTAAGAAGACGGATGTTGTCAACCATGTGCCTTTCGTGCTATCCGGCAAATTCGAAAGGAGCCCTTCCTTTGATGCCTAATTCGGTGACTTGGAAGAGGAGGCCGTCCTCGGGTCGCGTGGCGTCGGGGAAGTATCTGGAAGACGTGACGTACAGCGTTTCGTAGTTCTTGCCACCGAAGCAGCACGACGTGGTATACTTGGCCGGAAAGCTGATCTTGGTCAGGATTTTAGCTGCAATGGAGACGACAACAGAAAAAAAAAAAATCCCTTTGACAGGGTAACTGTGCAGCACGTTTGTCAACGTCGTAATATACAACTTGGAGTTGTTAAGGAGTAGATAATTTTCTCATTCGGAATTTCTTCGTAGTCTTGCTTTTTTGGTCACCCATCCCATCCTTCTTTTGGTTTCTCCACCTATATATATCGAATGTACAGATATTCGGAGGTCGTGAGTCCGACTCCCACCATCGGCGCTTTGTTTTTTTCTTCCGCTTTGCATTTATATTCTTTCTCCCTAAAAATCATCACAGGACTAATTCTGGTCAAGAACCACTACAAAACAGTAAAAATATAATATTAATAATAATATCCCTATGCGTTTACCTTGGACATGTAGACGGCTGGCGCCTGTAATTATATATATATATATATATATATATATATATATATATATATATATATATATATATATATATATATATACACACACTTGTAAGCTAGGATTACATGCGCTCGTGAACTGTTGTATGTGTTTCTTCCTGTGTCCTGTCTAAGTTATTGCGCATTTCTCTTATATTGTATTACATGCCTCTAGAGAATATTCTGTGGGTCATCTTCAAACTTCGGGCATAGTCTTTCTAATAACCTGGCTAGCTGTGCATTCGATGTTGGCAAAAAAAAAAAAAAGGGGGGGGGGGATTTCCTTTCCCCCATCCCTTTGCGTGCAATAAATGCGCCATGAGTATAACACCGAAACCGTGCCTTTCACTCACCCGTCTCTGGATCAATCTGCACCACCAAGCCGGTTGAGAAGCAAGTCAGCCAGATCTTGTCGTTGACATCGATGGTCATACCATCGGGATATCCTAGCTCTGGGTAGCCAGGAGTCACCCTGAAGTCCGCCAAAACGCGTCTGTTGCCTGCAGGTGAGTTTGCGTTCAGATTACGGGGTATCGATGAAGTATGCACCTGCTTTGAAAATATGCCATGAAAGGACATTGTAATAAGAAGGCTTGATATACGTGAGCATTTCGACAAAGACCAGTTTGGTTGCAAGGCAGATAAAGAAAAGTTACAGAGCTTAGCTTAGTACCTTATAGCTTGTCAATCAGCGTGAGATGTTGAGAGCGCCGCATGCTGCTCTGCTGCAATAACGACGGAAAAGCAATGCCTCGATGTCGACACTCGCTGAGTGTACACACTGAGTGCTGGCGCGCTCTAGTAGCGGGCTTTTGGCAACACTGCGAAATACCGTCCTTCCAATGGGCGGGATATGATACTTTTATACGCGAAACGTACTGCTCTCGTTGTACCGAAAAGCTAAGATTGAAAAGGGGCTTACAAGGACGAGTCCGAACCCTGGCGGAAGAAACATTTGGGCGGCTCCTCCATGGCAGCTGCAACCAGAACTGACCTGATGCGCATTTCTTTATATAGATAGCGCGAGTTCAAACTGTGCATCAAGAGTGGAAAAGCACGCCACTGGATGTGTGTGTGTGTGTGTGGGGGGGGGGGGTGACATATTATATCATCATCATCATCATCATCATCATCATCATCATCATCATCATCATCATCATCATCATCATCATCATCATCAGCCTGATTATACCCACTGCAGGGCGAAGGCCTCTCCCATATTTCTCCACTTAACCCGGTTCTGTGCTAGCTGCATCGACTTGACCCCTGCGAACTTCTTAATCTCATCCGTCCACCTAACTTTCTGCCGCCCCCTGCTACGCTTTCCTTCCTTGGCGAAGAGAGGATAACCGATGGTCACTGAGGGTTACAAACTGGCATATTATATGTGTAGTGTTAATTCATTGATTGGGTGCTGCCGCGCTCTTTGATAGTGTGATTGGTTGACTCATTAAATTACTGAGTATTTACTTGTGATTAGTGAACGAAGCGGCGTCGTGTAGACGAATAGTCTCTTATGTGTGTCGATGAATTTAAATACGTGTGATGGAAGCCGTGGCTGGTACTACTGCGGCATCTTCGTCTGACATCGTGCCAGTTGCTGGCGATAGTGTAGGTGATTCGTTTTATGGTGTACGTGTGTTCATGTAGCGGTGTTGCTCGACTACCAGCGAGACTTCGTAACACGGATGCCGAGAATTCTGGCGGAGAAGAATGCTCGGTGTGAGGCATCTAGACGGTTAAAATGAAGAGTGAATGCCGAGGTACAATCATTAGAAATGGTCCAATGAATGTGCACGCGTTTACTCTTAAGGCGTCCTCTTAATTTTTTTGCCGTCGCGGCAGAGTTGCAACTGCGATTCGGTTGTTCTTCTCTCACCACACGGCAAACCTAAGAACGACGGCATATTTTAGCAGCAAACGTATTCGTGACGAAGAAGTGCGTTTGTGTGGCTGCTTTAAACAGTCTCTCCCTCTCATACGCTTTGCTGCGGGTTCGGGAGAAGGGGCATAGGTCACCGCGCTTTGTTCTCTTGTGAGTCCAACCAGCCTTATACGAGCGACCCGCGGATGGGAAAGAGTAGGAGGTGGTGTTCCTCTCCACCAATGATACGGATCCACATGGACCGGAACCAACAAAACTCCCGCTCACACTGCTGTTTCTGTCGGCGAAGGGTTTGCTTTTAATTTTCTGTTTTTCATTTATTCCTTGCTCCAGGCGCCGCAAAGAAGCATGTATGTACCTTGCAGGCTGGGACACTACAAATCTGACTCAAAGGTGGCCTCACGGCATTATTCATGCATTTTTAACATATGGCGTAGAGATGCAAGTGGACACAAGGTACGATGACCACCAAGGACCTAACGAAAGAGCAGTGGGCGACCCAGTTGTAAGGGTCCAGTCTGAATGAGCAGCGTAGTCTAGTAGGGTCATGGGTTCACGTCTTCCTGGACTGAGGAGGCTGCCCACTTGGCGCCGTAATGGTGGCTGCCAAATCATTGTCATCGTAATACCCTTTTTTTAAGCCCATTGAAACTTCCCTTCAAGCCCTGCATTTTTTGCATTTTACCCCTTTAGGAAAAATGCCACCGCGGCCGCAGCAGGAAGTGCGGCCTTGCGCTCGACGTTGGAGCACAAATGACAATATAGCCTCCGTTGCGAGCGACACCTACAGAAATAGCACATGAGGGAAAGTACGGCTATGAGCCAAGCAGCCTGCCTTTATTTTACAGTAACATGAACACATAGCAGCACCGAGCTTAAGTGCGGCTCACCTCAGCGGCCCCTTAGCAAGAATTATTGCCTGTATTTCATTTTTCTTAATAAGCTTTCTCGATCAGCACCACGCACGCCGTTATTCGGCACAAGTGAAGATCGAAAATTCGTTCGTGAGAATAAACCTACTAATTTCACCGGAGGCCAGGTCGAAGTCGAAGGCGTACGTCTTTCCGGGCACGGAGTCGTTGTAGAACATGGTCTTGTTGTCGGCCGTCCAAGTGATGCCGTTGGACAGGGAGATGTTGTCGAGCTTGTGCTTCAGCTGCCCCTTGGAATAGGACCAAAAGTTGTTTTTTCCCTGCCCCATGCCTTCAAGGTCAACCTTAACTCCCATTGTGCCTGGAAAGGAAAGTCATGCGAGTATCATAAGCAGGAATTTTATGTTGCGCGTGCATTATTACAAGATGTGACGGCGGCAGCGTAGTGCAACTAAGAATTCTTTCCTGTTCCATTTGGCACCGCCCCTGATTAGACATCTACTTTGCCAACGTATGGTCGTGTTGCACCAATTGCTATTTTCGTTTTTGCTGTGTCCCATTGTATTGTTTTTTTTTTTTTTAATTTACTTATGTTGGTATACATTGCATAGATTTCATCGACTGGTTCTCTTCCGAACTACAAAATTAATTAGCGCATTTTTTTTTGTTGTCACGCCAGGCTATACCATACAACTTAATTAACCTCAGAAGGAGTGAAAATCCAAATGTTTTTGTACTTCCATACTCTTTTCCTCCTTCGTCGACCACGTAACTATAGCCTTAATGCGAACTGGCCTAGAATTATTGGGGGCCTATGCTTGTGTGTACAGGACTAAATCTAGCTATTCTGATAGCGGGGCACTGGCGTACCCACCAGGTGACTATTCGCTCATATCATTATTTGCCACATTAGTTAGCCATACTTCATTCAAACTAGGTCAATTCCAAGACGCCGATCATTCTTCGCACTTGGAGCAGCAATCTTTGCAGTTCTGACAACTAAATGCTCCAACTCCCTCACCGGCCCATAGGCGTCCGACGGCGTCGCACTTGCCGTCGTTGATGCGCGTGGGCACCGGCGAGTCCTTGTCCAGCATCTCGGTGAGCAGAGTCTTCTGTTTGGTGTCCATGTCCAGCCGGTAGACGCCGTTGCCCATGCACACCATCAGCTTACGATTGTCTTCGGCGTACGGGATCAGGTTGCCGATCTCGTCCTCTGCTCATGCACAGTATTAAAAGTCTCAAATGTACAAAGATAACGCGTACTTTCTCAGCAGAGGCTACAGCGAGGTTTGAAAGAGTGATGTACGCGTGATTGAAGAGGCCGCGGTAGTTGCTTCAGGTGTTATGAAGTGAGCTTACATTGTACTGTGCACAGAGTCGATAGATAAAGAATGAAGAAGAATCATTATAAAGATTGCTTAGCTTCTGGTATGTAGGTAGGATGCCGCGCTGCTACAGACGTATTCACATCAAAATGCGCTGCATTATAAGCATGATTGCATAAGCTGCATTATAAGCATGATTGGGGGAGAATGAAGAGCTTGATAAGTGCACTCGATGGAGGCCAATAGACTGGCGTAAAAGGAAAAGTGGGGAAATGCTAGACATTTTTCTGTCGAGGCAAAGATTGAATGAGTAACAATTTAGGCATGAGGACAGTTTGACGGAGTAAAAGAAGGCGTCAAAGTGCATCGGTGTTTGTGCGAAAAGCGTACACGCTGGAACAGTCAGGAAATTAAACGTATTATTCCTTTTTTAGGGGTGGCTTCAATCTGCCATGTTTTAAAGACATTGAACGATCGCTTGCATAGGAAAACAATTTCTGCCTGATGTATTTCGCTATGGCAAAAAACTTTTGGTCAAAATGCGCAATTTCTATGGATTACACCTTACACATCGTTGTTACCTGAGCTTGAGTTCGTACGGAAAGGGAAAAGTTCATGGTTGGCTGACTCTCTGACAACTTTCTACATCGCTCTGGGCCTGACACGGTAGAATGCTCCCATAGCTGGCATGCTTTTAAACTATCCCCCGTGCAGACTGGTAGACGACGCCTTAAGAGGGTATCATTTCAGAACATGTTTGATAAAACTAAATAATGCCACCAGAATGGTACGCATTCAGAAACAAACTGCAGACTTGGGTGGCGGTGCTTTTTGGTTAAAAGAAAAAGAGATGTATTTGAATTTCAGGACAGGCTTTACAGGATTAGTTCGTGACATCTAACACAACTCACAGTGCAACCTAACAGTTATCAGAACAACATTGCAAATATAAAAGGACTTGTTCGCTGTTAATTTGGTATTTGAAAGCAAAGAAAAATGCGAGACAAATTCTTTACTTCAAATAAAGGGATTCCAAGTGCTGTATTATGTGCACAAAAATAGCACTATTGCATTGCTCCACAGAAGCAGTGGTTAGACGAGATTTTAATTGTCTACCCTACTCTGTTTTGTAATAGATGGCGCTTGAAGCTCACTCTCTGTGAGAGGGGAATGCAATCTCGCGATCGTTCGAAGCGTTAAAGAGTATTGAGCCTTATGTGCGCACACGTGCGCACTGATGCCGGATGCCCCAAACAATAAGTTACATAACGCAAAGGAAGTATGAGAATTCACTCTATCTGGCCCCAGCGCATGTTTTCGGGGGACGCTAGACCTTTCATATACGCGTTCCAATTTGCCTAAGAAAAAGGACTATCAGGATCACCTTGTATTCTTTTACGGCTTCCAGTTGGCATGGATGAAAAAAGCAATAATTGGTCTTACCCAGCCGGATGACCTCCGTCTCGGTCCTGGTTTTGGGGTCGTAGCGTACCACTTCGTGGCCGTGGGCATCGTCGAAGAGCAGCGTTCCGCTCCGCTCATCCCAGTGGGGTCCCTCGCCCAAGATGCTCCTCCGTTTGCTGGCCACTTCTACCTTCATCGTTAATACGACGGGACGAGACGAGCTATCAACGCCAAGAAGAGTACAGCGGCACTCTGTGGAGTGGCGACAGGCGGTGCAGTGCTTGTTGAAAAAAAGAAAAAGGGGAGAGACAGGGGGCTCTGGGTGACAAAGCGGCGTGTCTTGTGATAAAACTCCCGGTTAAAATTATGCAAGGGGCCCCATATCAGTCCTTTGGGATTTCTCCAGCGGTATGGGTAAAGGGGCCGATGATAGGCGCAGTGGCTCTTATGGAGACTTACGCACTTGAATGCTGCCTCAGATGTGCGTCTATTCAATTTTGCACGTCTTGAAGCGTCCTTGACTGCGTCTGAAAAATTTGTATCAATGTGCGCAAATTCATTACCATATGGCAGAAAGTTATAGTTAGCATATGGCCTAACGTTCGTGTCCAGCTCTGTCGAATTGATGCATTAAACTTACCACCAACTAAGCAAGCTGAAATGAGAATACTGCTTCTATTTTGTGGCTTTCTCAGCTCCAATTTCTTTTCATGGTGCATGAACTAGGTTTATAGCATAGCTTATTGCGTGGATGTATTTAAAACAAAGGACAGGAGGAATAAACCCGATGCCACAAACTGCTCTTTATACCCTCCAGAAGTCAAATAGAGAGCTCACAGACAGCTGCTATTTCGAGCTATTGAGTAAACAAATGATTAAAAGGCACACATGTTACAAAATAATTTTGTGCGCGTAGTATGTTAGTCAAGGAAAAGCAGGATATAGTAAATTCTTAACGTGCAGCTGTACGTCCAATATTTTCATCTCAAAAGCAAGCACTTCCTATACTGTAAATAAATAAAATCAACTATTTTAAAAGCGGTGAAGCATATTCTTATTTGCGGTGAGTCATTCAGTTTAAAAAAGGTGCTCCCTCGAGCGTTTGCTGTTAAGGATTTCACAATTTCTCTCCTGCAGTGTACCTTAGTGTGGTGAAATCGAAATGGCTACTAATGAGTACTGCAGTGTACAAGCAGTATACAAGGAGCGGTTTTTCTCGACAACCACTTTAGAAATAATTTGTTTTGTTGCTACGTTTTCTGGTTGGACAAGGCGTTTCAAGGTAGTGAGAGTCTGAAGGGTGTGAGTGAGTGAAAAAGAGATGGCTTCTCCCCATCAAACAAGCTATAGTATCCAGTGAAAGCGTCCACACATTGACTGTCCACACCTACTTAAGGACTTTCCAACCTAATTTTCGGACCGCCGTGACGTTCTCGGGCCAAATCGAGGGTGGACCGCCCATCCCGGTCAGCGGAAGTGCTGTTACGACCAAGCATCCGCATTTGCGCGCTCTATTGTTCGCCTGTGGGCATGGATAAGTTTTGTGAATATGTGGTGATGGTCCAATGGCTCTAAGTGAGCCTGTTTCCAGGAATTCTGTTTTTGTAAGCCTGTTTTGCTTTGTGGACAACCTGCAAATGCCAAATTGACCCTGTCAAGAGAACGTCTGGAAAAACACAAAGAAACGTCCCCCTGCGGGAAATAGCAGGAAGTGCTTTCTTTCTTTTGTTCACCCTTCCAGTCGAGAAGTGCTATCCTCCAGTGATGAATGCCTCCTATCCAAAGGAGACGACAGAGTGACATGTTCGCTGACGTGCAGGACAAGAAAGGAGCATGACTCATACGGCCATTAAGTGATTTCCCGGGAATGCAGGAAAGATTTGCAATTGTCGAAAAGGGACAATGTTGGGAGCCCTATGCGGCGCCACGTGCACTCGGGTTTCTGAGAAGTAAAACCCCTTTTCAGAACCAGCCTGTGGTTTCTTTGTTGAAGAATAGAAATGTACCTCCTCTCCTCGCCGTTCCCAAGTTTTTCCCGCCAACAAGTGATCACGCCCAACGAATGAATGCCGGACCAGTCAGTGCTTCAGACCATCAGTGCAGTGATGTGTTCGATTGGATGCCGATACCTGAGGGGCGTGCCCTGGATTTGGTTGGTCAACATCTTCAGAGAGGGGCTGGACATAGGGGGGTTTTAAGGACGCTGCAGAGCACGAATGTCGCTCTGGGCCCTGGGTAAACGGCTCATCCAGTCGCTTCTCGCTATGAACTCTTAACGCTTGCCATTTTGCTGATGTACCCTTCTTTTTCGTGTAAATAATCTTGTAAATAAGTTTCTCAAAGTGCCATTAAACCTGCTTGTACATATTTCACCAACTTCGAAGATTCAATCCTACTTCAACCCCGAGTCTCTGCACGCTACCAAGTGAAGGCCGGGTCGACGTAGCCCCAGCGTCACGACAACTGGTGACCAGCGTTGGGATCTGAATCTACAAGCCACAACAACTGTGACCAGCGTTGGGATCTGAATCTACAAGCCACAACATCTGGTGATTGGAGGTGGATCTGAAGCTACAAGCCACAACATCTGGTGATCGGAGGTGGCATCTCAAGCAACAAGCAGGCGCAACAATCGGCCAACAAGAGGGCAGCTCGGAACATCGATCGCATGTGTGGGTGAGTGCTTGGCTTTCTTCTGATGTGGACCAGGTTCTAGAACAGGGTTAGAATTTAGAACTGGTAAAAAGTGTTGAAACGCCTTTAGGTTTGGTAGTTTGCACTGTTGTTTTGGAAGTAGCCGACACTCGGAGCGATCATGGACCTACAAAAGCTGCAGAAACCGGAACTGTTGCAATTGTGTGAGGAATTGGGAATTGATACAAGTGGTTTGGAACGAAAACCCTTGATTATAAAGGCAATCACTGATCTGGGAACCGATGATGAGGAGCTCAGTGAAGCATGGAACCTCATCGGTCAAAAAAAGGAGCAGCTCAGACAGCAGAAAGAGCGGGAAAAAGAGGAAAAGAGGCGTGAGCGTGAACTTGAGAGGGAAAAAGAGGAAAGGGAGCGCGAACGTGAGTGGGAAAAAGAGGAAAAGAAGCGTGAAAGAGAAGCAAAAAAGCTGGACCAAGAAATTGAGCTCCGGAAATTAGAACTAGAGTTGAGCAAGAGGTCGGGCAATTGTCCCCAGCTAGCGGTACCTCTTCTCAACAAGGAGGCAGATTTCAAGATGCCAAAGTACATGCAGCCATATGTGATATCAGGGGATATCGGTCTGTATCTGGTTAACTTTGAGCGAACATGCGAAAAACTGTCCTTCCAGCGAGACACGTGGTCTCAGAGATTATTGACGGTTCTGCCCTGCGAGGCAGCGGAGGTTGTCGCGCGGCTAAGCAAGGAGGACGCGGACAACTACGAGAAGGTCAAAGCTTGCCTTCTGAGAAAGTATAGGCTTAGCGCCGAGGCGTTCAGACAACGTTTTCGGAACGCTACTAAGTCCAGGGACGAGAGTTACCCTGAATTCCTGTACAATTTAAGAGTAAATTTGGGCGAGTGGCTAAAGAGCACTGATTCCTACAGTGATAGGGACGCTGTAGTCGAGCGAATTCTTTTGGAGCAGTTTTATAACTGCCTCCCAGAAAAAGAAAGAAATTGGTTACAGGACCGAGGCGACATTAAGTCGGCAACTGAAGCTGCCGAAGTCATTGAGGAGTACGCTTCGCGCCGACAATTCAGCAACCCAGCAGTGGATAGGCTCCGCAATCCCAAGTTGAGTGTAAATAACCGTCAGAAAAGGCACTTTGCTAGATTTGCAAACGAAGAAAGGAAGGCTTCTTCAGGCAAACGCCCTAGAAAGGACGGCAGTGAGAAAAGTGGGGAAGTGACCAACGCGCAGAACACAAAGAACAAGCTTGGGGCTAGGAAGCCGCTCACATGCTTTAGGTGTAATGAGCAGGGTCACATTGCCGTCAACTGCCGGAAAGAAAAGTTTGCTTTCTCGTATGTCAGTGACTGCGATGAAAATATGCAGCTTTTGGAACCCTACCTGCATGACCTAGTAGTCAACGGGAAGCCTTGCAAGGTACTGCGCGATTCGGCCGCAACGATGGATGTTGTCCATCCGGCGTATGTGTCGCCCTCCGACTATACAGGACAGTGTGCATGGATCCGCCAGGTAGTGGAGGAACAGAGTGTGTGCTTGCCAATCGCGAACGTGGTCATCGAGGGCCCTTTCGGCGAATTAACAACCGAGGCTGCCGTTTCAGGAAAGCTTCCTAAGTGCTATCCGTATTTGTTCTCCAACAAATCGGACATGCTGCTGCGAAAGAGGGGCATCCTTTTCGGAGACAGAGATGTGCAGGCCTTAACACGTTCAAAGGCGCGAGAACTAGCTACACTGCTCATTTCAGAAAAATCAACAGCGGAGGAAACGGCAGTTAAAACAGTGGTAAATGCGGAAAATAGCGGGCCAGAAAACTTTGAGAGCGAGGCATCTCAGATAAGTCAACATGAAAGTGAGCTTGATAAGACACGGAATGAGGACGTTCTTGAAAGTAACCTCTTGCCGCCAGTGTCTAGTAATCTCACGAGACTTTTAAGTGGAACCCGAGAGGACTTAGCTATGGAGCAAGCCAATGATCCCAAGAATAAGCTCGAAGTACAGTGGGAAGGACCTGCTAAAGTCGTTGCAGAGCTTTCTGACACTAACTACGCAGTGAAAATCCCCGATAGGCGTAAAGCAGTGCGCATTTATCATTGCAATCTTATGAAGCCTTATGTGCAGAAGGAAGCCGTGGTAAATCTAACGTTAAACCTTCCCGAGGAGATGGGGGATAACTTGATTTGCCTCAGCGGAAAAGGAAGCAACGCTCAGGAGCTTCACAAAAAGACGGAGCAGAGAGGAGAACTAAAGAAATCCCAGCTGTCCGATCTGGGCGAGCTAATAACAGAGTTTGAGGCCTGCTTCGTGGACAGGCCAGGCAGAACTGATTTGACTGAGCACGATATTGAGCTGACTTCAGACGTGCCAGTGCGATCAAGGTGCTACCGATTTTCTCCAAGGCAAAGAGAAATTCTGGATAGGGAAGTAACTCGCATGCTGGAATTGGGAGTAATAAAACCCTCGGAAAGCGATTATGCTTCGCCTATGATCTTAGTAGAAGCTCCAGGTAAAGACCCTAGGCCTGTGGTAGACTACCGAAAGCTAAATTCTCTCACCAGGGATCAAGTGTATCCTATTCCGAATATTGAGGAGAGAGTAGAACAGGTCAGTAGAGCGGCATATGTGACTACGCTGGACCTTACTCGAGGATACTGGCAAGTACCGCTCACTGAACGCGCCAGCAGATACGCGGCTTTCGTCACTCCGACGGGCAGCTACCAGCCAACAATGATGAGTTTCGGGCTCAAAAATGCTCCATTTTGTTTTTCCCGACTCATGGATAGGGTTTTAAAGGGGTGTGAAACATTCGCAGTGCCTTACTTAGATGACATTGCGGTTTTTTCCGACTCATGGGCGGACCATATGGTACATCTAAGAGCTGTACTGAGCCTTTTGCGTCAAGCTGGACTAACCGTAAAGGCCGAGAAATGTTGCCTGGCAAGGGCGACCGTGGACTACTTGGGTCACAATGTAGGTCAAGGTTTCAGGAAACCCAGCGAGATTAAGATTTCTGCGGTAGCAGACTACCCGCGGCCGAGCACGAAGACGGAAATTCGAGCATTCCTGGGTCTGACTGGGTACTACAATCACTACATCCCTAACTATTCAGCTTTGGCTAGCCCTCTGACCGACGCTCTCCGCAGGACAGAACCGACAAATGTAGTCTGGGACGAACAAAAGGAAGCCTCCTTCGTAAACCTGAAGGCTGTGCTGATTAGCCGTCCGGTATTGCGAGCTCCAGACTATGACCGAGAATTCACGGTCCAGTGTGATGCCAGTGATCGAGGGTTAGGTGCTGTTCTCTGCCAGAGAGATGACGACGGCAATGAGCACCCCGTGCTCTACTTGAGCAGAAAACTGAGTTCTAGAGAGAGGGCTTATTGCGCGTCAGAGAAAGAATGCGCTTGCATTGTATGGGCCATTCAAAAATTGCAGTGCTATCTTGGAGGGGCCAAATTCACCGTAGAGACGGACCATTGTCCCCTGGCTTGGCTGCAAACTGCGACATCGAAGAACAGTCGCCTTCTTAGGTGGAGCTTGATTTTACAGCAGTACAATTTTGAAATAAGATACAAAAAGGGGAAGTTAAATGGGAATGCGGACGCGCTTAGCCGCTCTTTCTAAGCGGTCCGAGATGTTCCTCACCATGTATCCAAATTGATAATCAGGTTTTTTTTTTTTTTTCGTGCGCTTGTATATGTGTGACTATGTAAAGCAGCACGTTTGGTTTTCTAGGAATACGTGGGTCCTGAACGTCTTGAGAGTGGGCTTTTCTCGAACAACAATGGCAGTTTTCTTTTGACCTGGTCTCTTCAGACGGGAGCCGAGTGCTTGCTTCGACATGTGGTTGAGTTTCAGACAGCTCGAGCAATTTGGCCTACAACAATCAAGACAACGCGACAAGCAACAGCGAGCTTCAAGCGTTCACGTGCAGGCCATTAAGTCGTCTCTTCATGCAGCAGCTGGGACTGCTGCCCTCCGAGTCTCTTCTGGCGGGGGAGGAGGCTGTTACGACCAAGCATCCGCATTTGCGCGCTCTATTGTTCGCCTGTGGGCATGGATAAGTTTTGTGAATATGTGGTGATGGTCCAATGGCTCTAAGTGAGCCTGTTTCCAGGAATTCTGTTTTTGTAAGCCTGTTTTGCTTTGTGGACAACCTGCAAATGCCAAATTGACCCTGTCAAGAGAACGTCTGGAAAAACACAAAGAAACGTCCCCCTGCGGGAAATAGCAGGAAGTGCTTTCTTTCTTTTGTTCACCCTTCCAGTCGAGAAGTGCTATCCTCCAGTGATGAATGCCTCCTATCCAAAGGAGACGACAGAGTGACATGTTCGCTGACGTGCAGGACAAGAAAGGAGCATGACTCATACGGCCATTAAGTGATTTCCCGGGAATGCAGGAAAGATTTGCAATTGTCGAAAAGGGACAATGTTGGGAGCCCTATGCGGCGCCACGTGCACTCGGGTTTCTGAGAAGTAAAACCCCTTTTCAGAACCAGCCTGTGGTTTCTTTGTTGAAGAATAGAAATGTACCTCCTCTCCTCGCCGTTCCCAAGTTTTTCCCGCCAACAAGTGATCACGCCCAACGAATGAATGCCGGACCAGTCAGTGCTTCAGACCATCAGTGCAGTGATGTGTTCGATTGGATGCCGATACCTGAGGGGCGTGCCCTGGATTTGGTTGGTCAACATCTTCAGAGAGGGGCTGGACATAGGGGGGTTTTAAGGACGCTGCAGAGCACGAATGTCGCTCTGAGCCCTGGGTAAACGGCTCATCCAGTCGCTTCTCGCTATGAACTCTTAACGCTTGCCATTTTGTTAATGTACCCTTCTTTTTCCTGTAAATAATCATGTAAATAAGTTTTCTCAAAGTGCCATTAAACCTGCTTGTATATATTTTACCAACTTCGAAGATTCAATCCTTCATCAACCCCGAGTCTCTGCACGCTACCAAGTGAAGGCCGGGTCAACTTAGTCCCAGCGTCACGACAGTGCACAGTGGCAAGCCTCAAAACGGAGCCTGGTGCGGTACCCGGTGTGAGTGGTTGCTTCTCCGCAGCCCGTCTTTGTTCCTTGCTGTTAGTATCGTTAGAGTGAAGCCTCTTTTCTCGGCAACCGGACTTTCCTTTTAAGCGGTACTGAGGGCATTATTTTCCGATTTCTTTCGCTACAATACCTTTGTAGCACCTTTTTGTGTTTTTTTGTTGTCCCGGAATAAACTGGTGCTTTATCCTCAGTATTCACGGCGTTTTACTCATCGGGCGATACCATGGCTCACAAACCCAATTCAAGAAGGCTTTGTCTTTAATATACAAATGAACCCTTTCACTTTAAACTTTTTTATCTGCAGCTACAATTGTTTTTCGTGACTAAGATTCGATAACTGCGCATAAAGAAATTCTTGCTCGCTGTGAAAATAAATATGGCCTTAGAGATATAACATCAAAATAGCTTAATCATGCAGGGTACGTCAGAAATGTCAAAAGCAAAAAAAGTCAGTTTTGGTTGCCGCAGGTTCATACGGAGGAGTGGATGAAAAAAATATTTCAGTGCAGAAAGCAGCCCCTTTACATTTTAACAGATATGTCGGCTTTAAGCAGAGAACAAGTTTAGGCATGTTGGTGCTTCTTACCACAATAGGAAATGATAGATACGATGATAGAATGAACACAGAAAGGTGCTTGTCTGTGTCCAATCGCTCGTCGTGTCTTCGAACGGGCAGGCAGATCACAGCCGCACAGGCGAAGGGAATGATGGACAGACATCTGTTAGAAAACTGAAGTATAAAGGTAATAGTAATTCAGCCATGTAAGCGGAAGTTTTACGTTCGAAAACACGTAAAATGTTTTCTGTTTAGCTAAGCTTCTTAGGCTTAACTGAGCTCTAATAGTCGTATGAAGGCGTAATTACGCTAATGTGCGTTCAGACATTTTCAAGCTTCATTTCTAGCCTGTGCTTAGTTAGTTACAATTTGTGGTAATTAGGTAATATATTTGTCCTTGACCTAAATCATCATCATGGTTACAGTCATGGTAGACACGGTTACTCATAGCAAGGCCTAGTATGAGCATGCAGAGCAAATCTAACTATGCTTGGCTGTTGCCATAGTAACATTTGGTTACGCAGGCGGAGTACGGAAATCGGCGAAACCCATCATGCTAAGCTGTAGTATTGTACAAATTAAAAACAAAAATCGCAGTTCCTAACTGTGGACCATAGTACACGGAGTGTATATTACACTACTGAGAAGGAACGAATCAATGTTGAAATTTGACCTTGTAGGAAAACTCAGATGCACCAAAATTGTTGAGCTCATAATTCGGTATTACGTTTATCTTTTTACTTAGGTACCCGGTAATGCTTTAACAGCGAACTACTTTCTGTCACAGAGGAATAGTGGGGGCCGGTTACTGCAGACCTGAATTGTATCCGACTGTAGGAGTGCTTTCACAATAGAAATAACAGTACCCTGCCAGGAGGTGAACTGGCACCGCCTTTGAATCGGGCGCTGGCGTCTGCTATCTTACCTAGAAAATTGACTAGCAGTTCATTTATTCTTTATTCTGGTTTAAACTTTACACGTATTGCGGCGTTTTTCAAGGTCAAGAAAGTTTCTTTCCATTTTGAAAGCTTCATTACTTCAATTGATTTGACACTTCATATCAAACGTTTCGTTAAACCCAGCCACAGTGGCGCAGTGGTTAGGGCGCTCGAGTGCAGTAACAAAGGATGCGGGTTCGAATCCCGGCAATGGCAGCCGCTTTTGGGTGAATGCAAAAGCAAGGCGCCCATGTGTTGTGCAATGTGAGCCAGGCGGTCCTAATTTCCGAAGCCCTCCACTATGATGTCTGTCATAGCCTGAGTTGCTTTGGGATGCCAAACACCATAAACCAAAACTAAATCAATCCAAACTTTGTGTCAAGTAGCGCCAGCTACGCAGTAATAGGAAAACATTATAATAATGTTTAGGAGCACTTTTTGGGTGGCTCATGACGCAATGGAACCGCGCTCCGCTTTTGTGAGATGTAATAAAATCGACTTGCTGATGGTTCCTTGTACGCCCCGAAATAGCACATTCGATGTCACCGGCACTGGGCTTGTGCCCCTTTTCCATTCACAATCGCTATCAAAAAATTGACAACAGCTAGGATGTAAGCTGGATGTAAGTGTACCGGGGCGCCCTTGAAAGCAGAATCGCGCTCTATGAACATATTCCAGAATGGGCAACTGCCAAGGTTCAATTGTCTGTTTTAAATCAAGTGCCACCGCCGGAGAGATATTATGTCGCTGCGACGTTACTTTGCCAGGCGTAAAAAAATTAATGTAACCCAATTTGTGCGAAGCAATGATGTCGAATTGAGAGATGATGGTTGTAATACTCTGCGCGACAGATGCCGCGTATGGTAACTATTGGGGAAATTTGAAAACGACGAAGCATTTTCAAATCATTGCAAACACACTGCGTAGCATTCCTAGGGCACTGTATAGCGTGGTGAAAGCGTAATACTGGATTGCCGATTCTAGTTGCGGTCCAGGGGGCTTGAATGCTTGAAAGAGAGAAATGTTTTGTATTGTTGGCGTGATGCCACGCCAATACGCGATCTGTGGTTGCGCAAAATTTGCGACGTGTAGCAGAACTGCGGAGCACATAGCCTGGTTTCCATACTTGCGGGAGTGTGTATGCAAGGATTGACTGAATGTTCTGTCCTAATAGTTTCGCCACACGCTCGTTGGCGGAACGCTGTTTTCTCCAACAGGCCACCAGATGGCAGGAAGAGCTGATCGCGTTTATTGTTTCTGTATATATACAGGAACACTAACCGAGCTATGTCGAAGGCCCCGACTTCCGCAGTTAGCATAATTGGCAACGCCTGCCGGTCTCGGTGTCGTGATTATTATAGACAAGCCCTCGCTCACTGCGCGGCCGTTGGCTTCCGTTGCGGTGTATTCGTGTCTTCGTAACGGCTAGCAACGCTGTTCGTCTGCGACTTGATCTGTGACGTCATCTGCAGCGAAAACATCCGCAAGGCTGCACACGCTTGACTCCTTCGACGTGGGCGATACTCTAGGCACGTCGCCGAAGAAAGATTTCCGAAGGCGTTCAGCACCTGACTGCGCAACATATAGCAACACGCCGACGCTGGCAATTTACTACTGGTGAGTCGAGCACTTTGTAAGCCGATGCATGACTGTAGCAGTGTAAGTCGTATAACCGCTGCATCAACCCGATGAGAAGTAAGACGACGTTAGGCTGTGCAAGGCCACCGCCCCCTTTGATGTATATGTATATAAGTTTCATTTCGGTTAGTCGTTGTGATCTGATCCTACCGTGGTGAAGGGATGCTTCTGTCATTAATCCCTGAGGCTACTAGCCGCTCTGAGTTCTCAGCTTGCCGTCATAGGGCGTTGCGTGGCCCACCAACTGCAGTGCTCTCCCTCACAGCCTGAAAGCAGAGGCGGATGCCCGAGGATCTGCCGACAGGAGAGAGTCAGACCTTGCAGAGGAAAGGGCCGTGGAGAGAGCTTTGGGCGTCCGGTTTTGTCACACCAAGTCTCGCGAGCAACTCTTCGGGTCGGGCTGCAGATATGAGGAGGAAATAGAAGCCTTTCCGCCACTCACTTCGGCGTGTCTTCGAGGAAGGTCTGCGGCGTGATATTGGACACGGCCCCTCCACACGTTCTCACCGCTCTGTCCGGCTGGTGTGGATGTCGTCGGGTTAGATTCTCTGAAGTAGAGTTTGACGCGCAAATTCGTCGACTAGGGGTGACCGTTCTCTGCCCGACGCCTGATGGGACCAGGCCCTGCCGTGTTTATGTGGGCTGTGATGGGACTGACTCAGACTTTCCGCACTGTAACTCCGGCCGACTACTCAGAGTTTATGCATTCAGAGGCACAGTTCGGCCTGACAGACCGGCTCGACATGGCATTCTAGTTATTACGTAAAGTCTCGTTTAATTTCTCTGCGGCGTACGGGTGTTAAAATTCACTGCACAACTTCAACCCCGGAGCATGTTGCATGTCGCAAAGTGGAAGAAAAAAGTGCATGTGCTCAGATTCTAGTCTGAATGTAAGAATGCCTTCGTAGCAAAAAATTATCCGGAGGTCTTCTCAGGAATTTGTCTTCCAGTGGCAGAGTGGCAAATCGAAGTCAACTTGCTTTTTGATGCTGTTATAGCTGTCATTAACTGCTTATTATTCAGGATTTCACGTATCCGAAGGGCAGATTACTCTAAATTCGCAGCTACGCTTATTGAAATTGAATATTTTTGTGATGGGGGGGGGGGGGGGGGGGAGGTGCCTGTTTTCGTGGGTGGTGCCAGCGGTAGCCAGCCTGCACAGCTACAACGCGCTTGAGCGTCCGCTCAAGGTTTACCGTACGTGAATAATACAAACAGCTTGTAGAGAACAATGAAATGGCGGTCTATTTGGTCATGTCAGTGCAGTGTGACCGCGGTAGCTCAAGACTATGCGGATTGAACAGGGCCATTGAGCGGATTCGGGGGTCCTTACAGCCAAAAAATTGGTACACACATAAACAAAGAAGAGAAATAAATTAACATCGCATACAATGCGACACTTTCTGTTATTCTACATAGCGGTCAAGTGTTTAAAGTTCAGCAACGGTATGAGCAGTGTGCCAATTAAATTTGTTCGAGCCAGAGGCCATGGACATGTATTAGCGGGCATTCCGTATTGAGCGGTTATGGATTGTGAAGTCAGTGCGCCCCAGTGATGCTAAGTTGAGGGCACAGTTGGGGTTCAACGTCCCAAAGCGACTCAGGCTATAAGAGACGGCGTAGTGGAGGACTCCGGAAATTTCGACCACCTGGGGTTCTTTAACGTGCACTGACATCGCACAGCACACGGCCTCTTGCTTTTCGCCTCCGTGGAAAAGCGGCCGCCGAGGCCGGGATGCGATCCCGCATCCTCGGGCACAGTAGTCGAGTTTCCTAACCACTGCGCATTCCCTGCGTTGAAAAGCACCCGTCTTCTCGGCTGAAGAACCAGAAGAAAGTGGGGAAGGTAAGTTCGACTAGTAATGTTGATGGAAGTCCAGCTCAACTTTTTGTGTGTGAAGGCCAGGCTAAAGCAGTTAGAAGGGTGAAATTCAAGCGCGTTAGCGCATTTTATCCCTCCAAGCCTTGTAAAGGCCTTACAAAGGTGGAGGAACGCACACTCCTCCGCCTTGACACCAAAACGCTGCTGTGCCCGGCAGTTTTAAAACACTTTGATCCTGCCTGTACAGGAAAGTGCCCGCACTGTGCGTAGAAGTCTTCGGACATCTTCCACATGGTGTGGGCCTGTCAGTCAACCCCGAATCTCACCCCCAAGCCCAACCCCACCCGGGAGGACTGGGAGGCAGCCCTGCTCGGCTGCTCCGATCTGGCAAGCCAGAAGGCCCTGGTCCACCGAGCCCGAGCCGCAGCGGTCGCCAATGGGCTCCTGTAATGAGGAGCCCACCTAGTGTTTGCGTGAGGTTGCTCCGGCTACCTCAAGCTTCCTCCGAATAAAGTTTTTACACACACACACACACACACACACACACACACACACACACACACACACACACACACACACACACACACACACACACACACACACACACACACACACACACACACACACACACACACACACACACACACACACACACACACACACACACACACACACACACACACACACACACACACACGCACGCACGCACGCACGCACACACACACACACACACACACACACACACACACACACACACACACACACACACACACACACACACACACTAGGAAGCTAGGTGAATGTTGGCCGGATGTAAATATAATGCATGGTTTAGGCAGGCAGTCAGGGACGAATTTTCAGTTTCCAAGGCAGAATAACTTACGGCTCGACGCGAAATATATGTTCCTTCAACATGCGTGTGTTGCACAGGGTACGAGTTAACCGTGACTCAAGAAATTTCTTGATTTAGAGTAAGCATCACGACAATTTATTCACCTACAACATGCCAAAAGAAAAAGAAAGGCCCCAAGTGATATCACAGAAGCGATGGAATATTCCTAAGCTCTTGTACAGGCCCGCTGAGTACGGGCTAAGGTACCTGACTGATACCTTATATGTCGCGATGGCGCGCTCAGTACGTGTAGCGGATTTCGATCCTTCTGGATAACCTGCAGCACATTTACGTCATAAAGAGAGCTCTAAAATGTTTGTTTGCCCAGTGAAACACCATCCCAACATTCGACAAAAAATGCACGGCACACTTTTCATATCACCAAATGTTTCCATTTTGACATCCATTTCTTGACTTCGTCAGATCAGTATTTTACTTGTTTGAAATCAGGTGTATTTGCTCATTACGACCTTAAAGCGAAGCTACAGGTCTACAGTGTACAATCGGCCGCAATACATCTAAAAGGTTCATGAAGTTTCTTCGCTTTTTTTTTATCTGAATTAGTAAAACCCTGTATATTATTTACGCGTTTGATACGATCCTTGCCATTGGTCGGAAGCTTTCCTCTCTGCTGTTTGGTGTGACCAGATAAACCTATTTTCGTCCGGTGAAGGGTGAATCCCTCAAGGGTTAACGACCCCACGTACTGGCCAGTGCACAAGGCCGATATCGCAACACAAATCGACGTTGTGCCTAGGGTGTTATTGTAGACATAGATTACCGCCCCCAAATGCGTTTACTTTGGCAAAATGCCTCCTTTGTATTCACAAAAGTCGCCCCTCTTCAATTTTTGTTTTGTCTTCGACGCGGACAAAGTCGAGTCTTGCAGATAAGCACTAAGTGACGATACCCACGTTCTGGGACATAATCCGTTTATCTGCACTGTTGAGAAGGCTTCACCACTGAGCCTTTGAGCAGGACGCGTTCCCCGCACTAATTCATGGCAAACTTGTGTGCTGATTCCAACTGGCGTCCTTGACTACTGACGTCTGAGTAAATTAAGGTATTTCACTGTCAAGACATACAACACACAAGTGGAAGCATGTGGAAGCATGGGGAGGGTGACGGTTGATGGAGCAGTGCTGAGACAATGCCCTATATAGCCGAGGGAGACATGGTGTTTATGGAATTGGAAAATAGATGGAGAGGGAAGTATACGGAAACAGCACCATATCTAGACTAGGAAAAAAGGAGGTTGGGGGTAGCACTTCTGGTAGGTGACGGCTGGAAGAGTGGCAGATAGAAGGGGAGTTGAAGGAACCATGAAATGAAACTTCTGTGGAGCTATTAGCTTCTGTATCGGAGTTGCTGTCTTCCAAACTTGGAATTCAATGTGGAGGTATTGATGACTGTCACAGGCTTGGCACACAAAGGAATGAAAAGATGAGACCTGTAATTTTTAAAATGCTAGACTTTGGAACCAACCTTTCCATCCTTAAAAACGCCAGAAAACTAAAAGGATCTGATACGTACATTAGTAAAAACTTTCTGCGTGTATACGGGAAATTCGAAAGGCTCTCTGGGAAAATTCGGTTGGCATCCGAAAAGAAGCAGATATGTAGAGATTGCGGTACGATTTCCTGATAGTCTACAGTGTTCGTTGCCCTTGGAGTAATGTTTGAGCCGAATCTAACTCTTTTGAACATAAATGCGCAAAGCTTGCTTATTAAGGATGAAGATTTCAATTGACTTGTAGAGTGGTACAGTCCGTCAATTATTTGAGTAACAAAAACATGGTTGGACTATTTCATATCAGACGTAGATTTTTTGTCTCCAGACTACTCTGTTATAATAAACGACATGCAGTTTGCTAAATGAGGGGCGTAGCTTTGTTTATAAAAAAAAAAAAGCATCGAAATGTTTGTATTGCCAGAACGTCCGCATACTGAGTCTGTTTGGTGACGGATAAACATTTCTGGTTTCGTGACAGTTGTGTGTGCTGTATACCGTGCACCTGGTTATAAAACCATTTTCTCACACATCACAGAATACATAGCGGAAGATAGACTCAACAATGATAAAATAATCGTTGCAAGTGATTTCAATACCCTTGTATTGATCGGAACTTGCTCATTTCAACAGGTCATGACAAGGCTGTTATTGAATCCTTAACTAATATGGCTATATCATTTGATTTAACGCAGTGGTTTAATGTCCGACTCGAGTAAACTCTTTTCTTGACCTTGTTTTTGTTAATCAACAGTTGCTACAGCACCGTTTTCAGTGTGACATAGTCGATGGTCTGTCAGATCACAATGGTGTTTTCGGGCAATTAAGCGTGGTTTGTGTACCCCATAAGCCAAAATTCAATATGGTTACAGATTTTGCCCGTGCTAACAACCAAGCTATTGCTAAAATGATAGAGTCGTCTTTCGGAGATTCCGTGACTGGCACTGAAACGTCCGGTGTTGGTGCTTTGTTAGAGCAGTTTAATAATTTAATATATAGCTGTGTGCTTCAGTTCGTCCCCACAAAATATGTGAAACTTAACCCGAAGCATCCATGGTACATAAGAGACATAATTTACCTCATAAGACGCATCAAGCGTATACGCAAGCGCATCCGGTCATGAAGCAAAAGCCACGACTCACTACTTTATTCAATGAAATCTGAGCAAAAGACAAAAATGGCAGAAGCTAAACTCTTTTATTTCAACACAACACTGCCAACATTCATGAAAAAGGACCCATCGAAATTTTCGAAAACAATATTACCGTCTTCCAATCACTCTGCATCCTTCATGATCCCGTAATCATCTCTGAAGTCTTTAATAGCTACTTTCATTCTGTCTTTCATCTTGATGATGGTACTAACCCTCCTATGATCCATAGCTCGGAACACCAGTCACCCAGCCTCGAAATAAATTACGCTGGGGTTCACAACATGGTAATAACAATTGACCCAAGTAAATGTGCGGGACCAGACGCTCTAATATGTTTTTAATGACGTATTCGGAACGGAGTGCCCGTTATCTTAGTCATTTTCAATAAATCACTGGACACATCCTCAGTTGCCCAAGCTTAGAAAATTGTCAATTTCATTGCGGTGCTTAACTCCGGTGATAAACAACAAATAAATAATTACTGATTGATCTTCCTAACTTCCACTTGCTGCCAGCTTCTCGAGCACATTATACAAAAGCACATTATTCAATACTTAACTTGTCATAATCTACTGTCACACTATCAGCACGGTTTTCAATCTGGTTTTCCACTGTAACTAAGCTCATTGAATTTGCTCATGACACAGCTTCTGCCTTAAATAACCGCGATCAAATCCATGCAATATTTATTGACTTTTCCAAAGCATCTGACGTCGTCTGCCATAATGAGCTTCTTCGTAAACTATACACACCACATTTAAAAGGCAATCGGTTGCTCGACTAGATAACCGACTATTCATATTTAAGGTCCTAGTTCGTCACTTTCTACCACGCACACTCATCGTCGAAGATCAGTGCTTGTGCCTCTATTATTTATAAATTTCATTAATAATGTAGGAAATGTTATTATTGACATCGCAGTGAAGTTACGCGTATATGCCGATGACTGCGTGCTTTATCGCAACGTTGCTAACGCCCATGATCAGCAGGAGCTAAACAAAGTGTTTACATTGTTCTGTGAATGAAGTAACGCATGACAAATGAAAAATTAGTTTCACTGAAACAGTTGCGATGACCTTCGGTAACAAAAAGAATCCGCCGCATTTCTCTTACAGTAATAACGGTAACTGTTTCACCTGGGTGTTATTTTTTCATATAGCTTAAAATGTAATTCTCACGTTAATTATATTTCTGAAAAAGCATTTTGCAAAGCTGGCTATTTTAAACGAACTTTAAAAATGCAACGAAGGAATATAAATTAACTCTTACAAATCGCTTAATTCGACCGACCCTGGAGCACGCCTCAACTGTTTTCGGTCCCCTCGTCACGCGCACGGCATTGACCATTTAGAATCAGTTAAAAATAAGCAATCCGGTTCATCTTCGGCCGGTACGATCGAACTTTTCACCTCCTTCACATGTGTACACTTTATCATTGCAAACGTCAGAATATACGCACACGTGAAGGCATTATCATGCTGTACAAGATCGTTCACATGTCATCTGACATTCAGGCACCTTCCTCATCTGTGTCCTCAAGCGCACGTGCAACCCGGCGGAACCTCCCATTATACATCGTTCCTTTCAAACCACATATAGATCGATTTAATTTTTTCCCCGCTAACTGTTGAAATTCGGAATTGATTGCAAGGCTAACTGCGCTCATTGCCAATTGAAGGGTTCGTTGTTCAGTTGCCTAACAATCTGACCTGTTGATCTGTTTTCAATACTTCTATGTTATCTATTTCCATGTTACCGATGTTATTTGTTTTTACTAATGTATGCATCCACTCCTGATATGCCTCTTTTCCGAGACAGCAGTATTTGTAAGTAAAGAATAAATAAATAAAGCACCCTGTAGAGCCGGAAAGTGGGGTGGAAGGGTTGTCGGGAGGTGGCGCTTTTAGAGGATGCCGATTAGAGTTAGCACCAATGGGAGGGCAAGTGGGTAGAAGGAAATCGCACCATATCTATGAGTAGATGGGAACAGGGCGGGGTGACCCTATTGGAAGGTGAAAGCTTCATTCGTTGGGGTCACACACCGAGTGGTGGTGGCTGCATTTTTTTTTAATATCGTTCATAATACTAACTTAGTAGAAGGAAGAAAACAGTATTACCGGCTCCCTCTCCTTTATCTAGTCTGTGAGCCAGCTGCACGCGATGTGCTTCACCCGCTGGCACAAGCTAGCTTGGTATGGAAGCGGCATAGGCGCCTGTTCTGATCAGTTACGACACGGTTAATGTAGGAGTGACGATACAGACATGCCCGTGATAGGCGATAGAGAGGCAGGTGCCGTTATGTGGCGCAGAAAGCAGTTTTGCCACGCTCTCCAGCGTCCCAAATATTTTGATCGCGCATTTCATGCAATTCATTTCCCATTATTACCGCCGTGTACACACTGCAGCTTCCTGAATGAGCTACTGTTTGGTTTGGTAAAACTTTATTTCCCACAGTAGGAGTCCTGGAGGACACTTGGCTAGGCACCAGGTGTAGAGGGCAGCTCCCACGTCGGCACAGAGAGAAGCTCTCCGCCGCCGCGCGGGCCTCCTGGACAGCCCGAAGCTGATCATGTAGTGAAGCACTTTTTAACGCTTTGTCCGAACGTTCCTTGTTCTTGGCGTAGGCGTCGCTCGATGCACAACCACACAGCATATGGTTTAAGTCTAAACGGTCACTGCACCGTTCACACACATGTTGTCCGTCGTAGTCTGGGTCGATGTGCTTCATGCGCCAGGGGTTGGGGTATGAGTTCGTTTGGAGCAAGCGTAACGTGACTGATTGGCTGCGGGTTAATTTCTTATCCGGGAGGGGAAATGAGCTACTGTGCCCGGCAGCGAAAACATAAAGAATGTGCAAAGAGCGATTTCCCACCACCCGTATTTCACCTGCCACTTGGGGTAGCTTTGTTTTTCATTCGACCTGTAATCGTTATCGCGGCGAAACTGACACTGACGTAAAAATGTCGAAAGAGCACATTCGGTTTCGCACATTGCACACGCGCTCCAGCCTTCGCGGCCTCGCCACCACATCCTTCGTCGTGCCTCTTATCCGTGCCACGGGTGACAGCTATAAATGTTTTGCGCCTTGCATCTACCCTGCAGGTGCTATCTTCCACAAGAGCCTTATCGATTTTCGGCATATCTTGACAAGAACGCAGACGCCCTTCGCCTAGCGAAACTCGAGAGCTAGCCCCCAATTATCAAGCACTTTACCGCGTGTCGCTTCCCATCACTCTGCAGTGTGCTGCTGTACCGTTGTGGACGCCGACAGCTCGTCCCGTCGTATTAACGATGAAGGTAGAAGTGGCCAGCAAACGGAGGAGCATCTTGGGCGAGGGACCCCACTGGGATGAGCGGAGCGGAACGCTGCTCTTCGACGATGCCCACGGCCACGAAGTGGTACGCTACGACCCCAAAACCAGGACCGAGACGGAGGTCATCCGCCTTGGTGAGGCTTGGCTTTTCTTCAAATCAAAGCCCGAGTATGCTTTTCTTTTGTCTTTCTTTGAGATCAAGCATCATATACCTGGCTTGTAACTTTTTGAAGTGTTCCTGTACTCTGCCTGTACTCACCTATGGGGCTGAAACGTGGAGGCTAACCAAGAGAGTTCTACTTAAGTTGAGGACAACCCAGAGGGCTATGGAACGAAAAATGGTAGGGGTAACATTAAGAGACAGAAAGCGTGCAGAGTGGGTCAGAGAAATAACTCAAGCTACCGACATTCTAGTGGAAGTTAAGAAGAAGAAATGGACATGGGCAGGACATGTAGTGCGAAGAGAGGATAACCGATGGTCGCTTAGGGTAACAAACTGGATACCAAGGGAAGGAAAGCGTAGCAGGGGGCGGCTGAAAGTTAGGTGGGCGAATGAGATTAAGAAGGGGTCAAGTGGATGCAGCTAGCACAGAACCGGGTTAAGTGGAGAAATATGGGAGAGGCCTTCGCCCTGCAGTGGGTATAATCAGGCTGATGATGATGATGATGATGATGAAGTGTTCCTCCCTTGGTAAAGGAGAGCATGGCGCTTCGTGTCTTGCTTGATAAGTTCCCATTTGCATCATACGACAACGTGTAATTTCTGTGAATTACACGAATATATATGAATTTTATTGAAGTGTCATAACTGTGGACTGAAAAATGTTGAATACGCATTCTGTCAAGTTTCTTCGTAAACCTTTCGAAACATATATAGCATAAGTGCAGCCAAATTTACGCCTTCAAATAGTCTTATATATATACGTGCGACCTGCAGCCTTTCTCTTTAGAGCACCTTGGTGGCTCCATTCATACAGATCAAGTATTTAGGTGATGGTGGTGACTACATTTATTGAGACGCAGAACGAAAGTAGCGCAAGGCAGGTGGCACCCTTAGCCCTAACAAAGGGCTCCTAAGTGACGAAGTAACAGAGTGCTCCTCTAAGTGACTATCGCCACGCAGTTGCGAGCTCAGCAATACAGCTTTCCAGGTTATGGGGAGAGGCTGGGTAGAAGGTTTGGATGATGTTTGCTGGCACACATTACATTTTATAGGGAGAGAAACGCGGAACAGTGTTGACATATGCACTTCTGTGCAGACTAGAATTGGGGTAGTAATGAGAGATGTCTGCTTGCGTGCACGGTAAATGGAACCAGGTCGTAGCATTTTCACGTGCCATGTTATAAGGTAGGTGGGGTAACGGAACATCTGTCTTCGATTGTTGGCGGGGATTTCAGAGCAGGGATTAGAGATGGCTGCTGTCTTGACACTGGTTTACAAGAGCAATGTGACGGGCTGGTTGGTATTGCATATCAGTATACGAGCAGCGCAATTTAACGAGACACACACACAGCGCCTGTGTGTGTGTGTGTGTGTGTGTGTGTGTGTGTGTGTGTGTGTGTGTGTGTGTGTGTGTGTGTGTGTGTGTGTGTGTGTGTGTGTGTGTGTGTGTGTGTGTGTGTGTGTGTGTGTGTGTGTGTGTGTGTGTGTGTGTGTGTGTGTGTGTGTGTGTGTGTGTGTGTGTGTGTGTGTGTGTGTGTGTGTGTGTGTGTGTGTGTGTGTGTGTGTGTGTGTGTGTGTGTGTGTGTGTGTGTGTGTGTGTGTGTGTGTGTGTGTGTGTGTGTGTGTGTGTGTGTGTGTGTGTGTGTGTGTGTGTGTGTGTGTGTGTGTGTGTGTGTGTGTGTGTGTGTGTGTGTGTGTGTGTGTGTGTGTGTGTGTGTGTGTGTGTGTGTGTGTGTGTGTGTGTGTGTGTGTGTGTGTGTGTGTGTGTGTGTGTGTGTGTGTGTGTGTGTGTGTGTGTGTGTGTGTGTGTGTGTGTGTGTGTGTGTGTGTGTGTGTGTGTGTGTGTGTGTGTGTGTGTGTGTGTGTGTGTGTGTGTGTGTGTGTGTGTGTGTGTGTGTGTGTGTGTGTGTGTGTGTGTGTGTGTGTGTGTGTGAGAGAGAGAGAGAAAGCGAGCGCGCATTGCCCTTTAACTCTCTTTTGATTTGTTCACAGATTCAAGCGCTAAATATATCTACGCTATTGCCAGCCAGCCCGTGGAAGACCGCGCTTTTTTGCCGTCTGGTCTCCACTAAATTGATCTGCACATTTTTACATCAGGCAGGACAGGGTCAGACCTCATACCTGCACCAATGTAAAATCGTTCACAAGCCAATTACCTCTTTTTTTTTTTTTTTGGAAGCTTTATGTGCTATGCATGCGCAGAGGACGAGATCGGCAACCTGATCCCTTACGCCGAAGACAATCGTAAGCTGATGGTGTGCATGGGCAACGGCGTCTACCGGCTGGACATGGACACCAAACAGAAGACTCTGCTCACCGAGATGCTGGACAAGGACTCCCCGGTGCCCACGCGTATCAACGACGGCAAGTGCGACGCAGTCGGGCGCTTGTGGACAGGTGAGTTCATTTGCAGCGCCATCGAGGAGTATAGTCACAGCTGGTGGTATTGCTTTTGAGCTCTTAGTGCCTGAAAGACCTCCAAAGAAAGCGGACTACGTATGAAAGAGTTACGGTATGTGTTCCTCACACAATCGTAGTATAATACCAGTGTAGACGAATTGAGGATTAAATTATGTATTAAGCACGTATCCAAATAGAGCGGCGCCATATTGATTGCTAGAACACAATGCACACCTGTCGCGGCCGCTACCGCAGTGCCTGCGGCAGATAAAAAAAAAACAAAAAACAGTCCAGCTATCAGTATGGCGGCCATGAAAATTATAAATCGCTTGGCGAAACCATTCTACGACGGGGAATGTGAAGATTAAAGAAGATTAAGTGATTGTCCAGATTAGGCAGCAGATGTTAGTATTCTCATAAATGTTTTGGCATTAGATACCCCAAAACATTCCCCAAAGATTTACATAACATTTAATTTAGTGTTACTTGATGGCCAAATAAGTGTTTGTCTATATTACATCGTCGCCATGAGAGTGTGCTGCATTGACAGCACTTATCCAGGTGTTAAAAATGCGGTAAATCAAAGCTGAACATTTTAGGTGCCAAGTTGTTACTGTTGAAACGCGTTCGCAATGCGCTTCCCCTCAGTTGTCAAGCTTTCAACAATGAAAATTCATATTCTGTGCGTTCATTGAAACATCAGTATCATCCATATGTGAGAAAAAGCGAATAGTCATCCTTTCTCATGAAACATTTGGGGACGTCTACAATGCGTTGTCGTTTACAAGTCTACATTCTTGAATGCCTTGGTAACGATCGATGTTTACTGTGTGCAGGAAGTCAGAAGTACAGTCACTGGCAAAAATTTGAGATACTGATTCGTGGAAAGAATTATTGCTGTTTTTCCTTGCTGGTCAGTCACCTGGCATATTTCCAGAAGATGCAGCGCGCTTTTCTATTTGCCTTCAGTGTTTTTGTTGACCTTCTCTGCTCGATCGCACAGCATAATATTTTTTTCTGCGAACTATCATCCTGCGCTATGACTGTATCATCGGCAACGAATGAAATTCAAATGAAGCGATTAAAACACGAACAGAAATTTAGGTGTTAACCGAAGGAAGCTCAAAACTAGTACAGCTGCGCTGAACTTCAAAGCCGCAAAGGCATCCATCAGAAATGCTACTCAGACTTCCTTGTATATTCGCTTTAGGAAATAATACTCCGTTTGTTTGTTTTTGTTTTTTTTTTGTTGGAATTTCATTTCTTTATATTTTGTTTACTGCTGATACTACGAACATACTGGACTTTACTCATTCCTGCAGAATTCATAGCGTGAGAGACTGGATAGCCTTCAAGAAATGTTATCAGTTGGGCGGCAGATATATAACATGCTTATTTATTATAATTTAAACAATTAAATCGTCGGTAAGCGAAGTTGCATGTCCGTACATGCCGTGTGGTATTTCAGTGTCAGTGGCACTTCGGTCGACTTCTTTCATAAAATATGTGCAACTCAGCACGCGCTGGCTTACCGTGTGAATATATATGTATATTTCAGTAGACGCACGTATCAGCGTAAATGAATATCCGTGAAAAATGCACACCCAACAAGTGCAGCAAGATATGCGCTCTTGACACTGTAGTCATTTATAAACGATAGGTGGCAGCACCACTAACGTAAAATCCTTCGCAAGGTAGGGCAACAGGCGAACTTCGTGCTCCTTGGACAGAACATCTGCCTTACTGTATTTCAGGCTCAATGCCAGTTAAGGTTGATCTTGAAGGCATGGCGCTAGGAAGGAACAACTTTTGGTCCTATTCCAAGGGACAGCTGAAGCACAAGCTCGACAAGATCTCCCTGTCCAACGGCATCACTTGGACGGCCGACAACAAGACCATGTTCTACAACGACTCCGTGCCCGGAAAGACGTACGCCTTCGACTTCGACCTGGCCTCCGGTGAAATAAGTAAGTTTTGCTAAAACCACAGTATTCAATACAAAATTAAGAATTCTCTTCTATAAGATACAATAGACGACGGCAAAATTTGAGACTGATTAAACTTGCGTGGGTTCCAGCTCAGTCCCGCACTGAGGGAAACGAGAAACAAACAACCTGTATCCCCGCGAACTATTTGGTCGTACGATACGTGTGCGATTAGAATCATCTATCCGCTCAAGAGAGTTAATGGTGCCGCTTCATAAAGTTATTTTGCACTACAGAAACATTATTCCTGAATCGCCCTCCCCTACACCCCTCGCTAAACAAAAAGCTAGTAGACAGGAGCCAATTATATAAATGAAAACCTTAATTAATCTTCATATGTATTTATTATTCGACCCGTACGAATGGACCATTTGCAGAAATCTGTACACCAGCTTCTCTGCAGGGCTTGTTTTCCAACCAAATGGTCTTGCTCCCAGACGCCACTCTCGCAGTCTTTGTTGAAACGAAAAGAGGCAGGCGCCTCTTTATGACACGGAGGGAACGGGACGAACGGGCCGGAACCAGTTATGGTCGAAAAGCAAGGCACTATGAATATCCACCTCCTTTTTGCACACCTCTCCTTGAGTCGTCTTGAAGTCAACTGGAGGCAGTCAAGAGTTTACTTGAGAAGGGGAATTTGCCTCTGTCCATTTCTTCAAATAATGCGACAGTCGTCTGGAAATGACATTTTGGTTGAAAAGCAAGCCTTGCAGGGAAGCTGACTTGCAGATTTCTGCAAATGGCCCATTCGCAGCAGGCTGCTTCAATTGCTGGACATCCAAAGACAATCTCACTCACATAATTTCCGAATGTCCTGCGTGAAAAACCCCGGGAAATTTGTGGCGCGCCAATCAAGAACAGCGGGAGGCCGCGTTTTCCAACTCGGACCCGGAGTTGTAACGTAGGGCGATGGGCACGGTTGAAGAGCGTCCACCATTAACTTTTATCCAAATATTCCCTGGTTACCTTCCTAAAAATTTCGAAGTTTAAGTTTAGCTCTATAGTAGCATGAACTTAGCACGACCGACACTCGCCAAAGGTGGCAATCGTGTCGTGGCCCGGGTCCTAGATAAATGCGCAGAATACCACGAATTCCTATAGCATATCATTCAGGACATGATTCTCATATTGTCAGCTCTCCAGTAAACAGCCACCTGAAAATGAAGAATCGGTAAAAATAATGAAATTATTGCTGTCCCGCATTGTGGTTTTCTTACAAAATTTCTCGCTTTAAGAACGAGAAGGAAGAGATCGTTGTCCAACCTCGCGCGATTTTTTAATCCGCCCTCGGCAGGCAGCAGTCGGTATCCTTTTCGGCCTCCACTCAGTCTTATTTCCTTTTTCTTGCAGGTAATCAGCGCGTTCTGGCAGACTTCAAGGTCACTCCAGGCTACCAACAGTTGGGCTACCCCGATGGCATGACCATCGACATCAATGACAAGATCTGGCTTACCTGCTTCGCCGGCGGAGCCGTGGTGCAGATCGACCCGGAGACGGGTGGGTAAAACGCACCTTGCAATCAAACCACGTTGTAACGAAAAGGTTAATAATAAAACATTTTCGGCGCAAAGACAGCTCTTCTCCTTGCAAGCTCCCACAGAAGAGGATGTACGTGAGATTGCATTTTTACGAACGAGAACTTTCGTATCTAAGTGTATAAGGATATGTAGAGATATAAGGAGCTCCAAGTAAAGCGCATATTTGTATTTTTATTCCGTGACTATTATATTGATTGAAAAGTGTTCAATAGTTGCTGATTTTCTCGACATATCTCGAGATATGTTCAGAGGTTTCAATGTGTAAGTCTGGTTTTCTACTAAATTGGGGTTAGTACCTGTCTGTGTCGGTGAGAATTAATGGAAAGTATACATCGCATCGGTGGATGCCGGACAAAAAGAAAAAAAAAGGCGGCTGCGAGGCAGTTTTGCCATCTCTTTCCCTTGAAAGGTTCCAGAGCACTCTTTACTAATCTTCCACAGGCATTTTTTTCCACTTTTGTCTATGTGTCATTAACCACAGCTAGCACTGCTGATGCAGCTATTACGAAGCCGTTTACCGCACACGACCTTCGACTAATCCTCACTGGGTCCCGCAAGCACCTGTTCCAAACATAGAACAAAATTTACCGCCAAATGTGAGAGTCAGCAAACCAGTTCTTTCGCACGAGAATTATTGTTAGATTTCGCTGACGCGATGCAGCTGTCAGAAATAATTATCATGTGACTCAATTATATTTACATTTACTTATTGCGGCGGCTTTGGCTAGTTGATGGGGTATACAATGATGAGAAAGTTCTCTTTTCAGCGCTACTTATCCATAGCTGAGACCAAGTGAACCTAAGAGGTTCCTTACATTCTTACATTCATAGCCCCCCCCCCCCCCCCCCCTCCTTCGCTCATGTTACGTGAATGCCTCTTCAATGGCTTCTTGTCTTTTGGATCGTTGCAGCTAAAATCCTGACCAAGATCAGCTTCCCAGCAAAATACACTACATCATGCTGCTTCGGAGGGAAGAATTACGACACACTGTACGTCACTTCTACCCATTATCCAACTGATGCCACAAGGCCCGAAGACGGCCTCCTGTTTGAAGTCACGGAGCTCGGCGTCAAAGGGAGACCTGCGTTCGAGTTCGCCGGCTAGCCCGAGGCTTTTGCGGACAATACTGCCGCTTCTTTCCCAGTGTGAAACGCTCTTATACCCATTGTCCTAATAAACCATGCACCCTGCGCTGCACATGAGTGGTTGAAATGATGGCGTCAACTATGTCGGCGCTGGTTGCTGCGTGATCTTTCGCGGCGAGATCGGCGCTTGCTATTTCGTATGAGCGTTGCCTTCGCAATACAAAAGTTTGCATTTTGATAATGCGTAACAACACAGTATCCAGAGATCGAAAGAGCTCCTACTAGCGCAACTTTTGAAGCGCTCACTTCAACGATAAGGTATTTAATAATTTTCAGGCCATTATCAAGATTATTAAACAGACTTTTGTCCAGTGCAAGACACAGACCTTTCCCGCTAAGCTCCAGTTAACCCTGTCCCGAGCCACATAATGTCATGCATTCGCTTTATCCTTCCGCCTGATTCTCTGGCAGTGCATCATCTCTCACGGTAGTGGCAAGATATCGGCACTACAATCCTCCCCTCGCTAGTACTGAGCAATGTGAACCACCTTTGTCAGACCTAATGTAACACTGGCCACACCTGAATTAAAACTCGGCGAAAGTCGGTGGCTCGGGCGGAGAAGACAGCAAAAGCGAATCAGGTTCTAGAACCAATCGGTAAACTGTTTTGGCTAAACAACCCTGCAACGTTGGTTAGTTTTTCTTATCATGATGGAAGCAATAGGTTCTGTATTCGTGGGCGTCCTCGACATCCAAGAGAGCAATGGCACATACATCCATTTATTAAAACAGCTGCTGTCAGTATTTTTGCTTGCTTTTTCCATCATAGGAAGGCACTTCAATCGATTAACATTGCAGTGAGTGCATAGTGCTGGGCAAAAGAGGCAGTGTTTAGCTGCCTGTCGCGCGAAATTCCTCAACAGCCACCGCACCATATGACACCTCAGGTTATATTCACGAATCGTCCAGGCAGATAATTAGAAAGCATTGCGGTGCTCTCTGAATTGCCTCGTCTCGCGCAGATCAACCACTTGAGTTGGCAGACCGCCATTGCTGCGCTTGGCAACAACGTCATGAATCCATGGTTTCTCTAAGAGAGAAAAGCGTTTGCAACTGGAGGGCAGCTAGGACCCTCGTTTGGCTGTAAATTTTCGTATTCATTATTAATCCTCTAAAAGATTGCGCAGCTCAAAAGTACCCTTATGACATCGTTTCAGTGCTTTCTGCAATTACAAGATGTGCCAGCTAACTTCACCACCCACCAAACTGTCTACCAAACTGCGGTACGTCGAATTCGCCGTTTTCTTACGCGGCCGCATTGTGGTCCGAAATGTGGCACCCAACTTTGGTTCTTTACAACACTGGCAGCACATTTTTTACGTAATGAAACGTCATTTTGGCGTCATCATATAATGTTTATGCATGACGTATTTCCCGCCTATGATGACCTAGACAGGAAAAGTAGAAAGGTAGGCTTGAAAATCAATATGCAGAAGACTAAGGTAATGTTCAACAGCCTCGGGAAGGAACAACAGTTTACATTAGGTAGCGAAATACTGGGAGTAGTAGGCGAATATGTCTACTTAGGACAGGTAGTAACCGCAGATCCGGACCATGAAAAGGAAATAAGAAGAATAAGATTGGGATGGAGCGCATTCGGCAAGCACTCGCAGATTATGACTAGCAGCCTACCGGTATCGCTGAAGAGTAAAGTATACAACAGTTGCATCTTGCCTGTACTCACCTATGGGGCTGAAACGTGGAGGCTAACCAAGAGAGTTCTACTTAAGTTGAGGACAACCCAGAGGGCCATGGAACGAAAAATGGTAGGGGTAACATTAAGAGATAGAAAGCGTGCAGAGTGGGTCAGAGAAATAACTCAAGTTACTGACATTCTAGTGGAAATTAAGAAGAAGAAATGGACATGGACAGGACATGTAGTGCGAAGAGAGGATAACCGATGGTCGCTGAGGGTAACAAACTGGATTCCAAGGGAAGGAAAGCGTAGCAGGGGGCGGCAGAAAGTTAGGTGGGCGGATGAGATTAAGAAGTTCGCAGGGGTCAAGTGGATGCAGCTAGCACAGAACCGGGTTAAGTGGAGAAATATGGGAGAGGCCTTCGCCCTGCAGTGGGTATAATCAGGCTGATGATGATGACGATGATGATGATGATGATTTTCCACCACACAGCGTCAGCCAATCAGATTTCAGGAGGCGGCTATTGATAGCGGGCAATTCATTTCACCCTGTTCGTAATACAAGCGTAAGAGATTTCAGGAGGCGGTTGTTGATAGTAGGCAGTTCATTTTACCCTATTCGTAATATAAGTGTAAGTGCTTTCCTCTCTAGCATCTATACCTCCGTTTTCCCTCCACAATCACTTATGAACACCATCCAGGCATCACGAATAGTGCTGCTAAAAAACCGCCCATACGTCACTTAAAAAGGCCATTTCGGCAGACCGCCATGTCGCACCACAAATTTGAAACACGTGACTTTGTTGGCGGGAGTTGGGGGTGGGGGGGGGGGGGGGGGGGAGTGGTTTGGAAAAAAGAAGTATGCTGATAGGGCAAAGGGGATGCTGCCGTGACGCAGATTACGTCGCCCTTGTTGTCACGTGACCCTTGACGTCGGACATTGACCTTGTCCGACGTGCAAAAATTATCCTGAATCACGGCCGGACTAAAGACAGCGGCGCACGCTAAGAGCGCGCGACGCTGCATTCAGTCTGGCCGTGCTGAATCTAACCACCCACTGTGAACGCTGCGCTAGCGATGCTCGCGCTCCTGCAGGCATGGCGGTGATCAGCGACATTTTGATTGCTTCTTTCCCCACACGGTGTCTCCAACTATCCTACGGTTTTTACTTCAAAACCTGCTGGGCTCTTGATTGCATGTTATGTCAAGGAGGCTATGGTTATGTTCATGCAAACGCTACTCAAAGTTATGTTTCAGTAGCGTATGAAGGTTTTTCGTTTATGTTACATTATAGTACTGCATGCAGGGCAATTTTATGCAGTTGGCGTCTGAAGAACGAGAGAAGCGGTCATTTCTCCTTGCAGCACTTTCAAAAAAGCCTTAGCTGGGTGGGCCCGCGGCAGGGGTGAGTAACAGTCCTCGTTCGCCTACCGCTTGCTCTGCTCAGTTGGTGGTTAGTTTTCCACGCATTATGCATTGTTTGACTTGTCACTTTTTTATTGACGCAGTAATGCGTAACCATGCGCTGCAAATTGAGCAGCATTGAGTGCAACGCTACAGGCACGCGCGTTTGTTTTTCCGTTCGTTTTGTTTTTCAGTGTGTGTAGATGGCACAAGTCACGCATTTCGATTATATACCAGCTATTATTCGCGATATATGTCAGCAATCTTGCATGTCTGGCGGTCAAACACTACTGCTGGGCGTCACAGTGATATAGTGCTCTAGAAGGTTGGGCAGTGTGACGACCGGCGCCGGAGAGTGGGCTGCTTTTGCGATGACAGCCACCGACTTCCGCGAGAGGGCGCGACATGAAACAAGTGTGCCACGTTCGCCGCTCGGCGCGTAGCGTCTGCGGGGATAGCAGGGGTACAGATGAGCGGCGCGGATCTCTTTGGAGCTATTTTCACACGATACGCAATTGGTGCAATATGTAATAAAGATGCTACTTATTCCAGGTGCATAAACTGATCCCCGCAATTTCTTTACGTCTCAAGATACTCCGTGCCCGCTTCGGTATTCCTTCACAGCAGCGCGCGATGTTTGAATCGCTATTTGAAACTGTTTCAACGTTTCTTCCTGCGGGCAGCCAGAAGTCGTCCAGGTGGGAAATTTGTACGCGTTGTTTCCAACGAAGCGTGGTGTTTTGCATTCGTTTTTCACGTAAGGTAATAAAGGTTGCTGCTAAGGAGTGTACAGTATACATGCGAATCAAAGCTTGTGCGTTGTGAGGGCTCTTTACGAACAACTTATTTTTTAAGAACCTTATTTATTAACACCTGCTTATATTTTATAGGTTGCGCTTATCAATAATATGCAAGTCTTTGATTCTACACGCAAAGTTTCAGTGCCCAGCGATCGGCGCATAATTAAAAAAAAAAGAAAAAAAAAGCTCGATAGACATCGGAATCGAGAAGCTCCGCCCACCGAGAACGACCGCCGTTTTTGAGACGTCACAGAGGATCCGCGACGGAGCGTCGTCTGCAATGCAGGCTGCAGTATCAAATGACACGCCTCTCTCTCTTTTGTGGACGATTGACACAGTGGTAGTCCCTCATACAAATGGGCTCGATGGAGATATGTTACCGCACGAAAGCGATGTAGAGTAAAGCATGTTTTCTTCAGCAAAAGACACGGTCATAGTAAGTGAGCTGTACGGTTAGATTCCATAGCTTATCGACGCACTGATCTGTCGCATTACACCAGCAACGACGCCAGCACGACCAACGGTCGCCTGTCACCGTAGTGTGGGGTTTTCGGCCCCGCGACGCCGACGAAACTGATCAGCAGACGCTCGCCCTATCTGTTTTGGTCGGATCGCGATCGGGGGCCGAGCAAGAACTTGACACACGATGAGTTAGCGGCTTGAACGACGCGCGCTTGTCTGTAGCTTGACTATGTTAGAAAATAAAAGAAAACAAGCGGCTACACTTTTATTTGTTCCCCCTTCTCATCAGCAATGACCTCGGCCAGAAATGTTATACCTGTGCTACACGGGCATCTTCGAATGACATTAGAGTCGACTGGCATTCGAGATTTCGAATGACATTCGAACTCAACGTGCTCTCGCAGTGCTACACGATAGTATGGTGTAGTTTCCAAAATCATTCGAAAGGATCAGCATTCACTCGCGGTATTGCAATGGCGCTGCTGCATCAAGTTTCTCTTCTGTACGTTCGCTTCTTTTCAGTCTGTACAAAGTACAACGGCGCAATGACAGTAGTTCCCATGGTCACTCTAGACCGACAGCAACACTAGCATGTCCAACAGCCGCATATTATTGTACTTCGACATGTTTTTTGGGCCAACCGACACGAACGGCAGCCCTTCATGTCCTCGACAGATCGCGGTGGCTTCACGAAAACTTTCGGTTGGCGAGGCGACAGCGTGACGACAGCGCTTGTATCTACGTTGTACATATTGAATATAAGCGAAACGAGCGGCTATACTGAACACTCAACCATGCGATAAACTCATGTGAAATGATTGCATTTCATTCGACGGCAACTCTCTTCCCCACGACTAGTTTACGATCAAGTACGCAGTTATCGCGCTTTCGACGATTCTCCAGAGCCAATGCAAAAGTTTTACTGAATGCAAACGCCATCGAGTGTAGTTTTGGCAATAGTGCTCTGAAATTGATTGCTGTTTGCATGGCAGGACGCGCATAGAATAAACGGAAAGCGTCGATGTGAACCTGATTGCCAAGCAGGCGGTCAGCAAAAGTCGGAAATGTCACTTGCGGATGACAAATAAGGATGTTGCAGTGAGTGCGAACGGTCACTGCACATACTTCCGGCTAAAGCGATATATATAAAGTATTGGCCACGTTGGAGAAAGCAGAGAGAATCAGCGAGATGCCCCGCGGTCGTACGCGACGTCACCAAACCGACTGTAAAGTGCTTTCAAGGTAGGAGATCGCATCAGCGCTTCCTACAGAGTTGTCATTGGGCAGGAAACAAGCAATAGTACGAATGTTTCGAAAGAGAAGATATTACTTTGTAACAGTACAGCGCAACCTGCGGTTTCTGTCAGGTAAACGAGCACTGGTTTTCTGTACAGATCGATGTAAACAGGCTAATCGTCATCGGCGCATTCGTGTGTAACTTTCGCACTCACGCGGTAAACGCCAAGCTGTGTGATATTATCTTCAAGCACTCATTTAGCAAGTACACGAGCTATTCGAGAAACAGGCAGCAGGAGAAAGCAAGCAGCAGATAATCGAAATCAACAACCGCAGAAGCGAAGCGGTCGCGACACTTCGCCGCCATCGACTGTGGGCGGAGCTAAGCGATGGTGACCTGCTATTGGTCGGCGCTTGCTGTGTTCGTATTTCGAGGGCATTCCAAAATCTCGAATGTCTTCGCGTAGCTCATTCGACTCGAATGACATTTCAGTCGAATGCCTTCGAAACACGCCGTGTAACAGGGCACGTTCGGCATTCGAGTCGAATGACATTCGGTTCGAAGGCTTTCGAAACGGGGGTATTAGTCGACGCCGAACTACCGGCCCGTTCCGCGACGAGTATATAGGCCTAGCGCGAGTACGCGGGGTCCGGGTCCATAGTTTCGGCGATTACGGAGCGCCAATTCACAAGCTTTAGCGGCTGCATGTGGCCATCGAGTGTAGTTCTGGCATTGATTGATTGATTTGATTGATTTATAGGAAGGGAAAGGAGCGGTAACTGTCTCACTTGTTTTCTGTAGACACCTCAACCGCGCCGTAAGGGAAGGGAGACACCAAGAGTGCCGCCGCGACATTAGGCCGGCATACCATAACCCGTGTCCGGTTCCACCCCCCCCCCCCCCCGTGAATATTTCAAAGTTCCCAACCAACTGTAGTGAACTAGAATACTTTCTAGTTCACTATACAACCAACCAACCAACCAACCTGGGGATCTTTAACGTGCGCTGACATCGCACAGCACACGGACGCCTCATCGTTTCGCCTCCATCGAAACGCAGCCGCCGAGGTTGGTTCAAGCCCGGGTACTCCGGCACAGGGGCGTCTTACCACTGCACCACCCCGGCGGGGCGTTCTAGCATTAGCGACCCCAAATCGACGACTGCTTACATCACAAAGCGCGTGCACATTGAGCGGAAAACGTCGATGGTACCCTGTCTGGTGAGCGCAGCCGGCAGCTGTCGGCACCGCTGTGGGTAAACAAAGACGCTGGGGGCTCAGTCGTAATCAACGAATCGGCGCATTCCTGCGGTAGTTTAGTGCTGCGTTGAAGTATCACATGGGAAGGCGAGACGCGGAGATGGCGGCAGATGGGAGGCTCTTGTTTGGTGCCGGCAGGAAGCGCAATCGAATCGCGTTGGGTTTTACGATGACGGGACTGAAGCGGCGGTGGTGTCGCATGCTTTCGTGCACTGGCCGAGGCCAAACTGAACATAGTTTTGCAAAAAAAAAGTGCTTTACCAGCCAAAAATAGTTAAGTTTGAGTACACGGGACGTGTGGCTTACAAGGTTACTAGTCAGTTAATTACCTCAACAAAATGCTTGCTTTTATCTTACCTTTGATCTTTCTTTGCGCTTTTATAACTCTTGTCAGCACCGTATATAACTGATTTGCAAACAACTTGCTTTTGTTATTTGCAGGCTGCTGAAACGATCCAAGGACATCACCCTTAGCTGAGCAGACCCTTGGAGTAACGGCAGCCGGCACGCACTGAATTTCCTTCAGTACGCACATCTTTTGAGCAGAACCGTACACTTTTGTAAAACCCCTCTGTCAAAGTAGTTACCACGAGTCACAGGAAAGTCTTGTACCGTCGTGGTGAAAATGTCCGCCGAAGATGTCGAGGCGAGCGACATCCTGAAGAAAGGGCTAAGGGCGAGCGATGAAGGGGATGCATATGCAGGTACGGTTGGAGACGTTGCAGCGGGCGCCATAAAGCTTGAGTACAAAGACAACCTCTCACATGAGGAAGCCCGCGTCCTTCGGCGTGTCCTGAGCACGGAGGGGTCGCTGAAGAAGCTGAAGCTTATCGGAGTACCCCTCACGGTGTGCGAGATCGTCTTAGAAGACCACGATGATGGACGCTCGTCGTTGGAGGAACTGGAGTTATTCGCCATCGAGAACGAGGGCAGTGAATTCAGCCTAAAACTTTCGGGCATCTTCGGAAACCTCCGAGTGTTGAATCTCTCGTGCAACGACATCGGTGACTCGTTCACGAGGAAAATCGCAGACTTCTTGCAGAACAACAGCACACTGCGAGAGCTCGGCCTGTGGTCCAACGAGATCAGCGACGAAGGCGCGACGGCGCTTGCCACAGCACTCGAGAAGAACAGCACGCTTAAGAGGCTCTCATTGACTCAGAACAACCTGACTTCGCAAGCTCTTCTTGCTTTTGCTGACGCGCTGACCACGAACTCGACCTTTGAGCGTGTGGAGCTCTTTGAAGTGGACATCGAGGAGGAGGACGTTGTGGCCTTGTTTGAGACTGATCGGTATGCGGACACCTTCAGAAGAGTCTACATTTTGTGGAGGCAGGATTACCTCCCAGAGCTTACCAGACTGCTCAGAGAAGACAGACACTGTTCTGAGGTGTCCGTCGATATCACAGACACCGTTTCCAAGGACCACCTGCGCGATTTCTTCGACGCCATCGCTGCGAATATAACCGTGCGAACGCTGCACTTTCACCCTGGAGGCTGCACCTTTGACGCGCTCACCGATGGTCTCGTGTCGGTTCTAGAGCGGACCACTTCACTCACGCATGTACAGAACCTCATGGACCTCGACCGAGACGAGGCACTAATCCGGACCTTGGACGCACTCAGGCAGAACCGTTCTGTGACAGCGTTCACCATGTACGCGGAGACGTTGACGCCCGCAATTGCAACGTCTGTGTCCGAACTTCTAGCCACCAACAATGTGTTGAATAGCTTGAGCGTCTGCGAGCACTTCGAAATCAACAGCGACGAGCTCGCTACTGTATTGGAAGGCCTGCGGAAAAACTATACATTGACGAAGCTGATGGTGGCTTGGGATCCCGATGACGAAGTGGAAGGGGTGTCCGAAATGGTGGAGCTCCTGGAACGGAACGCCCGTCTCCTGGACAGAGCGGTGGAGTTTGTGAGGGCCGGAAGCGCCGGCATCGATGACGTTGAGGGCGCTGACGCTTTGAAGAAGGTTCGCTCGAGCGCCGGCCTCGTTGATAGGCTTCAAAAGCTTACAGGAAAGGCCAAGGACGCTGTGCTGTTGGATATAGAAGACTCGCTGGCTCGGCTTCAGTCATGATGCGCCTTATTGATACACAGTCACAGGCTATAGTACGCATTTCGTGCAACACGCGCATTCTTAGGCTGCTTGATGGTTAGGTCTTGTCGCACAGAACACCGCGGGTGTAAATAGGTTATTGCAGGTGAATGGGACTTGCTCTCGTGCTTCTCTGGGACATCGTTCTTAATAAACTCTGCTATTTTGCTTGTGTGAAAATTCACCGTTAGGTTCATGATTCACGACACTCCCGTGCTGTCTAGCTACTCAATTGCGTGGCCTTGGCGCGACACATCAGGGCGACCAGACCGTTTGTAGGGTTCTGGAGTGCCGCACAGCGCAGACGACCTTCTTTGGTCACACGGAAACGCGCTGAGCTTGTGTTTTAAAGCCTTCAGTGTCAAAAGGGTACTACAAGATACTTATTTTGCGAAAAATATTACAAACGCCAGACTAAAAGCACCAAAGCAGTGACATGCAGTTAGTCTTTGAAAACTACTGGCTTCTAGTTGTGGGAGCAGCGCAAAGTCGAGCCGGACGCACCCGACTCGACATTAGCGATATTCGCACAAGCTTCCTTACTACTGCAACTCGGGGTTTGTGACAGTGGTTAACTTCATTATTCAGTATAGACGTGACTTATTTGCAGTTTTTTTTTTTATGGTGCACTGCTTTGATTTGAAACACCAGTAGTGTCAGTCCCAAGTGCAGCGATGGCGTAGAGGTAGAGCATCCTCCTAGCATGCAGATGAATCGTGGTTCGAATCCCCAGGGCCTGTAATTCACCGGATAAAAAAAAAAATACCGCATGTCGATGGAATTGCAACAGGTTTGAGGTGCGACCTGATGCCGGTGAACCTCCGGCAACGCACTCCCTCACAAGAAGACGGGTTGGCCACCCTGGTGCAGTAATTGGCCACAACCTCCCATCGTTATATGTAGTCCTGCGAAACCCTGGCCCACAGTCCAGCGGCTACGGAGCAACTGACCACGGCGGCGGTCAGACCTGTGACGCAGCGGGGGGTGCTAAGAATTTCTGGCTCTGAGGACAGGCCGCCATTGGAAAACTGACCCTGGCAACGTTTAATGCTAGAACTCTAGCTAGTGAGGCTAGTTTAGCAGTGCTGTTAGAAAAACTAGAAGGCATGCAATGGGATATCATAAGGCTTAGAGGGGAGGAGGCTAAATGAGGCATATACTTTACTGCAGGGCGGGCATGTGCCGTGTTATAGAGGTTTACCGGAGAGACGAGAACTAAAAGTAGGTTTCCTTATCAATAAGGATATATCTGATAATATAGAACTCTATAGCATTAATCCGGCATCGCAATTAAGCTAAATAACCGGTATAAGCTGAAGGTTGCACAACCATACGCACCTACATGTAGTCTTGAATATCGGGCAAGAACGCTTCTATGAAGATGTAGAATCGGCAATGGAGAAAGTAAAGCACATTATACTTTACTGATGGGCGACTTCAATGCCAGGGTAGGTAGAAAGCAAGCTGGAGACCACGCAGTGGGAAACTATGGCCTTGTATTAAGAAATAGCCGGGGGTGAGTAGCTAGTTGTGTTTGCTGAATGCCATAACTTACGAATCATGAATACCTTCTCCAGCAACCGGAAGAACCGGGCGAGAAGACGAAAAACGAAATTGATTTCATACTTTGTTCTACCCCCGGCATTATACAGAATGTAGAGGTAATCGTAAAGGTGCGATGCAGTGACCACAGGATGGCAATGATCTCGAATTAATCTGGATTTGAAGAGAGAGCGGAACAAACGTGGTTTCATGCGGGAGTTTTGTGCCATAGTCAGTGGACTGTCGCCTGTGTCAGCAGCCAGAAAATATAGATCATATGGCTTTGTGCATTGCCGTGATGCAGTGTTTTTTTTTTGTTTGTTTGGACATTCTTCAACGGACTCTCAAAAAGGACATATTGATATTACGCCCTATACTATAAGATTTCTGCCTACAGTGGAAGCTTCTGAGGTTCCTTGTGATCTTTTTGTGCTCATGGGACTGTTTAGCCTGTAGAAAAGCCGCATGACAGATCACCAAGCAGAGCCGCCACGTTCAAGTCTGTTCAGAGAACAGTGCTCTATGGTGCGTGGAGTATATATAAGCTGCGCAGGAGAGACCTCCTGCTTTGTTACCCTTTACTCGATGTCTCCCGGAATTTTGATGTGTGGACCAAGTGAGAACTCAGTGCTGGTGTCACTGTATATGACAGGTTGCGGGATGCGGCCTAGTTAAATCAGGCTTCAAGTACTTCATGCAATAAAGAAAAATCCCGGGCGTGGCGCAGTTGGTTAAAGCACTCGGCTCAGGATCCAAGGGATGGAAGTTCGATTGGCGGTGGAGACAGGATTTATTTATTTATTTATGGAGCTGGTTGCGAGAGAAAACGGCGACGCCTTGAAACGCAGGAATTGGCGCCAAAGGAAACGCATGGCGCTATCTAAAACAGGTAGGCCATCAGCGCCGCTTTCTTTCCCGGCCTCTCTCCAATCTGTTCTAATCACTGGAGAGATCCCCTTCGATAGAGCCAGACTTTAAGCCCCAGCTCCAGTACTACTCTCTCTTCCTTTAAAAGGTGTCATCTCCCAGTAAACTTAACCACATTCCCGATTCCCGTCATGCGTCCCGTGCGTGCACTCCTTACCAACGTTTGCTCCCTACACTACCGTGCACCCTCGGCTTACCGGGAATCAATGGCGCATGTGGGTCTCGTGCCGGTCAGGGCTCATTTCAATGCGCTCTACTCCCCCCCCCCCCCCCCCCCCCCCCCCCCCGCGCGCGCGCTTCTGATTAGCGGGAAGGAAGGGTGCAGGAGGGAAGCGAGACGGAAAAAACAACACAATGCAAAAGCAGATTTATTTTGCATCGCTTCCGACTGTCGCGCCTATTGTGCAATGGCGACAGTCTGAAGTAAAAGGTCAGAATGTTTCAGTTTTGGCGCAACTAACGCGACTAACTTTTCTCTACATCCTGTCTGGCCCACGCCGTCTGACGTTTACCCGTGCGCGCTTTCGTTACTTCCAGTTTGCATCGTTGCAGAAAGTGAATTGATTTGATGTAGATGCCCAGAACGTTGTGTTAGCGGCCTGACCCGCAAATAAAGGTTATTGTCCTCCCGGCGCTGAAGAAGACTTGCCGTCACTCCCTGAGATGCATCATCGCTTGGAGCATGCATGTGCGGTAAGCGGTAAGCGGTGCTGCAATCAACAATGATTTGCTAGCTAGGCATTTACTTGTTATCAGCCCCTTCTCTGGCTACCGGCACCGCAGTGGTAGGGAGAAACACTGCCCGTCTCGTACATTTGCAGAAGAGTTGTACCGATAAAAGTGCACGGACCTTTAGCAGCTGCAGCATGGATAAGCGCGTGCGGCTGTCTAGTGTCGAGGTTATTTCTGAAATGGGGCTTTCGCCGTACAGTGGACTTAGTACGTCGACTCTGCTGCGAGCACGCGGCTAACAATTAGTTCGAGTTCAGGGGTTATCAGATGTAATTGGATCAGGCTTTTGGCTAAGTGGCATGCTTTTGCTTTTCCTGCCACCGTTGTCCACCACCTGCTTGAAAACAGTATGCAAAAGAAATAAGAAACATAGAAAAAATATTACTTGTGATTACATGCATGGTAGTGCAGATGAAAAATGCTTTCTTTAGCATGGACACAATTTCAGAGCGGTGGTAAATTCATTACTGGCAATGTGGGTACAAGCAAGTCAAACCTGTTTGCACTAATTGCACAAGATATTGCTCTAATCAACCACAAGTGACCTCATATTGCACCTGTAAAGCGAGAGGGGTTTCCTCAAATTTCTCTCGAAGTTGCAAGACACACTCAAGGGGTCTACTAGACGTTACGGCCAAATGCTCCCCTTGGCTCGCTCGTTTAGGACCCTGGTGTAACCATGGGCGACTCCTGTGTACTCATCTTGAAATTTTTCCTTTTAATTCAAGAACTGGGTCATAAGTTATGCTAGCTTGAAAGTCTTTAGTTTTTGTGCCAGCTGTCTTCTACTTCTCATTTATGCATCCGCTTATCTTGATGCCCAAGACTAGTGGCTTCGATTTAATGCTCCTACCATGAATGCTTAATTGACAGTGACAGTGCTGTGGGCACATCACGCATCTGCGCTTGACCAACTCATTTACATGTTATGTTTTTGGCTGAAGCTTGCGCCCAGCATTGCTCACCCTTTGACTGATACGAAAGCCTTACGGGTATGGACGTTGCTCTCGTTAATACTTCTCACTTCGATTGAAAAACTCCTTCTTGACCCCTGTCATGGAGTGTTTGCCTGCTGCGGCCTTCCTGCCAGTTTCTCATCTTTGGTGCATTTTCTTTCCCCCATACGGCTACACTTTCATATGGTGCCGAGAAGTCAGCAGGGGCTCTCATGTAGGCCCGTCTTTGTTCTCTACAAAGTCGCTCATCATTAAGGAGGTCATAGCTCGTTCAGTACCCATTCCTCTGGAGTGCTAGGTTGTCTTATGATCTTTGTTTTCTGTTGCTTTGCCAATTCTTGCTTTAATTCTTTTTGTCGTTAACCTTATGCTGTGGTATTTTTGCACCCTTCTTATATATCTGTCTTTCTTACAACAATTCCCTTTCACGGTGGCTCAGTGGTTAGTGTGCATGATAGCTGTTCCAGTGGACGTAAGTTCGATCCTTGTGTCACCTGCTAATAATTATAATGTTACTAATGATGTGCCGCTATTGGTGCGCTCACTTCCAGACACTCTTAGAGTGTGGGGGGGGTACCTGTTCCTATCTCGAAGGAGATGCCCTCGATTTGCGTGGCCAGCTCAGCTGGAAGTCAGCTACCGGTAGTAACAAAAGGAGGTGGACATTTGGTGCCCATCTTTTGCCAGTTCAAGCCAAGGTAAGGGTCAGAGCCAGAATTAATGAAGAAAACAAACTTTATACAGCAGGAGATGATACAGAGGAATTCACACTAATACTTAAAATACACAGACAAGGGGTTCACAGAAAGGTGATGCAAAGCATGCAACTAAAGAGGCGCCAGTGTAACACAGAGGCTTCACATTAATGGTCAGTGCATGAGAGAGTCAGAAAATAAACATCAAATTGTTCACCAGGCACTGTCGCAGACTGATGTCTAGAGAGTCACAATGTGGCCGTCCTGTAGACAAGCGTTGCTCCCTCACAGATTAGTGGGCTTGCCGAGCAGCGGGTTGACCCTGGGAGTCGAGCAGTAGCACTGCAACGCTCGCTGCAATGCGGACTGTAACACTTGGCTGGCTGACTGGTTGGCTAACCTGCCGAAGCAACACAACCTCAATAAATAGGGCATTCTGCATCTGTCTGTTGAATGCACGAAGGCAGGCGTGCACATACACGTAACTTTCACTCTGTAAGCATCCTCACTTCCTCCCACCGAGACGCGTGTCGTCATTTGTCAGCATTGGCTGAAACTTCTGGGGAAATCCGGTTGCTTCTCTGGACAGGTGAATCACCATTGCTGCCGAGTAATGAGGGCGTGACGCCAATGCGTGCAAGGCTCCGAGCTCTCCTTGCATAGAAAAGGAGACTTTTCTCCATTATTGTGGAACTCTCTATGCGATGCCACGTGTGCGCTTCTTTCATGCTACGATGACTCAACAAAAATGTGCGCCGATTTCGTGACACCTTGCTGTCACAGCCGCACTTTGATGGAGGCGAAGCACGAGGCGCAGGTGTACTATGTAGTGTCGGAACATGTTAAAGGACCTCATGCGGCAAAAATTATAAGTGCCTTCCAGTGCAGCATCCCTTATAGCCGATGTCACTTTGGGATTTGCAGCATGGGTTTGGTGACGGAGGAAGTGCTTTGGCCTTTGTCGTTCATCTTTACCACGGACAATTTCGGACTGCAAAAACTATGCCTTTCCTCGAGATCTTTTTATAGGAAGCTAACTCTCTAAAATAATTGGTGGTGGCTTAGCTTGGTTAAGCCTGGATATCAGAAGCGAAAAGCTTCGGCGATGCCATGGCTTAGCTTGTGGTTCCTTGGCGTAGTTGTGGCTTACCTTGTTGTTCACGGTTGCACCTTATAGATATTCCATGGCTTATCATCACGGTGAAACATTGATTACAGCCGTACATCACATAAGATTAAACTTTATTCCGATTCCACATCATCATCATCGTTACGCTTCTGTATAGACATAAACACAGCCCGGTGAAAGCGCGCGGCACCGGCTAAAGGTCGACCGGTAGAGTCGCAGCGGCGGTTGCGGTGGCAGCGGCAGCTCCGATCACCTGCGCCTCTCCTGTGACGTCACGTGGTTTGCGCATGCGCAGCTGTGGCTTTTATTGCGAAAGCAATGCTACGCCAGGTCTAACCGCTCATCGCTGTGTGCCGTGTCCGTGTCCATGATCCCCTGGCAGGAGCTGCCAACTTGGGTCTCTCGTTTCACATGGGACGGTTATGTCAGACTCAGCCTGCCAGGACCGTTGCATTCACGTTACCCCTATAAGCCACTAAGGCACGTTCATATGGCTTGGTTATGTGTTTCTAATGACTGAGCACGCGCGAGACTCGGAGGGAGTTGACTAGCCTAGTGAAGCTTTTCGCTTCAAAATAGTTAAGCTGTGGCATCGCAGCATTTCATTATCACACATGATGTCAGTGAGCTGATGACTCATGTGAGAGACACTTCATTCAGTCAAGTTTCTTGCTACCCTCTCCTCTCTGCCTTCCTCAAAGAATATATAGAAAGTAATTTGTGCTGCATGCATATCAAAAAATAGTTGCAAAAGGCCCCATAATTTGGCACCACTAATGAAGTGAAGTTAAGTGGTATGAGTCTGTTTGGCACATTTCGTTCTGGTGACACACACCCAGTATTCAAATTGGTGTCAAGATTGTATGAGGTGCTGGAGGTTTAGGCTTATGTGTGGTCTGTTTCTTCTTTTTTGTTGACAGTATCCTTGAAGCCTTCACCTGCATTTGAACAAGTTCTGACGGACAGAATGCCTTGTTCAACTGAGGTAGTTCCTCAATGATAGCATCTCCATGTCCAATATTGCACACCGTACCAAAGCTTCAGTTTCTTCGCTTCATCCCTGGAGGTGGGAGAATCAAATGAAGAACCCGTCTCCTACAATTGGTCTATCAAGTAGATAGGCCATGGTGCTTCTACTGCTGCACGTGGAGTAATTTGAGCCTGGACACCTGGATGGCTTCCCAAGTCAGCCGAAGTGTACAATGACACGCAGTGTGTTTTATCATGCTGTAACAATGCAGTGAGCCAAGAGGAAGCGCTTCGTGCTTGGTATGTAACAGCATTGAACCAAGTCTCGCGTAGTAATTGGTTGAAGCAGCACAGGGGACACACACTGTCCAGCAATCATTGTCAGCAATGAAAAATCGTTGCGTTGTTCCTGGCTGCACTTCTGTACGTGGGAAAGGCAAAGGAAAGACCTCCTTATTTGCAACGCCGGCTGACCCGGAGCTGTTGAAGCAGTGGGAACAAGCGATTCCGGACTTGGCTAGAACGCTGACGCGCAAGGACTCTATCTGTGCACGCCATTTTGAGAAGCACCTCTTGAGTGAGCGATACTACAGTGAGTTTGGCGGAAACGTCTTGCTAGATGTGAAGAAGGTCCCAAGGCTTCGCAAGGGTGCAGTGCCGACAATATTCGACAGCGGCAATGGAGCGTGGATGGAGGATGTTGACTCACTAAGGCTGCACGAGCAGTCTTCAAGGACAGTCGGCCTGCTGCCACTAGTCGTAGATCCCCAGCCTATTTCAACTACAGGGTCTTGCATTAAGCAAGAAGTTGACACTTGCAGTGAAGAGCTTGTCTGTGACATTGGAGGAAAGTGCATAGGGGACTGTGTGGGGACTAGTACTCTTCAGAATACGGAGCCCAACCCTCACAGACAGGTCGGCACTTGCGACGGAGAACTTGACATTCGCATTAGAGTTGAAAGCGGCAGGCAACTCTGCTCCAGTACTGGTACAGTGTGTGATGCAGTGCTAAGTCTTCATAACAGCAATAATGTGCACAGCATTCAACACGGCTGCCTCATCAAAGTTGAAGTTGAAGAGCAGTGTATGGATGTGCAAAATCCAGGTCCAGTGGTGAGTGAAAAGTACATAGCAGAACACCAACGAGAAGTTGAGCAACCTGAGCAAAATGTAAAAAGGGACATCTGTTTGGGCATGCGGGGTGCATGGGAGGCTCCCATCAAAAGCTGCATTGGAAATGCATACAAGGAACTTGACTTCGACTGCTTGCAGTATGACCGCTGCATCCCAAATCGCTCTGACGATGCCCCGGCTGCTGTTAGCACTGCATGTGCCGCTACCCCTACTGTCCTCCCCACAGGTGTCATTGGTGCTACTGTTCTAATCCTGAATACAGCTGTCAACACCACTGGTGTCAACCCTCAAACAGCCGTCAACGATGTGTGCACTGTGCCACAAATAGTTGGTACTACACTTGCCAAGCTTGTGGAACATCTAGTTTGCCACCCTGAAGTAGTCAAGCTTCCGCTTACATGGAGCTACCACAAGGTGGGCAATGATGTTATGCAGGTGTAGTTCAGCCATTGGCTATACTGCCACAATTTTAGCAAATAGTGCTAGCTTGGATTCCTTTCATTAAATATTAATAGGGCTCAAAGGGTCTCATGTCGAAATTAATTCATTTTATCATGCCGTATGTCAAGCGTGTGCGTTTGATAGCTGGCTTAGCTTTCATCAAGCATCGGCACTGAATGAATGACTTTTTTTGATGGGATCTTGCCGTCTGTTGGAATAGATTTGTAGGTTTGGAAACACAGAGGCCCACATCATGTCAAAAAAGAAAAGATTTCATTTTATTATCCGATAGTGACAGATTTCACCTGTAATCAGAAGTCATTGATTGTAGGCATTTCATTATGGATAAGCAAACAATCTAGCACATAGTGAATTCAATTCTTTAAATGGTCTTTCCAGGTAGTCTAGCTTTCTTTGCATTGCTGGTGTCTCAAGGCTACACCTTACCTCAGTGTATTGCAAGGCTCTAAGGCAGACCACACATTTTCAAAGCCTTTCGTTAAAGAGGTCATGCCACGGCCATCCAATATATTGCAGTTTTGTAGTCCAGAAGATAATACTGAACCTTGTTATTCTATTTCCAAAATTTGAGTGCACTAGACGCATTCCTTATTTCGAAATAAGTGGCTGAAGTTGACACCGCGAAGCTCCTCTCACCTGACAACAGCTGCCATGTTGAAACGCTTGGTGATGTCAAAGAGCGACGACTGTTACCGCATCGCCTGCTGCTGTACTGGTGCCGATATGCTGCCGATGCACTGTACTGTGTTCGCGCTTGTGTACTCAGCATGTTTCTGAAAACAGAACACACTGCAGTGAAGTGCAATTTACTGCTTGCCCAGACAGCCGTCTTCGGCGCGACTGCCTCCACCATACTGCCCCCTACCGCTGTAAACACCGCCGCGCCGGCCGTGCCTTCCGCTGAAGCCGTCCACACCAACAATATTTATGGCGGATCCCTTGCGCCAGCGTCGGAAAAGCATGATAAAATTTGTTTTACTCCTAATAATAATAGGCCTTCTAAAAAGGGATTTCAAAAATTTATGCTTCTTGTGAAATGCCGACCCATACGGTGGGGGTTTTTGCTCACAGCCGGTGCGGTGCCAGTGTTTCCGTATGCTTGCTCCGCTGCTAAGGCATCGCCGAAAGTAATCATTTTCGTTACTACTAAACAGTGGAGTTGAGAGTTAAGAAGTTTCATGATCGAACGGTCCATTTACTAAAACGCCTCGCTAATTTATAACAAAGTGCTGTCCGCTGTAGCTTCAATGTGAAGTACGTAATTTAGGCCTAGCGATGGTTAGGGAGAAGCAGGTTGACAACCTGAGCACCGTCGTCGTTCACGCTCGCGGGCACCATTGCTGTAAGCTTCATGAGCTTATCGTCTACTTTTATGATGCCGCTAGGGCCAGACCTGGGCCTGTCAACAAGCAGCGTAAACGATGCTGCTAAAATGGGACGGCCAGGGTATTGGGTGCCTCGATGTAGTGCGCCACGCCCTATACATTACGCTGCTGCACTGTCGAGCGGTACCCAAAGATTGTACTAAAGCACTGTCGGATGGCGCTATGTACATTGCGTATTTTATGTGTTGCTTTTGAGACTGGTTTCAGTGTACAATATGCTGTTCGAGCGGGTCAGCTCGTGTGGCTTTCATACTCTAGCGCAGAAACGCACCTCTAGATTAAAAGTGATAACAGAGATCGACGAAAAGTTCAGTTTGTGGTAACCTCTGTAAGAGGCATGACTGCTGTTTGGTCGACATTACCGTGGCTTCAGGTAACCACGGTTGGCACTGCTCGTGCACAGAACACGGAGCAGACGACGTGCCGGCGGCCTTTATCATCACCGGCTGCGCCAGTTGACAGATCAGCAAGCTATTTGCGAAGAAACGAAAATGCTAGTTTTAAAAATATCTGCAGCTCCGATGCAGCTGAAACTTTGAGGTTTAGTTGCTGGGCAAATCAGAAATAGGATGCAATAAACAGTTTATGTTCCAAAATTGATGTCGTGACCCTTTAAGCTTTTTCACACATCGTTCAGCTCTGCTAATACAGTGCCTGACTTTATGGACATATTTTTCTTCTCACCTACACAGGTGAGGGCACCCAGTGGAAACCGTGTCGTCTACTGCACAGTGGGAGTTGCGAGCAATGGAACTACTCCCGTTATCACCAAGTTCATCAACGTCACGGATTGCCGCAAGGGGAAGGCACTCGAGGTGTTTGTCATGAATCGAAGCCTGGAGGGTGTGCTGGGAGCCGCTGAGCAGCCGACAACTATCGAGGGCTTTGCTCACATGGTCGAGCTGGTGGACACAATTCCTATCTGCAGGGGTGGACCAACCAGGCAAAAGTATCCGGATGTACTTCCAGAGCGCGCTAAGCTGGACTGCTTGGACATCTGGAGGCACGACAAGTGCCAGGTCTATGGCACCACTCAGTGCTCACCTTGCGCACGTCTAGAGGGCACACTGCGGTCCCACAGTGGGCGGCAGAAAAAAAGGAAAGAATGCTCCAAGCTCAGGATCTGCCTGCCACCTGCACAGAGGTCCAGGCTTGACGTGATATTGAAACAGAGGCAGTATCTGTACAAAAGACTCTGTCGCCTTACAAAGACCAAAGTGAAGCTGCCGGACAGCTAGGTGCAAGTATGTAAACTGGATTCTGATTTCCTTTTGTTCGTTTTCCTTTATCTATGAGAGTTGTATTGTGGCTGTGAATGAGGCATTAAAAAAAAAGTATGAATCATGGTAGTATTCATTCTGCACCCTACCAGTAAAGCCACTGCATTTGCAGCACTGTCCTTGAGTGTCAAATTTTTTATAGTATTTACACTACGGACAGTTTCTTCCAGTTATAGCTGGCAGTAAAAACTGACTCTAGCACTTTCTGAGTTGACGTCTGTCTGCCTGCAAAATGCATTTATAGGTAAGGACATTGAACATGAAAATAATGTCTTATATCGAGTGAAACTACTGCCATTATTAGCCAGAGCTCTTTAATAGTACCGTATTTACTCGCATAATGATCGCACTCGCGTAGTGATTGCACCCCTGAATTTTGAGGTCAGAATTTCATTTCTTAAATTCCCCGCGTAATGATCGCACCCCGAACATGGAGCCGCCTGGTGGTTGATCTGCAGTCATCTCGCAGCGAATGCATTCCGACGAGTTCCCAACCTAGTCTAGTAACGTTGGAGTTCCCATGATTCCATGCTTTGCGGCGTTCGCCATTTTGCAATTCGGCAGCGTCGTAGCGTGCTTTGTGTTTTTGTGCGAGTTTACGCCATTTCACCATGGGGCGGTATGCCAGTTACACCGCCGCGTTCAAGCTCAAGGCTGTCGACTATGCACTGGAGCATGGCAACCGCGCTGCTGGTAGGCATTTCGGCGTGGACGAAATGAGGATACGCTATTGGAAGAAGCAGCGCGAGAAGCTGATGGCTACGAACAAGACACGGCGGGCTTTCCGTGGACCCAAAACGGGCAAGTTCCCTCGTCTTGAGGAGGCGGTCCTAGAATACGTGAGGGACCTGAGCAAGGATGGTTGTGCAGTGTCATTAGAAATGATACAGACGCAGGCGCGCACAACTGCCAGGAAGCTGGGAATCGCCGCAAAGGATTTCCGCGCTAGCTCCGGTTGGACGACTCGCTTTATGCGACGGAATGGACTTTCCCTGAGGTGGTGGACGTCGTTGTGCCAGCGGCTCCCAGCCGCCTATGAAAGCAAAGTGATAGACTTCCATCACTTCGTCACTAGGCTTCGCGAAAAATGCGGTTACCTCATGTCGCAAATTGGAAATGCCGATCAAACTCCACTGACGTTCGACATGCCCCGGAATACAACTGTGAACGAGAAGGGTGCTCGGAGCGTCCTCGTGAAGACGTCTGGCGCAGAAAAACAGCGATGCACAGTCATGCTTGCTGTGACGGCCGACGGGCGGAAGCTGCCACCATACGTGATCTTCAAACGGAAGACTATTCCGAAGGGAAACTTTCCCCGTGGCATCCATATACGTGCACAGATGAAAGGGTGGATGACTGCAGACCTGATGGTCGACTGGATCAAGACTGTTTGGGGAAGAAGACCAGGAGCATTTCTGCTTCCCTCGCTTCTGGTTTTGGACAGTTTTAGGGGTCACCTTGTGGACAGTGTGCGTGCCAAGCTGAAAGAGCTGCGCACGGACATTGCAGTCATTCCTGGCGGCCTGACTTCGCTGCTGCAGCCTCTCGACGCGTCTTTGAACAAACCGTTCAAGGACAACGTTCGACGACTTTATGCTGAGTGGATGGCGATGGGCCAGCATGATTTGACGCCGAGCGGAAAGATTAGAAGGCCATCCGTGGAGATGCTGTGCTCGTGGATCACAGAAGCGTGGAGCAGTATCCCCGACGAGGTAGTGGCTAAGAGTTTTAAGAAGACAGGCATATCTAACGCTTTGGATGGAACGGAAGATGACTTCCTGTGGGATTGTGAAGATGCTCCCAGCGACGACACTGCCGTTTCCGATGAGTCGTGCAGCAGTGAAAGCGAGGATGGCGAGGATTCAGACTTTGATTAGAGTACTGACGAAAAAAAATAAATGGGCATTGTGCACTCCATGTGATGCCTAATGTGCGTGTTTATTGCGAAGGCAAGCCTTACTCAGCTTTTATTTTTGGTTGTAATCGAGATATATGTTCTAAGACGTCTGACCTGCAACTTGTTTGCGTTTTCGGTGCTCAAAAATTTTTTGTAGAAAAATTACCCCGCGTAATGATCACACCCCGAAATTTGCGTCAGTATTTAAAAAAAAAAAGTGCGATCATTATGCGAGTAAATACGGTATCAGTTGCAAAACTTTCCATATGGCCCATGTATAAAACAACGGCGGTTTTGATTGTTCATAATTTGGGTGTTTACGGATAGCGGCGGCATCCATGTCCATTGAAGGAAACTGCATCTATGTTGCAAACGTTCAGATTGTTGCCAAATGCATAACCGCCTGGAAAATAAAATTAGCTGAAGAGAGCCGATACAAACAGTTATTAAACATAACAGCGGTACAGATAATTAAACAAGAAAAGAAATTATTTTCAGAAGACAATGGCAGCAATAGAAAATAGCTTTTTTTGGCCACTTCTAGGTGGTGCCACAATTCATAACCACTTGAAGAATGCATTCTAAAATTAGCCACTTTTTGAAGCAGAGCTTTCCAACTGGTCTGATCAAAAACCTCTGATCATTAGCAGAAATGACAGCTTGCCACCAGTGTTTAAGATTGGAATGCAGTGTAGCTTCAGGGATTTACGTCAAAAACTTGTTCATGTATTTATCTTCTTTTATGAAATTGGTCAATGCTGGTGGTGCTTTATTTCGTTTTTTGATCTCTTCTGCTGATGAATGCTGTGTCCTCGGTGAAAATGGTTCCTTCATGATTGGAATGTGATACTCTACCACCGCATGCCAGCTTCTATCTGTCCTCAGCAGAACTGTACATATCATATTGCATGTAATCGATTGCTCGCAATAATTGCATTTTCTTTGAATTTGCAAATGCATGGATTACCTTCTGAAAAAGGTGGCATTCTCAATAGTCTGATTCCTTTGCAGCGACAGCTGTCAAATAGCCATGACTGCAAAAATAGAAAGTATGCAGGGGAAAATATAATTTGTGAATTAAGGGTATGGGTAAGACTTTTCGGTTTAAACCGAAAAAAAAAAAAAAATAGACCGATAAAAGTATGCGAATGCTTTCTAAAAGTTTGGTTTAAACCGAAAAAGGCCAGTATTTTGGCATGCACACTGCGAACTCTCGATGACTGGAGAAAGCTATAACAAAGTGTTCAAGCCAGGGGCATAACGAGATAGTGGGATCGTTGGTTTAATTAGAGCGGTTTTAAACCGAAAAAGGCCAGTATTTTGGCATGCACACTGCGAACTCTCGATGACTGGAGAAAGCTATAACAAAGTGTTCAAGCCAGGGGCATAACGAGATAGTGGGATCGTTGGTTTAATTAGAGCGGTTGAGCATTTTGAGGCAATGTTCATGGCCTCACGAATGATGAAAGAATGGCAGCCGCGCTTCTCGATCCTCATAAGCATGTCAAGTGTCTGAGGAGGGGCCTAGAATATTCTAGCCATGTGTAACCAAGCGACACGGAAAAGGGCCCTGTTCTCGTTTTCGCAACACTTCTTTGGTAGTTCCCGCTGTTTTTGCGAAATGGTTGCTGCTTTCGGAGTTCATTTCGTGTTCGGCAGTGAGCAGCGTGTCACAAGGATGGGGAGAAGTTTCTCGAGGACTACGCTTGCGAGTTTCTGGACTTTAAAGTTTATACTTTACAGAGGGGTCACAGAGGTAACAAGGTCTGCCTTGTCTGCAAGTGCTGTCGTGTGGAAGTTAGGTCCGACCAGGGCAGGGAAGCGGTGCACCTTGCAGACCATGTCAAATCCGAATGTAACATCAAACTGAAAGCAGCTCACGGCAGTCCTGGTAAGTTCTACATTATTTTAAATATATTAGGGAGTGAAAAGAAAGTGCTTAAGTTCTCCACTTTATTCATCACAAATACTTCGATCTGTACTTTAACATTACCTAATTTCTACAGGACCCTATTAATTTTAGCTGTCCCTTCCGTCGTCGTTGATTCATGCTGCCGAAAAACGGAAGAGCATTCAGGATGTTGCTCACGAATTCTGCAGAGCGCTATGCCAGGCTGCGATTCCCTCTGCCAAGAAGGCGGGCCTCTGGGGGAACTATTTCGCCTCGCCACGTTTTATGACCGCACTTCACGCCAGAGCCACGCGCATGCTCGCTTTCAAAGTCCTGCCTCAGAGTAACGCTTTAACTCTGACCGTACTTCTCCAAGACATTCTGTATACATTTGAAAAAAGCTTCAGCCAGGTATCTATGCTTGTTTCAGACTCGGCATCATATATGAGAAAGCTGTATCAAGATCTCTGTGAGTCAGGTCTCGAGTTCACAGGCCTTCATTTGAGCGACGCCTGCCAACTTCTGAACCACTTCCTTGCTGAAGGCCTGCGTGTAGAAGGGTTTGTATGCATTCATGACTTTGTCATGCATGTCACGGCGATGCTCAAGAGCTTAAGTGAAATGATAATTGAAATAATATTTTGAACCGTCGTTTGGCCTACCCTACTATGTGGTTTTCCTTTTATGAGTCCCAATGTGCCGTCCCAGATTACTGGCAGCCTATTCTTGCCTTCTTGAGAAGCTCGATGCAAAGGGGGAAAAGTGCAAGAACCTCCGAAGTTTCATGTCCAGCAGGAAGAAAATTTGTGAAACAGAACACAAATACAATGTTGACTATATTGCATATAAGCTAGAGTCAGAGGACACTTTTGTGTGCGATGTGTATTCTTTGCTAGTTGTACATCTCGGAGGTGACCTGACTAGGCGGGTTGGCGATAATGAAATCAACAACATTGATGTTGACAGCCTGCTAGACCTTGTAGAGGAGAAAACGCGCTGAGCTCACAGAGACATTTCTGTCTTATTGCAAAGCCGTTGCGAAGAGTGGGAAGATAGCGTGTCGAGGAACGCATCTGGTTTCATGACATAAGCAATTCCACCACAACATTCTGGTTTAACGTTCGCATGGTGGATCCAAACGTAAAAGCAGAAATGTCAAGTGACTTCTCAAATTATGAGCCAATTTTCGTCCTTGTCACAAAAAGCACTGAGCAGGTGCAGGTGCTCAGTTCTGAATTCTGTGAATGCAAAAACTATATAGTTCCCGAGAAAGTGCCGGCGCTTGCATTTTGGCGATCGCACACTGATAAGTGGCCTGCCTTAGCTTCTGCACCACTTCACCTGCCGAGCCTGCCGGTGTACAGCGTGAATGTTGAGAGAGCTTCTCAAAGCTCCGACTCATGAATAGACACCAATGGGCACGACTTAATGAAGGGAACTTAGAAAGTACATGTGTATTCATTACAACAAGATGAAGTAATTTACGCAAAAAATTGATTGTAATAAATATTTCAGTTATGCTCCTTTGTCTAACATTTCAATTTATTTTTGCATATGCATTTTGTCATAACGCTCATTTTCATCATGGCGATAACATTTTCTTCCAGAAGCTTAGCTGTATATATGACCAACTGTACATTAAATAAAAGTGAATGAAACACATACAAGAAAAAATACCAAAATGAACTCTGATGTCACTTTTAACTGTACACGGATGCCACTTATCTCACCAAAAAATAATAACTCTTCAGTAGAAAATAATATTTACCAAAAAAAGAAATCGGAAGTTGTGCTTGGAAATAAACACAGCTGAAATTTTAAGAAAATAAAAACCGAAAACTCCAACCCCTAAATAAGAGCAAACAGTCCCGGTCTTTGCCATCAAGCAGCCTCTCTAAGTTGTGGTCACCCTCGCTTAGCAACGGGTTTCATTGCCTGTGCAAGTACCACAGTTGAGGCTCAAGCGGTGTCAGCTTTGAGTGTTTAGCTAGCTTGCAGTGAGCAAGATGTGGAAAGTGAGGAAAAACTAGTTTTGGTGAGGTCTAGCAGAAGATCCGGGTCACAGCTTGTATACTTCTTTTCTGGGCGAAGGTATTGCAGTGAAGTGCCTTTCTAGCTGCAATCCACACACAGTTAATGTGCACCTAAATGAAAAAGATACTTTGTATTAAATGCTGGGTTCTACTCTGTAGTAGTGTTGCTTGAGCTGATTATTATGTAATGGTGGCTGCTTGGTGAGCTGCATTGGGGCCTGTTCCATGTCCCAACTTGTGTTGTCTCTCAACTGCACATTAATGCATTTCTTACTTTGCTTTTAATAAAAGTATTGCAGTGTTTTTAACTTTCTAGCATATTGCAGTAGCCAAGAAAAATTTACTGTAATTTTGGGGGCCACAAAAGCAGAACGAGTTAATGTGGGTAATAATTAAAGCTATTGCTAATTAAGAAAGTTTTCCTTATTTTTCATTCTAGCTCAATTTTTTTATTTCATTGCTGAACAGGCACGCAGAATTGTGTTCCTAACTGTAGGTATTCCAAACCTGTACTTGTCAAGGCATTGATAGTAGGTAGTATCAGCTCCCACCACTGTAGCGAAGGGCCTGCGTCAAGGATGTCCCCTTTCCCCACATTTGATGTGCCGTAAGCACTGAGCGCGGGCCCTGCGGCAGGCACACACTGGCTTCCGCTTCCGTACTCGACCAGTGAATACGACGAGGATCACCGGTTGCCGGGCCTAGCCTTCGCGGATGATCTGGTGCTAACGGCGGAGTTGCAGGCGGATATGCAAGCTCTGCTGGACGTGTGCTCCGCCGAAATAAAGCAGCTAGACCTGAGGTTCAGCAGCCGGAAGTCTGCCGTCGTTTGGCTGGCGGGAGAAGGGGCGGAAACAGCGGACCTCGCATTGGGGGGGGGGGGGGGGGGGGGGGGGGGGGGGGGGGGGGGGGGGGGGGGGGAGGGGGGAGAGTATCCTGGTGTGCAGGGCATACCCTCGGGCGTACCTCCGTTGATGGATAAGCGCAGGAGCGGGCATGTGCGATCTCCACGAGACGCATCTTCGGCAGGCCGCTCTGAAGGCGCAGTCCATACTTCGTCGCCGCTGCCTCTGGGGATACAACCGCTAAAATCTGTGGAAGCTGGTTCATGTGCCGGGCCTCACATTCTCCAAAACGGTGGTGTGCCTCTCGGCAGCAACACGGGATTGGCTGGAGCGGCGTCAGCGAGAGGTGGGCCGCACCGCGCTCGGATGCCATGGCCGGGTAGCGAACGAGGCCATTCAGGGCGACCTGGGGTGGTCGACCTTCAAAGCCCGGGAGGCAAAGAGCAAGTTGGTTTACCTTGGCCGCCTGCGGTTCCTGTCCCGAGACCGGTGGGCTCGCCGGGTGTTTGAATACCTTTTTTCAACATGCATCCGGACGACGTGTACACGCCGTATATACCAGCTAGATAAGGAATTCGGCATTTTCCAGCAGCTGATTGTGGCCGACACCGTGACCAGGTGGACGGTTGAAGTGCTTGAGCGCGTACAGCTAGCTGAGCGAGAGGTGTGGGCTGCAAATATGGAGAAAACGTCCACACTTACCTTCTACCGCCTGCACAAGACCGACATCGATCCTGTGACTTTACGAAAACAGCGGTGCTAGCAGCCATGTCCTCAGAATCAGTTATTGACGCAGCTAGTGGTCAAGAAGCGTCAGAACGAAGTCATCATCGTGACGCAGGCGCCTTCCTGGTCTCATCATCTTATTGGAGCTGCTTAGCTAAGATTACATACATACCAGCTATACCGAATGGCACGTTCTTTGTTTTTCATCTGGGGAACGGAGGATATTTCGGTCAATACATACCGCATGGAATACGCCAATAGACGCGGTTTGCCTATAAGAGTAAATATTTCGTGAAACTCAGAAAAAAAAAAAAGCTTTCGGATCGAGCTACTTAGGACAGAAAAAGAAGTTCATGCAGCGATTCGTGCCCAGAGGCCAAACTGATTCAGACACTGGTCTCTGTTACCAGCAACTGTGTTCCTTCTGTTTAATCTCGATTTGATTCAGCGCTGATGGACCCGAAACAAGCAGCCGCGCCTTCCATCGAGCCGATGGCTGGTATCCCGGCATCGAGTCCGCGCCCAGCTCTCGGCGCGGTTTCAACGCGACGTCACAGGCATCATGGGAAGAAGGAGCGGAAGCACCATGACAGGGCGCACTCACTGGAACTGGAGGACGCCGACGCAGGCGGGTAAGTTGGCTAGTGGGACACTCAAATAATTTCATAAGGCAGTCAGTAATGCGATGGAGCCACTAAGCCTAAACTTCGTGGCTGTTTTCATTTTATGCTTGTTTTACACCCATAGCCGTATAACTGTCACTGTGACCTGTAACGTGCGCATGATTGTATAGGGTCGCTTACTCTTACCGCGGACAGCTAAGCGAGCGGGCGGTCGCTCTCTTCAAAGCGTAATTGCGTCCGGGGCTGCTGCACATGAAACGAAGTGGCACAGGCACTGAGGGACTTGGAGGCGCCCTTCGCGTGGCTTGTGTTATATCGTGGTTTCCGTTTCGAAACCATCGCCCCTTGGGGCGCTGTATTATTGACAGTAAGTCTAACGTCGGTCCGCGTCTGCGTTCGAGTCTTTTTCTCTGAAGGCCGCCGTCCCAGCGTGCCCCAACGTGCTCCGGCGTGGCGTTCGCGGCGGCCACGTCGATGCAAGATTTTGGCGAGGAAAATCCACGTGCATCTTGCCTATACATAAGTGAGGAGATTCTACTCACTTGTCCACTACACCTACTATTTCTGCTGCCCTATCTTCAAGCAGAATTTTACCACTTTGCTGCTTTTCGACGCAACTGCAACGTCGTCTGCCTGATCCATCGACGCTACTGCGGCGTCTTCTGCACGGCAGTCCCGAAACCCTGGTTCCGCCTGCTGCTTTTTCAAAATGAACATGGCAATTCTTCCGCCACCATTCTTGTCATGCCCCGACGTACCGGCTATTCCTAGACCTTAATGGCGACGTGTTTTCCAAGTTTACGTCGACGCCGGCGCCAAGACCGCTACTCCGGATCGCAAGAAAGCGCTTCTGCTCAACGCGCTGGGGGTAGAAGGTATCGGATACCGCAGCCTCGTCGAGGAAGAGACGCAGGCTGGAACCGAGTTACTGACAGGTGACTCCGAGGCATCGGAGCTGGGGTGGAAGGCATCAGTATTTACTGCAGCCTCGTCGAGGAATAGACACAGGCTGGAACCGACGTAGGGACAAATAGTATGTTGGAGTCCAAAGTACAAATGTATAGCTGGTAGAGAAAGATAAGCCAATGGGCGAAATAAATGAATAGGTGCTTTGGACAATGGTTTTTGATAAGAAGTTATTAAATAAATGGGGGAATGCTACTGTAGCGACCCGCAGCCAAGGAACATGGGCCCGGGGAGACCCCTCGTATCTCCCCTGGGAAGTAGCGGAAGGGATAGGATGTATGGAAGGGGAAGTAGGAATGACGATAAGGTTATAGGAATTAGGTGGGGAATGTAGGCAGTGTAGGATTTTGATTGATCAATTTTGATTCGAGCTCCCTTGCGGGCCTCTGTAGAGGGCGGGCACGTGCTCTTAGCCGAATATGCAGCCCTCGGCCTCAAGATCATTCCACCACAAGGCGTTTGCCGGGTTTCCGGCGTCTGAGACAGGTTCCCTACATGAAGCCGCTTTTGAGTTTCCCTGTACCCCAAACCCGCCCCCCCCCCCCCCCCCCCCGACTCTACTTTAGGTACTATGGAGGTAGATTTCGCCCTCCCGTTCATCCCTACTCCAAGGTGCTCAAGTGGCTAGATTTTGGTTTCTGGCGCGCGCTGATGGAGACTCTTCCCCAGTTTTCGCCCGACATTGCACGTTGGATGGTATATCAGTCAGGGTGAGCAGCCCTGAAGTCCCACCTGTTGCTACATGCTTACGTTGATCTATTCGCTCAAGAGTAGTGGCGTTTCCTCTATAATCTTGTAGATGAAGGCACAGGATGCGAATTCGGTCGGTACGGGGTATGGGGGTGCCCTGTACTTGCAGATTGAAGGATGCCGGAGGTGATCTGGGGCATCTACCCGGGATTGGGACAATAATGTATTCAGACTTTGTGGCCGAGCAGGATAGGCCGACTGTTGCCAGCTAGGTACCAACGCGATCGCTGGCTGTCTGCAGTCTCCTCGATCTGGCCGTCACTGCCGTGTGTAATCCACAGAGTGAGGTCGTCGGCGTAGAGGCTGTGGTGCAAGTGGGGGATGTCTGCCAAAAGACTGGGTAGGCCAAGCAGCGCAATATTGAACAGGAGTGGTGAAAGCACCGAGCGTTGGGGTGTACCCTGGCTCCCAGGAGAGATGATGGAAGGATCTCCTGGGCCGGTGTCAAGTTGCACTGTGCGGTTCGTGAGAAAGTCGCGTATATATGCATCCGTTCGTTGTCCCACCACTAGGGTCTGGAGAATCTGCAGAATGGCTTCGTGCGGACATTGTCAAAGGCCTTCGCGACGTGTAGACCAACTATGACTTTGGTGTCCAAAGTGTGTGCCAGCACCTGATGCTTGAGCAAGATCATGATGTCTGGGGCCGCAAGGTGCGGTCGAAAATCAAACATCGGGTCTGGGTGTAGGGGATGTTCTTCTAGGTAACGAAGAAGACGGGTCTGAATTAAATGCTCCAATGGTTTTTCCCACGCAGGACGTGAGAGAAATGGGGCGGAGGTTCGAGAGAGTGATTTGCCCGGCTTGGGGATGAGACAAGGTTGTTGCATTTCCACTCTTACGGGATGGCTCCCCGCACCCAGCATTTTTGCAGAAAGGGTGTGATCGCATAAATCGAGGCGTCGTCGAGGTTCTGAAGCATACGGTTAGATATCCGGTCCGACCCTGCGGCTGAGTTTGTCTTGAGACGATTGAGTACCTCCAGTAAAGTGATGGGAGCATCTAAACGGACGTTTTCCTTCCCCTGATAAGAAGGGAGATGATATCACTGTTTCCAGGCGGATGTAGGTGCCTACTAGCTCTTGTTTTAGGGCATCTGTGGTGCCGGAAAATGGGTGCAAGATACGCTGGAGCTGCTGGCGAGCTCGGAACTTGCTCCCCTCAGGGTCGAGAAGGTGATGGAGTAGTTGCCAGGTGCTTCTGGTGTTTGGAGCCTTATCCATCTGGTCACATATATTGTGCCAGTTTTGGCGTGTAAGCTCTACGCCATAGTTCTCAATATTGGTATGTACTCGGGCGAGCCGTCGTCGAAGATCCCAGTTGACCACTTTAGCTGGTCGCGTACGTTGTCGAGTAGGCTCCTGCATGACAATCTCCAGAACGTAGTGGTCGCTTCCGAATGTTTCCCGAGTATTCCACCAGGTAGCTGCTATCCCCGGTCCCATAAAGACGAGACCCGGGGTTGTGTCCAGCGAGACTCCCATTCCTTTCCGAGTGGGTTGGGTGATATCCGTTAAGAGGTTCAGATGAAGTGTGTGCGAATCGTCCCAAAGAAATCGTCCCAAAGTGGTAACTCCATGCTTGATGCCGAGCGTTGAAATCACCGAGAATAATTAGAGGTTACCCTCGCGCTAGCTGCTGTACTCAGAGGAAAAGTGGCCCGAAGACGGCCTCGCGAGATCAGGGTGGGCTGTAGACGTTGAGCACGAAAAGGCATTGTCTGGTTGCACGAGAGGGTCTGAGGAGAATTTCGAGAAGGGATGTGGTCTGGGAAAGTGGGAGTCTAGCTCATGTGAGTCGTAACGTTTCGCCTAACTAGAATAGCCACCTGGGAGTTTGCTCTTCCCGAGGTGTAAGTCCGATATCCAGCCAATTTCGCGTGTTTCTCTGCTTCTTTAAGGGCAAAGATTTCAGGGGCGTCGCTCGCGGTAAGGAACTGCTGAAGGACCGCGCTCTTACGCGTGAACCCTCTGCAGTTCCATTGCCAGATGGTAGTGTTACCCGAGCGAGCCGCTATGATTAGGTTGGGAGAACTTGGGAGTGGACGTCGCTGGGAGATTAGGCGTCTGAACCGGGAGTGGGGTCAAGCCTTCATGCTTTCAGAGGGAGTCGATTGCCTTACCAAGAGATTCTAGCTGTAGAGCAAACAGAGCTGAGGGTGCGAAAGGAGTTCTCAATATGCTCCTCCAGCGATTGAATACGGCCTTGAAAGAAGACGCCCTTTGCTTCGAGGCGCGCTATCTGTGCGTGTATGGCTTCCGTTTACGTATCGCTCGCGGCAAGAGCCTTACGTTTGTGGGCAGTGCCAGCTGGTGCGGGGGAAGTAGGAGGAAGAGCGTCTAGGCGTTGCTCGATAGTTTCGACTCTATGAACCAGTTGTGTTACGACGGCCGTGAGGTGTATAATGGCTTGCTCGAATGCGTGAGAAATAGGAGTCCCTCCTGCGTGATTCCGTTCCCTCAACGGTAGGGTCCTCTGAGCAGCGTCACCTGACACCAGATAGCGGAATTATTGTGGCAGTGGTTTTGCCGAGTCTTCTGAAGTTTTCGATAGGAAGGTTTCTGTTGTCGTGAAGTTCTGCTTGGATAGTTACATAATCGAGACGGAGATCAACCCCTCTGATTACTCCTCTCCCTGAACAGTCGTTTGGTGCACAGTACACTGATATTCCGCACGATCTTTGGTCAATGACAAGCTCTTTAAGATGTATGATGCGCTCAGCAAGTTCGACGTTTGGTGTGCAGTAAGCGAAAGTGTTTTGTAGGTAGTTGGCTTGTATAAGGTCTTCATGCCGGATGGAATCGCGGGTGAAGTTTGCTGCCGTGCAGATCGCTTCGAGCAGTTGAAACGTAGTTGTCTTGGAGAGTAGTAATCCTCCTCTGGGGCGGACGATGAGCTTGAGCGTACTGCTAGGCAGGTGGGGCTGCTCGGAAGCTACCGAGAATCTAGCGAGTTGGCGTCCACGTTGGCGAGGCGTAAGCGCGTCTGCTACCTTTTCACAATCGGCCGGAACCTCGGGGGTCGTTTGGGACGCTGGTGTTCCATCATGAGAGCCGGGAACTTCGGGTGCGAGTGTCCCCTTCACTGTTCTGGCTTCCCGGAGCTTATTCACCTTAGTCAGCCATTTACTAGCTGCAAGTTTTTCGGGCGTTAGCTCTACGCCTTCCACAGTAACCTTCATGGCGGCAGGCGGCGCGTGGGCTCGCTCAGCGCCCGCTGCAGCCGCGGCGAGGAGCATTAGGCCTAGCAGAGCATACGGCGTGGTCGCGGGGAAAATCGACCGTAAATGGTCAAAAATTGTTGCACGTATTTCGCAATGGTGTCCCTAGGATTCTGACGGCGTTAGAATCCAGTAGCATCGATGATAGTACGCTGGAGTCGCACTGTCCGGGGTTGCGACAAGGCCGCCACCGCTAGTTAGGGGTAGTGATCGATAGTGATAGTGGTAGTTAGTGAGTGATGATGATAATGACATAGATGACTGACTATGATGTCATCACCTGGTGACATGACAAATCCTGACTTCATAACCGGATGTGTCTAATAACCGAACCTCACGTCATTATGACGTCACATCCGGTCATGATGTCACGACTGGTCATGACGTTACCAGGCAAATCACGCATATACGAAGCTGACCCCACCGGTCGTCCGATCCAGGCTTCTGCGCGATGCTTTTCATTTGGCACTTCCTCGAACGCCGCAACACACAGCAAATAGAAGCAGACGCAGTATAGCAGGCATCAGCGGCGTTTCAAATTGGTTTACAGGAAAGAAAAGGCGCAGTGTCTGTCACTATTCTCCGCGGACATTCTCCGAGCCGTAAGGAAAAGGAAGAAGGTGGGAGTGAAAAAAGAAAGAGAGAAATACGTGCCATAGTGCAGGACTTCGGCTTGATTGGTCCTAGAATTTTTTATTATCGTGCTTCATAGATGCCTGCTCAATAAGTTACGATATAAAATAGCGATACATGCAAGTGTTTTTCATGCGACGGGAGACGCGGGAGGAGGACGCATGCGTTGGGAGGAGCATAGCATCACTTCCCGATCGTCTTCTCCGATCACGCGTGTCCTCCTCGCTTGTGTGAATATCATAAATATCCTGGAATGAATGAATGAATGAATGAATGAATGAATGAATGAATGAATGAATGAATGAATGGTTTATTGAGGACTCGTTTGTCCAGGACAGAGTTGAAAAATCCGGATGGTTTCCCTTCGAAACGCATATGCCGCGCGTTTTTTCTTTGATAGCTTGGGTCGGGCGTGGCTCATTCAGCCTTTGACATGTGATCCTCTGTCTCCCTCAGCCGCACATGAGTACCCTTAACAACCTACATTAGAAGTCGTTCTGCATCACGTAGGTTACCGCTCCATTACCTGGGTTTATTTTCAGGTTCCAAGAGTGGCCTCCCCTCGGTTTTCTTGGGCCGTTGCACTCATCTGACCCGTTGCAGTCGTATCAACCATCGCAACTTGTGAGTTTTGCGGGTATTTATGTGGTGTGCTTTTGACACGGCGCGTGCATTCCCGCAGTTCTAACCAAAGCAGGCGAAATGCTTCGAAGGAAAGCAGGAAAATCTTGGAAGAAATCGAATGTATCTACGGCACGAGCGAGTTGCAAAACCCCAATGACCAATGTGGCCGTGGCAGGTGTGCGATCACTCCTGCGTTGTGGCGAAGCGGCGCCCCATCAATTATTTTGCGCATGTTCGCTGTTGAAATGCTTTCGACATACGGCCATTAGCAATGATGACTGCGTCACCATACGGCCGCACGCTCACTTGACCTCTCTGATGACCTTTCTGCAACAAAAAGCAGGTGTCCAGCATACGGGACGGACGAAGAAGGCCCCCTGTAGATTCTCTTGATAAATACATATGCAAAATTGCGCTGAAGTTACACATAAATGTAGTTTTCCTTCTGACTCGAATTTGCATGACGGCCTCAAGCATCGTCAGAGCTATTGGACAGAATTACACAAGTTGATTTTTTTTAACATTTAGAGAGTTTTATTTTAAAATTTTGAGAGATACGTTTGTGTGTCCTGTGCAGGAAGCTTGTACTTTATATTTGCTTTATAGAGTCTAATGATTAGACCGTAAATTAAAGTTAAATAACCAGATTTTTGTTTTAGGTTTTAATGGGTGATATACACAGATTTTAGATATAACGGCAGTGAGTTGGCGTGCACTTCCACGATGAGTTTCTTTTTGCGCATCTTAATCGACCCGAAATATATACTGTCACAAATATTGTCGCAATTTGAAAGTACCAAAGACTAAAATGGGCAAACAAGAAGTGAATTAAGCAACCAACAGCAGCATCCGTGCTTTCGCATTACTCCAATGCAGATTCTGCAGTGCTCTTTAATTTTTTTTGTCTGCATTCCGGTTCCCCGTGGGTCCACAGACCAGGCGCACCGCATCGGAACCGGTAGCGGGCCAGGAGCAGGCGGAGGACCAAACCTTCGCGAGTTCGGAGCCCCACCCTCCGGACGCCATCCCGGATCCCGGAACCGCAGAGTACCTCTCTCTGGCCATGGCCCTCGCTGCGTTCGTCCTCATTGTGGCTCTGCAGTTGGCTTTTGCAGCTCCTCTGCCCCACCAGCAGAAGGTAGCCCAAGCCCAGCGGGAGTCCCCCGTCTGTGTCAGCGAGCAGTGCCGCCACTACGGGAAGCTCCTTGCCGAAGCTGTAAACACCAGCGCATCTCCATGCGACAGCTTCTACGCCTACGCTTGCGGGAGGTGCGTGTGCACTTAATGACGCGTAGATAAAGGGGGCGCATTCAGATTCACAGTTGCACCCTAAGCCCTGTAAGCTCCAAGAACTCCTGTACCTGTCACAACATACTAAGTTATGTACGCTGTATTCCTTAGTTAAAAACAAGCCCATTGACAACTTCGAGGTCACATGGTCATCTACTGCCCTATGAGGATTCGATATCGGTCGTGAGGCCAGGCGGCTATTTTTGATGGTAAGCTGAATAGAGTCCACTATGCAAGGATAACTATCTTAATTTGACTAATTAGTACTGGTTAGCGGCGCATCTTATTAATTTTTGCATGCTGCAGTGTTAAGTGCGCTGTTGCAAGAAAGGAAACAAATTCACAAAAATTGTATAACTTGCGAACATACTAGTTTGGCGTAGTTTATCTCGGTAGATGTAGATAGCGTTGTCTCTGTCTTCATCAGCTGTTGTTCATATCGATTGACGCAGAGTATTTCAGCCTTCGACAACTTCCGTGATGGTCCAGGCTCTCAATCTATTTCAAAACGGACAGAATTCACCCGGATCATACGGTTAAACCACTTCACTCTTGAGTTACCACTGACGTCAGGAGCATGTTTAATTGAGGCAAACACGAAGAGAAGAAACATTAAGACACCTGTATTTACGGGAACCGCCGACCACACTCGGTGCCCAGTTGTCCCCCGCTATCTACGAATTTGCAGAGTTATGCTTTTGGGGGGAAACGGGGTATGCTGCCCACGATACCAGCAGCTATACGTAGATATGAATCCCTCGCTTTCAACGAGCCACGCGAACCTACCTCCGTGACCTAGGGGCAGAGTGTCTAACTCGGTACCCCGGGGTCCTAGAAGGCTGCATTCGGATGTCAGCGTGCCATTTTAATGATGAAGCCTCAGTTGGCAGTAGCTGACAAAGCGGCAGGTGCTCAAAGGTCAAAGGTCGAGGAATACACAAATTCGAAGTCCCTGGTTAGAACTTGTGAAGTACTCCTTCTGCACTGAAATAAGAATATACCTTCTCACAAAATAAAACTGGGCCCAATATAACAAAAAAAAAAGGGGGGGGGGAAGAAATAATGTATACGTTATCCAAGCTTAGAGATAAATGGTTGCCTCTTCGCTTGAGGGCATGAAACTGATCAGAACACACGTCGCCAGGCAATGATGCGCATTCTTTGACGATGCAAGAGAAAAAGAGATGGACTTCAACCTTAGCACTTGCGTATTAATTATATTAGGCGTAGCTCACGATGTTTTTGCTGATAAACATTTTTTAAGACTACATTACTACGATGGAGATGTGATACAGAATGGACTGAGCAGTCAGTCAGAACTTTAATGATATTGAGGGTGCCTACAAAAGGTTTTGTGAGAAAAGGAGGTCCCATGGCCGACGATTGTTAAGGACCTCCAATGCAGGATGCTCAGTGACCCGAAGTGGCAGCATGCACAGGCAGGTGAAATTCAAGGAGGGAAGAGTCGAAGACAATGGCAATCGGTGGACATAATGTTAACGCTTGGGACATGTTTCTTTTTTTGTTATCTGTTTTAATTTCGAGCTGCATGCAAGGGTCCGAAGGTGTAGAAATATAGTCAAGGATAAGGCTTATCACCAATACCTACATTTTTTATTTGTGTTTTTCGAGCATATCGTTAAGCGCTCATGGTACGCAACCCCCCTCCCCCCCCTCCATTTTTCTCTTCCCATAGTCGATTTGTACAAATATATTACCGTGAAAAGCCATTGAGACCCATGCGCTACGTGCAATGTTGCTGGAGACACAAAGGGGCAACGAATGGGGCCCAGGTCGTGGCCTCTTACCAGAATGTTCCTATGGTAACATTGTACTACGTGCGTCAACTGGGAAATCATTTTTGAACACGAGGTGATAGTTGCGAACATTTATTTTTACTATTGCACTGTGGTCAGCGTGGAGGCGAAAGTCAGGGCATGGTTATAAAGTAAGCTATATATGCAGGGTGAGCAGTTAAATTTAATCAAGCCGTCAAAACATTCTTAGCATCTTATCTCATTTAATCTAATCTCCAGATATGCTGACAGTAATTCCGGAAAGTAAATTAGAAGCAATTAGGAAAAATTCAATAATAATAGTCATGGATAGAATTGAGGCTTCCGGAAGTCTGGTTACATTAAGCTGTGGCAACGGCTAATGCAGCATAATACTATGTAGTGCTGGCGGGCATAAAATGAGGTGATTAATGTTAGCTGCAAGCTGGTTACCGAATTTTTGATAAATTTTTAACTACTAAAGTAGTAGTTTGGCTGCAATTAGAGATTTGTAACCAGTCGTTATTAATAGCCATACAAAGTTTCTAAATTGAAAAGCCTGATTACCTACGGAGCCATGGCCTAGCAAATTTTGGCAGTCTCTTGCCGAAAAATGCCCGCTGCCAAAAAACCCCGCGCGCGCAAGAAAAACAAAAGCATGCATGTGTCATTTGACCGTCTCTTTTCCGCGTGGGCGAGAGCAGCGAGCAGCGTCGAGCACTATATTGCAGGCGGGACAGAGTAGGTCGCACTTTCACATCGTTGGGAGAGTCGTCATGCGAGCGGGCTTTTCTACAACGGGCGTCTATTTGCGCAATACAGTCATAACTTATCAAGCTACAGCCACGAAGGTAGTCGCGTTTTGAAATTACTAAGAACTGACACTGCTATTGCTAATGGTTAGCTACGGATATCTAATTGCACTCAGGTGCCTAACTGTAAGCTAAATATTTATAAGAAGTTATTTAATTAACCGATAGTTATCGTTATTCATTTGATTGATGATGTCCTCCTTCACGAATGATATTGTTCCGCTGAATTCGTCTTCGTACATAAAAAAACCCTATTCTTAAAAATGTGTGGCGGTATTCTGTGAAACGCCTCGCATAGACATTGCAGAGACCAAAGGTAACGCCATGAGGTACTGTCTTCGTAAAACTTTTAGAACCCAGGGTGTTTACCCCATGCAATGGAACTCATTTAGCACTCGCAGAACACCTACCTAGAGGAGAGGGCAGGATCAAAGGTAGCCATACCTTCAGCACATTTGGAACGTTAGATATGCATTACGTGCCGCACTGTTTGGTTCCTAAGCAAGCCACCTAGACTCTAGACTTTTTGCAAAGGCTGTGCGTGAACGACAGTGCTGTCTGCGGTTTGCTCCAGAGAAGGCGAAAAGAATGAATGTGTTCTTTACTGAAATAGGCGCGTTATTTAAGGTACGACAATAACTGAATTGTTGTACGTGTTTTTCGTCTTTATCCATGTCTCCAAGATGGAACGCGTTGCACTCCAGGAGTGGTGAAGAAAGCGTGCTCGCGGAGTCCTGGGGTCAACTGGCAAGGAGGGCCGCTTCTCGGCTTCGGATGGTCCCAGATCCTACGGGAAATCCCAAGCCCGTTCACAGAGCCTCTCACTTCGTATATGTGAGTCGTGCTTCGCGCGTTAACGGAACTCTAGAGTAACTTAAATACCATTTGCTGCCAACCGAAGGGTAGCACGAATGTTGCGTGCCATTTAGACAGCCTTATAGGCTCGTTAATTTTTTTCTTTGTCATAACCGTACCACGTTTAACTTCCCGCAAGTGACTCATGAGGGAAATTGTACTTGAGGCCTCAGCAAATTTTGAATGCTTAGGTTTTGTTTACGTGTTCCGGCATCACACGATACACTTAATACTCGATCGGCTTTACATTTAATTTCAATCAAAAATATTACCCTGGAAATTTGCATCGATTCAATAATGGGTAATTCGTGTCGCTGAAGAAATGTTAAGCGTAAGTATCAGCGCTAATTTTTTTAGTTCAGTCCAGATACCTTCAATTTTCTGGTTATGACTGCGAGTGGCCAGGATGAATTTTGCAGTCTGTATAAATGCCTCAATGTCGCGAAAACAGGCGAATTACTGGCACGTCTCAGTATAACGGCAAGTCTTGTGCGCGTTTAACCCCCGGGACAATTGTAGAGACGATACTGCTAATTATTTTTTTTAAGACAAAAGAGGGCATTAAGACAAGGTAGATGCTTGGGCATGTTGGTTAGACATGATCGGTGCAGCGAATTTACGACGGGTCTCTGAAGCCTATCAGGCATGTGTTCGACTGTCTTTACAAGCCAACACATCCGGCGACAATCCTCTGGGGCCGTTACCGCTAGCGGACCGCAGCGTCCTGTCTAGCGTCATGAAATTATAGGAAGGGTTGACGTTGGAGCGGGGCGCTTTCCTGGGCATTTTGGGTCAGGTTAGGCTTCGCAGTGAACATAAGAGGACAACATAGGGCTCCTAACCTCAAATTTTGAGGCGCGACGGCAGCGCCAGAGCGCCTGCCGGCAGCGGAGTCGCGGAGTGCAGCAGGCGCGACAACGCGTTGAGCAGCAGTGCCGAAACGTGCGTCTTTGTTCAACTGTTCGCAATGACATCTTCGCGAAAAGCAGGAAGTCATTACTATTGTGTTGTGCACTGTCACAGCAGAGTGCGCAACACAAAGAACCGCAGGATCCGCTGGTGAGGTTTTATCGCTTTCCAGGCAAGGGGTATGAGATGCAGAGGCGCGAAGCGGGGATAGCTGCGGTCCGCAGAATCAAGTATCTCCTTTGCTGTAGTGTCAGTTTAATTCGTGTCGCTTAGCAGTACTTGTTATCGCAGTTGTTTCTCAGACTGATTTGAAGGCTGCAACCTTTTAGTGCGTAGCACTAGTAGCCGCAATCTGGGATTTCACCGATGTCTGTCCGAAGCCGCTCACTCTCGCTCTCTCTCTTCGTGAACTTGAAGTGGAGAAAGAGGCGTCCGTGTGCTGTGCGATGTCAGCGCACGTTAAAGATCCCCAGGTGGTCGAAATTACTCCGTAGCCCTCCACTACGGCTCCTCTTTCTCTCTTTCTACTTTCACTCCCACCTTCCTCCCTTCCCTTACGGCGCGGTTGCGGTGTCCACAGAAAACAAGTGAGACAGTTACCTCGTCTTTTCCTTCCTATAAATATAAATAAATCAGAAAGAGAAGGTGGCGACACGCGCGTCGCGCGGCTCAGCATTGAGGAGGCGGAGCGGCCGCACAGCCCTCCACTACGGCTCCCGTTTCTCTCATTCCACTTTCCCTCCCACCTTCCTCCCTTCCCTCACGATGCGGTTCAGGTGCCCACAGAAGTGTGACAGATACTGCGCCTTTCCTTTCCTGTGAACCAATGTATTATTATTATTATTATTATACTCATTTATAATAATAATAATATTATTATTATTATTATTATTATTACTATTGCGCTCATCTTGGCGTCGCCGCTCTCAAGGCATTCTTCTGTTTATGTTTCTTCACGTTGTCCTGGCTCTTATCATCTTCGACCCGTGCGAGGCCAGGGCATGCTGCTCCGCTTTCTGACGACGTCTCTTAGCTAGACGTTCCTTTCTTTGCTACGGTATGCCCGCCTCTCGTTTAGCCTTTCGTTCGTTTTAGAGCGCAGCTTTTTGGCGCTTGTTCCTGCGTTTCGCGCCGGCGTCGCCGTCGGCGTTGTCCCTCGTAACCAACTCCGCAGCCGGGGCAGCGCGCGCTCCTACCACCACCGTTCGCCGCTGCTTGTACCCTCCCCCTCTCTCTTCCTCCGTGGCGGCGTCCGCGCGCGTTCTCCGACTGCTGCACGCGCTCCTGTCGCCACCATTCGCCGCTGCGAACTTTCCCCCTTCTTCCTGCGTTGCGGCGACGGTGTTCTCCGGTTGCTGAAGCGCCGGCTCGGCATCAGCCGATCACGTGCTTGCATCCTAAGCCGAAACGCAGAGCCTCCCGTTCACTTGACTCGATAGCGGCGTCAGCGGCATCAGTCAGTTGCTGCTATCATTTCAACGCGAAACGTTCCTATGGGCTCATGGCTGCTTCCCACGACCTCCTGATAACTTAATTGCTCTGCTTGCTCCTCCTCCAATGTCAACCCTGTGCGGCGGCAATCAGAGCGCCGGATCGTTGGCAGCAAATCTCGATATGTGCACTGCCCGAACCGAAGCGCATACCTAAATCTATCGAAAATCTGAAAAAGCTGATGAGCTGCACTAAAATTTCGCATTAGGAAGTAACGTAATCGTCGGCAATTTTTTCTTACGTTCAACGGCCAACTGGTAGGCGACAACCTCGGCGTCTGACGAGTTGATATTTTCAAATCTCCCTTGCCCCTTAGCAGCGGCCTGACTTTCTTCAACATCGCTGTCTATGGAGAACACCGGGCTAGGCTGTTGTTGTTGTTGTGGCTGTAGGAAGAAGGAAAAGAAAATGCACGGGCCTGCTACTGTCTCTGTAGCTGAGCTACCTCCGCTGCCTCATGCGGACAGAAGCGAAAATATAGAAGGAAGGAAAAAAAAGAGTGAGAGAAAGACGCGCGCCGTTCACCGCCTACATTTATACGCGCTACACTATATCCTTACACATGCGCAGTAATGCGTGCCGCTTCTGCTCCAGAAGTGGCGGCCCCGATGGAGTGACGATTATCGACTCCTGTCGTTACCCGGCTCGTCGCAACTGCGGCGAAGGGCCACGGCGGCTGCAACGGCGAGGCTCGCCAGTTGTTGTTAAGAACTTTATTTTTCCACCGACATAGGAGGCCCACTACTTCCCGCCCCCAGCACGCAGGCCCAAGGGAGGGAAGCCGGGTCCTCCGCGACTAAAGACAGGCGAAGTGACAGTGTTTCTTCGCGGCTTCAGCCGTCAGGCGGATAGCTTGCTGCTGGTTGGCGGGGGACTCGCTCCGCAGTATTAGTTCCCAGGCTTCTCTAAACTCTAAACTGTGAACAGTGACGTCATTTGCTCCTCGAGCATGCGCAGTACGGTCGCTCTAGAACCACGCGAAGCCAGCGAGAGTGTGGCCAGTGTAGCTCACGCTACAAACATCTGATGCCCCGACCCATGGCGTTCATCATAACCTGATTCGCTTTGGGACGCTTAACCCCATGTAACTGAAGATAACATACCATACCATAACAATGCAATACAAAAAGCTCTCTCTCGTCTGCCTTCTTAATTCACCTGAAATTCTAACGTTTAATGCAGCATTAGTTTATGTCTTGTTCGAATTCCTAACACTGCGTTCGCAACTTGCGATATACAGACATGCCTGGCGATTATCCGAGTGCCGAGGATTCCCGAAATCAACAACCTGCTTGCCAAAGGTAACATCACATGGCCAAGGCACAGCGACCACCCGGACTTCCTCGGCTCCCTCTTCTACATGTCACGGCAGCTGTTCGTTCCCGTGGCGTTCGACGTAGCCGCCTTGGAGACAGAGGGCCCAGAAACACCGCCGTCATACAAGTACCTAACTCTGCACTTCAGCCAATCACGGCGTTTTAAGGAGCATGTCAAGGCACTGGGGAGCCTTCGACGGTCGGGCCAGCTACTTGGTCACCTACGTCTCACATACGAGACGCTGACTGGAGGCGGAAACGTAAACGAGAGCCGGGTGAAGGAACTAGCGAGCCACTACGACTATCTGGAGGACTTCTTCCAGGACTACGAGAAGGCGGTAGATTACGTCACCAGGAGCGACAACGTATCCTTCTTCCTGCAATACACGCCTTCTGTGCCGAAGGATCGCTGGGACGCTGTTATGAGACAATACTTGGATGTGTCTCTCCTCCAAGAAGGCAGCAGCAGTAAGCTCCGAGGTGGTGTGGTCATTCAGGACGTGGACCTTTTCGCGACTCTCTTCGACGTGCACGCCAAGCACGGTGAGTTCTTCACCAATGACGTCGTTGGAGGCCTGTGCGTGCAGACGCTGGCGGAGTACGCTAGCTTCGACATCCTTACCAGCCTGTTCGGCAGTCCCGCTGTCGCCACTCAGCGCATCTACGACTCGTGCTTCTCGAATGCGTACAGATTCTACGGGCACGCCATCGACGCTTACTTCCACCAGCCGCTGAGCCGCGAGGTCGTTGCACTCCGACACGTGGCCACCATCGTTCACGAGACCTTCGACAATCAGCGACGCGGAGGAAAGATTCCCAACGCCATAAGCTGGGGCATTTTTAATACCTCAAATAGACACCGAAATTTCGATTTTGCTCTTTCCGGCTTGGACAAACTGAACATGAAGGCGCTCACTGAACATTACGAAGGCTACCCTAACATGACCGACAGTCCAGTATACGACTGGATACAGCACGCAGCGTTCGCCTCTTCTACGGGCCGTGTCACTGCAAAGGATCCGCTTGCTGCAGCCATGAGCAGTGAAATTCACCGCTTGGCTGGCAGGTTTCAAAACTTTCGCCTAGCCCTGGCGCACATGGAGGAGCCCTTCTACGCCCCAAACGTGAGCGCCGCGGTGCTGATGGCAGGCGTGGGAGCGCGCTTGGCCGCGGCGCTGTTTTATGACCACGTCGAGACTAGCGGTGGCCCCGACGGTACTAGTGGTCCTGAGAAGCTCTACGCCGAGAACCACGAGTGCCTCTTTCCTGGAACTGGCGTTTTCCCGGACCACGAAATCCAAGGCGCTGTCGCTTCTGTCGGCGTAGCTTGGAATGCTTTTAAAACTGCGAACTCCAGTTCCATGTCGAACACTGACTGGCGACGCGTCGGTGCTGGCGGAATCGGTTCCCTAAAGGAAGCCGAGCTATTCTTCGTTTTCTTCTGTTACTTGCACTGCGGGAACAGGGACGGCGAACGCATGTGCAATGTGCCGTTGCAACACAGCGCAGACTTTTCGCGCATGTTCGGATGTGCTAACACGTCTTTCATGAACCCGAGGAAGAAGTGTGAAATGGTTCGGTAGCGACCGTTGTGTCGTCTCCTATTCCGCATTGTAGTGAAGCATATGCAAGTGTGCTGGCTACACTTTTTACCCGCCGCGCGGCCTTGTCATTTCTGCAGGAAAATATATTTGTGTGAAAGTAATAAAATATATTGTGCCGTGTTTTAACGCGATAGCGTTTAGGGCCCCGTGTCGCAGAAATGCTGATGTCGGCGTTGCGGTTGTCACCAAAGTTATTAGATGAGAGACAGTCGGAAAACTACGTTGGTGGTGGTGGTGACAAACGTCTATTTATTCCTTTGTACAAGGAGGTGTTTTGACCGGGGTCCTGTTGGCCCACGACGACCGCAGCGCCCCTCCTTCCCTGCAGTGGTGGGTGGCCAAGGCGAAGTTTTTATGTGCTACTAAGCCTCTTCTTTCAGCAACGCAACGGAAACTGCATTTGCCTTTTTAAGTACTTTTGTACGCATTGAATACCACCGCGTCTGCTGACGTGTCTCAAGAAAGCAGATTGCAGACGCGGCTGAAGTGTGTCGTCAGCTACCTGCCTCCTTGAGATATGTCTGTAAACACGGTGGCTTTTAGAGCGGTTAGAGCGAATTGATCAATAACTCGAAGTAGAAACGGTGTTTGCCCAATGTTAATGAAGAATATACCGAGGTGGAGTGCATTTCTAATAAGGAAGTAATTGCTCAACATTAAGTAAATGGTATTTCTCCGGTGTTTTTGGAGGGTTAATGAGTAATTCTCCCTTTTTAGAAATCTACTGTACCTTGGTGTATTAACCCTGAAAACACTGGACAAACACAGTTCCCGCTTCGAGTTACTGATCAATTCGCTCTCGCTCTACCAACTGAAAGCTAGCTGCCGTGTTTAGCGCAGTTGGCAGAGCGGTTGTCTTGGACAGGTGGTGGTTCTGGGAAATGAATCTCGTACCGTGATGGATTGAATAAACTGTATTATCCAACAAATAAGGCGATCTGCCCACCCACCGACACGCAGTTCAGGGGGCGGGTGCCACCGCCTCAGATGCAGGCTGGAAGGTCTTGGGTCCCAGCAGCCTCTTCAACCAGTTGGACGAACAGGAGCTGTAGCTCAGGGTTCGAGCTGCGCAGCAGGGTCTCTGGCCTAGAATTCCGCGATGCAGCGATTTCGCCGTGGCACCAATTTCCACCATGGTTGCACCGGTCTATAGCACCGCTACCTAGCAATCAGCTCCTCGCCATCTAGCGATTATACGATCAGAGCTGTTGCTTAGCAACCGCCGCAGCTAGCAGTCGCAGTGCCATCTGCCGGCCTCCTGATGACGTCTCCACCGGGAATCGAACCACCATCCCTCGGATTCTCAGAAGAGCACTTTACCAACTGTGCCATGGCCGGGATCGTGAGTAGCGCATCTTTAAGGAGTATAGACATTCTCAAAAGTAACCAGGCTGCGTATTTCGCTTCAGTCGGGTAGCAAAGAATTCATACAACCTTTTAAAGGTGTAAATCTGTGTAAAGACAAGCTTCTGTACCCACTTCATAACAAGTTGTGATCCTCTGGTATCCATGTTGGCTTTAGAATACAAGCGAGAAGCAAACCATGCAGCCCGGTTACTTTTGGCAAATACGGTACATTTTCTACTCCGATATTCTTGCTTTAATCGATCCCTTATGGTCCAAACCAGGGACTGCAACCCGAAAAGCACCAGCATAGCTCAGTTAAATAATTATCGGGGCATTTATCAAGAAAAATACGGTGAGACGTCAAAGATGAGAGAATGCCACACGGGCGCCTCCTACTGGAAAGACTGGTGATGACGTGGGTAGCGTATGCTGCCTGCTTGCGATCGCGCTTATAAGAAAATATCGTCGTTAGCGGCGCTTCAGCGTAGCTTCGGACATCAATGTTATTTCGCCCGATGACGCGGACATTGACAGGCGCCTTGATTTCGACCCGCTCGTCAGAGACGAAGCAGCAGCGACGAACGCTTGGTCGGTTGGCATGTAAGACTCTGCTGGCAAGACATGTTGAACAAAGGAAGATTCTGCTCCCTCAGCCCTGTTCGCCAGCGCTGTCAGCCAAGCCGGCGTTCGAAAAAGTGCTTTAGCAGATGGTTACAGCTTAGCGCGCGATCCGCCCACGATCAGCCGCCGTTACCTGCGCTCACGCGCTGATTGGTCCCGACGCAGTAGGCCTGCGTGCCGCCGTATAAGCAAGTGGCGCCATTTTGCGCCGTCAATGCGATCCTCGCTGTCGCTAATTTATCGCGGATCGTTATTTGCCTACATAAAAACCCTTGTAGAAGACGTTCGATGACGAATAAACTGGAAGAATTTAGCCAATACTGAGGTGCTGGCATATGTGATTACAGTGATACAAGTGGGCTTTTTTTCCCCTCAGCCACTTTAAAGGGGTCATGACAGCTAACACTTCAGCATAAACTCATTATTGCGTTTTACTCTATACACTTTAAATTATAAATCCTCGAAATTTGAATTCATTCGGTGCAGTAGATAGTTCTAACATGAATTTTTATTATTGATATCGAAAGCTGCTTTCTGGCCTGGCAACCATTAGCCGCTGACGTCAAAACGAGATCTCATCCTCATGTCGTCTGCTATTTGCGGTGTTGGCTGCGCTCTTGTATGCACGCCGTGAATGGTGGTCAGCGAGAGCTTTTTTCTCTTGGGCAAAAATATTTTATTCGCATATTATTTTCAGAGCGCAGCACTTTGGCGCCCGTTCCTGCGTTTCGCGTCGTTGTCGCCGTCACCGTTGTCCCTCGTAACTAGCTCGGCAGCCGGCACAGCAGCCCCCCCCCCCCCCCCTCCCTCTTCCTCCGTGGCGGCGACCGCGCGTATTCTCCGATTGCTGCGCGCGCTCCTCCCGCCACCGTTCGCCGCTGCGTGTACCTGCCCCCTCTTCCTGCGTGGCGGCGACGGTGTTCTCCGGTTGCCGAAGCGCCGGCTCGCTATCGGCGAATCACGGTGCGTGCATTTCAAGACGAAGTGCAGAGGAGGAGGAAAACTTTATTATACGAAGAATTCGAGGCATGCAGTCCTCCTGGGTCTCCGCACGACCCCACTCGCAATCTAAACGTTCATGTGATGTTGATCCATGACGTATGTGGCCCGACTGACGACCATCTTCTGCCTGGTCGGGTCCGCTGACTGCAGTGAGGTCTCCCAGTCCTCCCAGGTTCGGGGAGGCACTGGCCCGGCGGGGGGAGGAGACGCCGGGCAGGATAAAAGAATGTGGGTAAGTGTGGCCTAGGGGTGGGAGCACAAACTATATATTGGGGATACCGGCTTAAATTTGGAAAGTAGAGCTGGTTTCGGCAGCGTTACTGTCTGCAGACGACGCCATATTGACTGTTCTCTGGTAGTGAGGCATGGGTGGGGTGACGGATAGATGAGGCAGTCAGCGCGGAATTTTGCAGTGAACTCAGCAAACGAGTGCATACTCTCCTTCGAGAAATCCCCCACGAGGTCCGCCTGTGCCCGGTTTCTAGACCCTCGGGTTAAGGAGTCGGCGGCCTCGTTGCTGAGCTATTCTGAGCTATTGCTGAGCTATTGCGCGTCGCTATAACTAAGAGGAAATCCCAAACAAGCATATGTTGACGCGAGAGTATACCTTGCGACATTTGAGAAGCAGCAAAAACTTTTGAATGAAGCGGTGCCCCTTGACTAGCTGTTATATGCGCGTGTACTCAAACTTAATTATTTCTGACTGGTAAAGCATTTTTTTTTTTGCAAAGCTATGTTCATTTTGGCCTCGGCCAGCGCACGAAAGCATGCGACACCACCGCCGCTTCAGTCCCGTCATCGTAAAACCCAACGCGATTCGAATGCGCTTCACTGCCGGCACCGAACAAGAGCCTCACATCTACCGCCGTCTCCGCGTCTCGCCTTCCCATGTGATACTTCAATGTAGCACTAAACTACCGCAGGAATGCGCCGATTCGTTGATTACGACTGGGCCCCCAGCGTCTTTGTTTACCCACAGCGGTGCCGACAGCTGCCGGCTGCGCTCACCAGACAGGGTACCATCGAAGTTTTCCGCTCAATGTGCAGGCGCTTTGTGATGTAAACAGTCGTCGGTTTGGGGTCACTAACGCCAGAACTGCACTCGATGGCCACATGCAACCGCTAAAGCTTGCGAATGCGGGCTCCGTAATCACCGAAACTCCATCTAGACCCGAACCCCGCGTACTCGCGCTAGGCCTACTCGTCGCGGAACGGGCGGGTAGTTCGGCGCCGACTAACATTTCTGACCAAGGTCATTGCCGATGAGAAGTGGGAGCATATAAAGTGTACCCGCTTGTTTTCCTTTTTCTAATGCAGTTAAGCTACAGACAAGCGCAGCCGTTTAAGCCTATTAACTCATCGGATGTCAAATTCTCGCTCGGCCTCCGATCGCGATCCGACCAAAACAGATCGGGCGACCGTCCGCTGATCAGTTCCGTCGGCGTCGCGGGGCCGAAAACCCCACACTAAGGTGACAGGCGACCGTTGGTCATGCTGGCGTAATGCGACTGATCAGAGCGTCGATAAACTTTGGAACCTAACCGTGCAGCTTACTGACCGTGACCGTGTCTTATGCTGAAGAAAACATGCCTCGTGCTACCAGGGGAGCTGATGCCAGCAGCTACACTCTCTGAAGTATGGCCCCAGCAGATACAGGGAATGGCTAATAAACTATTCTAACTGGGACCCTTAGGTACCTTATTTGTACGTTTTCATGATAGTATGTGTATTTACCGTGAAAGCAACGTAAACAGATGTGGATTGAAAGGCTCACGACTGGAGCTTAACTGTTACATGTATAACTGGAAATGTAGGCCTCTGTCCGACTTCTGAACAGGGGACCCATTACTTTCAATGTGCTGCAGAGGAAGGAGGCGTCCCATATTTCCAAAAAGAGACCTAAGTTGTTTTGCACAGGCAACACAGTCGCAGTACGGGTCCTGTGGCATGCATTAAAAAAATTCCTCAAAAAGAATGTCTCATATTCGGATCCTCTTGTATCGGCAAAGCGGCGGTGAAGAGCGTTTCCTAGCCTCAAGGCACTTTAAGTAATGCTTGTAATCAAATGACCGCGGCAGCGAAGAATGGATTCCTTGCTGTGCTTTTCGCTCCAAGCGCGCAAGAAAGTACGGCGCTTTCTTTATGTATCGCCGAGAGCCTCATTTAACCGAAGCGGTTAATCAGTCTAGTGTCCTATCGAATAATTCGGTTCACTGAACACTCAGAAGGGAAGGGCGAAACATGTAGTCTGAGGATCCAAAATCAGCCATGTGCAGGCGGACAGGGTTGGATTTTAGCGTCCAGTCGATGTCGCACAGTAGTTGTCCATGACGGCAGGATACGGACAGTTCGTAGCAGTTCGATGAGACCGGGCAACGTGTAGCCAAGGGCAGATGAGGATACCAGGGGCAGTCGTGACCCTTCACACCAGGACGACCTGCCTCTCGCTCGCCTTGACTTGCTCAGTTCCGGCCAGAGGCAGAAGGGAGGACGATATTAGGCAATCCTCAGGTAAGGCCTGTCCTCCTCCTGGTGTGTGTGCTGTTCCCCATGGGTGCAGTCCAGATCCCAGGTGGTCATGTGTTCGAGCGTCTTGTGAGTTTCTGCGCATTCGAATCCCTTGACGAAGCGCCGGTAGTATGGCTGCATCCGCAGAAGCCATTCCATGGAGTCACAAGTGCAGTTCATCCGGTTACCTGCGAAACCCAGTGTGCCCATTGTTATCTGAACGCAACACACGAACTCGGCATCCTTCAGTGACATGACAATAGCACACCGAGGCTACCTGTTAGCCCTAAGCCTGCGCATATGAATTACAGCAGGGCAACTAGCACAGGCCATGTCCAGAGGAGGTGACAGCGTAAGCGCTTCGCACATTGTTCGCTTCATTATCTTCAGACGCTTTCATGTGGACAACGCGCGAATATCGGACATCTTGTTGAGGTACTGATCGATGTTAACCTGAATAACGGGTGAAACAATGGTTAATAACTATTTCGGTAAATATTCAGAAGCAATTACAAGCTCTGAGGTCGAGACCTCAGAAAGTGCCTACCCTGCAAGCGCAATCACCTCCCGTCGCGCAAAGCGTGAGTGGCTCCCCCCTGAAAGGCAAACTCCCCCTCCCCCCCCCCCCCCCCCTCCACACGGGCACAATGAATGTCTGATTCATCTTTGAGACGAGCGTCATGGCTGCCGCTCCCACCTTATACAGAGAACTCTCATTCACTGCCCGGGAGGAGCTGACGAAGGCCGTCGGCCGCAAGCAAGACAATGGAGTCTACACGGTGCTCTTGCCATGCAACAGAGACCACGAATCCCCTCTGCACGCATTTTTTCGCACGGACGAACGGAGCTACGCTGTCGAATGGCGTACACACAGTGCACAGTTCACGCTATCAACCCAGCCCACAGATCCCTTCCTGAGGAGATCCGGTCATTTTCGAGCATAGGCTGAACAGTTAGCAACCAGGCAACTTTTCATGTTTGCTTTTTTTTTACACCTTCTTATGCCTACCATGTCACGCGACGCAAAAGTAACGGCGTTGATGAAACGGTTGATGAAACAGACAGGCGCGATCGCAACTTTCACGTACAGTGCCGCCGCCACGCGGCCGCTTCCGGTACCGCCCTTAAGGGGATACTCGGAAAACGGCTCGTGCTCCTCCAGCTTGCTGCTGCGTCTCCCGCGAAAATCCTTTACGTGGAGCTCGGCACTGCAGCTCCTGTAGTGTGTAACTGCTTTTCGAGTTGACTTTGGCTCGCAGCCATGACAATAGATTAATAATATAACTTCTATTTTGGTATGTGGGGCACGCGTAATATGAGGGGAAAACATAAAAGCAGTCGAATCTTCCATACACCGATGTGTTCTGACTGCACGGTCAAAGGCGGGATAAACTTTCACATGTTACCTCCAGATTATATGCCCCGGAAGGAGAGGATAATGAAGTTACGATTTCGGTAAGATCAAGTCGGTTACTTTATCGTGAAAAGCATTGTGATAAATCCTGGTCGACAAAGAAACACCCCCTTAGTGACAGTATGAGCAGCGTAGCTATCTCATTTCTGGGGTTATGCATGGGCCTCGTTTTTCATTGCCGCTATAAATTCTGAGCAGAACCAAGTTTCGCAAAAGAAAAAAAAAAAAAGCTGCGACTAAAGCTATGACGGTTTTCGGTGCGCATTTTTGATGTGAGAAGTTAGACTGGCGTAAGTTGCGAGCCATACCTGCCTGATATCATTTTTGATGCCGACCAATTCATGGCCCACACATGTTTGAGAAATTAAGAATGTTTGTTTCCTACCCGGTTGAGTGAATGCAGTGTTTGCAATCAGCACCTGCCATATTAACGCTAGATTAGGAGCATGTATTGAACGTTACGGAACATACACTCGCACTCCACATTGAGACTGTTCTCAAAGCCGGCGCTCTAGCTGTCTTGCTTTTCAAGTAACTGTTCCCGAAAAATTGTCTGTGTCAGCACTGGGTCATCACTTGCGAAAGTCAAAATCACTGCCTATCAGAGGTGCAGCAAAAAAAAAGAAAGAAAAGTAAAACAGGTTGGTTAAGGTCATCACAGTAGACCATCATTATTACCTTGTAGTGATGTTTTCTTGTGCCCAAACAGGGTAGTAGGTACTTCGATGCGACGGCGTATATTTTGAAGTCAAGGAAAAACTTTGGCCACATAAAATTCGGGGTTGGCTGCTCGGCATGCCTGTGCTACGCGCGTGAATGCACAGCACGACTTCTTGAAATGCTGCAGTTCGCGAGTGCCCGTGATCCCTGGATAAAAGTGGAAAGTTTTATCTATATGCATGTTTATTGTCGAACGTTTCTCTGTAGCACTTTGTGGCGCGTTTAGAGTCGCCTGGGAACCTGTTGTACTTGCGCACAACACAGTCAGCAGTAGGATGTTTCACATACCTGACCCGCCACACTCGAGGGGTCCTTTGTATCGCACCCCTGCAACGCATGCTCACAAAGGGCTTGCATACGCTGACTGACAACGCCGTGCATACGTCCGCACCACAGAACACTCGCGCGAATATTTTAATGCAGCTTCAGGAAACGTAGCCCAGCGTCCCAGCACAACGCACTTGAAGCGTGACAGCCGGATCACCTTAAGGGCAGCCATATTGGATTTCCAGTGGCGCCGCCTATAGCCCGTGAAAGTTGCGATTCAGAACCGCTCAACTCCGTGCAGTGAGCTCCGAGGCTTACCTTCGGTGTTCGCGCCAAACCCTCTTGCCCCGAAAACAGCTCGCAGGTTTTAATCTCCTAAAGCAACATCGCATATGAGAGACGCCTGCTTCAAAAACAAACAAACCGTGTACGTGCTTTGTTTTGTGCGGCCGCGCGGTCTCCCATTCTCGTCGACGTTACCACGTATCGAGAGCACCGTGATCGAGAAAAACCTGTCCTTCCGGAGTGAACGCAGCGCGCAAACCAAGAAATTGAAACACGATCTGAATGTCGCGAGAGCCCGTGAGAGGAGAGAGCCGTCGTCCGCTAGCGACAGGCGTCAGAAACTTGACGATCAAGCTTTCACGTTCTTTTTACCTACACGAAGCGGCGCTTCAAACTGAGCAGCTATAACAGCAGTTCGCGCTGTGACGTAATCCACCAAGCAAAGGCTTCGTCAAATCAAAAAAGAAAGAGCGCGCAGCGCCCGCGAGTTGCGTGAACTCCACAAGCTAAGGCTACGCCACAGCACTAGGCTCACCGTATAATTTAATACATGAGACTATCACCACTCTGCGTAGGTGGCGCCACATCCCATCGAGTAAGAGGAAAAGCGTCCACATATGCGACATGCGAAGCGACAGATTCGGCTGGTGCTGCATTAGTAGAGGATGCATATGGTGCAGAGTCGCTCACCTTCAACGTCGATGGTACCTTCCAGCTGGACGGCCATGCGCACCAAGAGGGGCCGGAAGTGCTTCTCGTTGAAAGAGCGCAGCCGGTTGTGGGACATGTTGAGCACCTTGAAGTTCTCGTTGTGGAAGGCGTCCTCGGCGATGAGCACGATCTGGTTGTGCGATAAGTCCAGCACCATATCGTTGTTAGGTTTGACGTGCACGGCAAACGCGTGGTTGTTGAGCACCTTGAGCCGGTTGTTGCGCAAGTTTAGCACCTCCAGGAAGGGTACGTAGTAGAAAGCGTAGTTTCCCACGTACGCGATCTTGTTGAACGAGAGGTCGACCTTCTTCAGGCCTGGGTTGTACCTGCGTGACATGTTGGAGATGTCGTCGTTGGTGTCGTTAAAGTCCTGTTAGCTCCACCAAGCTGGCTCAGCGGCTAGAGTGCTCGGCTGCTGAACCCAAGGATGCGGGATCGAATACCGGCGGCCGCTTGTCGATTGAAGCGAAACGCTAGGCGCCCGTGTACTGTGCGATGTCAGTACAGGTCAAAGAACTCCGGGAGTTCGAAATTTTCGGAGCCTTGAACTACGGCGTCTCTAAAAGCCTGTGAAATTACGGTAAACCTTACGTACATCGTTAATATGCTAAAGCCAGATTTCGGCTATTGTGCAGGGTGTCCACATTAGCAATGGCGCTGGTTCTTCCTGTTCGCTATTCATTAACTACTCCTTTAGTGTGCAAAAAAAAAAAAAGGCACATAGATCAACTAAGCAAACAGTTCTGTTCATCACAAGATATCCGAACAAGACCTTATCAATATAGCTATATCAAGCTGTGCGGGAAGGATAGCTCGATAGCTTTCTTAAGCGGCGTCTTACCATAAAACGACATAAAAATGTGGCAGACAGGCAAACTGCTGAACATATTGGGAGGTCATAAATATATATGAGTGGAAGCACAGTAGCAGCAGCTGCCATATTGAGGAATCCAATGCCACTCTCCCTCGCGCTAACGCAATGGACAACTGCGTGTCAAGAAATATTTCAAAGCAAGAGTTGTACTGCCCAAACAGAAAAAAAAAATACACAATGTTATCCCACCGCTAAATTTGCTTTATTTCGTATCTACGAGCAGAGACGTGCGCTGTTGGCTGTTAACAAATATAACATTCAATTATTGATCTTTGATTGGTAACTGGCCCGTAAACGACGATAAGTAAATATACCGACTGTTCAATCCCAGCCAACTGATTGCAGCTTTCACTGGTGTCTTCTAGCGAAAAGAAAAACGAAAAAGTGGAGGCAAATTAAGCGGCACATTTCGCGCACCATTTAGATGGCTCCTGTCACAGCATTCCTAATTAGCTCGATCACGCGACGTCATCGCTTATTTCCGAGAAACAGAACAGTTGCGCAAGTTTTGTACACCATGTTGCACCCCATACGCCTTTAGATATAGTTCGTAAACATGCAAGCGCAGAACGGAAGTTCGCACGAAGACACGTAGTCGCAGCACGCGCTGTCAGGCGTGACCAGGAAGTCTAATCTAGCTATTATTCTTTATCCGGTTGCGACAAGCGGTGGGCTCCCACGCATGCCTGAATCGTGTATTTCCGCAACAAAAATGTAAGGCGTTTTTCTTCGTCTATGGACGAAAAACGGCGCCTTGTTGCTTTATACACATTAAAAGATTGTAATGAACAAACATTTCTACACAATTTCACGTAGCGGTAAATAATAAATGTCTTCGCGCTGCGGTAAAACATCTCATGATGCCCTAACAGGTCGTTGTGTAGATGTAAACTTTCAAACAGAACTTGAAACCTTCTGTCCGCGCCGTAGTTCTTATCGAACCAGTGACGGCAGAAGCTAACTATCATTTCTTTCACTTTGATTGGTTGCGCTTGGTTTGGCGCCTAATATGCTAAAGCGCCTAGTTTTTTTGTTTTTTTTAATAACGTTTTAGTCGCAAGCCTGCATCACATGTAGTGAGTTATCCCTAAGTTACGCCTCTGCTTCTGACTTGCTGCCAACAGTTGGATGCTCTCATCGGAAGCCGCACCCAAGGTGTATAAACAAATAAAGGTAAGTTACCTAAACACTGTATTGTGTGAAGCTTGCAATCAGTTTTCTATATATTGCCCCAATGCGGTGCTCGATCACATCATTGATCATAGGGCGCCCAACTACTGAACCGAGATACGCGGGTTCGCTACTGGCCGCAGTGGCCTCGTTTAGATGGGGGCGAAATGCAGGCACCATTGCAATGTGCGATGTCAGTGCACATTAAGGAACCCCAGATAGAGGAAATTTTCCGAAGCCCTCCACTATGGCGTCTTTTACAGCCTGAGTCGCTTTGTGACGTAAAACAATATACTATTATGAGTTGATACGTAATAACTGTTGCAAGCCTCTGAAAATAAAAACCCTTTTCCATGAGTCACTCTCAGACCTATATGGGAAAGTAAGACAGATGAACAGGGCCACAAAATCGATCTTTGGCCTCCTTGGCCTCCTCGGCCTCTGTCACCGTTAAGTGTAAATACAAGCACGAAAAGCATTGGAAGACGAAAGCTTTTAATGGCTCATGCTGTCGTGGACAAAATGTGTCTCGCTTTTGCGGCGGCTCTGATTAGCCGAGGCGTGATGACGTCATAGAGGTCTCGACCAATCACAGAGCACCATCACAGTATGCGCGAATGCGTGCCTTATATAGCCATATGGCAATCCATAATAAGTTATTAATTAATAATTGACTACTACTTAAGTAATTAATTAATTAATTATTAAATGATTACATAATTGCCTACTTAATGGTTAAATATTTTGTTAATAACTTAGTGCCAGTTGCGTAGCAGAATGCGGCACTCAGGCTTTCGCCTTTCACTGCTTTAGTCGCTAAAGTCCCTCGTAATTTTTCTAGGACGTCTCACAGATGGCGGTGTCCACAAAGCAATCACTACATAATCGCCCAAAGCATTTGTCTGCTGGAAGTGCTCCGCCCTCGTCCACTGGTGTTTTTCAAGCCACAGCAGCACACGTGGTCTGCCGGGCTGCTTTAGTGGCTTGACAAGCATCAGCCATGAGCCGTTTTTCTTAGCGGGGCATGGAACGAACTCAGTTTACTGCGCCTCTTTTCATACGCCACTTCAGTAGACTTAACAGGTGTCCGCGGCGCGGTACAAATGAGTGACGATACGATGACGCTAACGGCAATATGCAAACGTATTGCGCCTTGTAAAATGAGCTGCACATGACACTAAATCGACCCTATTTGCAATACGAAATGTGCACTGATCAAGCGCTCTCATCAACCCTAGCCACGCTCTTTGCCTTCGGTGGCTACTTTACGCCAGACTGGCTAGTTTACAACCTTGTCTGTCGACGAAAATTTCAATTTAACTTCCTCGCTACTTTATGGCTACTTTGAGTTTCTTTGTCGCCTACATTTAAAACCTTCAATTTGTCCAGTGGAATTATACGTATGTCATAAGCTATTCAACAATGTAGGACTTGTTGTAGCCTAAAGCTCAAGTTCCGTTTCGCATGACATATATAAAACGAGCGCTAATAAACGCTGGGACATCTTCGTCTGCTCGGAACAGATCCCGGCTGTGAATCTGTCGACACAACGAACGATACATCTAGCAGGCAGCGGCTTCGTAGAAGGACACTTGGGGTGAATGCATTTTCTCTACATAGCGCGACGCACAGTGAAAATTTTGTGATTCCTAGTTTCTTTGTAATTGTTTCCTGAGCGCGCGTGAACTTGACAAAAACAGGGAAGCAAGGCAAAATGGGGCTGGACTTCCTTAATGGCAATTTTATGATTCGAATTGGATCTACGGATCCAAGAAAATAGAGCTTTAATGTTTAACGTTGTAGTTGAGTTGTCTAGATTGCGACCAAATAACCGTGCAAAAAGCGCTATTTTTTCTAGTTCGGCTCCGTGCGCGCGCATTCAAGATTTAATGGCCAAGTTATTTGCTGGAAACGCACCCGTGGCTTCAAGACCAAGCAAAACGGCCAACTTTTCTTGGCGCTCTTTATGCGGTTTTATGTGGCTATAAATTTGACGCTGAGATAAAAAGGTGCGGATACCTTCGGCTACTGCTCACTTTCAGTTCTAGCTCCTTTTAGTACCATGCCCAACGGCAACCCTGGTCTCCTCCTTCTCCTTCTCTGCAGTGCCAATTTACGCCTTTGCAATGAAAGTATGCACACTTTCATCACAAAATGCCCTAGGGGAAAACTTTCAGCATCACAAAACCAAAATTCAGTACACATAAAAGCCTCCGAGTTCGACTATGGCAAGTAAGATTTCGACAATGTAAACATTGTTCTTTGTTATCTATACAGCGTTTCGCAAACGGCACTAAACTCTCTTGACCTATAGAATCACGCAAGGCTGATTGGCACACGTCGCAATGAAGACGAATGGAAGACCAACCGAGCTCTTCCTCTTCAGCACGAGCGCGAAGCACTTGGGGCTTGTTTCCCAGCATCACTGTGGCAATAAAGTGGAATACATTTACAAATGTAGCGCCCGTTCTGCCCTAATCTGTTCTTGCCAATTTTTACGCTGCGTTCTTGTTACAAACATTATTGTTTTGTCAGATGAATGGGAAATGATAACAATTTAGCATTTGTAGACAGAATAGAGATTGTTTCCTTTTATTTTACCTTAATTTAATAACTCATTTTTCTCTTCCTGGTGCCTTTGTTCATCGTTCTAATGCGACGACGTTCCCCGTCCTCAGGAAAATTCGGTATCAGAGTTGTTGTGGCGTTGTTGCCGTGATAAGCGAAAGATCACGGGCATCGCTCTATCAGGCGGTAGCTGGCAGCTCAGGCAAGCTCATGATGATCGTAGGCTCTGACTTCACGCACCACGTTACATTGTCGATTTGGCAGGAGCTGCCAACTCTCAGATGCGGTGGTGATGACAATCGAACCTTCCAGAACCCTTTCCCTATCCCTTTGCAGCAAAGGTACGTTCGTGCGGCTTTCTTACGCGAAGCTTTATATCAGTACTGACCTGAAGGCGTAGTCTGGCACCGCCTTGAGGCTATTATATTGCAGCGAGAGGCTCTCCAGTTTGGGGAACGTGGACACGTTTTGAAAAGGGAACGACTTGAGCTCGCAGTGGACAATCTCTAGCCGCCGGAGAGTGTCGCGCGAAGGTTCCAGGGCACCGTCGTCCACCTGGACCACGGTGGACTTCTTCACCTGGATGTACTCGAAGCGCAGGCTGCCGAACATGCTCCGTTCCAGGGCCATCACCTTTGCGTTGGACATGCTAAACTTTCCATAGTCCAGGGTGTGGCTGGCCAATCGGGAGGCCACCTGCAGCAATGACGCCATACCAATCAATGCAGGAAATGGTTAGGAGGCGCACGCTTTAGTAGCTTTAGTACGAAAGTACTTTTAACCAAGCTCGATGGATTCGCTCTCAGATTCTGTCCATGTAATCGCATGTTGCTACGGCAAAGACTAAGCCCAGAATTACTATACATGGCAATACTATGGCTTATTATCAGTGACCATGACTTCAATTAGTGCCGCCATGATCAAAGACAAGATTAAGTCGAATTAGGCCTAATTAATAATATATAAACATACGTGTGGCACAAGTTAAGAAATGAATTCTGAACGTATTTGAACGTACTTCGGTGTAATTACGCCTCTATAAGCATAACAGGGCGTGTTAGACTTACCTAGGCTTACAGCCCTAACTAGGCCTATTAGTGTAAAAGTTTTTGCACGTAATACTTGCGCTTAGCTATGGCTAAACCACTAGCTGTCGACTTTTTCCGGGCGTCCTATGGAAGACGACGTCCACTGGTGGCAGGTCTTCGCCCCAATAGAACTATGATAACACTCATACGCTTTAGATTACGAAAAAACCCCTCAATCATATAGGTACAAGCGAAATTATTCCATGAAATGTAATTCGTAACACCTGAACACGGTTCATTAACATCAGGGCAGGTGGATGTAAATAAACAAGATCGTCACAGGTTTCATTATTGTACAGTTGTGTACGCGCAATCAATTGTTGTTTTAATATGTACCTTTGTGTTCCCGCCTATTCATAATTTGCAGTTCCTGAGGTACACTCTGCATCTAATTAATATTGCTTTTAGTCGAACGAGATGAAGTAATTACAATGAGCAAGACCAAAAAACACCCAACAGAGCACAGTAAAACCTAAGCCTTGCTTTTACCCCCAAAATCTCAAAAGAAGATTAAATATACGCAGTGAATGGCTCCAACATTTTTAGAGAGGATAATTTTACAAACATCACCTACAGCTAGCCAAGCATAAATGCGGCCATACTAGTGTCCACTGCCAGCACTGTTGCGTGGCTCCGACAACGCTTCCTGGCTGATCGTTAAGACACGTGCCTTTTGGGCCATGGAATGTGGATGCTGGAATGGCATGCATTAATGTTGCCCTGCTGTGAGCGCGCAAATCAGTGTCAAACATGGTGTCAAAAGAAACTGAAGAGAATTTGGAGCTTCTCGGCACACAGCTTCGTATGGGCAGCCTGGGACGCTGAGAGAAGCCCACTCACCCTCTCCACCTGGCGCGTGGAGATGAGCCCATCGCAAGTGAGCACGGTGAAGGTGTTCGGACCCGAGCATCGGCATGGCATGGTCACGCTGTCGGGAGGACAGCAGCGCGAAAAAGCATTGCACATAGCGTAGAACATGGCCGCCGTCAGCATGGGCGCCATCACCTGCGCACGCGGGGGAACACAGTGACTCGTTCACCATTGCAATATGTGGTAAGTGGTATACGTGGTTTGAGTAGGGAAGCAAATCAGGCTATGAGACACTATATAGTGCAGGTCTACGGAGTAATTTCTACCACCTGGGGTTCTTAAACGTGCATTGACATCCTACAGCACGGAGACCCCTATTGCTTTCCGTCTCCTGAACGCGGCCGTCACAGTAGTGTTCGAGTCCTGGTTCGAACCAATTCTGAGTAGCCAAGCGCCCTAACCATTGAGTCACCGCGGCTTATCCATTTCTTATTGCCACTACCCTCTCACCACGCAAGATACGTGCAAGTTTAGGCTAGCACATGTCCAGCTTGTGACTTAAAGGGCCCAATCTCACGTAGGGCGGATAAAACACGATGGAAAGATCACGCCGCGGAAATGAAATTGCAGCACACATCTCTGGATATATGAGAAGCAATTATACCGACACTGAGGCCATAGTAAAGGTTTGTCCCAAATCTCGGTGGATTCTAGGTTATTTGTTGTGTCTAAGACTACAACCTCGATCGGCAAGCCTTAGTTTGTACTCGTTCATGTTTACTCTTCTTACTTATTGCATGAAGAAGGTACAATATTTCTATCAAATAAAAGGTACCTCTCATTATTCGCCATCACTAAAAGTTCGCGATAAGCAGGATGATCTGGGTGAATGTAAGTGTACAATTGAAGAAAGGGAGCATTTAGATAAAATATACAAAATAACTATCCCTATCGATTATATTAGTATATAGCATAAGAAACAGAGGACCGATACTCAACCTTACGGAATACATGACATCATATATACGAAAGGCCATGAGTTTCCGGGTTTCATTTCTTCCGAAATCAGAAAGGAAGCTGCTGTCTTTTACGCAAATATTCAGATACAAATCGGATTATTCCAAGAACATTGACCATAGCTCTGGCTCGGGCCTTTCCAAGTCCTTCGAGGGTCGCCGGGAGGAATTTCAGATTTCGTACTCGAAGCAGCTTTCCCTCCAAGAACTGATTCGGTTAGTTTTCCGTTCTAGGTGCGAAGGCTTGCGAGGAAGCACGAAGCGGTGACTTGCGGCGGAAAGGCGAAGAGGATGGGCGTCGAGAAGGACGCGAAGGCTGGGGAACATCGGAAGAGTCCGGAGTCGAGGAAAGTATGAGTAGGGCAAATCTTTAATATTACCCGGCTTAGATCTTTATCGAAATCAACTAAAACAATCCCAAGTGAAAGTCTCTCAAGATACAGAATAATGGACTCGGTGACGGAAATACTAAACACGTGTGAACTCGAGTTACTTGAAATCCGAAGGCAAAACTCTAATTAAAGTTTTTATTTCAGATCAGTTTTCAGAACAAATCACACTAGAGCAATCAAGCCTTATGACACACGTGTTGATGTTTTTCGCAACTCTTTTTTTCCTGATGTGATAAAATCTTAGAATGCTTTGCCAGCTGATGTCGTTGAGCAAACGGATATACACAAATTCGAACGATCCATTGATATTTTGTGCCGAGTACGTTCAGCTTAACGCTTTTAATCTGTTATGTATTGTATTGTATACCCTCCCTGTATCGACCCTCAAGCGAGGGTTAACAGTATCAATAAAAATAAAAGTGCTGTACAAATATCAAGCGCTCAACCGCTTTGCATTATGTAAACTGAAAATATAAACATAAATATAAAACTGAACGCATTTTTGTTCTATAAAAGCGCTTAGGGCTGCCTCTTGAGGAGTACGCGTCGAACTTTGGACTCAGTATTTGCTGATTTAGTTATATTTCATCTGATGTGATATTCAAAGCCATCTAAATGCTTATAAAGCCGTTTTATGCTTGTTGAGACGGTTGATGAGAGCTTAAAAACGAATAGATTCTCTATTTCTGGCAATTTCATGGGAGAAAGCAAGTAACGTTTGAACATTTGGCCTATCCTGTAATCTCTCCCATTACAAGGTACAGGGCTATTCAATCCAGTTCTTAATAATATTATTTCAGTTCTCGATTATGACAAAAATTAACAATACAATTTTCAACAGGATTTTTCGGATGTGCACCAAAGCACAATTATAAGCAAAAAACGTGCCAACGTGATAGTTTTGCTAGAATTAAATATCTATTAATGGAAGCAGCACGAATGAGACGAGGACTACTCCTTAAGGGGAAGCCCTAAGCGCTTTTATAGAATGAAAAAAAAAATGCGTTTTTTATATTAATTTTTATATTATTAGTTTATATAATGTAATAGTTTTTAGTGTCTGATATTTATGAAGTACTTGGGATTGTTTTTAGTTGATATCGATAAAGATCGAAGCCGGGTAGCTTTTTTTTTTCTTTTAATTTGAATTAAAATTGTCCAATTTTTGGTATTATTGAATTCAGACCGATTTCAAAATAATATGGAGAAACAACGGACAATGCTAGAGCTTCAAATTTTATCACAGCTGAAGAACCGCAGCCTGGGTAATATATACAAAAAGTTTCAGTGGCAACATTTTATTTAGTCGTGCCAGAATGTAGGGCGGAATATTGGTAATTTTCAGGACAAGCGCTCGGTTATATATTTATTTTATAATTTTAAACAATATAATGTAATACGTCTTTAACCCGTAATATTTCTGAGCCGCTGAGGATTCCTTAGAGGGGTCTTATTAAAAGTCGAAGATGTTTTGTTTTGTTTTTTAAACTGGAATCAAGGTTGCCTCTTTTCTGTTGTTTTTAGTTTCGGGCGAATTTGATGCCTTGTGGAGAAAGCACATAGCAAACTAGAGCTCAAAATGTTGTGTGAAATTAGGAACGTTACCTGCATAATAAAGAGAAAAATATTTAGTGAAAACAACTTACGCCACGATGCCAGAATTTAGGGTTGAAAATGAACATTTTTGCAGCGTGTTGCTCCTGAAGCAAAGTTTACGATGTTTTACGAAATCAACTGCAGTAAAAAAAAAAAAAAAAAAGAGAAAATCAAATTTCTAATTTTTGTGAAAGAAAAAGTTGCATAGACTTAGTGAGTAAAATATAGTAGATAAAATTTTTGTGTTGAAGTAAGGGGTCTCCAAACTTGCAATTTTTGAAATGGCGAAAACAGCGTTTTTCGCCTCTAGCGATGTCCAATTTCTTTTTTTTTTTTTCTAAGAAAACTACGCCGTACCTTGCAAACTCCTTTACTTCTTTGTTCGGTGATTACCACATATAAAAATTTAATTGACAACAAAACATGGTCAAGGGACCTCGATTATGGTTCTCATCTGAACACACCCATGATATATATATATATATATATATATATATATATATATATATATATATATATATATATATATATATCTGAAGTGAAAAGGCGATGACTGGTTAGAAAGCAAGAAGGAAGATCGTTGGGGAAGACGCAAGCCGCGAATTGTGTTTATGCGACTGAAGCTGTTTTGCACATCTTTACTTGGCCTACTTTAGACCGGTGTATGTGTTGCTCTATGCTTATTTTACAAAATGCCTCGACAAAAAATTTAACAATCAAACGTAGTCAGCCTACAAATATTTAGTCAGCATTTCATTTTAAGGAACGATTAAAAAACACTATGGTCGAATAAGTAAAATAATAATAACTATCAACACAACAAAAAATACAGGTATGACTTCAAAAAAATTTAAGTATTCGTACACGCCATGAGAATAAAAAAACATGCCTCTCATACGCTGTCATACGGGAGTCAAGTAACAAAAACAAAAAGCAATGACAACCTAAAAACACCAAAGGAACACGACCCCAAAACATGCCAAAACATCAATTTTCTCCTTAAGAAACCACCGTACACCATTAAAAAAAAAGCAATTACTGTCTCAGCAGCAGTATGTGTGGCACACCTAGTGAATGCTTAGTCTTGCTGCTTTTTGTAAGCTGTGTAAGCATATGTGTCATACGTTTGGCAACCAACACTGCCTAGTGCTTAAACCTGAAGTTTTCTCCTAAATGTTACAGGTTACAGGCGATACAGGTTACAAGTGGCAACGCGAAAAGCAAAAGAGGGAAAAGCCCTTTCCACCTTGTAAGCAAATGTCTTTCGTCAAACAGCAAGTTCTCCGATACCCAAGACCGTAAATGGAGGATCGTAGTCATGAGCGTAACGAAACACTAGCAGACAGCTGTCTGTACGCTTCTTCATCGCTGCCTGCCAGATAACAGCCAAGCCTGTGATCCTGAACTACAGTTTCTTGCATCAAAATGGCCAATCCTTCAATGAACATGCTTGAATAAATGCAGCTGAATTTGATAAATAGTTTTCTCCTGTCCTTGGAGCCGTCACGCCCGATTCTGCCATGCACGAAGCCGCTAGCTGTCTTGAAAATTAATGTCACAAGTGTTACCGAGTGTTCACTCCTCCTTAAAGCGAATTTCATTACTACAATAATGTGCACTCGAAGATACACTACGCCTAAAAGGGATGGTTAACTAATGTCACACAATGTAAATATCATCGAATTTGGTTTTAAAAGAGGTCCGACAGTATGTTGTGCTGCGCATTACTTAGAAGCATAATGACGGATTACATGCATTACAGTATCGATCTCAAATATTTGACAAGTTGTTGTAGACTAGTAGTTTGCGACCTCCGCAGGCCTAGGTTGAAACGTTCACATCAAAGCAAAAAATTAACTATTTATAAATTCCAAAATTATCAGGGATAAGGCGCTTAATTCCCTAAAATCTTTTTTTTTTTCCCTACGTCTATAAGAAACTACTCTGCTAATAAAGTGAAACGAAACATGCCACAAACCTTAGCGCCGTACCAGCGGCACAGACCGGATGACATGTCCGCAACAGTCAGCAGGCGGTAACAACACGGCACACAACTGCTTGTTTCTCCTGCGGCGAGGCCACTTTGACACCTCGCTATTGGGCGCCGTCTCAGACACACCTTACAAGGGTGTATACCCCTACCTGATAAGCCAGGAGCTCGCCTATTCGGAAGCACCGTACAGGGCGCACCGACATCGCGAGCAAATACACGTACTCACTCTCGCGAGACAGCGTCTCCGCGAAGAACCCTCAGCAGGCACAGATGTTCGAGAGCGCGACTTCGAGGGCCGTCGAAGCACGAGCCAAGGTTACGGGAGGCGGCAGCCGCTGGCACTCGCGGGTGCTCGACGATGTGCCCGCTTTCCTCGTGGACTCAGCCGCGCGCGTCCCCTCTATGCGTCGAAGTCGCTGAACAAACAGGGCGTCGTGCCGCGAGGCTATGGAATTCCAGCACCGCCGATGGCACCCAGCTGCGAAGTGTATAGGAGTGCACGGATACACGTATATGCCATGTCCGTAGCTGCATAACAGGTAGATTTAGAGGATCGCTGTTTGGCATGCATCATAACTAAAGAAAGTATAGCGTGACGCGCATGTTTCCTTTCATGTGCGCTCCAAAGTCATGGTGCGCGTTTCGACTTAGTCCTCCAATTTCGTTCAGGTGACAGAAGTTTGCGAATAGGAGTCCACGGTGAAGTCTTAACACTAGACAGTTTTGGAGTGGTAGGATAACGTAACTATAAAGGGAAGGGGAGGGGGGGGGGGGGCTAAATGACCTCTGCAAATCGTCAAACCTCGCGCGCTTTCAGGCATATGGATGAGCTGTACAATCAACACTGTGTTGAAATATTCTTGTTTTTTTTTTTTCGTATCTCTAAAATTATGAAAAACCGCAGAGTGGCGCACCCAATATGAAGGCTCCATAATGAAGCTTACCGCAATGCATAGACCTACATGAAGAAGCCGAAAGCAGGGTGTTCGTAATGGCATAGGCGGTGAAACGAACACCAGACAAAAATAGTTGTATCTACTGGAGGCCGACGAGCAGTTCAATAGTGCTCCGGCATGCGTACTGAACCGCCAGGAGTGAATGAAGAGAATTAGCCTTTACTAATAACAGATGAGCAAATTCAAAAAGAGAACAAGACGCAAAATCAGCTCGACAGTCATTCAATGACACTAGTATTTTTTTTTTTCTCTGAGGACAGTCGCCGTTACTAGCTCTCAAGTGCGGTTTGGGAAGCATAAGCGTGTTGGTGTAACCGCTGAAAGAAGTAACGTGGAGCCATCTCGGAAAGCTGGACTATAATACAGCATAATGGAAGTAAAAAAGCACTCTGCAGCATGAAATGACTCGCTCAAATCAAAATTGTAGCTGATACAGAAAGAAAGCTAATGAGCTTTACATTCAGTGGCCGGAAATGGGTAACATAATACTCATTTAAAAGCTCAAATGAATAAAAGCAAGGGAAAAAATGAAAACTCCGCCAAGACAAGTAATTGACATATGCATAGACAAGTATACAGAATGAAATTTTTCAAACTTCATCCTTTCGTGGGGACAAGAACCCCTCTTCGACGCAGCAATATGTATAGTGCCCGTCGTGCATACACATAACTAAAAGGTATTCACACTGACAGGTGAACAACGGACGCGCTGTCGATTACGCGTGCTTAGTAGACGCCAAATCTGGCTGCGAAGTCAGGTTACCTCGAGGTCCCCAATAAAGTAATTTCAACCGAATCTATATAGCTCACTACCTGGTTCGTCATGGGCTAGTGCAAGCGACGTAAGCTGGTGTACAACTGAGTTCTCGCTTAAGCACATAATGAGCAAGCATTTCACCTACCAGAAGTCAAGAGGCGAAAGACGGTGCAACAAATACTCTCCTCCGCTTTCTCGGGAGCTGCTGAGCCGAAGCAAGCCAATCGAAAGTAGTATGCACCTCGCTATCAAGCGCTGTGGTGTCTATCTGAAACGACTAACTCGGTAAATGGAGCGATATACTGGACGCCAGACATCGCAGCGTCCGCCAACCCTCTGTGTGCAGGCGCTTTAGGCAAGGTAAAAAAAAAGGAGCATGCGTTTGTCGCATCCACAACCGGGAGCAAGGTTGAATCAAACTCAGCGGCCCATTTTTTGCAATATTTTGTTTGCCCCATTGTGTAAGCCGGCACGGCACGTTTCCGCCGCTATTTCCAGGGGCCCAGAAATGGCGGCGGCGTGTTTTCCGTTCTTTTTGCTTTGAAACGTTGCTTTAAATTCGTCACGTGGTCCTGCTCGCATTTGTGGTGTTTCGGAAGTGAGAATATCGCGTGTCGTTCGAAGGACTCGACGGGAAGGTCTTGCTCGGAGAGAATTAGTGTCTGAGCAGAACAAAGTTCAAAACCGGCTTATACCCACATTCGAAACCGATCGCTCATCCCGAAGCGTCCCATATAGAGGCTTCGGCCACAGGACGCAAAGCGGTGCGTACAGGCATTCCGCAAATAGATCTGTCGAGGAGGAACACAGCGCATGCGTCAGAAAGGACCGTTAAGCGACGTATTCAAACAGAAGTATGGCGGAGCTAGTGTCTGTTTCGCGTGCACGTCAGGTCCATATGATACCATGTCGACGGGTTCATTGTCCGACGATATATATATATATGTAGGGCATTTGAGCGACTGTTTATGCATAGAGAAAGCTCGGCAACTATCGCTGCTCATGAATGTGAAGGGCTCATAAACGGGCCATGAACCCTCCTGGCTGTCTGGCGCTGGAAGGGTCGATTACCTTTCGCGTGATCTCCCCGTGCAGCGCTTGGGAATAAAAAAAAAATAAGGAAGCGCGTTTGGCTATCTGCAATGCTAAGTGTGGTTCGTTGATTATAGACACGGCACGAATGGCACATGGAACAAAAAAAAAAAAAAGCCAGAAAAGAAAAAACACCGGAGTCTGTAGCTAGCCCTCCACTATTGGCTCCCCCCCCCCTCCCCCGTATCTTGCCTTACATTGACGCATTACATTACATTACGTTACAATAGTATGAAAGTTAGGAACGCTTTATTGGAGAGCTGCAATCAATATCTCCATAATCCAAAAATCCTATACCTCTCTTCAGTTACCTTCATGTCATCACTCCTTTTTTAAATATACGTAGTGAGAATCCAGGTTAGAACGAGAGATAGAAGATGGCTGCACAGTACGAAATAGCGCTGAGCTAGGAGCTTCAGTTTGTAAGCCAAACCAACGTTTCGACAAGTGGACTTCAGACGAAGACAAGTCCCCGTGTCGAAACGTTGGCTCGGCTTGCGAACTGAGCCTCCTCTACCCTTGTTCAGTATTCTTTCATACGCAGTGAGAGACACACGTCGATTCATTTAGAATGCTTATTGAATAGAGCAGATAAATAATTACCAAGCTATCGCGAAGTATACAACCCGAAATTAGTGGAGTTAGCTGCAGATTACAGCTATGTTTAGTGCCCATTAAGCTGACCAATGTCCGCGCTCTTTTCCGTCATATACTTGCCAAAGTCACTGGACCAGACGACACAGCATTTTCATTGTTCTTCAAAATACAGGCGCACATTTCTCTTGCAACTCTTGGCACTATAAAATGATAACTTCTGGGTGTCTGTCTTAGAAAGAAGGTATCGATAGGTTTTCACGCTTCACGAGAACGTGCTAATACACAGTGCTGTTCGTTGTATTATTACGCCGCACCTGATCAACAGCTGTTATCCGGTAGCAGTTTCCAGTAAATTACGGACAGTCGAACAATGGCTGCAGATGAGGCCGCCAATAACACCTCCGTTCGTATTGTGTTACATTTCGATGCCCATAAGAAGCGTGGCTTATGGCATCTTTTAGCCCCTTTGATTACGGATATTTCGAGTAAGGAAAAAGAAATAAATAAGGTAAAGTACTTGGTTTCGAAATACAAAAAAAAAATTGTTGCCATTAGCGTTAACCATCGGCTTAAATTTACACTACTGGTAGAGAAAGAATAGAATAAATTACGGACGACCGAGCTCCCTGTAAATGCCTTGTCGTGCATTGTGTCGCAGAAATCACCGTATCATGACCCAGTATTTCAATGACACTCGCCGTTTAACGAGACCATTAATGGGCCCGGTTCTTACTCCTTCATTACTTGAATGCTTTCTTTCAACGGTGTGGCTGCTGCGAAGAGTAACGCCGGTTTGAAAATAGCCGACAAGATGAATATCAAAATTATTTTCCTTAATCCTTTAGATACAAGGCGTGCCTCTGGCGGGTGGTAGACATGGCTATGAGCTGAACGTCACGAAGTCAGGTGACACGGCGGGCGGTGCTTGTAATAGTTTCTTATTTGATATGGGTTGATGGGAGTGGAACCTTACAGGGATCTTGGGCAAGGAGTAAGAGACGCTACTCCTGGGCCCCGCAGGCACGTCATTCCGACTCAGTAAAGGGGGGCTTTATAACTATCTATGTCAGGTAGCTTTTCACATAAACGGGTTGCTTCCTACTGCACATTCATTAAGATATACGAGATAATAAAGATAGGTAAAGGGAGTAAAGAGCATGCATGAGAACGAGCATCCTAGAGGCGATCCGCAAACTAGAACAATAACCATTAACGATGAGTCACACCCTTGAAGGAGGGGCTCATGTCCCCTCAATTTTTTTTTTGTTTTTCTTTTTTGCTAGTGTTGAAAATATCTATTTGGTAGCTTATACCAAGTAGGGATAGTAATAAGACAGGGAGCCCATTGTGCTTTTGGCGGTGCGGGCTGGGACGTTTTTAATTTTTCGCACTTCATTAATTATACAGAGATAGCATGTGTTGGCTACACATAACTATTGAATAACCATGAATCAAATCATCAGCTCTACCCCTTTCATACTGGGGAGGCCTGTAATGGATATAACATTTAATAGCAATAAGCAGCAACACGATAGGGCGTGTATTGCTAGAGGCACGTGGCTTGAAAAAAGGAGACATGTGCACGTCTGTATACCATCCTATATGGGCACACAATGCTTCACGTAGCTCAATTTTAACAGCTCAGTCAGTTTTAGTACGTTCGGCTTATACGAATGGCCACGCTTCTGCTGGTAATTAAAATGAACACTATCGCACAAATACTGATTACACTGAAATCAATTTAGGTCCATCACCGCGTTTTTCGCAGCAGCGCTGTTGTGCACTGGCCATCTTGTTTTTCCATTTGTAAGAAACCACACTTCTTGCCAAACTTTAAAACATTTATTGTAACCCCCCTCCCCTTCCCTCGCACATTTATATGCATTCGCCCCCTTTCTGTAAGCCCATTATGATTTCCGAATTCTGCGCCCTTCTGTGCCCACATTTCCGTGAGAAACACCCTCTATCAAAGCAAAAAAGCATGTCCGTGGGTTTTTATTACTCTCTCTCAAACATCTGTTTCCGACGAAGGACCAAAATCTCCCTTTTTTGTGCTGTCGTGCCATCGCACGAATGCGTTTGTGTTAATGCAGCTCAAATATTCACCACGTCGCAGAAAAGCGATCGTGTACTACAAATTCTTGCATGTGCATACACTGGCAGTCTTAAATAACAGTGAGTTTGAGCATATATCCTTTGAAATGATGTCTTTTTTGTTTTATCAGGGATATTTTCCACCGCCAATATTTATTTTTCTCTCTTAACTATGAACTTCGAATTGTTAGATGAATTTCTTATACAATTTTAACCCTATTTATACAATTCAACGAAAAGGCGTACATTAACTAGCATTTTCTCCAGTGGGCACATTTTGCGACGGTCTTCATGGCTCCTCAAGTCATAAACCATTTCATGCAAATTCCAGAGAACACGGATGTACGCTATATGTTTTATAGTTCTTTTGCGATCATTGTTTTCCTGTCAATATGCCGAGAAGAAAAGAGAAAAAAAAAATCACGACCTCTCCGCAGCCCTCCCAGCTAATTGCCCCCAACTACTTCGGCTGTCGTTTGTACATGTAATCCCTTTCCTTATGAGTGCATTTGCATTGTGGGCTATAAGGCACTGAGGTCGGGTAACACCGTAAGCCGCACTTTTTCCGCAACCAGATGTCAGAAAGGTTGCATTCAAGTGAGACTGAATGAGGATCCGCGCATAGGATTAGCGAGCGGTAAACGACAGTAATAATTGGCGAAAGACGAAGGAAGTGAAGGCTACATGAAAATTAGGCAGATCCGCTTGACTTAGCAGACGAAAGAAAACGAATGTGGTAAGACAGCGATATCTATGGACGCCTCGCATGTAAAATTGTGTGAAGTGAGGACGAGCCAAAAGGAGCCGTGTAAACACTCCGCCTATTGAAGTACGAGCATACGACAACTGAAGCGTTTCTCACTAGACAATTTACGATATTTGTGCGGCGTCGCTACCGTAGAGGTAAATCAAACGATAGATATGCGTGCATGCTCACGCGCGCGCGGGTGTGTGTGTGTGTGTGTGTGTGTGTGTGTGTGTGTGTGTGTGTGTGTGTGTGTGTGTGTGTGTGTGTGTGTGTGTGTGTGTGTGTGTGTGTGTGTGTGTGTGTGTGTGTGTGTGTGTGTGTGTGTGTGTGTGTGTGTGTGTGTGTGTGTGTGTGTGTGTGTGTGTGTGAGAGAAAGAGAGACTTTCCTTTTTCCTCTATCCTACCCTGTCACACCGAACGATGCCTTGCGGCCTGTAAAATTCTGTCGATTCTTACGATGATATTTACTCTCCTTTGTTAATTACTTCTCGTGCACATCAAAAGCCCTCGATACACTGCACACCATGGTGAGTATTTCGGGCGTCCCTCAAAAGCTCTGCTTGTAAAAAGCTGGCGTGCGAAAGTCGATGTCGTGGCGTCTAAGAAAGCGGAGGCTCGCATCCTCCGCACTGTGTTCCGAAGGCGATGACGAAGCGATTCCATGCGAGAGAGACCTTGAATTTATCATCTGGTTCAATGGCAGTGGGAAAGCGACCGTCGCGATGAGGACAGTGACATACGTTTCCACTGTATAATAAGCGAAGTGAGATTGGGCAGCGTGCAGTGTTGAATAAATAGAACGAATAATAAAACTAGTGGCGTTGGAAGGCTATACAATTACGTTTTTTACGAGCGTGCCTTGTTCCATCCTATTTATACCCATCGAGATGGCAAATTGTAATCATATATTTTTTACAGCACTGCTTTGTCTCTTTCTTCCCAATAATAAAGTTCCATCAGTGTACCGAATCATATGCGACGAATATGGGTAAGTTCCGCTTATATCCTTGTGTCTTTCTGAACTCAACCAGTCATTCTAAATGCTAAAGGTGAACATAAGGTGTACCTCGCTTGCACCAAAACCTGTGAACAAAATTTATGAAAGATAAGGCATGATTACACAAATCGTGATCATGTGATATGATTTATAACGTTTATGTTTGTGCTTTAAGCAATGCGACAAGTGTAGTTAAAGTTTCTTGACTCCCTTAAAAGAAACAAAAAATGAAAAGCATCGGGGCTGATGCTTCATGCAAGTGCACATATTCGAGGCACATAATTATTAGCGCTAAAGACAAGGACTAAGAGAGATGAACACCACGAACGCTAGAAATCAACTTGGTTCTATGTGACTAGCGCTAAAGACAAGGACAGAGAGATATGGACACCACGAACGCTAGAAATCAACTTGGTGTTATTACAGACACATTCAATATATAGGCAAACCACGTAAAATAAGATCACACCCTAAAGCGGATGTGCAACAACACCTTCCGATTCAAGAATTGTAATTCTTTGGATGATAAAGATAAGTATGGCTTGCTTACGCACAACTGTCATTCCATGTAAATGAGAAAGGCTTCCAGTACTTCACGCTCCTTCTAGCGGGAACTTGAAAAAATGACCCATGTCTGATCTTATATCAGGAGCCCAATTATCCTCTCAACGTTTGCAATGTGCCGCCAAGTGCTCCGAGCCTGATAGTACCTGGACAGCCAGCCTGTGCTCCAGTAGCCGGAGATCGATACATCGGCCAGTCTGGCCGAAGTAGCAATTCCCGCATGACAAGGGAATTTTGTCGACCACATTGGTCTTGCAAGCTTCATACAGCATAGGATGTTTTATTGAAAAATGGCGTTTTTTTGTTGTTTTTTTTTTGTTTTTTTTTTTTGAGGCAACATTAACAATCTTGCTCAGTTTGCCGAGTTTATCTGGTTAAGTAAGCGCAACTCGGACATTGCCTTTCTGCGCCGCCTTCTTTAGGTGTGTCAGCTTGTGAATAGAGAGCGGTGCCACGCATCAAGCCCACTAATGAGCTTGTAGCTTAGCTGTCTTTGTCTATTTCCGAGCTTTTATCGTTTTTAACAGGCCTTCAGCAACGGATGCCACGAGCTCTTTAGGGAAATCGGCCTTCGTCATGTGATCTGCCTGCAGGTGTAGACTTTCAATCCCCTTGTGTAAGCAGGACTTGTCTAGGACAGCACGAAGGCATGTCTTGGTGATATCTCTTATTACTAATTTAGAATGAGCCAAATTAAAATTGAAAATTTCTTTTTTATACCTTGGCTGGTACATATAGCAAACGCGTGCATCACTCAGAAAAAGCCGAATGTCCAGGAACTGTAGGCTACCCTCTTTAGCAAGCTCATGGGTGAAATTAAGAAAATGGGCACGGGACCTAAAAACTTCCAAGGTTCGTTAGACTAGAACATTATTTTCGTCATCCTGATTAGTTTCTGCAACCACCAGAAAGTCGTCGGCATATCTAACAATCTTTAAAATCTTATCGCTGTCGGAGCACGCTTCAATGGGTCTATCCAAACTGGCTAAAAACAATTCCCTTAGCGCGGAAGCGACACATGAACCGATGCACACACCCTCGCGCTGAACGTACATCTCGCCATCAAAATTTACAAATGTGCTAGAAAAGTAAAACTCTAAAAGTGTTTTAAAAAATGCACACACAAAAAAAAAAAATACATGAATCGGTTTGAAAGCTCACAGTCCCTAAAGGATCAATGCTTTCGTTTACTGTCATTGGAATTTCACATTGAGGTATGGAATAAAACATGTTTGCAATGTCAATCGAAATGACGAAGTTAGCCCTGGAAGACAACTCTTCTCTCGAGAAAAAAATCAGCTACATCTTATGACTTAGTCATTGTGAACGGGTCATTAACAGGAAGGAGCTTCAACTGCTTTTGGATGAGCCGGGAAAGTAGACCCTGCCAAGAGCCTGCTTCGGTGACAGTTGCAAGCAGAGGGCTTTCAGGCTTATGTGTTTTAGCCGAGAAGAATGCTGTCAAGCTATTTTTGTCAGCACCTTCAATCATTTTTGCAGACCAGCCATGTTCAGGTCATTACAAAGGGAAATCGCATACTTTTTAATCCTTACGTCAGTTAAACGCTTTTTCACAAAAAGTTTTCTCTATAGCCTCAAGCGCTTAGCCTAGGAAGAAGTGTCTTGGCATCACTACAAACCACCCTCCTTGTCAGAAACATGCAAAGTGAGATCATTGGATGTTAAATAGTCAGCACTTGCTTTTGCATTGAGCTTCGTAGCCTTCCCAGAACGGTAATCCTTCCTTAGGAGACAATCCATGCCTTCAGACGACTTTTCTCCTCAACAGCCATGTGCATTGAATCTAAAGGTCAGGAACTAGACCAGTTGTCCGCTTTAAGTACACAGAGCAGTCAAAGCTTCGTGTTCGGCGAATAATAATTACATGTTCCGGAATTCATTCTCAACATACAGCATGCATTGCAGGTGTTTGAAAAAAAATTTGCACAAAATTACCTCCCGTTTGGCTAATGACTTCACTTACGTATACGAGACTGAAGGTAGCAAACGCACTTGGCGAATTTTCACCTAGTCAAGTATCTTCACTAATCTGCATTGACCAATGATTGCTTAGCCATCAGAAAACACCCAGTGCTCCTCTCACACAAATAAAAAACCAAATGCCCTGCCAAGCATAGATTTGAGGGTATCCCCAGCAATGAATCACTGATAAAGCGATAGTATTATCGAACCCCGCTTTTATCCCCCCTCCTTCCACCCTCCAGAAAACAGCTTATTTTTCCACAAGCTTTTGTTCAACTGCTCACCTTTCTTCCGATGTCGGAATCCATGAAAAGTTCGTGAAGTGTCCTTTTCTAGGTGTGGTGCGCCGACTTTGGTTAAGACAGTATCCTTAACGTAACAAACCACCTGTGATATTTCGGGCGCCGAAACGAAGTTCGCTCTTCGTCTGTGTTGTGCACCAATGGCTTGTGCTGCTCGCTGACACTCGTCTGCGACCGTCAACGAGCTTGTGACCTTTTTTGTTTCTTATTTTAGTTTTCTCTCTTCTTGTTTTAACGTCCCCCGTTCATTGGACCTGCACGAGTTGCATTCAAGTGAGACTGAATGAGGATCCGCGCATACGATTAGCGAGCGGTAAACGAGTGTGCGGTCTGTAACTTTGTGCCATTTAAATTCGTGCAGTGCCACAGAAGTCTGCAGCTCGTTTCGGCCTATAAGAAACCAAAAGAAAGATTCTCTCGCACTCGCAAATGGCTCTCAACTGTCCCCAACTAGCAAGAACTGGCCGATCGAAGCGGCCGACGGTGTGATTGACACAGCAGCACAGCCAATTATGGTTTGTTTTCACAGACGAAAAAAGCTTGTTCGATTGCTTCGTGGGAGCTGCATGGCCTTTCCGGCGCTGCACACAACTAGCGCGTATGGCGCGCCGGCGCCGGTAACCTTGAAAGCGCGCACCGGGAAAAGAGACAAAGAGAGACACTCATTCAACCGGCCCGTTGGCGTCATTTAGATGTGTCAGGAAGACTTCGACCTTGTCCCAAACGAACTGGGAAGCGGCTAGGTCGGAGCGGGGAAATGGATAGCCCCTAACGCCACCCAAGTATATACAAGTATACGAGCACGCGTTGTGTTTTTGCCGCCGGGACAAATTTGGCCTGTAGTCACGTGCGCGTTTTTACCCAGGGTATTGTCAGCAAGCACAGTGTTCGTATGCGTGCTAGGAAGCCCCGTTTTTCCTGGCAGAAGCAATGACAAGCATGCATAATACAAAAAGAATAAAAAAAGAATCTTCGATCTCCTCTGGGGCCGAGGTCGAGGTAGTAACAGCTTCGCCAAACGGTCACCCCTACTGTATGAATGAGCCCATATATCTGCCTGGGTGACCTCCACATACAACGCGAAGTTTTCCAGGACTTATTATGGCGTATGTTTATCCTTTATGTAAATACAGGCGAGGCTCGTTCCTGTTCTTCAATTAGCAAATTTAAAGAGCCTGGTTTGCTATATTAACACGACCAAAATATATGGCCACTAATGGGATTGTGCATTTTAGTGCAAAACCACTAATCCGGGGCTTCAGAGCCTAGCAAAATAGTCTGACGTGTCTGCGTGTATAGTGCGTTTCATAAATCAGGTGCAACGTAGCGAAAGCTATACGCAAGTAGTCCGCAAGAAAAAAAAAAGGAGGCGCATCATTACGCGCTCGTTTTGTGGCCGAGTGGTTTCTGCGGAAACGGGCTCTATTCCGAGCATACACGTTTGCAATAACTTGCTTCGCGTGCCTGGACATCTTCGCAGAGCAGACTTTAGCGAGAAAAAAAAAGAAAAATCCGCTGCTAAAAGGCAGTCGAGGTCGCTGCGTTGTGCAGCGCGGAGGGCACAACTGGACATAACATGGTCGCCTGTGAAGTGACACGGTGCCGGCGGAACAAGTTCTCGGTGGTGAGGAACCAAAGTTCCGAGTCTGATGAATAGAAGTCAAGAAGCTTGAGATCGGAGAACACGGATTCATGAGGTGGCGCCATGTGAGGCGACGGAGACGGTACATGAGTGGGGGAATCCGTGGTCATGGCTTACACAATCAAAGGATATAGGCTGGGTCTCGAGCTCCGAGCGCTGGTAGGCCTAGCGAAATGGTTAATGTAAGAGCAGGGCAGGAGTAGAGAGCGCAGACGCGAGGTCCGAAGTCGCCAAATTTGTGGAGATGAACAACAAACACACTCGTTTTCAGGTCTCCGCAAATATATTTGACAGGACCCGCTCAGCCAGGCGGGAACAGGACAACGAACCGCCGGTATTCAGTCCTGCCACGAAGAATGAACTGCGCGTGCTTGGCAGGTGTGCTGAGACTGTCGTCTTCTTTTACGGCGGGGCCACGATGGCATGCAACAACGGCATACTCTAGAATCGCGTAAAGCATTTTCTTAGGGGAACCGGAGGAGGCTTCGGCACTTGTCTGTCAGCCACATGGAGAAATCTTTCTTGTTCGCTGTTAGTCGTACCTCCTGAAGAATCTGTGTTCTTGAAACCTTTGTCCCTACTCAAGTGCACCGCAGATGTGGAACATCTCTGACAGGTGATGGGTCCTATGCCTTCCTAAGAGCTCATAGGCACGTGACCGGCGGGGTAATAGCCGCCCCAGCTAGCCCTGATCTTTCAAAGGGATACCTCCTTCAATCTCGTCTAGCTTTACATAGTTGTGGTCTGAGAAACCTTTAGATGCTTAAGATTGATTGATTGTTTGGTTTGTTGGTTGAGTGAAAACTTTATTGTTCCAGCAAAGTAGGAGACTCCCTCTTCCTCACTATCGGCACGCAGGCTCGGTACGAGAGCCAGAGCCTCCGCGACTAAAGACTGGAGAAGACACACTGCGTCTTCGAAGCATCGGCTACCAAGCGGATTGCCTGTAGCCGTTCAGCGGGGACCTCGCTTCGCAGCAGTGCCTCCCAGGTATCTCTACTCGTGGTATTTTACCTTCGAACTTAAGACTGAGCACTCTGCAAACAAGGCAGCACGTTCAACTCGAGGCTTGAGCCAAGGCGGTAAACATAGGCATAGAAGAAGACAGCGAAGAAGTCCGTGCACCTTAATTTGCGGCTGCTCCGGGACTAGACATCGTGCTTGCGGAGATTTTCCCTCGAGCTTTTAGTTCTTTTGGGGCAACATCGCGACACTACAGCCCTGGGATGTCCCTGGACAGCAAGCGACTAGGCAGAACGCCTTACTACTGGCGCAGCCACCTCCACTTCTACGCAGCAGCCCACCTCTGCACGGCAGGCCTGACGAACCTCAACTGGTTCCCGTACGCCATCTACAAGCGGGGCCGAGGTACGCGCTTCGCGTTGAAACATAGCCCGTCAACGATGCCCTGGAAACCTGAAAAGTGGCTCATGCGCTCTAACAGAGTGGTTATCCCTCATACGCAGGCTCATTCCTGGCGATATACGCGGTTGTGATGAGCTTGTTGGTCGTTCCCATGTTGCACATGGAAGCTATCCTGGGCCAGTTCAGCCACTGCGGAAACCGGGGTGCCCTCGAATGCTCTCCAGCGTTTATTGGTAAGCGGCTTTGAAGTGCAATCACAATGCGGTTAGTGCAAATTGCAATCGAAATACAATCACAGACAACGAGGTGTGAAAAATAAGAGGACGTCTAATCTTCGAATTACGATAGATATAAGCATTAGCCACTAACATCGTCTTTTCATTCCGCCAATTGTTGGCATTGAGAGACTGGCACAGAGTTTTTCAAAGTGTGAAAAGTCTTTATTCGGTTTGGGTTTTGGCGAAATGAAGGTGCAGTGTCTGTATTACTTCTCCGTGGACATATGCACTTTGGAAGAATGCGATTTTTGGCCTCCATCGAAAAGCAAGGCGCCCGTGTGCTATTGGATGTTAGTGCACGTTAAAGAGCCCTAGCTAGCCGAAATTTCCGGAGCACTCCACAGTCCTTCAAAACGGCACTTGGTCTTTCTATTATGAAACTGGGAATACATACTAGACGAAATGACCGAAGCGCACCTCACGGCGCAGTACGAGCGGCTGACCGCAACATTGACTGGAAGACAGGTACTTTAAAAGATCGACATAAACTACGAGGGTAGACACTCCCAGATAACTTCTGTTCCCCGTTCTATACACTATATAATGGAAGTCCCTCCACTACCTAAAAACATGCACCCAGAGTTTCATCTACAGCGTCGGCTAGCAAGAGCCCCATCATTAGAGAAACACTATTCTAATCTACCACAAACGACGTAAGTCGACGCGGCAGAATACGGGGATAAGAGAACCTATGCCCTGGCAATAGTCGATCACACGTATCGCTTACAAAATTCAGGAGAGATAAACAAAGCACGAACCCCGGAGGAGGCGGGAGGAGGCGGCTGTAGCTCTGGTGATTGTCACGACGAACTCCAAATTCATTTTTAGCGACTCGTAAACAGCGATTCGAAACGAAGAAAAAACACGCCAATTTCTCCTCGATTAAGTTTTCTCCTCCTCCTTCGCTACAAAACACAGGACTTTGATGAGGGCTTCCATATAACGATGCGCTTTCGCTTCATGATGTGCTTCGCACTTGCAGGTCTGAGCTACACGATGGCTTACTTCCACGTGGTGAGCTCGGTGAGCGATGCGCTGAGCATGTCCCATGCCACGCTGTACCTGCTGGGCAGCAGCCTGGATCCGCTACCGTGGTCAACGTGCGGAGGGATGAACTCGACCGCCTGCTACGTCCTTGAAGCCACCGGGGTGAGTGCACGGACTGTGCGGCCGCGGTTTGGGAGGATCATGGTACAGCACTTTGAAATCTGCACCGCTGAACATCAGGCCTCTGTGCGTCAATATTCAAGTGGGTATAAAAGGCTGCGGCTAAATTGATTAAAAAAGCTGAAAAAAGTCATAATAAGCTCAACAGGCTAGCAATAAGATAAACACATGGCAATGGGCAGTTGTCTTTCTCCAAACCAAATTATAGATTTTGAGCCGTTGTACGCTGTTCAACAGGACATCAAAAGTGGCTCGACTGTGGCACAGGCAGAGGCATATTATTTTATTCTCTTTTTGGCTGCCTCACCATATTATATGTCAGCTGGCCTAGAAGGGGGAGGGGGGGGGGGGCAATCCGATCTGGTGACGTGCATGTCGTCCCCCCCCCCCGCCAGCTGGATAGGCTGGTGCGGTTAAGGCTGCTAGGCCTTGCCCAGTTACAACGGCCAGCGGTAAGGATAAGTGCACGCCGGAACCCATACTGTGGAGTTGCGAATCCCTAGGGAGTTGTCAGCGTACTCCCGGCGGCATTGTGAGTGTGCCGCTGCCCACGTAGCCTGTTTTCCGACACGGGGGAAGGTCTGGAGGGGTCCGGACTGGGCACGTGGAATCCGGTTAAAAGTAGAACAAATTCAAAAGCCCCTCGGTGCGAAGAGCGCATCGCCCAGCCGCAGACTTGTTGGTTTCCGTTGCCGAAGAAAACGGGTCCTCGCGGGGCCGCGGCTGGGGCAAACTAAGCTCAGGTTCTGGGGAACTTGCCTTTAGGCTCGAAAAGGCGAAAAAGACAGTGGCAGAGTAGCCTTTGTGATCTCTAGTAAGCCCGAAACTTGGGAAAAGGACACTTATGCTAAAGCACTTGTGCCCTTCACAGTCAGTATCTTCCATGAAAACGCACAACTATTCAGGGGAGCTGGACCCCGCGATGATATGAGTCAATTGGCTGGCCGAAGGAAGGCTCAGCCGGCTGTCAAGAGAACGACGGCTTAGCTCACGTAGTACGCGAAGAACAGCGGTTTGCTGACTCGTATGCTCGCACGCAAGGGGAAGTGAAGACCCCTTGCGAGGAACCGAGTCGGAACGGTTGACCGAGGGAAAGCTCAGCCGGCTGTCAAGGATATTCTAGGCACTATAGTCCAGGGAACGACGGCGCTGCTCGCGTAGTACGAGAGGAACCGCGGCTCGCTGGCTTGGACCTCCTCCCGGGGGCAACCCCTTGATGAACCGAGGTTGGTAGTGCTGGCCAAGGTAACGTCCGGCCGGCCGCCTAAAGGTGGCTCTGTTCGCGTAGTATACGTAAAGAACCGCGGTTTAATGACTAATGCTTCAGACAGGGGTTTCGATCGAGACCCCTTGGTCCTGGGCGGTAGTGCTGGCCGAGGAAATGCCCAGCCCGCTGCCAAGGGCCCGGTGACGCTGGTCGCGTAGTACGAAAGGAACCGCGGCTCGCTGACTCAGCGCCAAAAAAGGGAGTGGTGACCCCTTATTGCCGTACCTCTGTAGGTGCGCGCACGACTATTGAGCGGATATAAGCAGAACGGTCGAACCCGGATGGAGCCAGGTATTCGAGCCTGGCGAGCAGCCGTCTAACATACTATGTTGGAGAGAAAACAGTGAATGGAAGCCACTGAGGGTCTACAACAGGGAAAAGACCTTGGGCACCTTTAAAGTACCGTGAAGTAGGGCCGAAAGAATCATAATACGGCGAAATGTCCCTCTCTAGTAGCCCCAGTACAGTCGGGGCGGGGGAGTCTGACTTGGGGAACGGGGAACCCCAAAGTGGTCCAGCAACCTGTCTCTGTTAGCGCAGACCCGGCGAACGTGATGTGGTTTGAGAATGCGCTTGATAGGCCGAGGGCCGTGCATTTCGGCTAAGGCGAGTGATCGCTCTCTATTGAGGCCCGGAAGGGAGCTCGACTCGATCAGGATCATTCGAGAAAACCCACGCTGCCCCGATCCCTCCTCAACTCCCATAACCCTTACCCTACATTCCGTTTCCATTTCCCAAGACCCATCCACTCCTTCTACTTCCCAGGGGAAATAACGGCGAATCTCCCTATGTAGAATTCCCCACATTATTATTTTTTTTTTTTTTGTAGTCTTAGGGTTCTTTCGCCTACTGGTGCAAAACACAGACCAAACTTGTCCTTCAGGACCAAATCTTTTATGTTCGATTGGATTAAGCCTGCTATACCTAGTGCCATTGGCAGATGTATATTATTCTACTTTCCGTTTGGTTTCCTCATCATATTTGATGGTGATGTCAGCTGGCCTGCGAGTTTAGAATCGATAGGAATGTAGATTTCTGCAGTACGGTATAGGGAAGTTTACTAAATTGTGTCATCATATAGTCCTACTTTTTCGCGGGACCGTATCCATGCGTGTAAGGGTGAAGTGCCACAAACAGCAGCTGTTGTACTCGTGTCTCGCAGCCCCGTCCATGTCACCAAGTGTACCGTTCACTGGCGCTGCGCTTCGAAGGCCGCACCGAACGCGACCGACAACCGGTTGTGCCTGTGGTGCTGGACGATCGTGTGATACTCGTGCCCAGGCACCAGTTTCCGCGCAACTGCACCCCCGCCAAGCTCAGCGCCGTCGAGCACTACCACCGGTGCGAGGCTAGGTTTAGTGTTTGGTGCAAGGCATTGCACTTACCAATTACTCCCTGTCATACATGGCAGTAATTGAATTACAGTAATGGAATTACTGTAATTTAATTACTTTTCTCGGTAATTTGTAATGTAATGAATTCCTTTTTTGGGTTGGTAATTTAGTAATGTAATGAATTACTTTTTGGCAGTAATTTCGCCGCAAAAGTAATTAATTCCTTTTGAAATTACTTTTACTAAAATGCGCCGCTACTCCTTCAATAGACGACGAAGTAGAGTGCCGCGAAAGCAGGAACGGCGTGCGGCAAGCGAAGCCATCGTAATGGATCGGCAAAGGGGGACAGAGTTGTGCAGAACAGTGCGTCTGAGACTTCAACCACTCTCTAAGCAGCAGGATACAAGGCGTCAAGGGAATGCTGAAGGGAGAGATGGTGCAAGAAGGCTGGAGCTGAAAACTAGTTTGGAGCGCGGCGTAGCGCCACTCCCTGTTGCGTCAGCTAGGGCACAGTGGTGCCTGGTTACACTCAACACCACGGGGCGAAGGAGGATTAAGGTTGGGGGAGATAGGCAGAAGGGTCCATGACGTGAGGCACTGGGGCTTGAGCATTACTGAGCAGTGAGCACAAATATGCCGACATCGATTCTTGGGACTGCGGAAGCAATAAATAAGCTAGCTTCTTCGGGTCCTTCAAATGGCGGAGACAGCTTCGGGCCAGCAAGACGCTGGGTTCGCCGGTCATTTCAGGACCGGCCGACTGTTTTTTTTTTCTTTTTTTTTTTTTTGCGGTAGTCTTGTTTTTGTAATGGCACGTACTGTAGAAGAGAGAGAAGGAATAGCTCTCTGGGACGGAATTTGGCGGGATCGAAGACGAAAGATAGTGTGTGCTTCGCGTCTAGAGAACAAGTTGCTTTTTGTTTACTAGCTTTGCTTAGTTTTTGCATAGATGGAAACTAGAAAGTAATTTAAAAGTAATTTATTTACTCAGTAGAAGTAATTGTAATGTAATTTCATTACTTTTTGGGAGCAGTAATGAGTAATGTGATTTGATTACTTTTCTGCGATTTTCAGCAAAGTAATTAGTAATGTAATTTAATTCCTTTTCAAAAGTAATTTTGCCATGTATGCTCCCTGTGTTGTTTACTTTACCGCACCACGCCCGGCGTATAATTCGGCTCCCAACTGCTCTGAAATATACCGATGCTGTCCTGTGTGTTAGAGAACTACCTCAGACATTTTATGCAGTGCGTCATGATTTCCGTACTTTATTTTCATCATCCAACGCACGTACGAGTGTTTCTCTAATACTGAGTGTGACGTCACCATTTCGTCAACTGGGATATCGTTTCTGACCGTGAAAGTAATTTAGGTTTCGATTTGCTATTTTTTCTTTTTTTTAAATATTTCTAATTGGAATTTAGAAAAACGTTTTTCTTTTTTTTTGTGTGTGTGTGTGTGTGTGTGCGCGTGCGTGCGTGTGTGTGTGTGTGTGTGTGTGTGTGTGTGTGTGTGTGTGTGTGTGTGTGTGTGTGTGTGTGTGTGTGTGTGTGTGTGTGTGTGTGTGTGTGTGTGTGTGTGTGTGTGTGTGTGTGTGTGTGTGTGTGTGTGTGTGTGTGTGTGTGTGTGTGTGTGTGTGTGTGTGTGTGTGTGTGTGTGTGTGTGTGTGTGTGTGTGTGTGTGTGTGTGTGTTGGAGTCAGGACGTGCCGAGGAATGTAATTCAACCAAAAACACAAAATGATGAAAAAAACACCGGAGTTGCCTCCCATAATTTTTCATTTGCTTCGAAGCGTTTTATTTGGCTAACCGGAAAAGCTCTATAACAGCACACTATACGTTCCGTCGCGGAGGAATTGTGTGCCGGTTACTGCAGAGCTGTATCCGACTCTAGGACTAGCAAGCGTGGGACGTCGCGCCGGTGTAATATTCCGTGGCCTGACCAATAGGCCGAGACAATTTTAAAGTTCGTGCAATCACCAAACTGCGGGCTCACGGTGTCTAAGTCGTCCGTGAAAGACTGAAAGGCCCTCATGTGCATGCTCGCCGAGTGGGGCGCACCTAGTACACAACCAGGACTCTGAAGTTCATTTAGCTGCGGCAATGGGTACATTCATAATTATCACTCCAGATTTACTAGTTATCATAACTCCTAAATGTATATTTGCAAAATAGCTTTTCCCGAAAACTTCACAGAAAGGCAGCTATAGCTATCATCACTAGCATTATATCACTAATCGTTAACAGTTTTGTGATGGACGACAACCTACCGAACTCCAGCTACACTAATCGACCTTTCCTGTGTTGGAAAAGAAGCGAGCTACCAAGAAAAACCAGAAGCATGCAGTTCCAATTAAGGTCACATTTATTTAGTGGCCATGCAACTTGCACATGATAGGGGAAATCCCTGTATACACTGAAGATACCAGAGCGGGTGTTTAGGGCAAATTTCATGCTCACTTCCTGTGCTGAATCAAATGCGACGAATTCGATCTAAGCGGCATCGAGAATTGTTCGCATCAGGGTAGGTGAAGCTACAGTAAACATTTCAGGACATTAGCTAAAGCAGCATACTGGCTCTCCGAAGTGAGACCAATTGTCAGGAAACCAAGTATCGCTTTCTCACTCAACAGAGATTGCGCGCCGTCTATAGGACCCGAATGGCCTGTTGGCTGTCATGCGCTCAATACGCCGCTGTCTGCCGCGCGTGCAAGGGGCTTCATCCTTCGCCTGGACCGCCGTCTGGACGTGATGCGCGGGAACGCCGACGTCGCTCTGGCGTACGCAGTCACCTGGACCATCGCCTTCGCCGTCTCCTGCTTGCACATTGCCCTCTCCCGAGCGGTAGGTGCTTACATTGGCCCACCGTATGGCTTCCAGCCTTAGCGAGCAAATCGTACCTGGTCACCGTAACACAATATAGCGCAGTGTTTTCTATCGCATAGTAAACCCACTTGGTATAATCTTTAAAAAATAATAAAATATGAAAAGTCCGTATAAAGTTACAGGTGACGCAGCGAAGTGTGGGAACAGAATGATACAGACAGCCTAAGGGAACGAAAGACAGCGGAGAGAACAAGCGCCGGTTAATGATATTGAAACTGGCATTCCGTTACCCGCAGGATACCGGAACGGATTTCGAGGGAAGCGAACGTTGTAAGGTGTGGTAGAGATTCTGATAGACGGACGAGATCACGTTTTTGCGTGCTAGGTGGTAGCAAGTGGTGCATGGACACTGTTGTTGGTCACTGGTAAAGCTTTCTGTCCTGAAGTGAATTTAAGCGTACTACTTCTGATGGTTCTAATATGGAACACTGCACATACGTTCTCGCCATTTCAACGGGTATACGCTGCTCTCGGTGACGCGCAGGTAACGTACGCACTTGTCGTGGTGCGCGTCTTCCTCGTGTGGTTCGTGTGCGCCAAGGTGGTAGGCGAGGGCTTCAAGGAAGACCTCTGGAAGCAACTTTCTAGCTTCGACCCCGCCCATCTGCTGGACCCGCAGGTAAATCAGCGACATACTCTCCTGCTAGTGCGCGCTGCTGCTGTTACGGGGAGAGTACTGACAAGCGCATATGTCAGCGCTAGTATAGACAACATTTTGTTCTACCTCTGCCAGTGAACGCAAATCTAAAAAATGAGTACCGAAAGGTAGTGGCCATTAAGATGCCGCGTACAAGATGATGAAAGATGCCTTCCCTTGGCGGTTACGAATCTTCCTATATATACAACTGGCCAGCCAAACCCGATTTCAGCGCCAGTTGATATGGTACCGGCCAGAGAAAATTCAAATGGAGCGTTGTGCATTGTTGTCATGGCAACGATACCGAGAGTAAAAAGAAATTTCATTTCCTAGCGTGGTCTGATCATATTCGGCGGAAAAGAGGCTGGCTATGCTTTCCTCAGACACCAGGCGCGCTGTAGTAGTTGAAACCAAAACTAGTGCTTTCCACTTCTGACAATTTAATTTCTAGTTTCTATTAGTGCAGAGAGTGAAAGGAAGCTGGATAGTCCGACGCCTCTTCTCGAAATACATCGTGTCTCCATTAAATAGTGCTCGAAGCTGCGGTGATTGCAGGTTCCGTCTTTTGTTTGCCTCGTTTTCAAAAGTGCCATTTTCGCCCCAGCATCGAGTCGTCTGATTAGTGGAAACTTCGAATGCCAATTGGATTGTTATTGGCCTACCACAGCTTCCAGATCCAGAGTTTACAACAATCAGGGGAGGGCGGCATCGGCGAAAACGACACTTTTTAAAACAATGCAAACACGGTATACGGGCCCAGATCATTGCACATGTCCACATGATGCGAACGCTTCTGCTGATGCAACAGATATGCAAAGGGCTTTGGTTTTTTAGTTTATGAGGTTTAACGTCCCAGAGCGACTAAGGCTATGAGAGACGCCGTAGTAGATGACTCCGGGAATTGTTCCTTAACGTGCACTGACCACGCAAATGGCATTCGTGGTTTACGTGCTTTTAAAGCTACTCTGCTTGCCTGTGCTTAGCGTTATAACACACTGTACTGCAGTCGTGGAAGCTGGCCACGGAGCGGAGCTTGTACAGCGTGGGCTGCTCCCGATCTTTCCTGCGCCTGGCCGGTTGGAACAAGTTCTTCGGTGATCTTCGCTGGTGAGCGTTCTTTCTCCGGCTGGGTGAATCTGTAGCCGTTATAACCCAGAGGGTCGGAATGCGAAGGAAATGGTTAAGGACCTACAGAGGTGAAGCAGAGCGGTTGGCCTAAAATTAATAGGCAGAAATCTAAACGTTCAATGACCTTGGAATAGCACTACCCGTTAAATAGGAAACAGGATACTGCGAGCGGTAAAGTAATATGCCTATTTATGAGAGGTGATCCGGACCACGAAAGTAAAATAATTGGGAGAATTCGATTAGGGCAGAGCGCATTTGGCAAGTACTCCCACATCAGGAGTGACAACATAGCAATGCCCCTCAAGAGGAAGGTATATAACAGCGATGGGGCAGGGACTTGGAGGCTAACGAAAAGAGCTCATCTTAAATTGAGAATAGCGGGCAGATCTGTGCAACGGAATATGATAGGTGCAACGCTGAGGCAGAATGCAGAGTATGTCCAGAGAACAAACGCGAGTTACTGAGATTCCAGTCGAACTTAAGAAGACGAAGCGGAAGTTGGCGGACATGCAATGCGAAGTCAATAATACCAATGATTGCAAAGCGTGAGACTCCATTTCAAGAGAAGGCAAAGAAGCGTAAAAGTGGAGGCATTAAGTTAGTTTATGCTGGCATCAGATGGATGCAGCTGGCGCAGGACGAGGTTAATTGGACGGATACGTCACAACCCTTTATCATGCAGTAGGTGCAGTCAGGCTGTTGCTTCTGATGATGATAGTAAGTTTTGGACGTACCCCACCGCCTTCGGGATGTTTCTTCACTAAATTAGGCACAGACTGCCAGTTGACAGTAGGGCCAGTCCAACCATGATATGCCGAGCTGTCTAGACATGCCTGTCCGCAACCATGCGCAGCTGCCAGCTGACATCGAGTGTCACCATCGAGATTAGAGTACCGTCGAGATCACACATCCAGTAGTCGTGACGTTTTCTGCAGGGAAAGAAGATCATGCACCGACCATGTTAAATTCTCGGTGATGACGCACGGAGTCGGTCATCGCCCTCGCTCATATCACGTGACCATTTTATCAAGCAACTGTCAGAGCACCTGGAAACTCAGCCATGTATCACGTGGTATATTGACGTCATACATTTTCGGACCAGCCAGCGTTCGGTCATGTCACATGACATTGTGGCGTCATCGGAGAATTTCCTGACATTACCTGGTTTTCTGTTCGCGTGGACTCTAGTGCTGTTAGATTAAACTTATGTATGTCCGCATTCGCTGACAGAAGCAGCCAGCGACTCTAACGTCAGCAACCTTGACCAAAGGCGGTTACTTTTTCTACTAGCTACCTGCCTCAGCCTGTGAGTCTAGGTCTCGCCATCTCCTGACTTCGCGTGACATCAAATAAATGGCTGGCACCAACTGTAGGCAGCTTGCTCATCGATTACAGCGACTCAAGAGGCCTGGGTGTCAGTATGAGCCAGAGACTTCTTCCTTTCATGAATTCTTGATGCGTCAAGTACGAATTTTTGCGATTTTTTTGTCACAAAATATTCATAATCCAGCAGAGCTCGCTATCCTCTTTCCGTCGACAAGTCGTGGCATATTGAACGTTTTTTTCTCGTAGCGTGGCGCCCATACTGGCGTGGACCAATTTCGCAACGACGCTCATGTCGACTGCCATGGTCTTCCTTCTGCTTTTCCTGGTGTCGGAGAGGACGGACACTGAACTGGACGCTTACTTTGAGCGTGAGTTTTGCCAGCTGCCTGCGTTAGCTCTTTCTGAGTTGTTTTTTTTTTAATTTATTCTGGCGCTGGATATATGCCCTTTGGTTGTGTAAGTGCAAACTGCGCACTATCCCAGTGGCCCCGTAACAGCATGTTCCCCACGATATCCCCGATCTCTAAGTGACAGGGTAAGGGGTATATTATACCACCGACGCCTACTACACTCTGTCCTCATTATTCCTTGTAGCTTTGGCGCACCAGGTGAGCATTGTTTTCTGCCATTTCTTGGCACTTTTCGCCTGCGACTTATTGCGGTTGCGATACGGTCTGCTTAGGGCAAAGTTTCCTCGTCCGCGCGTACACCATGTGGTTGCTTTCGACCCAGCCTGTCGACGCAGGCTGCCGTGCTACAGGACGTTCGCAGAAACATAGCCAAGCACGCAGAACACGTCATCCTCGCCTTAGACCGCAACGCTATCGTTTGGTAGCGTACGCCAGAGGCGGTCCTGAGCGGTTTTAAAGGTTAGGGTGTGGGGAAAGAATATACTATTATGTTAGCTCCTTTCTCAAAAACCGCACGGTGACCTTCGAGTTATAGAAAGGCTGCGGATCAATAACTTCTACAGACCCAATACGGCCACTCCACATGGCTCGGTGATATCAACGATGCTTTTTAACACTGCCATGATAGAGTTTGCGCGAAAAGTGTGCGCAATTAAGTGAGTAAAACACGCCATATACACCGATGATATATAACGGTGTAAACAAAACAAAAGCCGCTAGGGAGACGCAGGACACACTGCAGGAGGCTACAAGTGTCGCAGACAGGTGTACGAAATCATGCAGGGTAAGATGCTCGCCCGGAAAAACTGACAGCACACAAAGGAATACGACCGCGGCATGATAGACAACAAATTAGGCGATAGCGATACACCTGAAGTGAAGACAGCAATGATACTGCGATATGGTTATAACACGACGCATGCGTAGACCACTCCCTCAGGCTCGTAGCCAATATGACGTCGCAAGTGGAAAGGATGATTGCCAAAACCAGTGGAATGCAAGGGTTCTTTCTCGAATAGATTGCACACTTAAACTTCCTTCTCTATTTTATCAAGCGACATTACGCCCCAGGCTGCCGACAGTAACGAAGAACGATTACGGGGCATTGCATCACTTTAACCAATGGCCAATGACAAGAAATTATAACATGGCGCAATTTTTTTAATCGTTATATTGTACTACCCCAGAAGAAGAGAAGAGTGAACACATGTATACTGTTTCAGCACTAGTAATCAGCGGCATAACCTACAGATATGGCTCCCACTCCCACTAGAACAAAAACAGAAACTATGAGTCAGAACTAGAAAGACATAAACCCAGGAAGCGCAAACCAGCAGCCCAATATTGGAGCGTGTTGGTAATGCACATGCATTTCCTACGCAGGACACTGCGAACACTGTACCAATACTGCGCCAATTGTCCGTGCTTCCTGCGCAAAAAGCTTACTGGGGCTCCCGGCTGCCACCTCCACTGATGAACTGCTCGAAATGGGCGTACACGAAACAGTGCAAGAATACATTGAAGCGCTATTCGATGCGTTAAAATCGTAGTCTCATAAAATAGCATCCACTACAGGCAGGAATCTAACAGAGAAGATTAAATTTCAGAGGTCTGGGCGAGAATAAAAATAGGCCTTGTCCTAAAGACAGTACCCTCCGAAATTTGTGCGAGAAGGAGAGACATGTCAGATGCAAAGAAGTCCTTGTCTAGATTTGACGATGTGCACTACAGGGACATAACGACAAACAACAGGGAGCAGTGGCCTGCATGGTTGACAGAGCTTGCGGGAAGCGACGGCACAAGGGGAAGTCATAGGCCACTAGGAACCACAGTGAGACGCATATCAGCACCCAGGTCCTAGCCGACGCGCAAGAGGCATGCAGGCGGCACAGCGCTGGAAGAATCTGGATGGCTGCCGTCAAGGTTCTGAATGTGATGAAAGTAAATTAGGACAACTGTTCCGTAAAATGGACTTATGGTATGAAGCCGTCAGGGCAGCTTCCTCGCTGATGCTATCCCCCGTGCATACGCCAAGCGGTACACGTAACAGAATAAAAGTCAGTGGCACTTCACAGCCCATATGGAAACACTCTACAACACATCAGACTAGCGTGGGGGAGATAAGAGTCCGCCACATAAAACTCTAAATAAAGCGAGCGGTTACTCTCATGGAGACAGCTGCAGTCCAGCGCATCCACATCTCAGCCTATTGAGCAAGAGGTATGCCTGGCAGCTTATAAAAGTAAGTGCTGACACAACAGGCAATACGCGCGACATGGGCTTTCCAAGAGCATACGGCATTGCAAAACATAACCAACCCTACGCCGGAACGATGGCAAACGTCCTTGTTTAGCACATAACCTGCCAGCCAGAACTTGGTCGAGAGAGTTGAGAAGACGGCGAAATCAATGCACTTTAAATTGAGGATTCCACCCGCTCAGCGACTGCTCTTATTATTAACAAAATTGTCCAATTATTGATAGCTGTCGAATCTTAGCGAATATTCTTTGATATTTCTTACGTCCCGCCGGTGAGCCTCTCCTTGCCATGAGGCTCCCTCCGAGAATCACCCGCTGAAGTTTGTGCAGGCACAGCAAATGGTTGTTCTCCACTGTTTGCAGCCAAGGACGCCCACTTCGTGTCCGTGGTGCAGGCGCTTCTGTTCTTGGAGCCCGAGCGATCCTTCTCCCTCCTCTATTTCAGTATCATGTTCTGCATGGGCATATGCGACCTGGTGAGCCTTCCTCAGTGAAGAGTTCGAAGCTTAATATGTTAAAATTTAGCCACCAAAAGCTACCACTTCCTCTTAAGACAAATTCGAAAGGAGGATAGTTTTAGGCGCTTACTGCTACTTCCACGAGAAGCAACGTGCATGAAATATTTTGCGAGACAGGGACAAGTTCGCGTCGTTTTTATAAGTATCGTCTTCGCGGTTTTCGCCCTGATCTGAATGATGGGATCTCCAAAATTGGGAATGATGGCAGCCGAACTGACATCCGGTTCCGGTGTTTCCACCAATCAGATCACTCGAAGTAATGGCGAAAACGACACGACGTAATGGCGGACACGACGTAAACTTGTAATATGGACCGTATAGTCAGCTCTTAAACATCGTTGTAGCATATTGAAACGACAAGGAGAGGGAAGAGAGAACAAACACAGCGCTCGCTTTCTGTCCTTATCGTTTTATGCACTGCAACGATGATTATGCCTTAACCACGAGCTGAAGTTTCGACACTAGTCACTAAAGCGGATAATAATTAAGCGCCTCATAATCAATGACACTGGTTAAGTTATTTGCTTTTAAAAGTAAACCTCTTGTAGTCGATTGGCTCAGCATAAAACGTGTCGCTATGCCGTGTAGAGGCTGCCATGGATTTGTCGTCGTCATTTATTTGTAAGTGCAGTGCATTAAGAGAAAAATATGAAAGTGTCTCTTGTGTTGTGCCTCTTGTGGCAGACGCCCGCATACCGTCTTAAAGAAAGGCATAAGAACTGGATAAGGAGAGAGGCAGAAAACGTTGCGAAGGTTGCCTGTCAAAAAACTCAGTGTCATGGATGCCGCCAATGGAATATTTAAATAGACATCAAATTTTGAAAAGAATAAGCGGGAAAAGAAAGTTAGCTGATGGAACGTAAGCAGAACATCCTAGGTAGGGAAACTGCGAGGAGTCGCGTAGAATTTTCGAGTCGCGACCAGATATTTTTAAAAGCATCAGCGCATTAGACGACTAAATCTGACCAGAGACGCTGAGTAGACGCTGTAAACGCTGAGCCGGAGGCGTGTGTCAGCGCCAGTGTCACAAAAACGGGCTGTAGTGCACCGCTTTGATAACTACTCTGGCATATTGTCCCCCAATATGTTCGGAAACAGCAGTTTTATGTATCGTATACATCTTGCGAATCTAGTAGAGCATATAAATTTATTTTTTTTTCGAAATTTTCACTCTCTGCCTTGGGGGCCACTGTTTCAGGTAATCATGCAGGAGGTGGTACTAGAAGTCTTGATGGTCGATTTCCCCGCGGTCGCGGAGCGTTCGGTGATGTCCAGGGGAGCGCTGTGCCTGCTTCTCTGCGCTCTCAGCATGCCTCTCTGTACCGGGGTAAGTCCTGTCTTTTAGAGCGTTTAGAGCATGCGCTCTACTCTTCGCACTGCAACTCCCAAGGCAACTCACGCGTTTGACCTTCAGCCGAGAGACCCTGTAATGGATGGCTTCGGAAATATCGACCACATGGGGTTCTTTAACATGCACTGACCATGTGACTAGGCGGTGGATTTCGCAACTGCTTCACCGGCGCTTAGTTGCTCAGTCTCGTCATGAATGACGTGCGTGCCACTCCCAGCGCGTCAACGCTTCCGCGCAGGCGTTAGGCTGGTGATGTGTATACCTGTTCTTAACGGAGCTTGCGCTCGAATAACTATAGGTTTACCCGGGATAAACCTCCTGAACTTTAAATCGAAAGCTTTACTAGCATCGTTGAGCCAAGGTCATCGGTGTTGTAAATTTGACCTTCGAGTTGAGGAGTACGTGTCAGTCACGTGACGTACCACGTGACTCGCAGCCGTAGCTGCGGCGCGCGGAGCCGCGGCGGCGCTCGCTGGTCTCGCATCTACGCTGAACCACGTGTTTCGCCGCTCGCCTAAACAAAAGCGTGAGGCGTTTGTTTAAGTCCGCAGATAGCCAGAGAGGAGCCTCGTACCGGAACCAGTGCTTCGACTGTGTATCGTATACGCCGGGCTGAAGCTGAAGATCCTTAGGGTACATAAGGCAATATATAAGAGCGTGCATACACACTGCCGCCTCGCAGTTTCTCGCTATGGATGAAGCGGGCTGGCCAGGACCGTATATGCTGTTGGGGCAGTCCCGTATAGACGGCGGGCTGAGTTTGACCATCCGGATGACTTTGCCAATCATGCTAAGTATTCAGCTATAGAGGCAGGGAAGTTAAACGTGCGAAGCCACCGGCAGAGACCTACGAAGAACGGGAGCGTCGACTGGCTCAACGGCGTTTGAAGTAATAAACAATGCAAAACATGTGTTTGTCTATGAGTCTTACCTGGCTTATCAACATAGCATAACCAAGCGTAACAATTCTTTCGCTTGCATAACCGGGCTTACCCAAGCTAAGCCACAGCGATTTCTTTGTCTTCATAGCAATACCTGTGGTCACCGAGCGATCACCTCGATTGGTTACTGATAATATGGGAACATATTGAACGAATAGAGCGCAAATGAAGCGGGACGACAGAGAAGCAGCGCTCGTATCGGTGACGCAAATCAATGCGGACCCTGCGAGATAACGTGAAAATGTCAATGCTTATAGAAAGGATAGAAGAGAATGAAAGTCACCACATCGCGAAGAACGAGATGATGTGAAGGTTCTAAGACACGGATTTGTACAGCACTGCGAAGGGCTGACATACTAGGTCCATAGATGCACCGAATGGCTTAATATCATGTCATATCATGTCATACCGAATGTCATGTCGTATTCTGGCCGCGGTGTCGTGGTTATGTCCTTATCAAAGTCGACCGTCTCCTTGTCGCCGTGTCTTGTATGTGTAGTAAAAGACGGGGCAGCGGTGCGCGCCTAGTCTGGACGGGTCTTGCGGTCAAGCAAAGGAAAGCAAGAGTACGGATAGAAAAAATATTGAAGTTTAATTCTTCTAGACAGATACAAAGCGAGAGCTCTGTTTGGTTCGTCTTCGCTTGTCGTTAAGCTTCTATGTCGAAGGTCAAAGTATTTGAGGCAAGGGGCCTACTTTAAACTAAACTGTCGTCTTCAAGGTCAAATTGACCCACACGATCACCTTGGTGAAACTTGACTTTCTCTCTAAAAGGACGCACAACTGTTCAACCTCTAAACTTTCTTTATGGGCACGTGGTATAGTGGGCAGATAGACAGTGACATGAATCGGGCAACTTGCAAGTGCACTTAACGACCTCATCTACTAAAACGCCGACTTGAAATAGCCAAGCTTAAAAGTTTAGTTAGCGTCACTGATATAGACGGCATCCCAACACGATTCCTCTGCTTTTGTACTCACTTCAATAACTGCGACACTTTACTGGTCCCACGATTTCTTATTATACTGAGCTATGAAGCCCTACACACCTGCAGAGTTTGTTGCTTCCCCCTTCTCTCGCCCTCTGTATCTGCGCGCTTTTTGGTAAAATAATAGGGCACAGTACCATTATTCTCCAGCAGGGCATGTTTTTCAGCTGTGCCTTCCCTTGCGTGTTTACTTCAGTGTTTGGTGTTGTGGAGTTTCATGTTAGGATGTCTCCTGCTCAGTGCTGTGCCAACATCTGCACCACTACGTAGTTATCAAGCGTGGATAGCCTAGGAAAAAGAAACTAAACCTTTGGCAGCACGATTTTCAGGTGTGTGACACTAGAAGAATTTAGATCGCTGTATCACCTTAGATCGCTGTGTCATACGTTGATAGTGAGGGTCGAGTCAAAACGTCTTACAGACTATTCCCACACCGTATACCCACCCAATAAAAGGTCATTGTACTGTCGACTGAAATTTTTGCCAGGGCTGTCCTGCGTACGCGGCGTTTGGGCCAGTACATTCTTATGTGTGACTAGCGAAGTTTTTATAACCGGGTCTCAGCCGTTCGTTGAGCTCAGCGCCTCCTACCTGGTCGAACTTGAAATCGGCTACTATACCTGAAATCCAGAGCAAGTGTGGAATCCTGTTATGTTCTAAAGCTGTGCAGTATTTACTTTCCAGCATGAATTTTATTTTCAGGCCGCTTTCTCTGAGTTTACCGAAGAACTTATATCTCCAGCTCTATGAAGCGGTGCCTCTCACCCCTCTTCACATGTGATTAGCGAGGTGCTGCTTCGAGCATTTATATTCCTCTTTTTTTTTCTAGGCTGGACCTTATCTTGTCGATCTGCTAGACCATAATTTCAAGGGATCGCTCTACCTGATACTCAACCTGATCGAGCTGCTGGTCTTCACCCGTGTCTACGGTACGCACGAGATTTCTAGCGGCAGAGATCAGCAAACACAAGCGTTTTCTTTGCCCAAAGCTAGCTAAAAAAGCGATGTCGTAGAAGCTTATTAGAACGGACAGAGATAGTACCAAATTAAGGGGTGCATTCTTCTGCGCAGATATTTTTGGAAAACAAATTATTTTCCGTAATCAACAGGTCGTTTCTGGCAGTCAAACCCGATGCAAACGACTCACATATCCGGTTGCCTGTAACAAGGTAGAAAGTTGGGCGAATTGGTAACTAGACATGAACTGGCGCTTGTCCAGTTCTTAAGCGTTTTGTCGTCATCTTTTTTAGCGCAGTGCATTTTTTTTCAATCATGCCTGTAACAACTAAAATTATATGGACTTTAAAGTCATGACATCACTGTGACGCAGATGACGGCCAGAGGCGTTCGTTTTCAAAAGGCGTCAGATGTTTACTGGCATCCAAACTTACTATAGGCGCTGCCATTAACTGAGCAGTTGAAAAAGCCGAGAATAAAGTTGTTCTCTCTCTATCTATGACAGCAACACAATTTCGTTTGTCTCGGTGACTAGGAAAACTTAGTATCTAGCTGATGTGACTTTAAGGCAGGGGATTGCTAGTGTAAAGGATCTAGCTTAAACGTTGAACCGAAATTGCGGTACCGACCAGCAAGGCGAATAGGATGTGTGCTTTGTCAGGAAAAGTACAAGTTGTTCTCCCTGAGTTCATCTAATGGACCAGGTTTCTTTACTCGAAACTTCGTGCCTTACCACGTTGTTTACCAACTGCTACACAAGAAGTTATGACATGCAGGCCTCCGTCGTCTCATCGTGGATGCGCGATTGATAACGAATGAAACGCCCAATGTGTGCCTACGTGCCGCCTGGAGTTTTGTACTACCCGTGTCTTTCACGGTGAGTAGAAGACAGCGATCCAGTCTGCTGTGCATATAGAGTTAATCAATGAGCCAGCTACGAAGAATGCTGCCTAGGTGAAGACAGCGCCCGGTGGCTATCTAGAAAGTCGTTGGAAGAACTGTGCATCTGCAGCACATCTGGAGCGTAGAAACAACCTCTAAATATAAATGCAGGCTGACTTCCGTAATCTTAGATGCCTCTACACTCGTAGCCCCTGAGAGGAACTGAAATATACGAGCGTATTTGACCCATTGCATCATAAGTGCGTCCATTCGAGAAACAAGTACTACGCCCACCAAAGACTGACGTTCTTGGAGGGTCATGTGAAACATAATCTACGCGGCGCTGTTGCAAGAAAAACTGCTTTCCTTCCGCATTTGCTAAAATTTTGTTTCAAATCCACAGCACTTTTTGCCAACCCCGTGCCCAGCTTTTTAGGCTGTTCATTATCGGGAGCAGAATTATCACCCCCCCCCCCCCCCTCTCTCTTCATATTCTCAGCAGTACCACAGCGCATGCTCGCGCCACTGGGCTCAATCCTGGTGTCCAAAGCTCCCAACCGTTGCCGATTTCGACGTCCAAAGTGCATGGTAAGGTTGGGCCCTCGTGCATTGTGGCCAAGTTCGCATCTTGAGAGAGGGAGGGGACGTGTGTGTTAATTATTCTATCCTGCATCTATCTCAACTGGCGTTATGGCGATTTTAATTTCCTTTATGAAGACCCTACTTCCGGCATAAAAAGCCAATATTTTTCTCTTTAGCCGCCTTCACCGTTCGTCGTCGATCTCTCTAGAGCTCAGATTGCGTAATTGCGCTGTGCTCTTTTCTTGTGGACATGGGCTCAAACTTGTAAGTAGTTACATGGAGTTTTATGCTTTCTTTCACAGAGGTCTCTATTTCAAGCGACTGCTTTGCAACGGTTTCCCCTTATTCATAAACAATCTCTGTGCAGGTGCTGCTGCTGTCAGGCATGTTGCACACGTCACATTTGTCGTACAATGGGTACGCCTATCCTACCTGGACACAAGACCTTGTTCTTGGCTTGGCTTTGGCAGGCTTGGGCTTCATACCGGCCTATGCCGTCGCCGCATTAATGAAGAGTGGATGGGTAAGATCTGTGTAATGCTTGCCATCCAATGAAGTGACTGTGATGGCTCACTTCGCTGTAGGCTTGCACTAAGTGTTTTGATGCTGTGCACCTATGTAGAGAAACCTGAGGCGGGGGGGGGGGGGGGGGGGGAGGGGAGGGGGGATGTCTGTCATGGTCGCCGTCACCGCAACTACAAAGAGTCCATAGTAGGTACCGAATTTTAGCACATCTATCACTCCCGCCAATCGACGGATGCAAATTGTCAAAGATGAGACGTAGCGCTAAGTTTAGATTACTTATCGTGAAATGAGCCGTCCAAGCAATCCTTGATGAGAACCTACCAACGCTGCTAACGATGAATGAAGAAACTGGAATTCAGAGTGAAGAAAATGGAGTTCAAAAACATTTAATGGCGTGAAAGTCATGAGCAGTGACAGAATAATGAAACATTGTCTGTTATTTATGCTCCATTGCGTAGAACGCTCATTTCGGCATAGGCTGACGCCACACTATTTTAATCTAAAAGTCCAAAGTGTCAATGCTACAGATAGCCAAATTAATCGGAACACTAACAGTGGGGGCATTGGTGTTGAGAAATTGGTCATCAAAAGGGGTGGGGTGAGGTAACGACAAAAGAGTAAAGGAAACCTAACGCATGCAATGCAGAGAGTGAGAATTTAAGACCATCGACTATTGGGAAACCGCAGATATCTCAGAAGAACAGCTTGAGGGGCTAGTTGGTGCTGCATAATACCCAGAAATGTGGCGCAACGAACACAAACACATGCGAAGAGACACAACACACGCGCAGATATGTTGGAGGGCTAATGGAAGACTGTGCTGCAAAGAACAAAGAGTTGCCCCCTTGTGTAAGCGATGCTTCAAAAATCTTAAAGCGTTCCTGACAGTCGGAAAAACGCTAACATCGCTCTGATCGATAAAAAAGGGATTGTCAAGGACTCGAAAAATTACAAGCAGGTCAGCTGAATAACCGTTATCTATTAAGGGATGCAATGTGATGATGGTGCTGATCGAGTTTGGAAGTCATGGTGCAGAGTGGCATTGCTACATTGCTGGCGTCCCTAGTACGAAATGCTGATATGGTTTGAGCAACGCAGCCATATTAGCAATTACCAAAACGAGCTAATAGGGTTTGAGAAACCATGGACTGGAGCTAACCAAACCGTCAGACTGGCTTTCCTCAATGCTACTTTACAATCTTGACAATATGGACCAGAGGATAAAAACATGCGCTATAATATAACAGGGCAGAAAGAGTAATTCTTTAAAGCAAGCTTCTTGAGATAAAAGTATTCTCGCGACCATATATAGCTACATCATTGGCTAAGCCGTAAAACTTCTGTGAAAAGTCGATTACCAGGGTAATCAGCAACTATGTGCGCTCAGATGAGCTCAGAGAAATGTAGCAGACCATCATGGCAGCCAACGTCAATCGTTAGCTCTATGTAATCAATTCATTTTCATTGGTGCTGTGATATTAAAGATTCCGGCTGTCGATAAAGATCAAAAGGGCGCATGGGGGCACAATTTCTGCAAAGTTACGTTTCTACGAGCGGACACGTCGCAATCCTTTCGCTTTTTTCCTGTGGCTCAACCGGCAGGATGCGACGTGGCCGTGGTACTGAAAATGTTATTGCCGAAATGGAGTTTGGGAGTCGTTGTGCATGGTGGCCCCGCTACATGGTTGGCGTCTCTAGGCCGGGACTCCTCATGACGAGGCTCCGTCTCGCGCCTGCTTCAACGTAGCCCGTTTATTCTAACGTTACTCCTCTTGTAACCTCCTCTACCTTTAACAGCAACCTCATTCGCTTTCTACAATTCTTGCGCTTTTTCGCCGCACCGGACTTCAGCTTCGGTCACCGGGAAACCGAAGTCCCTGGTCACTTGGTTAACGCTGCCGGTGTTCAGCCTGACCATGAAAAAGATTCGCGCCGTCAGAGATTTGTCGACTGCGCGTTTACCCACCGATTATCGAAGCTTTATTGGCTAAGATCTCCTATTTTCGATTATTCGTCCCGAACTTTGCAGCACTTGCCTTCCCTCTCACCCACCTACTGAAGAAAGACGTTTCTTTCTCATGGGGGCCGGAACAAGTTGCAGCTTTCTCGAAGCTTATTGCTGCTCTCACTACACCACCTGTTGGCCTATTTCAACACATTCGCCCTTAACTCCGCATTGATATAAGTGGCCATGGCATTGGAGCTATATCCGCTCAGCAACAACACATCCGCACAAGGGTGATTGCGTATACCCACCAACTCATGTCTATATGCTTGAACAAAATTATTGTATTACAGAGCGAAAGTGCCTGGCGCTTGTTCGGGCTATAACGAAATTTGGCCCTTATTTATTTGCCGCCCGTTTACTGTTAGAACAGGACACCACGCTTTGTGTTGACTTTTTTCCCTTAAAGACCCTACTGGTAGTTTGAAACGCTTGGCATTACGACTGCAAGTATATACCTTTTCTGTCATCTGTAAGCCCGACCGGCTTCACTAAGATACAGACTGCTTGTCCCGTCAACCCGTCGACTTCCCTAGTCCTTCTGACTGTGACGATGCCGCATGTCTTCTCTGTCTCGGCCTTTTCTAACACAGCCGATGAACAGCGCTTGGATCCTTCGCTGATTCCCTTATCCACCGTCTTACCTCCTCGGCCACTCTGATCCATCCCTCGTCTTACTTGTACTCCACGGGAACGCCCTATATCGACATAATATGCAACCAGATGGCGCTGAGCTTTCGCTCGTCGCTCCCAACATCTGCGCTCCACCACATTTGAACAGTTTCATGATGCTGCCACGGCTGGACACCTGGGTGTCTCTCCTGCGCCGACGTTTCTACTGGCCGGGGCTCTGGAAGGACCGTCCAACACTACGCTCACACATCGTGTAAACTGTCAGAGTAGGAAAAGAAAACCCTCCCTTTTGCCATCAGGTCACTTGCAACCGATCCACATACCGACTCACCCGTTCCCCTGTTTTGGCGTTGACCTTCTTGGGCCCTTTCCAGTCTCTGCCTCGGGGAATAAATGTATCGCCGTCACCACCGATTACGCTACGCGGTACGCTATTACCTGCGCCATCCCAATCAGCTGCGCTACAGACGCCACTGACTTCCTTCTAGACAAAGAGATTCATCATGTCACCCCTCGTGAACTGACCGTGACCGCTGCTTCCTCTCAAGAGTGGTTGACGAAATTCGCCGTTCGTGTTTCATCCACCACAAATTCACCGCCGCCTATCACCCCTAGATCAACGGCCTCACGGAACGTCTAAACCGTGCGCTCACAGACCGGCTGTCTATGTATGTGTCTGACGACCACAGGGATTGGGATGTTGATCTACATTTCTGATGCACGCTTACAGCTCGTCTTGCCATTCTCCCGCTGGATACTATCCATTCTACCTGTTCTTTGGCCGACACCCGTTACTGCTCCTCGAGACCTCACTACCCGCGGCTGACGCCGCCAGTTCTTACCCAGTGATGCCGTTGCCTGCGCTCATGATTCCCGCCGGATTGCTCGTGACAGGCTCGCAGCATTTTAAGACTCCCGAAAATGCCGGTACAACAGTCGCCAGCGTAATATGCACTACACTCCTGGACCTCTCTTCTTGCTGTGGCTTCCGTGCCGTCAAGTGGGGTTGTGCGAAACATTTTTGCCCCGTTACACGGGCCTTTACCGTATTTGGCGCCCCTTTACCGACGTCACATACGAAGTTCAACCTGTGCATTCGAAGTCCTCGTCCGCAACGCCACCCTCCGAAATTGTGCATGTGTCCCGCCTCAAGCTCTATCATTCACGTTCTATTTCACTAACGTAGAACGCACAGGGACTGCTTTTCCCGAGTGGGTAGTGTTACTTAGCGGTAGACGCTAGTCGGTGCGCCAGAGGATGATGAAGGGGGCAGACTGTCTGAAAAGGACGACGCTGAGGGTAGACAGAACTAGGTAGCAGGCCGTCATTGCACCCGCCACCGCTTCGGTGGTGGACGACGGCTGTTGCGACGTGCTTCTCACTCCCTCTTCTTTTTCTTTCTTTATTTTCTTGCTGTCCGCACGAGGCAGCTGAGGTGGCTCAGCTACAGAGCCAGTAGCAGGCCCGTGCAGTTTCTTTTCCTTTTACCTATAGTTGCAACAACAGCTTAAGGTGCACTGGTATCGTACAGCACACGGACGCCTCTACGTTGCGCCCCCGGTGAAACACAGCCACCGGTGGTCGCGTTCGAACCCGGGCACTCCGGCAGAGTAGTCGGGCATATTAACCACTGTGCCACCGCGGCAAGGGAACGGTTTTTTTTGCATAAGTTTTGTTTAATTAGGTTGTTGGGAAAGGAAAGCGCAGCATGTCTCACTTCTCGGTGAAAATGTATACAATTACACTAAATGACATACAGATGGAGGTACATATGGCGTCGGTTCGAATCCCTACCGCGGACTAGCCTCCAGCTAGGGAGCAGAGTGGTATGACACCACTCCTGAACGCAGAGCCGTGAAAAAACAGTTGCGTCAGAATTTCGATACGAAATCATGGGCGTGCAAGTGAATTGATGCTCGCGTTACCACCGCAACAGCGCCGACGCCGGCTTTTTGTGGCATGGGGCCTTAAAATCAGGAACGGTGTCAGGCAAGGTTTGGTTTAGTTTGAGAGACGCCGTAGTGGTGGGCTGCGGAAATTTCGACTACATGAGGTTCTGTAACATGACTACTTGAGGTAATAATAGTTTTATTATTATTATTATTATTATTATTATTATTATTATTATTATTATTATTATTATTATTATTATTATTATTATTATTATTATTATTATTATTATTATTATTATTATTATTATTTCTGTTGTCGTTTCCTGACTATACGTTTCCTCACACATGACAGGAACCCTCCGTTTCCTGGTTTCCGATTGAGAAAGGGGTGAGGTAAGGCTGCATACTGTCGCCCTGCCTATTTAACCTATATGCAGAGTGCATCATGAGAAAGGCCGGTCTGGACGAGTCTTCAGCTGGAGTGAAGATTGCTGGAAAACGTATCAACAACCTTAGATATGCGGATGATACCACTCTAATGGCAGAAAGTGAAGTGGAACTCAAGAGACTTCTGATGCGCGTACAAGAAGAGAGTGAGAAGTTTGGGCTTAAACTGAACATTAAAAAGATGAAGATCATGGCGTCTTGCCCTATCAAGTCCTGGAGCATCAATGGACAAGAAGTGAAAGCTGTGACGGATTTTCTGTTCTTGGGCGCCAAGATTACCTCGGAAGGAGACTGCAGCCATGAAATTAGGAGACGCCTGCTTCTGGGAAAGAGAGCAATGGTTAGCCTTGACCGCCTAGTAAAGAGCAGAGACATTAGTCTGCCAACCAAGATCCGTATAACCCGTGCTATGGTCTTTCCAGTTGTGATGTATGGATGCGAGAGTTGGACTGTGAAAAAGGCTGACCGCCGAAGAATTGACGCGTTTGAATTGTGGTGCTGGCGAAGACTCTTAAGAGTTCCTTGGACTGCCAGGAGATCAAATCAGTCGATATTGTCGACCATAAACCCTGACTGCTCATTGGAGGGTCAAATTCTAAAGTTAAAGCTCAGCTACTTTGGTCATCTGATGAGAAGAGAGGAGTCGCTGGAGAAAGATTTGATGTTGGGAAAGGTTGAGGGTCGCCGGAGAAGGGGTAGGCAGCGAACGCGATGGTTAGATGGCATTCTCGAGGCATTGCAGATGAAGCTATGTGATGTTAAGAAGATAGTGAGAGACCGGAAAGCGTGGCGTGACATGGTCCATAGGGTCAGGAAGAGTCGGACACGACTGAACGCCTGAACTGAACTGAACTGAACATGACTACTTGAGGTAATAATAGTTTTATTATTATTATTATTATTGTTATTATTATTATTATTATTATTATTATTATTATTATTATTATTATTATTATTATTATTATTATTATTATTATTATTATTATTATTATTTCTGTTGTCGTTTCCTGACTATACGTTTCCTCACACATGACAGGAACCCTCCGTCTGCCTGATGCCGTCGGTGCGGTGGGGCCCGAACCCGGAAGCGCGCGTGCAATGCCAGTACGCGGAGAGGGTGCAGCGAGACTTCGCCTCCAGCATGGCGTGGACCAAGAATCAGGGCCCCATCTCGCACTTTCGCTGGCAGCCACGCGGCTCCTCTTTAAAGTTGTCGTCGCAGCCGGAAGGGGGCACCACTACGGCTACTAATGTCGGTCGTTCGAATAGCTTGACGCCAGGAATTCCTCTGTTGGAAGGGTGAAGCTTCCCGCAGTGTCACCTTTTAACACGCAGTAAATTCTCGTCCCCTTTTCTGAATGGGAAAACGCATCAGCGGATCTACTGCCGCTGCCTTGTGCAGGGACAATTTACTTGACGCTCGTCGGTTTTTGGCTACGGCTGTGTTTTTTGCAGGAACTTCAGCCCTCGAATAATTTAAAGTCGCACTTTCACGTAGGCATAATTTTTGAACCACTTCATTTTTCTATGCTTAGCTGTGTTTTGACAACGCTCCATGAGTGCGTCCCGTGCAGCCGCGTATTTTCATTCAAGGCGTCTTTGTGGTATGCATTCGGGCTTGTTTTTCACAAATGAAAGAAGCACAACAAGATGATTCTATGAGAGATGCCATAGTGCATTCTGGAAATTTCGACCACACCATACACCGGGAGTTCTTTAATGGGCACTTACATAGCACAGCACACAGGCGCCTTGTTTTTCGCCTACATCGTAAAGTGACAGCCGCTGCCGGGATTGACCTTACATCTCAGGGTTCAGCAGTAGAGAGCAATAAAAGAGCAGCTTAAAAATATTGGTGCTAAGGAGTGGATGCAGCACTTTTCTTCCAACGAGTTGTAACACATTCAAAACAGTGGCACATTATACGCTTTGAAAGCAAAAGTTATTGATTAAAAAGAAGTTAGCAAAGAACATATTTAAGACACTGCTAAAAGCAACACAGTTGTAGGCCCCTTCGTAAGAGCGATGTTGTTTCCCAGCGATGTGAAAGCCTTAAACAAGAGGCAATGAAGAAATCGCTTTCTTCTCTATGAAAATGGCGGGTTGCAAATCCGCGGCTGTCGACAGTGAGCATGCCCATTTCAGACTTTAAAATTGATGACATTTGTATGATGAGTGAATAAAATAATTAGAAGCGCATTTTCGGCGTTTAGCACACTTCAGTTAAGCGTAACTCAGTGACTACCATTGACTTGTGCAGAAACGTTCTCACTGTCGTATGTGATTGAAGTGATAAAGCTACGTACATAATACATCTATTCATGCTAAAAAAGTTAAATGTGCGCGTGCAAACCATTACACACGAATATAGATTCTTAATTGCTGGGTTTGGTTTGGTTTGGCTTTGTCTGTGGGGTTTAACGTCCCAAAGCGATCCCGGCTAGCTATGAGAGACGAAGTCGTGGAGGACTCCAGAAAGTTCGACCACCTGGAGTTCTTGCACTGACATCGCACAGCACACGGGCGCTTTGCTTTTCGCCTCCGCCGAAAAGCGGCAGCCAATGCCGGAATTCGATCCCGCATCTTTGGGAGCAGTATTCGAGCTTGCGCCACCCCGGCGGGTCCGACTCTTGTGTATATTCGGAAAGAGAGGACAAAACTTCGATGACATCTAATTATCATTAGCTGTGGTAATACAATGACATAAGAACCCCGCTGTGAGCTCATGTATTACCGTACACACAATGCAGGACTGCGCATGGCATGGAGGCTATGTTTGGCGTACGCGACGCCAAGCCATAACAGATTACCACCTCATACAGTTTGGTCTCTTGACTCAGCTCAGCCTTGGAAGGTCAGATCATATACCAGAGATGAGAGGTCGTTGATGTCTCACGTCGTCCCAATGGAATTGCATTTCAGCTTCACTGATTGTGGCAGCGTGGCTACAACGTCACTTTTATCCTTTGTTACGAATATAGAAGCCCCGTCAGATTGAGCATCATCGCGTTCCTTCGACTAGTTGATGGCACGCGTTCTTGCCTTTACGGATGTTTTTATTTAAAATGCTGGTTGCCTTAGAATGTAGTTCATTGCTTTGTGGTCTGCTGGCCAGTATAGTAAATGCACTCTCGCATACTAGTGCCATCCCCTCCCCCACCCCCTCCAAAAAAAAAAAAAGAAAACGGAGCATGGACCTGTGGAAAAAGTGCTCTCCTTCGTCAAGGACTATTGATGCGGCGAACACCAGTATCAAGCTTAACATCCGGGTTTCCCACACGCACCCAAGCTAGACACATGTGCATCCGCTTGCAGGGCGCGCCACGAAATGCAATTTTGTTCATTCGTGTACTCCATTTTATTTTGGAGGCACTAGTACGTCTGCTATTTCTGTTGCCGCGGGAGATGCCTTATGCAGGCACCTTAGCTGTGGCTTCAGCCAACTTTATCCGCTTACGTTGTTGGTATAGCCATGCAGGGTTTGGGGGTTATCCTTGTAATAACGCTCAAAGGGCTATACGCGGCAGTCAGTTTCCAGCACCAACGTGCTAGCCCTTGCAGTCAGAGTTGTGAACCCCAATTCGCGGTGCAATAAGTCGCCACCACAGCGGGTTCAGGCCAGGGGGAACAGACACGAGTTGCGTACTCCAAGCAAGGTTTATTCCGCCCGAGTAATTATACACAGCAACACAAAGGCTGCTTTGGCCAGCTAGGAGCCGCATATTCAACAGCGGCTCCGCAACCTGGGCAAGAGAAGTCGCCGCCAGGCGTGACCTGGAGGCCACGACCAGCAGCCGGAAGGCCACCCACGGAATGGCGGCAACATAGTTTTATTTATTTTTTGGCCTTCACTAAATAGAGTTTTTACCACCACCTCCACCACCACCACCACAAACACTTAACCGCGCACATGCGCGTCCACCGGCCGCAAGACAAGATGAAATCGCGAGAGGCACTGCGCTCCTTCTAGACTGTTGAGAAGGCGTCACTCCAGAATTGTAAGGGCAGGAGAGAAAGGCCCTACCAACGTTTTTAAATTGGCCCCATAACATTGCTGCATGAGCATGAGATGCAGTTGGGGTGGCGGGTATGCTTTCCTCGCACCATCTTCCCTAAGGGTGCGCGCGTAACCTCGCGTGATAATTACGCGTGGTCGTTATAGTGATAGGGGACTAATGTGCATCCTCTCACAATCCTGGTCTGTGTCCGGGTATTAAGGCTCCAGGTCAACGCAATGAGATGTACGAGAGATGAATTTATACAATATTTACGGTACAAGGCACAACAATACTGGCACGGGGGCCGAAAGTTACTGGCTTCACGCGACTGTCCTCGCACATCGACGGCCAGGGAGACTCCACCACGTCTGCTCCAGGCGCGCAGCATTGCACGCGACGACTCTCACGACGGTCTCGACGTGTCTCGACCGACCACCGGCTGAGCGCCTTCTTTTATGGGGTTCAGAAAGCCGTCGGTCTTCGAGCGCACTAGGTTCCCGCTGCGGTGCGAGGAGGCGGGAGAAAAGGGCGCACCTCCGAGGCGTCGGCGGTCGTTGAGGCACCAAAATGTTTGTTTGGCCTCTGCTCGGACAAGTCCAAACAATCAGACGCTGAGGCTTCTCCTACTTGCGCCGGTGCTATGCGGAGCAGCATCGGGCTTGTAAGCGGGCGTCAGGCGTAGAGGTGCTCACGGGCCGACATTTTGAGCCCGAGCCCAGCCCGCGGGCTCAACGTTACAGACCCGAGCCCGGCCCAGCCCGATTCTGAAAGGTACTGAGCCCAGCTCGGCACAGCCCGGCCCTCAGACTTACGGCCCGGCCCGGCCCGTCATGCGATAATTGCAGTTGAATTAAGCTATGAAAAAGGCAAAAAAATAATTTCAGGGTAACTTTATCCAAGATCTTGGAACGCTGGGTTCTCACGTTTGAGACGGCAAATTTGCTGAATATGTAGAGGCACAGCATGTACGTAGGATGAAATTGTTGTGCAAAACAAGTTATGCATTGAATTGAGGCATTTGCGGCGCTACTGGATAATGAACCCGACGCTAGCGCTGAAGTTTCTTTGGTGCTACAACTTGTGGCTGGAATAACTAACATATTCTTTGATAGTAACGCAAGTTTTCGGTAAGCAGCTTGTTTGCTTCTCCAAAAGTGCACTAGCTCTGAACTTTAAACAAGTAGTTGGTTTTGAGGTCTAGTGCTCGGTGAGCTTACCATGAGCCTTTCACGTGAACTGTTCGCAACAAAAGAAACAAGAAGAAACTCTTGCACCGCGGATGCTTTTAGCTGTGTCCAGCTTCAAATGAGGCCATGTCGAGGTAGGAGTCATATAGGCGACGGCATGGCGCGAATCTTGAAACGGATACCTAAACATCAGCGCCGATGTTACCAAAGCGGAAATGCGAAACTCGAAACTAAATAGTCCACAAGCGGCCCCTCTTCTTGGTCACTGACGGCTACCAAATACCCGTTCACGACGAGGAGGCGGGAAGGAAAAGGGTGGACTCAGAGAAAGAACTCTGAAGCTCTCGTGTGGGGAAGACGCGGGAAAATGCTCTGCATTCTAGACATCGTATACGGCCGTATTCGCGCTTTCACAAAGGTTGCATGTGTTCGTGATCGGTGTCTGGCCCGGCTCTGCCCGCCTGAGACAAATGTACCTTGGCCCGGACCCAGCCCGAGCCCGGACCGCTGGCCGGGTCGGGTACGGGCTTTCAGGCCGGCCCGAGCCCGTGCACAGCTAGGCGCTCACCCGCCCTCGCTCGTCTCCGGTCATCGGTCGCTGCAGGAGCCGCGGAAACCGCGGCTAGATGCCCGATCATAACAATCCCCACAAGGAAGATATTTTCTATTTGGTTTTGGAATTTTATATTATTGCGAAAGCATTAATGCGACAGCCAAAGCGAGACCTCGGGTGGCTGCAGCTACGCGGTGAAGAGCCGTAGGTATACGGTCTCCTCATAAAAAGATCCGCCTGTAATGAGATTTGAATTCACGTTACCTCTATGCCACGGGCAGGAGCTGCCAACTCGGGTCGCTCCTTTCATATGGGAGGGTGATAGCAGAATCAGCCTGCCAGAATCGTTTGCATTCTCGTTACCCCCATGACACGCAGGCACGTCCATACGGCTTGGTTGAAGCGTGACTTTATATGTGGGCTGGTAGCTTACGCTCTCGCGTCATACCCTTAAAGGATGAGCTTAAGTGTCCCCAATAATGTAGCACCTTACACTGATATGGTTTGATAAGGGAAAAATGTATCAGGCAAAAGAAGCTTCCGCTGTTGCTTTCGAAATTCAACTAGGATTAACCAGAGCTAAACCACAACTAATTTTATTGCGATAGCAATACTACGCCAGGTTTCGGCCCGTCGTGTAACCCCGGGAAGGGGCACGTTTGACCTTGAACAGTCGCGAAGACGAAGACTAAAAGGAAGAAGACGAAGACGACGAAGAACGCTCGGTCACCCGCAGCTAATGATTTCGCTCCACATTCGGTTCAGCAGCATTGAACCCTTCTCATTTATATGTGGGCTGGTAGCTTGCGCTCTCGCGTCATACTCTTAAAGGATGAGCTTAAGTGTCCCCAATAATGCAGCACCTGACATTGATAGAGCGCGATATGGCAATAATGTAGAAGGCAAAAGAAGCTTCCACCGTTGCTATGGCAATTCAAATAGGGTTAGCCAGAGTTAAACCACAACTAGTTTTTTTGGAATCTCGCTACCGCTAACAAGGAGGTGAGGTGCTACCCTAAGTGCTCATTGAGTGCATAAAAACTCATGCTTTCATCAGCGTCGAACAACGATCTTGCTTGTGCTTGACTCCGGATTGGACCACCAGATCGTAATGTCACAGTCCACCTGTCCTGGCACGTGTAGCTCAGTGTTTTCGCACGGCATCATCGGTCTAAACATTACAATCTGGTTAGAATTGTCTAACGCCTGAATGTTCACTTGTAGTGCTCGTACACTAAAAAAAAAAAAAAAAAAAAACAGTCAAATCTGGCATCTCTCGCGGGAAGCGAGTACGGAACCTCATAGCTATATCATATATAGCGATAACCAAAGTGGAAACGCAGGAGTATGCATATACGTAAGGCTACCCTTGGAAGCAACCGTAGTGACACTCCCAGTGCCTGCCGAAGATGGGGAAGCAGTGTGTGTTGAAGTGATTGCTTTGGACTTAGTTGTGGCTGGTGTCTACATCTCACCGCAAACAGGAGACGATGCTGCACTCAAAACCTTCGCAAACGGCCTGATAACAGAATGCTCATATGCACTGGTGATTTCAACAAGGACCCAAGAAGAGACCCCAAATTCATCGAGGCCTTGGACGAAAAAAAAAATACCTCCAGCTATGCCCTCAGCAGCCAAGATCAACTACTCAATGGGGGAGCAGTTTGGACTTGGTCGCCTACAGAAATGCAGACCGGTATTCAATAAGAGAGGTACAAGTGAAGAGTCACTTCTTCACGGACCACCGAAGTGTGTTTATTGGCTTGAATAAAAGCGATGAACCACTGTAACAATGTGTCTCTTGTGTGACTAGTGTGTACCTAGGATTTACCAGGACATTTACCATGAGTGCCAAGCATGCCGTTGTAGCCAGTGCAGGAACAGCAGTTCTACAGTCTGCATTAACATCACCAGCAATCAAGTATATCCTCACAGCCGCAGCGATTATAGTTTAACTACTAGTTGTACATAGAATAGTCAAGTGATCACCACAGCAGCGTAGGTATACAAGTTTCACACAAGCACCACAACAGCACGACTATCACGTGAGCGAGGGCGTAGCCATGGGTATTGCTTTCGCAATTTCGCGGCTTAACCAAGTTAAGCCACAGCCTTTTTTTGTATCAGGCTTATACTACAGTACTGGCCATTACAGCGGGAGTTTAATAGGCAGCGTTCATGTCAATGACTGCACGGCCTATGGATCCCGCCGCAAGCGGCGTTAACCTACCGTCCCAGCCCGTAGGGCCAGGAACTGCCACCATTCACCACCTCGCCTCCTCCCTCATCACGAGGCAGCGAAGGTGGCTCAGCTATACAGAGCCAGTAGCAGGCCCCTGCACTTTCTTTTCCTTCTTCCTTCAGTCGCAACAACAACAGCACTGACATCGCACAGCACACGGACGTCACTTCGTTTCGCCTCCATAGAGACGTAAATCACAAAATGAATTAGTATTTTAGTTCACTATAGCTCCCGCTAATCAGCAACACGTTCCTTTACCTCTCTGGTGGGTTATGAAGATAAAGTTGCGACTAATCAACACCGCGCACGACGTACGCTGTCAAAAACAAACGCGCGTTACGAACGCGCGCAGAAATGGGCGGAGAAAACCGGCAGACGCATCCCACCCGGCCCCGCAAAGCGCAAGCAGCGTATACGCAGGATACGCAGTGCAACGCCAACTTCCGCAGCTACAACGCCCAATGCGGCTCCTTGCCGGCTTTCCTGCGCCGTGGCCGCAGAAAAGGCCGCCAGGCGTAGGACGATCTTTTGTTCATCCACATTTGGGCTGCATTTCGCCTAAACAGATGTTCAAAATTAGCGCCACAGTTTGCTTTATTATGACGTCATTTTTTTTTTCTTTTTGACTTCAGCATTACAGAAAAATTTTGTGCCTCTCAGTCATAAAAAAAAAAAACTACTACAATTTTGGTAAAATAATTTTTAAATAATAATTTATTAAGTGAGTTTTTTCTGAAAATATTTAAAAACTATTTTTATTGGGCTTACAGCGCTCTTTTTAGACATCAAAGAGTAAACACTGTAAGCGGCAAGCCTGTGGGCCTGTGGGGGTCTAAATTTTCGCGGGAAAGTTGTAGCGGGAGGTGTCTTGGCGCGCATATTTAGTTCTTGCGGGGAAGAGTTTTATTTCGCCTCTTTTCGGGTTCAAAATGCAGTTTTCAGGCCGCGGGAGACGGCGACACACCGCAGTCGGTGATCCTCTGACCGATTACGCGGGTCGTAAGACGCTTTTGAATTTCTACAACACTCCTCCCACCGACTACATACCGCTGAGCGAATTCGAGGAGATAGCCATCGAAAGGTTGAAGGGTGAAGTAGACTTGCAGAACAAGCGCGCTTTGAGCAATCGCAAGCCGGCATCACCTATCCTAATGCGGTGTCTCTCCCACAGTATTGAAAGCCTTCGAAGTCGCTGATGCCAAGTTCAACAACAAGCGTTCACCGGACTATGCCAGTGCCGTGATGGACGACCTACGCAAGCAGAAACTGAAAGCCTACGTCAGTAGGGTGAGGTCCTTCGGCTGTACTTCGTGCGATTAGTTGAGCCGTTGGCTTGCTTTTCATGCAGCTGCGGGCGCTAGTACTAAGTTCATATACCAAATGAGTCTCACTGCTTCGTATGCAGCCGTCAATTGCCCTGCCGAGATATGCTTAACCGAGGTGGAAATTGCAATTCTGAGCGGTTCATCGGTTCATTCTTCGTATTCAGATTACTTCAGCAAACGGACCCTTTCGAAAATGGGGAGCGGGCCTTTGTTTTTTGTAGTGTATTTGTTGCTTTCTCTATCATTGCGCAGTTCATCCGCCTTATTTCCTCTCTCTTTCTCCGTAGGTGACTGATGACAATAGTGTAGCTATCATCCGGAAGGACAACTTGTCGTTTTTCATCCTCCTCTTCGCCTTCTGTGAAACGTAAGCTGAGCCCCACATTTTGTTTTCTGTACTGTATCACATGACGTTAACATTAAAAGAAGTCGTACAGAGCTTGTTTGCTATCTGTGAAGTATTTGGCAGAATAATTAGTGGCCAAGCTGATAAGGGTGTGGGATAGGCAGCACCAAAGGAGGAAATGAATTATTGCCGCGAGTGGTGAGTTTAGGTATTTTGACCTAGTCCGGCTAATTTCTTCTTCCTGGAGCAGTTTAGGCCGTTTTTTGTTTGTGTCCAAAATATTTTCTTCCTCTATAATATGTTCATGCCTTAAAGACAATTTCTTTAGTTTCGCAGCACGAAATACCGGCAGTTAATTTTTCAGAAATATGCCAAGTTTCATGCAGTATCCAAATTGATAACAGCATCGAAATGCCTCATCATTGTGTAAACAACTGAAGTATCATGGCAATATTTCAAAAAGAAATCGCAGAATGCATCGGTGTTACTTCTGGTGGCAAAATATATCTGCATAAAAATGCTAGACTATGTTTTACTATGCTCACTGCTTTGTGAATTTTTATGCACTGAGTTTGCCATTGATCATTTTAAAAAATGCACTTTTTTTTTGCAACATGAACGGTGTGGAGTTCTCTTGACACGATGAAATCACTGCTGTGTGAAGCATATTATCAGAAAGAGCTGCAGGCTCACTTCATATGTAGCATGTCATGGAGTTAAGGGGCACTGAAGACAGCTGCATCTTTTTGTTGTGCTCCGTAAAAATTTATCTACAAATTATAGTCACCTTGATGCTTGTCAGCAGTAAGAAAATCATTGATAGCTGAGAGAATTAGATTAAAAATTTTCCTGCCCCTTGGCTCAAAAATTCATGGCATCCACACTGACGAGTACTGGTTAACGCCATTTGGAAAGGAATGGCGGTATAGGGATCTAGGTCAAGAATAGGGTATCAACAAACGCATTATTAAAGAAATGAGCTGGCGTTTTGATTCTATAGTTTGTTTCTTGGTATTTTCAAGTCATAAAAGGTTTGTTTTTAGTGAGAGAATTCTCTGTTGTTAAAATGCTGCAGTCTCTCGATAGAGGCCAGCATCAATCTGTTTTCAGTGTCCTTTTAAAGCCCGCGCTCTTTTTTTCTTTTCGTTCACTTTGCTTGGTATACATAGTGTGAACTGACGTCATAGAAGCCACCATCTTTGGGACCAGGAACTGCAGCAAGAATCTGGGTATTTTGCTAATCCGCTCATCAGCAGCCACTTCCCATATGCACTGTGGATTGTAAACTCTGTGCCCAAAGATTACACCCATGATACCACATGCAAACTGCCAGTGTAGCCAGAATATGACATGCTTAGTGGCTGTTACCTGCTGTATTAGTCAAGCATGTGGTTTTAATTCTTTAATTGCACATTATGGAACATGGTGATGCCTGGCACCTAAAAAGGTCACCAAAATCATAATATATAGTATTTTAATCTTCTTCAGAAATTATCGTTTCAAGCCAATGATTGTGGAACACAGCGGCATTTTCAGCTGCGAAAATGAGGTGGCAGCCATATTGGTTGCTATCATTCTGATTGAGTGGGCATTCAGTATGAATTTGGTTCCTTTGTAGCGCTAAGGTTGATCTAAAATATGACGTGTGCGGGTGCTGTATAATTTTTTCAAGGGACAAAGCTGAACAAAGGCATGAAAGCGAGCGAAAATTAAGAACAACACTAGAAGTGGCACTTTACATTTAGCTTAAAGCTTTTGCGGAAGCCAGCACTGCTTTTCAGACTGCAACAAAAAGGCAGTGACAAAGAAAAGACAGTTGACACACCTTGGCCGAAAATGTGAAGAGAAGGGCCAAACAGGCGAAGTTCGATGGAACTGGTGTGCCTTCCTATTTTACCATTAAAAGAGCTTGAGGGAGCTTTCGTTGTCACCCCTGCCTTGCGTACTGTGCATACACAGAGGTTCGTCAAAATGCATGGCTGAGGCCTGCTCTGGCAAGACAACATCTGGGTGCAGGCTTCCACTGTTTTTTCGTTGTTAGCATCCACGTCTTGGCACTGGGAGAACGAAATTGTTAAGCTCATTTTCTTCCAATCTTTGTAACTTTGATTTGCATGCTCCAATCTGATCAACTCGTTTTGCACTGATGTCTGGAATGCATGAGGAATCCATTTAACCAGCATAATCGGCAGCAATTAAAATGTCGCAGTGCCGTTAAAATAATAGTTGTATATCCAGTGCTGATGTTGTGCACATTTATTGAGCATATGCAGTGTATTTGATGAGCTCCCAGTCTCTGCTCAAGAGACTGATGCCTGAGCCCTGTGTGTGATGTGGCACTGCCTTGTCATGACATATTTGATCAGTATCCTGAAGCTCAGCACCTGGCATGCAGTGAAGGAAGAAAGACTGTAGACGATACACAGGGTTGACTGTCAGCTGTGTCCCGTTTTTTCCACTCTATATCGCGTGTCGCACTGTGTGCTTCACGATGCTGCTGAACAAACTAGCACACCAAAGCAACCATAACAGTACCATATTATTCGGCGCACAAAAGGTTGAAACAAATTCAGTGTAACTAATGCATTGCTCATTTGTTGTAGGCCAGCTCAGCGACGTTGGTTTATGAGCCAAGAAATGGACCTGTTCCGCTTTCGATTCCAAAACGAAAGTGCCGCTGGTATCCAGGCTTTCTTGAAGGACGCCAACATGGGGTTCACGCCAGTGAGTTCAGTTAATTCATCCTCTCTTTTATTTGCAGTACAATTTGCACAGGAGGACATAGGAAATTCTCTTCTGCAATGCCTTGAAAAGCCCGTGACCCTGAAGTTTAGTGGTAGCAAAAACACAAAAATATACTTAAATAGTTCCATTTATGCTCTACAAAGAAATCAGTTTCAACAACCTATAAGTATGTGAGCATGCATAAACATGTAATTTATGTGATACAAGTAAGGTACTTGTACCTCAGATTTTGAGCAATTATTTTAATTTAGAGTGGGTTAGTTTAGAAGTATTGATTCGTAACCTTTCGTAGGCATTTAGAAGCTATGGCAAAACATTTTGGGACATCTGAGTTCAGCACTCACCGTTGTTTGTCTGTAGTTGTGCAACATAGGAGATTGTTCGGCTGCAAGGGTGCAATACTCGAAAGGAGAGGTCATGTGTATGAGACAGTCTGTATGAGTTTAATTTATTGTGTGCTCTATGTACCTTGCACTGTTTCAGTTGAGAGGCAGCAGACTCTATGTTCGTAAATTTGCAATAACTTGCAGAATTCTTTTCTGCATTTTTAACAGCCTAGTCAAATTTGTTTTAGTAGTGGTGTCCCTTAATAAATGAACTAACATATGGAGGGTGCGGATACGGCTGTGTAGGCCAATAGCTTCACTGGCTGAGGAAGAAAATAATGATGGTGATTTAACATTGCAGTGAGAGAGCTCATTTGCAATAATTTATTCACATGATCAGGCCAATGTAGACTGCAAAATGATTGTTGACCATCTCAGCACAGAGAACAATATCTATTTTCGAGTTTATCAAGGTGACATTGTGTTTATATCTGCCATTTGAGTGAAAAATCACCAACTTAGTTTTTTAGTGTCTATTTTGTACATTATTTGTCTAGTTATTAAGTTTTTTTTTTTTTTTTAACATTTTAGCTTGCACTGAAGAACTTGAATTGTATGATTATTTTTCTTTTCTTGTCTACTGCTACATAGCTTGTATGCATTGATTTTACTGTTTGACTACACTTGCAGATAAGTGCAGCCGAGAAAGCAAAGTATTTTGAACAGATAGTTGCTTCATCGCCAGACTTGACTGCCGTCAAACTGGATACAATGGATGTTTACAAGGTAAGAGGGAGTTGTCCCTTGCTCCTCATTCTAGGCTGTGGGATAGCTTTGACTTTTTGTTATCAAAAAGCAGTGATGGCAAAGGACAAGTGTCACAGTGGCAAGTAGCACAGTTCATTTTGTTGCATGCAAATATTTATTATAGTGACGTTTTTGCCTGTACGAAAACAAAAATGCAGTTTAGCTTGAGGCTAACTACAAATTATCGTGTGCTAGCACGGTTTGCCCTCATTTTGCATCGCTCATCTTGACCTTTTATGGGTTTGCTAGATTGGAACAGACTTACCTTGCTTGGCATTTCGTATAATGTATGCTACCCAAGTTGGCAGGAGCAACTCAGATAGAAAGCCGTGCTTTAACCAAGCCATACAAGCGTGCATGCATGGTTTAGGAGTAGCGTATCTGACATGGGGCTCCAAGGGTCCTGGCAGGTTGGATTGCCATTTCAAAAGAGCAGACGAAGTTTGCAGCTGCTGCCAATGTGGCCATGGCATGTGGTCCCATGATATCACACAACCTGTCGACCAATCAGTGTCTGGCCATCTCACCTGCCACAGACACGCTCATGAAGAGAGCCAGACTCGCTGATATAGGCTTTTTAGCGGTGTGGAAGCCCTAGGGCTTGTGCGTTAGCATGGGCTACATCAGTGTAGGTAACTTATTTAAAATTTATGTTATGCTATGAGTACCACAAGAGGACCTCTTGTGTTACTCGTAGTGCAATGATCAGCTATTCTTTGCTTGCGGATCATTGTCCTCTAGAGCATTCCTCATACTTGTCTGAGACTAGCACGGGATGGAAAACAGTTTTTTTCCCCCCTGTTAGGTACAAAATATCTGCATGTGAAAAGGTTACAAAAGATGACATTTCACCAGTCTGTTTGGGTCTCGCTTAGTCACAAAAGCGAACTTTGGTAATTAGTGATATGCCTTCCATATATACTACATGCAGTGCATTGGAAGAATTTGTGTCATAGTTGCCTTGCTTGGGCTGTGTTTTTTGACAGAGGCATGTGTGAGAATATCATGTGCAGACATTTTCTGTTTCTTTTGGTGAAAGGGGGATGGGATGCTCAGCTGTTGCTTTCTAGAATACTTCCCCTGAAGCACACAGGGTTTTTTGCCATGGCATGTCGCAAATGAAAACGGTTACTTTCGCATTCTGGCCGGTGTAGGGAATGTTGTCCAGAGTGTTGTGGGATTGGTAAACATGCTTTTCGTGCACCATGCCATTGTACTTGTTGCAGGGATTGTTGGAATAAAACACTTCCCAATTATGAGTGTTTGAACCATGCTGGCAAGGGGTGCCGTGTAGAGTTGCTTTCATTTGGTCTGGCCGTTTACCTGAGCTTGTTTTGTGTAGGGTGAAATAATAGGAAATAATAGGAGACCGGAAAGCGTGGCGTGACATGGTCCATAGGGTCACGAAGAGTCGGACACGACTGAACGCCTGAACTGAACTGAAATAATAGGAGCTTGGAGATGTTTCTTGGAGTCGTTTGCATAGCGTTGGGGGATAACTAGCCAAGAGCCGTTGCAGTGGTCAGAGACGTTTGCCTCTTCACTCATTGCCAAAACAAATTTGTAGGAAAGTAAGTTTTGCCTTTAACGATATGACACAATAGGATTAGTGGAATCAGATCTGCGCGTCTTTTTATAGATCCTCATTCGTGTACATTGCTACTTGCTTAATAACTAAGCCTTTAGTTTTCACCTCTTTTTAGCACATATTCATTAGCATGCAGCCGTAAGCCACCCCTTTACAGAAAAGACTGCTCAACATAGCCCCCGCTCTTTGCTTCCTCCTCACTCCTTTCCATTGGGTGTAAACATAATTGTGCGCACATGTGGTTTGATGAAGCCGTTTGCTGTGAACAATTGTTCCTTCAAGAGCAAAGAAGACTCATTTGAGATGCCAGGATTGGCAGGGCCTACCATGTCATGTGGTCTCGGGATGTTGCTCAGCCAATCACTACCCAGGCATGTTGCCTACCAACTGCCACATGCTAGAGCCATGCCCATCACTTTTTGTTCACAACGCTGACAATCGCAGATTTTCTGCAGGATGAGATTTTTAATGTGACAGTGTTAGAATTGTTGCCAGGTTGTGACACCATCAGCCTATAAATGAAATTTCCTTAAATGGAGTGACACGTCAGGGATTGCAGTGTTGATCCTGCACGGGTGTTGATGAATGATCCTGCACGGGTGTTAATGAACTGCTCATATATGCAGATGAGCAGTTCATTAACCTGCATGCTTGACACACATCACGAGGATCCCTAATGTTATGTTTCAAGGTTATTAAGCGTAAATGACTAAGGTTAGTGCATTCATAATATCAACAATACATTTAATGTTTCTCAAATGCTACATGGGAAGGGTGCTGAATTTTTCATCGAGTTGTTTTAACCTATTGAAGGCTTCAATAAGCTGTGCAAATGAAACAGCAGCACAGAAATGAAAACATACACGACTTCCAACTTGCTGGTTCAAGCTGCTGCCAAATAGCACACTGAATAGTTATTAAACATCTTTTCAATGCACTGTATATGGGCTGCGTCAGTGCTGTCAAGTCAAAAATAAAAAAAAACCTGCAACGAGAAGCTCCAAAACTCACCAGGAATAGCTAAATTCAATATTTGCATGAAAAAAACTGCGTTTTATGCATTTCATTTCATTGATCTGTCTGCAAAACATACAATTACAATTACTATTAGAAAGCACTTTTTCTTTTTGACTAGGAACTAAAGGTTAAGAGTATTAACATTTTCAGGGATATCCCGCCTTCATTTTGTCACGTGCATGTATCTTGCCCATTCGGCGACGGAGCGAACCATGATAACTTTCGCTGCGCTCTCTTTTTTGCTCACATGTAGCTCAGTCTTTAATCTTTTGTCATAGAAGCATTGCTTTCTTTATGTAGATTACAAAAGATTGCTTGCTTTATGTAGATTACAAAAGACTGCTTTCTTTATGTAGATTACAAAGTGTGAAAATTCTGTGTCTCGTCTTTTGGCTGCTTTAAAATGAACGAGTACCAACTCGCCCAGTTGTCAACCTTGGTGAAAATAAGTTATAAATAAGTTTTCATGGACCTTTGTAACTTTGCAGTATGATGTCTGCTGCATCATGTACATCATCAGTCAATATAGATTGTGGCAGCAGTTAGATAATGGAAACAGCCATACACACTTTGAGGTTTGTGCACCTACACTAGGTTGAAACCCAGTCATGGCCATAATCAAGCTGTGTTGGGGCGTTTAGCTGCTTTGAACCAGTTACTGAATTTGCTGTGTGCAGAGCAGCTCAGAAGCACGAGTATCATATGAGATGGTTAAATCTGGTGCTTTCCACGTTCCACACAGGTTTCGTTCCTTGATGTGCTGCCCCTGGTGTCCGACCGGTCTGTATACTTGCGGCGAGGTGAGGCATATGTGCCGAGTGAGTTCCTTATCACCCTGGTCGAGTCCCAGTACCGGGCGCACCTGTCACACCTGCTGGCGCAGACGACGCGCATCTTCCAGCGGCTCGAAGAGGACGACCGCATTGTTCCTATTCTGCGTGCTGTGGCCAGTTTTGATGCTGGGAGTGGATTCGATGCGTCACGACCTTCTGACTCTGTCACCCCGGAAATGATAGATGAGGTGAGTCTTCAGCTCTCGTCTGTCTCGTTTCTTCGTTCCGGCTGCATAGGCAGGACTTCACTGAATGGAGGGAGGGGAGGTCATGACCTGATACAGCCCAGTTTACCTGATAAAAAGAATGATTATAGTGAGGATGAAGCTTTGTGATGCATGGGCACCTCTGGCTGCAGAACACCATAAGCACAGTCACTTGTTAGCTGTAGTAAAAAAATCTTTGGCTCGCACTTTCTCAACAAGTATGTGTTCTGTTCACAGCATATGGTGCTGATTGTGAGTACCGCAAAATTGTTTAAATGAAAAGGATATCCTAAACTTTAAAACTTAAAACATGGTCACCGCTCGATGAAAAGTTTATTAAAAATTTTTAGAGCACTGTGGAATCTACACTGCAGAAATGCGGAAGCCTGAGCGTTGCTGGTGCACACGATGCATTACGTTTGCTCTCATTATCATTATCAACTAAATGCACTTCTGATGCGCGTACAAGAAGAGAGTGAGAAGTTTGGGCTTAAACTGAACATTAAAAAGACAAAGATCATGGCGTCTTGCCCTATCAAGTCCTGGAACATCAATGGACAAGAAGTGGAAGCTGTGACAGATTTTCTCTTTTTGGGCTCCAAGATTACCTCGGAAGGAGACTGCAGCCATGAAATTAGGAGACGCCTGCTTCTGGGAAAGAGAGCAATGGCTAGCCTTGACCGCCTAGTAAAGAGCAGAGACATTAGTCTGCCAACCAAGATCCGTAACTCGTGCTATGGTCTCTCCAGTTGTGATGTATGGATGCGAGAGTTGGACTGTGAAAAAGGCTGACCGTCGAAGAATTGATTCGTTTGAATTGTGGTGCTGGCGAAGACTTGAGAGTTCCTTGGACTGCCAGAAGATCAAATCAGTCGATATTGTCGACCATAAACCCTGACTGCTCATTGGAGGGTCAAATTCTAAAGTTAAAGCTCAGCTACTTTGGTCATCTGATGAGAAGAGAGGAGTTGCTGGAGAAAGATTTGATGTTGGTAAAGGTTGATGGTCGCCGGAGAAGGGGTAGGCAGCGAACGCGATGGTTAGATGGCTTCCTCGAGGCACTGCAGATGAAGTTATGTGATGCTAGGAAGATAGTGAGAGACCGGAAAGCGTGGCGTGACATGGTCCATAGGGTCACGAAGAGTCGGACACGACTGAACGACTGAACTGAACTGAATATCATCCTGATGGTAGACAAGGAGAATTGACGTGCGTTTCATGATCTCAGGCACGGCGCAGTTGGTTAAAGCGCTCTGCTGGGGGCCCAAAGGATGGAGGTTCGATTTCCGGTGGAGACAGGATTTATTTTTTTTATCTTCCCCATGGTAGACAAGGAGAATTATGATGTATGTTTCAGTTGATGATGTAATTTGATTGACGGTTATAGTGGGAGAGGATGCCAGACGCCGGGACTATGAGCCATTAAAGGCTTTCGGCCTAATATTCGGTCCAGTTTCCCTCGTGTTCCCTTTCTTGATCTGCCCAGCCATTGCCCTGGTAAACGGACTTTGGCCATGGTTTGTGTCACTGCCATAAATGTACGAGTTCTGAAGTTTTGAGTGACGGTGGTGCAAGGTACAGATCAGTACAAGGAGGCAGCAGGGAGTGCGCTAGCAGTGTGCTAATGTTGACGTGCTCTTTGTTTTGCAGTGTCTTGTAACTCGTGCAAACAGCGGGTTAATGGCACTTTCATTTTGTTGTTGTTTTCATGTTCCAGACTTGAGGCTTGTCAAATCGCATCTCTAGCGGTGACAAATACACAGCACATTATGGAGCTTACGGCATGACACTAACACTTTTGATTTTGCCGTTATTTTTAGACAGCTGAGCTCGAGTTACTTTTTATACAAGAAAACAGTGGGTGCAGTGGGCGTCCTCTGTGATAAACATGGCGTGACCTTGTGATCAAGTCCTTCCTATGAATCTGATTTATGGCTTGCAGCTCTGCAAAGAATCCTTCCCGATGTGCATGAAGACAATGCATGCCGCACTGCGCGCCAACCACCACCTTCGTCACGGAGCCCGCATGCAGTACGGCCTCTTCCTCAAGGGAATTGGACTCGGCCTCCAGGATGCCCTGCGTTTCTGGAGGGAGGAGTTTTCCAAGCATGTCGGCGTTGAGAATGTGAGATTTTTTTAAGGCGAAAGCCTTTCTAGGCTAGTTGTGCACAAGATCTGTCATATTCCGCACGATTCCACGAGATTTGTTCTTGTCTAGAGTTCCTGCCATGTGCAATGCCACACTTGAGCGCGCGCCAAGGAATGCCATGCAACAGGAATAATGGTGCACTGTCCAAACTCACTGTTTCCAGAGAAAGTGTGACAGATATTAGGCCTTTCCTTTCCTGTAAACCAATTATGTATAATATGTAGCATTGTAACGAATGCTGGTAAGAGGCAAATGATGAGAGGTAAATGATAGGAGAGAGAGGGTTGGCATTCGCCATTCGCCTCTTAAAGGGCCACTGTCCAGGGAAGGCCCTTTTAAGAAAAAGAGCCCAGTGTTTCGATCAGGTACCGGAGATAGTCTGTGCAAAATTCTACAGCGACACGCGCGCTAAAGCATCGAAAATACAATTCAAAGCTCCCTCATGCTCTCCTTTGAGAAGCCAGCGCTGGCCCGACGGGCCCGGTAATGATGTACGTACTGGGAACGACGTCCATTGGTCCGTCTCACTTACTGACGGGAGAAGGATGGGTGTCTACCGCTCGCAGCGCGCTTTTCCCTCGCCACGGCCAGACTGAATCCAGCGGCGCGAGCTCCCTCGGCCGTGTTTTTTTTTTTTTATTTTTTTATTTTTTTTTCTTTCGCGCTCGCGGAGAGCCACGCCCCACCTCCCGCCAAACGCGGAGGAGGAAGGGGAATTTGTATTGCGGAGGCTAGACGACCTCGGGCAGGAGAGTGAAAAACCTTTGCGAGGGAACGGAAGGAGAGAGGCAGGATAGAATCAGGTGATTGCGGTGGCTGTAACTGCGTTATTAGTTAATCTTTTCAAAAACATTTTGCGGCCTTGCGTTCCAGGGGCGAGGTCTCACAGTCACCGGGGAAGAAAATATTTTCGACCGGAGGGTGGACAGTGGGCCTTTAAAGAGACATCTAGAGACCCTGTAATTTTTTGCTTTTTCTATATGTGGCATTCTTTTATTTTTAGTAGCCAACCTGAATTCAAGCCACGTTTTTAGTGCCTAGAAAATTAATCTTGGATGCTGGGAGTGCTTATAGTATTCAAAAAATCCTTGGTAGTTACCTGGTGGCTTTTTTTTTTTTTTTTTTTTTCTGCTCTTCTTATAGTGGATACCTTCCGTCACATCTCAAATTCTAGACTAAGCAGTATACTTGCCATCTCAGCCTCAAGCAACGTTGAGCTTCTTCATTGCTTTGAAGTTGTGCAAAGTTATATGTGGCTGGGATAGGATGGCAAAATGGCAAAACGGAAGGAAGAATTCTATCTTCCCACGCTAGTTACAGTTCTTAGTGCTTAGCCTGCCAGGAGTCAAGTCAGGTCTTGAAAATGCATTTTTGCAAGCGTTCTTCAGAAATGCTTTAACGTGTGTGTGCGATACAACCAACCATTGTGTATCTGTTGGTGCAGTTCGACAAGAAGTACAGCTACAACATCCGGCACAACTACGGCACAGAGGGCAAGCGCGCAAACTACACTCCATACAGCTGCAACCGCATCATCTCAGGCATCCCTCCAGGTCCAGGGGAATGCCACGGTAGCCTTCCTTCGTTATTTCTCTTTTCTGTCTGCTCTAAGTACAGGTCAAAATCAGTTGTTGATCTGCTTATATTGTAGTGGGGATCTCGAAGGATGTTCTTCTAGAGAGAAGACGCTGGAGGCTACACTCAGAGAAATATAACCGGCGCGTCTTTATAAAAGCAACAGCAGTGTTTCTGTCTTGGCAGCAACGCATACCAAATTCCTTCCCATATTGATTTGGTAGCTAAATACTTGGTTTTGTCATTCATAGTATCTGGCAGACCTATCGTGGAAATGCATTTTGTGAAGGTAGTGGGTGGTCGTGCATATATTGGTATTGGCCCATTGCTCACATTTTTCTCTTTTTCACTGTTGATAGTACAAGATGTCATATTATTTTTGTATCTCGATGCAATGTTCCTTGCTTTGTAACATAAAATGGCTGCACACACGTGGTGTTATGGTTCTTTTTAATTAGAAAACTGCTTCTTTTCGTCGGCCATTTCATAGCGTGTAAAATATGAAGCACGTTTTCTGGCAACAGGTCTTGTCCTAAGGATATTCATGGTAGAGGGAAGATATTTGATGCATCAAAGTCACAATCGATGAGACTTGTGTATGAAATGATGTGCTTAAAAGCAATAAATGTTTAGGAACAAATATCAGTCAAAGAGCCACTGAAAGGGTGTCCGCTGAGGTTTGCAAAAGTCGCTGATGGTGGCAATAATTGAACTGCTTGTCATCCTCCAACAAGAGTCTTCGATCTAGCTTGTGTAGCAGCAGAGATATTGGCATCTCCTTTCCAGGTTGCCCTTTTAAGCACTGTGATCGAACTCAGCTTCAAGAAAAGCTCAAGGCTGAAGGAATCAAGGACAATGACTTGAAAGAGGTGAAAATGACGTGCATGCTTCTATCTGATCACAGAGCAACATTGTAATTTGCCCTTAGAGCAGTCATGGCGTAGAGGTAGAACACCTGTCTTATGTTTAAGAGGGCTGCACTTTGAATCCCGGTTCTGCGCAATTCTTCACTGATTTTCATTTTAAATCGACGTGTTGATAGATTTCATAGCGAAGTCCATAATCCCAATGACAACCATCGGAAATGCACTCCCTCATCAGAATAGGATTTAGTCACCCTGGTGTAATAATTGGCCGCCACATCATACATGAATGCCCTAATATATCACTGGCCCTCAGTGCCTAGCAGTAACAAAGCAACTGACCGCGACAGCAGTCAGACCTGTGATGCAGCGGAGGATGTTAAGAATCTCTGGCTTCAGACAGACCGTCATTGGAAACTGACTGTGGCAATGTTTCATGCTAAAATGCTATCTACTGAGGCAAGCCTAGCGGTGCTGTTCAAGGAACAAACAGGCATTAAATGGGATATATCATAGGGCTTAATAAGGTTTGGCTGGCATGTACTCTACTGTACTATCGACTTTTAGCGGAAAGATGAAAACTAAGTGTAGGGTTTCTTGTCTATAGCTGGTAATATTGATGAATTCTGTAAGATTAATGACTGGATGGCAGGCATCGTAATTGAGCTTAATAAGCGGTATAAGCCGAAGGTTGTACAAGCCTGTGTGCCTAAATATAGTCATGATGGCCAGGCAGCCGAAAGATTCTATAGAGGTGTACAATCAGCAATGGGCAAAGTAAAAACGCAATAATACAGTATTGATGGGCGGCTTCAATGGCAAGGTAGCAAGAAGCAGGCTGGAGATCTGGTGGTGGGTGAATATGGCTTCCAGGTGGTTGAAATTATCCAGAGCCCTCCACTGCAGTGTCCCTTATGGCCTGAGTCACTTTGGACATTAAACCCCATAAAAACAAACCAAGAATATTCAGTGCTGTGTTTGACACACGAGAGCCTCATCTGCTTATGCTGCACCATAAAACCAACAATGCATGAGCTGTAGAAGTGTTACCGGATTACTGCAGAGGTATGTCATGCTTTTAAAGCAGTTGCATGTGGAGTGAAATTCAAATCACTCATGTTGTAATGCAGGTGATGGGCTTTGTGGAGAAAGGCCATTACCAGCTAGCTTGCACATCAACGTTCCGGATCACCCAGAAGTCCCCTGAGCCTGCACAAGTGATCTGCCACCCAAACGAGTACTACCTGCTTAGCCGGCAGTTCAGAGAAGGCTCAGCGAATGACTCCAAGTTTGGTATGTGTCCCGCTTTCTTTTTTTTCTGCGCTCCCTGCATCCCTTCCCCAAAGGAAGTGCAGTTCAGGCGTCTGCCCAAGACGAGACAGTCACCACATCGTTCTTTTCTAGACGTAGAACAACACACCTCAGACTTCTTGTAACAACTGGCACTACTGCGAACGGCAAACACCTTTTTTTTTTTCATGTATTCAATTATTTGTCACATAGGCCTTTTGCTGTCACAGTAACAGCGTCATGCACTTATGCTACTCTCTTTTTTGGGACTGCAGTTGAGGACATATGTGATGCCTGAGTGCTTTGAAAGGCATTGAATGTATTGCTCCTTCTAGGTCATAGTACTTAGCTCGTATGAAACAAAGAAATCACTACTAGATGCAACATGTACTTAAAAAAAAAGGAAAAGGTGGTGAGCTCACTGCGTACATAACTGCGTACACAGCTTTGAAAATGGAAGTTGGAAGACTTTCTGTGCCCGTATTCTTTACGAGCTCTACATTGGGGCAAAAATTGACTTTTTTGCAGTACCAAACAGAGTGAATGACTAAATCGATAGATTTGGACTAGTGTGAACTGGAACGTTTTCCTTCCTTTCTCTTTTTAATGGTCAAGCTTGATTTGAATTTGGTGGATGCCACACCAGACTGTCTGATCTTTGATGTGTATATATATATATATATATATATATATATATATATATATATATATATATATATATATATATGTACTCTGAATGCTTTATTGCAGCACCAAATATAGCTCTTTTAGATGCTGCTCCTATTAAGTTTCTGCAAGCTCTTAGCATTATATTTGTTTGTGCAATAAATGCATGTTTTCTTTTATTGCCCACAGTATACAGCTTTGCTTGCAGTTTATATTAGCAAAATATAAACTGTGTGAGGAGTGCAGTCCTCTCTTTTTAGCAAGTTTCTTTCTTGAGGGCAGGGAACTTGTTTTGGTACTTAACCCTTTGACTGTCGAATATTCCGAAACAAATTCACCCCCAGCCTCAAATTTTTTAACATGCTATGTGCTCAGCGTATTACCCGAACAGCAAGAACTCTGCAGGACAGAATGTGGCCGCAGTACCCGTATGGCAAAAAAACAGTCAAAGGGTTAATGCAGCACTGCCACTCTTCGAGCCAGGAATTATTAACAATTTGTTCTGATTTCATTGTGGTTTCAAATACTAAGTGTTCACAGCTATAGGACTGGGATTTAATGTGCAAGGAATTTACAGATGACAGCCTTGGCTACTGCACCAGAGGATTCAACTGTTACGCATTGCACATAATAAAATTCAAGTAGGAAGAAGATTGTGATGGGAGCCTTGTTTGTGTGCAGGTTCGTTGCGGAACATTGAGACGCAGAAAGCAGTGGTTTATTCACAGAAGTCGCAAAGTATCGAGGACTTTGGCGATGATATGTGTGACCTGGATGAGATGCTTGCCAGCGCTGAGCAAAAGGGTAAGGACAACGCTGGAGAATTTTGGCCGGCCCTTTTCAAACAGTTTCCTTCACAGAAAAAATTCAGTCTTGCAGAGTGTGCTCGTGTGTGTTACATTGCTCTATGTATTGCTGTGTGTTATTCTAACTAACATTGCAATGGTAACTTGTCCAGTGACATACTTTAGGTAAGATTGTCTTCAGGGGCTGCCCACAGAATCGCTCTTAAGGATTACAAAATGGGTACTATTCATGAGTGCAAGATTTTTAGCTGCAATTCACATTTTACTACTTCACTGATAATTCTTTTTTTGTATATATTCCAGCACAAGAGGAATCGATGATGGAGTGTTAGCAGCAAGGCAATGTTCTAGCTGCATCAACTGTATTTATTATGAATAGCATTGTGGGTAAAAGAAAGAAAGAGGGCAAACGAAGAACAGCTTCAGCAGTTTTTAATAAATATCCTGTTTTAACATGCCTCTCCTTGCTCCAAAACAAAATAACTGCAGGAAGCAGAAATGGTGGAATGTCTCCTTTCAGCACACAGCTTCGAGTCCTGTCATGCTCGCACCTCATAGCACATGATTTGCGCGAGATAAATTGCAGTCAGAGGAACAGGTTGACGAACACTGATTACTTGACGAGCCATGAGTTGTCATTCAATGGGTCACCTTTTGATTGGATGATGAGTAACCAAATCCGCTTATAAACAATGACTTGGAGTAGATAGGCAACAATGGTTTACACTTCAAAACTAAAAGCACATAAGCAAAATGTTTAACTACTAGCTCTTCAGTCATAGATAAGTACAAGTAAAGCCACACTTGGCAACATCTGCAGCATAAAATCTCTTACAAAAAAAAAAGCAGGCATCTTTAAAGGCCTCAAACTGCAAACACTGAGCAGCATTACTATATGGCAGCAAGCAGAGGTGACCCTTTAAAGTTTGCATGGTTGACAAGATTTACAGCTCTTTTTCTAGCGTATGTCCAGTGGAGTGTGTATAGTTTTGAATCATGTTTTGAAAGAGACAGATAATGAAAGGTGTCACTTAAAGCCTAAATACAGAACAGGGCTTCAGAACGAGACATTTAGTTGAAAGTCTAAGAACAGAAGCAGCTTGTGAAGACATGAACACACAAGGAAACCTATGAACACAACAGTGATGTCCACAAGATGAAAAATATGTATCTGAAACTAAACAGTACGTATCCAGAGCAGCATTTTTTACTGCTAGCTGTAATGTGCTTACACTGTGAATCAATAAATTGCACCATTGATATTTTGCTATATTTAACATTGTTCAATTTTTATGCAGTGATGGCTACACAGCAGCTTCAGGCTTTATTTATTGATTCTTTTATTTTTTTTTTTTTCAGTTAAATTGATATTCAATTGACTGAATGATGCTAGAGTCAATTCCTGAAGATATGTGTCCTCCCAGTTTAGTGAAATGCACAGTATAGAAGATTTCCACAATAGCGTCATCTCGCACCCTCCCCAGAAAGAAAGAAAAAAGAAAGATTCAAAACAAGAACTCGGCTCTTACGACATGCATTTCTGGTTGCCTTTACTAAAAAGGCTCTGCAACACTTTGATTACTGCAAACTACTATGCAGAGGTATAAAGCTGCTTCCTAGAGTCTTGGTCTCTCAAACTTATTCAAATGTTCAATACAACTCTGTACTAATTGTATCGGAGCATACACCAGCAGGATTCTATTCTGTGAAACCAACAAAGTGCATATACTCAGTTTGTGTCACAGTGCGCCATTAAAGACAGCTACCAGTCAGCCTGCCAACCTGGCAGCAGCACTTGGTGCCCTGTGGATACAAGTGTCAGAACGACAAACCAGCTCAGTGCACAGGTCATGATAGTTGTCACGCCATGAAAGACTTTTAAGGCACACATTTTGGTGGGCATGTCACAAAAATATTAGCCCTCATGCAAAAGAGTGCACGGTATTTGGTTCTTTTGTGATACAGTCACTGATGGGTAGAGGTCCTAAAGCTAGTTCAAGTTTTTGTCGTCAGACTACCACTTTATGTTTAGGCCAATGAGCTTTCAAGTACAGTAATCTCAGCTTGGAACTTCTTTGTGCATGTATGTACGGGCACATGATGCTTGCTGACCTCCTTTTTGGCTATGCATAATAGCACCTCCAGCTTCACATGTTGCCATTCATCTAATGTGCCAGGCATAATTTTTTCCCTCTAAAATTCCTCTACAGTCAGTTGAAGGCCTAATTAATGTGATCCATGCACTTTGTGAATGACTTTACGCTGTATTGTATTATGAGACCGCATGAAAAATATGCCTGCTATAGGACTTCCTTGCATCAGTGGCCTCAATGGGATGCATTGCTTGTTGAAAAGTAACTCTGTATAAATGAAAGCTGTGGTATTCTTTTATATTCAAGTGAACTACATTATGTTACGGTTTGCATGCACGGGTCAGACTTTCTTGCTTGAAATAATGAGATTGTTTTGAAGGAGGCAGAAAATTGTACTGTGTAGTTTGATATTGGAAGCTGCAACTGATGAATGTAAGCTAACATATGTGACCGATATGCGGGCTAAAGACAAGGCTAAAACGGCAAAAATTATTAGGAATGCCACGTGTCACTTGTCATTTAGTGCATACAGTGTACCAAGGCGTTGTCAGAAATTGAAAGATCTAGCCAACAAATTTTTGGAAGTCCAGCTAATTGAACAAATACATTTTTCAGCTTCTGTAGCACTGCAGGAATTGTTTAATCAATATAATCGGGCTGCTGCCACAATTTTCTGAAGCAAACAATGATTTAGGGACAAAAGGACTTCCTGTGCCACAATTTTAGCAGAGAAATGAACATTTGCAGTTTCTGCCGCATTACAACATGTCACATGTAGATATTCAAGTCAGCAGTGCTAAAAGCTGCACACATGGATTTGTGACCAGGTGCATGCCTAACCACGATGGTGCTGCCTTGTCAGTGGAAGTGGACAGGTGAAACATGGAGGTCATGTGACAGAAACAACACATGCCCAAAACTTGCATCCTCCTCCTTGGGTTGTGCTGCAATGAGAAATGCATTAGTCACCGGAGCACAGAGCAATTGACGACGCACAAGGAAAAAGGCTAGACAGCACAACGCTAACTCTGTGCTAGCTGGCTGCTGAGTACGAGTTACACTCAAAGTTTAAAATTGACTAAGTGGGGAGGTCATGGACTTTATGTGATTGTACACGGTAGTACTGTTGGGTAAGCAGTGCAATTGTGTGATTTGAGAAATCGCTCACTCACGTGCCAGCTAAACACTGTTCACTTCATCACCTGCTTAGAGCAGTTGAGTAGCTTTATTGGCAATTCTGACGTGAAACCGTGCACAGGTGTCGCGAAAAAGCAACACGCTCCCACTACAGTGACGACTGAATGGCAGTGTCATTGCTGACATCAACACACGGGCCAAACGATGCTCCTCTGCCATCATACTCAACCCAGCACAACAACCCAGTGATAGCATGTCAGTCGAGTTGTTTGAACCAAGCTGTAGCCTACATTTTTTTTTCTGCTGGTCATCTATCTCATTTAATTTGCATTACTTTGCAAATGATGATAGGAATTCATGTGCTCACAACTACAAGTACTGTATTTTCCAAAGTAAAACTCACACCTTTGTATAAGTTGCAACCACCTATAAGGTAAATTTTTTTCTCCCAAGAAAAATTGTAAGCCACACTTGTGTATTGGAGGCACCTGTTCTTTTGGTAAGCACCATAAATATGTGCTGAGGACCCCTTCATCAGTGCAGAGAAAATATTTGTGGAAGCTGCCCTGCTTAGACAGCCTTCAATTCCTTGGAAGCATGCCGCCTTTCCTCGACCTGCTTTATATAGTTCTTTGATTTATATAGCTTTTTTCTTATCATTTATCTATCAGAGTGGTCTTACATTTAGTGTGTGTCGTGGATGACTTCTTTTTTCTTTTTGTGCCTAGTGAACTGTCACCTTGTATATATAAAAATGGTGCTTACTCAAGCATTTTACTTATGAAATTGGCCTGCAATGGGGACACCTATATTTCGTCTTCTTGTCTACATAAGCTCAGTTTTTGGTAAAACTGGTCATTTTGTGGCGCGATATTATGCAGGCCACATTCTGTCTCCAGTACCCTTTTGACAGCAATAGGATTCTCTTCAACAGAACAGCTGCTATCGTCGCTGTGCTGTCTTTTGTTTCTGGCACTATAGTTCGCCCCATAAACCGTATTTCACCAAAGCCTCTTTCCTGTTCATTGTTACCACCATGTGGCATCAAATGGAGGCGCTGAGTCTGCGAAGCACATGCAAAAGCAGATATAACAAAGCTTCACAGCAGTATTGCGAACTTCTTACCAGATGCTCCTTCATGCTAGTGCACTCTTTATCTTTCTCAGTCTGAAAAGCCAGCTGTTTTCGATACTGTCCAAGGAAAGGAGGGAAGATATAAACGGCTAGATTTTCCATTACACCCACTTCACAAAGGAAATACTAGCATGGAACACCCTATTTATTCAATGCCCACATTATATGTGTAGGATCTTGAGACAGATTCTGTCGATGCCTGACTCCTATAGTGCAGTCAAGAAGACCGAACATTGAGTAAGGGATCTAGATGCAAAATGGCATTTCCGCAGTAAAGAACGTCAATTTTCGTGGAAAATACTTTCGTGGAACATTGAGTAAGGATCTAGATGCAAAATGGCATTTCCACAGTAAAGAACGTCAATTTTCGTGGAAAATACTACCAGTATGTATAGCTTTTGCATTGTGAACTGAGTAGCATGTTTTTCCTTCCTAATGAAAGGAAACTGTGTAGCACTCACCTGTTTCCAAATGAAAAGATAGTTATAATCTTCCTAAACCACCACTTTCCAAGGTCAGCGTTGGTAGACTGGTCTAAGGTTGTCCACCATGATCTTGCACATCTGACCCAAGTCATAGGTCGGTTTCCAGCCCCAGTCACGACGCGCATTGCTGTCATCAAATACTTGCGGCCATGAGTCAGCTGCAGGGGAAACACAGCAAGACAAATATAGTGATGAGCAGCGTGTAATGCTAAATGGCTGAAAGATTGCTCTGCAGTGTTGACAATAAAATGTCGCTACCATATGGTATGAAGTTAAAGGTAGCTGATAACAGTGACAAATGACGACCTTAATTACCTGTGCTTTTGCATCCTGCATAAAGGATGGTGCAAGTTCCTTCAGTCAATTTTTTTTTGATGGACCAAAATTTTTCGCTTCAATCTGGAGTAATTTTGAGTTTCATAAAACTAAGTCTCTTGCTATATGCTCACTTTTTAGCACGTCAAACTCGTTGCCAAACCAGATTCATCTTTTTAAAAAATTGTTAACTTTGAGTACCGCCTAGGTTGTACTCATACATTTAGTGTTTAAAGGCATTCTTGAAAAATAATTTATGTGGATTGTGTTATAAGCATTTGCAAACTATATACCTTTTCAGTAAGTGGTCCCTGGGCGCCGCCATAGTACTCGCTGGACTGCATTTTGCACAGAAAAACCGGTTCCGCTGCGGCTTCTACCGTGCTAGCGACAAGCGCAAAATGCAGCCCAGTGAGCAATATGGCGGCGCCCAGCGACCGCTTATTGAAAAGGTGTATATACAGCACCATTTTTAAATCTGCTGCGTAAGCAGCATAATTCATGGCTATCTAAAGGCAGCTCTAGAATTTATTTCCTTTTTCGACAAGCAAAACTGCACTAATTGGTTAGCATGGAACTGGCAACAAAACTGGCAACCTATATAATACCCCTGTCAAGCGCGCAAAATAAACTGCACTTACGGCGAGTGTCGCTTACCAAAAGTGCACTCTACCACAGCTAAACGGCCTAATGTAAATGCACTTGCCAAAGTGCGCACTCAAGTCTGAGTGTGTTTGCGAAACAGACATTGAGGGCCGAGTGTGTAGCTTTGCTAGCCTCGCCGGCAGAAATTTCTTCGTCACAAATGTATTACATGTTATAAGATATCTATACAAGTTTAGTTTACGTGTTTTCTACATATTTTTATCAAAGGAATGTTTTTATAATAGCAACGGACAAAATATCACACAACAAAAACATGATGTAACCATGTACACAACTTCCAAATTAAGCGTGGTGTGCCACTGCGGAGACGCCATTTTCAGCTAGGGGGTGTTGGTTGTTGTTCATGGTGTTTGTTGATGTGGGGTCTCTGAATCATGTCCCGGCGTCAGATTTTAAGCATTTTTTGTGTTTTATCGCTTCAAGAAGCAGTTCTCTGATCTTCACGCTCGGAGGTTCCAACTTCTTTTTTCAGATATGTTTTTCAGTTGCCAGTTTCGTACCAACGAGTGCTAGTGCGAATGCACTCCGCTTTCCAGTTTAGCACTGCATATCGTAAAGTGTCTTTTGACCTGCGAAGTGCATTCCCTGTAAGTGCACTTTAACTTGCACGCTTGACTTGGGTATTAGCCCGTCCGTGGAGGCTGTTTTGCATTTCAGGCAATGCTGGCCACTGGCTTAGCAGCAATACTTAGATGCATCTTCCATTCCTGCTGCAATTAATCTTGTTCCTGGACTTACCGATTTCTTGCCGTCCATCTGGCTTGTACTGAACCTCCAGCTCAGGCACCAATTTTTTTACTTCCTTGAAGAGTTCCTCGGGCGTGAAATCCATGGCTGTGACATTGTAGGTGCGAAGTTTGAGGTTCTCTGAGGGGGCCTCCATCATCTCCATGAGGGCACGCAGGCAGTCAGTGATGTAGATCATGGGCAGGCGTGTCTCGGGTCTCAGGTAGCAGGTGAACTTGCCATGCTTCAGAGCATCGTGGAACACCTGGACTGCATAGTCTGCATACCAGAAACAGGGGAACATTGTCTAAAGGGCAGTCTCCAAAACAGCTGTTACAGCCACAGCTAACAGCACTTTCGCCTACCAGGGTTGCCTACAAATCTCCTTTTCAGTGTACATGGTAATTTGCAGTACAAATTACCTTTTGCAGTGTGCAAAAGGTAATAGTACCTTTATAGTATTCAGCCACATCTCTCGCAAAGTTCAAAATGTTTTCGTACTGAAGAAAAAGCCTTGTTATATTTTTTTTTTTTCAAATTCAGCTGGAGACAGTAATAATGCATGCTTTTGAAAGCTGGTCACCGTGTGGTTCCTTTTCATGCTGGGTAGGACTCTATGTTCAAAGCCATATTTGTGACCGGCTGGTGGAAATTCTGCAAGGAGCATAAGTTTTTTTTGGTGCCTTGCACTAAAAATTGTACGTGTAGTGATCAGGTGTACAGGGTGAACTGAAAGCTGAGCAATCAGAGGCATAACCAGTTGTCTTTTTGAGCACGACATTAGCTGTGAACCTTGCACACTTTGTGCATAAGGCTAACAACGTGCTTCCAATATTCTCAGTTACACAATGGCACACTGCCAGCAATAGGCACAGTGCCGCCCCATGACAGAGCCACCTAGTTCAGTTCTCCATGGAATTCTTCAGACAAATAGAATCTATTGCACTACTTGTTCTTGTCACAGCACTCTCCACAGACATTGAGATGATAAGCTGACACATTAGTCATGCATCTCTGTCCGTTAGAAAATGTCGCTGTAGAAAAATTTCTTTGCATCCTTTTGATTTCCAAGAGGATGCAAAGAATGTTTCGTTCCCTCTTGAGTCTAAATTTCAAGAGGGAACAAAGCAGATTAGTAAGACAGAAGTCCATCAACGAATTAGCGATGAGGGGGAGGGCAGAAAAGTTCAGGGTCTCGCTACAGGATAGATATTCAGCTCTAACCGAGGATGACAGCATTAGCCTAGAAGCAGTGAACAATAATTTTATAGATATCATCACTGAGTGCGCTGTACAAGTAGGTGGTAGAATAGTTAGAAAGGATACCATAAGCTGTCTAAGGAGACGAAAGATTTGATTAAGAAATGCCAAAGTATGAAAGCTTCGAATCCATCAGACCAGATAGAACTGGCAGAGATATCAAAGCTAATTGATAAGCGTGAAGTAGCCGATATAACGAAATACAACATGGAGAAAATTGAGCATGCTGTAAAGGGGAAGCATTAAATGGTGAAGAAATTGGGCATAGGCAAAAAGAAGATGTATGCGCTAAGGGACAAAGCGGGCAATGTCATCATGAATATGGACAAGATAGTCAAAGTAGCCGATGTGTTCTATGCTAATCTGTACAGTAGCCAAAGTAGTCGGGACAATAATGAGATTGGTAGTAGGGAAAAACAGTCAGACGTTCCGCCAGTTACGAAGGAAGAGGTTAAGAAAGCTTTAGAAACTATGAAAAGGGAGAAAGCAGCTGGTGAGGATCAGGTAACTGCAAAATTATTGAAGGACGGGTGGGGATATCATGCTAGGAAAACTGGCCACCCTATATATGCAGTGCCTGGTGTCATCGACTGTACCGGAACCATGGAAGAATGTAAACATTACCTTAAAGTACTATAGACACCAAATTTTGGTGGCATTTTTTTCTTGTTCATGATGCGTAAGTCATTACCATGTATCGTTCCGAATGCAATTTTTGCTTGCGACCGCTAAATAATTTATGATTGAATTTTCTTTCTCGCCAGTTTCGGTTTCGATATCCGAGAGATGGCTGTGACGTCACAATCATGTCTTGATGCGCGGTATGAAAAAACAGCCATATAATCACTCATTCTTCCCTTGTAATGATTCCTGTTCTTGAGGTAGGCTGGCTATCATTGTAGTGAATTCAAATGAAACAGAAATGTTATATCGCGGTATTTTCATCCCTCACTTGCGACTCGCGAAGGACGCGCGACCAGCAGTCGCCTGCGACCAGAAAGCAACCAATGTTCACACTTGCGAATGCGACTTGCGGGTTGCTTTCCACATCGTGTCTACCTTGACTGTTCACCACATAGTTGGTGGCCACAGCTCGATGGAGGCAAAAATGAATAAACGAAACAATTTTAGACTTCTAAACTCGAAACAACAGGGACTATGGCTAGACATGCAGGCTGTGGTTGTCGGTGGCAACGGGTAACTGTTATGCATTCTTATTCTTTTCATGTTTATTTGTACTTCATGGCCACAAAACAAACTATCTTTTCTGCCCTAATATCTCTGATGCTTCTAATTTGTAAAATGGATTTTCGTTATTTTAAACTCTCATAACTCTGACATTTGAGTAAAGCTAACTTACGTCCACGTCTGATTGGTTTAACGGTTTGCGACCAGCAGTCACGCGGCTGGAAATCGAGCAGTGCCTGAATGGCCCGCGCAGTCGCTTTTCGACCGACGCGACCATTTGCGACTGTCACTTTTCGACAAAAATGGCCGTGCGACCGCTGCGAGTCGCAAGTGTGAACGGGCCTTTAGACTTGACTGACATTACAGCCATCGCTCTGTTGAAACCGAAACAGATGAGAAACGAAATTTGATTATAAATTATTCACTTACGGCGACTGAATTAGTTCTCAGATTTACAGGTGTTTCTGGTACACCAAAATATGACATCTTGGTACAAACTTAACAGTTCATTATCTGCTGTAATTGAAATTAATTTTCTGCACTTTTCTTTTTGCTGTCAACATTTCTGACAAGAATTCTCAGCTGGGACAATACCATGCATACTATTGAAAGCATCACAAACATCAATAAACATCAGGTCTGTATGGATGTTCTAAAGTTTCGGATTTCGAAGTGAATAATGCAGTATTCGATTTGGGCGTCGAAGCGAGCTTCGAAAATTTTCGAAGGTCTAGAATTTAGGAAAATAAACTTTTTGCAGAAGCAGTTCATAGTCTTGTATCCATGGGCACTGCCGCACGATCGCGCGCACTGCTCTGGATGCCGGTACGCGTCGCGCAAACGGCGCGGTGGACGCATTCGAAACTCAACCTTTGGCCGCTGCGCACTTTCGCACGTAACGTCGTTCACGAGCATATGCCACGGCGGGAACTCCGCTGCGTCAGCCGCACAGAACTATATATATATATATATATATAGTATAGCATGTTGCTGAACCAACTTCAAAGCAGGCGACATATCTCAACCTATACATTCTTCGGCAGTTGAAATTAGAAGATAGAATAAATGCCACTTATTTTAGGTGCTCCAAAAGCCGACAGCGCCAAGTGTTTTGATGCGTATGCGCAGTGTTAATTCTCGCTGCAAAGACCGCCATTTTCTTGCGCTCACAATTTTGGCGTAGGAGCGTACGTGCCTCACCGGCTACCTTTTCGCGTGGTTGAGGGCAAATACATCGCCTCAGAAGAATACAGTTTAAACTTGTTGTCTAAGGATATGTATACGCACCCTTCACGCAGCGGCGTGCTAATTATATATTGCCTCGCGCCTCGTGCTGGCCCGTATATGCCCATGGTGCATCCGAAGTTCCGTTTGGGCAGTGCTACGCGAAAATATTCTTGTAAACTAGACAGTTTGTTTGGCCGTACGCAGTGACTGTGTGGGTAACGCATGCGCGGAACGTTAATCGCGGCGCGTCTGAGGCATATGCGCATGCAGGAAGCGCACGGCGGAGTGCGCGCTGCTCGGCCGCTTCGGAAAAGGCAATTGTAGCAGAGTCATGCACGGACCTTTCCCCGACCCTTTCTCCGCCTCCTGCCAAGTATCCGGCCAACCAGCCGATTTCCCTTATGTATTACTCACAGCAGTTCCACATACCCATATATCCTCCCTCCCCTGAGGTGACACTCGCTTACTAGGAACCATGTCGAACTCATCGCTACAAGATCAGACTCACGATCACCAGTGCCACCGACAGACTGGCCCTCCAGGGGCTGGCACACCATTTGTACAGGAGGACCGGATGCGCGGGCCCCTCCCATAGGTCATGAGGGGGGCTCTACCCCATTTTAATGGCCAATAAAGTTTACACCAATAGTTGACTTATACGCGGTTGGTATATGCAAAATCGCGGGTACTGTACCATGCGATTGGTATCGGGGGCAAGACGAGCGCGTGCCTTCGTTGACATACTTTGGCTTTCGTCTAACGGACAATTCAAGTCAGCATCGTCTCTTGCAATGCTACGAAAGCGCACGCACGCGGCGCGGTAACGGAGGAAGGAACTGCGGCGTGAAATACGACGCGGCCGCAATTTCAGTCACATTTGTACACTCAAGTCTGTAGGACGCGTGACTCGGTCGGTGAAGCGCAAGTTTTAAGGCGAAATGCCTCATTATTGACAGCAGAAGCTGTCGGCTGAGGTGTCACGCTTTCGAGGGAGGTAGTTAAAAATAAATGAATAAACCTTGTCTCAACCGGGAATCGAACCTCCATCCCTTGGAGCCCCAGCCGAGCGCTTTAACAGCGCCACTACCAGGATTGTGCAACGTTCATCATAATTCCCCTTGTCTACGGCCGTGAGGATAGCGGGATTCAGCTACTGACAGATATTGCGCCTTTAATTTCCTGTAAACAAATTATAGAACGCCGGTGAATTTTGATGCGTTCAATGGAATGCTGGTTGTGTTTGACAAAGGGCGCGCCATGTACCGTCACGACTGGTCATGACGTCACCAGGCGATTCATGCATAGATGGCGGCATCAAACGCCTTCCTAATCTATAATTTTCGATAATTTCTTTATAGGTTTGCAAACGTTCGTCTATCTCCTGGCAGTCGGGCGGCTCCGCGTTTGCCCGGAAGCAGAGATCCCGGGCTAAATCATGGGCATCCTCTTTGCCAGGTACGGGCGTGTTTGCTGGGACCCAAATTAGGGTGATTTTGCGATCGATTTTAGCTGCAGCTGACAGAATTCGGGCGGCTTCTTGAGTTGCTAGACCCTGCTTTTTCCGATATTCCAGATAGCAGTTTTGCTGTCGCTAAAGATTAATCTAGCCTCCGTTCCGACGCAAGCGAGCGCTATTAGAGAGTTTTAGCTTACCGTGATCCGCGATCCGCTACTGGGATCCGCCACCGCGCGTTCCACTGCGCATGCCCAGACCCTCCCTGACGCCGACAGATGGCGCCACATACTGGATGTCGACACACAGACCTGCCGCGTCGGGACCAATCAGCTTGACCGCCCCGCCCAAGCGCGGTAGAGAGCCACGGTGGCGGATCGCGGATCACGGTAAGCTAAATCTCTCTATTGTGACCTCTTCAACTGTGTCTATGTTTCTGCTCCGGATGGTGACGGAGACGACTGGTGCGCCGCTACCATCGACTACCGCGGCGACTGCCGCCCCGATCGCCCGCTTGCAGCGTTTTTGTAGGCGGCTTCTTTTACTCTGAATTCTTTGGCTCTTTTAACCAGTGCTTCTGCTCCCTTTTCCCCCCTCCTTGTGGTATTCTGGGTGCATGTTGCAGGGGAGAGGAAAGACAATGATGTATCTTGCGACATTGTGGCGGTAGGGCAACCTTGTCGGTTGTGCCCTTATCTGTTTTTCGACCCACCCATTCTAAGATACTTCGACCCGTGCTTGACCTACTTAATATCTCATGCTGGGCGACTCTCACCGCTTGATCAAGTTCTGTCCAGCTATTATGCATTCCCATTTCTAGCGGGCATTCCCTAGAGGAGGAGATGGGTAGACCCAGCGCCCTCTTGACCAACGCCTACGCAACGCCTGATAAACGCGTCTATCTTATATTTTTCATTGGTCCTAATGTTGAGGAAGGGTGCGGCATAGCATATTCGGCTTATAATGTACGTCTGCATCAGCCTCAAGAGTGCAATCCTCCTAAATATCCCTGCTACTTGCGTCGCGTAGGTAGTGAAATTTTTTTTCATCGTTCCGTCGTTATATCCGTCCTCCTGAATAAAAAGTCCGAGGATATTCTGATTTGATGGACTTTTGGTACAATTTTGCCGTCGACCTTAATGTTGAAGTTAAAGTCGCACTTGCACCTCATTGATTTTGGGTTATATATGAAAAGTTCGGATTTTTGCGGGGAGCACGCGAGACCCCCTTTCGGCCGCATAGAGCACAACAGTGTCCGCCGCCGCCTGTAGGCGCTCCTCTATGCTGCCGTCGCTGCCATAGTATAGTGCCTAGAAGTACATTCTAGGCACTATAGCCATAGTTCATCCAGAGATTAACGTCGTCTGCGTACATGCTGAACTTAATATCTTTTATGACCTTAAGAGCGGCAGGAAGGCCTCTCATCACCACATTAAAGAGGAAGGGGGAGAGCATGGAGCCTTGCGGTGTGCCTTTTACATCCCAGGTGGACAGTGGGGGTTTCTAGGTTCTGAAACTTTGGTTTCAACGTCCTGTTTGTCATGAAATCCATTATGTAGTTATATGTCCTCTCGCCGACTCCTAATTCCTGCAGTCCCGCGAGAATTGCCTAGCTTAAATAATAAAGAGGCCATAGCCTGGCAGCGATTACAAGCCGGAAGTTTCCCAAACCCTGTCTGGCTGTTTCACACCCAGATAGATGAGAGAAAAAATGATAAATGTAAAGCCTGCGAAGCAATGTATATTCGCCAATCCTTAGTCGCGGAGGTTCCAGCCCCCGTTCCTCAGGCCTGCGTGCTAGGAGCGGGGATTAAGGGCCTCTTAAATCGGTGGAAAATAAAGTTTTAATAAATCAATCATGCATAGACGAAGCTGACCCCGCCGGGAGTCTGATCCAGGCGTCCATGCGGCGTCTTTCATTTTACCGCTTCCTCGAACGTCGCACCACACAGCAAACAGAAGCAGACCCAGGTGTCTAGAAGGCGCGCTAGCACAGCAGGCATCATTTGAAATTGATTTACAGGATAGATAAGGCCCAGTGTCTGTCACAATTGTGGCTGTAGGAAGAAGGAAAAGAAAATGCACGGGCCTGCTACTGGCTCCAGTAGCTTTGATTTTTTTAATCTGCACGTATAAATCTAGTATTCTCCTAGTATTCTCCAGTAATTACCCTTTTTTATTTTGGTTTTTCATATTTACATTTCCTTCTCTATTCCCTAGCAATTATTTCTAGTTATTTTTTTTTTTTGCGATGTAGTTATACATCTCAAAATCTAATATCTCTGCACCCCAATTCTTAGCCGATCCACCTGTGTGGGTATGCGCCACCAAATTAGAGGAGGAAAACAACAGCTGAGCCACCTTGTTGCGACTGTAGGAAGAAGGAAAATAAAATGCACGGGCCTGCTACTGGCTCTGTAGCTGAGCCACCTTGTTGTTGTGGCTGTAGGAAGAAGGAAAAGAAAATGCAGGGGCCTGCTACTGGCTCTGTAGCTGAGCCACCTTGTTGTGGCTGTAGGAAGAAGGAAAATAAAATGCAGGGGCCTGCTACTGGCTCTGTAGCTGAGCCACCTTGTTGTTGTGGCTGTAGGAAGACGGAAAAGAAAATGCAGGGGCCTGCTACTGGCTCTGTAGCTGAGCCACCTTGTTGTGGTTGTAGGAAGAAGGAAAAGAAAATGCGGGGCCTGCTACTGGCTCTGTAGCTGAGCCACCTTGTTGTGGCTATAAGAAGAAGGTAAAGAAAATGCAGGGGCCTGCTACTGGCTCTGTAGCTGAGCCACCTTGTTGTGGCTGTAGGAAGAAGGAAAAGAAAATGCAGGGGCCTGCTACTGGCTCTGTAGCTGAGCCACCTTGTTGTTGTGGCTGTAGGAAGAAGGAAAATAAAATGCAGGGGCCTGCTACTGGCTCTGTAGCTGAGCCACCTTGTTGTTGTGCCTGTCGGAAGAAGGAAAATAAAATGCAGGGGCCTGCTACTGGCTCTGTAGCTGAGCCACCTTGTTGTTGTGGCTGTAGGAAGAAGGAAAAGAAAATGCATGGACCTGCTACTGGCTCCGTAGCCGAGCCACCTCCGCTGCCTCGTGCGGACAAAAGGGAGAAAGTAGAGAAGAAAAGAGGGAGAGAAAGGAGCGCCGCAACAGTCGTCGTCCACCACCTAAGCGGTGGCGGTTGCAATTACAGCCTACAACAGATAAAAATTCGTTGGCAGGCTAGCCCCCGCCGCAAGCAGCGTTGACCTACCAGACCCAGCCCCGTAGGGAGAGGAACAGCCACCGTTCACCACCTCCCCTCCGATGCCTGGTGCGGACAGAAGAGAGAAAGTATAGAAGAAAAAGACGAGGGAGAGAAAGACGCGTGCGCAACAGCCGTCGTCCACCACCTAAGCGGTGGCGGGTGCAATGCCGGCCTACAACAGATAAAAATTTGGTGGCAGGCTAGTCCCCGCCACAAGCGGCGTTGACCCACCAGTCCCAGCCCCGTAGGGCCAGGAACAGCCACCCTTCACCACCTCCCTCCGGTCACAATTCTCCGCGGACACATGTGCCACGCCGTAAAGGAAGGGAAGGAGGTGAGAGTGAAAGAAGAGAGGGAGATAGAGGTGCCGTAGTGGAGGGCTACGATCCACCGCGCTATAATGACTTTCGCCTCATCGCACTTTAGTGGTCCAAAGTGCCCTCTAGAATTTTTTTATTATAAATCACTTCCGGAAAATGTGTCACCTTTTATACTTAAAGTAAGGGCTTGAGGCTTAGTTTTGCTGCTGTTTGAACATTACCTAATGTAGGTTTCGAAATATTTATTTTCATTTTGTTAAATTTTTTATTTCAAGTTCTTTATTGAATTCTGCAAACATCTTCGGCAAATCCTAACAATCGCACTCTTTATTTTTATTTTTTAATGCTACACTTCCTGTTGCAAACTATTCCTATTCACTTCGTTTCGAAAATATTCACGTCACTTCGAAACTATTCGAACAAAATAACTATATCCGCTTCCAACTGAACATCCACTATTCGCACATGCCTAGAAAACGTTCCTCCCATCTAAATTGTCACGTCATAGATCTGCGCAAGTTTACCTGTGGTCCCTCCACCAGGCTCGCTGTCGTATGAGATGACGCCCGGAAACCGAAGACACCGGAAATCCAGGCCGAATTTGTGATGGTAGTACTGCACACAAAGTCGTTGATCTTGTCAAGGCATACGAGAGTTTCACCGCCAGAGAAGTGATATTAGCCAATACACTTTTAATGACGAAGGTGCAAGAGAACATCGAATAATTACTGTTACATTTAATTTATCAGTATTTTCATTTTGTTTAGGACGGGTACACTGAGGGAATGATCCCGCTTTCATTTTCGTTCAAATTAAAAAACAAAAATACTTTCAACAATTGTATCTATATGATGCGCAGCGAATAAGAATTTTCAGTCGAAGTGATATGCCCTGTTCCATTTTTGCGACAATTACACATGGGAGTCTGCCCTTACTGCGAAGAGTTGACCACTCTCTATCACACGGGAAGGATCTGTCAAAATAACCCCAGAGTACCCAGAGCTATAGCACCCATTCTTCACCCTACCACACAAGAGCGACGGAAGAGTGAGCTGTCCAGCTAATAACGCAGCAGGTTGGCGACAGGAACTGGCCCAGAGGGCTCATCGTATGGCAGGAGCTATTCGCGTCCTGAACTGAGCATTCCGATCACAGTTCAATAGTTTCTTTGGATAAAAGCTGCTGTCTCCTCTATATCCTTCTTCTTTCGTCTTGCTTGCCCTCGCCACCATCGTTGACACTGGCCACTGATGAGGTTAGGGGTGACAGTCGGCCAGAAATGTCCGTCGTCAGCTCGGTTTCAAACCGGACCTGACCAACGCCAGGAAGACAAAACAGAAGGAAAACAACGTTACAAAAAGCAACCTAGGTCCGTGATCAGTTATGGCGCCCTAACTTTGGCACTTCGTCATATCAGATGTGCGAGGATCGCACATTAGATTAAAGAAAAAAGAAAATTAGGAACGACTTGAAAAAAGAAAATATGGGGGGATGGGTGGCTTCACGGGGTTTTTGACCTGCCTTGATTGAGACTGGTTGCACTGCACCATCCGTCACCGTGGTGCAGTGGTTAGGGCGCTCGACTTCTGTGCCCAAGGATGCGGGATCGAATCTCGAACGCGGCGGCGGCTTTTCGATGGAGGCGAAAAGCAAGGCACCCGTCTGCTGTGCGATGCCATGGCGCAGGGTGAAGAACCACAGATGGTCGAAAATTCCGGAGTCCTCCACTACGACGTCTCTCATAGCCTGAGTCGCTTTAGGACGTTAAACCCACAAACCAGACCAACCAAACCAAAAATATTATTTAAACTTTTCAGTCCCAATGATTCTAATAAGACTCACTATAAGTTTGCTAGGATTCACTGGGTTAAAGTACTGCTTTCGATTTCACAGCAACTCCAACATTAAATCACCCTGAAAAGTTATTTATGATTATAGGTATTCTAATGCAACTAATCCGTAGAGGTGATCTTATAAAAGCTGTGCGTGGATGATATATATATATATATATATATATATATATATATATATATATATATATATTTACAAAACATATTTAAATAATTCTCGCGACCACTCGCAATGCTTTAACGCGTTAACTAGCAACCGATTAGAGCGGCACTTAACCGCGCGTTCTTAGCCGCCTTTGCCCGTTGACGTGAACAGCGCCTATCTGGTTGCGCCCTCCCACTGGGCGTGACGAGGTCACGTGCTGCTGACGTCATCTTGGCTGCGAGTAACGTGGCTGCACGACAAGCCGCTGTCAGTGCAAAAAGGGAGTTTACCTCTCCAAGAAGCTCGGCGTGAACCTTGGACACTCCGTAGATGGTGCGGGGCCTCTGGACGCACAGGTCGGGCGTCGGGTTCCGGGGCGAGTCCGGTCCGAATGCACCGATTGTGCTGGGCACAAAGAGGCGCAGCCGGTACTGCTTGCTCAGCTCCATCACGTTGTGCACCCCCTCTACGTTGACACGCATGGCCAGCGGAACATTGCGCTCACCGATGGCCGACAGCAGGGCGCTGAAGTGGACGAGCCAGTCGACGCGCTCGTTCACTACGATCTCCTGCAGGTTCTTGAAGTCCAGGATGTCTGCATAGATGTACGGGCCTGCACGCGCAAATACATTTGTGGTCAATATTACCTGCAACACAGTGCGGTTTGCGTCCTATAACGACAACACTCACTAAACTGGAGATTTGGTTTGGCCAGAAAATGCAAAAAAAAAAAAAGGAAGTACGGGTGTCGTCGCCACCGGCCGTTTTTACAAGAAAACCAGCTACGATGACGTCATTGCATTTCTAGCCCTCTGACAAAGGAAATTCGCAGCTCTTCCCGGTTACGTTGGTACTGTAAGAGTGACGAATTTGTTTCATGTAAATTTCGCATCCTTCATGTAGCATGTGTAGAAGGTGGTTTTTATTTTCTGCCATATAATGAACGTCGAAAATAATATTTTGTAAAACAGCGGGATACCACGCCGTCTGTCATTTATTGCCGATGTGCTCGCCCATTACTTTGCGGCATTTCCATTTTTTTTTCCTTCATTTTTGGCATTTCGTACAAGTTTTGTAGTACATCCTTGTGAGCAATTACCCGCTCGTATTTTGCGGTTGACAGCTAACAAATCTTTTTTGAGGCCTGAATATGCTATTTAAAAGGAAAAAAAAATGACAGAGAATTTCGGAGGCTAAAATTCTAACATCGTGCGAAAGCTGTGTTGCGCAGATTTTGCTCTTCTGTGTTTTATGACGAACTTTGACGCTTTGCCGCCCACCTCGCATCTTCGTCCCCGTGTTTCGCTGCGCGGAGGCGATGGAATCTTCGCCGCAGCATTAGTGAACAGCTGCTCCACAAGAAAGAACGATGTGGGTAGTGATCACTATGTAGTCAGCACGACCGTCTGCGCGTATAAGATCAGGCGTCAAATTGGCGCAACCAGGATTACAAACTGGCACAAGTTAAGGGAAGCGCAGGAAGAGGACCAAGGCGAGATCAAGGATATTGATAACTGGTGCGGGGCGCTCCGGGAAAACAAGAAATTTACGCAAGAATTGGCACGCACGAATGAGGCCCCGGAAATAGACGCCCATCTACTCCACCTGTGAGAAGCGAGAAGGGGACTGTTAAAAGATGGAAGAAACAGGGGCACCATCGAAAGCTTAGGCTGAAGATCATGGAGATCACACAGAAGGCGGTGGAGTACGCCGAACGGAGAGAGCCAACTGTGGCAAATTCTTCGATACTCTGCAGGGGACATTCAGCAGTTCCAAGACATGGCGAATCCTAAAGGCCATCATGGACCCCACCGCGACCAAGCGAGAGGGGCAGAAGTCGCTGGAGCGGTTGCAACACACATTCCCTGGCACGAAGGAAGATGCGATCAAGGCCATTCACGACAAATACTACGGAGTAGAGTTAGAGGATCCATTTCCATACGCAGAAGAGTATAAAGGGGACCCAAATCTGAAAATGGACGAGCCGATCACAGAGAAAGAAGTCCAGGCGGCAATGGCCAGCGCCTGTAATAATTTCAGTGCTCTCGGGAGAAGACTGAAGAAAGTGCATTGCATGGACAGCATCTTAATTCCTGTCTATCACAGAGAAAGAAGTCCAGGCGGCAATGGCCAGCGCCTGTAATAATTTCAGTGCTCTCGGGAGAAGACTGAAGAAAGTGCATTGCATGGACAGCATCTTAATTCCTGTCTTCTTTTTTGTTTCATTGCCCTTGACGGTGAAACCCGGACCTATTTTTCCCCACACCAAGCGAAGCTTTTTCGCACGACGCGCCTCGTCGCTGTCTGCGTGCTTGTGGGGATGCCCATCCGCAGACCCAGTCGACGTGGTCCGCTTTCCGTGAGTGTAATCACGCGTGATTGAGAGAAGGAACACACAGGCACGATACGCTCGTAGAGTAGAGGGTATCCTTGTCACGAGCTCGGGACGATGACCTTACATTCTTGCCACTACTCCCCTCGAAAACATGCTTTGATGAGCCGCATCTCCCTTTCTACATGCACCCCCTGGAGTTGTACTGCTGCCGACGACAGCTGGGTTTTGGTTATATCATGCATGGAGGAAGGAAAGAAATAAGTAGAGGGCGTTATGTCACTTTTTCTTTTTTTAAATCCGGCGTGAGGGCTCCCCTCACCCATTCGGTCACGCGCCTGTGGCAGCACGTTTGCACATGCGCCGCTACAGCCGCGAAGCGGCCGATCTCACGTTGCGCCAGGTCGCCACGGAATTCCAATCCACTTAGGATGGCATGCGGGTGAGCTAAGCCCGACGCTAACTGTAGGCCTTCAAAACTTTGCACAGTTTACTTAACGTAAATACTGCATCAAAATGCAAATTCCCAACTCTCCTCGGTCGGCTATGTGAATAAGATATAGTCGAAACGGTGATGCGCAGACGAAGCATGAGACGAAGCATGAGACGAAGCGTGACGAAATAATTCCAGCAGCCCTTGCGAAATCACGCTATTTCCGCCACATTCTTTTTCCTTTTTATATATATATATATATATATATATATATATATATATATATATATATATATATATATATATATGCAGCTCTAGTAGCGAGGGGTTCTGTGTTTTTCTTCCTCCACGGTATGGCTTGAATGCCGACAGCTTTTTTTTGATCAATGGGACAAAGCTTTCGCTCTAACATAATAATTTAAATTAAGTCCAGCATGCAACAAAGGAGTAAATCTCCTTGTTTTTAAATGAAATATAAGTAAAAATTCATGACTCACCTTCGTTCAGTATGCTTTTGGGTGGTCGTATAATGTCAGACATGATGACGTTTTCCTTGCCATACTTCTTCCTGGAGACAGAAAGGATTAGACACTAAGTATCACAGCCAAGGTAACGGCCACAAGTGTTCACGGATAATTTCAAAGATATGTGGGAATGAGCGGTTCAAGGCCGCAGTTTTTTCACCTCAGTAGCCGAGCCAACCCAGTTCCTAGTTGTCCTAGGCTTCCTGCGTCAGAAGAGAGAGGGAACTGTATACATTCCACACACCACATCGGAACAAGCCCAGCGAACTGCGCAAACGTGCAAACCACTGCTTCTCGGTTCAGAAAATGCGGCTTTATAAATTGTCACCTCTTCCAAGAAGGACAGTATGCGTACGAGTAAAGGCTTTCAAATCAGTCAATATTGTCGACCATAAACCCTGACTGCTCATTGGAGGGTCAAATTCTAAAGTTAAAGCTCAGCTACTTTGGTCATCTGATGAGAAGTGAGGAGTCGCTGGAGAAAGATTTGATGTTGGAAAAGGTTGAGGGTCGCCGGAGAAGGGGCAGGCAGCGAACGCGATGGTTAGATGGCATCCTCGAGGCGCTGCAGATGAAGTTATGTGATGTTAGGAAGATAGCGAGAGACCGGAAAGCGTGGCGTGATATGGTCCACAGGGTCACGAAGAGTCGGACACGACTGAACGACTGAACTGAATTAAACTGAAGGGCTTTCAAACGTAACTGAACGCGAGATGGCGAAAGCTAAAAGCGGTACAAAAAACATAAGTTATGCACAGATCTAGAAATAGGTTTCCTCCGCAAAACAGGCACGATTATAAAAGAAAATAGCGATGGCTTTGTTTTCTGTGCCCCATTTCCCGGATATAGGAAGTCGTGTACTCTGAGCGGAGAGCTTGGCTATAGTTGGTTGTGGTGCAGCGAACAAGACCTTGTTCAGCGCAATCATATAATGTGGTATCTGGCGAGGCCAACGTTTATATATCTTGACGCCGTGCGCAGTTCTCTGATGCGCGCCATCATTTTGCAGCGCTTAAAAAGGCCTTCTGTGCTGAAAGAGCATCTATTCCACCTAGGCAGCGCATTTTTAGCACCTCGTATATCAAGCCGCATTGAAGTAAGGGTACATATATCTAGACTACAATTTAAACAAAACAAAAAAACTGCTGGACAAAGAGGTATACGGTTCTCAGGTATATTCGGTTCAACTACATATTTAAAGTCACCTCGTCTAATTTAATCGTCTTAATTTAGGTTTCGAGGAAATTCCACGCTGACGTGCTCCAAAAACTTCGCATATGAGACAACAAAGCTTGTCAACGACTAAGCATTGATATGCTCCGGTAGCTGTTTAACACCACGAGCTAAACCGTTACCACATGTGTTCTGCGTTTCATTTAATCACCTGGAGGGGTTCTATCGCGTCTAGAATTGTTTCAGTAGAGAAAATAAGGTGCCTTTGCTGACCGGTTCACACGCGCAAGAGGCGGTTGGAGCAAGTCTTGTAACGCTTATTTAATAAAAACATCATAATGAAAGCTGATAAACACAAGGAATCGTGATTTGCCATAAAATATACCCGCCAAACGTGCCCGCAAACAAAAGGCCTCCGCAACTTCGCCCCTTGTATTTTCCCCTTTTTGTTCTTTAACTGTGCATCCGTTGCTATCGTGCAGAACGTCTATATACCTGTGATGAGCACCCTGGGTGGGTCGCTGTCCGAAGCCCCCTGCGACGCCGAGCGCGCCGACGTACACCGCCCCGCCGCCACCAGCGAGGGCCTCAGCGCTCGACGCAGTGTGCTGTGCATTCCCGTCAACATGACCTGCAGGCAAACGACAGAATAAGATTACAGCCAATTTGCATAGTTAATCAAATACGAAGTATGTGCAGCACTGCTTATCCCAGCCACACTTTTCATGCATTTTACACTTTATTATGCTTCGTTTTGCTTTGATATTAAACGACTTCATGCATATGTTCCACTCTTTGTGCATCTTTCATCATTGTTTATTTTCGTCTTTTTTACATTTCTATGCAGATGGACGAACACTGTTTTGTGGCCTGTGTAGTAGTTCGATACACGTTTCTCGCTTAGATCTAGAACGCTGTTCCACTGCGCGCAGCCCGTTGTCCCGGAGTTTCTATACCGCACGTTTTTCTTCTTTGCTTTTTCCTTCGCTTCGGCATCCGGTTCATGACGGCGTTCAGTTCGTTAAAGCTCTCGCGTTAGCACATTACGTGTCCGCGTGCTGTGCTAAAACAATGGCTTCGGTTGAACCTAGTTAGGCGAAGCGAAAACGTCATTTTGCTTTGATTAGCCTTAGGTTTATATATGAGCAGATACGGTTTTGCCGCAATTAAATTGCCGAGACTATGGAGTTGAGGAAGCCGTCAATTACAAGAGGAAACACGTGATGTTGTATGTGCTGTCAGATGTCAAGTGGTGGCACACCATACGTGGTACCATGGTTAAGCTACACTGCGCTCTCTGGATTGTTGAAGATCATGCGGCCTGCCAGGTTGACCTTTAGTGATCACTTCAAAACAATCGTTTCCGATGAATAACACTGTAGTTGCTTCTGCTCGCGCATTTGTCGTCTATATTATACGACCACCAACTGGACAAACTGTTCTGAAAAAAAAAAAAAAAAAAATTAAGTGAGCTTGGGCGTTCCCCTTCATGTTGACCGCGACTGTTCAAGGTAAATTTTTGGCGCGGTCACGCTTATCGTCTGCATCCCGACAAGACGTGGTTTCGCGCGCCAGAGCGTCGCCAGATGAACTGCATTGGTTAACATGAGACAGACTTGATTGCATGAGCAATGAAACGCTTGCAGCGCTACAAAATTCCCGACTGACCCTATTTTTCTCGTGCGGTTTCTCAAGCGTCGCAGTGCGCGTCGCTTCTACTGCAGGGGCCCTTGCGAAACAAAATGCACGTGTTTCAACCAGTCGCAGACTTAAAACGGCCGACAGGCATCTGCGAAGGCAAACGCAAATATATATATATATATATATATATATATATATATATATATATATATATATATATATATATATTTGCGTTTGCCTTCGCAGATGCCTGTCGGCACCCCTAATATATATATATATATATTAGGGGTGTGCGAATAGTACTTTTTCCAAACCGAATCGAATACCATTCAGTGCACTCTAGTTATCGAATCAAATACGAATAATGTAGCTAAATAGCGAATCGAATACGAATCGAATAGTGCAAGCAGCGAATCGAATACGAATTGAATACTCTGCAAGGTATGTTCATATCATTTGTACGTTGATTACAAAACATTAAAAAGTGTCTGAAATTCAATTTTATTCAAAATGCTGTTTGATATACAGTTCAGAACAATGTACAGCTGCGTCAACCTTAACTACAGGCGAGATAAAGTCTAAATATTTAAAAGCAAAAAGATTGCACAGAGCCATAAGCAAAAGAAAATAGGACTCAGTAAAGTCAAGTGGAGTTGGCAGGAGTTAATAAAATTACTAGATGCAACTCGGCTAGAAGTACCGCCTGGCACTGCTAGAATCCACAACTAGAAATTGAGTACTGTCAACATGGCATCAGTCAAACAACATCACATCAACTAAGACAAGACGTTCTCAGACTAGTCATCAAAAATTTTAAAAATGCTTGACTAGATAAAGGCTCTAACACCGCAGGGAAACCACACAGAAAATGCAGATACATGTCTAGATTAATCTGCAGTTTTTATTTGAGCCTTTAATGACTAGGACTGAAACTTGTTGCAACAGTTATGAGAAACGACCATTCACAAAGATAAAATTTGATATCCCAAAGCTGGAACATTAGAAGTAGTGCAGATGCAGTGAAACAAAGCGCATTTCACAAAGATTTAAATGAGTATATGGAACACTGGGAATGTTGCAATGGCAGCACTATACGTAAAAAAAGTGTTTTAACTATGGGAACATTCATTCATCCTTCATCACATATCCTACTGATGCTCTGAGGCAATAAATGTCGACTATAAAAAACAAAAACTATGGGAACAATATAAAGGCAGTCTTGTGCATCATAATGTAACTAGGGATATTCAGAGTTTATTTAGTGAACTAGATTGCATGATACAATATATCAGAGATTACGAATGGCTGAGCGACGCTTTCGTCCGACTTGCGTCCGCGTAACCCGAGGCCATAGAGTTGCGCGTCCCCTGCTGTTGGCTCTTCGAACTAGTTATCGCCGAGCGCGCGATCTCCTCATCGTCCTCTTCTTTTCAGTGACTTTCGTTGCTTTCGTTCTTTCTCAATTAGCTCGCGTGCTCCCCTCTAGCTGGCGCTAGGCGATTACAACTGGCGCTAGGCGACCTGAGATATATAGTGGAGAGATGTATGAGCATGAGCTGACAACATTCATGCAACTCTCATGTCATGCGCTACTCGCATAATAAACTTAACCTCAACTATTGATGATGAAAGTGAATGAAATTTTCAGGGAATAAACATGTAGCGTTACTTCTCGGCAGATTAGAGACGTGCTAACTATGACACGACTACGAGAAATTGCCTCCGCGATTCGTGATATGTCCAATCTTTAAGAATGTTTCCATGCGAATGGACCGTGTCGCGGCCACGCTGAAGCATGTAGGCTCCCTAAAACGGTGATCTCTGCTTCTCGCGTAGGTTTGTTGCGGCAGCAAGCTGTGCCTGCTCGGAGCTGACGCTGCCTTCGCGAGAATGGTCGGAGGTAACCGAGACGTTAATTCGTGCCAGTTATTCGGAAAGTATTCGAAAATTATTCGAAAATTTGCGAAGATATTCGAACAGTTTCGAATAATTTTCAATTTTCACTATTTGATTCGTTTAACGAATCGAATATTATGATATTCGATTCGATATTCGAAAATTTCGAATATTCGCACACCCCTAATATATATATATATATATATATATATATATATATATATATATATATATATATATATATATATATATATATATATATATATATATATATATATTTATTTATGCTGTTAACAGTTGCACGCTGTAGCGTGCAACTGTTAACAGAAACTGCGTGCCGGCTTTTATAGTGTGCCTGCGATAGCCAGCCGGCGCGCTCCACAGCCTATTGCCTCATGATTAACGTGCTGTGCATAGTGCAGCAGCTTAATTGGAGCTGTCTTGAATGTCACAACTAAATCACTACTACGCAATTCGTTTTTCATTAGATCAGGGAAAGCTATCTCGACAGAAAGGGAAATCACTCACTGCCTTTCTCTTTCCGCTGAATTATGACATCGTGCAGCCCAGGTCGCTGCTATTATATTGAGAGACCCGACGAATGGGTGGCTTCTTTATAAATCATATTACTATATTTGTTTCGTGTTTCCTCCGTATCTTCTTTTTTGCTTAGATACATGTTTCCTCACTTTACAGTGCTCGTATGCAGCGAAGCACGCTTGTCAGGCAACATTAATGGACTTAGTCGATAAAATGACATTTAATATGGTTTGGGGGAAATTTTGAGCGCGCCCTCTGCGGTGGCGTTACCACTCTCGGTAAAAGGGCGAGCGGTAAGCTGATGGCCAAAACGCAGTGCCAACTATTGAGAGGTGGGAAGCTGCCCTATCCAGGTCTGGACTTAGGCCCAAAGAGCCCTTGACATGCGTACGGAGAGCAGCTGCAGCCGCTGGAGTCCCGCGGACTAGGGACCCCACCCATCTAGACGGAAGTTTGTCACTGACCCTATAGGACTCATCTTATTTTGTTAGCTGGTCGAGGCTGTTGTCACTGTTCAAACGTCATTGGCCGCAGACAGTCTTAATTCGGGGAATGGAACGTTCAAATGCTGTACATTTGCGAACTCCTCTACGCATTGACAAGTCCACAAAAAGATAAACAATTGCTCAGTTCTTCTTTTCTTTTTTTTTTTTTTTACTACACTAGCCATAATTTGCGGCAAGGCGGATTGATGATCATAGTTTTTTAGAGTTTATTGTCCCAACGTGGCTTAGGCTATGTGGAACTTCGTAGGAGAGGGTTCGGTATAATTTCGGCCACCTGGGGTTCTTTAGCGTGCAGTGACATCTTTTTGGCAACTATCTCAGGGTGGGAAGCAGGAGTCGAGAGGTCTTCGGTTATTATAACCTATGACTAGCGCACATCTAAATGTGCTAGAAACATCTGTTATGGCCAGGCGTGTCTTAGATTACTGCCCTTGCTACTGTTTGTATAATTTAACAGATAAGCAAGTAAAAGGAATTCCTCTGCTGACAGTAACTGCACGCTCAAGAAATGTTCAGGGCGCTGAATTGTAAATAAAAAAAAAGTTTAATAGTTTCCGGGACGCAACGCAGAAACCCACGACTTTCTGGCGACATTATCCTGCTTAAAAATTCAGGTGATGAACTACAGTGCCCGTCTGTAACGACCTACCAGAAATAATAAAACGATCCGCTTGAAAAGAAAAAAAGCATAAAAAAAATGTTCAACACTTTGGTCATTAAACAACAGCTTTCTACGGCACTTAATGATTACTTTTAGGTAGTCCTGAATTGCATTCAATCATGTAGAGTGACTGCCACAAATCCTCATCATGGTAAATAAAATTTCAGGAGCGTAGGAATGGATTCGAATCTGCTTGGAAGGGACCTAAATGCCAAGTGCAGTAGTCTACCACCACCTCTTGGTGTGGAGGCATGTTCCCTGCCAGAATTCCCGCGGGGTCGGAAATTTGAAGGTTTGCCTAAAACCTTGAAGTGAGATTAAGGAAATCGTAGCAAGGACTGCAGAAAGGAAGCAGTGCACATAGCCACTATGACACACAGAGAGCAATGATGTCAGTCGGTCATGCCATGCTAAATTTCCCTTTTAACTGCACCATGTTATACCAGTGCGCGAGAACCCACTAACGCCTAAAGTGTCGTGAATGCGGCTTGGATACTATTGGTTTAGTTTTATGAGTTTTGATGTCTCAAAAAGACGCAGGATCTGAGAGACGCTGTAGTGGAGGGCTGTGAAATAATGCCGAGCACCTGCGGTTCTTTAACATGAACCGACATCGGACAGTACACAGACTTTTCGCCTTCATCGGAAAGAGGCCGGGATTCGATCCCGCATCCTTTGGTACAGCAGCCGAGCGCCCTAAACACTGCATCACCGCGGCTTTTTTCTTTATTGCTTAATTTATTATCAGATTTTACACATATAGAACATCTCTCTCTCTCTCTCTCTCTCTCATACACACACACACGTACGCACGCAGAGGGAGGGAGAGTGAATATTGCGCGACAAATACACAACATGGATTAAAACCACGCGATTTGGGCTGCGTGATCCATTACAAATCAGTCATTTGCAGCAACACTTCCATTCTCGGAAGCCACTCTGGCACTTCGTCTTTTGTCTTGAGAACTTCAATAACACTCGCAACGTCTTCAAGAAAATACTGCTGTATTTTCCTCGCATCAACGTCTGCATGCCTGAAAGCCATTCTGGATCGCCAGATACTGTGCAGGCCCAATAACATGATCATGTCCAGCGGTAGCCTGTCATCTTCTTCAATTGGTAAAAATCGAATTCCGAATGCATCCACGGGTAGGTCTTTTTAATTGTTCGTTGTAGAATGTCCCAGAAGAAAAAGGCTTCCCAATAGTCTAAGAAAACGTGTTCGATAGTTTCCGGTTTGCGGCATATGAAACAGTGATTTCCGCAAGGTACAAAAAAAACTTTCATTTCTAAATAAGTCTTAACTTTAGTTTGTTGCTATGGAGTTTGAAAAGGAAAGTTACAGCCCCTGGTACAACCATATTTTTTACTCTTTTAAGGACTGACTTCCATGGACCTGCACAGTACAACGATCTGTACAATGGGATCGGGAGAAAGACATCGCACAAGTCCTTATAGTTTCTTTCGCGTCACAGTTGATAAATATTCAAACGAAAAACGGGCTTGCAATACACGACATGACATGTACACTTCTTTAAGGATTCCTAAAATCCTCCCTTGCATGCTCGGCGAACTTACAACAAAATTTGGTAGCACTCTATTCAATCTGCACCACCGCGGCGGGGTGCTTGGATACTAACGTTCGACTTGTAGCATTCATTTTCCTATCAAAATGGTCGGCGTTGCAAGAAAATGTGGGCGCGAATTTACGACTTCCAGCCAGCGCCCAACAATACATCGTATCTCATTTTCTGACAGCATCTGCGGGAAAAGATATTTGCTGGGTAAAAATATATATGTATATATGCGTCCTTCAACCTTCGAGTTGGCCTTTCAGACAATTGGAATTCGAAATGTGCCGAACAACCGCTGTCGCGGATAAATATACAGTACAGCTAACGGATAGGGGAGGGTACAAATGACGCCAGAATTGGCGGAGAGGCAACATAGCAACATAGCAACACAGAGAGTTGATTCCATTGGTGTACTGTCTTGTGTATTTTGAGCTGGGACATTTTACATGAATAACATTTCCAATATCTGAACGCTGCCTTATGAATGGGTATTGCAGAAAACAGAAACAGTTGATTAGAAAACATTTGCCGCTATTGGAGCTCTGATCTAGGCCCTCTGCATGCCTGACGGACATGGAACGCATAGGCCACAACGGTCGTTGCTACTAAACGTGGTGAAGGTAGTCGGATACAACTGCAGTAACTGCCGCACACAATTCCTCCATAGCCGAAGGTAGTTCGCTGTCAGAGCGCTTCTGGTAACCTAAATAAAAAACAGGTTACCAGCTCAAGAATTTCAGTGCCTCCAGCTTGTATAGTCAGATTTCAAGAACTGATCCCATATCTCATAGCATGGCCGGTCTCGACGCGCGCGCATCGAGACCGGCGGTATAGTTAGCAACTGCTGTTTTTTTTCTTTAAATTTGCATCCTCTTATAGTGGATGCGATGCGTTTGACCGTCACCACAGAGATCTTGACAAAGTCAACACACCCCAGCAGCCTATGTCACGACTGCGGATGTGTGGACCAGCAAATGAAGCTACGAACGCAGACCTGTGTCCAGTCACGTGGCTTCCTCTCGCACTTTTCCCATGCCCGTGAGCGCAGTTTCGTTTGCTGGCCCTTTATCACCAATCGGCAGTCATGACATTTTGCAGCTGGGAAAGCAGGTGACGCCCCGGCCTTGTTAAATAATCGGCAGTGATGGTTTGAGACGCGGAACTTAACTGGGGGAGGATTCAGGGTAGTGAGTATGTTTGTGTCTTCTTGTTGCGCTGTAGAACATATATCTTCATAGCAGGACGATTAAAAGGCCGAATCCTTTGTCACTTCTTTCATCTTTAGACCTTTTTTCGACATTTTGCTATTTTTGCCCTTCCTTTTGTTCCCCTCCTTCCTCTGTGTTATCGATTTATGCAGCCAGTGCGTTCATCAGCAGACATCCTTTTTAAACACAAGTGCGAAGGAGGAGTCTGACGTCAGAGACAGTCAAACGCTGTGGTGCGACGCAAAAACAAGTGGCGTCGCGAGAAAGTTCCGCATTGCTTACTTCCGTGTGCACGAGGAAAAAAAAAAATATGAAGAAAACGTATCGGATGGATGACAGAACCACCGGAAGCGGACGGGTAGAACAACATCGCTAACCCACATATGCTGGCACGAGCGTCCGACGAGTTCCGCTCGGGCGCTGGGAAGGAGCAGGCGCTCTTCGTAGCCTAATTCTGCGCACCCTGGATCGCCCGTCACTGAGCAGGTTTCGGAACAATGAATTTTTATAAGCCGTGAAGTCATTTTGCCCATTTTTCCGCTCAAGTTGGTGTGTTTTCTTTTCAGGCGAAAGCCTTTATTGCCTCATCGTTGTCGGCAGCAAAAATGTCACGCTTTTCAGCGGCTCTGATTGGTCGAGACGGGATGACGTCAAGGAGGTCTCGACCAATCACAGAACACCACCACAGTATGCTCGAATGCGTGTCTTATATGGCCATATGTCAATCAATGATAAATTACCAATTAATGACTAATTAATCAACTACTAATTACTAATGATCAGTTACTGATTGCTAAATAATACTACTCACTAATTATTGACTAATTATGTAGCCAATTACTAATTATTCAATTAGCGACTAATTAGTCAATAATTACCAATCTGTACCAGTTGCGTATTTAATTAAATGCTATTTAATGCGGCGCACCTGGTAAAATCAACCACACAACAGTAAACGTAGAACAACTGCGAAGATACAAGGAGCGCGATCTCGTCACAGCCAAGCAGAATTCACTGAATAAATGCACTCGCAGAATGTGAAAGAGTAGTCGCTCGCTTTACTCGTAGCAGTATTCATCGCTACATGTGCAACAGTCGCGTAGCAGAATGCAGCACTCAGGCTTTCGCCTTTCATCACTTTAATCGCCAAATTGTCCTCGAATTTTTTAGTCTCTCTCTGCCTCAGATGCGAGTGAATGAAATGGATCATATCAGACACCAACTGGCAACACTGGGCAAAAACCGTTTGGACAACTGTATAGAGAGGTTCGCGGAGTGATCTATATAGCGTGAAAAGCGGGCTACTGTATACGCGAGTTCTTAAAGAGCCATCCTCTATCGTGTGAGTTACAGCAAAGTCATTGTTCAGGAAATGATACATCGTAACCATCCGCTTCCTTCGTAAATTTATTCAACACGTCTATGTGGAGTCGTCGCATTTTCTATAACGACCTTCATCGATTTCTCCTTGCCGCTAGCTGTGACGTAGCTGCTTTCTCCCGAAGGTTTCTCTCTATCACCCCACGGTACATTTGTCTTCTTCCTTTCTAACATCACCCTTCCCACTTTCTCATCATTGCTCCTCATCACATGACCTCCTACAGTTACCACCTCGACCTCTAGATCCCACCGAGTCACACCACACATCCCGAGCATTCTCATTTCATCTTCTATGCAGCGGTTCTCTGGTATGAATGTGTCAGCTGGGCCCCTTGTAGACCAGTGGAAGTGGTGGAATCCCTTGAGACAAGGCGCGAAAAAAAAAAAGGGGGGGGGGGGGGGGAGCGATCGTGTGCGGATTGCTGCAGCAGTACGGGATCAGGTAGCGGCATATATTGCGTCAGGGCTAAACTAGTCTCTAAAAAACGAGCACATCGTGCAGAGGACGTGAAGAAAGGGCGACGCCGGTATGCATTCTGCAGAAGCGGCACGCAGCCACTGAAGGAATTCGACTGCTCCCAACACAGCGCCGCGATCGCTCGCCGGACACTTTCCGCCCCATCCAGGAGTGCAACCAGAACAAACTCTGTACAATCACTCTCCGTTACCGCTCTCCCCTCGCGTTTATTTCGTTTTGAGAAACTAAAGTCGGCTTTGAACCTCGTGCTCTTTACCCTGCAAAACTGTGTCCAACCAGATCAGGGCCTATCGTGTGACCTTTCTTTTCTCTTTCTTTTTGAGGGGGGACCTCCACTTGATAAACACTGCTCGGAGTCTACACAAGTCCTTTTGCTTTCGAACTGCTCTCTCCGCAGAATGCATCACGGCCGCTCACATTACTGTCCTATGAATTATATGCTGCTACCTAGACTAAAACAAAAAGAAAAAAGAAACGTCCGAGATATCCGTGAATGTTTTTGAATTAGTGAAGCGCTGTTTACTTTCGCGTAGGTGAAACAGCGCTATTCCAGCAGAACTTTCGTCATAGCCGAATTCCCCACTTTTGCGACAGCAGCGCCAGTTTTGCTTTTAACCAAGTGCTTGAATACGTGAGTGCCTGCCCCGCCGCAAATTTTCCGCACGCGCCGACTGCTTGCCGACTTCATCGTCAAGGTCACCGTCGTCAAATCTTACTCATTTTGCTCTATATGGCAGAGAGTGAGCGGCTTTATACTTCGGAAAATTGAACAACCAGAAAGGCTACCTTAAATATAGGTTCGAAAAATGGGAGATATGCGACGGCCCTGTTCGTGTACCGACTGGTAGGCAGAGACATTCAATCAGCTGATGGACACCAACCAAGTTTCACCATGCTCAGTGTTGTTTTCCCCTTTTTTTTTTTTACGAATTGTTTTTACGATTTATTTGTAACCTGGAAATATACTATCGATAAATTAACCATTTATAAATACGCATTCCAATTACCTTTAGTTTGATTTGCTCGTGTTTTTCTTTTATTATAAGGATTTATTTCTAATTCAAGAGATGCTATACCTATAAATTTACTTCCTTTTAAATACAGATTTCACCATTCAGGCCAAGGGACGCTGTGAGCATCCATCCATGCATTCCAGCTGTTAACCGTAGCGTTACATCCTGTATTACACACTCCATCCCCCGCGGTTCCAAATAATTCACGGAACGAAACCCCTCAATGCGCACTATAATGTTATATACTGCTCAGTGTGGGATTTAGGCCCACTCGAGTTTTTACAACCATATGCTGGGACAGCACTGCTCGTCAGAAAGAAACCCGTTCTGACTGCATTCGTTCCACGCGCTCTTTTTATCTGCATATATATTATATATATATATATATATATATACGCTTTCCTCGGCGAGGCCAAGGAAAGCGTTGGGGATGGTATGTTTATGCCATTTTTTTTTAATGTTTACTTCGATAACCACAGAAATTAGTAATGTAATCTGTTTAGGGGAAAGATAATTAGACACAAAGTAGAAGAAAAAACAACGTGCCGATGGTGGGATCCGAACCCACGACCTCCGAATAACGCGTCCGGTGCTCTACCAACTGAGCTACATCGGCCGCTGTTCCCCCTGCTACTTGCTTGGGTATTTATGTTGTCTGTATACGAACCTTGAGAGTGTTCACCAGCGCCGCCCTCAGCCATAGCGGCGGACGTGGGACGTCCTTTGTTACCGCCAGCGTCACGTAGAACGTGATCAAGAGCGAGGGCGAAAGCTGTGCTAGAACCCTCTTACGCTACCTATGGCTTCAAGACTGCCAGAACCGAGACCCCCGTAAGCTACAAGCAGATCAATCAAGGGGAAATGAGGGTGCTCGTTATAATACATGAAGGAAAGAAGCCAACAGTCGGCGAGCACCGTGGTAGAGTGGTAGAGTGGTAGAGCACCGGACGCGTTATTCGGAGGTCGTGGGTTCGGATCCCACCATCGGCACGTTGTTTTTTCTTCTACTTTGTGTCTAATTATCTTTCCCCTAAACAGATTACATTACTAATTTCTGTGGTTATCGAAGTAAACATTAACAAAAAAATGACATAAACATACCATCCCCAACGCTTTCCTTGGCCTCGCCGACTGTTGGCTTCTTTCCTTCATGTATTATAACGAGCACCCTCATTTCCCCTTGATTGATCTGCCTATATATATATATATATATATATATATATATATATATATATATATATATATATATATATATATATATATATATAGAAGTTCCTGTAGCAGGCGCCGGTTGCTGAGTTTACGGCGTAGCCAAAGGCTTTTAAGCTCTCTTCGAAATGCGTTCACCCCGATTTAACGACAGTGCCTTCAACCCCCTCCCAGCTTCTTTTCTTCTTTTGTTTTGTTCTTGTTTTTTGTTTTCGGATTTTACACGCCGGAGAATATTATGGGGTAAAACGATGCTGCAGACAACTTAAGCTCCACATCCATGGAAAGCGCTCCTTATCTCTTCTTAACTGTGCATTCGATAATCATTTCATCTGCAAGAGCGCTTACTACAGCGTGGACGTGGTGCAGCGTAATGCAAACTAAGACTGAACGTATTCAGGCATGCAAATTACACACAGGACTGCCGCCACCACCTGCATTCCCTTGGGTGAGCTTCTGTTTAGGCGTTCCAGTATGATCCAGCTAACCGTACCAACGTATATATATTACTAGTTCATTCGCCAGCGCAGTGTGACCTCACAGCCACTCCAATGTTGTCTGCTGTCAGGGCTGCCCGCCTCTATGGGACGCATCGATCAAATGGCGCGAGGGAGGAGCGCGTATTGTAACAGGTGCGCTGTCGTAAAGTTCGCCGTCCTCGCGGTGACAGCGATATCTCAGTGCACTCGTAATAGACGTCGTCGCACGTCCATGACACGACGTGCACGGGCTAATATATTGCAATGTCGTGGATAAACCACGGGCCCACAGCGCGCGCTGACAGTGTAGCCTACCTCAATGGAATTAAAAAAGCACCAAATGATGTCATATGCTGATCTAAACGGTATTATAATGCGCTTCTGATATATATATATATATATATATATATATATATATATATATATATATATATATATATATATATATATATATATATATATATATATTCTTATTTTTTTTTCTTGATTGGGGGGGGGGGGGGCGACTCATCAGCAGGCGTGAGTTCGTTTTTAAATTTTTTGCACGTACGACGATTGCATTATTAAAACGTGCGGTAGACAATTAACATTCGCCTTTGTATGTCCATTCGTATGTTAGAACATTAATTTGTATGTAAAATGTAACGCCCCCGCGTCCCGCATGTGTTACATTCCCACCAAAAATTCATAGGACACGTGTGCTCACGAGCAAATCAACCGTAGCGCCGCCTCGCGGCCCAATTGCAGCTATTCATACCGGCGAACCACGGCCGCTCAATGGAGGCGCCTCCATTGAGCGGCCGTGGGCGAACGAAGCACGTACGCCCCTCATACATGCAAGCATTTATTTGGCCATTAGCTTGCGTCCATAGCTGCGCTGGAAATAGTTTTTCGTTTTCTGCGCGCCCGCATCCCGTACACTCTTGTTTCCAATTGCATGCCTATCCGTTGCAACACCGACGTATCCGGCAAGTACATGGTATATATACAACGACGGTTCCCATCGCCCAGCTGCGCTGCAGTCGCAGTAATACGTATCCCACTCCAGCTGGACTGCAGGCTTCGCATCCCATTAGTGTGTGCAATTTGACGGGGTTTAGGATGCTGACTACGCTACAATTTTTTGTTTATTTGATGCATAATGTTATCCTCAGTTGGGGCTATGACAGGTTTGGGCGTAGTATTACACAGAAACAAGAGGTTCATAAAAAATAAATCAGAATAGAAGTCACAAGCACTCAACAGTTATCAAACCGTCGGACAGCAGTAAAAAAGCTAATTAATATGAAATGAAAGCAGATACAATCTTATAAATTCCAGAGAACGCGATAAAGCGAACACAACAGCACGAAGCAACTTATGAATAAAGGAAGCGGAGCAGTGCTTACTGCACCATCAGACAGGGCGTTCCATTCACTAACCACCTGGAGGGAAATAAAAGCAGGAATGCGTCGATATTGGTCCTATATATTGATTCGGATACTGATAACGGCTGTCCCTCGTAATGCGTTCAGTTGTTAAGCATAAAAAGCGGTTTGCGTCTGTATTGATTCCACCATTTGAAATGTGAAATAAAAGCTTGATGCACATTAACTTCCCCCGAATACTTATTGCGAGAGCTTGATGAAAAAAAAAAGCGAAATATGGCGCCTATATTTCCCCCAAACAAATATTTTCTCTATACGTTGCATAATATCGCACAACGATCTTGTTATCGTGATAAAACTTAGATAGTGCGATATAGAGATTACTTTCCATCTTGATCTGCCTAACGAACATTGTTTTGTTGATTTTTCTCGCGTACTGCCGTGTTCTCTTTCTGATGTTTTTTTTTCTTTTTTTTTTTTTTTTGCTGCACAGTTGGTGCTACTGTTACTGAATTATTGCCTATGCTCCTGAAAAGTTGTTGATCCATGTACTTTTGTGTGCTAAGAAAGGCTTACATATAAATAAATCAATAAGTAACTAAAACCTTTGTGTGCAGCACTTGGTATGCGGGACCATCTTCTAGCACACGCAAATGCCCGCCTTCTATTCTAGGGATGAGGAGGGAGACGGCCGAAAGTATACCACGGAAGAAAAAAAAACTTATTTGCAAGTGGTGCACGGACGAGATGCGACCTACCACGGTCTCAGTTAGCTTATGTTTCCTATTATATAAAAGTGTAGAGGGGGCAATCCCTGTTTCCACATAGATAAACGATTTCAATCAAGTCAACATTTATATGCGAGGCCACAGGCAGCAGAAACCATCGGCCCAGTAGTGGAGTGTGTTGGCAATGGTCTACGTAGGGCCAACACACTTCCAATATTGGGCACATCGATGTGTATTCTGAGTGTACGATGAGTATAATTTGAGGTAATTCATGGCAGCTAACAATGAGGTTCTTACGCTATGGCATTGTCACTGCTAATTTTTAGGTAATTAGCTGTCCTCCTAGTCTTTTTTTTTTATTTTCAATTGCACTACTACTACTAGCCGCAATCAAGGATTTCACCGATGTCTGTCCGAAGCCACTATCTCTGTGCACTTGAAAGCGTGAAAGAGAAGACGGTGACGCGCGCGTCACACGGCTTCGCCAGTGAGAAGGTGGAGCAGCCGCACAGCTGTAGCCAATGAGAGAGTGGCACATATCACAGTTGCGGGCGACTTCACCGGGCAGTGTTATACAAGGGCGTGTTACTCCGAATTGAGCAGTCGGATGTCGTTTGCCGCACGCCCATAAATTTGGCCTCTTTCCTCAGTCGAGTCACCCCACATATATCGTTCACGGACAGCGTACGCGTGCGCGCTGTGCTCTCCTGACCTCACTTCCGGTCGCCACATCATGAAGCAGCTTGTGCTCACCTCCGCGCTTAATGAGTGCGCCTTCAACCTCCTTTCCATGCTTTTCGACGAAATGATTAAATATAAATAATGCATAAAAAGTACAGCAGTTCTAGCGCACTTACTTTGCATTTCATTACCTAAGCAAATTGGCTGTAATTTTTTTCCTTCATCCCCTTAGGCGCACACCACTAACTGAAGCCGACCGCGAACGATCTTGAACTGAGGACTGAAGGAGGGTTCGTGTCGGTGGCGTGAGGAGGATAGTTAGGTTTCTTGCCCCAACCGTTGGCACGTGCAGCAACGAGATTTTGCGGAGGAAAACGCTTCTCGGGCTACCGCGCGGGCGGAGCAAACGTTCTAGGGGCACTCATTATAACAGCCTCAGCTGCATGAACAAGGCAGGATGTGATGAACATGTGTTCCAGGGGCTCAGTAGATGAATGGGTCAGGTGAAACAATGGTCGTGTGATCGATGACGTCACTACCTGCTATGTCCAAGACACCTGGAAAGATTTTCCTACGCTAGCTGATGCTGCAAGTGTAGTCATGAGCAATATCACAGAGAACTTCGTTATAGCATTCAATTATTTATTACTCCATAATTATGTGACAAGCGCAGGTTTTTTTTTAGTTTTCTAACTAGTTTTCCTTTTAATGCTTAATATCCTAATGTCTTCCTCATGTTTAGTATAGTAAGCTGAATATTCGCAATTTCATGCCAAAAGTTTGTTCCGTGTATTCCTCATGATCGTACACGGAGCGCAGATAGATGGCTCTGTATACCGCACTCCACTCCCTAGCTCCCGTGAGTATGCACCAGCCATAGTGAACCACGCGACTGCAGGTGCCACACCGCAGAAGGCGCCAACTATCCGGCCCATGTGACTTTTGTGGCTTTCTCTGGCGATATTCTTCTCGGACGGCAAGTTAATGTGCGTCGCAGTCGTGCCGGAGTAACATTGGCATAGTTACTGCTGTAAAAATTACAAGGATGCACTCAAGTCTTTTCACGTGCGGAAATGCGAAAGTAGGGATGAACTTAAATCTTCTCATGTTCGTAAATGCGGAAACAAGTTCTGCCACGCCGCTTGGTAGATTCGCTCGCGGAACTCACCCAGATAGCACATTTACCTATGTTAAATGAAGTAGCAGCGAAGATGGAACTTCATGAAGACGGCGATGCTTACTGCACAGCGCAAGAGTGTGCTGCAGTTTTACACTAGGCATGATAGGCTGTGGCGATACCACAGTGCTCTTGTGCCAGGGAAGCTGGTTTGTTCTGGCATGGGTTGGAAACCCAGTCGCGACAACATTTTATAATCTATTGGCAGATGGCGTAGACACGCTCAGCCGACACGATATATCCACAATTTCTGTACAGTGGCGACAATATCTATTGACAGGTCGTGCAGACACTATCTACCCATATTCTTGTCCGCGCCACTTGTGAAAAAGTAAATGTTTTCGCATTTCTGTTTCCCGGGCACCATTCAGTCCCGTCTATAGCAGGACCCAAGTGGAAACACCGAACAACACGCACGCTTTTTAGGAAAGAGGAAGCTACACCTGGTAAACTTGCTGAGTGAAGCGAGCTTGCTCAACCTTTAAGTTGACAGAGCAGGCACAGGCGGCTAAAGTCAACACCCCAAGTGGTTAGAGTACGAACGCGACGCAATCCATCCCAGACTTAAGTTGCTCACTCACGTGGCAAAGGATATGCAGGATCGGCGGCAGCTGGTTGTCGCGCACTTTTCTTGCCAAAGCGGAGAGTAGCACGCGCGGCAGGGATACAATGGCGCAGGTAATCCGCACGCACACACACACACACACCTGTCAGGCCGCCAACACCTCTGCCGCTGCTACGCTAGTGGGCCAATGTAGCGGAGGTGGGCACGTAGACGGCGTGGAACATAGGCGAAGGTCGGGCGCGTCAGCACCAACCGCGGCAGCTGCGCGCTCAGAGAGCGCTTCGGGTACGTCGTCGCCGACGTCAGAGCCGAGCCTCTGGCGAGCGGCGGACGACACGCGACGCCGGTAGGCTACGTCAGCGGACGCTAGCGCCGTGTGCGCTCTCCCCACCGCCTTCTTCATCGAACGCTTTCCTCCGAGCACGGATCTTACACCATGCCTCCGAGCGTCGATCCTGTCTCCTGTTCCTCGGCAGCCTTTGCACGCGTCGTGAGCGACTTGAAAGAAGAAGAAGAAAAAAAAAAAAAAAAAGGCTTCTACGAGACGCCCTACGCATTTGCTTGCTACTGCGTCGACAAAGTGCGTGCGTTCAATGTCAAGTACGCGCGCGGGAAATAGATGTGCAAGCAATGCCGCCGGGTCACGCGGGCAGCAGAGCTTCTTCCGACGACATATAATTAGTGTTATTCGTTTTCGGGTTTTATATTTTTTCAAATTCGGGGGGTAAAAATCGGGCGTTATTTTTCGGCTTGATAATAGGGGAGAAATCGGGTTTTTCGTGGGAAAATTCTGCAATTCGGGTTTTATCGGGTTAAATTTGCAAACTAATAATTTATTCGATTTGCTCTAACCGATGGGTAACAATTAGGGCTAGATTTTGGGCTGCTTTCAAGAAAATATTGCAAAATTTGGCGTTTCTTTGGTAATTAATTATTATTCGCAGTGAGAGGCAACGGTCATTTTTGAGAAAAGAAACATTTTATTCACGAGGGCTGGTCATCGACGTTCTGCACGTCCTTATTAACATACATAATCATCTGCGTGCGCAACATTTCGGTTTTCATCTGGAACCTGTCTGGTCTCGGGAGCTATCTTAGCTGAGAGAACGTTCGCTCAACGTCACAGCTGCCATTAGCTAGGCACAACAATGTTAACGCTGCATACGCTAGCCTTGGGTAACGCACAGTTGCGTCGTTCCAAAAGTCCATCACTTCAACACCTTCATTCGTGGGGCTTGCTCCCAGCAAGTACTGGTTGAACTCCTCGCGAAGCGAGCCTACATCGTCCATCGCGGAATTAAAGAGAGGTCGGTAGTCATCAAACGACTGACTCAGCAGCCGCTTCTGGAACGGATCGAGTACGGCTCCCAGTTTCCACAATGTCAACTGGTTTTCTTCTTTGTCTGAGACGTTCCGTTTCAAAGTGCAGTCCCATTTTGTGGAGATTTTGGCGCAAAACTCTTCACAACAAGTTTTTACTAATATGGCACTGCTCTTAGGCAACATAGACAAAACACCTTTCGCCCGATCACTTTTACCGATCGTCGTGGAAAGCTCGTTGACAGTCTGCTGTAGCTTGACGTTTACGAGGTGATCGAAGCTTGGCATGAGGCGTTCTCCGCTTTCAAGCGTTTTCTGGACATCTAAAAAAGACTCGAGTGCATCTCTCATTAAGACTGCCTTTGCATAAAGAACCTCTTTTTCAGAAAGTATCGCTCGAATAGCTTCCGCTTTGGTGCTATCATGCGAGCATTCAACAAGTTCTGTTAATGAGCTCCACATTTCTATGACGACAACAAGCGCTTTGTAGAAGCTTTGCCATCTGTTCGGAACTACAGAAGGAGGCTTCTTTGCATCAGCGCCAAACAGATTATTATAGACGCATATTTCGCTTTGGCCGCTTCTCGGTTGCACACCAACTGGAGGCACAGCAATTCCGTGGGCACAGTTGTTTCAGAAATCGGGAAAAATCGGGTTTTACCCGATATTTTAGGAACACGCTTGGGGTGCTAAAATCGGGTAAAATCGGGTTTTACCCGAAAACGAACAACCCTACATATAATACGGCGACGGAGACCACCAAGGAAGCGCAAAGGCTATGGACCTGGAAAGAAAGTATAATACATTCTTCGCGGGGTAGGTTTGCAGACTCTCGCCCAGTTCCACAGCGAAAGAGGCAGCTATACCTGCAATCCCCGTCAACGTCATAAGGACATCCGTTATCACACCTACCTTGACCAGGTGTGGCGCAAACCGATGGTCGCATATACAAGCACGTGTAATACTTGCGAATAATGATAAACATGGCATTGCAACGGTGATATAGAAAAGAACCGAGTCTGGACAGGGCAAAACTTGGCGGAAACGTACTTAAACGTTTTGAGCTTTAGTGTTCCTAGACTGCATAAGGGAGCGCACACGAGCTAAAGTCACTATCCCTGGTTTGACAAGGGCTTCTGTACCATTACTATACCCAAGGAAGAAGTCTTCCCGAGTGAAATGATTAGAACAAGTGACCGTGGTCACAGCCACTATCGTTTGAAAGCTTTCTTTTTATCCGTCGTACTCAGGGGCGCGTTGTACCTGAATCTTGAGAACGCGGATCCCGGTCGCGGCGGCCGCTTTTCGAAGGAGGCGAAAAGCAAGGCGCCCGTGTTCTGTGCGGTGTCGTTGCAGGTTAAAGAAACCTAGGTGGTCGAAATTTCCAGAGTCCCTCCACTAGGGCGTCTCTTGTAGCCTGAGTTGCTTTGGGACGTCAAACCCTTTCAAGCAAATCAAATGTAATACTAGACCTCGCCAGCGTCTCCTACAAGACAGTGAAGAACGCAGAAGGTTTTCACCCGTCTCACAAATTGTGGCACTTAATTGAGGCACATTTGATCTGGCCCGTATTCCGAGTTTCCGTCGTTATCGAAAGTGTCGCCATCTCCCCGACCTCGAGTCATCTGATTGGCGGGAACGCCGGAACATCGGGTTGCCACCTCTTCCGGTTCCGTAGTGGCAACACCCGGTTCCGGCGTTTAGACCAATCAGATGCCTCGAGGTCACGTGAGATAGCGACACTTCGATAACGACGCAAACTCGGAATACGAGCTCTGATCTGCAGTTTTGTTCCCTGTGAGTAATACAGTGCATAATAGGACAATGGTCGCTGATATCCCAAGCTCTCCCATTTAGATATTTTTGGTCCCCGAAGGAGTCGTCAGCTATGGCATCCGAATGACCCTCATGTTCGAGTTACCGTTCGCTTCGCCTCTCAGTCCTGTTCCTATCTCAAAAACAAAGAGAGAGAGAGAGAGATAGTTGTGGTGAACACTCTGCTCTCCCTCTCTTTTGCCTCAGCTCGTGTCCCTTCGTTTCCCTGCTCCCCCTCCTCCTCGATCATGCGACTGACGTTTTTCGTGTGTTCAAAAATAAAAGTTTGACCTTGGGTTTTTCCTGCACTCTCGCGCGATCACCCGCGAGCCCTCCGATTTAAATGAGCGTCAATATAGAAGGACGAGAGGAAGAAGGATGAGAGTTTGCGGGCAGACGTGCCGTGTCTTTGAGGTTATAAGCTGTGTTTCTTACTGCACTCCCGGTAGCGAACGTCTCTTGTTTTCATGGCCGCCGTCACTGTCACAATAATATTTCTATCACTACAATAAATGCCAGAAGGAAAGAGGACGTAGCTCTCACAAAAGTCTTGCCTTTAGTAACACTTTTACTTACCTAAGGCGAGTGGGCGACAGAACAACATACTCTCGCCAGAGGGCGATATAATATCGTGACGTCAAAGGGGCGTTACACCGCGGGGAAGATCGTTTGCCAGCGCTCGGCCGTTGGTTTTCTCCCAATTACGGACGCCTCGACATGTCACGTGTTTTGTCCACCGGACGAGAAACGCGTGTGCTGATGACGTAGACTGCGGGAGGCCGCGGTACGCGCTTACTAACAGGAAAGGCGGCAGAAGACCTGATGCTTCTAAGGGAAAAGTCTGCCGAAGGCCCTCTCGGTACTGAATTTAAAAGTGTACTTGACCTGCTGACACCGGCACATCCGAAACGCCTATCGAAAGAACTAATGCCCGCCGAGCGCCCCATGTGGAGTTGCATCACTGCTCATTTCCTCGATGCGCGTCGTGCGTCGTTCATGTGGCGATTCGCGCGAGGCATACTTCCAGTCCGCCGACGAGCATTCGTGTCAAGACTATCGACACCTGCCCATTGTGTGGAGTACGAGAGACCGCAGAGCATATTTTTTTATGATTGCATCCTGCCAACCGCGCTCCTCGATCGACTGAGAGATTTTTTCAAGCTTCCAGGCATCCCGTACTGCACGGTGAGGTACCTCAATCCGCTGCCCAGTGAAGCACGGAAACAATTCATCTTGGCACTCGCAGCAATCAACTACCAAATATGGGTAGCGAGATGCCGCGCTGCCTTCAGCCCCAAGATGCCGTGTCTCCTCGAAGTGAAGAATAAGATCAGAAAGGCGCTTTGGTTCCACCTTCAGCGAGAAATACGGCACCTTGGCGCAAGGAAATTTTTTGAAGAATGGGGACACCCAATGATTATATTCAGGGAGGAGAATCGAAGAATAGAGGTCTCCTATTAGGAGTCTTGCTCGCGTCAGGCTTCGACACGCCGGGGTGATGCGTGGACGGTGCATTGGCACTGCGAACCCGTCTCGGCGGATCGAATCCAGGTTGCATGAGCCCCTTGGCTGGGATAACGCCCGCTCCCCGAAACAAAAACCTCCCCACCCCTGTGGTGTGGGGGGGCCTTGCCCGGGGTTGCCGAAGGATGATGATGGTTGTTGGTTGAGGTTTGTACCCTCGCAGGAGGGCTGAACCCAGTGCACCCTCCCCTCCATCTGACAAGGCAAGGCTATCATCATTAGCCTCCTTTTACGTGGCCTCGATTCCTGATTTCTTTTATGGTTTCTGTTTAATATTCCTGCAAACCGAAACCTTGTCGATCACAACATGAACTTGACGTCGACTTTCTTTTGCCTTAAAGTGTACCTACATCACTGTGTACGTAGCTATACTTTTATTGTGACATATCAAAGATAACGTCTGTAATCATTTTTTGTTTTCACACACACACACACACACACACACACACACACACACACACACACACACACACACACACACACACACACACACACACACACACACACACACACACACACACACACACACACACACACACACACACACACACATATATATGTATATATATATCAGTTTCGGACGGTGGACCGTCCTTCTTCAAGCTAGAATTGAGAATATATATACGTATATTATATTATATATATTGAAAAGGGTCTTCCTGTGGCTCAAACCCCGACCCCATATATTTATACGTACACCTGATAGGAGGATGTACAAGGAGATGTATGCTCTCTCAAGTTCACGTCCCTTCCATGCATTTCCCCACTTTTTTGTATAATCTGTAATTAGCGTATCGGCTTATTAGAACCATTGCTATTGCTTGATTTCTGTCCACAGTACGCCTACGGTACGCGTCTTACCCCCAAATATAGATTGGAATAAGGATCCGAACACCCTTCCCATAATTCCCCTTTTATTTTCGCATGAAGAAAATGTTTTCATAATCATTATCCGCGAGTTGCAAGGGGATGTCATATTATATGAATAGCGCATTTTATCGCACTCACATTCGCAAATGAGCCTTCGCCGCGTGTAGCATGTGAGAGCTGTATATTTTACAAAAAGCTGTATGGTAGAAGCTAAATAGATACGGCAGCAAGTTACGCGCCAGGCGCCTCACCCAGCAGGAGGGCAGCGAAAAAGAGAGAGAAAATAGATTAAAGTACACATCAAAGTTGATGGACGCGCCCATAATTTAACTATGGCGAAACGGGTCGGCCAGACCCGCAGGTAGGCAGACAGGCGCGAGACAAACAAACAAAAAGTTGACGGCGGACGTAAATAGACGTAAACAACCTCCGCCGCCGCCGCCGGGCGATGGCGTGATCGAATTTACACGAATCAGGAGCGGCGCCCGTTCACCTGACCCCTTTCTTTTCACTCTGCGCCTCAGCCAAAAGCAGCCGCGATTGACGCAGCACGGACACGACGAGGCGGAGCAGAAGGGGAGCTGTCTCAGCTTTTTTTTTTTTTTTTTTTTCACTCAATGGAGCTTAATTTACAATGCCGTATTCCTAGGGCTTGATATCAGCCTTCGACTATCATTAGATTCAACAATTTGTAATACCCATATAAGGCCTTTATCAAATTTTGTTTTGTTATTGCCATGGTTACCTCACCGTTGTGACTCAGTGGTCAGAGCGACCTGGGTTGTATGGAGAGCGAAACGGAGAGGCATCCGTGTGCTGTGCAATGTGTACGTCAAAGAACACCATGTGGTCCAAATTAATCCGCAGCCCTCTATTACGACGTCACTCACAGCTGATGTCGCTTTAGTACGTTAAACCTCATAAAGCAAACAAAACGAATGTCGTGAATGGTCATCAAGACTTCGATGTAGACTCGGGCAAAAAGCAGGCGGTTTAATTTCGGCTGGCAGACGTATATTGTGCCGTGAGTAGAGTTTAAACGAGACACGTGACAATGATAGGGGAGCAATCTGTTGCTAAATTTGAGTGCCGCGAGGGAAACTGGCGGTGCTCTGATCGAGCACCTTAGTTCGCTCTGTGATGGATAGGGCCACGGCAGCAGAGGTGTCCGCCGTCTGCAATACTATATAATCACTCGCTTCTTATAAGTTTGTGCATGCGCAGATAGACGCATGACCGACCTCTCACGGTTGAAAGTGTGTACACAGAGCAGTCAAAAACTTGTGAAGTACATGGTGTACCATATGAATACAACGAGCTTCATAAATGCCTTGCTACTGAAATATCCATTTGTTTTTTTTTTGTTTTTTTTTTTTGTTTTCAAGTAAACCGGAGGCGATTGGTGCTGAGGCGAAGGGAGGAGAGAAGTAAGGACTTAACCTTTTTTAGCGACACATGTGCTATACGAGACACGCCGTTGTACGAGACCTGCCTGCCTCAGCGGCAGGCAGCATCCTCCAGCAACATCCGAAGGGAGCTCCCGGGGGGCTGCCTCCAAGTATGCGAGTTTGAGGTGATCCAAGGAGACTACCTCTTCACGACCAACCAGCAGGATAATCGCCAACTTCGTCGTCTTGTTGAGGACGCGGTACGGGCCGTCGTATGAGGGGGTAAGGGGCGCATACATTCGTCCAGGAGCAAGGTCTGGGTGCACAAAGACCTGGCGGTCAGATGATCGAAACAAGACTGGGCGCAGGTGTTGAATGCAGTCCTCAAGTCGTTGAAGGTACTGTAGTTCGTACGGAACACATACACCAGGGTCTTATGATCTGTTAGAGCCTAAAATGGCTGGCTCTTCAAGAAAAGGCGGCAATGGTGGATGGTGGAGTAGATAGCGAGCAGGTCGCGGCCAAATACGCTGTAGCGAGTCTCGGCAGGTTGGAGCTTCCAAGATAATGTAGTGATGGCCGTTTTCTGGATATCGACTGGTGCGCGTGACGTGCGCGCGCACCGAGCACGCTTTATTTTCTTCTTTCGTCGGCTGAGAGTGAGTGAGTGAGTGAAAAAACTTTATTGAGGTCTTTTGGTTAGTCTCGGAGAGTCTTCCTGCAGCCGCTTCTTCGCCACCGTTGGAGACTCCTTAGCACGGGTGGTTCCCTCATTCCAGGGCTCCACTGGTCCTGGCTACCTCGCATGCGTGCTGCACCAATGCCCTTTGGGCGGTGAGCTCGCAGCTGGTTAGCAGGCCCTCCCATTGCTCCGCACTCGGGTTAGTTTGTTTGTGGAAAGTGTAGTTGTGTTTACATTCCCATGTGACGTGGTAAGAACGCCGATCTTAGTGCTTCTGATTTACAGCTGTACGCTACAGCTTTTTTCCTCCATCCAGAATGCACTGCTTAACGGAGTATCCCCCGGGGGTCTAACGATGACATCCGCCACCTCTTAATCCACCTCTGGAGGCAGCTGGGAAATGAAGGGATGAAACCGAGACGCATCCGAGGTGACCTGGTGCAGATGGAAGGTGGCTTCCATCTGCACCAACCGCTGCCGCTGGGTTTCGATCCAGGGACCTTGCGACGAGATAGTAGCCTAATTCACCGAGCAAAATATGCTTTGCTCAAATATGAAATTTGAGCGATTGGGGAGGAAAACGGATAATTGATAGACAGTTAACTGATTTGATCCTAATTCACCTTGAAGCGCAAGGAACAATAAGATAAGATAAATATGTATTTCCATTGGACATGGCTTCGAAGCTTGACTGGACCTCGTCCCCTACAAACAGCAGCGTGTCAGGCTGGACGAAATACCGATCCACAACCTAATAAACAGCACAAAATGCGTAGGCATAACATATCGAAGACATTTTACGATAATGGGAAAAAATAACGCAGGAAGTACGATGCACAGACACAAAAGAAAATAAAAAAAGGTGAATATTCTACTTAACATGGCCGATCAAAGTGATGCTACAGAAAATAAGTTAATGGCACCAAGAAACATGATAGACAACAAAAATTTAGCAAGCAGTATAGGTTACCGGAAAAATACAAAAATGGCTTAACAAACAGGTGGTCACATTGCAGTCAGTCATGCTTAAATTTGAATTGGAATGGTTGACAACAGTCACTGGCACCGCAAGGATAATTTTAAGTTAGAATGTAGTACTGCTTGCAAAGGTATACTTTAAGGTATTTGAGGCTCAGCTCGAAGATATCGATGTTATTATTCAGGTACATGTTTAATAGGTGAGGAATATGATAACGTAGAGTTTGCACAGCGAAGTTTGTGCGATAGGGATGGATCTTCCAGTGTTCCGGATTTCGCGTGTCATTACTGAAGGTTTCTTTAATGGAAAGTTCTGCTAAGCTAGATTAGTGTTGACTTTGAATTCTTTTATCAGTGCTGCACATAAACTAAAGTTGTGAATATCTTCTAATCGTATTAATGCCAATTTTAGAAAAAGTTTATCAGTGTTGCAACCATACTATAGTGCCTAGAACGGGCGCCTTGCTTTTCGCCTCCATCGAAAACCGGCAGCCGAGGCCGGAATTAAATCCCGCACTCTTGGGAACAGTAGTGGAGCGCCGTAACCTCTGCATCAACCCGGCGGGGCTGATGATAATGACATGACAGCGTGGTGTTCGAAAACTTTTGCAAGACACAACTTGTGAATGGAATAAGACGAGCAAAAAGGACTGCGAAAACTAGAAAATAATGCAGGAAGAAAAAAAATGAACGTATGTACAACTGAAATTTCTATAGAGAAGCCATTTCAAGTAAATCTTGGCCCTATAGTTATTTTGCTACCTGCTGAATTCGAAGCGCACATTCACTGAAAATGACCGCTGGTTCAATGAATATGAGGTATTTAAAAGCTCTAAACACACCGCGGAAATAAGTGTAACAGATACTGCGTCTTACCTTTCCTGTGAACCAGTTATTCATCATCATCATCATCATCATCATCCTGATTATACCCACTGCAGGGCGAAGGCCTCTCCCATATTTCTCCACTTAACCCGGTTCTGTGCTAGCTGCATCCACTTGACCCCTGCGAACTTCTTAATGTCATCCAGTTATTGGTCATTTGAAATTACTGCAGGCATGCGGCGCATCAATATCTGTCAGCGTCGTTGAAGGGCCGCAGATTTGTACACCTTCAGGAACACGGAAGAAACATTTCTATAACGGCAGTGTATAGCACGGCACAAATACCATGCATTTGTTGTCATTGAATTGTTGCAGGCCTGATTCAACGCTAAATTTTCCTTAGTTATCTTTTCCCCGAATTTATTTCAAATAAATATCATTCGGAAGGCACTGTATAACGGGTAATCTTTGGTATTCCGTGCCGTTTTGGAGCGCACTTTCATGACGTATTCTCGGACCGATAGGAATAAGAAGGAGACTAGAAGGGAGAAGAGTGCGATCAGACCAAAAACCCTTACCTTCGTATAAGTATATTGTGAGTCGCTGAATTCGTCTTTTCCAAATTAACTTCACTTCAGGCGTAGTTTCTCAAAGCTGCCGACACTTTTCAGCCAAAGGGAATGTGAAAGCTATACCTACAGTTTGTTGCGGTCAAAAGGTGAGCAAGAAAACGCCGTTACTGTGCTCAACCACACGGCGTCCGCAAAATGCGTGGCTCGCTTTATTTATGGACCTTCTCATCGGCTATTCCCGCTGTTTCCTTGCTGTTCCTGCAGTTTATATCTATCGCAGCAGGTGTCAGTATTTCCATAGTTCTGTGTCAATTAAAGGCCCGCCGAGAGGTTTCACATAGCTCATTGCGCAAGGCGACAGCTTGCCGCACATTCGCGGATTGTCCGATAAACTGAGCGAGTTCGCCGCCCTTACGTCCCACCTGTGTATTGCCACGCTCAAGATTAGGCTTAACCAGCTCTATTAACGGCACAGATGACGTGTTTTTCTTCCCGGCTTTGCATGAGAGATACAGTGTAAGAAGGACGAAAAGACGATAGGTCATATTTTTTATTGCCGCTGTTGATGATGATGCGCAGTTTTCAAATTAAAATGCAATGTTAAAGGACTATAGACACCAAATTTTGTCGGCATTTTTCTTTTCGTTAATGATGAGTAAAAAATTCCTATTATGGTTCACAACGCAGATTTTGCCTACGACAGCTAAATAATTTTTAATTGAAATTTCTTTTCTCGCCAGTTTCGGTTTCAGCAGCCGAGAGATGGCTGGCGTCACGATCAAGTCTAGGTCACGTGCGGCATTAAAAAATAGCGATATAATTGCCTACTCTAGGGTTAACCAGAGTTAAACCACAACTAATTTTTTTCATGTAAGACTTTCCCCAATACTTAAAAATGGTATCTGAGTTGCAAGACCGCATCTTTCGGCATTTTTCAGATGCATCAGAATGAATCTCAGCTATGTTAACTAGCAAGCTGGTTAACTAAGGTTACCCAGTTACGATCTTAGCTATTACTATTAGTTGTCATTTTAGCGCTAGCCACGCCTACAAAAGCGCGTCGCACAACGACGCACTATATTCACCTGCCGCTCCCACTCGGGCGCCGAGAAAAGGTGTCATGGGAATACGCGTGCATATGTCAAATAAAAGCTGTTTGAAACTCGGGACAGATAGTTTAGCGGTGCGTAAATGTCACACAATTAACTCTCAAATATGCCTGCACATGTAGGCTTCCCGCTTAAAATCTTAATCACAGCAGGGAAGGGGAAGAAGAAAATGAAGGAAAGAAAACGGTGACACACACATAATCACACACAGATCAGTTTCAAAGGATTGTCTTTAAGGGACGTCACTGGGGCTTTTGAAGCTCGCACAGCCGAAGCCCCATTGCATCAGAGACTTGTTCAAAACGTGTGTCTTGAACTAATCCTAAATTAATGCCCTGCGGTGTGCGATAAACATTTGGCAGGAGCAAATGTTCGAAATCTTCACATGCAGAGCACAGAGGGATATATCGATGTTGTGTATGAAGTAATTTGCGCGCGTCTCATTCAAGCGAATTCGGCGCTGGCAGTTACGATGGCATCTGCTTTTGTGGAATCCGAAAGACACAAGTTGGGTATGATTCAATGCAAAAGTCGGTATTGATGTTCCGGATCACACCACAGAAAGCGCTGCGACCGTCAGGATTCAGCAGCCCCAGGTCTTGCTGCATCTCTTCGTGAGAATGGAATTGGAATTCTCACTGATGAATCGTGAGGTAGTAGTTTTGCAGCGGCGTATTCGTTGCCAGCGATACCGCATGTGAGCAGGTAACCAAAGTAGGCGACTCAGTTCGCAGGCCTCAGTGTGCACTTATTTAAGTTAACGACGAGCTGTTCCCTAATTCTTCACTTTAGCCTACCCTGGTAGAAGTAATTAGTCCCGGTATAAGTAATTTTAATAGTACGTAGGAGTAGTACTGTAGGTAAGGTAGCAGTAGTAGGTACAGAGGAGTAACCAGGGGGAGGGGGAGGGGGGGGGGGGGGAGAGTTTTTCGGCGTCAAAACACCTCCTGAAATTTTCTGAGCGCTGCGTTGCCCAGGGCCGGATTATCCAGGGTTCTAAGGGTTCAACGGAGGATTTCGAGGCTTGGTTCGAAAAATAGCCAAGTCATCACCTTCCTGATTTCTCATGGTTAAAATAAACCTCATGTATTGCAATGTCTAATGCCTGAAAAGCTGTTCGTCGTATCGTACGCTTAATCCCAAAGCCCGCCTCGTATTAAGCCAGGCAAAAACGAAACTTTGTACTCGCATAAATAAAGGGAAAAATCCAAACGTTTTACCTGCGGTTCTAACTGGTGTCAGCTGGTCCCAGCTGGCATTCAACTGGCATTACCTGGTTCGTGGTGCCTACCAGCTGGAAGTCAGCTGGTCCCAGTTGGTGGTCGAGTGGATTCAACGGGTTTTAGCTGGCTTTCAGTTGGGAGTCATCTCGTAAGAGCTGGCAAACCAAATGGCCTCTGTCATTACTGCTGTTGAGGTCATTGTGTGTTTTTTTAATCTAAGCGTAAGCAATCAAACCTGTGACAAAAGCAATGACTTACTAGTTTGAGATACGACCGCTCATAGCTGACAGCTGCCTCGGTAATTAGACGCTGCTGTGAATAGAGAGATGAGATTCTCAGGCGGGTCAACGTTGAAGATGTCATCAGGAAACTCACCCAGAGAAGGACTTGAAAACTCTTGTAGAAACGTATATACCTTTATTCACTTGCTTAAAAGTCGAAAAAGCAGACATGTTACACGAATTCATGTGTCATTTAAATGTTAAATCCTGTGAAATATTTAAACTCATATTCTCTTCGTTGTGTAAATATGCAATGTTTCCTCAAAACAAATTACGAGGACGCTTAAGCTCCGCCTTGTAGACCCGATAGCACATGTACGCGAAATGAGGATCTCCATGAGGAGCCGGTAAATAGGCGCCATTACGCTGTCTCATAATACACTTAAAGGCGAAGTTTAAGTATCCACTCAAATTTCAGTGCTCACCATATTTTTTCCGACCGCCGTCTACGGCGGCGGCTGCTTCTTGGTAGAACGAGCTCTATATCTCATAAAATGGAAATGTATTCTGTAATTGTAAAGCAGAAAAGACGTGTGATATATCCAAAAATGCTTCTTTCTGTTTTAAAACTGGAAGTTTTGTGCAAAATGTTAATATACTGTCTAACTGAAAATGCGGCCTAACTGTATAAATGTAGATATAGTACTGTATATTTGAGCGGGTTAAAACTATAATGTTTTTGGCCAGTTCAGTAACGATGTCATTTTCTACGCGCGTCACCACCTAGATAAAATTTAGCTCCTTGCATTATGACAGTGTTTCGATTAGTAAACACCATTTGCTGTAGTCAGCATATACAACATTATGTCAGCATATACAACATAATATAGCAATTTCTATAGAAACATTGCCTTTTAGGAGAGCTTCCATTCGTCTTGGTGGATGAATTCACAAAATTATTAGGCTATTTTTAGCATATTTACGGTGAGAATTTGCGAACAGCTTATGAACAAGACCCATCTCTTCGTCTGTGCTGACACGCAGCTAATCGTCCTGCGCTATCAAATCAGTCAAGAAAATAACCCATCGAGAAATTTCAAATTTATTTTTCACAAATGCGCGTTGTGGTTTTTGAGGGAGGATGTTGTGTGTACTTTCATTTCCTAGACTAGCTCAGCCTACATGTCAGTCTGTCCCTGTGCTCTGCGGGAAAATATATGCTCAGGAGATATTCATACGAAGTCTGCCGTTTCTTTGACTAAATATGGCGTGTGTTCTCTGTAGGAAATTCTAAAATGCGTCAATTGTCTCAGACACCACAAAAGGGGGCGGGGTAGGGGGGGGGGGGGGGTTATAGGGGGCCTCTCAGATCACAGTTAATCCGGCCCTGGTATTGCCCCCTGCTTTTGGCCTTTTTTTTTTTTCGCCCACCTTTTCTTTATAGTCGAGGCTTATAACGCCCCCAGAAAAATATTTCTCTCTACGCCACTAAGTAGGTAGGAATGGATAGGTATAATGTCTAGAAAATATAGTAGTAGTAGTAGTATCCGTGGCAGTAGTATGTGTGTATACTTGATATCTAAGAAGTTATAAGTACTAGCAGCGGTAGCGTAGTATAGTAGTATTATAATAGTAGTAGTGTAGCTGAATACTGACTGCGCTAGTAGCAACTCGAACCACAGTGCGCCAAATAAAATGCGATGCGAGTTAGGCCAAACTGCTCCTTCCCTCTCTGTCTGCTGCGCATAGCAGACAGTGCATGTCCTTTCTTTATGCGTATCACCTGTCGGCGAGGTGAGCAAACTCAGGCACGTGTCGGCGCCAGCCAGCGCTGGCAGGCGGATGCGTTTGATCTGCTTACCGCTGTGCAGGTTACAACAGCTGTTAAAGAGAAGAGAAAATAATGCAATAACTACGCCGCCAACGCAGCTGTAGCGTGTGAACCGCACGCGGAAACAGATACTGGCGCGTGCCTGTGCGGAAAATGCTTACGTTCATTAGGTGTCGGCGAGGCTGAGAAAGGGAGGCATAAAGGATGGGATGAACGGTCGGTGTACTCGACACGTGCGCTAGCGTTCTCCTGACTGAGGCCGCCAGCACCTAGCGGCGGACGTTCTTTTATTGCGCTAGTGCCACGCATAGAACGTGATCTAACGGCGAAGAAAGCAATAGTAAGTGAGCCCCCTAATGCATCAAGAGTGACAGAACCGAGATCCTCGCAAGCTGTTAAGCAGGAAATTCAAGAGGAAATCAGGTACTCATTATGATACGTGAATGAGAGAAGCCACAGAAAACCAAAGGGAAGGAAGGAGGAACGTCTAGCAATGACTGCAGTTTCTCCATCGCATAATACGTGCAACCAACGGCGAGTCTCTATTGATTGACAAGGGAAGCCTGGCCGTATACGCTTCGCCACCTTTTGCTCCGCCTTTCTGCCTTCCCAGCCAGCGATAAAAGCAAATTAAGAGCATCCTCCGGAACGTTATATACCTCACAGCACAATGTATGAAATTTCATTGACAATCAAGTCCGACTTTAGGAGTGCATACAGCAATATAATACACGCCAAATAATATGCGCGTTTTGTTTTGTTGTTTTTTTAGCCAATATATTCAGAAACTGCGAGAGAAAAAAAACACTCATTTTCCTGTTGAATTGTGGAGCCGTGTACCCAAATTATCCAGCTGGAAAACTATGCTTTCCAACTGGGAAACAGAAATTCCAGCTGGAATGACATCTATTTCTTGCTGGATTATGGAACCGGAAATCATCTCCAGCTGTAATTTTAAGGTTTCCAGCTGGAAAATTTACACCTCCAGTCAAGCTCCAGATGAAAAATTTCCAGCTGGAATAACTTTAACTGGAATCTCATTTCTTTCCAGCTGGAAAATGGCAATCCCGCTAGAAATTCAGCTGGAAATGTGTTTTCCAGCTGAAATGGGTACGCCTAAAGAAAGTCTGCCAGGCATCTATTTTCATAAGGGGGGGGGGGGGGGGGAGTGACCGTAGCGTTAATTTTGAAAACATTTCACCAGTTAAAGAATAAAGCTAAATTTTGCAAATACGTGCATCACAGACATTTTCTTCGTTGTGTATCCTGTCTCCTTCTTTACTGCGGCGATATTTTTTGTCAGTGTGGCTAATAAACCATCTCTTAAGACCTATAAAGAAAAACGGACAGCCTTTCAGCAACAGTAGCGACTTAGGTGTTTCTTAGCGCGAAAGCAGTAAGCACTGCCTTAAACTAACTGAACATGCATGACAACCAGCTTAATTTCAAGAAACAAAGAACAAATAAATAGCATAAAAAAATTATTAATTCTCGTAGTAAACGGTTGCATACCATTTGTCCCCCCGTTTTCTGAATCGGCATGGTTGGAGTTTATGTGCATTAAGCAGGTAGGTTGTTTATGAGCGATACGACGTGCGCTCGCAAAAGCTTCGCTAATGTTGCATGCACATTATACACACGCCTAATAGGCGGCTCAATGCCACTTTTCTCCTCCGCCAAACATGCGGCAAGTTCGGGAGCAGCATCCATGGATTGCAGGCAGCCAGCTGCATGGACGTACGTCGGAGCGGAAAAGGCCGCCGCAGATGGCTTGAACGCTGCACACGCACGGAGGCATGAGTGCACCTGTTCTTTTACGGCAGAGAACCCACTGCTCGTGTTAGATGAAGTGAGCAAACAAGATGCCCCTTGCCGCTCTAAATTTTTCTCCTTGCGGAAATAAACTGTAAAAAAAAAAGTTAACCGGGCTAGGTTGTACCTTAACTTGTCTCCTTCAAATCGAGTTAAAATAATCCAAACTGCTCCACCGCGTCGAGATCGGGAAACTTTACCCGGCGGATATATACGGGTCCTCGTTCGATCGAGGTTTCGATCGCTGGATAACGATTCCTCAGAACTAACCGTTAGTAATCGATGCGGCTCAGCCAAAAGCGGCTGTTGAATATATATACAACCGCCCCTTTTGAGCGATCGGTCTGTACCGGCTGCGCCGCATCTGACCGAATGTGACAAAATCGATCTTTGGCCGTGCCAGCTACGAGAATCCCCATAGGTTTCATACTGTGAAATCTGGCAGCCTGATTGCGCCAAACTTCCAGGTTGAGAGACAATTCCAACGCCTGTAAGCAGTAAAACGTACGGATGGGGTGACGAACTTTGGTAGCTGGCCGCGATGACGACCGGAATCGAAATCATTGAAACAGATGCGAAAATACAACAGTTACAGTTAACAGTGTGACGTGTGAATTAAAATTTAAAACAGGCACCCCACCTGAGCATTACTGGGACTATTTTTTTGTTATTTGTAAGGATCTGTTGCCTCGCTCTTTCCGGATATATGTCGATGTTAAATCGACAGTCAAAGACGCAGTTGTGTTTTTAATTGGTTTTAAAAACAAAACTTTCGTCCGCAGCCCGTGAGCCAAGGAAGGCTTTCGCTGTAAAACTCCGGCAGTTCTTGCATGGATGCGGATGTGCTCCGCAAAATTGGGTTACTGAACGCGTGAAAGAAACAAAATATAACTCTAATATCGTGCAAAAGCGGCCAGTGTTGTTTTGCTCTTCTGTCGCCTATACCTTCGTATGGGTGGCTGTAACGAGATTTGTGTCCAATTAAATATCCGTTCTGGAGCCGACTTTCTTATCTCATTGCCTTTATTTCACGCACGCACGCACGCACGCACGCACGCACGCACGCACGCACGCACTCACACACACACACACACACACACACACACACACACACACACACACACACACACACACACACACACACACACACACACACACACACACACACACACACACACACACACACACACACACACACACACACACACACACACACACACACACACACAATACACAAAGTAGACTGGCCGTATTGTCAAAAGTGAGGCAGTTTCCAGGAAACACATCCCAATAATAAAAGTTGTATATAGGTTCCTTTCTACAAGTTCGAATTCCTGCGAACGTGTCCATAATTCCCCTTGTCCAGCGGAGAGCGCTGGGGAAAGCAAAAAAATAAAGAATAAAAAATAATAAAATAAACAATGAGAAATATCTAAAAAGAAAAAGAAATGACGCGTCCAGTACCGCCGAAACAGCAGCAAATACCGAACTTTCGCATGGTGCAGGTTCTGCAGTGCTCTCAAAGTTTTTGTTTTAGATTGCAACCTCCGGATTAGTGATTTCGCACTAAACGAAACAATGACCCGAAAAAAAAAAAAAAACAATTCCGGTCTTGTCGCTAAACAGTTCGATTTGTATCCGAATTTGAGATCATAAAATATTGCCCTGTTTCTATGTAGTAGACCCTACTCGGCTCCATGCTGCAATCCATATGTCTTGAAGAAATGGTAAACGATTCTGTGGCGCCGAAGATCGAACAACGTGAAAGTACCACCAGAGCCCTTCAATGCCGTTGAAAGACTCTGGTACGATTTAGTTTTTCAGCTATCGCAACAAAGGCGTAAACGACGTTTCGATATCTCGCCACACTGAATTAACAATAATACGTGAATGGAACCAGAGATCATTGGGCGCCAAGAGAAGCGGCGCCTTGCGGGACGCTGCTGGTCTTCTGGGCGTGAAGGGGCTTAATCGAAGCTGATTTCCAGACATTGACGCCGCATATACTAGGACAAGTGCCTAGATGCTTCGAGAAAACAGCAGACTAACATAACACAATGTTTGGCGTCCAGACTGCACTAAGCGAAAATCTTTTCAATCGCCCCGGACAAAAATGACAGGAATACACTTAATTAGTTTCGCTTAAGAGCCTAACGGCGAAATCCTTTCCTCGTTCTTCCCTTTTGCCTCTTTTTACACCTATCTTGCGTGTTTGTGCCCGCGTTATAATTTAATTTCTTCGGCGACATCGGCATCTCAGGACCCCTCGACATGCGAGGCTGAACTGACTCACACGTACGTGGCTTTACGGGGCTTTTTGGAGGGCCTATGCCTAACGAGCCGAACGGGGAAATTATGTCGACGTCAGGGTCTATTGCGACGTCCTGATCGAAGAAATTATTTCGACTCATAACCTATTGGGATCTCGTAAAATCTCGTAAAATATCGTGGAATCTCGCGAACACAACTCGCGAACGCGAGGTTTCACCATCAGCCGGGAAACACTTTCGCCTTAATAGTTTATTTCAGAGTGCTTAACGTCCCAAAACGACTCAGGCTACAAGAAACGCCGTAGTGGAAGGCTCTGGAAATTTCGGCCACATGGGTTTCTTGAACGTGCACTGACATCGCACAGCACATGGGCGCTTTGCTTTTAATTCGCCTCTATCGAAAGCGACCGCCGCGGCCAGGAAATAAATTCATTTCGATGCGGCATATGCTCGAAACAGATAGAGGATTTTACGTCCTGAAAGTAGTTAATTAACAAAATAAAAATAACGTTTCAGCTTCATTCCCAGTGTACGCGCGATCGTACGCGAATGACCACTATTCATTGATATAGGGCTGGCACGAAGCCCACTTAAGGCAGAAAGTAAGCTGGGGGGAGATATGGTGGAGGTGCGAATAAAGGGAAATGGGGAGGCAGCTGCATTGGCTGCAGTATGAGGGAGATTCGTCACTGAACGAACTTTGTTATTACAGTTCTGAATTTCAAAATGACTTGTAGGCATTATTCCTCCCTGCAGAAGCGAACCATACCGAAAAAAAAAAAAATGCGCATCGTGCAATCGTGCTCGTAATAAGTGGTTGAGTGTTCAGTTCAGTCATTCAGTCGTGTCCGACTCTTCGTGACCCTATGGACCATATCACGCCACGCTTTCCGGTCCCTCACTATCTTCCTAGCATCACATAACTTCATCTGAAGCGCCTCGCGGATGCCATCTAACCATCGTGTTTGCTGCCTGCCCCATATCCGGTGACCCTCAACCTTTCCCAACATTAAATCTTTCTCCAGCGACTCCTCTCTTCTCATCAGATGACCAAAGCAGCTGAGCTTTAACTTTAGAATTTTACCCATCAATGAGCAGTCAGGGTTTATGGTCGACAATATGGACTGATTTGATCTTCTGGCAGTCCAAGGAACTCTCAAGAGTCTCCGCCAGCACCACAATTCAAACGTGTCAATTCTTCGGCGGGCAGCCTTCTTCACAGTCCAACTCTCGCATCCATACATCACAACTGGAAAGACCATAGCACGAGTTATACGGATCTTGGTTGACAGACTAATGTCTCTGCTCTTTACTAGGCTGTCATGGCTAGCCATGGCTCTCTATCCCAGAAGCAGGCGTCTCCTAATTTCATGGCTGCAGTCTCCTTCCGGGGTAATCTTGAAGCCCAAGAAGAGAAAATCTGTCACAGCTTCCACTTCTTGTCCCTTGATGCTCCAGGACTTAATAGGGCAAGACGCCATGATCTTTGTTTTTTTAATGTTAAGACAAATTAAGGCAAATCTGCCACAGCTTCCATTTCTTGTCCCTTGATGCTCCAGGACTTAATATGGCAAGACGCCATGATCTGTTTTTTTTTTTAATGTTAAGACAAATTAAGGCAAATCTGCCACACCTTCCATTTCTTGTCCCTTGATGCTCCAGGACTTAATAGGGCAAGACGCCATGATCTTTGTTTTTTTTTTTTTTAATGTTAAGACAAATTAAGGCAAATCTGCCACAGCTTCCATTTCTTGTCCCTTGATGCTCCGGGACTTAATAGGGCAAGACGCCATGATCTTTGTTTTTTTAATGTTAAGACAAATTAAGGCCGTGTACTCATGCCTTAATTCAAATTGCCGCTGCCTGCAGTACATGCGCGCTGAACTTTCGGAACGCGTCGTGACTCTCGCCGCACCTAGGTGGAAGGATTGAAAGGAGGAACGGAAACGCGCAGTTTCTCGAGTGGTCTGCAGCGGCCTCCTCGGGACACCCGATCTTCCGCCGGCTGGCCCGACCACGAGGCGGAAGCCAACGCCCGCATGCCGCGTCTCGCTTCTTGAGCCTCCCGAACCTGAGAACGCTGAGAGGGGTTGCGTGTGTGCCCTGCGCAAACCGACACGGTATACTGTTCCCGCAGAGAAGTTTAGCGCGCCGTACGGCGAGGTTCACACTGGTCCACACCTTGAAAGGTGGCGTATACTGTCTGGGGATGTTCGCCCGGTTGTCCTCCTTGTGCGTAGCTGCGTGCTACGCTATGTTGCGCAGCCGAGGGGTGAGTGAGCAACCCTGACATCACTTTCGGCGAATTGGAAAGCTCCAAATGACGTCATGGAGAGCTCTATATGTTTTATGTGATGGCGGTGGATGATTTCCAATTCAAGCGCCACTGCGCTTAAATAGATACTGTAACCTGTGCCAACGAAGCAGGCCGAAATGCAGTCTTATGTCCGTAGGCTCTGAAGAACTTCTCTTGACACGTTATCAGAAAATGTGTCTTTTTTTCCCCGCTTACTGCCTTTTCCAACTTTAAACTTACTCACAAATTAAAAGAACAGTAAAGCGCGCAAGTGGATAAACAGAATGGCTATATAAAAAAAAAAAAAAAAAAAAACCTCTAATTCACTACTGCTACTACTGCCAAGTTATTTGGGGTATTCTTGGGGAGGGGATACTGGACACGAGTCATGCCGGCCTAAGTCGTGGCGGCACTCTTGGCGTCCAGGGGAAGGGGAGATGGGATTGGTTCGCGCCACACCGTCCTGGCTCAGTCTCTCCCATTCCCAGCGCCGTTCACGACCACGCATCAAAAGGGGGCACCGTATATATCAACAACACGTAAAGAAGAAAATCCTAACCATGCACACAAGGTCGCCCGCAGATGTATTGCCTTGCACTGCGTGCAGGGACGCGCGCAGCGTGAGAACGCGATCGACGCAGTTAGGTGACATGTGATACTGCACCGGGATCCCCCTCGCCGACACGTCTGTCTTTTGTGTGTTCTCTCGTTTGGCGCCCTAGCTACCCTGGCTTAAAGCCCCTCAATAAACCCTAGCTCGCTCACTGGTGACTAACCACTGTGGCCAGACCTCTGTAAGAAGCCCGTGCGTCGAGGCGCTCCTCTCTCAGAGAACCCGGCAACAAGAAAAAAAAAAAAAAAAAACGTTGACAGCTGGAAAGATTAGGTTGACAGTTGCAACAGAAACAAAAAGGAAAGATACGAATGTAAAAGCTGCTCGCTTGAACGTTAGTGCTCTAATCATTTGAGACAGGCTTTACAACTGTTTCAGGCTCACGCGCAGTGTAAAGAAGCCACGTTCACAAGGAAAAGTGCACACATACGGTCTAGCAGCATGCATACGCGTCATTTTATTCTACGCGTAGTTTATTTGCATCACTTGCATGACCGAAAAATTATCTGCGTCGCACACCTGGAAGTGCCATATAAACACAATATAAACGCACGAACCTTGGAATATATTTTTTATATTGTAACTCTGGGAGCACCATGAACTTGCCCAAGGAGATCAAGATTAGTTGTTTTTTTTTTCTCATGCAGCTCTCGAAATATTAAAATCCTATCATTACCATAAACTGGAAGGGGGCGGGGAAGGGTTTTCGCAATAGACGCAGTTCGAAGTGAAGAGAGCACTTTTAGAATGCGTTGATTTCGACAAGGACAGAAACGTCCAATCGAGTCAGTTGGAAGCTCCGAGCGCTGCCTCAATGAACGTATCAGGGAACACTCAAATAATGTGTACAACACTGTAAAGAGCAGCCTGGGTGTCCACTGCCTAAAGTTCCCCTTTCCGTCCTGTCAGCCTTCCCTTCAGAAATGCACTGTCATTGCGAGAAATGCGCATCAGCTCAAACGCGAAATAATAGAAGCCGCCCACAATCTAAAGCTGGGACAACATTGCGTTGAACGCTAAACATTTCGACAGCTTTGCCTGTCTGGTTGGGTTGATAACTAAGTAAAACTTGAAATTTCTCTAACCAACACTTTTTTATTTTACAAAACCCGACGTTTCCGAGCCGGCTCGGCTCCTTCTTCAAGGGTGCATGACGCGGGGCTGCGTGCAGCTATAAGTAAAGGAATGGTCGAGAGGGAGAAGAAGGGGGAGGAGAAAAAAAAGTGTTGGTTGGAGAAATTTCAAGTTTTACTTACTTAACATTGCGTTAGAATACCCTCGATTGCGCTAACGAAACGTGAGTTAGACGTGCCATGCACAGAGTAGTTTTAATGTTCAGTATTCCGGATTATACATATTTTAGCTCTTAATGCCCTTTCGGCGTTGGTTGTTTTAGGTTTTCTGCTTTTATCGCCCTTATTGGCTTTTATCGCTTTTAATTTTCATTCTCCTTTTAACGGCCGTTTTGGCTTTTTCTGCATTTTGTTTTCGTGTCACCGCATAATGTTATTTGTTATTCGTTTTTGCCTATTGACTTCACCATTTTATCATCATTCCATTAATTTGTCTAGCTTGTTGTCTCGCTTTCTTATGTTCAGCTTTGTTATCTTTCGTCTTTTCAACTTTCTGTCTCGTGTAAAGTCAGCAGCTGTTACTTATGCATTCCCGCTCACTTTTCGAACATGCGTTGCTCTGCAATAAAATAGCCAGTTCAGCGCTGTGTTGTAGTCTCTTCCTTTGTCCGTGTGTCAGGAATGCGCTGTTTTGTATTCCTACGATCAGCTACCAACTAGCCCGTTCTTCCACCCTTGCATGGAAGCTCTAACCTGGAGAGTTCGAATTAATGACGCCTCAATGCATGTAATAGTGACAAAAATAAATAAACAAACGGCGAAGACGGTTTAAACATGCCCAACGAATGTCACTGCACACGTTGGACCGTGTCGACACGTGTCGGCCATGCCTGTTGTGTATAGACCTTTTCAAAACTGGCCAAAGGGCGCTGCCATACTGGGGACTGGGCTGTGCTCATAGCACAGGAAAAAGCTGCGGATTCTCCCCCTACGCCTGCTTCACAGCCCAGTCAAACCGGTTTCTCCCGGGATCGTGAAAAGGTCTATAAACTTGCTCGTAACGTAATCACACATTAGAAAAATAGACAATTATAGCAAAATGATGCAATTACGTTTCGGAACTTCAAGTCGGGACTGTAGGCGGCCTCATCTATCGCATTACGCCACCATTTTTATTGTCGATATTTTTTCCTGTCTGCTTTTCAAATAAGACGTTCCAGAGCTTCGTGAAAAGCTTCACTTTGCAATGCGCTAAAAGGAACTCGTCACTGCGCAGTTCTATTACTTACTTCACAACTTTTCCAAGAAAATTTCTCAGCGCGCTGCAATAATTGAAAGCGCTTCGGAAACCCGGTCGTGCAACTAGTTAAGATCCCTCAGCTGCTCCAGACGCATCATATATTGGCATTCCATTGCACGAGTGCAAAGTGTGGAGAGAGTAGGAAATTCCCGCGTGCCGCGGCCATGCGTGCTGTCCATGGAGGCGAAACGCGAAAACACTCGTGGAGTTACGCGTATTTGGTGCGCGTCAACGAATTAAAACGCGCAGTCGCAATCAGTAGTCATGCACTATGTGACGTAGGAATTCAGCAGCTGACAAACTATTCGAACCACGGTATGTATTTGCAGCTTTAGTGTTAGGCGCGAATCTTTGTAAATTTGTCATTATAATGATATACCCATACGGCGCCGATTAACTTGACCTCATGGCCTGTCCTGTACGGCTTCCAAGTAGCATCACTGAAGACCGCTGAAGGGGTCATCGATGTACGAACATCTAGGCCAATAACGAGGGCTTTTGCAGGTTAATAAGGTGAAGCTGCACTATTGTTGGTGCGCACTCTTCCGGGAGCTCCATTTTCGAGCTGTGAGAGTTGCGGTCGAAATGTATATCCTAGTATGGTTAATACCGGCGAAATCGAAACAGCAACGATAAATCTCATTTACTAAGCAAACATATGAAGAATTGCATGTCAGGCATATGTGCATTTATTCGCAAACTGATCTATCGAATAACGAAGCAAATCAATAACTGCAACCCGACGAGATCAAGAAATCTGCAAACGGACAGAAAGGAACTAGAATTAAGCCACGTGGCGTGTGCAGATTATTTGCAAGTTTTACGCAGGGAAGTGATTTTAAAAAGAGTTCAGTGAGAAAAAAAAAAAAAAGTTGCAGAACCCGCTATAGAAAAAAAAAAGAATAAATTCTGCCAAAGCGGAAACTTCGCTGCAGCAAAGGGAAATGAAATGCATTCCACATTTCTGACACACGGGTCTTGTAATTCCCTGTCGGCCTTGGAGCCTGATTCTGGGAATAGAAATGAAGTAAAAGAAGCGAAGAATGCAGCCGACACGAGGAGCGTATGCGGATAAACAGGAAAGAAGCGACTGGGCAGAGAAAAGCTGGGGACAGCTTTCCTCCCGGGAATTCTACAGAGCTTCTGCATTACTGAAAATGGAAAGCAAATACGGTTGTAACATCTCGCAGCCGTACCTGGTATGCGTCATGCGATGCGTTCTTCAAGCGATGCGATATGAATGTGGTCCACTATTCGGTGACGCTTGAAGAGAAGAGGTGTGTGTGTAGGGAAGAAAGTATACTGCGCGGCCTTTCAGCGACTTCCTTCGTGGTGTTCAAGTTTCAGCTCACGCTATGGACGATCGCCTTTCTTGGCTGATCTGCCGGCGCCGACCATTCATTTCGCAAGCAGCGACGACGTTTGGAACGCCGCCAAGCCGATGTTGGTTGAATCAAACCACTTTACGAACCTTAGAGCTTCGAAAAAAATGGGTATATGGTGAAAACAATTTTCAGGTGTAATATATTATTATAAGTATTTTATTTTTATGGCATCAACGCATCCGCGGAAACAAAGCGCAGAATTACGTGGCAGCAATGCTTTCGATTTCGAGGCACGTTTCTTGAGGCGCGGCACTCGTGTCGTCTGCTAAATGGATGCGAGTATCGTCTGCGAAATCCTTCCCGTCTGCAACACGCCTGCAATGCGGCACCAGGAAAAAGCCTAATTATCTTCTGTGCAGAAGTTGTTGCCTTTTTAGACTTCAAGGTGACTTAAAAATGACAGTGGACTGATTCACCAACTTATTATTTTTTTATATATATATCGAGACGGTTTTCGGTTCAGTCGCTGCGCGAGACCGTCTGCATGCAGTAGCGGTGCCGACAGAAGGAGAGTGGCGATGACGCGTTGCCAAGGCAACGGACCCAATGAAAATCGATATCGGCTGCGCTATCTTTAGGTGCGCGCTTCAAATTATTATTATTATTATTTTAATTTGCGCCGCTTGGTGCAGCACTTCTACGTACAGTATGGATTCGTAAAAGTAGAGATTACTCAGGAAAGTTGCACGTACGTAAAATTACATTCTTGTATTTTGTAAGGCAGGAAACGTCTCTCAATGCATAACAATATATAGTTCCGAGGTTGTCCACTCCTCTGGACTGACTGAATGGATGAAAGAACTGCAATGGACTGCAGGTTAACAGATCTGGGTTTGTATAATAAACCGAGTCCATTGCCAATTCATATCTTTCTTTTTTTGCAATTTTATGAGTTGCTTCCCGCGGCTCCTCACTCCGAGCTCTCTCTTCGTGGTTGGCTCAAGGCCAGTGATGACGGGGGCTTGGCTACGCTTCATCTAACCCCAAAATGCAAATATCAAAAAACCGGAATGGAATCCAAAAGGAATCTACGATATAATACAGAGTATTGGAGGTGCTGGGGAATACTGATTAGTTTGAGCGAGGCAAGAGGGCGAGATGGTTAGATCAGTTGGAGAGGTGTTTAACCTCTTGAATTTAACCCTTGTTAACTGTGCACCGACGATGCTATCTGGGTATACAAGTGTGGCAAGGCAACACGATATTGCAGAAGTGGCAGCTCGCTAAGCCGCATAGCGAGGATGCCTCGGGGCAGCGCACACGGTGGCCTCGCTTGCGAAGGCAGCCTGTTGTTATACCTGTCAGAGAACTCGACCGCTGCCAGAACGAAGAAAAGAGCGGGCGAGGGGAGGGGTTGAGAAAACGGGTCGACGGGCATTCCAATCCGTCATTAGCGTCCACTACAACGACGGGGGGAGAGCGCATGAAATGGGACGTTCACTGAACTCGCGCTGTGCTGTGCGCAGGCGGTGCGCGCAAAGCGGCTCACGCACCGCGTGTATTTTATGCGCGAGGTCCAAGAAGAAGTTATGCGGAAGTACGTTGGAGGTTCGGAAAAGGCGAGAAACAGAGACCGGAGAAGAAAGTGTCAGGAGACTGCGCCGACTATCGACCAATATTTGTCGATTCCTTCAGGCAATGTATAATAATAAGTGACACGTGCAAACAAGCAACTAAAGAAATTTAAGAAAGGTGACAACGGAATGTAAAGACAACGTAAGAGCAACGTGGAAGTTTTTTTTTTCTTTGTTTTTCCATTATATCACGGATAAAAAACCAACTATCCCAAGCCGATAATCTTGCGAGGCACCACAAAGTTCACGCGGCCTTCTTTCGCAGCGACGGACTGGTTCAGAAACGACAATTTATGGCGTAGAAATCAAGCACGTGTCACCGCAATTATGGATGCGGTCGGTCTCATCTAAGAGTCTTGCTCTTTTTTTCTCTCTGGTTGGCTACACCGATGCTCTTTTATGTCATGAATCAACGTATCCTTTATGACCACTCCGTCGCAGACAGCACAGACAAGAGAGGGGGAGCCGTTAAGAGACCAAGCAGTGGACCATCTTTCAGTAGCGCACCCCTCTTGTGTCCGCCAGACAAAGTGCGATTGACGGGACGGGTTATCGTGGATTTGTGCAGAAATTTGTTCCTAGTAGTGGGGTGGGCTTATTTTCCAAACAGTAGCTGAATGCATGGCTGGTCTCAATTAGCCTCCGCAGAGACACGTGCGTCATCAGTGAACATACATTGACCCCCCCCTCTTTTCTTACTTTCTATTAAACCATCACAATGACAACAAGAAGCTGGATAACCTGGCCGTGTCTTCTCTGTTGAGGCAAGCTATAGGGTAGGCGGGGACAATACAATGATTCCCTTCCGAAGGCCTAGAAGCTAGATGCTAGCACTGCACGCAATTATTGTGCAGCAGTTCGTCGCGTAGATGAAACGAGGGGCGTCGTTTCCTGGAAAAGCACATGCAGCGAAGTCCATCCCCCTACTACAGTGTGCCCCTACTTGCGCGTGGCATCCCGGCGAGAATGGCGGCCTAGGAGGCTTCGTGCGTGCGCAGTAGAGCTCTTGGAAAAGGTCCACTGTGAAGGGACGTGCATATATGCTCCATCTTCGCGCCGGGATATTTGTTCTCGAACTTGTCTCCTGCTCGCTGTCCACGAAAATAAAGTTTGTCTTTCTCTCGAACATGCGCAGCCTCTGAACCGTTCCGGCTTAATGCGCATCCTGCTGCTTACGAAAGCGTGCATGGAACGAGAGACGGTGTGGGAAACGTGTGCGGAGAGACGCAGTTCCGGCTATATGCCACCAATTATTCGCAACGGCGCGTCCATCAAAAAGCTCCGAGAATTACGCGCGTATCTCCGCGCCTACAGCATCAGCTACTACTGTAACACCCGTGCTACACACTGGTGGTCGTCCCAGCCAGCGTGTCCGCCACGAACATTTCGCCAAAGGCAGTTATATGCAGTGTATGAATTTGATGCCGAAAATGCGTCTACGTGCACTGCCCAATGGCAGGATCGTTCCTCGTAGGCGTCGAAAAAACGGCGGCACCGCTCCATAACTGAATCCTTTCAGTCGCGAGAGGCTGAATTTTAAATTCTACCGATTACAAACGTTGTGCGACAGGATGATCGAACCAAAAAAAAATTTGCGAGATCACTGCAGAATCTGCACTGGAGAAATCCGTGAGCCTGGGCGTTGCTGTGTTGTCCGCGAGATGTGTCAGCAGGATTCCGCAAATGACTGATACTGGGCCTTTCCTTTCCTGTAAACCACTTAACCCACATTGACCATTTTGTCACTTGCACACCATTCCTTTACGCTCTATCCGATGGTACTATTCTTTTTCCGATATGCCAACTAGTTCCTCTTTCACAGCTCCGGCAAGCCCGCCTACATACAATGTTTACGAATTAATAAAGGAAGCGAGTCCACCTTTGAAGTACGAGGAAGATTGGGGCCCTTGACGGGCTGAGTATGTGAACTACCGCGTCAGACAAGGTTCAGTGAGTTGATGATGGCACCGTTAGCTAAAAGACACCCTGCTACTTTCGATTCCAATGAACGAGTTCGTGGCCTCGTGACGTGCTCTCGTGAAAGACGTCTGTGTCTGTGCTCGCTGTTTACGACCCCTTTTAAGTAATGCGAACATCAAATGTGTTCTCTCCCACTCCCACCACCTTTCTCCCGCGAAGAAATGTTCCTCCGCATATGCGCCTGATGGGAAGTTCATCAGCGAGGCCACCGTGTGGACCACACTCGCGTCGTGGCTCAGAAATCAATGGCTCTTTTCCACCGCGTACTTGACATACCGCCACTTTTTCATTTCAATTCATTAGCGATACTCAACAACCGTGTGAACGATTTCATAACAACAGCGAGGAATAAGGCCGCAATGCGGTGGATGTTGAATCCTCATACCAAAACGCAATCCTCGCTCTCATGCAGACTGTCCTTAACACGTATACCCTGCAATAGGGAATACTGACCGTCTGCACACAAAGACAGCTCGGCTGCCGGTCGACAGTCCGCAACAATATAGAGTCTAGATATCGAGATTACATTGAAAGTCTAGCGCCGGCGAGATTAGGTTACCCATAACGCGTAAGGAATAGTTATTGCTCGAGTCCGTTTGTGACACGCGCAGAGCAGGCAAACGTACGCGGGCCTATAAGCATCACGTGCAGTGTTCCAAACCAGAGCATTGTACGGGCTTGAATTCGAGGCCCTCGGCTTCAAGCCGGACCCGTCAAAATTATCGCTCTAGTGGCCCCAGCCCAATCTGCAAAGCTCAGAGTGAAACCCAGCGCGCTCTCACAGTAATTCATGAGGTTAATTACTTAAAGCTCTTCAATTAACTGAGGAGTTTTAAAGTCACTCACTGTAAGCAGATTATGCCCTTGCAACACAAATAAAGGACTGACCGACAAAATAGCTCGATTCACAGTGACGCTTGAAACAATATGATCTTATTTTAATTCAAAAGGAAGTGCAATGAGGGTGTTCGCCTGGCTGGCAGCGGTAGGAACTCGGAAGGCCCAGAGTCAAATGAAAAAAGGTTGCATGTAATAAACTGCTTTGTGATTCTTCAATATTTTTAATGAATCATATTTCCTTGCCCGCGCGGTGTCTAAATATTAAAGCGACCCCGTGGCCAGTGGCATGGAATGTTTCTAACACGAGTTCACGGGTTGAATTCTTAGCTGGTCTGGTTGTCTTTCAATAAGGACGAAAAGCAAAACGTCTTGCATATGTACAATACGCTCAACTGTTAAATGGAACGTAAGACAGCGTGGTCGGCGGGCTTTACAAAGCACTGCCAAGAAAGCGGGCGACAAACGATCGCTAAGATGCATGCGCAGTAAGCATGGCTGGCTGCTCTTCCCGGGCATGTACATAAGGCCGCCCATTCTAGCTATGTTATCGGCACAGCGCTTTGTAAATTGCTTACACCAAATAATCCCTCGTTCCCTATAACAGTGGAACGTACTGTACGTCCCAAGATAACTCAGGCTACGAGAGAAGCCTTGTGGAAGGGTCCGAAAAATTGCAACCACGTGAGGTTCTTTAACGTGCATTGACAACGCATACTACATTGACGCCAAGCTTTGCGCTGCAATCGAAACGCGGTCTGGACCGAATCTGGGTACCCAGAGCCTCTGCGGCGGGGTAGAAGTTCCCAAATTTTTTTCCCAGCGCGTACCACGCATTTAATCTTTGTGCCTGCTGTAATGCGCAATGTGTACTTAAACTACAATAGCGAATCAAAAGCCGGACGTCGGCCCTGTATGTAAGGGCGCAAACCCCACCCGGGCAAGCAACGTTAAGCCCGGGCCCGACCCGGGTCCGGCGAAACAGCTCAAGTCCCTGCCCGACTGGGCTTCCGGGCCAGCCGTATTCTGTTTCAAACTTCTAGCGGCTTAACAATACCATTTGAACTAGTAAGCGCTCAGCGTCAGGGGTGATTGGCTAACGCCTGCGTTGCAGACGCCGACCCCCCTCGCGCGCTTTTACGAAGCAGGCGGAATTCGCAACCATGGAGATGGCTATCATTCCACTGCAGGCGATCGGCCGGTGCGCCGCAACAAACTATAGTTAGCGAATCTGAAAATAACGGTAGGGATTGAAAAGCAGAACCGCGCACCTTTCTTTTTATCGCCTCTTCAGAGTCCGGTAATCCGCAGCCAGAGAAGTCGACGCAACTGAGCAGCTTGCTTTTGACAATGGGCGCACTCACACACCTTACCGTTGTCTTGACGCAGTCCCACCACTTCGCTGCCCTCCGCACGTACAGAAAACACGCACACGTCGTCTACGTAGAGCGAGCCCCTCGTCTGCAGCGGCGAGCCCCCGCGGAGGTGTGCAGTCGCCGTCCTTGAGAGGCTTCGCGCGATGGCGTGAGGCCTCTTCCCTTTCTCTCGCGCAGCGAAGAAGCAAGAGAGGGCCTGCCTAGCTGTCTGAGGGAAGGGCTTCAGACGAAGCCGGTATGACGAGTCGTTGTTCATACTGCATGCACCCCCTCCCCCGCCTCCCACCCACCTGTCTCCCGCAGCTTCTGTCGTCGCCCCTTCGCTTCCTATTCTTTCATTGTTGTTTCTTTCCTCAGTTCTTTCCCACCCTCAGCGAGGGTCCGAGAGCGGGCACAATGGTCCTGAGGAGGAGAAACGTTAATGACAGGTACAAGCACGGGGTACAAGTAAATACTGCTTTCGTGAATTCCTCTTGCCCCGATGGGTTCGCCAGGAACCGTACAAAGCGCGCTCTTGCCCATGTGCGCTTGAGTCCTCTTTATTTTGTTTGATGGTGCTCCTGTTGGCGTGGTTTTCGAGTCGTAGATTGCCCCCCCTCCCTCCCCCACACGCACACACAAACGCATCCAGCCTTGCATGTAGGTTCAGTAGCCATAGTTCCTCGACATTTTCCGAGAGGAGACGAAAATCAGTGGTACAAAAGAGCGTGACGGCTTTCTGTTGCTACAGCAACTTTGCTCTCCATACAGCCCTACAGGACATATCAGGAATTGAGTGCTACTTTGAAAGCAAAAGACAGATGGAAATAAAAACAAAATATCCTCATAGGTGCGTGCCTGAGTCCATTTTGCTGGCATGCACCACGCTACAGACCCCGTCCGCCCTAAATTCGATACAAAAAAGAATAAGCGCGATCGCTTGTCTTAAATACGCGTCGGTGAACGCTCGTTGTCAGCAAGTACAAACAACTTCCTGCTCTTCAGGAAGCCAGCTGATGGCGCTTCCAGGTCTTTGAAAGCCGCAGCGCTATTCCGGTTTGTCCTGGATCGATTTCTACTTCGACCCCTTAGTGTAAGTGGAATTCAGATTTTACTTGATCCTGCCATATTCATCTCGAAATATACAATGCATGAGCCACTACGAATTTAGGAACCCGGTTTTGTCAAAAATAAATGCAAGACGAATTATGGAACACAATGAACAACATGTAGAACACTGTAAGTCAGCTTCTCTGCAAGGCTTGTTTTCCAACAGAAAGCTCTCGTTCCCAAACGCCACTCCCGCATTATTCGAAGAAACGAGCAGATGGAAGCTCTCTTTACTAAGTAAATTCAGGAATGTCTCCATTCAATTTCAAGATGACTCGGGGAGAGGGATCAGTAGAGTACAATGTTTGAATACCACCTCTGCATATGTAAGATAGACGATGAATGGTATGACCACTATGGAGATTGTCCAGCGCCTTGCTCCTTCAGTGTCTTAGTTCGGCCCATTCGTCGTGGTCCGAGGTGCCTGCTTTTTTTTTCTTTTTTTTTTTTTTCCACGATGACTGCAAGTGTCGTCTGGTAAAAGATTTTTCCATTGGAAAGCAAGCCTTGCATAGAAGCTGATTTACAGAGTTCCGCAACTTGTCCACCCTGACCTCATCGATGTCATGAAAACATGTTTTTCTATGTCTGCTTTCCGAAAACAGGGGAAGATTTTCTTCTTGAATTATGTTCTGCCAACATGGGCATTCCGCGAACGTCGAGTGTCCGTATCCTCGCAAACGTACGATTTCCTCTTCCAGCTCGTGTGTATAACACAGCAATGTCTGCATATTTGTTGTTGTTTAGAAGATCATGTACTACTTCTTAAGGTATTTCTCCTTTCGCTTTGGCAAGTGAACGTATTTGAGATTTCTTATCTCAATTTCGATTCTGTGACAAATCCTTGCGGTCTTCCTGTAATATTGTGTGTTCTGTCTATCATATTGTATTTGCATTATATGTCCAAGCTCTGGCTTTATGAATACAGCGGGTCTAAGGCCTTATCAGGAAATCCATGCGAGTCATATTTATCTTTCGTCACCCATACAATTGTATCTTGTCTAAACTTCAATAAACTCAACTGAAATCCAGTGTTTGGCTTTTGAATTGGTTTCTTGGTTTTTTGATCTCCTGGGCCTCTGTCAAGCTGTTTGTACAGCTTTTAGCCCAGGCGACCATCCACTTGTTGGAAAATAAATCTGATTTGATTTGATTTGATTTGAGTCGTTGGATGACCACTCATGATAGAAACGCGCCACCGCTCTGGCACCAGAATCCCAGACATTTCACCTTGCTCCAGGTGGAGAAGCTAGAACCATAGGAGCAGCCCACCTTCTTCTGCAATATACAGTAACAAATTTAAGAGCACTCAGAAAGACAGGGATGACAGAAGTCAAACGCTCTACTTTTCTCGTCATTATCTTTCCGAGCTCTTTCAAATTTTTTTATGTTGTGCTAGGTGACCCAGAAAACAACTTTTGTTAAGCCATCTGCAATTACATCCACTACCATCAGCATGCATCGAATACCACACTGGTCACGGGGCCATAGCAACCGAAACCACCCGTTGTTAGATATGGTGCAGCTGACGTGGTGACTACCGCATTGCAATGGAAAACTGCGGACGCATGTGGTTATGCACATAAGCCGGTGCATAAACACCCTCCACAACATCGAGGACAAAAGAACTCTCGCATTCCGAGCAGTTTTTTTTTTTTTTTTCAAAACCAGGTGAACGCTATATTTACTCAACAACACGACTCAGCCTTCCGTGTACAAAGCTGGAGGTGTCAAGAAGTAACTTCAGTTAACATAACCCTTTTATTTGGGATGGTACTTGAGCTCGAACAGTACGCTTTGAAAGCGAGGAGCTAGCTAGCACGGGTACTCAACTCGCTTTTTATATATCACTGTTACCCTCACTGTTATGCTGCCCACACAGATGACACCATGCTGGGAGGCTCCTCTCTGCAGTGCATAATAAGCAAAGGCAGGCAGGTGAGCACATGATTATGTACGCACAGAGATAACTATAATAAATGAGAAATAACTGATCTTGTAAATGCTATTTTTATTTGTTATGTACGAGACAATGTTGCCGCCGCACTAAAACGCGTGCTTTTAATAAATTTAATTCTTAATTAAATTTAACCTCCCGCACATTCATATATAGCTGCTGCTGTGGCGCCATGAAAGTAATATTTCGCCAATATTATATTTTTCTTATAACGCATATTGTCTGCAGTACAAAATCCATGGGGGTGTTCGCGCCACACTTCAAAACTTACGTCTTTGCGATGCTTGTATTTGAAGGTGCACGTGTGGCCTGCTGTGACAAATACGAACGTGCAGCATCACGGCGTACACGGGTGGCCCGCACAGTACGTACTGGAGTTTGCAGCTTGCTTAGCAAAATATGAGCTCGGTCTACAACGCATTGTAAAAGTGTGAAGTCAAGGACGCTGAAGAGCATAATTACCTTGCATAATACAGAGAAGATGAACATGATCTGTTCGTGTACAAGCGCCTGGAAACAAATTTCACTGGCTGCAAAATGACGCATATAAGTATTCACTTGGCAGGGCCAGCAGGGCTACATGATCTGCGAGGATTCAGTTCTCACTTTCTGCAGTAAAGTCGCGAACACCACATGCATAATATGAGGTAAAACATCATTAAACAGTTCTCATAGCAGCTATTGCATTAGTCTGGCGTTAATTACGTGTTCCATCACCAAAGCAAGACGTGACCATTGAAGTTGCATAGCAAAAATGTTCTGGATGTCTATTCTCCCCACTTGGAAAGAACAGAGAAAAGATGTTTATTGCCGACCACTATTCTACATATGGTGTGTATTCACTTCTATTAGTCTGTTCCAGCCGTTTACGGGTCCTGTACAGAGATTCTGCTTCTTTCAATTTGGTTTCACCGTATGTACGTGGTATCAGAAGGCTCCTGGGTGTGTGATGAATGGGGCTTTCTGAAGACTACAGGCTGACGCAGGTAGGGCCTATGGGAAGTTCGGGGAGGTATATGGGTGGTGGGTTGACGGAACAACAACACTGCGCTAGTTCTGTCCTTCCATGTGTCCTGTGTCCGTTTTTCATAGCACTGCACATTTCCATGATGCCTCACTGAGTGGCCCACACGAAGGTATTACCTGGTGCCTCAAGCTCACAGTGTAAAATTCGGGACCCGGAAGGGAACTGAAGGTAGAGACCTACTTTTGCACGTCTGCGACAGCGCCTGACACGTTTTCTAATAATGCGCGTTGTAATGTGAACGTTTTAGAAGAAATAACATCAAAACCAACCAGCCAATAAGGAACTTCTCGAAATGGATGAAAACTGCTGACGTGGCGCACAACGTCGCCTTAATCGATATAATTGGATTGGTTTATGGGGTTTCACGTCCCAAAGCGACTTCAGGTATAATAGACGCCGTAGTGGAAAGCTCCGAAAATTTCGATTATTTGCAGTTCTGTAACTTGCACTAACATCACACACCACACGGGCGTTTTGCTTTCCGCTTCCATCTAAGAGCGGCCGCCGCGTCAGGATTCGATCCCGCATCTTTGTGCACAGTGGTGAAATGCCCTACCCTCTGAACCACCGCGAATATATGTGTTTTAGAGGTATATCTTCAAAAACTTCTCTACATTATTGTTCACGACAGCACATCGATAGAATTGCGAACTGAACAGGCCAACAGCCTTACCGTTTGCAGTGGATCACAAGACATGCTATTCCTACACCGAATTTCGCAGAGTTCGCATGCCCAATCTAAGAGTTCATTGTTCATGGAATAGCCAGCTCAGTCAGAAAAAGGAGTTCTGCGTGTGAATGGTGTACTATAAGAGAAAAACAGTACAGCAAAGCGTAGTTTGTTAGCACACCAATCCGCGCGAGCTGATAGAGCCCCGAACGCTGTTATGCGCGATAACCACGGCAAAGCGGCGACTCGATGTCGACACTCCTTGTTAGCGCACCGAGCGCTGGTGAGGTTTTGTGACACGTTCTCTGCTACACTGCGAGATACCGCTCTTCGGACACAAATTATGCTGCTCGTGTTTTTCCAGTTCCGAGAAAGTTCTAACCGCGACTTCCCTGTTATGCGGGCATCACACGGTGGACCTCCGAGTGGTGCCACATATTAAAAGGAGAAGTAGCTTCGAAAGTCCGGCATCTGAATAACTTTAGAGTTCTGTAGTTAAGAGTACCTTTCTCCTCCGCTTGGTGTCTGCGCGTTCCGGACAAAGGCACACTTCAATGAGAGAGGGCCCCACGCTTTTTTCTGCTGCCTTTCCGGGCCCTGTTACGCTAAGGGAGGTGTCGTGACGCTGGGACTAAGTCGACCCGGCCTTCACTTGGTAGCGTGCAGAGACTCCGGGTTGATGAAGGATTGAATCTTCGAAGTTGGTAAAATATATACAAGCAGGTTTAATGGCACTTTGAGAAAACTTATTTACATGAAAAAAAAAGGTATATGAGTAAAATGGCAAGCGTTAAGAGTTCATAGCGAGAAGCGTCTGGATGAGCCGTTTACCCAGGGCTCAGAGCCTCATTTCGTGCTCTGCAACGTCCTTAAAACCCCCTATGTCCAGCCCCTCTCTGAAGATGCTGACCAACAAGTTCCAGGGCACGCCCCTCAGATATCGGCATCCAATCGAACACATCACTGCACTGATGATCTGATGCACTGACTGGTCCGGTATTGTTTCGTCGGGCTTGGTCACTTGTTGGCGGGTAGAGCTTGGGAACGGCGAGGAGGTACATTTCTATTCTTCTGCAAAGATCCGATATGGTGGTTCCGGCAAGTGGATTTCCTTCTCAGAAACCCAAGTGTACGTGCGCGTCACGAATACTGCTCCCAGCATTGTCCCTTTCCGGCAATTGCAAATCTTTCCTGCATTCCCGGGAAATCCTCTAATGGCCGTATTCGTCATGCTCCTTTCTTCTGTAAGTCAGCGGACGTGTCATTCCGATCGTCTCCTTTAGACAATAGGCATTCCTCACTTGACAATAGCGCTTCTCGACGGGAAGGGTGAACAGTTGAACAAAAGCACTTCCGGCTATTTCCCACAGGGCGACATTTCTTTGTATTTTTCTTGAAGTTCCCTTGACAGTGCCAATTTGGCAGTTGCAGGGTCTCGACAAAGCAAAGCAGGCTCACACAAACAGATTCATGGAAACAGGCTCACTTAGAGCCCTTGCACCAACAGCACATATCATACCATGCCCACAGGCGAACAATAGGGCGCGCAAGCGCGGACCATGCACGGTCACAACAGCCTCCTCCCCTGCCAGAAGAGCCACGGAGGGCAGCAGTCGCAGCTGCTGCATGGAGAGACGACTTAATGGCCTGCACATGAATGCTTGAAGCCTTCTGTCGCTTGTCGAGTTGTCTTGATTGTTGTAGGCCAAATTGCTTGAGCTGTCTCTGAAAGTCAACCACATGTCTAAGCAAGCACTCGGCTCCCGTCTGAAGAGACCAGGTCAAAAGAAAACTGCCATCGTTGTCCGAGAAAAGCCCACACTCAAGACGCTCAGGACCCACGTATGCCTAGAAAACCAAACGTGCTGTTTGACATGGTCACATATATACAAGCGCACGAAAAAAAAAAAAAAAAGAACCTGAGTATCAATTTGGATTCATGGTAAGGAGCACCTGGGACCGCTTAGAAACAGCGGCTAAGCGCGTCCGCATTCCCATTTAACTTCCCCTTTTTGTATCTTATTTCAAAATTGTACTGCTGCAAAATCAAGCTCCACCTCAGAAGGCGACTGTTCTTCGATGTCGCAGTTTGCAGCCAAGCCAGGGGACAATGGTCCGTCTCTACGGTGAATTTGGCCCCTCCAAGATAGAACTGCAATTTTTGAATGGCCCATACAATGCAAGCGCACTCTTTACGCCTACCGGGGATTTTCACTGCGTAGTTAGTGTTAGAAAGCTTTGCAACGACTTCAGCAAGTCCTTCCCACTGTACTTCGAGCTTATTCTGCCTTGAACCTCTCAGCAACATCACCTGGTCCCCGATACGAAACGTCCTTTGACGGGCTGACTTTTCATAGTACACTTTGGAACGAGCCTGGGCTGACTTCATGCTGGCCTCAACGAGTTCCTTAGAGTTATGTAAGCGATTCAGGAGGTTCGGAATGAGTTCTACTACTGTTAGGCCTTCTCCGCGCCCCTCCCAGGCTTCGCGCACCATTCGCAAAGGTGAGCGCAGTGACCTTCCGTGCACCAACTCGGCTGGGCTAAATCCAGTGGATTCGTGCGGCACTGACCGCAAAGCGAAAGGTGCTGCAGGCAGGCAGGTATCCCATTCGCGCTTGTTTTCATAGCACAGTCCCCTCAGGACTCGTTTGAGAACAGAATGCCATCTTTCTACGCTGTTGCTCTGCGGATGGTGGATCGAGCTATGCACTACCTTAATGCCGCATCGCTCGAGAAATGAGGTGGTGAGGACACTTGTGAAAACGCTACCCTGATCACTTTGGACCTCGGAAGGGAATCCAACTCGTGCAAACACTGACAGCAGCGAATCCACTACACTTTCGGACGTCACCTCGCGCAGGGGAACAGCTTCTGGAAACTTTGTGGCTGGGCATAACATAGTGAGGATATAACGGTACCCTGACTCTGTCACAGGAAGTGGCCCAACTACATCTATTACTAACCGGTAAAACGGCTCGGTAATGATTGGTACTAACACCATCGGAACTTTCCACTTATCTTGCACCTTTCCAACCCGCTGGCACGTGTCGCATGACCGTACAACATTTTCCGTGTCCTTAAAACATCCAGGCCAATAGTATTCTTGCAACAGCCTCTGCTTTGTTTTCTTTATTCCAAGGTGACATGACCACGAGCTGCCATGGGAAAGTCGCAGTAAGTCTTCGCGGTACTTTTGGGGAACGACTAATTGGTCCCGCTCTACTGCGCGCTTATCCTTGAATAAGCGATACAGCACTCCCTTTCTCATCTCGAAAGAAATATTCTTTGTTGTCTTAGTGGCGCGGTGGCGCTCCCTTATATCCTGTATCTTGGGATCATTGACTTGCTCCATAGCTAAGTCATCTCGGGTTCCATTTAGAAGTCTCGTGAGATTACTAAACACTGGCGGCAAGAGGTTACTCTCAAGAACGTCCTCATTGCGCGTCTCATCAAGCTCACTTTCAAGTTGACTTATCTGAGATGCCTCGCTCTCAAAGTTTTCTGACCCGCTATCTTCCGCATCGACCACTGTTTTAACTGCCGTTTCCTCCGCTGTGGAATTTTCTGGAATGAGCAGTGTAGCTAGTACTCGCGCCTTTGAACGTGTTAAAGCTTGCACAACTCTGTCTCCGAAAAGGATGCCCCTCTTTCGCAGCAGCATGTCCGATTTGTTGGAAAACAAATACGGATAGCACTTAGGAAGCTTTCCTGAAACGGCAGCCTCGGTTGTTAACTCTCCGAAAGGGCCCTCAATGACCACGTTCGCGATTGGCAAGCACACACTCTGTTCCTCCACTACCTGGCGGATCCATGCACACTGTCCTGTATAGTCGGAAGGCGACACATACGCCGGATGGACAACACCCATCGTTGCGGCCGAATCGCGCAGTACCTTGCAGGGCTTCCCGTTGACTACTAGGTCATGCATGTAGGGTTCCAAAAGCCTCATGTTTTCATCGCAGTCACTGACAGACGAGAAAGCAATCTTTTCTTTCCGGCAGTTAACGGCAATGTGACCCTGCTCATTATACCTAAAGCATGTGAGCGGCTTCCTAGCCCCAAGCTTGTTCTTTGTGTTCTGCGCGTTGGTCACTTCCCCACTTTTCTCATACCCTCCTTTCTAGGGAGTTTGTCTGAAGAAGCCCTCCTTTCTTCGTTTGCAACTCTAGCAAAGTGCCTTTTCTGACGGTTATTCACACTAAACTTGGGATTGCGGGTCCTATCCACTGCTGGGTTGCTGAATTGTCGGCGCGAAGCGTACTCCTCAATGAGTTCGGCAGCTTCAGTTGCCGACTTAATGTCGCCTCGGGCCTGTAACCAATTTATTTCTTTTTTCTGGGAGGCAGTTATAAAACTGCTCCAAAAGAATTCGCTCGACTACAGCGTCCCTATCACTGTAGGAATCAGTGCTCTTTAGCCACTTGCCCAAATTGACTCTTAAATTGTACAGGAATTCAGGGTAACTCTCGTCCCTGGACTTAGTAGCGTTCCGAAAACGCTATCTGAACGCCTCGGCGCTAAGCCTATACATTCTCAAAAGGCAACCCTCTCGTAGTTGTCCGCGTCCTCCTTGCTTAGCCGCGCGACAACCTCCGCTGCCTCGCAGGGCAGAACCGTCAATAATCTCTGAGACCAAGTGTCTCGCTGGAAGGACAGTTTTTCGCAGGTTCGCTCAAAGTTAGCCAGATACAGACCGATATCCCCTGATATCACATATGGCTGCATGTACTTTGACATCTTGAAATCTGCCTCCTTGTTGAGAAGAGGTACCGCTAGCTGGGGACAATTGCCCGACCTCTTGCTCAACTCTACTTCTAATTTCCGGAGCTCAATTTCTTGCTCCAGCCTTTTTGCTTCTCTCTCAATTTCACGCTCACGCCTCTTTTCCTCTTTTCCCCGCTCTTTCTTTTTTTGTCCGATGAAGTTCCATGCTTCACTGGGCTCCTCATCATCGGTTCCCAAATCAGTGATTGCCTTTAAAATCAAGGGTTTTCGTTCCAAACCACTTGTGTCAATTCCCAATTCCTCACACAATAGCAACAGTTCCGGTTTCTGCAGCTTTTGTAGGTCCATGATCGCTCCGAGTGTCGGCTACTTCCAAAACAACTGTGCAAACTACCAAACCTAAAGGCGTTTCAACACTCTTTACCAGTTCTAAAATCTAACCCTGTTCTAGAACCTGGTCCACATCAGAAGAAAAGCCAAGCACTCACGCACACATGCGATCGATGTTCCGAGCTGCTCTCTTGTTGGCCGATTGTTGCTCCTGCTTGTTGCTTGAGATGCCACCTCCGATCACCAGATGTTGTGGCTTGTAGATTCAGACCCCACCGCTGCCACCAGTTGTCGTGACGCTGGGACTAAGTCGCCCCGGCCTTCACTTGGTAGCGTGCAGAGACTCCGGGTTGATGAAGGATTGAATCTTCGAAGTTGGTAAAATATATACAAGCAGGTTTAATGGCACTTTGAAAAAACTTATTTACATGAAAAAAAAAGGTATATAAGCAAAATAAATGGCAAGCGTTAAGAGTTCATAGCGAGAAGCGTCTGGATGAGCCGTTTACCCAGGGCTCAGAGCCTCATTTCGTGCTCTACAACGTCCTTAAAACCCCCTATGTCCAGTCCCTCTCTGAAGATGCTGACCAACCAGTTTCAGGGCACGCCCCTCAGATCATCATCATCATCAGCCTGATTACCCACTGCAGGGCGAAGGCCTCTCCCATATTTCTCCACTTAACCCGGTTCTGTGCTAGCTGCATTCACTTGACCCCAGCGAATTTCTTAATCTCATCCGCCCACCTAACTTTCTGCCGCCCCCTGCTACGCTTTCCTTCCCTTGGAATCCAGTTTGTTACCCTCAGCGACCATCGGTTATCCTCTCTTCGCACTACATGTCCTGCCCATGTCCATTTCTTCTTCTTAATTTCTACTAGAATGTCGGTAACTTGAGTCATTTCTCTGACCCACTCTGCACGCTTTCTATCTCTTAATGTTACCCCTACCATTTTTCGTTCCATAGCCCTCTGGGTTGTCCTCAACTTAAGTAGAACTCTCTAGGTTAGCCTCCAAGTTTCAGCCCCATAGGTGAGTACAGGCAAGATGCAACTGTTGTATACTTTCCTCTTGAGCGATACCGGTAAGCTGCTAGTCATAACCTGCGAGTGCTTGCCAAATGCGCTCCATCCCAATCGTATTCTTCTTGTTATCTCCTTTTCATGATCCGGATCTGCGGTTACTACCTGTCCTAAGTAGACATATTCGCCTACTACTTCCAGTATTTCGCTACCTAATGTAAACTGCTGTTCCTTCCCGAGGCTGTTGAACATTACCTTAGTCTTCTGCATATTGATTTTCAAGCCTACCTTTCTACTTTTCCTGTCTAGGTCATCAATCATCATTTGCAGTTCATCCCCCGAGTTGCTTAGCAAGGCAATGTCATCAGCAAATCGCAGATTACTCAGGTATTCTCCATCTACCCTTATCCCTAACTGCTCCCATTCCAAGGCTCTGAATACTTCCTCTAAACAAGCTGTGAATAGTACTTGGGAGATTGTGTCTCCTTGCCTAACACCTTTCTTTATGGGAATTTTGTTACTTTCTTTATGCAGAACTATGGTTGCTGTGCAGCCACTATATATATCTTCCAGCACTTTCACGTACGGCTCGTCTACCTCCTGATTTCGCAATGCCTGCATCACCGCCGAGATTTCAACTGAGTCAGATGCTTTTTCGTAATCAATGAATGCTATGTATAAGGGCTGGTTATATTCCGAGCATTTTTCTATCACCTGATTGATGGTATGGATATGATCGATAGTAGAGTATCGTTTCCGAAACCCTGCTTGATCCTTTGCTTGATTGCAGTCTAAGGTTGTCCTGATTCTATTAGCGATTACCTTAGTAAATACCTTATACGTAACAGACAGTAAGCTGATTGGTCTGTAATTTTTAAGGTCCTTAGAGTCCCCTTTCTTGTGAATGAGGATAATGTTTGCATTCTTCCATGGTTCTGGTACCGTCGATGACACCAGGCACTGCGTATACAGGGTGGCCAGTTTTTCTAGCACGATATCCCCCCCGTCCTTCAGCAAATCTGTAGTTATCTGATCCTCTCCAGCTGATTTCCCCCTTTTCATAGTTTCTAGTGCTTTCTTGACCTCGTCCTTCGTCACTGGTGGAACGTCTGACTGTTTTTCCCTACCGCCAATCTCATTACGGTCCTGACTACTTTGGCTACTGTAGAGATCTGTATAGAACTCCTCGGCTACTTTGACTATCTTTTCCATATTAGTGATGACGTTGCCCGCCTTGTCCCTTATCGCATACATCTGGTTTTTGCCTATGCCCAATTTCTTCTTTAGCGCTTTAAGGCTTCCCCCGTTCTTTGCAACATGCTCAATTTTCTGCATGTTATACTTCCTTATATCGGCCACCTTGCGCTTATTGATTAGCTTTGATATCTCGGCCAATTCGATCTGGTCTGTTGGATTGGAAGCTTTCATACTCTGGCGTTTCTTAATCAAATCTTTCGTTTCCTTAGACAGCTTACCGGTATCCTCTCTAACTATCCTACCGCCTACTTCTACCGCGCACTCAGTAATGATATCTCTGAAATTATTGTTCCTTGCCTCTAGGGTAATGTCGCCATCCTCAGTTAGAGCTGAAAACCTATTCTGTAGCGAGATCCTGAACTCTTCTGCCCTCCCGCTCACCGCTAATTCGTTGATGGGTTTCTTTCTTACTAATCTGTTGCGTTCCTTCTTCAGATTTAGGCTAATTCGGGACCTCACCATCCTGTGGTCACTGCATCGCACTTTCCCGATTACCTCTACATCTTGCATAATGGCTTACCTCCTATGATAAGCTCCATAAAACCCTGGCCCCTCAGATATCGGCATCCAATCGAACACATCACTGCACTGATGGTCTGATGCACTGACTGGTCCGGTATTGTTTCGTTGGGCGTGGTCACTTGTTGGCGGGTAGAGCTTGGGAACGGCGAGGAGGTACATTTCTATTCTTCTGCAAAGATTCGACATGGTGGTTCCGGCAAGTGGATTTCCTTCTCAGAAACCCAAGTGTACGTGCGCGTCACGAATACTGCTCCCAGCATTGTCCCTTTCCGGCAATTGCAAATCTTTCCTGCATTCCCGGGAAATCCTCTAATGGCCGTATTCGTCATGCTGTCATTCCGATCGTCTCCTTTGGACAATAGGCATTCCTCACTTGACAATAGCGCTTCTCGACGGGACGGGTGAACAGTTGAACAAAAGCACTTCCGGCTATTTCCCACAGGGCGACATTTCTTTGTATTTTTCTTGAAGTTTCCTTGACAGGGCCAATTTGGCAGTTGCAGGGTCTCGACAAAGCAAAGCAGGCTCACACAAACAGATTCATGGAAACAGGTTCACTTAGAGCCCTTGCACCAACAGCACATATCATACCATGCCCACAGGCGAACAATAGGGCGCGCAAGCGCGGACCATGCACGGTCACAACAGAGGGTACAATACGGCGGGAACACTTTTGGGGGCAGACTTCTCGCGGAGTGGATGCAGTAACCTTCTCGCCTGCAACGCTGTTTCGGTTGGCAATGGGGTTTCCTTATATTGCGTGTTTAGTTGTGGCTTTATTTCCTGTTTATTTACCCTAGGATACTTACCTTGCGAGATGCAGCGTCACTCCGCAAGCACTATTACAGTGAAAAACTTCGGGTGCCGCAGTCTACACACAGTTCACTTGTCCGAACTGGACTGCGGTAATCTTTCTACGGTCGAAATAAATATGTTGTGGATTCTAACGGAAGACCAGAAATTTCAATCAAATAAAACAAATTCTCGGCCGTTCTCTGGAGAACGAATGCCTACGATAAACGCACGTTGTCTTTTTTTAGAGCAACAAGCTCACTATGTCCGCACATATTGCGGGATACTTCTGTCGTGTTGAAACTTCGTATCAATTGAAGGAAGCCCGTCCATTAGACACTGTTAAGGCCGAAGTCCCATGCTTCCATACAACATAACATGTCCTCCACGTCCTCCATTATAAGATCTCCTCCATTCTCTGTCCGCATTTCCTTGACAGCGTTGTCCAGTGCATGGCGCTGCATTGTGCCATGCACGCAATGAAATACCGCCACAGCAGCAGCTATATATCAATGAGCGGGAGGTGGGACTTCCGATGCGTAATACTTTAATCTGAGTGGCATGTCGCCACAATGAATGGCGAAAGAAAATATCTGACGAGTGAAGAAAAGAACGTAGTTCTCACAGTCTCGATAGACACTTTTTGCTGCAGCTTCGGCTGTCTACATTTTATCCCTGAATATCGTGCCAAACATCTGAATCCGATCATGTACTGTCACGATCACAATATTGCGGGACGTGGGAGAGCGTGGCAAAACTGCGTTCTGCGCCTTCTGACGGCGCCCGTCCGCTCCAGTTACCCTCGCAGGCTTCTCTGTACCCTTACTCCTACCATGCGCTCAGCAGACGCAGATCGAAACCGCCGCCAGGTGACGCTTTGATATCTAGCGATAGCATGTGCCCCAGCCGCTGTGATGAGTGAAGCAGATATCGCTTCACTCATCGCTAGATATCAAAGCGTCCCCTGGCGCCGGTTTCGATCTGCGTCTGCTGAGCGCAAGGTAGGAGTAAGGGTACAGAGAAGCCTGCGAGGGTAACTGGAGCGGACGGGCGCCGTTAGAAGGCGCAGAACGCAGTTTTGCCACGCTCTCCCACGTCCCGCAATATTGTGATCGTGACAGTACCTGTCGTCGCTCGGAGTTTCAAATCGCAATGTTTACAGGCGTAAAGGTGCCCGTTGAAAAACGCCCGTTAAAGGCGTAAAAAACGGGTCCGCGAGCCATAATTTCGCCCGACGAGTGAAAAATCCAGTCTCTTATAAACACCGGTTTATTCCGGGTAAACATACAAGCACTTATTAGAAGGAAGCAACATCAGGCGCTACTGCGCTGAGAACATGCTGTTCATGCGCGCCACAATAGAACACTGAAGCGGGAAAAAAGTCACGGCTTTACAGCGGCGATCAAAACAGGCTGCGGAGCGAACAGGGCGAGCAATAGGGTTAAAGTTCTAACGGCGGCACAAGATACATTGCTCCTCGCATGACAGAAACTCACGCGAATACGCCTACGCCGTTTCTGCAGGCGCTCCTTCCTTCCTTCATGTCGCCGGCCTTCTTTCTGTCGCCCGTGCTCACCCCGCTGGCCCATGCCGCTCGCTGCCTGCCCCGTGCTGACTTCCCCGTCGTGGCAAAAAAGGCCCCGCGCCTTGTTTCCGACGCGCTTATCTACCCTCGTTTTTCGCCGCTAACATCCCGCCACCAAGATTATCTGCGCACTCATGCGCACTCGCGCTGCCCGCGCAAACGCAATACAAATAGAAAAACGTGCGCGTGGTTTAAAACACAAAGGGGCTGCGGAGCCCCCCCCCCCCCTCCCCCCCTCCCCCTCAAGACCTCCCGAGACGTCAAAGAACGAAAGAAAGAGGAGTACTGGGAGGAGTACAAAAACAATGCTGCTGCCGAGGAGCTGCCCGCTTAAGGCATCCGCTGGGTTGGTAACATTCATCAGGCGATGGTCCACGTGGCTCACATCTGGTAGACGGAGTGCCTTTGGCACTTTCTGGCCGCTCGTAGTATTTTCTGAGGTCGGCGACGTTGACTGGCCCGGTCTCCCGGCCACCCTGCACATGACGAAGCATGTAAGCGAGCCGCGAAAGACGCTTTATTACTATGAAAGGACCAGTCCACCGAGGAGCGAGAGAGGCGGCAAACCCTTCTGCGGCATCACTTAGCGGGTGCGAGCAGCGGAGCACTTTATCCCCAACCTCGAACTGCAAAGGACGCCTTCCTTTGTTGTACTGGCCGCAGTGCTCCAGGCAGGCGAGGTCCAAGTTCTCCCCCGCCTCCTTTAGGGTTCCAGCGAGAGGAATGGAGAGATCCTGGGTGAACCTGGAATAACTGGGAGCTGGTAATTCAGAGTCATAGGTAAGGGCATGTTCAATAGGAAATCGAAGCTCACGACCAAAAAGTATAGCCGCCGGCGTAAAACCAGTCGACCGGTTTACTGCTGTTTTTGTGGCGAACGCCATCTCTTGCACACGCGAATCCCTGTCTTTGTGACGCTCCGTAAAAGTCACGAGCATGTTTTTCAGGTTTCTGTTGATCCGCTCTGTGATGTTGGCGTGAGGATGGTAGGGCGCAGTCTTTTTCTGCTGCACGCGAAGAGCTTTGTGGGTGTCAGCAAATATCCTGCTCCTAAAATACGTCGCATTATCAGTGATTAGCTGCGCGGGGAGCCGAACCGAAGAATGCGTCTAGGAGTTTATCCCAGATTACCTTCGAGTCCAGTTTACGCAGCGGGTGTAATTCAACCCATTTAGCAAGTAGCGATTTCTTTTCACAGATCTAGGATAAGGGCCCATTACGTCGCAGGCAACAATTTCCCACGGGTAACGGCTTTCCTCAGGTTGCAAGAAGCCCGGTTGTTTACCTCCCCTTGCCTTCGCTGTCTGGCATGTAAGACAAGTACCGGCGTATGCCACGACGTCCTTTCTCATGCGGGGCGAAGTCACGATGCGACCCAACTTTTTATATATTTTCTTGTCATCGCTGTGGCCTGCAAGGCATGCGTCGTGAAAATACTTTAAAAAGAGCTTGCGGAGGCTCTTCGGTACGACAACACGAAATGGGGACTCACCACTGTCTGTGTCGGCAGCGGGTATATATCTCAGGCGAAGTCCATCCTCTGCTTCCAGGTAGCAGTCATAGCTGCCGGTAGGCTCTGTGCTTCCTGCAGGGTTGGCGCTGTCCAGGCCTTTTCGTATCTGGATGCACTGAGGATCGCTTAGCTGAGCTTCGAGCAACTGTTGACGGGAAACCAGCGTGCCCCAGGTATCAGCGGCTTCTGCGATCACCAGGACTTGCGGTACTTGCTCGCCATCTGCAGGTAACGGAGCTCGGGACAGGGCGTCGGCTGCCTTGTTGAATGTGCCTTTCTTGTACTCTACCCTGTAATTATATTTCTGAGGAGCGAGCGCCCAGCGGGAGACGGCCGACTGGGTTTTGCAGCTTTGACAACAAGGACAGTGCCTGATGATCGGTCTGAATTGTAAATTTAACCCCCATCCAAATACATGTCAAATGTTTTAAGCGCAAGTACAATTGCCAAGCACTCTTTTTCTGTTACCGTGTAGTTTCGCTTCGGCGATGAGAGAGTGCACCTTGCAAATGCAAAGGGGCAAAGCTTCCCTTCGTGCTGCTGAAGCAAAACAGCACAGATTCCATACTTGCATCAGCCTGCACTGTAAAAGGCCGGTTTAGGTCCGGGAGCCGCATATGAGCAGTATCGGCGATAGCCGTTGACAGCGCCCGACTCTATCCCTGCTACTTGTCTGTCCAGGACCAACGGGCACCCTTCCGGAGAAGCTGATGAAGGGGTCTTGCCAGGTCCGCGCAGTTTGGAATGGAGTGGCGATAGAAACCCACCATGCCGAAGAATCGCTGCAAGCTCTTGACGTTTGTCGGTGGTGGCAGCCGCAGTTTGGCCTGCAGTTTCTCCTCGTCAGGCCGGACTGTGCCCTGTTCAACAACGAAACCAAGCAGGATGATTCTGCATGAAACCAACTGCACTTTGCGGGGGTTAATGGTGATGCCTGCAGCCTGCATTCGTTGTAAAACAGTGGTTAAATGGATCAGATGTTCATCTAGACTTTCTGAAAATACCACGATGTCATCCATGTATGTCATTGCATAGTTGAATTTCGCGTCTCCGAGCACTATATTCATCACGCGCTGAAAGGTAGCAGGTGAATTGCATAAACCGAAGGCAGTCGGACAAACTCGAATAATCCCCTATGACAAGTGAATGCAGTTTTTTCGATGTCACTCTCGTCAATCGGCCTCTGCAGAAAACCCCTGCTACAGTCCAGAGTAGTGAATAATTTTGCTGATCCATGCGTATACATGACAGAGTCGACTGACGGAAAAGGGTACGAATCTGACTGTTACAGCGTTCAGACGCCGATAATCGACACATAAGCGTGCTGTGCCGTCTTTCTTAGGCGAAAGAACAACGGGAAAAGCCGAAGGGCTCTTTGAGGGTCTTACTGCACCGGTAGCCACCATTTCTTCCAGAGCGGCATCCAGGAGTCCTTGCTTGTGGACGCTCAATGGCCTGGGGTTGAAACGGATCGGGCGGGAGCTGCCGGTGTGAATCCTGTGCGTCAGCACGTTAGCTTTGCCAGGAGCCTCCGTCACCATGGCAGCGAAAGGCTGAAGTGTGGCCTGGATTCTAAATCTTTCCGTTTCTGACGCTGTGAAAGACTGCAGGACATTGAGAACGCCACACTCTGCCACTCTGACCGAGGGGGGGTCTGCGACCAGAAAGTTTGAGTGATGCTCTGTTATGTTTGTAATGAACTTCAGTGGTTCTGCATTAATGGCGTATCGGTAGCTGCCTGAATATAGGTCGACAATGATTCCTGCCTTCGAGATTAAGTTACGGCCCAAAATTGCCGGACAAGAGAGTCCGCGAAGGTGCAGAAAGCGCTGCCTTATCTTCCGACATTTACAGTAACTGTCGGACGTGCTGCAGAGGTTGCCGACGCTATCTGTGGCGATGCCATCCGAAATTTTGTGGTCACGTCTCGTAATTGCAAATGTCTTGCATCGCATGCTCGCTTGACCTCATGGCCAAAAACAGAAACAGTGTAACCTGTGTCCAGTAGAGCGGGCACTTCCAACCCCGCTATTTTCACAGCCACCAACCGTGCATTATCAGGGCGGGCAATAAGCAACCTCCAGTGGCCAGGCGGCGCTAGTGGAGTGCAGCGTTCAGTGCTGGCAACGGCGGCGCCGAGTAATCTGAGGTGGCCGGCGCGGTCGGGTTGCGCTCGCGTTGTACGGCGGTAAGTATTTCGGCTCTCATTTTCTGCGGTTTTAAGGCAATCGAATGTCTTCAGAGCTACTTCCGAAAACCTATACTGGCGAAAGGATACTGGCCGCCTGTTCGAGAACTGTCATATTTAGAACGTGAACGGCGTCGACGTCACCGCGAAGTGCGCGCCGCTCGCGTCGGAACACCCGCGCGCACAACTTTCAATTTCGCCTGAGCAGACATTTTTTTTCTTGTAACGAAATTTATTGCCTCAGGGCATCAGTCGGATATGTGATGATGATTTAAGAAATGATTAAATGAATGAAGAATGTTGTAAACGTAGCTTTTCATTTACTTATTGCGTTCACACCCCATACCCAAACATTGAAAGTGCAGAGAGAACCTGAGAAGAGACTGATCGCCGTTAGACGTGCTGCTTTTTCTGTTCTTGCTGTTTGATTACAGCAGCATAATTTCCTCGCGGTTTCGCTTTACAGTTTAATACCATGACGAACACTTTTGTTCGTGGTGCACCTTTCGACAGTGCTTCGGAGGTTACAAGAGGCATGGTGCGGTACCCGCTACGGATGTCGTGGCGATTGCAAGCACTGTACGGTTGTAGCGTGCATCATCAACGAAACCTGGCATTTAGTCGCGGAGGCGGGAGGCCGCGGAGGCCCATAGGCCTGCGTGCCGGGGGCGGGGAGTACGGGGCCTCCTAAATCGTTGGAAAACTAAAGCTCTTAACAACAACAACTGGCATGCATTTTGTACCTCCGTACCTCAAACTTGGGGAAAGCCGGCGGAAAATGCTGGCACTCAACGGCAAACCTTCCTTAAATGAGGTCGTTAGAGTTAGGATTTTTTGCTGTTGCTACTAATGATGGAACGATCTATCGTCTGGGACAAGAAACTCTTGAGCAGCTTGAGCAGTCGGTGCAAGAAATGTTTTGCGCGGAACGATAGAACAAAGTTCCATGCTCCGCGTGCACAGTATCATGGGCCACCACACTCCGCCACTTCGACTTTTTCAGCACCTTAAGAACTAATTTACAGATAAATATGCTTATTCAAATCTGTAATTAGAAGTTTTGAACATATTTTGGCTTTGTGGTTCCGAGTAGACACCGCATTAGAAATCCGGTTCACAGATCCACGAGCGTTGTTTCTTTATTTCGTCTCCGATGAAACGCGGCTGGAATTCGATGCTGCGGCTGCGGAGCTGTGTTGCTTTCTTGGACGTTACGTCCTTTAAAAGGACAATGCCACTCGATCTTGCGCATCATATACCAGTACACGCCAGAGTTTACAGCGCGGAGCGCGTACTGAGGAGAGAGCCCCAACCAGCGTGCGACTCCCCGAGTCAGAAGTTTATACCGTTTCCTCCGCTCAACGGGCAATCGTCTTATTTTAGCCCCTTAGCGTCTGTACGCCATTGGATTCATAACAAAACGAATTTCAGTTACATTACTCTCTCACAGCCACTATACACTTCTCTCATCATTCTCCTCAGGTTCTCCCAGCAAGCGGTACGCTTAAGTTTCTTTCGCGATTGTGTCAGTCTTTCTCGTCGCCCCTGCGCTTATTTTTATTCTTGTTCACATCCGTAGTAGTCGAAGCATCGCACGAGACCACTGAAGTCACTAAATGAGTAAATTACACTCACTTGGATAACAAAACGCGAACGCAGAAGGAACACAGCGGCCGCAACATTCATGGCGTCAGCTTCTGCGCCGCCTCAGTACAAGCCCCCGTCGGCCGCTAACGGCGGCTCAAGAAACATTGCTCCTCGCGTGACAACAACTCACGCGAATACGCCTAGGCCGTTTCTGCAGGCGCTCCTCTCTCTCTCTCTCTCTCTCTCTCTCTCTCTTTACGGAAATAGTTTTCACCACCACCTTCCATCCTCGTGTCGTCGGCCTTCTTTCCGTCGTCCGTGCGCACCCAGCTGGTCCATGACGCTCGCTGCTTGCCCCGCGCTGGCTTCCCCGCCGAGGCGAAAAAGGCCCCGTGCCTTGCTTCCGACGCGCTTATCTACCCTCGTCTTTCGCCGCTAGCATCCAGCTCCTAAGATTATCTGCTCACTTATGCGCACTCGCGCTGCCCGCGCAAACACAATAAAAATAGGAAAACGCGCGCGCGGTTTAAAACACTTAAAGGGGCTCCGCCAAGTTATACCCACGTTATACCCAAGGGGCCCACAAGTTATACCACGGCCGGTCTCGAGGGAGAGCGCGCGCTCTTTCTTTCGGCCTTCTCAGTCGCCGCGGGAGCAATGGGAACATTTCTCCACGGCCGGTCTCGAGCGAGAGAGCGCTCTCCCTCGAGACCGGCCGTGGTTTCTCCTTGAGTTACGCTCTCCGCCGCCGCAAGGGGCACGACCTGCTCACTGTTCGCTCCGCGTCTGCTTCAGCGGCGGCGGGTGGCTTTTGCCTGGTTTCGCGCTGTCGCTCGCGGGTTTCGTGGTGAGTGCAGCCCCGAAATGAAAGGACACAAAAGGTAGATGCTGCAGCGGCATGTCGTCATCTACTACACACGGGAACGGAGTTTTTATTATATTTACACTGTCGCTCAGCAAACGTTCGACAAGCATATGACATACATTGCGGCATGGTAGCTACTTTTGTTCATTTTAGTCCGAGTTTTTCCCAAGCCTGTACAAAATAGGAATAAAAAGAAGAACTGAATGAGCAGTGATCACATCGAAGCTTCTTCAAGGCTAACGTGACAGCAACTCGTCTGCAACAGCAAATCCGTCTTTCAGCGCTTGCAAAACCATCCATATAGCACCGAAGATGAAAATAATTTCATAAAAATGTAATGTAAATTGCAAAATGATAGCATGATATAAAGTATTGGTAAAACAAAGTAAACGTTGTAGGGTTGTGTTTTAAATGTTATTACAATTTATATATTAGCCAATGTGTTGTATCATAAACATTTTAATTTGGCAAATAAACGTCGTTTTACTGAAAGTTTTACATGATATTAAGCTTATTATGGAAATAATCAAAAATAGTTTGATATTGATGACACCAATTGTGCTGGAAGTGGTAAAAAGAGGCCTATAAATAATGAAGGCGATTGCAGTGACCTACAAATGAGTTCACCTGCTATATCGAAAGTATGCAAGAAAGGTCTAAAGCGTTAAAGAAGGACACTCTCACTGAAGGCACATTTCAAGTCCTATATAGCGACCCATTGAGGCTTTCTTCGGGAAAGCTATAGGCTAATGTGCGGAAGGGAACGACATGCTAAATGCGAGGGCCGTAACAGCTAGCGGCACTTGACAACATTGTCAAGACGGACGTTTCATCTGAGAGCAAAATCAAGGTACCTTTCGTCAATGCCCCCCCCCCCCCCCCCCAAAAAAAAAAAAATCATTTCTGCTGTGCCGGAATCAGTTACCGAGGAACTGAAGGAAGTGATGGCATCTCCTGCCACCCCATTTCCCACTGGCACATATTCCGGTTTACCTTACATCGCTGAATACATTGGTAAGTTAATCAACTTCAGGTGTGACGCTTGCGCTATTATTCTTAAAACTAGCGAAAGAAGCAGCCCCGTGTACACTCTTCTACTAGGACAATATTCTAGTGGACTGCATTATCCGAAACCAGAGCTTGTTGCCTTATTGGACAAGCTTTTTTTTTTTTTTTTTGAAAAAGCTGCCGTGCACCTACTACACACAAATGTTCTCGAAGTACTTAAGATTCTGATTCAATCAGAACTTGAGAATTGAACATTGAGTAGCCCGAAAGGAATTGACAACAGCCATGTTATTAGGTCCGCTTCTTTGATATTTGAAAATTTTCTCAGAATTTCTTCTTCTCAATTAATTATACCAGGAAAGTGACAGAGAAGAACGAGAGGCCAACTCCTTATGTGCACAAGCCATGCAGGAAGATTTTGAGACTGAATTTTCTAGACGCAGGTCGCATTTTGATGAATTGATGAATATGTAGTGCAATTTGTAACTTTGAAGGACAATTTTTTATTGTTTGCCGCTCTTTTCAATTCTGCTTAACTGTTTATGCCCATTTCCTTGATTAAAAGTAGTTGCGAGACTACATATACATCTTCTGTCTTTCAACATTTGTTTTGAACGAAGCTAGAATAGCCCCCTTTACTAGACAAGTTAAATTTTAACTATATGAGTAAATGTTTGTTCTTTACTCTGAATCTGAGACGCGCCATGAATTTTCGCCGGTGCCTCCTCTTTTGATCTAAATGAAAACAGTAGCGGTTGACAGAATCTCCACCCAACAGTCACACCATGCACTCACGTTAGGTCGCGCTACACCTGCTTACAACATTCAAAGGCACATTGCATAGCCTGGTAAATTTATTTTTGTACAAAACTTAGCGGCAAAAAATGTTGAAGTGTACCCGAAGCTTCATTCGACCGTGCACGGCCGCACTGACGAAGGCGCGCGCGCGCGTGAGCTGATTGTTGACTGTACAGGTGCCCCAAAAGTAATACGGAGCACGCGAGCTGCGGCCGAACCGAAAAAAAAAAACTGCATGCCAGCGCGCTCTATCTATTGATGCGCGGCAAAGACCGAGGCTACGCCGGCACATCCGGCTCACCCATCTCGATAACTTGATGCTCGCGTTATCGCCGCCACGAGCGAAGCTGCACTCTTACCATCACTGCTCGCCAGGGGTGCTTTAATACATCATGCAAGGGTGTTTGTCCGCGCCGTGTAGAAAGTTGGCGTTCGACAACTTGCGCTTTTTGCTTTATCAGGAATGCCACCATTTTCAGCCTGCGTGACCACCTTCGTTCGCTATTCGCTTCGCGGCGAGTTTGTGACAATGAAAATGTGTGGTCAACGTTTTCTTGGCTCAAGGAAGCGAAGGAAAAAGAATAGCGCGCATGTGTTGCCTTCGTTGTCTTCATTATAAAGATAGGGGTTCAACAGTGTAGAAAGCGAGCTAATTAAGGATCGCTTCCCTCGGCACAAATTTGTTTTCTTACATTGGAGGCAAAAACGACGAACAGAAATCGAGGTTGTCTCCCATTTATTCTCCTGCGATCGGCTATATTTTTCAAACGTGCAAAGAGGAAAGGAGAACAGGGTGGAGATGACTAAAAAAAAATCTTCCAAAGGCACTTTTATGCAATTTCAAAGTTTAATAACGGGTGAAGCTCCCGTTCACGCTAATGACATCGGTCATACGCCGAGGAAGGGACTCATATAAAGAGTTGACGTATCCGGGTTGCTCTCGAAGCTTGTCCCACTCTGCCTTGACAGCCTCCCAGAGTTCATCTGGACCCGTGCTGCGATTGATGCGAGACATATTACTTTTCAAAGTTCCCCAAACGTTCTCAATGATGTTCATATCGGCGCCTTTTGGAGTCCACTCCAATAGCTGCACAGCCCGCTCTTCAAGCAAGGCTTTCACAACTCGCGCAGTGTGGACGGGGCTATAGTCTTGTTGCAAGAAGAACACTCCAGCACTGGACGGGCCATTTAGGCCCGTCCAGTGCGTACGGGATGAGATAGTGGTCGAGGACGTCGCAGTAGCTGGCTGCGTTAAACTTTGTTGGCAGTCTTATAAGAGGGCCGAGGCCTTCTGCACTGACAGCTCCCCAGACGTTCACGGCACAACGACCACTGCCGATCACTTGCGTCATGAAGTCGGGCAGGTACCTGTGTGCGTAAGAAACATGCGTTGATCAGCTACTACGTAATGCATGATTAAAAAAACGCATTTAACTGAAAACCATGATTGTCAGGCCACAGAGAAAGAGAAAACCATATTTCGGCTTACTGAACCCAAGTAACTGCTGCAAGAGGACTAGCGAAGAAAAACAGTTTCATTACTCTACATTTACTTGTCCATGACTCACCGTGCTTTAGAACGGTGTGTTCTTTACTTCACGCATACCTGCAGTTGTGTCAGGCCACAGAGAAAGAGAAAACCATATTTCGGCTTACTGAACCCAAGTAACTGCTGCAAGAGGACTAGCGAAGAAAAACAGTTTCATTAAAAAACGCATTTAACTGAAAACCATGATTGTCAGACCACAGAGAAAGAGAAAACCATATTTCGGCTTACTGAACCCAAGTAACTGCTGCAAGAGGACTAGCGAAGAAAAACAGTTTCATTACTCTACATTTACTTGTCCATGACTCACCGTGCTTTAGAACGGTGTGTTCTTTACTTCACGCATACCTGCAGTTGTATGGACGCCAAACACACCGCTGCTGGTCCCATCTTGAAGAGAAAGTTGACTCATCTGTAAAGATAACTTGTCGCCAGTCCTCCACAGTCCACTGCTCGTGGGCGCGAGCAAATGCCAGGCGCTGTGCCTTCTGTCTTGCCGTTAAATACGGCTTCTGGGCCGCCACACATCCACTAAATCCGGCCTCCTGGAGTCGGTTCCGAATGGTGCTCAGACTGATGTCTAGACCGAGGGCATCTCGAATTTCTTTTGCACTCTGAAAAGGATCCGCAACGGCCTCAGCCGAAGTGCACCGCTCGCGACCTGGACGTGGAGCATCGCCAAGGCGGCCGCCTTCATCCCTGTAAGCTTGTATAATACGATTCACAGCTGTCATCGACCTTCCAGTCCTGCGGCATATTTCTCGTTGCGGCACACCTTGCGCCCACAGGAGAACAATTTCGCGTCTAACATCCAGTGGAACTCGGGGCGGCATTTTTCGTCTAATGGGAATTTCCACAGCTTTCGTTGATATATATACGTGCGTGTGGGCGTGCCTTGCAAAAGGCGTCCTGCCGTCTTCTCATGGATTATCAAGGTGATAGCATGAACAAAGCAAGCTGCTGTGACGTGCTCGACCACTAAATCATCCCATATGACTTGTAGGATTCTTTTAACGATGGTGTATTTTTCAAGCAGTAACACTGTAGTCCCGTCCACATTGCGTGAGTCAAAAAAGTCTTGCTGGAAGAACAGGCTGTGCTGCTGTTGGAGTTGACGCCAAAGGATGCCGATATGAACATAAGTGAGGTCGTTTCGTGAACATTGGAAAGCAATCTACCTCATTTCAGCCGCAGAACGAGTCCAGATGGTCTTTGGGTGGGAGGCTGTCAAGAAGATGTGGGAAAACCTCCGAAAGCGACGTCTTCTCCTCGCACGAATCTCTTTTTCGGCGCTTATGTCGTAAACCTGCGTGGGGGCTTTGCAGGTTATGAAACTCAAGTTTGCATAAAATGGCACCTTCCGAGGTTATTTTCTTAGTTTTTTCCTTTAAGCTGCCCATTTCTACCTTTTATGTTTACCATTTTGTTCTACAGTGTAAGAAAGTGAATTTTTGTTGAAGAAATTGGTCTCGAATTATTAGCCCACTTGCTATGCCGTTCGGCACCTATTTTTATCAAAGACAACCCATGCATGCTATTGTGTTTTGTTTTTCAAGCGTTTCAGGAGCGTTTATACTCGTCAGTGTAGAAATTCGCCGCAAAGTGGAGCGCAAACTTCGGCTGTAAACAAAGATATTGCGGTTCCCGACGAAGGATGATAAGATGCATGGTGCCGATAGCAAACATTTCTGCACGGCCCAGATGAACAACAAACCATGAGGTATTGAAAGCGCCCGTGGCGGGCAGGGATGGTAGCAGCGCAGCTTCGCTCGTTGAGGCGATAACGCGAGCATCAATTTATTGAGATGGGTCAGCCGGATGTACTGACGTCCCCCTTGCTCTTTGCCGCGCATCTGCTGATAGAGTGCGCTGGCATGCAGTTTTTTTCCAGTTCGGCCGCAGCTCGCGTGCTCCGTATTACTTTTGGGGCACCTGTACATTATTCCTCGTACACGATAAATGTTCGAGGCTGATTACGGCCTTTGTGTAAACCATAAGGGGCGAAATGTCAGGACGTGTCGTGTGTCAGTCGTGTGTCAATTCCTTCTGTGACGATGTGTCTTCGCTGCCGCAGTTCGTGTGGTATATCCGTAAGGCATGTTTAGAATCGTATACAATTCAGTCGTGTGTCAATTTCTTCTGTGACGATTTGTATTCGCTGCTACAGTTCGTAATACTAATTCCGCAACGAAGTCGGCAGTAATCTAGCCGGGACAACGTACTGCAATTGGCAGAACATTCGAAAAGCGTGTACACCTGCCAATCGGCTCGGGAGTCACGACTGATGTACGATAACTTCAGGTCATTCAGGCATTCAGGCAGACGCTTTCGATGGAGGTGGAAAGGAAAGCACCGGAGTGCTATGCGATATCAGTGCCTGCTAACACCTCGGGGTGTCGAAATTACCAAAGCTCTTCACTACGGCGTCTATCATAGCCTGATTCGCTTTGGAGCGTTTAACACCAAAACAATCCCAACCTGTAAGGAACGCTCGCGAGTGGTATTTTTACGACCTGTCCCTAACTACATGACCGTAGGTTTACATAATCAGACAAAGGTTGTAATACTCGCTAGAGCGTTAGTGACTAATGTGTGAACCAACCTCAGGCTCTTTGTTCCCGTTTATCACAAAACTGTTCTCTGCCTGCAATGAGGCTAACTGCTGGGAAGCCGCTCTCGAGCTGTAGCCGATAGCGAAAATGTTAGGTGACGCTACTCCCCTGGAAATGAGAGAGCTAAGACAGGGCTGCAATAAAACATCATGCTGGGCTAGTTAATCACATTCAGTAAGAAGATTGCGCAAAAAACAACCACAGACAAATTAAAATCAGCTGATAGCAGCGTTCTTTTGTGTCGCGTGCTCATCTATGGTTGACTTTTTTCGCTGTCTTCGTACCGAGTATAAAACAGGGCGTAGAAGCAGTGCCGAGCGCGAAACATGCTTAATAAAGTTCACATGTAAGAGCGCATGAGGTCGACGACGGCGCAAAACTACAGTGCTCAGGAACTTTCGTTTTACCCTGCGCTCGTTAAGCACTACTCTAGCTTGTCACGTTAATACACACTACAAGTTAATAGTTAATAGAGGAGCTGCAGGGACTCCGGAACTAGGGGGCGGGGGGGGGGGGGGGGGGGAGCGGTCTCCCCCAACTTTTATTCTGAGGGGCGGCCCCCCCCCCCCCCCCCTTTCCCAAACTTCCCACTTACCGACCGCTCACCCTAAAATCAGACTTTTATGAGTGCTCAAATTCTAGGACGTTAGAATGTAGACTGTGTTGTAAATAAGCTGGCATGGACTGCCGCCAGTTTGATAACTTTTTCTTTGCGTGATCTAAAATAATACTCGCGCGTATACTTTTGTGGACTAAGTTTTTTTTTTTTAGATATTTCATACCAAATTAATGCCGTTCTTCATTTCTTTGCCCATGTTTCGTTCACTGGCAATTAGTATAGTTTAAAATATCTTGTGGGCTTTTATACCCTGCGTTTTGCATACTAATAAGCATACGTTTGTTGAACAATTTATTTTGTTTTACTCAATTTGTCTTGGTAATTTTCAAGTAGCTTTAGTGTAGGCTAATAGAAGGAAAGGTGAAAACGTCAGTCACAACGAACGACAAGAAAAATAGCGTCCGCATTTTTAATCATTTGCGTTTAATCCATCTTTGCGTTACCCACACTTTAAGTTATAGCTGTAATTTTAGTTCAAATTCGCTGTATATTTCTTCCTGGAAAATCATATATGCCAACTTTGATAGCCGCTGCATGGATGTGATGTGTACCTACACTACGTCGTTTCCTCATTGCAAAAAGAAAAAGAAGTGTAAATGGCACATATATAGTAAACTCAACAAACAGAGGTACCCGCGCGCCGGTCACCTTGTGCTGTTATGATCTTACGTCTTGCGAACTCAACGCCTGTTATAAAAACGGACACTGGTGCGCTTCTCCGACATAGCAACTAAATTCCCTCCCTTTAATGCGCTGCGTCTCGAACACTCGCCCTTCGCAATGGCAAAAAATTCTGGCCAAATTGGCACCCCAGGTACTGAACAGAAATCGAAGGAGGGGGGGGGGGGGGGGTCTTTATCAAGCATAGCTACGGCGGGCGCACCCCCTACAGCTTTTCGTGTATCTGTCATTCACCTGACGCTATGGCATTTTCGCGTATACCCTCGTAACAGCGAGGAACTTAGCTTGGAGGTCCCGGCGCGATGGCGGTGAGCTTCGCTGCCAGGTGCCTTTCCTGCAGCTGCGATTCTGCAGGGGTGATTCTGGACATCGTATGCCCGGCTCGACTGGAGCGCTTGCCTGAGGTACGGATTCTGAGAGATTGTCTTTAGCGCATAAAGGAGAGGGCCATGTTTCATAAGCGCGAACCGATACTATCGTATGAAATTCAGCCCTCTCGGTGTCTTTGATGGCAATCATCAAACAACGTCACTGGTTTTCTTATCACACCATAAAATGCAAGTCAGCGTCGAATATACATATTATAGAATTCGGTTTGAAAGTTGGTCACAATCACTGAAAAGGGTAGTTATAGTATTGAGCGCTAAATATGACACTGAAAGCGCGAAGCTTTGACAATAAGGGTAACACTTACGCTCCGCCTCAAAGATATCACGCGATAGCGGCCTGTGGCCCAGTGGGGTGCTTCCGCATTGAAAAAAATCGACGCAGACGCACATTTCGCATTGCGAAAGCCGTTTTGAGACTTGGTAGGGTGCCTCACACTTGGTAAAGTCTGAGGCACCCTACCAAGGGGCTTTAAGACTTGGAACACGGAGGCGCCATCTGTCTCCGCAACGACTCAGAAGGTCTCGATTAGTTCCGGTGGCTGCCACATGCCGGCGCCTATTTTTCCGACACGTACCTGTACCTAAAAAGCTTTGACTCACAATGGAGGAAAAGAACTAGGAAACTAACCAGTAAGTATACTAGTCACAACGACGGAGAAATAAAGAGCATTAAGCAACAGGTGAAAAACACAGAAGGTAAAAATTGGATAAATTCGATGAAAAAGAAACAGTGTGCAATTATACCGAAAGTGAAAAAGGCAGATCAGGAAGGAAGCTTTCTTTGATAACTCAAAAGGCAGTGCCCTACTTTTTGGATCCAGATCAGGGTGCCTTAGAACACGCAGCTACAAAAAGAAATTTAACAATGAAGATGACGTATGTGCTGTATGTGGTAACTCCAGTGAAACAATTGACCATATTATACTCGAATGTAATGGTATCCATCCGGAAGTCGATGCAGGTGCAGTCACTGTTCCTGAAGCTCTGTGGTTTAGAGATACCAGTGGCCGGGTGAATAAACCGGCGGTGGAAGCTAGCAAAAAACGACTGGAAGATTGGTGGCTTAAAAGCAGAAAAGGGACATAATATTAATAATGTAGAAACAAAAATTTAATAAATAGAATGATGGTATAGTTAACCAATCTAAAACAACAATTAAGATATAGGGAGAAATACCACCCCGTTTCAAAGGGGACGCTCTTATATTCCATCCATCCACCCATCGTTTTTCGTAATTCGGGGGTAACGATGCCTTTTCGACTGAAAGAGATGCGTACGTTACGAAAGTCGTAGAATAAAGGAGAACTTCGCATAATTCGGGGCAAATCCCTTTGTTTTAAGTGTTAGCTCATAGCGTATCCACTTTCAGACATACCAGTTAAGCAAAATTTTATATTATCACGTACAACAACAGCATTGTGAAGGCCACACGGCATCATAAATATATTGTTTTATTAAAAAAGTGGCAAAGTTTAACGTATGCGAATCGATGGCACACGGTACGCGAATCTACCACAATAATCGGCGTAAAGCCGCGAAATGACACCGCACGTTGGCGAGCTGAGCACACGCGCATTAAAATATCATTCTAATCTGTTCCTATCCCGTAACACAATGCATGGTGCTAAAATCAACATGTGCATCGTAGAGACATTCGAGCTCGTCATTACGAGGAATTATCGCCAGTGCCAAGAAATATCTGTGGTTAATGGAGTTACACAGCATTACGCCGGAATGGATAGTAGCGAGGTGCTAGATGTATAGTAACGAAATACGTCTACTTACGACGGATTGTGGCCGCAGAACTCTGACACCGAAGAACACCAACAGCCAGTCAGGGCAGCACGAAAGCGGAGCACTGTTTCGCTTCGTCGTCTTCTCCGAATCGCCGGTTCAAATCTTCGTCGTCTATGAATGGCATGTGTCAATATGTCCACGTGAGAAAAAAAAAAAAAAAAGCGCGAGCGTCTCCACACGCCATCAGTTTTAGCTGTCTCTCGCGGAGAGCGCGGAGCCCGCACTCTGGCTCTGGCATCGACCCGTGGTTCCGCATTCCAGTCGACGACGTCTGCCAACATGGGCATTCAGCAAACTATGAGTGTCCGTATCCTCGCAAGCGTAGGATTTCCTCTTCCACTAAAAAGACAAAATCAGGGATCGAAAGGGTAAATAGGAAAGGGAAAAACAATCAACATGGCAGCGTCCCACCGCATCGTCGTCGCCGGTTGCGACGGCCGCAAGATCGACGGCTGCACGGCTTCGCGAAAGCACTTGTTAACGTTTTGAGGGTCTGGAGCTCGCTCCAAGCGCGCGGGCCCAGCGTTCGGACACCCGAGGCAACCATCTCCGCCGATGGCTTACTCGGTCTACATACTCACATCGCTGGCGATCCTGGCCTTCTGTCTGCGCCAAGGTGAGTGGGCTGCTGCTATATCATTTCGCGTTTTCTGCAGCGTGCGCGAGGTCTGAATTCAGCGCGCCTTCACAAAACGCTGCCGCGCTCGTTGGCGAACTGAATTTCCTATGTCCATTATCGGTAGGCGCCGCAAGCGTGCAGCGCTGACAGGAAATGGTTTCCGTGGTTTCGTAAAGTATGTCGTGCCTGGTTTAGCAATTCCCGCGGTTGTGAATGTCACAATTTTTAGCGTATTGTCGAGACTTCCTTGCCGCGCTGTGGTCGGTATAACAACAATCGGTGGCCTTGACCGTCCACCCTACCGTTCCGGTCATATTATTTTGATTTCCTTTCAAATGTCTTGTATTATACGTGCTCAGGCTTTCAGTATGCTTGTGCGCAATCGCTATTAATAACACGTCGATAAATATTTGCGGGAAGCGTTATACCACTGGGTGAGCTAGCTCCTTTCTTGCCACAGCTGCTGTGCTGCCGTCACATTCTTTCTGATAGATTAGCCAGGGCCGTAATATCCATGGTACAGAGGGTTCAGATGAACTGAGTCATTCGGTGCGATGTCAGTGGCACGTTAAACAACCCCAGGTGGTCGAAATTTCCTGTGCCCTCCACTGCGGCGTCTTCCATAGCCTGCATCGCTTTGGAACGTTAAACCCGATAAACCAAACTAAACCAGTACGTGGTCAAGTGGAATCAACTGCTCGTATCAGCTAGCAAACCAACTGACCTCTGTCAATACTTCTGTTGAGGTCAGTTGTGCGTTTTAATAATCTGAGCGTATAAGCAGAGAAAGCTGTGACAAAATCAATAAATTATTAGTTATAAATTATGACTGCCTATATTTGACATGGTGTAAATACCTTTCTTCCCTTGTATAAAAGTAGAATGAGAAAAGCAGGCACGCTACACGAATACGCGCCCCATTTAAAAGTTTAATTCGTGTGAAATATTTAAACTTTCTTTTTCTGTGTAAACGTAATGTTTCTGTAAAAAAAGAAAAGGACGCTTTTAAGCTTTATCTTACGAATAGACGCAATAGCATGGCTTAAGTATTCTTTTAAAGGAAGTGCTGTACTTGAAGGAGCAACTGCGAGGGGAACCCTTAACGCTGTCCCATAATGCACTCAAAGGCGGAGCATAGCATCAACCTTATTTTTCCGACCACTGTCAACGTCTGCGGCGGCTTTTCGGCGGACGAGCTACATACGCTATTTCGTAAAATACAAATTTATTCTGCAAATTCAAAGCAAAAAAAAGAAAAGTTATGCGATACATGCAAAAGTGCTTCCTTCCGTTTTAAATGTGGAAATTATGCGCAAAATATAAAAATATCGTCTTCTTGATAGTTTACAATATGCATAAAACGTAACTGCATATTAGTGATTATTTGAGCGTGTTAAAACTTCAATTTTGTGCCAGTTCAATAGCGATGTCATTTTCTCCAGGCGCCACCATTTCGAGGAAGATTTAGCGCCCCATATGACAACTTTTGGAGTAAAAACATTGTTTGGCGAACTTTAAGTCAACATATAGAACATATATTATCAGCGTTTCTGTAGAAACTGGCGAGCTTCAATTCGTCTTGCCGTATAAATTCACAAAACTACTAAGTAATTGGCAGCGTATTTAGGGCAAGAATTTGCGAACAGTTCATGGCCAAGATTCATGTCTACTTCGTCTATACTCACATGCAGCCTGCACTATATCGAATTAGCCAAGAAAATACCTAGTTGGGAAATTTATTTTTCTCGAATGCGCGAATGGCGATAACTGAAGAGCAGTAGGAGACTCAGCTGTCAAGCCCCAGCCTGGAGGATCAGTGTAGTCTGGTCAACCAGACTCGGGAGATGGCTCGGGTCTACGGCTTCCTGGACTGAGGAGGCTGCCCACCTAGGGCTGTATATTTCACGCCTGCTCGTAATAAATGTTTGTCTCTCTCTCTCTCTCTCTCTCTCTCTCTATCGAACGAGCGATCTGATTTTTCAGGGTGGATATTGTGTGTGCTGTCATTTCTTAGGACAGCTCAGTCTATGCTCTGCGGGAGAGTGCATGCTCAGGCGATGTTCATAAGCATTCCCCTGGTTCTCCGAGTGAATTTGGCGTGTGTTCTCTGTTCATAGGAAATCTAAAATGCATCAAGTCTCAAACATGCCAACAGTAGGGATCAACCCCTTAAGGGTTGATCCAATCACACCTCCCTGTACATACTCATTTCGAGTTAATGTCTTTCTCCTCCTCCTCCTCCCTCAAGATTCTGAATAAGTGGACAAGAAAGAGTGGACAATCAATATAAGTATGGGTTCGGGCAGATATGCAGGTTGCTCATTATGAAAATTGCAAACAGCGCGATGAAATGAAGACGACGAAAAAAAATTGGCAGTGGCTTAGCTCAGCTATGCCAGGGTATACGCAGCGAGAGCTACGTTCCCCTGGCTGAGCTTGTTGTGGTCATGTAGTCTAGTAATGAGACATTGTGTATCAGTTCAGTAACTTCAGTTCAGTTCAGTCGTGTCCGACTCTTCGTGACCCTATGGACCATATCACGCCCCGCTTTCCGGTCTCTCACTATCTTCCTAACATCCCATAACTTCAACTGCAGCGCCTCGAGGATGCCATCTAACCACCGCGTTCGCTGCCTACCCCTTCTCCGGTGACCCTCAACCTTTCCCAACATCAAATCTTTCCTTTTATTCATTTTGCTTGACAGTGATGAAGACTGCCCGATGACCTGTGAAGTAGCATGCAGCGGTCTCAGTTTTGCCTATACAGTATTTCAATTTGGCAGTCTCCAAACGCAAAGTCTCACACATTGGAATATTTACCGGTGTCAAGTCCATTTGGTGCCACAGTCTCTTGCACACACTAGACAATGTATGTGTTTAAACGAATTGTTCACAAAATGTGCTTCAAATGTCCGGGTCGCAGATGCAAGTTTCGGAAGTCGAATGAAGTGATCAGTCACATGACGTGCCTTTAGATCCCCTTCTGTTGGTTCCCGTTGATTGAACTCTTCCCAATATAGAGCCCATCTCGGCGGCTATGCTCCGTCCATTACGCTCGACAGTCTGGCATCACCGCTTGGCAAGCCGTTCCTTTCTCTGTTCGGGCGTCTCTGTTGCTCTCTTTGCCTCTTACGCTCATTCTCTCTTTGCTGCTGATATGCGCCGCTTTTTACGCGAAAAAGAAAAGGGAGAGAACGACGCGTGCAGCAACACCGTTGTCCACTACCTGAGAAGTGGCGGGTGCAATGACGGCCTACAATAGATAAAAATTCGGTGGCAGGCTAGCCCCCGCCGCAAGCGGCGTTGACCTACCAGTCCCAGCCCCGTAGGGCCAGGAACAGCCACCCTTCACCACCTCCTGACCCCAATGGGCCAGCTGCGCACGGACTGGTGCAAAAGGTAGACATATTAGCGTAGACGTATACCGGGTTTAGCGAGCCCTCGAGCTGTGGCCACACCTTGACCCAACGTTAAGGCGGTACATACGTCTACGCTATAGAACGTCTCCGGTAAAGTAAAACTGAGCGCGAACAGTTGCTAAACGCTCGTTCAGCCTCACGCGGCCTGTGGACATTAGATGGCTAACACGCAACGATTAATACGGCTGCCCGTGCTCCCCGTTCATTCCGCCCCACCTCGTTTGTTCGGTTTTACCGCGGCTGCTTCCGCGTTGTCTTCGGCGTCCCCGTTGCGATGATTAATGGGGCAGGCACGAGAGAGCGATCGTGTTTGAAGGGTTGAGGATGTCCGGTCGGTCCGTACAGATATACGCGCACTGCAGGTACGCGTCCTCCTCAATCAGACAGCTTGGCAGGCCGGCATATCGATATGCTTTCTGCCAGACACGACTGGGGAAGGTAAAACGGGTTATAGTGGCTCGCGGGCAGGCGGCTCGGACCAACGTTACTAGATTACTTTGCTCGGACAGGCTCGCTGAGATGCAAACTACTTGAACGCACACGTTTAATACAAAATAAACGGTTATTAACGTGACACAATTAACGACCCCGTTCTCCAGAAAATGCGGCGTTGTCAGCCGGCGTCGGCATGGAGAGCAAAAATATCAAAGGCGTGCCTCTCACAGGCGGTAGCTGGCGCACGGCCGAGCACTGATTGGTTATAGTTTTATTGCGAAAGCAATACTACTCCCATCTTCAGCCCTTCGCGTAGACACGGTCGGTAGGCACGTTTGACCTTTAATGACCCCAGATGACTGACGTTATACCAGTTGCGAGATGGGCTACCAAGTCGAGTCGTTGGGTAGCGACGGTCGGTAGACATGGCGCGCCGCGGATGAAATGATGACGTCACTGTGGCGTCATACCAGCTGCGAGAAATGGGCTACCAAGTCGAGTCGTCGGGTGGTGGCGGTCGGTAAGGACGGCGCGCTACAGCTGGAGCCGCTCTGCTACCAAGTGGAGGCGCTGCTGTCACTTCCTTCGCAGGTGAGAAGAAGAGGAGGAAAACGATAGGTATATAAATGCTCGCGCTTGCTCAGCTGAGGCACTCGCTATGCATCCTGATAAACAGAAAGAAAAGTCCCGCCGTCTCGATGAAGCCAGGAAACGACAGCGGGCTACAGAGACAGATGAAGATCGGGAACAGCGTCTCGCTCGGCGGCGCGCTCAAGATGCAGCTAGACGAGCGCGTCGCGCTTCTCTTAAATCATCCTCAACCGGCGATGACTCCGAATGGAATGTAATGGACGCTTTGAACAGTGAAGACTCTTTGTCGACGTGTTCAAATAGTAAACTCCAATGTGTGTCCTGTGTTACTCGTACGGTCAACATGGTGCACCACAATTGGCTACACTAGAGCTGAAACAGACTGCTATTATCCATGCTATTAACGCGAAAGCAATACTATAGGTTTCGAGCCTTCAGCGTAGCGCGGCCGATAGCCACGTCTTACCCACGTGACTCTGTGACGTCACACCCCACGTGACACTAGGGTGAGAGCTGGACTACCAACTCAAGCGGCCAGTAGGAGCTGCCAACTTGGGTCCCTCGTTTCACATGGGATGGTTATGTCAGAATCAGCCTGCTAGGACCCTGGCATTCACGTTACCCCTAAATGCCACTAAGGCCCGTTCATGCGGCTTGGTTAAAGCGGGGCTTTATGGGCTGAGGAAGAAGAAAAAGAGAATAAGGACGCTCGGATACCCGCAGTTAATGCTTTCGCTCAATATTTGGTTCAGCAGCGTTGAACCCCTGTAATTTTTATTGCTTTCGCAACCTACCGGGCTTAACTAAAGCTAAGCCCCAGCTAATTTTTTTGTGACGTCACGAGATCACATGACATGGCCTAGTCAACCTGGGCTCCTCCTCTGAGGCGGGAATCTAACTCTCCGGGACCATTGTATTCCTCGTCAGACATATGTTAAGTCCAAGACGTGAAGTCCATGCAGGCAGGTTCGTATAGGCTTGGTAAAGGCTTTATATTGTAACGAGTAGAAGGCACTGAACGGATCAGTCTCACACACTCAGCTTCGTCCTCTTTTTCCTCGGTTTCGAGAGGCACGCGGCATACCCCCCCCTCCCCCCCCTCTTCGAAAGCGGCGACTCGACGCTGGGAGCGTCCTCAAACTAGATGCACACAGAAGAACCAGGTAACACAAAGCTGCACGCACGCAAAAGATCACTCCCTCTCATAATACGGTTTCATCCGCACTACGTGGGGAGTTCTCTCCGAGCCCGCAGCGAGAGCAGACGCGTTTTCAGCACCTCCCGCGCCCGTCGTTGCGAAGCTCGACTCGCCGCCCCAAGCCCCCCGGCTCGATTCTCGGAAAAGCGTCTGGGCCACCTCGCGCTGCCGGCTCTCCGCCGCCGCTGGCTACGCCGGAGCTGGGCCTGGCAGGCCTAGAAACCGAAGCTCTCGACACCGAGGAGAACATCGGGGCTGCGATGCAGTACCAGGTGCCTGGGGAAACTATCACTCCGGCCGAAGCCCAAAGCGATGACTGGGAAACCGTCATTGCTCTCCGGAACCGCCACCGACCACCGAAAAAAGGCGCCGACGCATCTATTGAAGGTGGTGGGCGAAACGGAACACCACCTACCACACAAAAAGCTGTGTCGTCGCCGCTGCCACGCCGGCGAGGCACTCCATTGCCACGACTGCCGCAAGACGACTTAGAGATTGTTGTGCGCCCGCGAGGAGGATGGAACATCACCACAGCTATCCCGAAATCTATACTTCTAGCGTCCTGCAACGCTGCTAAGATACCCCCCCCCCCCCCCCTAAGAAGCCATCCATCAGGACAAAGTGCGGCTGCACCCGATCAACAACACATTCACCATCAGCACGCCAGCAGAAGCACGAGCCTACGCCAAGCTCTCGGCCATCAGCATAGGGGGCCAAGAATTCACAGTGACAGCGCACCTTGCGCCGCCTGACGAAGCAGTAAGAGGTGTCATACACATGGCCTACGATGGGGAACCACGCGCAGAACTACAGTTTGAGCACTAGAGCGCCGCCGTATTGAGGATCGTTGACCCCGAGGAACAACTTCGTATGTCACGTTACTAAGATGTCGAATGACCTCGTATGGCCCAAAGTAACGGTGAAGTAGCTTCTCGGAGAGTCCTTGACGGCCCGCTGGTGTCCGCACCCATACAAGATCGCCAGGCTTATAGTGATACGTCTCGGTATCGGAGGTGGTACCGACTGGCATCGCGGTGTTGATGTTGAATATGGCACCGTGCGAGCTGGCGCGCTTCTTCGGCCCGCTGCAGAAACATGTCGACGTCCGTATAGGCATTGGTGGCATCGTCGCCGTGATTTATGGGTAGCATAGCGTCCAATATTGTGGTGACGGGACGACCGTAGACTAGCTGGAATGGCGCAACACGGGTCGTCTCCTGTTCAGCCGTATTGTATGCAAAAGTTGCGTACGGAAGAACTTCATCCTACGTGCGATGTTGCAACGTCGACGTAAATGGAAATTATGTCTGCAAGTGTTCTATTGAGGCGTTCAGTCAGTCCGTTTGTTTGCGGATGGTAAGCAGTAGTCCTACGATGACTTGTGCAGGTAAGACTGAAGAGAGCCTGCATTAGTTCGGCCGTAAAGGCTGTACCGCGGTCAGTAATAATAACCGATGTGGCACCGTGGCGCAGTACGATGGTCTTGAGAATAAATTGGGCTACTTCAGCAGTAGTTTCACGGGAAAACGGCTGTGTCTCGGCATATCGCGTTAAGTAGTCCGTCGCCACTGCTATCCATCTGTTCCCTGATGCGGACGTTGGGAAAGAGCCCAGAAGATCTATGCCCACTTGCTGGAAAGGGGCTGTTGGCGGAGGTATCGGCTGAAGAAGCCCTGTAGGCTTCAGCGGATATGTCTTTCGCCGCTGGCAATCTCGGCATGTTCTCACGTAGTGCTGGACTGAAGGCAGCAACTTAGGCCAATAGTACTTTTTGTCGAATGCGTGCTAATGTTCGCGTGACTCCTAAATGACCAGCCGAAGGCTCATCGTGGCATGCGTGCAAGATTTCTGGCCGGAGGTCGGACGGCACAACGAGAAGAAATGTTTCCTTGTGCTGAAAGTTTCTCTTACATAGGACGCGATTGCGAATGCTGTAGGAGCTAGGATAAACCCCGTGCGAAAGCACGTGGGACAGCTACATCAAGGCCTTCGAGATGCTCAATAAGCGGGCGTAAACCGGGGTCAGCCCGTTGACGCTGGGCCATGTCGGAGGTCGTGACTACAGCAAGAAACGGGAAGTCGTCGTCTTCGCTGTCGGGAGGGGCATGAACTGGTGCACGCGACAAGCAATCGGCGTCGTTCTGCTTACGGCCGTACTTGTATACAACCGTATGTCGTACTCTTGGAGACGGAGGCTCCACCTTGCAAGCCGTCCAGAGGGGTCTTTGAGGTTGACTAACCAGCATAACGAATGGTGGTCGCTCACAGCCCTAAAAGGGCGTTGGTAAAGATAGGGTCGGAACTTACGCCCGAACTACCGCGAGACATTCCTTTTCCGTGGTTGAGTAGTTTGGATCTGCTTTTGAAAGAGAGCACTCGCGTAAGCGATAACTTTCTCAGTGCCATTTTGCCACTGAATCAGAACGGCACCAAGTACAAAATTACTGGCATCGGTATGAATATCCGTAGCAGCGTTTTCATCAAAATGGGCAAGTATCGGGGCAGCCATGCAGTGGCCGGCGGAGCTCGTTGAAGGCATCCTCTTGATCATCTTGTCACGTAAAAGGAATATTGTCTCGGGTAAGAAGCGTAAGAGGCTCGGCAATCGCTGAAAAATTCTCGATGAAACACCTGTAATAGGCACAGAGCCCCAAAAACCTTCTAACGGACTTTTTGTCGGCTGGGCGCGGGAAGCTTTCCACAGCAGCAGTCTTGTCGGGATCTGGTTTCATGCCCTCAGCATTAATAGCATGGCCAAGAAAGCGGAGCTCCTGGAATCCGAAATGGCATTTCTGTGGTTTTATCGTCAGTTGGGCTGAACGCAGCGCCTGTAGTACCATTCGCAGCCGGTCGAGGTGCTCCTCAAAACTAGCTGCGAAAATGACGACATCGTTGAGATACACTAGGCACGCTTGCCACTTCAGTCCATAGAGAACGGTGTCCGTCATTCGTTGGAAGGTTGCTGGCGCAAAACAGAGACCGAAAACAAGCACTTTAAATTCATAAAGGCCGTCAGGTGTGACGAACGCTGTTTTCTCTTTGCCCCTTTCGTCCACTTCTATCTGCCAGTAGCCATTCTTGAGGCCAAGCGACGAGAAATATTTGGCATTGCGTAACCGGTCCAATGCGTCATCGATACGCGGGAGCGGGTATACGTCCCGTTTGGTTACCTGATTTAACTTACGATAATTGACGCAGAAACACAGGGTATTGTCTTTTTTTTTTTCACCAACACTACAGGCGAAGCCCAGGGGCTGGTAGACGGCTGCACCACGTCGTCGGTAAGCATTTCTTGCACCTGGCTTCGAATAGCCTCAAGTTCCGTTGACGACAAGCGGTATGGGTTTTGAGAAATCGGCTTGGCTCCGCGTCAACCATAATGCGGTGTTTGGCTACTGGGTTGCGCCCAAATTTCGAAGACGTTGCAAAGCATCCAGCAAAATCCCGAAAGAGCTCTAGGAGTCGCCGCCGCTAAACCACCGACAGATTGGGATTAATGTCCACAGTTGATAGAATGTCGGGTGGATCGCATCCGGCTGGCGACGGCGGCGCCAGAGTACAGATGTTCGCCGGCTCAATAAAGTCGGCAACATACGCGATGGCCGTTCCTTTCGCAATGTGCTGAAACTCGGTCCCGAAATTCGTAATCCAGAGCTTCGCACAACCATTCCGCAAGCGAACAAGTCCTCTTGCAGCGCAGACCCCATTCTCAAGAAGCATGGCCCACGTTCCTCTCTGCCAGTACGTCGCGGTCGCATATGGTGAGTCGCTTTCTACCATGACCACAATGCTGCACCGTGGCGGGAACGTAACGTCAGCGGCTGTAATACATAAGGCGGGTGTTGATGAACTGTCGACGCTAGTATAGTGCCTAGAATATACTATTCTAGGCACTATAACGCTAGATCTCGCAATGGCTTGGCTTGGCTCGGCGAAAACGTCACACGTGATTCTTGCAAATTAATTATCGCACCGTTAGCCTGTAAGAAGTCCAAGCCGAGTATGACGTCTCGCGAACAGTGGGTAAGAACAGCAAAGTCGCCAACATAAACAAATCCGTCAATTGCAACTCTCGCAACGCATCTTCAAGCCGGGGTGATAAGGTGTCCCCCTGCCGTGCGAATTTGAGGCCCAGTCCACTCGGTTAAAACTTTCTTCAATTTCCTGCTTAACCCACTGCTCATACCGAATAGTCCGCCCCCGAATTAACGCGGTAATAAGAAAATTGTCGATAAAAACCGGTATGTCCGAAGCATGCGCACTAGGTTCATTGTTACATGACTCCGTCTGATAGCCGTTATCTTGTAATAAACGTGATGGAGGATGTTCGGCAGTTCGCTCGTCAGCGGCCTCACCACCGCAGGTCGCTGTTCCTAATTTTTCCGACGGCTCGGGGAGCGGGGGCTCGGCGAGCGGTCAATGCGGTATGTAGAGGGACGTGGACTTTGGGAACGATAACGGGAAGAGGTAATGACACGGGACCCGTATTGTGTGACGTCTGGGGGATCCGTATGCGCCGACAGGTACTCCTCGATTTCGGGTGGTCGTTCATCACTCCGAGGACATCGTGCACGCGGATGAAAGCCACGAAGTCCGGCGCGGCGGTACGGACAGAACCTCAACATGTGACCGGCCTCTGGGGCGCTGGTCAGGGGCACGCCAGACGTCAGACTTTCGAAACCGTGCCTCGGCTAGAAGAGGAGGACGACGCGGGCTTGATTCAAGTGTAGGGGTGTCTGCTCTGGCTCTAGGAGGGTCGTACCCACTATGGTGCTGGTTTGGATGAGGCACAGTGATGTTCGCTCTAGGAGAATCGCACAGGGTATTCTGCTGAAGCACGGATGCGTACGTAGGCGCACTCGGTGGCAGTGGCTGCACAGGCACAGTCGGCTTCGGGACGACTTGCCTAACTTCCTCACGAACCACCTCCGCGAGTGACGGAAGCCTCGATGATGACGTTAGACCCTGCAGCATGAATGCGTCTCAGCTCTTCTCTGACCACAAATCGAACAAACTCGTTGAAGCCAGAAGCATAGACGGCCGGTGACATGGCGGACACGTCACGGTTATAGTACTGTGCCCCGTTTTTTCCATAGAAGTGTTTGTTCTATCGTGGTGGCCTCCGCTAGGAAATCTGATGTGGTGCCGGGTGGATTGCGCACGAGCCCAGAAAATAGTTCTTGTTTCACCCCGCGCATTAGGTGGCGCACTTTTTTTTCTCCTAAGACATATTTGGATCAGTACGCCTAAAAAGGCGGATCATGTTCTCGTAGTACATTCCAACACTTTCGTCGCTAGGCTTGGCAGCGAGATCGCAGTGCCGACTCCGCACGCTCCCTTCGGTCGTTGGCGGTGTAGGTCGCCAACAGCTGGCGACGAAAGAGGTCCCATGATGGTAGCGTCATTTCGTGATTGACGAACCACGTCCGCGCCGAATCTTCAGTACACATTGTGCAGCTTCCTTGTAGTTGGCGACCCGTTCGAATTGGTCCAGCCAGTCCTCAGCGTCCTCATAAAGCTCACCATGGAAGGACGGTGGCGTTCGAGACTGGAGGACGACGAACTTGGGTGAACTCTCTCCGTTAGCCACAATGTTCGTGTTCGATCTATGCATGGTGGTTACAGGCGTCCAGGACAAAGGCCCGAACTCTGGCGATTGACCTCGGAGGCGGCGGCTGGTACTGCGGTGGACCGGTGTCAATACCGTGGTGACTCTCGGTTGCCCTTGAGGGGTGGAATTCAGCAAAAGGGGAATCGTACCCCGCACCTCCACCAGAAAATGTAACGAGTAGAAGGCGGCAACCACTGAACGGATCAGTTTCACACACTCAGCTTCGTCCTCTTTTTCCTCGGTTCCGAGAGGTACGCGGCAATATCTATTTCAGGTGGCCTCTCACATAATGTTTTAGCTTACGACTGTATGCTAATGAGTAGGTGTGAGGTAATAGGGGCAAACATTAATGGATTAGGGATTGAGTGAGCAGCAAAGTGCATGTACGCGAACGAGGATCTTCAACAAGACCCGAAGACAGTAGCCATCAATGCGGTCCTTAAAGGCGCAGTTTAAGTGTCCCCCAAATTTATTTTACTACGTATACTGTGCGGCTGCGTTTATTGTGGTATGACTCTTCATTGACTGTAAGCCTTTCTGGAAGTAGAACGGCTTGAAGTGAAACTTTCAAGTGCCAACTGTCTCTGATCGCGCACGGACTTACAGCCATTTTTTTCCGTTGTTTTATTTATAGTACAATTTAGTTGGCATCGCGTGATCAGCCTGCGTACGCGTTGCAGAATATGACTCTACCGTTATAGTTTCCTGGCTTGAAAATATTCATAGTTCCATATTAATATATTTGTAACAATAACAACACTGTATTTGGAAAGAATTTTACGATGTGATGCGATTAATCAGCTTTAACTGCTGGCCTTCCCGATATTTCAGTTTATTTTCTCCGTGTGTTTGCGGTATATATGGGTGAATGGTGCAGTTGCACGGTTGCGTGGCGGGCGGTCTGTGGTGCACGGGAGCCATCAGCTCTGTCATGTCACACTGCTGTGCACGGGAAAGCCGCCCGAATTACGCCCAGTCGGACGCCAAACTACTCCGGCTATAACGCCCCTTTGCAAGCCCCGGTGCTGCGCCTTAAGATGGCGGCGCGTTGGAAGGAAGCATCGGCGAGCTTCATGTTGAAACATGTCAGCGAATTCCCAGAAAGTCTGGCGCTGGTCCCATGGCGGCGGAACGTCCTCGCACCGCGGCCGAATTTGAAGCGGGATTGAACCAATAGGGACAAGTGCTGCCTACGGATTGAACAATCTGAATGGCAACTGTCAGAACTGTGTCATTGTGAGGCTCAAGGACATGAACGAGTGAGAAATACATTTACAAGGCTTGATAACACTACTGCGTGAAACACCAATTTTTTTAACCGACGTTAAAGATCCCCAGGTGGTCGAAATTACTCCGTAGCCCTCCACTACGGCTCCCCTTTCTCTCTTTCCACTTTCACTCCCACCTTCCTCCCTTCCCTTACGGCGCGGTTCAGGTGTCCACAGAGCAAGTATGACATATACTGCGCCTTTCCCTTCCTGTGAACCAACCAACCAACCAACCGATACCTCTCATGTGCATAGGCTAGAAACATTTTACGAAAGGGTAATAGGCGATTCAATATACATAGTATAATTGGTGTCTCTTGCCCTCAAAGCACACTTTTAGCAACCTTTTAACTCAGGTGGACTGCTGCAATGCCAATATAGCAAAGCTTTGTACATTCCCATCATTTCCGTAACCTTTATAAACGTGAAATGAAATGAAACGTTAGCACACATGCGCGATATAGATAACATAACGCCGCGAGTGCCGACACCTTAAGCAGAACTCAACGTTATGGCCTGTTTTATAGGAGGCATACGTTTTACACCTCCCACATAGCCTCTATGGCACACACAAGGTTGTGCATTGCAATACCACGGCCGCTCAATGGAATCGCACCTCAATTCAGTAATGCAATGTACGTCGCGACAAAAACACTGGGGTTTTTATGTAGGTTAGACTATAGTTATCCGAGCGTATATGCTCTGTTGAGCATGGCAACACATCACCCTGACGTCTCTGATGACTCGAGTTAAAGTGGTCCACGCTGGGCACGAGGAGATGGAGGCACAGACTCGGGATGTAATGTTCATATAAACAACCGGCTCAGTTTCGCTTACGGCTCGCCGTCACTGGGCTGCGACGCTGCGTGGTGCTGCACGCGAGCCCCGAAGAAGGGTTGTTTCCAGCTGGCGGGGGGATGAGCTGCCAGGCGTGGAGGCAGGATGACAGGGGCCGAACTTGAGCGGCGGCTAGGCCCCGGGCTCGCAGGTCGTGGCGCAGACGCGTCTTCTGCGCCCTACTCGTCTTCTCTTCAACCGTCTCGTCCGCTGCCTGCGATCCTGTCCCCGCTCTCCCGTTCGTCTCCTCTTTTTAATAGAGAATTCGAGTGGGAGAGCAGGTGCACTCGAGAGCACTTCGAAAGTGCTGTCAGACAAGCGGGCGCACTCCTGTGGAAGAGGAGGAGATAACTGGCTTCCAATGGTAGAGGAGGATAACTTTTCCTCCGTTGAGAGCACCCGAGTGCACTCTCGGCTGCTCTCTCGTCTAAAGCGAGTGTAGAGGAAGTTACATGGCATAAAGCGTCATATCCCCGCCATCTTTTTTTTTTTTCTTTGGAGTCTGCGACGCTCAAGTTGGCGGCTGCAAAGGCGCTCGGAGAGCTCTTCGGAAGCAAGCGAATTTGCGTCAGGAGCGGAACGCATTGCTCAGGTATGCATGTGTGAGAGTCACTGCTTGCATCTAAAGGGCCAAAGGAGGCAAATTGCCGCGCTGTGAGAACAAAGGCATACAAAACAAGCGGCTCTTCACGGAGCGTTGGCCTCTCCTCGGGTTGCAACTGTCGCCACTGCGGTCAGAAGTGCGGTCACGTGGTCGTGGCGTGCTCCTCTCAACACGCAGAGAGCGTTCCCGTGGGAGAACTGTTACACCCTCGCCCTGCGTGCACCTGTACTGCTCTGCAATGCTCGGCGCCTCTGTTTTCGTCCCCCCAACCCAATGCGCCATAAGCCCCCTCGCTCCACCGTTCGACTGTCTCGTCCGCTGCCTGCGATCCTGTCCCCGCTCTCCCGCTTGCTCCTCCGTTGCGCCTTCTTTTCGCGGGTTGACCGGCTTCCGCAGCCGCTGATTGTCTTTGTTAGCTCTCCTGCGGCTTTTGCCCTTTCGCTCTTTCACAGGTCGGGAGTAGTCGGTGGCTGTTCATATATGGGGATTTTTGTCCCGTCATACCAAACATGGACATACGTAAGAGCTGGCCACTCCACGGCTGCATGTATGGCGCGGTCAGCAGTGTCCATGAGTCACTGACTAGCGTCTGCGGCCTCGTGCACGTGCACGAGCCGTAGCCTGTACCGATGCGTTGGCGCTCTCGGACGGGCACGCACCTCAACCATGGCGAGAGTGAAGTGCCGGCAAAGCATTTGTTAAACCCCCAGCCTAGTTACGTGATATAATGAGCGGAGAGACTCCGAGCAGAAGCCGCAGGTGCGCCTCTCGGCACCGGATCACGTGGAGTGACACTAATAATCGGCAGCGCGAATAGACACGGACGAACACACAACAGCAGGACAGCGCCTGTACTCTTGTGTGTTCGTCCCTGTCCATTCGCTCTGCCGATTATTAGTATGTATTCCCACCAAGCCCAATTCAACACTAGTTTACGTGGAGTGATGCCAGTGGTCACGCCTCCGCTTCGGCGGCTTAAGGACTTGCGGTGCAAAGTTGGCTCTAAAGATCTCAAAAGCTGGTTAGGGTTTGCCAGTATATGCTTTGCGCAAAACATTCCCCAAGAGATGACGTTCCCTCCTTCTCCCCCTTGCGTGCCATGCAGCCGTGGCCATCAACTGCTACACGTGCAGCAGCGTGAACGGCACCAACCCCAACTGCCACGATCCGTTCCACCCGGCGCACGCCCGATACGTGATCGACTGCACTGTGCCCAAAGACGGCCACGTCGGGCGCTTCCCGGCACACTTCTGCGTCAAGGTGGTCGGCAGGTCCAGTGAGTAGTACTACGATATACAGACTTTGTCAGAAGAGCCCAGAGGGTCTGCTTTTAAGCCGTGCAGTAGCGCTGATTTAGTGGAGGTTGTTCACATTGCAGTGCGTAGGACAATAAATCTTACCATCAAGAGATTCAGGAATCAGAACACTAGAAATGCATTACAAGATGCACGAAATGGTTGAGTAGCAGACACCCTGGGCTCTATACTTTTGACAAGACTGTACGTGCGAGCTTAGGTCCTGCGTTACGTAAATGCGCAAGCGTGTAAGTGCTTGTAGGGTAATGTTCTGAAGCCATGTGGCACGTCCCTGGTTTACAGGGTTTGACGTCCCTTACTCTAATAAATTCGGCCGACCGTCAGCAAACGACCAGGCAGAGCTCAGCAGCTGGTATTCTTGGTCAGCTAATGCAGCTGGCCAAAATGTGGGCCATGGTTGACTGCCAATTATATAAGTGTTATAGTTGTCCAAAGGCTTTCAGCCGACAGTCAGCAAATGATAGGTAATTAGTCGGCACCCGATGCTCGGAAGCCAAACACGGCCCAAAGTAGGGCAGTATAGGCTGCCTACGAGGTTGGCCAAGCACACTGAGCCAGCCACAATTCTCACACGCAATTGGTGGACTGAAACTTGTAACATAATGTTGACGAGGCCGACATATTGCACTGATAATATAATATATAATCTATTAAATACTGCTGCTTTTCGTAACCCGGTGCACGCAATATTACAGCAAAATATGAATAGGCCTCGGAAAGGCGCCATCTTGAAGACGTATGTTCTCAGTGAATGCATTCGTAAAATGCTTACACAAAGGCGGCTGAGCAGACATATTAAAAATAGTTAGCAACACGATCAAGCCCTCCTTTATTTTTCATCTTTGCCGTCGCAAGCTTAAAATGATTAAAATAACTGCTCTCGACCTGTGACTTGCGGGGGATACATAATCTCTCTGAAAGTTGCTGTGTGTGTGCGCGTGCGTGTACAACGCGGTGGTGTATTCTGTTTCGTAGTGTTTCTTTGGCACAGTCTTTCTTGTTGATTACCATTTTGAACCTGGTTTCCATGAAAATTTGCGTTATGTTTACTGCCAGACATCTTGCAATCAGTTGCCTTAAAATGTCACTATATTTGATGCAGCTTTGTAGAACATTCTGAAGGACACTAATTTTGTTTCGCGTAGAATGTGCGTGTTTTGCCCCATGCTAAAAAAATTAAGCAGCATCATTATTTTGTTCAATTCTTGTCAATTTAACATCATGTAAGGAAGACAAAGAACACTCAGCGCCGCGGCATCTCTATCGCCATCGCATGTTTCCGCGTCCATCTCTCGCGCTGAAGTTGTGACCTGCAGCTGGAAATTCGACCCTGCTGTGCCCGATCGCATTAGCAGCGTTAGCCGTCGGACAAAATCATTTAATCTTCTTTTCAGTCAGGATAATGTCGCCGGTCGCCCAAACGTCGTGCCAACATTAGTGTGCACTTTGCTTGTGATAAAAAAAGTGAAATTAGTAATATCTAGGCAATGTTGCGGACTGACATTTGAAACCAGTGAGGCAACATTCTGCACTGCCTAGGCGGACAGTGCCTGCAAGGCTGTCCACCAGCCTTGGCCCTATGTCGGCAGACGATGGTCGGTCAATGTAATGTCAAGTAACCAATCCCAACTTTGCCCTAACCTTGTTAACCTAGCTTGGGTCAAGGCGGCCGAGGTGTCTGTCACTTGACCAACCTATGGCCAAGGTCGTTCTTGAAGCGAACTGTCAACCTGTCCAGCCACTTGACCTTCAAAAAGATGGTGTGACCTTGACCTGATTGTGGTGTCCACCCAAAAGTATGTTAAAGATCCCCAGGTGGTCGAAATTACTCCGTAGCCCTCCACTACGGCTCCCCTTTCTCTCGGCTCCCCTTTCTCTCTTTCCACTTTCACTCCCACCTTCATCCCTTCCCTTACGGCGCGGTTCAGGTGTCCACATAGCAAGTGTGACAGATACTGCGCCTTTCCGTTCCTATGAACCAATTGTTATTATTATATTTCCCTAAAAATCTAACAAAGAAAAAATATGAACCCTGCCGCAGTGGTGCAGTGGCTAAGATGCCCGTCTACTGTACTGGAGTACCCGGGTTTGAACCCGACAGCCGGTGGCTGTGTTTTGATAGAGAGCTACGTCTGTGTGCTGTACGATGTAAGTGCAGGAAAAGATCCCCAGGTGGTCAAAATTACTCCTAAGCCCCCCATATGGCACTCCCAGTCCTTCCTCCCTTCTGTTAACATCCTTAAACTTGAGGTGTACGCGGAAAAAAGTGTGACACATATTGCACCTTTCCTTTCCTGTAAGCCAGTTAGTATTATAAGAAAAAATATGAAGCAAAAATTGCTGTACATGGGCAACGTTGATTGTACCCCTAGTTCAAAAAGTCAAACCATGCATAACAGCTTTTGCTTGGATCACTAGGTTCAAGCCATGCTTAAACCCTCACATTTTTTCACTTTGGAAGTGACAGGCTGAGAGATGCCGTATGTGAGGGCTCCGGATAATTACCCCCTCCGGGGGGGGGGGGTTAACGTGAAGTGACACACAGTGCACAGGCATCTTGCGTTTCGTCTCCATGCAGCTGGGATCGAGCCCAGGACCTTCAGTTACTCAGTAGTCGAGCACCCTAGCCGCTGAGCGCAGCGGTGGGCCATACAGTTGTGTGTCCTTCTAAATGAGGTCTAAGCGTTGCCTTCTGGCGGAATTTACTTATGCTCCTTGGTCCTCGTTTTTTGCGCTACCTTCAATATGGACAGAATTTTCAGTTGCACATCCAGCCCTGCAAACAGATGTACTTATACGACCGAAGCACGGAGCCTGACTAGAAAAATTCAAATTATTGACAGCGCAGCAAAATATAGACAACAGGGAAACGATTGAGACACAAGTAGCAGCGTGAATTTAAAATGAGAGTTCAGTATTCCGGGTGACATTAATTGAAAGTGGCAAACTTCAGCATGGAAACTAAATACTGTGGCGAGTTGGATATTTTGGATGAAATCAACTGAGAGCGGGAAACGCCATTTCACAGCAACAGAAGTGCCCCCTTTGTACCTGAACGATTACAGAGATTTCCCTACACACCTCCCTTGTTGTTCTGAATGCACCTCCTTAGTTCTTAACGAACTTTTAAGGCGAAAACCTTATGTGGCTTATCGGGAGGTTAACCCGACGGCATTTACCAGCAGCAGTAATCAGAAACTCTTACATTGATCACGCAGGACTGTGATGCAGTGACGCCAGGAACCATTCAAGAACAAGCGATAGTTTGAAAGGGCCTCTGGACCCTCTAGACCTCACAAAAACAAATATTAAGAATTGCGGTTAATTAAACGTGCACTAGGTTGTATTTAGATGGAGTAAGTCATTACGGTTGACTGCGAAGGATTAAGGGTGTTTCGTCAGGTGGATTGTAAATTAAAAGTGGACTACATTGGGTCACGTAAGTTGCAGCTGGATGGATTGCGATGAATTAAAATGGATCACAGGTGGATGGATTAGAAAGTGGTGCCTCACAGTATGTAAGCAGCAATGATGCTCTAATTATACATTACTCCCTAATGTGCCCATTTGTTTTCGGACTAGATATTTTCCCCCTCTATTTCTTCTTGTTCACCACTAACCCCAGCTCTTACTTGCTTCTCCTTTTTAAAAGCTGAGCATGCCGTGGCTGGAACTCCAGTGCTGGTAAGATATGCGCCGGTCTCATGCATTGATGACTGGAGGGCCTTACACTGGATAAGAATTTATTTTCTGACATTTCACTGTCCTGCATACAGCCTCGGTGTTGAATTTTTCTGGTAGCATGCCTGTCCTTAAAAATCAAGCTCGAAAAGTAAACCCCTTTTTTTAGAATGGCAGTGAAGTCTATATACAAGTTGCGAGGCCATCTATCGAATGCGTTACGAGGTTCCATACTAAGCAAGTGTTTGTCGCACGTACTGCACTAAGCATAAGCTTAGTGCCCTGCTAGACTTCATTTCGAAGTCCACGCCCTCACCTAACCCATCCACTTCCCTCTTAGGCCTCCCTGTGCATAGATTTATGAATGAATGAATGAATGAACGAATAAATGTGCTACGTGCTGTTGTCAGCAGAGCCAGCTCTCATGTCATTTTGCTCTGTGCTCCCACATACCACACTTCCCTTGAATGACAGCGGTAGCTGTATTGCGTCCGGCTTGCCCGCCCCAAGAATTCCAGAGCCATCAGACCACAGACTGCAAGAAGAGAAGGAAATAAAATATTTGGGCCCCATTTGTAACATATTGCTACGAAGATGACAAAGCGGGCAGTGGCACGGGGCGGAGCGCTCGCGCCAGGCCCGCTGGCCATTAAAGCATATTTCATCGTCATGTCATCACGTCGTTCTGTTTCTGTTCTGTCGCCGTGTTCAGAATGTGTTCAGAACAGAACGACGTGATGACATGACGATGAAATATGCTTTAATGGCCAACGGGCCTGGCGCGAGCGCTCCGCCCCGTGCCACTGCCCACTTTGTCATCTTCGTAGCAATATTTTCCTGATTTTTACAGCCATAAGCTACAACATTATGTGCAAGACTACCCATATAAACCTCATCTAGCTTAACTAAGCTGTATGAACAAGCACTGTGTGGCCTAAGGACGTCTGACTCTATTGGCATCTAAGGGCCCCGGTACATTCGATTCCCATCTCACAGGAGCTACCAAATTTCGCAGCTAATGTCGTGGTCTCGTGATGTCACGCAACCCGGCGACTAATCAGAATGCTCGTCATATCAGCTGCCACCTGCCACATGCCAGGGGAAAAGAAATGTAAATTGCCTTACATCAAAAGTGCAGCCTCACATCTAAGCTGACACCTAAACCATGCCGTAAAGAAAAGCAGTAAAGCAGAAGTGCAAGAAATGACATGCCATAGTGGAGGGCTATGGAATAACTTCAACCACCTGAGTTTTTTTTAAGTAAAGTAGACGTGAAAGAATGACATGCTGTAGTGGACGACTTCGGAGTAGGTTCGACTGCCTGGGGATCTTAAATGTGCACTGACATTGCACGGAACACGGACACCTCTCAGTTTCACCTCCATCGAAATGCGACCGCCGCTGGATTTTCTGCAAAGAGGGCCCATGCTATCGTGTTAAAATTGCAAAAAAAAAAAAAAAAAAAAAAAAAAAAAACATCTTTTGAACTGTGCAACCATGGCGGCAGCTGCCACACTTCTATTTTGCTGTAATTCAGCATAATGTGTGTGCATCGGTTTTAAACGTAATGTTCTCTCTTCCTTTTCCTTCGGTATTTTTCCTCCCGACGCCATTTCAGTGGACACCAATGTTGAGATGGTGATCAGGATCTGCTCCTTGGAGACCATGGACAATTCGTGCGGCGTGTTCCGATATGGCGATGACATTCTGCGCGGCTGCATCCTGACCTGCAACAATGATGGATGCAACATGGCACCGGCTCTTCTTAGAGGCCTCACCCCCCTGGCCCTTTTCCTACTGGCCACCCTAGTCTCTTCCAGTAAAGTGCTGTTGACGCATCCTCTGTGACGATCGGACTAGGCACACAAGGGCTGTGCTCACCTCCAGCACAGTCGTAGCCGAGCCAGCGCTGTACTTGAGGTGCACGCTGTGTCTGCTGCTGTTGTGTATTGTCGCAATTTGCATTGTGCAGAACAGCTTGATATGAGAGGGAACTCCTATTTGTGTTTAAACTTTCAGAATCCCTGAAGAGTGCTACGACAGATGTGTTACATGTTTAGTTGGAAACCCTCATGCATGCTGCAGGTTGTGTTGTGGGATTAACCGATTAACAATTGTGTAGGGGCCACTGAATGGCTGCCAAAAAAGCCAGTTTTGCCCCAACTTTTTTGTTGAAAAAATAACTTAGTCGTAGATGGGGATTAAGACAAAATTTTCTTGAACTATGACCTGGGAAAGCTGTGGAAATTTTCATTGTACCCATTTGCTTGCACTGAAATGGAGGTTGGCTGCAGTTATTTGCCTAGTATGGAAGCTGTGCACTGCAGTTATTTATACTATGGAACAATGTACTTGTTCATACCGGTGCCCAAGCAGTGAATGACAGTTGTATACCATTCTCCCTTTTATACCAGACTGCTCTAACGATCTACCATCTCACTTAATGTGTATAGATCCATTGTAATGAAGCTGTTAAGTTTTTCTTAAATACTGGTTAGGCAAGTAGACTGATGTGGACTGTGATGATTGTTAACTAGTTTTACCAACTGTTGCCCAGATACCCCCGTTCATGTGAGTACATCTCTTGGTAGGAAATTCCATGCCAGCAGTTGTGCTGTCAGATAGCAGAAAGAGGCTTTGAGGATGTACTATGATATTTGCAGCTTTAGTATTGTCACAGTCATGATGCTGGTTGCAGTGAGACTGCTTGAATGTTTGTCTGCTGTAATGCACTGTGATGGTGTCACAAAAATTGCACCATTAGGGAGGGGGAGATGACGGCTGCACTGCATTTACCGGGTTGAATGGAAGAACACTGTACACAGAGATGTTCGTGTATCCTTGCACTCCCATCCCTAGGGATCTGACCAGGTGCATGTGATGACTAGCACTGCATTTCTGAATACTACATACTAAACAGCAGATTTATATGCTGCACCCAGAGGTGCAGAAGTAAAGGGCTCACTGAAGCCATGACTAGAAACTGGCTCCAGGCTGTGTGATGAGTCTTTGGATACACACTATGCACTGTTATAGAACATTTACATTTGAGGATAGGGATGTTTCTGTGGGTGCGAGGGTTCAGCTTAGTACCTGACATGAACATTCATAGCAGAGGTTTCTGAAATTATTTTAAGTTGGTAATCACATCACATTCCTTAGAGACCCCTTTCTTTGCTGCAAGAAAAACACACCAATTTTTAAAATACGGAACAGAACCACTTTAAGCAAGAAAAAAAAAACCCAAGGCCAAAACTCAGTGTGTGCTCGGTAACAATGCTTCACATAATGTAGTAATGATGCCGGGACCATTAGTAGAAAAACACTCCTATATATTACGTGGAATGGCGGATGTAGTGGCAGAAAGAGGTCAGTCCTTTCACAGAATGGCACGCAAGCCCTAATACAAGTCTCAAAGTTTTGTTGCTGAGGTGGGGAGCAGGTAATCATGCACAGGGAGTGTTTGGGATGTAAAAAAGGCAGTGTTTCACATACAGATATCCTAAATCACAGCCACAGAAGCAAACTTTAATATTCATTTACACTAGAATGAAATGTTGCATGGTTGCCAAACAAGGTAGAAGTAATTAAAACCAATAGCGTAAATTTTATCAGAATATGGAAACCTCAAAACGTTCCTCAAGCTGCCCCATGACAAGTGAGTGAAATCTGCCACCACACCTCAGATTTCAAGACGACAAAAAGCGCTATCAGTTTGAACCCAATTTCTGTAAAGGAGAAACCAGTTGTGCATGCTGCTAGCCAACAGATAGCTAGTGCATGACGTTATGAGTGCCATGATAGCAGCTGTAGCAGGTGATTATAATCAGATTACTACAAAGTTGTGCAAGTTTTCGCTGTGCTTTTGGGCTGTAAACAGCTCGTACAAACCCATGCTGATGGCACAGGTATAACAAGTGTGAGCATTTCAGGCTGGCGAATTCTACTCGCTCTTGACGCTGAATACTCAAATGTGAATGTACCATGAGGTTTTAGGAGTGTGAGAATAGCCACCACCAACTACAATGCTTTGCAATGTCATGAGCAGGCTCAACAGAGAGCTCAACACTAGCCTAACTAGTGATATGCACAATAGCGTGTTCGCCTATAGCACAGATTGAATTTGTGGAAACAAACATAAATGGAATGGAAGCTGGCAGTCCAGCACATAATACAGAGGGATTCAAGAAGCATAGTCGGATTAAGTACATCTAATGACCACTCATGTGAACACAGCACGTCTCATGCATTCAGCAAGTCTGCCAATCAATCCACTAATTTCTGCACACCTTGTTCTACTGCATTCTGTTCCACAAAATTGCATAATTAAGCTTGACAAATGATGAGTGCTAGTCATGATGTTTCAACTTTCAGCCTCAAAACAGCCAGGTTTATTCCAAGAACAATGAGACAGTAGAAATCAAAGCCACCATGGTAGAGTCCCACAGCAGCTATAAAAAAACAATTCAGCATATATGCACAAAGAAAAAGGACCTTGTACAGTAGCACTGATACAGTTAGTTTACATTTAATAACAACCAGAAAATGAGACAACTTAGGCACAAAGCATACATGACACTAAAAACTACAAAGGCATTAACTGTGCACTCCATTTAAAAGCCACGACTTTATCAATAAATAAGACACCATGCACAACATCACAGTTTGCTACATGCTCTTTTCTACTAAAATGCGAAACATGAAACTGTTGTACAAAGCAGTTCTCTGATTTTGACTGCCATTAAGAACTGAAGTTGCAATGACCTTACTGGGGTCATGATGAAGTCTATTAAACACTTAAACAACACAAAGAAGACAGACATCTAAAGTCTGTGCGTGTGCTATCGTGACTTTTTTTTTCTTCTCTTTGAGGGCGCGAAATGCTACCTGTTGCTACCTGTAGGCTTAAACCTTGAGTTGCTATAGTAAAGCTACAGCACCTCAAGGTAGAGCGAGGTTTTATGGTACTTAGTTACATCTGCAGGACTTTATGAGTGTATATAAACTGCAAAAAAAGTTCTTTAGCAGAGCACGGTGACTGCTTCCACAAGTGCACAGAGACTAACATGCACTCTGGTCTGGAAACTAAGGTGTCTGTGAATGTAGTGTCTCTAGCCAGGCAAAAGTACAAGAACCAAGGCACATAATGCCCGTTTTTCTTTGTACATTCACAGATTGCACGATTTCAGAGAAGGTGCAGAAACACTTTAGTCATTAGCCACATGCACTTGGGCAACTAGTAGTTTCACTGCTTGCCGTTATGTCTGAGTGCAAGTTCACAAAATTTATGACCTTATCAGAATGATTATTAAAACAGACAATGTATAATGTATAACCGCAACAAGGTGTAATGGTTTCGTAGCCCTGATATATGCTTAAGGGGAGAGGCATGCTATACAATAGACTTCACGCACTTCATAGAATAAAGCAGTTTACCACAACCTCAAGTGACGAGCAACCATGGGAGTTACCGTCTGTCTAAACACTGACTCAGTAAACAAAAAAGATTCCTCCTTGTTAGGCAGTTCATCAAGGAGCATATTCAGAATTAATACAGCTCCCTTTCTGATAACAAATCGGCAGGACTTTTAGACAATAGTGCAAAACTAACTTACTAACCAACATATGAATCCATTCCTCATTAAGAGTACTCAGAACATGCCTTTACTATCCTAATGTTTAGTATAAAAACTGTAAAGCGACTGATTTTTCTGCATGCTAGCATTTATATTTCACTCAAGTTAAGTAAAGATAGTAAATCTACATGAATCTCGCAATTAAAAAAAGCAGCAGCAAAAGAACTTGCCCCTGCACTCCAAAACTTGCTGTCCGCAAATAATGCTCCTACATTTTGTCTAACTACAGGAATATGCATTCACAATTTCAAAATTGAAATTGCTCATTTCATGGATACCTAATGGGAGGAAAATACAGTATACACTCAATAAGCTTAAGCAGATATCATCATTCAAGCCAATGCAATAAGCCTCAAATGCAAACCCAGACCCCTGACAGCTTCGGCACAAAGTGTTTCATCAGCCACCGTAACAGCAGGGAAAAAAAGAAAACATGAACATGAACTAACGAGAGGCATTTACTTAGTGTCTGAACATTTTTAATGCACGCATGCATTCAACACCTCCTTTACCTATAGAATGTTCAAAGGTCATTTGTAAAACCATATCACCTTATATTACATGCAAATTATGATACTGATGCGTGCTGTTCAAAATGCTTAACCAAATTCTTTCTAATGGTAAGAGATGAATAGGTTAACCTTCAAGGTTTTGCCCTTTTTGCCACTAATCGTCAATGCTGACACAAAGCTTAAGGGAATGGGCCAAACAATTCTACGACGTGTTAGCAACTTCTCTATATGTATGTCACCCCTTGTGTAATGTTGCCTCCATCTTGTTAGGGGTTTAAGAGACAACTCTAACCAAAGTCCAGCCCTGACTTCCCTATTCAAACGTGCGAGATGTACAGAAGAAATTCTATCACTGGGCGACAGCTTCTCTGACTGCATTCTGAACAACTGCTACCAAAAGCTTTCTAAAGCCTGTAACTTTCTCTAAGGCTTTCGCAGGCAGTGGGATGAGCATATTGCAGTGGGCAGATCATACTGTACATTTCTCTTCTGTCGACTCTGACTAATAAATGCAAATCAGGCCTGTAGTCTCTCTAGTCACAGCATACCACCTGTGGTCATGGAATCGAAGCCGGCCTAGGTCAGGTGGTCAGGGAAATGTTAACTGCTGGAAAAGTGTGCCAAGAACTGCTGTACTTTCCATAGATGACTGCAGAAAAAGAACATTCTGGAGTGCAGCTCTTAGGAGCCTGTTCTTGTGTTGAGTGCCTGCGGGGACAGTTTAACTGGTAGAGCGAATGAAGAGCAAGGCAGAGGATGAAAGTAGAAAGATAGTGAAGAAAGTGTGAGGAGGAGGGCACGGCAAGATCAAAGTGAGTGCGAAGGAGGAACCGGGCATGGCAATGGTGAAAAGAGCGCTAGGCAGAACGCAGAGACTGCAAAGTACGAGTGCACGGTAAGAGTGGTGGATTGTGACACACTCTGTCAGCATTACCTGAGGACACGCTTGTGTGTTCAATGTGCATTCGCCTATAGTTCAGATACCTCGATGAATGTGCTCAAATTTAGATCAGGGAGTGTCATAATCGTCCAGTGAAATTTATGTCAAGACAATGAAAGAAAAGTGATGACGCAGATTCCACTGGTTCGAGTTTAGCCTCTTCTGTGGCAGCATACTACACTGAATCACAGTGGCCCCTGCCGAATGAAAAGTACTCCGACACAAAAATGGGCACAAACAACAGCTTTTTCCCTAGCGGGCATATCTTGTGGCTGGAAAGTTATGACGAAATAACATTTCTGTCCTCAGCAGGCTCAATTTACACACAAGTGAGACGTGAGCAGAAGGGTATTTAGTAAGAGATTAGGCAGAGGGCAACAAGCAGTGTCTAAAAAGAATTTACTGAAATAAAGTGATTTTAACTGTGATGTCTGCCAGGGCATACTACTAGAGCTGATAATACCCTGTCAAGGTTTGAAATTTATATCTTTGTGGTTATAAAAGTCCTGACTGCCCAACAGCCTTAAAGAAGCCATGTTCCGTAGTCTGCCAGGCTATGATTAATATGTTGGCATGAATGAGGATACTAAGGCATGCTGGATCATCTCATGCCAGTGTCATTGTACAGAACACTGCTTGTCATGCCAACATGACCTCTGTGTGCCCTATTTTCGCCTTCCAGTTTTAAGACAGCAATGCCTCTACCTTTTATGCAATCTCTCTCAGTAACAATGATAATGCTTTAGCATTTTTAAAAGTCTTCCCTTTCCTGCGTAACTGATTTCTCAGTTTGCCTGTGGTTTCTTGCATTTCTACAGCAGCTGACATGGTAAGTTCTCTTCTCTCAGCACTGTAGTGACTCCCATGAGTATGTGCCAACTACGTTAATAAAATTGTTTCAGAACACTTCTCCTGGAGCAGCTGGTGTCAATTAGTACTGGAAGTTCGGTGCATGTCATTAAATGTGATGGAGAAACCCTTCAAGGCACAACGACAACCAAAGCACAGATGAATTGTAGGCAAGTCTTCTATGGTAGACGAAGGGCAAGAAGATTGAATTCTTGAAGAAGAGAAAGCAAAATGAACAGGAGTTGAGGGGAAGCCCCATGTTAACACAAAGTACTAAGGTGGACAAGGGTTGAAGGGAACCCTCAGTGCGCCAGCCAACATCTGGGCTTGAATGAAGACAAGTCTTCGTGTCGATTGCTGGCGGGTGCACTGAGGCTTCCCTTCAACCCTTCCACTTTAGTACTTTGTGCTAATGCATAATGCTTTGTGCTCTTGCGTTAAAAAACCTTTATCAGCAGAAAGAAATTGTATGTTCGAAAAAAAAAATGTATTGCATCACATATTTATTGAGAAGTGCTGAGATATGTAAGCAGTAAATTTTCAGACCATTTTTGTACAACAGTATATATGTCTCGAAAGGACTCGCTATCACTGTTACTGGACTAAACTGAATGAATTCGATTTCATTTGGTACTATTATTCCGCCAATAAAAAATTTGAATAATCTTCAAATCAAGAACAGGGCTTTACGTTGCCTTCACCAGCCTTAAAACGCACGTACACAGACCTCCTTTTGGGAATTGTTAAATGAGATATTCAGGGGGCACTTAGGACAAAATAGAGTTCGCCAGCGTTGACAGAGGACCTATTCCGACGAGAAAGGAGCTATTGTCACAGGAAGCATAGTTTCCATAGGCCAGAACCACCCCAATGCCGCCACCCTTAATCCATTAAACAAAATGCCGATTGCGGGGGCTGTTTTCATGCAGAAGTTACAGACGAGCATGAAGAGGTGGGAACTGTTGATTGCGATATTTTAACCATCAAATGCATCTTCTGCTCACGAGCAAGCATCACCATATCCAAAAAGAGCAGAACCTTCTCACTACATGAATAAAGTTGAGGTTGGCCTAGGCTTCCATAAAACATAAAACAGTCACATCAGAAAAATAAAGAGACAGAAAGTGCCCCCAAAATCTAGTCTATTTCTCTTTTCTTTAAGAAAGAAGTGACCTCTTTTTTTTTAAAGGTTTGTTGCATGCTGTGAAAGAGCTGCGGAATCTGGAGGGCTTTTCATCATGTGATTAATGGAAAAATACATGCTGTGACAATAACGGCTGCTTTCCTTCTTTTCTGATGGCATGTTTACACTTTTAAATCTAAACTTAAGTTTAAGCGTAGTTATCTAGTAACAGGAGGCATGCTAAAAGCTAAACAAGGACGATGCGACCAAGATGGAACACTATCTTGGTAAAGAAGAATGAAATTGCAGGTATACTTGAAACCTATGAGTGCATCACTGTTTAATAACAAACTTTGCAACCTAAACTCATGTCCACATCTTCTGACAGGCACATAAAAAAGAAAGAATGTGACCGTTGATTGCATTCAACAACTGCGTTGTCTTGAAACATCTTTCGTGTTTGCATAATGAAAAATGGTCGCCTCCTACCACTAGCTATTCAATGATATGATAGCGGAGAATTTTCATGGGAAGGGCAGCTCTGGCTTAAGAGCGCTATGAGATAATTTTTTCTTTCCCCCTCACTCGAGGCGGGCCAAATAACCGAGCTGGCTGGAAACACACTGTGACTAGTACTTGCCTAATGTAATAGCTACTCTTCCTTGACGAGGAGCTTTAGGCACCACCGTCCTCAAGCTTTGTTCTGCAGAATGGGCAGGCATTTGTCTGAAGTGTCTGCACCTCGAAGTCATCATTGTGGAACACCTGAAACAATAAAGTTGCTTCATGAATGCTTGGACAACAGGGTCAAGAAATAGTTTCTTTTCTTCTTAGATGACCTTCCTTAATATCAAACTGAGCCAGCACAACCTGATATGGCCATTTTATTGGTCCTGTACAGTCAATTCGCAGAGGACAGCACTCGTAGAGGATACAATAGCAATCTTGAATCTTGATTTTCTTTCCAAACGTTAATACCATGCATCCAACGACATTAACTTTCAACACAACTTCATTTTCTACCACACTTGGGCCAACTGTGTCTATGGCAAGAAGCCTCTCCAGCATAAAGTTCCTTTTGTACTTTTGCCACTGCGACAAACCAACTGAGGTCATGCAAAAAAATAGAAGGTAGAAAAGACTATAAATAAAAATGTTAGCACACAGCATTGAACAACAATTTATCAATGCTATTTGGTTAAGGTGCCCTTAGCTTTGAATTTCTCAGGTCTCCTTTATACTTTGATGCAAAGCCTAACGTTACAGTACTCTACAAATTGCGCTCATGGAAGGCCTTCTTCCTCATTGCCAATTTGTAAAAGGAAGTAGGACTTTTGAAACAAGTGAAATTATTTTTTAAATTATAAGAACGTACATATATTAGTACATGAATAAAAACTATCGTGGGCAAACCAAAATCTTGAAATTTAAATTAGGTGCAGGCTGACAGAATGTGCGGTTTATCTAGTGCCAGGTTCTCAAGCACATGGCCTGGAGGCCGCATGCGGCCCGCCAGCGGCCCGCCAGCTCCCAAAATTTCAGCTTCCATTTCAAACTCATGTGCCAGCTTCAAAAGTCGGCTTTACCACCAATTCATTTTCCAATTAAAATCAACTGCAACAGTGCTGTGACAATTTTGCAAGCTGTTTGCAGCACTACGAAAGGTGAAGGTGACTTGGGCAATCAGGATTGCACGCACTGCATGATTTTGTTCCTACGTGCCCGTCGACCACAGCGTAAAAATGTGATAGGAGCACTACCATCTTGTGCATGCTATCCTGATCGACCCAGGTCACCCGTGCCTTTTATAGGGATGCAAAAACAGCCTGTGAAATGGGGTGTGAAATGCCTCATTCCCAGAGGTACACCTAATTTGAGGAAATGAAATGAAGCAATGGCAACTTGAATCTGTGTGAATGTCGAATGGGCGTCGGCTCCTTTCAGGAGCAAGATGCCAAACAACCCGCTCTCTCTTCCACCTTCAAGCCTAAACTGTTTTTTTCTATTAAGGATAAGTGACTGTGATATTCATTAACCATTTCACCTTTCAAGTAGCTCTCTTCAAGCCATCCTGAAGTGGCGCCCATCCGGTGTTTAGGCAGTACCGAGTATGCGCCGCTTTTCCTTTCCATGGAGAATAGAAGAGGAATAGGAGGGCGTGATCCGGAAATGGGAAATTTTGGTTTATCTTTACTATTTTTGCCATATTTATTACTTTTATTTCTTTACTGTTTTTATTGTTTCTAACTTTCGTTATTTTGTGGATCCTGGAACATGCGGGACAAGCTTTTCTCAAATCAGCCCACATAGCTACGAGTTTCACGGTCTAGTGTGTTAGGATTACTGTGAGGTTAGGATACTTGACAAGAATACTAGGACCTCAGCTATCAGTTTAATTTTGTATGCAAATGCCAAGCACTGCAAGAAACTGAAGGACAAGGAAGGACACTGGACTGCTCACCTTGGCACAACTTGGACATGACACGACAACAACATCGGGGACAATGTTCCGGTAAAAGCGGTAGCGAAGCGGCGCAGGTTGTTGGCAGATGACAACGTCCCGAGGACCCAGATTCGCCAGTGCCTCGCGATCCACAACCACCGGCAGACCACCATTCATTTCTCCTTGATCCTGGGAAGGAGAATGTGTGGAGAAGCATAAAGAAATGAAGGCGCACCTTTATAGTATTTGTTGATAGATGGCGTCATAGTACCACGTGTCATGTATCAGGCATACTCTACTGCTACTGCCAAGGCGGCCACTGAAGATACAGCTGATGCACGGTCTGCCTGCAGCCTTGTGTATGCAGTGTTCTTAAGCACCTTTGCTCTGAATCTGTGTCGCTAGTTCCCACTGGAACATGCGGTTCGGACTAGCAGCTAAAAACATCTTTCCAGCTCACAGCAGACAAGCGTAAAGGACAACAAAGAGCTGAAATGAAAAAACGAAAAAGACCAACCAAGCAACCTAAAATAACAAAGCAGTTCTGTTCCACTGACTGACAGCCAAGACAGAGACTGACGACACAGAAAGGAGAGTGATGGAGAGTAATGCCGAACTACACCCTTGGGACCACAAGTATAGTGTACAAATTGTGCGAGGACTGCTCTCCGGCATTTAATCTTGCTTAGTTTACATGCATAAGTGAGCCGAGCAAAACATTTACTGGAGACTGGGATAACGAACATACACTAGTGGATGCCACTCAACAAATGCCAGCTGCAAACACAGCCTGACCTCCTGTACATGTCTATACCCCTCTGCTATGCTAAATGTCTCTATTGCTTGTGAGCGGGTGATTCAGCGCTGTGCGAGTTCTCACAACTAAATAAAAACCAAATCAATGTAATAATATTTTTTTCTTTGCAGAGACATGCTACCTAGAATGAGCAACTACGGCAAATCAGTGGTCCAAAGTCTACTTTACAGTTTAAATGAATCTATCTTTCATGCATACCAGAGCCAGCATAAATAAAATGAAGACTACTGGCATGGATCAAAGAAAACTTTGAGCAAAGCATACAGGGCAGAAAGCACTGCAACAGCACTTCAAGCGCATCCATCAAACTTCCCAAAATAATAAATTAATTCATGTTTCTCCGACATCACGCTAGTAAATGATGTTGTTTTCAGAGTTATCATGTTACATATGGAATGCTAAACTGTGTTAAAAAAAAAAGTGGGCTCACCTCCAAGTTTGAAAGCTGGAATGAAAAAGGATCTTCTTCCACTGGGTCGCCATGATTTATTTGAAGGGTGTCATAGCCTAATTAGAAGAAAGCGGAGAACAGGAGCTGTGAATGACTTTTGCCATTATCAAACAGCTCGCAAGAGGGTTGAAAGGTGCCCTTGCCAGCTGAGAGCTGCTAACAAGAGCCATGACTACATGCAAGATAATGTGCACAAAAATCTTCCATAATGGCCTAGCCATGTCTCTGACCTGCTATGGTTACACAGGGTATGAGGAGTAAGTGACATAGTTTTCATGAGTGGCAAAAAGCAGTTGGCAACATACGCACCTACAAAAAGTTTGTTTCTCAAAGGACAGCCACATTTCATGCTTTTAATGCAGACATGCAGGCTTGAAAAAAGCGATTAGTACTAAGATGGTTCACCTGGGTGCCATTCGAAGTTTATGAAGCAACAAAATTGCACAATGGATTGCCCAAGCATTTGATTGCAGAAAAAGTATGTACTGCCTACTTCATGGCAAATGTAACTTTGCACAAAATTTTGCGAAAAGAAAAACTTTACTGGGAAGCTTAGCAACCGGTAGATAGACTACCTCACAGGTGAGAAGAAGGGTTTCCTATGAAAACCTGTTAGGTGCACAGGAGGAGTGGTATTCCTTACCATTGATGATCTGCCGGCTGGGTGACTCTGGCCTCTTCTTCGGCTCCCTCGGCACCCTTGCCTTGCCTTCGAGAATCTCCAGGGCCTCAGCATCAGAGATGCCTTCAGCCAGCGTGAATTCCACCAGGGGAAGGATTTCTTTGCATGTTTACACAAAAAGAACAGTAGATGAGCAGGTGTCATGCAGTGTGGTGACTATAACCTGCAACGCATTCTTTGATGACTGTGATCTACCATGCTCCCAAGGCTCTAGATTGTTGGTAAATGGCAATGCACAGCTACCGTAACATGCAAGTGTTTCTGTATGTTCATTAAGCAACCTGGTCAGGAGATTTGTGTGACCTCTGTTACCCGTGAATTACACGCAGGATGGAGATTACAATGGATATTCCCTAATATACTAATCTCTTGAGTTAAACAGCTGGTTTATTTAAATTTATACCTGCCAACATAATGTATGTTGAAAGGTTCCTGTTTATTCAAGTGCACACAACTTAAACAAATATTTGGAGCTCACACAATACTCATTTACCTACTGTGACCTAAATGTACCTCAGAGGAAGCTCTTCGTTTGTTTTTTCCCTAAAAATACGCCATCGAAGACTTTTCACGAGCCACGGTTAATGATATGCAAAAGAACAAAAACACACTGTATTCAGAAAGAATGCTGTTACAAACTGACCCGAATGAACTCTAGAACAAAAACTGCAGCAGGGCTACCTCCTTCAATGCCGCAAAGAGGTTTTTAGGACTACACTGTAGACTATTTAAAATCTTATAGGCCCATTAACTCATCTATATCAGAGGGGCTGCCGGCATTTAATTCAAGTATTGCCCAGAATACCTGGACATTAGGGAAGGTAGGGCTTACCGAATGCGATGAAAGAATGGATGAAGGGCTGACTGCAATTCACACAGCAACGACCACGTGGATTGATAAGTGGGTTAGTTGAGGAACAGCGGTAGCACAGGGGCAACAGGTCCTGTAAACATAAGGGCTGTCAGTCACAACTGGAGAGAGATTGGGTAGAAAGAAAGTGACCCCACACAATGCCTCTCATGGCTCATAACGGGACAGCAGGCCATAGGAAAGTAGCCAAGCACCATTATTGTGTGCAATGTACACATTAGTACTTTAAGCAATGCCAAAATCAAATAAAATCACATCAGGCTCAATGCTGGAAAATAGCAATTCTAGACATAAAACAAAAGTCTCGGAAGGTGCAATTTGGTGCAGTCAGCATGGAAAACCCAAAGGACCCATGTACGTAGTTATGACTGCATATGCAATGTCAAAGCACGATATATTAGTATCTTCTCTGATAAAACTTTCAGTAATGTGTACTGAAATTTGAATTTAGTGCAACCATGCAAATATTAGTAAACACCCTTCTGATATGTTGCATAAATAGAGCGCAGATGATCCACCGCAATGATGCAGTGGTAAGACACCCGTCTACTGTGCCGGAGCACACCGGTACGATCCCGGTCTGGCAGCTGAGTTTCGATGGAGGCGTAATGGAGCGGCGCCCATGTGCTGTGCGATGTCAGTGCACGTTAAAGAACCCCAGGTGGTCGAAATTTCCGAAGTCCTCCACTACGCTATCTCTCATAGCCTGAGTCACTTTGGGAGTTAAAGCCTACAAACCAAACCAAACCAAACAGCACAGATGAAATGACAAAAGAAAAGTTCCCAGCTTTTCACTATTTTTCAGGAGTGAAGCTGTGCCAATGGCAGTTGCAGTACACCCCCTGTGACAACGCCTACTCCCAAGATGACCTGCATCGCACAAGCGACATATTTTAAAACAAATGCCACTCCCCTCTTTTCAGCACAAAAGCCCACACAGCAATGGGGCTGTATGGATCACATTCTCACCAACTGGTGAGTGCACGCACATTTTCGGCTATGACATACTACACTGGAGACGCTATTTGCATCGAGTGTGGAAACTGATATGGATGCTACTCTCCAAAATGTTTAGTTACTGTCTAGTATGCGAAATATATATTAGTTTTTGATACCATCACTTTACCACCACCATCACCATCGCACTCACTAATCATGATTTCCATCATCAGGCTACTTAAAGAAAGACGCACGCTCTGATAAAAGTTTCTTGGCAAAAATTTTCTACGAATTTATAACAAAATAGTTGTGGAATCAACCACTTTAGATAGCAAGCTTTCCTTTATGACGGAAAAAAATTATATGTTTAAAATCCAGTGTTTGGTTCCTTTAACAAATATTTAACAGATCATGGGGCCAGACCAAGTTTCATTTTTTTGGAATCGAGCAGCAAGATGCAACACAAGCGTACTTGGGAGTGTTGAGAGGCTTGTACAGGAACTTGAACGAGTATACACGGGCCGACACACAAAAAGTTAAATTCCCATTATTTCAGCATACTTTAAATTTTTAAATATACTCCCAGACTTATCACACCTCTTCAAATGAGGTTCCATTCTCATTGGCTGTCAATGGCTGGCACTATAAATCACATAATCCATAAACAGTGCACTTTCACAAGCTGACATTGACATGGGTTATACCGTCAATTTAACAACTGGATGATACACTAGTAAAAGTGGTCATTAATAGCTTTTGGTGACATAAGCTGATGATGGTTTGGTTTATGGGATTTAATGTCCTAAAGTGACTCAGGCTATGAGAGACACCAAATTCCCACCCCCTGGAGTTCTTTAAGGTGCACTGACGTCGCATAGCACACGGGTGCCTCCATCGAAAAGCGGCTGCCGTGACCAGGATTCGATCCTGCATCCTTGGGCACAGTAGTTGAGCACCCTAGGGAACCACTGCACCGCCGCGGCAGGTATAAGCTGATGAGACAATACTGCTGCAAATGCCACAAAATCATTTTTAACGCTGTCATCACTGTAAAAGAATGCAGGCAATTTTGGATAAAATTCTAATATTGTGCAAAAATGGTGTTGCATAGGTTTTACTCTTCTGTTGCTTAGTTTTGCCGTCAATTAAATCCCTTGCTTTTATTGATGGCTGTGCAACTGCAGTGCCATACTGTGGGATTTGCTGTTTTTTTGGCCACACGTTGTTATGCAGCTGTTATGCAGTTGCTATGCAGCTGCTGCACAAGCAAGACAAGACTGCGCTCAGGGCAGTGGTCTCTGGACTAGTGCTTTCACACAAAAAGTGGCAATGTAACATGGACAAACCTGGGCATCACTGAAGGGCTTTGACCGAACTGTCAGCGCAGCAAGGTCCAGGGTATCGCGAAATCGAAGCGGCACATGGAGGCTCTGCAGCCGGTCGTAACAGTGCCGTGCAAGCCGGTGCGCACCGAGGTTTCGGCTCTGCTTTGAGAGTGCGTAGAGCACGCCACTGCGTCATCCACGTGTCAAGGGTGACGACCAAAATTAAGGGCCAAATACGAAGCACATCACAAAGTTCTAGTGAATTTGCTTCTGTTGGTTATAGCACCTTGAACTGCATGCAAGAAAAATCGTCTCTGCCCTTGATGGAGAGAAAAGCTGCAATTATGGGTATAGAAAAAAACGCAATGAAGCACCTGTTTCTAATCTGTAAAACATTCTGCAAAAATTGGCCGAGCAGAGCTGCAATTGGTCAATAAAACAAAAATGTATGAAAAGGAAAGTAATTAAAGGATACACAAGTGAGACGCCCCTTATTGATCGATCCATGAGCTCGTGGAATAAATAGCGGGACATGTTGAATAATGCTTCGGGCAGGTAGGCTGTGAATGGTTCCTCCTAAAAGGGCAGAAGACAATTACAATCTGATTTTAATGCTTCATGGGCAAAGCCTGCCCACAAAAATCCACAAAGGAGGAGAAGAGCCAGAGGCGTTAAACAAGAATACAAAGACAGACAGCACTCTATTCTTTCTAATCTATCTAGCCTCACAGTGACCCCCATGATTTGATTGTTTTAACTTCAACACTTACAGCATTTCATAACTGTGCAGGACTGAAGAGCAAAATGCACCGCATTTTGAAGGAAGGTGCATTATAAATCATGCGATGAAGCCTCAGCAGGCTCAAAAATGGCAGTGGGGCTTCATTGCTAATGTGGCTGTAACTAATGGCTCCAAAACAATTTCAGGTGCTTCTTGATCAGTGCCCCTTTAATCCATATACTGAGGGTTCTGGTATTCCAGAGATGCCTGTCTCTCCGTGCACTTTCCTCCCGATTTTGTTCCGTTCTAAGAGGAGTGAAAATCTCCATAAAAAGGCAGAGGCATGCTAAAAGTAGGGTGCCTGTCGCAATCAAAATATATTTTGCTGACCGTCACAATAGTTTGTCATCGTTTTTAGAGCTTGTTGATCACTGGCCTTATTTTTAACGCCACAGTATTAAAGGCCCCATTCTCTGGAACACCTAGTGTCCATGTCGTTGCTGTTGTGAGTGAAACTCTTGAGCATGACCTGGCAAGAGGCATGGCTGGTTGGCGTGCGACATCCCTAGACCTCAAGACATGGCCAAGTTAGCAGGTGCTGTATACCTCCTTCCTGAGATGGTAATCGAACCCTCCGGGACCCTTAAACACCGAGTAAGACACGCTCACCTTAAGTCACGAAGGCATGTTTGTATGACTTGGAAAAAGGGGTTTTACATTTTGTTGGGTGGTCTTTCACATAATGTGCTAGCTTACAACTCTTATGCCAGTAAGTATGTGTGCGATAATAAAGTCACAAATGAGTGAATAGCAATTAAGCGAGCAGAAAAATGCACGTACGCAAACATGGATGTGCAAGGTGGACTGGCAGACTGGAGCCGACAACACTATGCGACCTTCGAAAGGTCGAGCTTGAGTAATGTTGAAAAACACTGATAGAAAGGAGCTTCTAAAAGGCAGAGGACAAATGGTACAATAATAAAAATACAGATGACCTTCTAAAATGGAGTGAATGAAAAATTCCCTGTGAAATTCATAATACTCATGCCAAATGTGATAGTTCGATGGGCTGAGAACAGATAATTTTTAAGAATCTTTAAATCCACCTTTATGCTTTAACTTTGTTCAGCAAACTAAGGTACACTTGCGCCAATTTCTAACCATCTTGATTGCATCTGCTGTATCCAAAGTTCGTAGTAAGTGGACTTACTGCATAAAAGTCAAAAAGACAATGCAAGGCAAAAATGGCGTTTATTTCTTTGAAAAGTGAATTGCGCACATTTGTTCCTTCAAAGCTGACCTTACCAAGCCGCTTTCTACACTCTCAAGCTTGGTCCTATGCTCCTGGCCAATACCTTTCTCGAGGACAAACTGTTTCAGGGACACAACAAGCGTTTGAGGTGCTTACGGTTTCTGGTGGAAGGTCTGAAACGTCATCTCCAAACACCGATTCAGTTAAAGTGCACCTTCCAACAGCTACTAGGATCTTGGCGCAATGTTTGCGGGGGAGTAGAGCTGCTTACAGTTAAAGACTAGATGGGAACTAGCAGTTCACTCGAAAGCCATCAGCTAATGTCTGATTTCAACCTTCCTGAATCGGTGCATGCTGTCTGCTAGACAACAGTCTGACAGACTGTCTGCAGCCAGTGCGCCTTCCGCATATGGCAGTGGCACAGCAAGCAGAGATCTGACTGTGCAGATCCTATTTCCACTTGATCGGGTAGGGGGTAGGCCTGTATAAAGCGTACCTTGTGACCGGTATTCGAACTTCTAAAATAGCTACCATTAGTTGGTCTCCAGCCATGTGCTCTTCTTTTAATGCTGCCTCTATTCTGTGCTTAGCATATTTCTGACTCTACTCTACAGACGTTAATTCTAGCTGGCATGAACGCACACACCAGTTGCCCTTTATCCTGTTGGAGCCCATTTTGCCAGTGGTTAATTGCCAATTTAACGCACACTTGTTTTTTTCGAGGGTGAGGGGGCACATTTATGGTTTTGAGAGATGATCTCTGATGCTCACGTTGGCTGGAAGCACTTTTTTCGACTTTGGGGATGAGTTCACGGGGCTGTCTCATTCGTTACAACCGAATGGCACGGCCATGATTTCTTTTATCTCAGACACAGTGCCATAGCTATATTACATGTTTCAACGGTAGTTTCAGCTTTATTCATAATAAGCACACGTTCACTATAACTGCGGCCGTGTTAAGTGGGCTCGACTTTATAAAATTGTATGCTCAGTGAAAAATGGAGATCGAAAATTCTTATGCACCATAAGCAGAGAAGGAAAGTTTTGGTACTGAAGTGCACCTCTGGGATGGCAGAACTCTTTCTTTTCCATTCTGCAGACAATGCGATAAATACTGTAAGAAAATGTGAGAAAGAGCAGCTCACTATGTAGCGATGAATGTTGTGGTAGATGTAGTAAATGTCAGCCAGATCCTGAAGCTGTGCCGAGTGGTTTATGAGGGCATCCCTGCTTGCAGCATCACCTGAGCAACATCAAATCAGCATTAACCTGTCTGTCACCCACATGTCAATCACGCTGTTGAAGGGGGGTGAGGGTTGAACAGCTGAGAGGACAGAAACAATTAGCATGTACCACAAAACTTGAGCTATCGGTCTAGACTGATTTTGTAGAAAGATTAAGAAGAAAGAAAGGAAACATTGCATAATGGACATTTGCCAACATGCATCCTAATCAAAGGCAAGAAAAAAGAAATACGTCGTGAATCACAAGTACAAGAATGAAGGAAACACTGATAAGAAGCTGTGGTATGGAGTTACAACTAAAAGAGGCAAACATCAACAGCCATATGTTGTGTTCATAAAATTGCTGCACACCAGTACTAAAGCAGCACTAGTTTAGTAATGATATCAAGAATTGCGGGACAACAGAGCCTTGGTTGGTGTGGCGCAATGGTAATCCCAGGCATCACTTGGAATAGTCACAAGAAATGACTGCTGTTGCTGCCATGTTTGCAGATGCATTAATTGCAGCTTTTTAAATATGAACTGAACAGAAACTTTGCAATTACTTACTCTCTCTGACCGCAGACTCGAGGATCTGCCTCGAGAGGAGCCAGTAATAGTAGCCGGCATCCCGAAACCGACATTCGTCAACTGCATACTGAGTTAAACGCTCCAGCACTCTGAGCGCCTCATCTTGACGACCAGCCTCGTAGAATGCTGCAAAATCATTTTGTTGTCAGGAGCTGTGGCAACAATGCTGGTGAACCAGAGGGCAGCACCGAGTGGGCTCACCTTTTTGAGCATCGACGAAACGGTCATTCTCGGCAAGCCAGTTGGCATAGTTGCCACAGATCGTGGCACGAAGCTCAGCATTTTGCCCCACGGCCGCAAATGCCTGCAAAGATGTACCATTGGTAGAGTGTGTCGCATTAGAAATTACAAGCAATGCTTGCAATATGTAGACATTTTGTACAGAAAGACATAGCTCTGAAATTGCAAAAAATGGCCATAACATCAAGTTCTGTTAAAAAGTATTGCATCTACCTCTATGCCTCATTTTCTATGCCACTTGGGCGTTTAGTCGCTGAAATTCATTAGAAAGCACGCTTTACATAAAAAAAAACTGTCTCATGAATGCGGTGACTGTATTCCAAGACAAAGCTCGAACAATGACATTATTCTCTGTTCTAGTTTTGTGGCTACACGCCCGTTGTGGAGCAGATTTGTTCCCGAGTGTTCTATATATTTTAACCTCGTTTTTTTGTAGCATCTTTTTGTACAATGCTGCAGATCAAGGTGTTCTTTTCTTTTCAAATTTCTTTGTTGTAATCTTTACGATGAATTTTCTTTTCAATCTACACATTTTAACAGACACAGCACAGGAAAAAAATAAAGCTGAAAATTTGCATTTTGCAAAAAAAAAAAAAATCTTAAGCATGCCTTAGCATTCATTGCAGAAACGCGATGAACTTTAAACAAATCTTGTGCTACATTTTGTTAACTCTCCAGGCTGTACACAAAGTTCAGTGGAAAAACAAACTAGAAAAAAATGCTATTGAGATTTAACGTCAAAGTTTGTGAAGTTAGTAAAAAACTTATTTATGATATGTTCAATAATATGTAATGTAAGTAAACAAGAAATAAAGAACAACTTTAGTGAAAGTCACATCCCCCTTTATATACCAGAAACACTGATGTTCTGCAGAAATGCAGCAAAAATGGATACGGTAAAATCTCATTAATTCAGTCTTCTTAGGACCAGGAAAAATGTTTGAATTATCCCAAAGTTTGAATTACTGAACGCTCCTAAAAGGCTGCTGAAAACCACTTGCATCACAGTAATTTCATCTAATGAATGCCTTGAATATAATTGTCCATAATCTTTTATAAAAGATAATAGTATATATAATATGAATACTTTAGAACATTTAGGATTTTGGAATATGGTTTATTACCATTCATTATATGTCAAATCAAAATTTGCACTCTTTTCTGTTGTGTTTGTTGTTCTGAGTTTTTACTGACAGTGCTTTGCATTTTCTTAGCCTCTCCCCTCTGTGTACTTCGATGGTAAAATACCGTATTTACTCGCATAATGATCGCACTCGCGTAATGATCGCACCCCTGATTTTTGAGGTCAAAATTCCATTTTTTAAATTCCCCGCGTAATGATCGCACCCCGAACATGGAGCCACCTGGTGGTTGATCTGCAGTCATCCTGCAGCGAATGCATTCCGACGAGTTCCCAACCTAGTCTAGTAACGTTGGAGTTCCCATGATTCCATGCTTTGCGGCGTTCGCCATTTTGCAATTCGGCAGCGTCGTAGCGTGCTTTGTGTTTTTGTGCGAGTTTACGCCATTTCACCATGGGGCGGTATGCCAGTTACACCGCCGCGTTCAAGCTCAAGGCTGTCGACTATGCACTGGAGCATGGCAACCGCGCTGCTGGTAGGCATTTCGGCGTGGACGAAATGAGGATACGCTATTGGAAGAAGCAGCGCGAGAGGCTGATGGCTACGAACAAGACACGGCGGGCTTTTCGTGGACCCAAAACGGGCAAGTTCCCTCGTGTTGAGGAGGCGGTCCTAGAATACGTGAGGGACCTGCGCAAGGATGGTTGTGCAGTGTCATTAGAAATGATACAGATGCAGGCGCGCACAACTGCCAGGAAGCTGGGAATCACCGCAAAGGATTTCCGCGCTAGCTCCGGTTGGACGACTCGCTTTATGCGACGGAATGGACTTTCCCTGAGGCGGCAGACGTCGTTGTGCCAGCGGCTCCCAGCCGCGTATGAAAGCAAAGTGATAGACTTCCATCACTTCGTCACTAGGCTTCGCGAAAAATGCGGTTACCTCATGTCGCAAATTGGAAACGCCGATCAAACTCCACTGACGTTCGACATGCCCCGGAATACAACTGTGAACGAGAAGGGTGCTCGGAGCGTCCTCGTGAAGACGTCTGGCGCAGAAAAACAGCGATGCACAGTCATGCTTGCTGTGACGGCCGACGGGCGGAAGCTGCCACCATACGTGCTCTTCAAACGGAAGACTATTCCGAAGGGAAACTTTCCCCGTGGCATCCATATACGTGCACAGATGAAAGGGTGGATGACTGCAGACCTGATGGTCGACTGGATCAAGACTGTTTGGGGAAGAAGACCAGGAGCATTTCTGCTTCCCTCGCTTCTGGTTTTGGACAGTTTTAGGGGTCACCTTGTGGACAGCGTGCGTGCCAAGCTGAAAGAGCTGCGCACGGACATTGCAGTCATTCCTGGCGGCCTGACTTCGCTGCTGCAGCCTGTCGACGTGCCTTTGAACAAACCGTTCAAGGACAACGTTCGACGACTTTATGCTGAGTGGATGGCGATGGGCCAGCATGATTTGACGCCGAGCGGAAAGATTAGAAGGCCATCCGTGGAGATGCTGTGCTCGTGGATCACAGAAGCATGGAGCAGTATCCCCGACGAGGTAGTGGCTAAGAGTTTTAGGAAGACAGGCATATCTAATGCTTTGGATGGAACGGAAGATGACTTCCTGTGGGATTGTGAAGATGCTCCCAGCAACGACACTGCCGTTTCCGATGAGTCGTGCAGCAGTGAAAGCGAGGATGGTGAGGATTCAGACCTTGATTAGAGTACTGACAAAAAAAAATTAATGGGCATTGTGCACTCCATGTGATGCTTAATGTGCGTGTTTATTGCGAAGGTAAGCCTTACTCAGCTTTTATTTTTGGTTGTAATCGAGATATATGTTCTAAGACGTTTGACCTGCAACTTGTTTGCATTTTCGGTGCTCAAAAAGTTTTTGTAGAAAATTTACCCCGCGTAATGATCGCACCCCGAAATTTGCGTCAGTATTTTTAAAAAAAAGTGCGATCATTATGCGAGTAAATACGGTAAATGAAGTGGACTAAAAGTATGCAACATCAGACTTCAAATGCAGTGAAGAAGATACTCCCGTCAACATTTAGCATCTCGTCACGGGTCTCGCTGAATGATAAAAAGAAAGCGCTGAAATCAAAGTGGCTTCAAAGCCCAGGTCATGGAAGATATGCAGCACAGGCCTATGCATTATTGTACAGTACAGCAGTAGTCCACTGAGCTTTCACCACAAAGTAATGCAATTGCAAAAATGAAAGCAAACAGAAGGAAACACTACACAAGCACATGTGCACAAGTGTGTTTTATAATTTTTATCGACATGTTACCTTTTCTTAGTCAACATTTTTGCTGAGTGATTACACATCACGTTTATTATGCTCCTTGACCTCTATTATCGTTAACTGAGTACTCTGCTGCCAAGCATACACAGCCAATTCTCCATAGTTTGCAATCAGAAATGGGTGACAATAAAAAAAGTTGAACTGTGCAGAGCTTGTGATGCTGATGGGGTTGAAATTTCCGTTTGAATAAACTGTAAATGTGATTAAGTGAATTCAAACTAACGAGACTCTAATACAACGCTGATTACACACATGCTGGCATAGTGTTCTATACACCCCTCAGGTCTGACCCTGTTGATGAGTGAAAGGCAAAAACTCCCCAAATCCTTGTGTTACACAATTACCTCATCCCACTGGCCTGTGTCAACGTAGAGCTTGACTAGGCTGTCCGTGTCGCCAATCCTGCGAAAGGCATCTGCGGCTGCCAGAAGTTGCTGCTGCTCGACCAGCAGTCGAGCACACAGGCACAGGGCCTCCTTGTCACGCTTGTCCAGCCTCTGGGACAGGTCCACCAGTCTGCAAAAGGCAGGTGGGCAGTGCTCACTGGCTAGTGCAACTATTCACCGCGAGATCGACCCAGAGGTGCCACCTCCATTGCTCCAACAGTGTGGCTTGGCAGCCGGTGGCGCTCGCAGAAACGCACGTGACTTCAGTTCACTTTCTAGTTTAAGGCGGGTCTGTTGGGGGAAAAAAAAAGTGCCCTCTGCAAATCATTAGCAACTTATTGCTTAGAGTGTTGCAATTTTTTAGTACAAACCATACAATTGGCTAATGCTATGGAAAAGAAGAGTGGATTGTAGGAGAGCAAGGCACGCAACCGTCTGTCTTTTAGACTTGCTGGCGTCGACTTGCGTGCATTTTTCATTGTGCTGCATTCATGGGTCAGATATTTTTGTTGCATTGCATTAGCTCAAATGACAGTTTTGATTTTCAGTTTGCTTTTTCACCAGCGTGCGGTGTCCGAGAGTTTTACAGATGTCAGACAGGCAAGTTACAGCGAGCGCATTTCGCCTCGTGAAGAGTGAATGCAGTGACACGGTGCTACACCATAAAGAAAATTGCCATTCGAAATGTACGTTCTGTGACCAACATACTATGCATTAGCTGTTCCTCGTCCACGCCTATTTTTGTAAGATGAAGCCGCTGTATCTGTCTACAATGACTCTCACACTGCAGGCCACGACGAATTTCGGTATGATAATAGTTGCTGTGCTAGCATCTTCCAAGCTCACCCAGATGCAAGGTTTGTGCTCTGACTTGCCTTAAAAAAAGAAGAGACACAACCTAGTTCGTCCTTGAATGATCGAGGGTTAAGCTGATTAAATATAGCACAGACAGCATACACTGCCCGGTGGGTTTGCCACAGACTATAGCTGTGACTGCACATCAACTTAAGCTAGACAAAGCCAGCACTGCTTCAGCTACTACCCCAAAATGAAGTCACACTGATACAGTGTATACAGGAGCCACACAGGAATGCTGACTGTCTGTGTGTAATGTGCTGAGTGGTTGTTAGTGTGTTCGCTGAACTCACTACGAGGCGAGTGCTTTTTGCAGGTAACGTCGGCGAATATCTGCGTCAGTTAATCTAAAGTGAGTGTAAAGAAGGCCAACATTCTCTTAAGTCGAAGCAAGCATATGGGAATTTCTAATGTATGTGATGCTGAATTAGTAGTGCAACTATTGATGAAAATGCCACAACATTTGGCTGTATGACAGGAACCTTACACTCCCTAAAACTTAGAACCTTCTGCAAATATTTTTCATTGAAGTGCACGCTAAGAATGTTAGTCACTGTGAAAAACTAGCAAATGATTGCGCGTGGGCGTGGTTTTACTTAGAAAGTACTAAATATCGAGCAGTAACTCAGTTATGCAAAGTAAAATTGTTGGATTATTATTGGAATAGTGGCCAGATATAAAACTGCTTCTAAAAAGAAAATGAATTTTCGATGTATTCTTGCGATTACAAAATCAATTCACCTTTGCAGTAAACACGCTTAAGCAAGGAGTTAGGGAAGCGAGATATAGTTAAATCTGCGTGAAATTTGGTGCTGTTTTACTCCGGTTCTCAAGAATAATGTTCCGAAATGGAACAGAGCAGCAGACCTCAGCCAAATAGCCATTTTAGCAAAATGATTAACATAGCGAGACGAAATCAATCAAACAACTTGATTGTGCATAGGGCACAGAATGGCCTGTCAATCTGCATCTGGTTGGCAGCAGTGCTCAGGCCGGCTCATGCTTTAGTAGCTGTCAGGTTCCAAGCAGAAGCGAGATTATACAATTACTGGGCAGTTGCATTAAGCTCGGACATCGACGACCCATTCGTTTTGTTTTGACACAACACCTAACGACACCATCGCTGTGTTTGAGACGCCACACGACAGAGTAACTCAAGCACCGAAGACCGATGGAGGATGCCGTTATCTAGCATGAAACACTTAATAACAACAAGTATTGCCTTTATTGCAGTGTGGGATGATAGGTTGCTCATATTTCTTTTGTAGCAGGCAGGCAGGTAAACAAAATTGCATTGAAATCTTGAATCAAACAGCAGAAAGCAGGCCATATGTGCGCATGTAAACACTGCTGGCAAGTGTGCATCCATGTTGAGTAGGATTCAATGCTGCCCCACAAGGTAGCATCTCTGCTTGATCTCGTGGTCAATACTACTTAGCATTTTGAACACCGATGGACCATAATGATATTCAAAGCATGCTGTGGACACACATGTGTCTCGTGGTCGCTTCAATTTGCCACGTTCATAAATGTCCCCAAACAGCTTGGGGCTGTGTATCATGAGTGATGAGTATAGGCAGCTATATAATAAAAGGCGGGGAGGGGGGTGGTGGTGTTGTTGAATGTATTTAGGTGCTTTTCAAAAAAACTCAGTATGACAACTGCAAAGAGGTGAAGGTGTTTAAATGTACAGTAAAATTTCATTGACAAGATCTCACGCAACACGTTTTTCAGCATAATATGTTGGGTTCTTTTTTTTTTTTTTTTTCGTTTCTGGGCGTAGCCCCATAAACGCAAAGCATTTTTGTAAGTCTAATATCATCCTATTTCCATGTGGATTTAGATAATACACGCATGAAGATGCATGAAAAACTCGTGCGGTTCTGAATTTTGCTCAAGAGGTAGCCAACAAGTTCCAGCGAAAGGCGACAGTAGCTGCAGCAGTAACAACAACTTTTGAAGCCAATCGTGTACCCCCTCCACCTTTGTTTCTGAGAATTTACTTTAAAAAACAAAGCACTAGAGTGCATCCCTCAGTTTCATGCTATATCATTGCCACAATTCACAGCGCAAATCTTGGAAGTGTGTGAAGGTGTTGCCAGATGATAACAGCAAGGCATGCTTTTAACAAGGGCTCCTGCTGGAAAAGAGGCGATGCTCTCGGCAAAGCTGGCAGAGTATAAAATTTTAAATGCTCTTCGTGGCTCTGTCCCATGAGCAAAGTGATGAAACTACAACTTCTCCCTACAAGTTTCAGAAAAGCTTGCTCCTGGACACTGGGAAACAAAAAGTCCAGCCATACAGTAATGTTTTTCATTAACAACCTTCTTTTAGAGCCTCCTTTGAATAACTCGTTTTGATTTCCAATGCCCGTTAGCATATCGAGATTCCACTGTTAAATAGAAACGATGACTCTGTCATCCCTGCAGAAAGAAACATCACTGTCAAGGTTCATGAGAGCTGCGCCCATGTCTGTTTCCTTCTCTGCCCACTCACATGTTGGTCCAGCCCTGCTTTCCAGCAATTTCGACTGCTTTGAGGGGTTCTCCAGCAAGCAGGTAGAAGTCCGCGGCTGCCTTGGGGTCATTGATGCTGCGTGCCCAGTCAGCCTTCTTCAGCATCAGCTGACGTGTATCAAGGGTCTCATCCGAGCCGAGGTACTCCTGTTGCCAAAGAAGCAATGGGAGTCATCACTGTTTGCTCTTTTGTACATCGAGAGAAAATGTGGTGTTTTGAGGAGACATCGAGGTAATCTGCAGATAAACAAGCTGCTTCTCATATGCTGCATTGATTCAAGATAATTTAAGACATTTACTCAACTATGGTTAGTAGATTCTCATCTTAGCCAATATAGTTTGCCAAAGAAAGAAAACACTGACCAACAGATAAATTTTCATGTAAACTGTACTTTTTAAACAAGTTTTGCAAAAAAACCTTATTACAAGGAAAAAAAAAGAATCAGGTGATAAAGCAACCACAAACCACAGCTTCGAAGCTAAAATAATGCTCCGAAGTTTACTTGCCACCCGATTTATGCTGTACTGTAGGACTGCTTGACTTAGCTGTACTTTCTTGACCAGTTCAGTTGGTGCAGCACCCTCGCACTTTGCTTGGCACAGTAACTAGCGACACCTACACCTGCCATGCTGCACAAGTTCTTCTGTACTTCGAAAATAGCGTCTCCGCAAGTTTTCTTCTCGTGCAAACAGAGCATAGGTGGCTCTGCAAGCATGCTTATTTATATAAATGGAGTTTCCTATGCGAGCCGAATTTCCCGCGTGCTAGATACATGATCGTGGTGGTCACATGCAGCACAATGAAGAATAAATATGCAAGAGACAGAAGGTGAACGTTGTATTTGTTTACGTGGGTGGTCGCAATGTTTGCGATGACTCGTATAGTTTCATATTGCCCCAGTGTTTTTTGCATCAGCATTCAGCAACACCAGAGGCACCTCTGCTTACATTGGTCAGCCCACAGTTTTATGAGTTAGTCTGCCCATGCCTGCCAGTTAGCCTCGGAAAATCACTCTGCCACCATCGTCGCCGACAGTGAACACAAGTTGTGGAGCTCAAATATGCTGAAGCTCCAAGTTACCAGACAGCATCTTCTGCTGCACTCGGGATACAAATGGAAGCACTTTTCAAGTAGAATGGCAACAGCCTGAATGACGTAAAAGACAAAAACAAAAACAAAAAAGGAAAACACTGAGGTGTTGCACGACAGTCTGATTAAACTTGAATCCTAAGTCCAAGTATATCACTGCCAGCTCTTCAGACTATACCCGTAAACTCAGAGATTCTCGGCCCATGCCCCTTTGCCTAATGTAACAAAAAGAGTGCAGTCAAATAAATAAATTCCTTATCCCATCTGGAATTGTCAAGGTTGGTAGCCACTGCCAAGAGACGTGCCCTGATCTCACGTACATGTTCAAGTAACAACAAACTTCAACACATGTCCACAGCAGACAAATGTTTCTGCATTTCAGCGCTCAACTTGGCTATCGCACCAAGAGCACTAGTTTCATTCTGCAATCGCGTGGCAAGAAGAAGTGTTCTCTTGGAACAATAGTTTTGTGATAGTTTTGTGAACTAGTAACTAAAGTGCAACCGAATTGAGGCATCCCATAATCACGCTCCACAATGCATGCAAGAAGCAGGTCACAAAAGAAGGCCATAGTGGCAACACATTCAAATTGCCTACACTACACAGACTAGTTCCACGGCAGTTAATAGCATTTAATGAGTTTAACTGCCACCTGGAAATAAATGTTTAACTATGGAAGCCACGGAGGATTTGAGCAGTGGGTAGCTGAGTGAAGGAGATTCAGTAGAGAAAACTGACCTCAAATAGCTCTTGGGATACGGTTTCTCTACAAAAGATCTGCTCTGCACTGATCTTCAGAAAAAAAAAGCTCTTGGGATGTGGATTCATAGGCAAATTTTATTTTTGTATCCCCTTGCCATCTAATCAGCTAGTATAACCATTTCAGCAGAAAGAGCATGCACGCTGCCTTGTGGTTTCAGGTTTTAGTATAGATACTTTGTCGTGCCATGCAAAGAAGCAGTTTTTTTTTTCCACAAGCCTATATCAAGAAAACTTCTGTCCACAACTGCACACTCTAACTAACTAGTAATACTCTTGCCAAACAGGCAGTTTCAATGCCCATTAAGTCGATAGGGATCGGCAATTGCCACTGGCAGTTTTCAGTGGCCATTGAACTCTACAGGCATGGACTCAATGAGTTTTGTGAATAACCATTCAAATCTCAAGGGACCTTGACAGCAGCCCCGCACTCACCGTGAAGCAAAACATAGAAACTTCAAAGAAAGAAAATATCTCTTTTGACTGAATTACAATGTTTTAGGCTACACTAACCAGTTCATCAACTAGTCTTTCGGCGGTAAAAATGATCACTGTACAGAATGTGATGTGGACAGGTGTGTTGCAGAGTTCCGCCCATGTTCGCCTTTGAGCGCGTTTTGTGACAACCGGGACGAAGAAGAGTCCCACTAGTACTATAAAGATAGCAACTGCAAATGTGGCAAAGATGACCACCAAGCTGTGGCAGCTTTGCCAGCGCAAAATGAATGCTTCTGAAACATCTGAAACTAATGCGTATAGTTAGCCCATTGTCGTTCTGCCATTGCTTCCTGTGGGCAATGTCGAGTGAGCTGTGAAGTATTTGAATACCTTTCTCCAAACAAACTTACAATTAAAAGTAGCACTCATTCCAATATCCACCTCTTTTTATCCTGCTTAACTTCATATTTTTATTGGATGTTTTTACCCGTGGCACCATCTGTTGGATCAGAAGCTCACTACGCTGTGGTCATTGAAATTTTCCGTGTGGCAGCGATGCATCTCGATGGCCCTCAAAAATTTCGATGGCCATTGATGAGAGGTTTATTGATGACAGTAGTGGCATATGCTGAAGAGAGGAAAAGGAAGCCACAGAGATGCATCACCTGGGCAAGGTCAAACATGCGCAGGTCTGTGTACATGTCTACAGCCTTGGAGTTGCGGCCAGCCTTCTTGTACAGCCTAGCTGCCTCGGCAAACCGTCCCTGCTGGGCCATGACGTCGCCAAGCAGGCACTCGCGCTTCTCGCCACGAGCCTCTTGCTCCTGTGGAAGAATTACACAAAGAAATGGAACAAATAGAATAAATGACTGCTAGTGTCCGATGTCAGATACACACTTCTAGACAGTTAGATACAAACTCCGTATTTTCTTGCATGCAATTCACAAAAAGTATGCCGGAGCTTAAGAACATAATCACTAAGGTCGTTACAGGGAACCTTTCCAAAAGCAGAAAAGTGGGAGACTTGCTGAGCCTGCAAATGTAGTCGATATTTTTTTGGGGCCATGACGGAATGCTCAGGGGTGCAGTGCTGCGTACAATTTATAATTAAAAAACAAATTATGGGGGACACTCAAAGTCAGCCTTTAAGGGTATAATGCGAAAGCGTAGGCTAACAACCCACATATATAAAGCACCACTTCAACCAAGCCTTGTAAATGTGTCGGCACGGCCTAAGGGGTAACATGAATGCAATGGCCCTGGCAGGCTGGTGAGGCCCGAGTTGGCAGGTCCTGCTTAACGTTTCGTCACAGCGCAGCCATGCTGACGGCTCGAAAATCTGGTGTAATGCAGCTCTCGCTGCAAAACAAATTGAGATGCTGAATGAAGAGTGAGGTCCAAGAAGAAGACGTCTCCCTGCATCACTGATGTATTGTGGGGCAAATCAAGATGCAATAAAAAAAGACGAGGAAAAAGAATCCACTAGACCTGCAGTGAGCGCACTAAGCGGAGTAGGGAGGGCTCCCCTAAGCGGACGGCAGCCCGCTTGGCGACAACCAGGTTCAAGGCTTCCAGTGCCTCCTTGGCAAAGAACCGCCAGTCCTCCTCTGGCACTCCCAGGCAGGCAATGGACAGGGCCTCCCTATGAGGTGAAGCACGTGTAGTACATCAGACAGTGCACACACACCAAGGGAATTTGTTTCTTTAGACAGCGAGAGCAATGTGGAGAAGAGCATACAATGCAGAGTGCAATGAAGAAGAAGAATGACCACACACCACAACCTGGATCGGTGGATGTAGAGAGGCAGGCACAGCAATGCCCCCAAGCAAGTGGCGAGTTAAAAAGAGAGGGAAAGTGGCACCGAAAAGCAAGTTTATGCCACGTTGATCAGCTAATCCATTGTGGCACCCCAAGTAAGACGAAATGCATACTCTCTGATAAATGCGTAAGCCTAAAGTCACTACAGAGTCATGAAGTCGGCCAAAGTAAAGTGGAGTGTAAATTCGGAATATTTAAAAGCATAAAGTCATTAGTAAGCTATAAAATAAAGAAAACCAAAGTGAAATTGGTGGGCACAATATTCAGGCAAAAGGATGTGACAAAAAAAAAAAAAGCAGGAAATGGAGAAGCATCATCCTAGAAGTGTATTTTACTAGTGCAATTTAGAAAAGATCACCTGAGCACTTATCTATTTTTGGCCTCTGAACTTAAAAGATAGATGCTGAAGCTGAGAAACATAGATACTTTGGTAAGCTGAACCTTCAGCCACAACAGAAAATATTTTATAATGACCCTTTGGTGCATAAGTTTTGCAAAAGCAAGGAAAAGTTGCATTCTGTAGCAGCATGTACAGTAGTGGAATTTGCCCTCGGGACAAAGTTTGGTGCAGATGATGCCGCAGTTACACCGCTTTCAGCTAAAACCATCCCACTGGTATATTCCTCAATTTACATATGCTTTAGCAACAGCACAGCACTAGCCAATTCAATAAATGGCCTTTCAACTTTAACCGGATGTGGAAAGAAGCCCTCAGACTTGGCGCTTTTGTCGTTTCTTTTTTCAAGTGGAAGTTGCACAGCACTCACTTGAAGCGATTCTTCTCGACATACTGGTAGAGGCATGGAGAAAGGGGCACCTCAACTGTAGTGACACTGTTGTGTTGGAGACAGAAGATCTTGCAGCCTCCAAAGCCAACCACAAAGCCCTGAACGACACATGTGATTTAAAGTGGGAACTAAGGGCAGTAACAAAAACAGAGCCATGCACAAGATCAGATTCAGTGTTGACACTTTGCAGGTGCTTTTTCAAGAGAACAGCAACAATGCCAGCTTCAACTAAGCAAGAATAACTCAAACACGAATTGGCAATCCTGTCGGCGCATACATCCATCTTTCGCCAGTGCATAGCAACAGCTAGGAGAAGATAAGTGAGCTAGGAGGAAAGAATGAAGAGGGAAAGAGGAGGAGATCCCAAGATGGACCTTGGATCATGAGCTTGACTCGGCGGTCAAGGCGTGTAAGAAAGAAAGCGCATGGAACTTCGAGGAGGTGCACCAATGATGCTCTGCAAATCGCATCCTCAATATCATTTAATCAGGTTTTCGTCATTAAAACTTGTTTACACGCAAATATTAATGAAGGCAACTGATGAAGGCAACATGCGACTGATAATTCTCTATAAAAAGAGGGGAAAATGTAGAAAATGTTTTGATATGCACTGACCTCCAGTTTTTGCCTCAGCACGGGAAATTCCCCAGCTTTGATGGCCAGCATTCCGCCGCCCGTGAAGCAGAGTAGGTTAGCATTTTCTGAGTTCCAAGCAACACTGTTGGCATTAGGCTCCTGGAGCAGAGTGACAGGCAAGTAAGTCATCACGAGCATCACCAAATGTCAAGACTACAGATGACTTTGCCCATCGATCTTTAACTAGCCTTCCCATGTCGCGACTGAAGCACACCATATCCTAGTAAATAATGCTGCACTGTCCTGCAGCTGTTCTGCGACCCTGATTATATCATTCCCATTGCTTGCTGCCTCCTGCCACATTCCAAAAGGCCATAAGCTACCTTTTTTCATCATAAATATGTACTTCTCAACGCTTCTGGTAAGAAACCAGGGAGGGAGTAGTAATTGTGTACTTACGTTAACACACGGGTGCTACATACACATATTGCATTACACTAAAAATGCCTCAAGCCAATGTCGTTCTTCGCTCACTACCACATACACACAAGCAGGTAAGCAAGAGGGGAATAACTCGATTACTAACAAACGCTTACAAAGAGACAGACAGCCTGCCTACAATACTGTGTGACATATGCATGAGATCTGAACCTGAAAGAGAAGCTGTTTCGAGTCCAGCTGGTAGACAAGGCAGGTGCCCTTCTCGTCCACGACTGCAAGATGTGAGCGGTCAGCGCTAAGGTCGAGGCATCGGACGGGGCTCGCCACCTGGGGGAAAACAAAAAACATATCCGAAAATAAAGTTTACAACTAAACCAGAACACACAAGAAAGCTTGGACTTCGAATTTTCATGATTAATAAGTAATCTAAGCACTCTCCCCAAAACTTCTGAAAACATTTTTCGTAAAAATGTTTGCATGTGAATCTAAGCAGCCCCTCTTTTTTTGTGTGGAAGGGAGCAGATTCAAAGCTGCCAGTGCATTTGCTCACTCCATCAACCTGGAGATGCTTAGAGACCCGAGGTGGTACTGTGCCTGCGGTGCAATCTCCAGCTTCTTGTGTTGCTGTGATCTGGCACCACACGGAAGCTGGTGGCACAGGGAGGCAAAAGCTGGCCGAAAGCGATGCTGTTTACTCTATCAAATCTCTTGTCATGTGGAACTGGAATCAGCAGCCAATTAGTGGACTTCGGCAGTTTTCGCACATATAGCAGGCCAACGCTGCTTTGTTTGGCATCCGTAACGGAAGTCTAAATGAAGTTGAAGAGGACTCGCGAGGAAATCACATCTGTGGAAGACATTTGCCAAATAAAATGTTATTTCTCGTGCTTGTCTCTTCAAGATATTGATGCATAAATGGGAAGGGAGGGGGGAGGGGTATTTTAGATTTTTCATACCTTAGCAACCCCGCCATTTTGGGCATTGCGATCGTGAAAAATAGGGGGTGCTTAGAATCTCCCGCGCAGGCTGCCTTTCATGCAAGCAGACTTTGCTGTCATGAAATTTTGCCACGTCATCTAGTACTTGTTTATAATTTCACCCTTTTGTCATCGGCGGGTATCCTCATATTGTGGCACTCCCGCGGGCCTCACTTTTGCAGTGCTGGCAAAGGCTGCAATTCTTGCATGCAGACTTGCTGCTGTCAGGAAACCTCATTATCTCTTATGGCACTTCATTACACTCTAGACTTCTTGCCATTGGTAGCAGCTTTCTTACTGCAACCCTTGTACTATGCTAAACGCAACATAATGATATATTCCAGGGAATCTTTATTCCACTACCAGCACAGTGGTGCAATGGTTTACACTATGCGACACTGCATTGGCAGGTAGTCGTTTCCAATGCAGCGACCGGTGAGGCTTGTGACACCCAGGTTGCTCTTCAGAAAGAGGATGGAGAAGAACAGCTCCCATGAGCCTCAATTTTGCATGCACAGTGCTGGCACAGGCTGTCATTCTTGCATACAGAAGTGCTACTGTATAAAAATTTCATTACCTCACCTGACACATTGGGCTCTATTGGCAGCTGCTTTTTTTAATCCTGCTCTGGTACTAAGCTGTAGTACATGACAAATGACAGTTTATTGGTCCCCTAGGAGGTTCGCCTTCGACACCAGTGCAGCAAGCAATAACATGAGTATGCCTCAGGCAGTTGGCAGGTGGCTGAGCAGTGAGTGGGCTGTGTGACGTCACAAGATCATATTATGCAGCTAAGTCAGCAGGTTCTGTCAATTCAGATATCTCCTTTGAGATGAAATGAAACCCTCCATGGCACTTTGATCCCGAGACAGACGTGCAGCTTCTATTCCATGCAGGTATGTTCGTATGACTTGGCTAAGGTGGAACTTCGTATCAATGTCAGTTGGTCTTTAATACAATGTGGCAGCTTACAACGTGTTAGATGTTTGAAATAAGTGAGTAGCAAAGTGCAAGAACGTGGATTCGAAAGGGGAGCCATAAACGCTCTAGCGTCATACCCTTAAAGGCAAAGCTTAAGAGTCCTTCAAATATGCTTCCCCATTGTCATCGAATCCCCCAATTATCCATAGCCCTCTTCCCAAATGTCCTCAGAATACCCTCAAACCAGCTGGCTTCAGTAACAGGCATGCAAAGTCCTCGATGCCTAGTGCTATGTTAAAACTGGTTTACAGGGAAGGCGCAGTATCTGTCACATTTGTTTCGATGGATGCCTGAACCCCACCCTAAGAGGAGGGATTAAGGTGGGAGAGAAAGAGGAAAGAAATAGGTGGCACAGTGGAGTAATTTCAACAACCTGGGGAACTTTAACATGCCTTGATATAGCACAGCACATGGACGCCTCTTCATTTCGCCCCCATCGAAATGCAGCCACTGACGGTCGAGATCGAGCCACTACGCCACTGCAGCAGAGCCTTAGTGCTATGTTGCAATACAGTTTTTCCTATCTGTACATACTGCATTCCCTCCTTTGCACTACACTACAGTTGCCCCCTGGCTTTGGCCCCAGTGCGGCCCGCAAGGACGCACCTTGACCAGGAACAGTGGGAATGGATTATCCAGCAGCAGTTGGAGCACTTGGCCGTCACGAAGGCCAACCAGGAGGCCCTCGCGGCCGGACGGACCCCCGAGGGCTCGGATGTAACGGATGGCTGATGAAAGGATCCACTCCCGTTCACAGGTGCCACCACGAAGGCGCAGACTCTGCAGTCGTCGCTCCTGCACATGTTCCCGATGCACCATCGAGTGAATTATTAATTGGTATTTCTTTCTTTTCTGTGTACCAAAGCAGCATTGCAAGCTATTAGGGGCATGCTGCAATGATGAACCATTTCCAGCCATCTGGATTTTTTCAACGCATGCAGAACACTTATGCTTTCCCGGCATTTTGCCTATTTCGAAACATGGCCACTGCAGCCTGTCATCAAACCCATTATTTGGGTATTAAGAAGTCAAATACCACAGCACGAGATAAATGCATGCCAAGAATGTACATTTGATTTGTGGAAAAAATATTGTTCTAAAAAAAAAAATGTAGACTAAGTTAATCAAGGTTGACTCATTTGTGGCCTCAAAAAAAGAAAAATAATAAATAAATAAAATTTCAGCAGCGATGTAATTTATCTCCTGAACCATGTATGCATTTTTGGAATACTCTGCCTTCTTTTAAACGCAGTATCATTCTTCGTCAAACAAGACTCATCAGACTGCATATTGTTAGTCCCTTCCTGCTGCAAGATGTGTCCAAAATCTAATTAAATTTACAGCCCATTTTTAATATGATTGTGCTTATGTGGAGGTCCCGTTCACCGAAAATCTGTCAGCTGGGGTCGGCATTGTGAGCAAAAAATCACAAGCATGGTGCCGGCAGGCGGTAAGCTGGCAGCTGACATGGATGCAGGGTTGCCATACATTAAGCTTATTTCTCCCTTCCTTCAAGATCTGCAACAGCGAGTCGCAAAGAGACAGCCTGCAAATGCCAGCAAGCAAATCACCTGCTACCATTTCATGCCACTAATGCATAAGTAACTGCTGCAAGAAAGCAGAATGATGAACCAAGCTCAAAAGTGGTTGAGAAAACATTTCTTGTTCCAAAGATTAAAATGGGGGTGAGACTTTAGAAGCAGTAATCAAAAAATATTAAATAGCAATTATGATTAATGACCTAGATAACCAGAGAGAGAAATAGGCACTCTTTGCAGGGTGGGTCGGTTTATTTGTTTCCAACCACTGTGAGTAAATTTTCAAAATTGAAATTTGATCCAAGTCATCCCTACTGCTACTAAAGTGGATTTTGCTTGATTTACGATCACTTAATTCAAATACCTGCTTTATTTAAACTGAGCCTTCAGTTCCATCAACGTCAGGTACCCTAGCTAAAACCATTCTTCTTAATATTAGCCCTAAATAATTCAAATAAATTTTTGGTCCTCTTTGGGTTCAAATTAATTTAATTTGAATTCAATTAAAGTTGAAATCACATTACTTGTACAAGTAACTTACCTATCTGGACTTTCCTTATGTTAGAATTTGCGCATCAGTAGCTGTGTTGTTACAACTCAGCCCAATGAATAGATTGAGCCCATGACAGGCAAGGGGGAACGATGGGATGGTAGGCTTCCCACCTGGCACAGAACCAGGTGCTCGGAGCAGACGACCAGCAGGGTGCACTCTACCCGGCGGACGATCTTGTCTCGCAGTCGGTAATGCATGTCGTTGGGATCAGTCGCCTCCCCGCTGAGCTCGTACACCATGATGCGTTCGGGCAGCTGTACCTGTTAAATGTTCCATTCATGGGGCAGCATCCATTTTCATGCTTCTGGAAAGAGATCAACACAGCCAGAAAGAACAACAACAACAGCAACAAAAAAAAAAGAAACACAGAATAAAACAAAAATCTGTGTGGGAGAACAAAACCTGGACCTGGTCCTGGCCCTTTTAACTCTCAGCATAGCTATCTGGAACAAAGGTAATACCTATGTTCAAATCAGGTGAACATTCCTCCACACTAAACTATCGACCCATCTCGTTAACCAGCAAATTTTGCAAACTTCTAGAGCATATCATTCATAGCCAAATCATTAACTACCTCCTAGACCATAACATTATTTTCAAATAGCACGGTTTTCGGAAGTTTTTTCTTTTTTTTTTTTTTTTGTGACACTCAACTTGCTGGCTTTGTTAATGACTTAAAATCACCACTTAACGAGGTCAATGCAGTTTTTCTGGATTCTGGATTTTTCAAAAGCATTCGAGCGGGTTCCTCATCACAAACTTCTACTAAAACTAGCACAGCTTAATGTCCATCCTAATGTGCTCGCCTGGATTAAGGACTTTCTTTCTTCTAGATCTCAGTTCACCTCAGTTAATAATTCTAACTCTTCTTCGACTTATGTGACATCTGGTGTACCCCAATGAAGCGTGCTTGGTCCTGTGCTCTTTCTAATCTATATTAATGATTTACCTGCCTGTGTAACATCTAGAGTTCATCTTTTCGCAGATGACTGCGTAATTTACAGTAACATTATTGACAGTGACCGCCAATTCCTACAATCTAACCTGAACGCAGTAAGCTCATGGTGCTCATCTTGGTTAATGACTCTAAACATTTCTAAAACAAAACAGATATCTTTTCCTCATCGTGCAGCTCACATTTCAACTAGTACTTACATGCTCAACTACAAAGCTGTAGAACAAACAAACAGTTACAAATACCTCAGGGTGCACCTTCAGTTTGATCTAACATGGCATCACCATATCGACCTCACCCTAGCTGCAGCTAACCGTTCACTTGGTCTTCTTAAATGTACTCTCAAACATGCTCCTACCCATGTTAAAAAACTTGCTTATACCACTCTAATACACCCTAAAATTGGATATGCTGTGGCTCTCTGAGACCCTGATCAAGCCTATGTTATCGCCAACATCGAATCCAGTCTACTCACCTTTCACAAGCATCAGAGCATTAAAACAACGTGCTGAACGAAAGATTTATCATGTTGTCGGAAACACACTCGGTTAACACTTTTCCGTAAGCTTTATTACCATCCACTACTGTGCAGTGCTTTGTTTCAGTCACCTCATGTCATACTTCCATGAATTGATCATGCCTTCAAAGTTAAACACGCAGTGTCATTTATCGTCTTATGCCAATTCATTCATTCCTCGCATTATCATTGAATGGAATAACTTTTCATCGCACATCGCTATGGAAACTGAGAGAAAAAATTCCGAGAGCTACTTCACTGTGACAGAAATGTATAGAAACTTTTGCTGTTTTTCTTTCTTTCTTTTGATGTTATGCCTAACATTTAATTAATGTTTCTTGTAATTGTTGTTGATAATTGTATCATGTTATTATGTTTAGTGCACAATACCGACACAGGGATTCGAGAAGCACTGGTGTTTTGGAACATCCATGGCAGGCTAAATTATGAAACAGTGGAAGCAAGCAAGAGGCGACTTGAGGATTGGTAGAAAAGGTCAAAGGATTAGTGTTGGACTGTGCAGAGGAAATAATCAATTAACCTAAAAATATTGTTACGGACGACAAGGAAGAAGAAGCGGGCAGGAGCGCTCGCGCTAGGCCCGCGAGCATTCATTAAACGTCATCTACCATCGTCATCGGTCATGTTCTGTCTCCTGTCTTTATCGGCTTGCCGCTTCGTAACATTTGGTTGGAGGTGCGGCGTACGGCATCCCCATCCTCGCCTTGGAGCATCGACGCCATCTTCAAGCCGGGACCATCACCGAGGGCCCAGGGACATCGCCGAGCAGCTTCGCCCCAGCCCTTCAAGCCCAGACATGAACAACTACCACCGCCCAGCCCCCAGCCCGAACCTGAAGACAAGGAGAACAGACATACCAATCAGAATCGAGATGGACCCGAAAGACCCGAATGACCCGAAGGAACCGATGGACACGAACACGCAACCCCCGCCCAAGCTGTCCGACGTGACCTCGAGCCTTCGGTCCCATGGACTCCAAGGGAAGCGGATCACCCACGCATCAGACATCGTACCGGCAAGCCGTTCTATTCTTCGTTCTTCCTCTTCTTCTTCAAGCATCCAGACACGCCCATCATCATGCCATAAAATCATTGACATCGCTAAACTTCCTCGTCCACGATCGGGACGATCGCTCGGTGGCCCCGGGTCATGTTACGGACGACAAGGAAGAAGAAGCGGGCAGTGGCGCGGGCAGGAGCGCTCGCGCTAGGCCCGCGAACATTCATTAAACGTCATCTACCATCGTCATCGGTCATGTTCTGTCTCCTGTCTTCATCGGCTTGCCGCTTCGTAACAATATTAAGCACTCAACGTATTATGAGCTGGGTGACACTTGAGTGATTTGAGGTAGTGCTCCACGAGCCTACAACCTCGAAATTAAGAAGGGAAGCATCCATTCCTTGCTGCCAATTTGCTTAACACTGTTTGCTCATTACCAGCAACCTCTTAAAGCAGTTGGTTGGTTAAGTAGGCATTCATATTAGCTACATGTAGGATACTGACAGAAAACACACTGCATGAGTGTCAAAAAAAATTATGTTCTGGCTACAACGATGAGTCAGTGTCAGTTCCATCGCTGCCATCAACATGCCAACCAGAGCTCTCGCGGGACTCTAAGGTTAGGTTACGTTAGGTTAGGTTGGGTTGGGTTGGGTTGGGTTGGGTTGGGTTGGGTGGGGTGGGGTGGGGTGGGGTGGGGTGGGGTGGGGTGGGGTGGGGTGGGGTCGGGTCAGGTCAGGTCAGGTGAGGTCAGGTTAGTTAGGACTTTTTAACCGAATACTGAAGGAATGAAGCTGAAAGAAATAAAATTTGCCCACACTGAATGTAAGTATGTTATGCAACCTGATCACACTAAAGCCAGACTCGTGTAGGCTAGGACAACTTCTCTATGGGTGTACTTACAGCAAGGCGGTGCTTGTAGATGGCTAGCTTCTTGACCAGGTCACGGCACTTGATTCGAACTGCAGAGTTGGAGAAAAATACTTCAAGGTATTATTTACACTGTATAACTAGGCGATTATCAGGAGCAAGCTTCAGAAATCTTCAGATATAAACGAACAACTGGTTAAAGAACTGTTTGTCAGATAACACATTCTAGACTGAGACAGACCACAAACAATGAACAGTGGATTTTCTACTAATATTGAAAAAATGGCCCAAAATGATGCTAGAGGTTGGACAGTGTGGTTCGAACTTGGGGGAAAAAAATCAATAAAATAAAATTATAACAACAAAATTCAATTTATTATAAGGGTTGGGTTTTTTGGTACTAACAAAAAAAGTATATATGTAAAATTACATCAAATTCAATTTCTAAAATTGAGCTTAAACAGAAAAGGTCAGCATTCTTGAAATGCAGACTACATTTTGCTTGCTGGCTGCTCAGTAGGAGCTACACTCAGTCAAATCAGAAAACTGCAATGTATGTGCCATGCATGGGACTGCAGTGCCCACAAAAAAAGGGCAGCAGCAGCGCTCAATGGGATTTGCATGTGGGACCGGGTCATGTGTTGCAGCTGGTGCAAAAGAAGTGGTCAAAATATAGCCTCAGACTTCTTACTGCACAGGAATGTTACATTATGTATCACAGCGAAAAAAAAGAGGCAGTCCCCACCTGTAAAAAAAAAAAACATTTTCTCGCAAAAATGAAAACTGCATTTTGTAATAAACACTCGAAGAAGCCCACCAGAATTTCAAAAATAAAACTGGAAAGTCCTATTACGCTTGCTGCAAAAGGAACAATTCATAAATCTGAGATGAAGCGTGAGCTTATTTATATAAGCTCGACATGACACAAAAGCACATGTGCACGGTCAAGCATGGTCTAGTAAGGAATGGTTGCACAATATTAACCCAGACATCTGCTAACATGCTACATAATGAGTTAATGTGCAGAAGAAAAACTCCCAGAACATTTAAGCATCTAAGTAGTATCGAGGCAGTCCCCTTGAGATTTAATGTGGTAAAAGTCACGCACCTTTCTCATCAGTCACGAGATGCTGGATGATGACGTCAGTCATGTTGTCCCTGTATGCGTATCGTTCACGATACAGGCTGTGCACTGTGGAGAAGCCCAGCTCGAAGTAGGCAATTGTGCCATCCTGGCAGCCAAGAGCCTGGAAGTCCCGCACAGCACTGCTGGACATTATGCACTTGAGATGGATGCGCAGAAAGAAAATTACCTCTGCAAAAGCAAAACAGCAATAAGCTCACGCACAACACACCCCATCAGCATCTATGCCAAGATTGCTCTAAAAGTTCACCACGCGTGACCATTTATTAAGAACAGATTGATTTCACTGTAGGTTTCATCATGCTATATTTAAAAGAAAGGTGAACTGCTCTTTAACAAAAAAGCATGACGTTTTCGAACTGACTCAGTTCCTTTTTCATGGTATGGGTGAGGTGCAGCCTGGCTTTTTAAGCCCCTGTGTGGACGGCCTCCGGGTCAATGCACGATTATATGGATATAACTGTGAATTGACCCGGAGGTCATCCACAGCGCCAAGATGCGCCTCACCCGTAGTCACACCCTGAAGAAGGAACCACTTCGAAACGTGGTGTTTTTTCTGTAAAAGAACTTAGTTGGCGTGATTTACCTTTTTCTTAAATTAAATTTCCCAACCAGGCAGCCTTCTGTCGAATGTTTTCTTTTGAGCCCATCACGCTATATGTGCGATGCTGATTTCTTTTACTTTACTTTACTTTTTGTTAAATTTTACTTTTGCCTTTACAATGTGTTAAATGCACATCAAACTTTGCTGATTCACATCAGTGTGCCATGTGTTACCTTTGCATTTAAGTGACTGGGTCAGCCTGCCACATCACTGAGATTTGCTTGACGCTTCTCTCCCTAACCACAATACCTTTCTTGAGTTGTTTGTGTCCTTGTGCACTATTGCACTATTGCATACTCATTGCTCTGCAGGCATCTATGTCACCGTTACAATCCGAGGCTATGTGATCAGTACAAAAACAAGCCGATTGGGACTCACCAGGTGGCTGGCATCTGGGCGCGCCTGGCAGCACCATACCCACGAGGCCTGCTGGGAGACTGGGCCAATGCAGATGCCATCCCGCGTGTAGACACGAGCCTCTCGGCTCGAGCCACCCACCATCAAGTACTCGCCGCCTGGGAAATAGCTGACGAAGGTTGGGTCGAAGCCCAGCGGCCGTTCTCTGCCTGTCTGCTGGCCTGCCACATTGTAGAAGCTAAGCGTCTGTGCCCAATCGGCCACGGCCAAGACATCCCCACCACCTTCTTCTCTGCGTGTTTTGATGGGGCAGTGACACCATGTAATGGTAGTCTAATCGAACAAAAAAGTAATGAAAAATGACCCTCCACCCTTTGGAATGCTTTTGGGTAACAAGAGGAAAAAGAACTACTCATAAACATGCCCAGCAAACCACCCGGCATGAAGTTGTGATGATTGGTCAGTGAGGTTTAAAGGACTATAGACACCAAATTTTAGTGGCATTTTTCTTCTTGTTAATGATGCGCAAGTCATTCCTGCATATCGATTTGCATGCAGCTTTCGCTTACGGGCACTAAATAATTTATAATAGAATTTTCTTTTCTCACCAGCTTCAGTTTCGATATCCGAAAGATGGCTGTGACATCACAATCATGTCTTGATGCATGGCATGAAAAAACCGCACCATAATCGCTCATTCTTGTAATGATTCCTGTCCTTGATGCAGGCTGGCTTTATCATTGTAGTCAATTCAAATGACACAGCAATGATTATATCGCTGTATTTCCATCTTTCACGTGACTAAAACTTGACTGTAACGTCACAGCCATCGCTTGGCTGTTGAAACCGAAACAGGTGAGAAGCGAAATTCGATCATAAATTATTTAGCAGTCATAGGCAAACGTGATGTGGTGGTCAGTGTACAGTAATGTCCTAAGCATCATTAAAAATGATAAAACATGAACCCAAAAATTAGGTGTCTATAGTCGAGGTTTTATGCCTTAAAGCCACTCAGGTAATGAGGGATGCCGTAGTGGAAGGCTCTGGATAATATCGATCACCAGGAGTTCTTTAACATGCATTGCCACTGCATACTGCAAGGGAGCCTCGTGTTTTTCCTGAATCGAAACGTGGCCATTGCAGCTGGGATTGAGCCCAGGTATCCTGGCTCAGTAGGCAAGTGCCCCTACCACTGAGCCATCCCAGCAGGGCAGCATTAACATGAGGCCTGTTCTGTGATCAAAATGTCTTCAGTACACATCAACATATTTCATTAAAGAGCAAATGAGGTCAATTTACTAAATGCCGGCCCTAGCTAAGTCCATCAAACCACATGTGATGTTACTGGTTTTCAAGTACATTTGTGCTATCATGGAACCTAATGTATGATGGAAAACATGCTGTGCGGTATGGGAAACACAGAGGTTTTCACTGAATGACTCTTTTCTCCTATCTTGACCAATATTTATTAATATGTCCCTGACATTTGTTGTGCTAACATAGAAGTTGACACACAGTAGAAAACATGTGTAGAATGAGGTACTGCCAGTTTTGAAAAACAGTAGTTTGCCTTGAACGACTCTTTCCTTCTAGAGAGACAAATTTTCATTTATATGCCTTCGAAACTTGATGTTTGAATTCTTTTTTTTTTTTTTTTGCTTTCTATTTGCTAAATGCATCTGGTACATTTGCTTGTAAGTAACACACTTAAAATACAGGGTCATCCACATCTAGCTATAACACAGTCAGTGCTTTCAAATCAACATTCCATCCTACACAGGCGCATATCGGTGTAAAGTGACGCAAGCTTGGAAGGACCTTGGCGTGGTGCTTCACATGGCCTGCCACTATGCTTTATTGCGTGGCCGGGTCGAACGAAATGGCGCTTTGAAAGCATTGACCGTGTTATTGTTAGATGTGGATGACCCTGTACATGTGCATGTTTATGGGATAAAGAAAGAATGTGGCCTCAGCACATGCCCTAACGCGTTAACCCTTGGCTACAGACCCCTCTACAGAAGCCAAGGCTCCCTAACCAGTTTATATTTATGGTTGGCCAATGCTACAAACAACATGCAACATAACACGGAGTTACGACAATGCTGCCACTCGTTTGATTTGTTTCAGCCATAAGGAAAAAAAATCTGATACATCACAAAGTGCTGATTTGTTGAATGACTAGAGTACTGTTAAAGCGATCCCCCAGGCCTAAATTCAATAATGAATGTTGCATATGGGCAACTAAACAGACATGAATATCACTTGCATGCACTGGTAATGAGTGATATACCCATTACTGCACATAGAACACAATGCAATGGCGTATTATATTAAACTTAAACCTAGGTCATGAAAAGGTTGCTAGGAGTGGCAGTAGAAAAATAAGGTTGGTAGTAGCAACAACTGTAGCACATTCACAGCAATGAATTGACTTAATTCTGAGGACTATAGTGCTTCTTTGCCAAATTCTGAATACCAGAAAAAAAAAAAAAAATTGGTGATGCAAGTAAATGTCAAAGCAGCAAATCTGGTCCAAATCGATGACTGCTATTTAATTTACTTCCCTACCTAATATTCTTGCTATATTTGTAAAATTGAGAGGTAGTGGAAACAGACGCCTATATTTGATAAATAGAGATGAAAAAGAAAAAGGGAGAGAGCTTATGATATGAGCAACATGGCACCCTGACACTGCTATAGTGCTCTAGAATATTGGGCAGTGTGACGACTGCGCGCGAAATGCATGGGAGCGGGGGGCCGCTTTTGCGATGACGGAGGCGCCGCAGCGCAGAGGGCGCCACCAGCAACTGGTGTGTCAGCCGTCCAAGCGCCCGCGTATGCGCGCTGTGCGGCGGGGCGGATCAGTACGTTCTTTTTCGCTTGTGCCTCGTCTCGATCTGCTAGTGTCAACATTTTACAAATATGCCGACTAACGGGGCTCAGTACTGTCAGCGCTCATCTAATATATTTTCCATTTTGGCCGTCGGCAACACCTCGGGGAAGCAACATGACAGTAGTTGGGCTATAGTGCTCTTGGGCTCCGAAGAAAACAGCTTGGAGAGGGGCGCGTGCACGAATTCAGACTCGCACAGCACGGTTCATTCACCGTACAGCTTGAGTTAGCATTCCTAAAGCACCTAATTTGCGTTTTGGAATGTAGCTGTTTTGAAAAGAAGGCGGTGTGGAGCCAGGATGTTTGAAGAAGTCAAAACGTGCAACACATGCGTTCGAGCGCTGAATAAATACAGCTGGTCATCAGTAACCAATTATTAAGTCTAAAATGGTATATTCCGTTGATTGACATGCAAACCATGCCAACTACATTGCGTCACCTGAAAACACTAGAAAAGTCGGCATTGCAGATCGATTGAATTAAATATAGAGTATCCCGCTGAAGGTAGATGATAGCAAGGAGATGGAAAACGAACGACAAGCAGGTAAACAGGCTATTGAATAACAGAACACAATGGGTCTGGAAACGTGGAAGGAGTTGGAGGTAAAGACTGCAAAAAAAAAAGTGTCGCCTAACAAGGAGAGAGAAAGGGGTGTGTGGGAGGCATGCGGCATCGTGAATAGAGCGACCGTGAAGGTGAAGAAAGGGTTGAAATTTTTGTGCGGCACGGCAAACGTACGACTCAGAAAGTGGACAATTAAAAATAGAGACATATGAAAGGCAATAAAGAAAAACGGAAACAGCCGAGCTTAAAAACCAATTGAAGCCATGGGAAGACGAAGGCAGTGCACAAACAATTAAGCTACAATTCGGGCGTGCAATCGAACGCGTGTAGAGGTATGACTGTCGATATTTAGAAGTCGACAACTTAGTGAAAGTGTACGTTAATCTAAGGACAAACCTTTTTTTTTTCTTTCAATAAACTAGAATTTCTTGTAACGGATGCCTTTAAATACCCGGAGATGCGTGTTTACTTAAGACATTTATTCTCAATGCGTTATAGCTTGACGGTAACTCAATTGTCCCAGAAAATGTTTTCATTCTAAGCTGTTTTTCTTATTCTGCGTGCTCAAGCAACAGGCAATATGCAAGTGATTCTTACCCCCAGAAAATCGCTCTAGGGATGTTTTGGTGCACATACAAAATGAAAAAGAAAAAGAATAGCTTCGAAAAAAAAAAAAAAAAACGACGCATAGAGGACGCAGATGCTATAGTATGCGCGTAATTCGCTGCCGCTAGACCATTATTATAAAGTCAAAATGTTTAGTTTACTATATGGCGGGATTTTCGATCAGCTTTTAACACGCTGCGAAAGAGAGGTTGTAAGACCGGCACTCGGTTTCTCACCATGAACAAAAGCTGCGCAATAGGCTCGAAGCTAGGTCACAGTTTGCCCAACAATTTGACTCGAGTGGTCTTTCTGGACTCCTGCGCAATTCATATTTTGCAACATTCATGTAGAGTGTTGAAGCTGAAACATTTTATCTGCTTGGAACAGAAAGCTTACACTTGAAGTAATGAAATTTCATGTGCTTTTGCAGCTTCGCTTTTTGTGAAATCAAAGAAACGCGACAACAGTTCCCAAAGGAAAATATAATTAAATTTCTTTAGAAGTATTTCACGTGTAATATCAACCTTGTTATAATTTTCTTAGGGAAACAATTATAGCCTGATTAGTTCTGTAAAGAGTAGTCGCCAAGTCACCCCATTATAGTCCTTTAACTAGTACATTCAATTACTCATATTTCGTACCACACACTCGAAAATAAACACGCATTAGTGTCCAAATTTGAATTCAAACTTATATTAATTACTTGCTTATTAGGTGCTCCTCATTTGTTTCGCATTTTTCCGTTTTCTCTCGGTGCGCGACAAGAACCGCAGTACTTGCCAAGGTGACACGCAATTATAAGTGTTTTTTTTTTATTTGCTCTGTACATCTACCATTGATATGCTATTAAACGTCCACACTCAAGTGCCCACTATAACCGTATTCCTTCGTAAGTGACTGGTTTAATTTTCCTATTTTATTTGAAGCACTGCACTAGCTGTGCTTTACTTTATTTTTTTTTTCATCTGTACAACTGTTTTACCCTTTCGTGAGCGGCACGTAAACAATTGTCCGTGACATATGTATTTGTTAATAGCGAACAAAAAATAAATCCTTGAGTGGCGTATATGTTCATTTATTTTCGCCGGTACCCAGTGCAATGCTTCAATTTATATGGTTAAGAATAAATATATTTTGCTCGCGCACTGTAATTTGTGTAAGCGGTGATTAAGGTGCAGAAAGAACACCAATTAAGGAGATAAATTACAAATTGCTGATGATTTAAGATAAACGTTCAGTCATATATTGATAAGCGCAAGCTGCAAAATATAAGCAGGTGTTCGTAAAAGATTTGCAAAGAGCCCTCATAAAGCTCAATTAAGCATTGATTCTCACGTATACTGTTTTCCTCCGCGTATAATACCGCTCCTTACGGGAAGAACGAATACAAAAGCCCACGCTTCGTTGGAAACAATGCGTACAAATATCTCATCTGACGATTTGTGGCTGTCCGCAGGAATAAAAAACGTTGAAAGAGTTTCAAATAGCGATTCAAACATCGCACGCAGCTCCGAAGGAATACCAAAGCGTGCAAGGTGTCTCCACAGAGATGTAAAGGAATTGCATGGATCAGTTTAAGCCCCTGGAATAAGTAGTCTCTTTATTAAATACTGCACCAATGGCGTAGCGTTGGAAAATAGCTCCAAACAGAACCACACCGCTCATCTGTACCTTCGCTGTCCCCGCAGGGGCTACGCGCCGAGCGCCGAACGTGGCACCCCTGTTGCAGGTCGCGCCCTCTCGCGGAAGTCGGTTCCTGTCATCGCAAAAGCGGCCCGCTCTCCGGCGCCGGTCGTCACACTGCCCAATCTTCTAGAGCACTATAACACTGCTCACTGCGGCCATACTGATTGACTGCCACTAACCTTGCAGTTACTACAGCTAATTCTTCTAACTTCGGGTTCATAATATGATGGGTTTAAATGTACTCCTAAAGTGCTTACCGCACAGGGCTCCAACAGACACCCCATACTGCTGCTTTTGGTCCACCAGGTCTGTCTATCCGCACAACTTCTTCCCCAGACTGCAAAAAGTAGGCAAATTCAGTACCGTAGATTTCACCTAACCTTCTTCAGCAAGTAGTGAAGGAATAATACATAACAGACATCCATTAAATTGTCTTTTTTCTGAATATACATAAAGGGCTTTTCCCTTAAAGCTTCACCATTTTAGCTTGATATTATGGTCAGATACGACTCAAGAAATAAAGTTGTCTTTGTCCCTCAAATGAACCCCCTGCAGCCAAAGGCATCGACCCATTTTCCTGCTGTCATAAAAAATCCCCTCACAGCGCTGCTAGTATAATCAAGCAGGGTGTGGGAGATGAAAGGGCTTAATCCGATTAACTGCAGTGCAATGAAAATCCGCTCACATCATTGGCTGAAGGGCCTCCATTAAGGGGCATATGCCGATTTTTTTTATTACTCGGCTTATGGTACAATTCTAGTACTAGGACTAAGCCCTCTAACTTTCTTTGCCAGGACCATATCAGCTTCAATAATGATCGCTGACGAAATTTCGTCCAATGGGGCTAGTAAGACTTAAAGTCAAAAGAGAGGATCCATACCCTTCCACGAATAGTTACTGTGCCAGTGGCCAGTCCCAGGGCCAGGTACTGGCCATCAGGGTTCCAGCTCGCACTGGTCACCCTCCCGCTAGTGCGGTGCTTGGACACTGATTTCTGTTCCGAGGACCACAGACCTGTAAAGCATGGAAGAATCGAGCAGAACGGCCGCTTTTCGGTGGAGGCGAAAAGCAAGGGGTCTGTGTGCTGTGCGATGTCAGTGCACGTTAAAGAACCCCAAGTGGTCAAAATTTCCGGAGTTCTCCACTATGGCGTCTCTCATAGCCTGAGTCGCTTTCAGACGTTAAAATCCCACAAACCAACCAAACCAACCAACCACTATTACTGTCAAATATAGACTCAACATACTAAATTTCATTACACAAGGTACTAATTACAACCTCTTCCGATGACACTGGAAAGACACAGTGGTTTTTTATTATACTGCTGGAACTTTTGCATTAACTTAATGTTCCACCCAATATGCAGGTTCTAAATCAGTGTTTTCTTGCGCTAAATAGAAAGGCATATAAAAAAGATCCACAAAAAAAGGTGACAAAAAAGCAAAAGCTGTATGGATGCTATATTGCTACAGCAGATGTTTCTATACTGAGGGTTGATGTTTGGTGTCTCAACATTACTGCTTCTTTTTAATTAATACTCCCATCTCGTTTTCCAAACAGAATACATTAAAAAGGTTGTTTTCCTCGCTGCAGTGAACATAACCATCACTGCCAAAGAGAATATCCACTACTCTTCATTAGAAAGGCCTCATCTATCTACATTTTGTCCCCGTAAAGGCTATTTGTATGCTCTGAAATAGTGTAATGAATTACGAATATATTTACACAAAATACTCTAAGAAGAGTTTTTAGTAGTTTAGCTCAGCTAGGCCAAGATACACATAGCGAAAGCTATGGTTTGGTTTGGTTTTTCTTGTGTATGTACTATGTATATACATGCTGATGCATTATCTCATCCATACTGACCTGAACGTTAACCCCCGGACCCTTACTGCAGGACTGGTTGTTTTGCCAGTTCATTAAATGTTGGATCTGCAAAAAGGAGATTCTAGGAGAAGTCAACCGTTTGGCAACATTGTTCAAAACTGGCAAGCCTGGCAAGCCTAGCGGTAACGGCTGATACAAATACCCAAGGCTGACACTGTATATCGTCACCTTCTGTAGAGTTACATACAATCACATACTCACCGGTGTCAAGTCCTCGTGCCATAGTCTATTGCGCACACTACATGTCATCTGACTAGTTGTCCACAAATTCTTCCTCAACACATACGTAGCAAAGGCACTGGCAGACAGCTGTATGGTGTGGTCAGTTAACTGCTGGGTATCCGTATCTTCACCCTGTGCAGTTTCACCTACTGACATTTCGATGGTGACATGCCGTAGCTATCGTTCAGTGGCTTGGCGGCGTCTCTTCGTGAGACGTTTTTCTCCTTTTTCAGGCGTCTCGGCCCCCTGCTTAGCCTTTGCTGTCAGCCGGCCGTGTACCATGCTACGGCTTTGGTACCGGAAGACTAAATTTACCGCAGCCTGTACTGCTGCAGTGCAGCGGTGGCGTAGCGGTAGAACATCCGCCTCGCATGCAAGAGGACCGGGGTTCAAATCCCGGTGCCGCGCAATTCTCCACTGGATGAAAAAAAAAAAGAAAATCCGCGTGTCGATGGAATTACATACACAGGTTTGGGGTGCGACCTTATGCCGGTGAACACCTCCGGCAACGCACTCCCTCACCAGAACAGGAGTTGGCCACCCTGGTGCAGTAATTGGCCGCAACCTCCTATGATAAGCTCCATAAAACCCCGGCCCTCAGTCACCAGCGGCTGCGGAACAACTGACCATGGCGACGGTCAGACCTGTGACGCAGCAGGGGGTGCTAAGAAAGCCTGGCTCCGCTGGACAGGCCGCCATTGGAAACTGACCCTGGCAACGTTTAATGCTAGAACCCTAGCTAGTGAAGCTAGTTTAGCAGTGCTGTTAGAGGAACTAGAGGGCATGAAATGGGATGTCATAGGGCTTAATGAGGTTAGGAGGCTGAATGAGGCATATACTGTACTGAAGGATGGGCATGTACTGTGTTATCGAGGTTTACCAGAGAGGCGACAACTAGGAGTAGGTTTCCTTGTCAATAAGCATATAGCGGGTAATATAGATGAATTCTATAGTATTAATGAGAGGGTTGCAGGCATCGTAATTAGGCCTAATAAGCGGTATAAACTGAAGGTTGTACAGGCCTATGCACCTACATGTAGTTATGATGACCAGGCAGTTGAAAGCTTCTATGAAGATGTAGAATCGGCAATGCGAAAAGTAAAGACGCAGTATACTGTTCTAATGGGCGACTTCAATGCCAAGGTAGGGAAAAAACAGGCAGGAGACAAGGCAGTAGGTGCCTATGGCATTGGTTCCAGGAATAGCAGGGGGGAGTTACTAGTTGAGTTTGCAGAGCGCAATAACTTGCGAATCATGAATACCTTCTTCAACAAACGGAGGAACCGGAAATGGACATGGAAAAGTCCTAACGGAGAGACTAAAAATGAAATCGACTTCAACCCCCGCCATTATGCAGGATGTAGAGGTAATCGGGAAAGTGCGAAGCAGTGACCACAGGATGGTGAGGTCCCGAATTAGCCTAAATTTGAAGAAGGAACGCAACAGATTAGTAACAAAGAAACCCATCAACGAATTAGCGGTGAGGGGGAGGGCAGAAGAGTTCAGGATCTCGCTACGGAATAGGTATTCAGCTCAGCTCTAACTGAGGATGGCGACATTACCCTAGAGGCAAGGAACAATAATTTCAGAGATATCATTACTGAGTGCGCGGTAGAAGTAGGCGGTAGGATAGTTAGAGAGGATACCGGTAAGCTGTCTAAGGAGACGAAAGATTTGATTAAGAAACGCCAGAGTATGAAAGCTTCCAATTCAACAGACCAGATCGAATTGGCCGAGTTATCAAAGCTAATCAATAAGCGCAAGGTGGCCGATATAAGGAAGTATAACATGGAGAAAATTGAGTATGCTGTAAAGAACGGGGGAAGCCTTAAAGCGGTAAAGAAGAAATTGGGCATAGGCAAAAACCAGATGTATGCGATAAGGGACAAGGCGGGCAACGTCATCACTAATAAGGAAAAGATAGTCAAAGTAGCCGAGGAGTTCTAAACAGATCTCTACAGTAGCCAAAGTAGTCAGGATCGTAATGAGATTGGCGATAGGGAAAAACAGTCAGACATTCCACCAGTGACGAAGGACGAGGTCAAGAAAGCACTAGAAACTATGAAAAGGGGGAAATCAGCTGGAGAGGATAAGATAACTAAAGATTTGCTGAAGGACGGGGGCGATATCGTGCTAGAAAAACTGGCCACCCTGTATACGCAGTGCCTGGTGTCATCGACGGTACCGGAACCATGGAAGAATGCAAACATTATCCTCATTCACAAGAAAGGGGACTCTAAGGACCTTAAAAATTATAGACCAATCAGCTTACTGTCTGTTACGTATAAGGTATTTACTAAGATAATCGCTAATAGAATCAGGACAACCTTAGACTGCAATCAAGCAAAGGATCAAGCAGGGTTTCGGAAACGGTACTCCACTATCGATCATATCCATACCATCAATCAGGTGATAGAAAAATGCTCAGAATAATACCATCAATCAGGTGATAGAAAAATGCTCGGAATATAACCAGCCCTTATACATAGCATTCATTGATTACGAAAAAGCATTTGACTCAGTTGAAACCTCGGCGGTGATGCAGGCATTGCGAAATCAGGGGGTAGACGAGCCGTATGTGAAAGTGCTGGAAGATATATATAGTGGCTGCACAGCAACCATACTTCTGCATAAAGAAAGTAACAAAATTCCCATAAAGAAAGGTGTTAGGCAAGGAGACACAATCTCCCCAGTACTATTCACAGCTTGTTTAGAGGAAGTATTCAGAGACTTGGAATGGGAGCAGTTAGGGATAAGGGTAGATGGAGAATACCTCAGTAATCTGCGATTTGCTGATGACATTGCCTTGCTAAGCAACTCGGGGGATGAACTGCAAATAATGATTGATGACCTAGACAGGAAAAGTGGAAAGGTAGGCTTGAAAATCAATATGCAGAAGACTAAGGTAATGTTCAACAGCCTCGGGAAGGAACAGCAGTTTACATTAGGAAGCGAAATACTGGAAGTAGTAGGCGAATATGTCTACTTAGGACAGGTAGTAACCGCAGATCCGGACCATGAAAAGGAAATAACAAGAAGAATAAGATGGGGATGGAGTGCATTTGGCAAGCACTCGCAGATTATGACTAGCAGCTTACCGGTATCGCTCAAGAGGAAAGTATACAACAGTTGCATCTTGCCTGTACTCACCTATGGGTCTGAAACGTGGAGGTTAACCAAGAGAGTTCTACTAAAGTTGAGGACAACCCAGAGGGCTATGGAACGAAAAATGGTAGGGGTAACATTAAGAGATAAAAAGCGTGCAGAGTGGGTCAGAGAAATAACTGAAGTTACCGACATTCTAGTAGAAATTGAGAAGAAGAAATGGACATGGGCAGGACATGTAGTGCGAAGAGAGGATAACCGATGGTCGCTGAGGGTAACAAACTGGATTCCAAGGGAAGGAAAGCGTAGCAGGGGGCGGCAGAAAGTTAGGTGGGCAGATGAGATTAAGAAGTTCGCAGGGGTCAAGTGGATGCAGCTAGCACAGAACCGGGTTAAGTGGAGAAATATGGGAGAGGCCTTCGCCCTGCAGTGGGTATAATCAGGCTGATGATGATGATGATGATGATGTACTGCTGCAGTGACAAGCACGGCCGCTCTCCTTCTTCCATGGTGCACGAATTAGAAGCGAACGCATCGCCCCGGCTTATATCCCAGCTATGCGGCCCGACTTGGTGCGTGCGCAGTGACGCGCTTAGCGAAGTGTACGACGTCATGCACGGCAAACTCGGTGCAGAGGCTGCAGCAGAGCGATAGCGCGCGGCGCACACCTGTGGCTCTGGCGCAACTGGTCACCAAGGTAACCATGCGCAGTAATGGCGTACCTTTCGCTACATAAGTTGGAACCACTGTTGCCATCTATTGGCAAAGTATCCACCATTCATCTAACAATTTGTCTAGTGCACTATCTTGGAGCAGCCATTTTTTGGTGGAAGCAAAAAGCAAGGCACCCGTGTGCTGTGCGATGTCAGCACAAGTTTAAGAACCCCAGGTGGTTGAAATTTCCGGAGTCCTCCACTACGGCGCCTCTCATAGCTTCAGTCGCTTTGGGTTGTTAAACCCCATAAATACGAAATCAAGCCAATAGCTGTTAAAAGTCACAAGTCGTTGTGTCAGCAACTTAGTAGTATAGTTCTACTTCCTATGAATGTCCATCCTATCCTTTTAGAAGCTAGTGAACAAACAGAATAATTAGGCACTCCATTGAAGCTCATCACACTGAAGTCCTGCCATAACTGTCAGAATCTACTAAGTCTTCCAAGCATACATGGAAACACAATGCCAGATAGGAATTATTTTTCTCTGTCAATTTCAATTCAGTATAAGAACAAATATGTATGGTTTGACATCATCTAACTTTGTGAAATAGATGAATAAAAAGAATATGCATCCAATAGCATTCAAGGGCATACATTTCTGTCAGTTCAAATGTCTGCTTACCTACCTACAAATGTGACAATGCATTCCTAAAGCCACAACAGGAATTGGCAGATTATGGTTGCCAAACTGGAATTTATAAAACAGCTCCCACTAATAAAAAACTACTACAGAAGTTGAAAAAAATCTAACACAAAGTGCAAATGTTTCAAGGCTACAAATCTAGGGCATAACAGGCAACAAAAGGATTGTTCACTCAATGTGCGTAACTGTCATTGGCAAGCCTGAGCAAATATGGTAAGCACTTACCAAAATCGGAGCAAGAGCAGCTCACAAGTGTGTGGGTGAGTGGATTGTAGGTCAGGCACTGGATGGAGTCATGGTGCCTGTAGAAGGAGAAACAACAAAAGAAAGAACGCATGTCCATCAAACAACTTAGCCTTGAACCCCAGCAAAGGTTATGACCCTCAAAAGAAAAGATTTGACAAAGTGTTTTCTGGCTGGGAAACGAATTTAATTTAAGTTAGGAAAGAATGCCATCAAAATGAAGCATTAAAGGCACAATGCTTCACCAGGTATGACTGTTGGAGCTTGCTTTTTTTTAGCTCTTGTTCACTCATTCACAGGGGTCCATAACTGTATTTGTGTTATGGTATAAGTGATGAGCACAGTAAATTTGTGCCTCGGCTAGCCGCTTGAACTACACTCATATGATGGCCACTTCTGACCGTGAGCTTATCGGCCCATGCAGCAAAGAAGTTGAGTGCAAAACAGATTTTTAAAGCTGTATTCCACTATCCTCAAACGCTATTAAATAAAAATAAAAAATGACACTCTGGCATCTGCAAGTAAGAAACTGCATTAACGCACTAGTTTAATATTCTAACACGCACTAGTTTAATATTCTAAATCTAAAGGCTTGAGTGGCTGTTGTGAACAAGTGTAGTAGAAATGAGGGGCTTGTTAAGGGATGTATGCAAAGACACTGAACAGCTAGCACCAAGGAAATCATGTGGCATTTTATTCCTTTTTGGTGTCAATAAATGTGAAAAATTATCCAATTATCTAGATAATTTATTCAAATGTAGAAGAGAAACAACCCCATGCCATTAGTGGAAGTTCTTCTACCTTAGCACCAGTTATCTCAATGATTACACTATTACTTTACATTGACAAGCACACATACACACAAAAAAAATTCCCTATGCTTCCTTTGGTGCCAGCGGCTCTTGGCTTTTTTGTATGCTGTAAACAGGTCTGGTATTTTTAGAATACTGTTGTGGGACTGGTTTGTCCCTGCATTCTATTGGGGAATCTACAGTGCCAGCTGCCGAACTTTAACTACTAAGCAAATTTCATTGCCACTTCCACAGGAAAAGGTGTCAACTGATCATCACAGGTGGCACCTGCCAACAATGGAAGGTGGTAAAGTGGAAAGAAAATATCCATTGTTATATATTTTTTTGGTGGGTAAGAAAAGCAGAAGGAAGGAGAGAGGGTGGGCAGCAATAGATGGCCTACCAGTTTGGGAGGTTATGGCTAAAGTGGAAGATTGGGCAACCAGAAAGTGACTTGCCACGAAAGAACCCAGATGGTGGTTACTGTGGAAGGAGGAGATCATGACAAGGGTGGAGGAATGCACAACCTAAGGCTGATTCCATGGCGCAGTGCAGGGCTATAGACTCCGTGTGCACCTAACTAAGGAGAAACGTGCGTACCCTGGTGGTGGCAAATACATCCAGAGTGGGTGAGTGGCCGACTTTATGCACAAATGACAGCGAGTCTTGGGGTTTGTCATGGAACTTCTTGCCTATGAGCCCTAAAAAGAGTAACGCTAACTGTAGTGTTGTTAACTGCAACAGCGCTTATTAGATTTTGCTGGGAACCAAGGAAATGAAGGCAAGAATGGCAAAAACATTGAATTCAACCCATTTGATCATCGTCAAGAGTAAGCTCTTGTTACATTCTCTCTGTGTAATTTTTATCACAAATGCGTTTTTTTGTTGTCTTAAAATGACTGTAAAAGGTTGCTGTCTTGTTACATGCACTCTTTGTAGTGAAACAAGTCAGTATGATAACCTGTTTATAACACCCTGCACAGCATTCTTGACTGTTTAGTTTCAACGACCGCACTACTGAGCCAATGTAGAGGAAATGAAGTGACAGTATGCTCTCCATGTGAAGCTTGTGGGATTCGGGGACACAGTAGCTGATAGAGTGCCAATTAAGGATATGTACCAATGCAGAGAAAAGTAAACGGGGCACGCTATTTCCTTCTAAAATTTTTCGCGCATTCTATAATAAAATGTGGCAGTCATGATATGTGCAAACTGGTAGCGGACGCCAGTGCGCTTTCACTTGGACAAGTAATGTTTCATTATCTTCAAATACAAAAGGCATTACTGTAATTTGAATGAAAAGACGTGTTCCGTTGACTTATATCCGCACCTGTACATACTTTATCAAAGTCTTCTTGAAAGTACATGTCAACTGTGTATGAGCAGCGGCCTACATGAGTACATGGTGAAACAAGAAAAATTGTTAGGAACGTTTTGCTTCTATGGATCACTCTCCCGTCCAGTTCCGGCTGCCAGTGATTACCATGGGCATATTTTTTTATTGCAGTATTTCAAAAATACATTTCCTTTTAATTTACATTTAATACTTTTGCAATGTGTTCTAGCCTGTACTCGTCCTTTTTTCACAAAGGAACATCATCACAGGTGCACTGTGAAATTATACAAGTGCTTTTAAAACTCTTCTTTACATGCATTCCAACAGGTCATATTCAAGACACGTAAGTACCACTGGTGGCGCTGAATGCAGCACCAATGATGGCAGCATCTGGCGGATGCACGGGGCCTATACGGCTAACCTAAAGGTATAACACCTTTCACTGATAAATGCGCCAAGCCAGCAAGCCCAGCTTTACTAATTTTGTTTTTATTTTCATGGGCCACCCGTCAATGCAATGCATACAACTTCTTTACTCTTCTTATTTGATACTTTTGTACCTCACCCCTGTGGGCACAGCATTATTTCACTCGTTTACTCATGAACAAGGCAGCCGACTGAGCCCTTTACCTGATTATAACCTTTCTGCCATCCCTTTCTGCATTATTACATATATTCTTTAATATGCAATACTTAATAGTGCATCCATATAATCAGGGCTCTAAATCCTGTATCGCTTAACTGGTAACGTGTTTTCTTTTTTTTTCTTTTTTTTTTTTTAAGTTCCAAAAGGTATAAAACTTTTCCATGAATTGAGTCTTTCTTTACTGTAACTTTGATAGTGACACATGCGATAGGGAAAATTTTCGGTTTAAGTGAATAAACTCGTTCTGGTTTGCCAAATCTTATTTACTGAGTTATCCCAAAACACACCTTCTGGGAATTTCATGCTTCATAAAGTCAACCAGCGACCAATTTCGCAAAATGAGAAACTGAGCAGACCGGCAGGGTACAGAAGAAAAATGTTTTCTCCTCCACTCAGTCATTCTAAATGCTGTGAAGGTGAATATTAACAACTGATACGAATTGATAAAATAGAAAGTACATACGAATATTTAAGGATGCCTTCAAGGGTCGACGTCCAGATAATGACCTGCTTGTCAGCACCTCCCGACGCGAAGCGTTTACCATCCCTTGCGTAGGAGACGCAATACACGGTATCCTTGTGACCTTTCAGAGGCTGAACGAGAGCACCGTCTGAAGTGTCATATACCAAGACGCGTGTTCCAGCCGCCACAATAAGTTGGCTGCCATCTGGTTTGAAGGCCAGGTCATAAATGCTGTAAGAATAATTTATAAAATCGTTTTATTATTAAATACTGCGCGCTGCACGATAACAGTGTTTAAGGCCACTGGCAATACGAGTTGTGACCTAAAGGAAACTGTATACACATGAAAATGGTTGATCAAAACAGAGATACGTGCTCATGTTTGCTGCCCACGACAACTCAGAATTCATGTCTTTCAAGTCTTTTAAGAATTAGGCACGTCTAGAAAAATGACAATTCACTGTCGCCTATGACATTGCGTTCCGATTTTCATGTGCGCTATATGCGCGCAGACTGTAGACCGGTGCTGACAGGAATGACGAGCGCCAATTTTTACCATTGCTCGTTGTTTTCACGGTCGTGAACTTTGTCCACCCAAAGCGCAACGGCCCGCATCGTCGAAGACGTCGTGAACACTCGGAGAATTTCTCTCCAAGATAGTTACATTGCAACATAAAACGCGGCTTCAAAACACACGTTTTACCAACTGTCGCCATGGTGACGGCTGTTGATCATGGTGGCGATTGAGACCATCGCCATAAATTACTGAGACCATCACCATAAATTTCTTTACCAAATACACACCTACGTTCATTAACGAAACATTATTTATAATTTTATTTCATAAAAATCGTCAGAGTTTAAGCATAAATAAAACATTAAATACGCATTCCTAACTCACCCATGCAAGTCTTGTTACAGGCTCGAACGAAGCTTTCTTGGCCACAATGAGAAAGGCGAACAGAACAATTGATAAGCAAAAGTAAAACGCCGCCCGCGATTTATTCGCCTTAAGCTTGCTAAACGCGGCTACAAAATCGAAACGAGAATTGCCCCCTCGTTGTTATTTTGTTGTTGTTGTTTTTTTTTTGCGTCATTTAAGTTCCTCGAAACACTGCGCTTAAAGCTGTTACGGTGAGAAAACAAATTCGAATCCAATCACAACCTGCGCACCAGTTCCAACCCAACTCACCGAATCATTTCAACCGGTTTATGACATTGAAAATGTGACACTTGGGGTGAAGCATTATTTTAACACAAAAAAATCATTGTCTTCAATATAAGCGAAAACGGCATTATGAGGCTGTTGTAAAAGGCAGTCAAAGGGGACCGCGTTCACAGTTGTGCGAGCCAAGACGAGCAGCCGACAGGTGCGCGGCTGATCGGTTGGTCGCGCCGGGCAGTGCACCCTTCGCTCAAAGGAGAGCGAGAGACGTAAGATGGAGAGGGCATTTGGTTGGGAGTCACACAGACCACAGACTTTGGAGTTTTGGAGTGCAAGAACGGACAGACGGTGAGGGTGGAGCGATCACTGGGCTAAGTTCGTAACATGAGATCGGGCTGCTAAAATTAGCACCACTTTTCGGCGATGACGTCGCCGTCCGCAGCGTCCCTTCCGCAGCCCAGCGCCGAGGTGGTAGCGGCGGGCACCGCTTATTTCCTCCGTCGCTCGGTGACAGCAGCGTGCTGCCGCGACGGTTGCTCGTCGTCGCTTTCGTGCTGTCGCTACGACCGCCAGAGCGCGAGCACGCGCTCCGCATAATTGAACAGCACCCACCCCCACTGCACATGCTACGTTAACGACCACATGCCACAGCTTTCCACCCGGTGTATGTACTACTACGTCAAGAACTTCGAGGATCTCAACATCGTTCGACCCCGCGTGTCGTCGTCACTGCGACGGCGCTTCTGTGTGTGCGCTTAGGTCAGATGTCGCGCGCTGCCCACCGACGCTGATCGGGATCGAAAAGTGCAGAGCGCGCGAGTGTCCACTCCACAGAGCCGACAGCGAAAGCGAAGCCACGACAATGGTCGTACAGCAGGACGCCGAACCTCCTCCGGCCGAGGAAAAGGTCGAGAAGAAGCACAAGTTGAAACAGCGATTCCAGGTGCTTCGCAAGCTGGGACAGGGCACTTATGGCAAGGTGCAACTGGCCATTAATAGGGCGACAAACCAGGAGGTGAGTCATACACAAGCTGTTCTCTCGTCCGCCAACTGCGGTGGGTTGCTCACGCGTTGATTGCTGTGTTTCCTCTTCGATGAAGCTTTGTTTCACCCGTAATACCACTGCATGGTGTTACGTGTGGCTCGCCTTTCATCTTACCCACAGAAATCGATTCGTCAAAGCGATCATGTCTGGAAAAGCAGACGACACACCTGGAAACAGCTGTTCTGGCGCTAAGCATTTCCCTTATTATAATTCGCTATCGTACCGGTGATTTGTTCCGTTTATTTGGAGAACGTAACAGACGCGCCTTTTGTGCGATTCTCGCCCAGCATGTTCTCCTTGCAGCGTGCGCGCTCGCTTCGGACGAGACCTACGTTACTATTGCGCAAGCCCCATGCGGCAATCGGCGTTCCCGTTTTCACCGTCGATTGCGAGGTGTCAGCGGATCTGTTGGGCGGAAAGCGGTTCGCGGCTGGCCAACCTTGATCTGACGACGACGGCCATCCGCTCCCCGCAAGGATAAATGAGGGGGAATTCATTTGCGTCGTGTCTGGTGCGCGTAGACCGACGGCGACACCAATTTGAAACAATCAAGAGAGGTTGCCGGGCGGTCGCATCCGCGTCAATCATCACTGTAGTGGAGCGGTAGTTCGAAACGACCGATTGTTTCGCTACCGATCGCGGTCGTCGTGGCACTTGACAGTGCTCGGCGAGCCTGCAGCTATCAGAGCGGCACAAGTGAAACCTGAAACCTCCCTGCAGCGAGCGACGTTCCGAGTGGGGACACGTAGTAGCGTGCACCGACGGGCTTTCTTCGATCGCTGGGCGTGAGCGTCGTCGTTTTGGCCGTGACGGGATACCCGGGGGTGTTTCGGCGCCGTAGCGTATACACGTTGTTACCTGCGCGCACGCCTGCGCTCGTTGTGTTGCTCGCTGAAGGTCTTGCGGGCTGGCATAATCGCCTCTGGCCTGTGTGTGCGTTCGTACATAGGTGCATACTTCCGCGAGAGCCCACGGATTCTCCTCGACCTGGCGGTACTTTCGCTTCTCGTCCGTGTTTCGTACTGCCTCGTCGTTCCTGCCGAGCGGATCTGCTATTGCGGGCGCCCACAGCTTTTGAGAGGCCAGCTTGCGCTAAATTCGCTGTTGCGGGCCGTGGCAGAGGCGTATTTAAGGCAAGAAGCACTTTATCCGCATCACAGTTCCTCGTGCATGTTGAAATTTTCAAATACCGTATAATGCAATTCGTTTGAGAGACATTGAAGCTTGAGAATCATCGTTGATGCCGCCAACAGTTGGACCAATCAGCTGTCCAGAGTTCTGTTCTCTTTTGTCACAGTCCCAGAAGCTCATCGGAAACAAGCTCCAGGAGCAATATCTCGGAGACATTGGCCTTTACAACTAGAAAGAGCCCAACGACCACGTAGAAGCACCAGCAGCCCGTTGACTTGCCTCATGCATACATGCTTTCAGGATGACGCGCAGCTTTGTCGTCTGCTTCACGAGTTTCTGTCATTTGCCTCTTGAGTGGGCGCCATTGTCTTCTTCGTTTCTGGCCTTGGCAGTGGCGGCGACGAGCGCGTTTTTTGTCCGAGGTCAGCGGCCATGTCGCGTGATTGTTGTCTCTGTCCTGGGGGCTGCGGAAGACGGGTCGTATCCGCGGGTCGCCGGGCTTCTTTGTGCTTTCAGCAGGTCCGCGCGCTGCGGTCATTTCCCACTTTCATTGTTGCGGAAGACGATGACCAAGCCGCGGTGGCACCTTTCGGGCCCTTGGAGTTTAGCAAACGACCCTATGGGAAGAAAAGAAGACAGGGGGATGGGAGGTCAAAAGATGGAAGACGGCAGTCGTTTGTGCAAGCTTGCTGTGAACGAAGATGAAGGGGGAAGGGAAAATAAAATAAAAACAAACTCTTGGTTTTCCGTGTGCAGAGAACGAGCAAGTACAGCGATAGAGTACCTTTTTTTCTGCACTCGTAAGAGCGTTCCGAGCTTTTGGTAACACAATATGGAAGACCTCTCCCCCTGCTAGTGGCGTCGGCGGATTCTCAAGACGTCACAGCGTGATACCGCGGGCTGTACGTGGCAGATGAAAAAGTATTCACAACGGCTTAATCGGATTATTCAGGAAGAAAGGAGCGAAGTCCGTGTACCTTTCTTGCGCTCCTGTCTTCCTGAATATGCACAATTCAACACGCCATGCTACAAGTATCGCTACTAACCGCAACGTCACGAATACCGGTCGACGCCGTTGACTGAAGCGCCTCCTTAGAGGAGCATCAAAATTCAGATGTTAGCAGACGCCGCTTGCTGCGTGATTCGAACCACGGAAAGTATTCTTCCACCGTCATTATAACTTAGCTGATACGCTTTTCTGAAAACGCGGATGTAGTGAGGGGTAAGGAGTGTCAGAACATGCCGGATGCCGTGCTCGTAGAAAATGCCACTTGCTTGTTGACCTCCCCGAAGTGGCCAAGCTTAGTTTCCCCAACTGGGGTGGGGGGCGCTTCTACGATGTGCCTGATGACGCTCAACGTCGTTTTGCCACGTAAGGAAAATTATCGTCTACCTCAAGAGGAAGGAATAGGCAAAGTAAAGAAAGGTAAACAAGCTGCGGAATGAACGTGCGTTTGGCAGTAATATGGCGCGGAGCAGGCGACGTCGATTATTGCTCGTCTGCTCTCGCTCAGCGAAACCGGACGACATTTTTATAGCAATATGAAACATTTATTTAGGAAAATGGTTTATGGGTTACGGGCGGGGTTGGTCCATTCCGGGACTCCGTTGGCTACAGCCGCTGCCCGAGGTCGCAACCAAGGGCCTTTGTGCCACGAGGTCGTAGCAGTAGAGGGCCACCTACCAATCTGCCCACTTTGGGTTTTCTTTGCGGAGTTTTGTTGACAAGCTCATACCCTGGGGTAAAAGTGCGCATTCTGGCCGCAAAATGTGCAGTCCAGCGGGGCTGTTGTAGGACAGTGCTTGCAAACGCCTGAGTTGACACTCCTGTGATTTGTCCAGTCCTTTTGCGGGTCCCGGAATCATGCCCGGAATGTTTGTCTCGCTAAACGAACGTGTTGGAGTATCTGGAGGTGTGTCGTGAAGGGCTGGGGCGTGGTCGATGTGAAGGGAGTGATGAGGGATGCCTGGACTGCGGCATTTGCATGCTCCGTTTTCCTTTACACCTTGATGTCCAGGTACCCATATTCTTGGTGTGAGGTCTCGTGTCTGGCTTGGGTTGAGATTTTGCTGGCCGAGGCAGGTAACCGGCCTCGCATGTAATTTCTGTTGGCGGTTTGAGAGTCAGAAGGAGACTGCAGCCATGAAATTAGGAGACGCCTGCTTCTGGGAAAGAGAGCCATGGCTAGCCTTGACCGCCTAGTAAAGAGCAGAGACATTACACTGCCAACCAAGATCCGTATAACTCGTGCTATGGTCTTTACAGTTGTGGTGTATGGATGCGAGAGTTGGACTGTGAAGAAGGCTGACCGCCGAAGAATTGACGCGTTTGAATTGTGGTGCTGGCGGAGACTCTCGAGAGTTCCTTGGACGGCCAGAAGATCAAATCAGTCGATACTGTCGACCATAAACCCTGACTGCTCATTGGAGGGTCAAATTCTAAAGTTAAAGCTCAGCTACTTTGGTCATCTGATGAGAAGAGAGGAGTCGCTGGAGAACGATTTGATGTTGGCAAAGGTTGAGGGTCACCGGAGAAGGGGTAGGCAGCGAACGCGATGGTTAGATGGCATCCTCGAGACGCTGCAGACGAAGTTATGCGATGTTCGGAAGATAGTGAGAGACCGGAAAGCGTGGCGTGATATGGCCCATAGGGTCACAAAGAGTCGGACACGACTGAACTGAACGGAATGCTGCATGTGGATTCCTCTTCCGTTTGTGTTACTTCTGAATTTGTAACCTTTAGCTGTGCAACATTTGAATTTGTAACCTTTAGCCTCGCCACCGTGATGGATGATGTTTTGATGCCCTCACAGAAACCTGCAGCATCCACAAAGAAGTCCATCGTCCTGGCTCGTGCTAGGTGTGCTGGGCAGGCTAATGCCGAGCTCTTGATGTACTTGGCGTCCGGTGGTGGTGCCAGAGAGGCTGAAAGGTTGCGTCAGAAGATGACCATCTATGAGCTCGTCGATGGTGTCATGGATGCCAAGTTTAAGCAGCCGGTCGGTGGACGCGATGAGGGGTGTATGCCATGCAAAGTATTATGTCGAAGTGCTTGAGGTCGCTTTTCAATAGTCTGAGGCACGTACGGGGTTATTAACGATAAAGGCTTGGCTTGGTCGTAATGCGCGAGATCATTCTGCCGACGTGACGCTGATGCTTCAGCTCATGGGCAGAGCGCATGCTCGCGGTCTTCGTTCCTGCTGATTTACTTTTTCTCGTGGGGTGGGGAGTATCTTCCATTCTTGCCAACGTTTATTCTTGCGGATGTCTCTTTTCAGTACCATGCGGTTCGCCTTTTCATGCGCATCGGAAAAGGAGCGGTAACTGATGGATGGGCTGGCCAGAATGGAATCGGACACATATTGATTCGGCACATGGAAAAACGGAGCATGATAAACAAAAAAGGAAAGCATGCAAGGGGAAGAAAAGGAACGTCTCACGCTTAAGTTAAAAAACAGAAGAGACTGCTTGTTGTTGCTAGAGGGCGTGCTTGTGTGACAGCCAGAACGTCAGGCACGTGCAGTGTACCAGGGGCCGGGTGAAAGAAAGATGTGGAACGCGCATTCGAGTAAATAAGCAGGGAGAGATGGGTATAGTTTCTCCAGAAACACGCGCCGCGACCGCAGAGGACACGCACAGGCGGCCCTGTTGTCTCACCAGCGTCGCGACAGTACGCCGCCCGCGCGAAAGATTGATTAAACGCAGGCTGCGCGTACTTGTCGGAATAGCCGCTATTCGTTATGGACCGTTGCTCGCGACGCTTCGCTTGCGCGGGGAAATGAGGAGAAAGGATAGGAAAGAAAGTAAATAAACTCTGAGCTGTGCAGTCAGTCAAGCGCTGTCCCGTCATCTGCTGCAGCGCGAGGCGCGCGCCGTCTGCACTACGCGTACGGCGTCGTCTGCTACGGATCTGTGGGCGGCGTCGTCTGCTGCGTGGTGTAGCGCGCGTGCCGTTCTGCTTGCGGCCGACAAGCGGGCGTGAAAAGCCAGAAATAGGCGACGCTGACTTTGTGCCTCGTGTTGCAGGTTTCTTTGTTCTGTTCGCGCCGTTTCGCTTTGATGCTGTACCCGACCTGCGAAAGGGCGAAATCGGGAGCGAAATCTTCCCTGGGCGAGAACAGACTGCGTATAGCACGGACCACAAAGAAGCCAGGGGGTAGTAGATGGGCGGATAGGTTAATGCACCGTCTTTTAACTAACGTCATTTTCTTCAGCTTAGAAGAGCGACAGGAGCGTGTGGAATTTGCCCGTCTACCGCTGTCGTCGAGGGCAATAGCCGACACGGCACTGGGAGTTCTGGAAGTAGTCGCCCTTGCGAACAGGTGTCGAGACACTATGCTAGAAGCGACATGCTGCCCTTCTCGCAGTTTCTCCTTGAAAAGGAGGTAGGAAATAGTGATCTTGTGCATGTGTGCGATGCTGGCATACACACTACCAGATGCTTATTTTGCACTAAAATGCTGGCCAGTCCCCCACCGTGGGTACGTGCCATTCATTCCCCCAGAGGTTACTAGCTATTGGAATATGGAGGAGTGACTCTTTGGAGGCGAAATTCGAAACGGCCGTGTTCTGTGTGCACGTTAGAGAAGTCCATTCCAGCCTATATTAATCCGGAGCGCTGCCCCCCCCTTTTTTTTTTCTTCGCTCATCGCGTGGTAGAGGTGTAGAACAAGAGTGAGACAGTTAATCGCGCTCTTTTTTTTTTTTTTTTAATTGTAGTCACGCCGGAGAGGTAAAAATTGACCCAGGACATTCTCGATGCTTAATATAGCGTTTCATTAGTTTTTTCCTCCTTCTCCTCCTAAGCCGTGGATGGAATCGTATATTCGTGTATTCGTCATATCATATCGCAGATTCTGTCCCTAGTGCATTCTCTTTAAAGGGAACGGATCGGATTATCATGCAGCCACATCAGCAGATATCTTGATGTTTATTTATTTATACAGGTATACCTGCATGCAGCGCCTCAATGACATTAATTATTACAAAAGGAAAGGGAAGGGGGGGGGGGGGGCAACTGCAGGAACACATATACTTTAAATGAATAAAATCCAAACTAAATCAAAACAGCTATGTCCACTTGTAAGAAGAAAATAAAAAACGGAACGTCGATAAATTATTTTGATGACAACGGTCTTGAAGGCGACGTGCTTCAAACATTCGCAACATATCAAATGGCGACAGTTCACTATCATGTCAGGCTCAATGCCACCACCAGGACAAATAACTTAAAACGGAAGATAAGCATCTACGGCAGACTGTGTGATAAAAAGGACTGAAATTTGGAACTAGTTTTGCATTCACCCATGCTCTTTGGAAGCCTATTCCATCGCGGGGAAGTATGGGGGAAAATTAATTATGGTAGACATCAGTTCTACTGCGGATTTTAAAAAACATTTAGCCCGTGATCGCATCGTTTAGATACGAAATGAAGAGGGAAAATGTATGAGTTCTTGTTTATTCATGTGAGACCACAGTAAATAAAAAAAAAAAAAAAGTCGTTCGAATTTCGTAGTTAATCGGCTGCGTGAGCTTTTTCCAACCAAGGTTCTCTTAAGTGATGTTATACTGCTACGGAAGTTATAATTATCAGAAACAAACCTTTCTGTGCGGCTTTGGATTCGTTCGAACTTTCCTATAAGGCTAAAAAGCATTGAGGTTTTTGCTTCCCTTGTTTTATTCCTAATTGCTCAGTATTTTGGGTGACACAGCAGGAACACAAGAAGGAAGCGAACAGCCGCCGACACAAAGAAAAGCGTGGGGGATTTTTGTTCTCTTAATCAGTGTAAAGTAGCCCTCCCTTCTAAGAGGATTTTGGCCACGCTGAAAGAAAAAGAGGAGAAGAAACTTGCATCCTTTGGCAAAAATGCTCTTCTCATCGAAATCAACACCCGTTGGCAAGCAGGCGCGCCCTAACCTGGGAAACCTCAATTTCTCTTCGCGCCAAGCCAGCCTTACTCCCCAAGTTCCATCTCACTTACCTCGCGTCTATGCAAAACAGTGGGGCGCACCGTCTTGAAGTTAACATCGTAAAGGTCGCCTTTTTCCCGCTGCACTCCTTCCTCAACCTCAACAAATAACCTTGCACGCGACCCATTATTTGAAACAGTGAACCCCACAGACTGCGGTCCTGAAATATTTATCTTTTAGCTTTCGCCTCCTCGGCCATCGATACGCATGTCAGGCCACAGGGTGTTTAACAGGTGTCCTATATATACGCCTTGTGCCAAAGTACCCATGTCAACTTACCTTCTCATGGGTTGAATACCTCGTTCAGGCACGGTAACGCCAGAAAGAGCGCATACACTCAATCTATACCTGTCCTCGGGCCCCATACCTGGCCTGCACGAATCCTTTGTGCACGCTCCTTCACAACACTGGCCTCCCTTCAGCGATCACACTGCAAAATGCAACTAAGCATACATAACCATCGCCCTGTACTACCTGTCCGAGCTACCTTTGCTTCTACATATGCCCAGTCCATTTTCCTTACCCACCTTCATGGAATTCCATTAGTTGACCTAGTCGGATGATCATGTGATCCAAGTGGAGCAATCTCGTTCTCTTTTGGGCGACTAAAACCAAGTTGTCGAATGAAGAGCTCGCTTCACCAGAAGAGAGCGTCTCCAGAAATGTCGCAGGCACCAAGTAATGGAGCGGACAGTATAGAAAGAATGATAACTAGAAAGGACGTCGGACAGGACACAAAAATGAGGTATAAAAAAAAACGACGATCGAGTGCTGGTGTATTCCATGTGGGACAAGGAATGTGTTATCGTGCATGCGTCATCGAGCACTGACATCCGCCTCGTCGTATCTTATATCTTATTTCATTTCCTGTTCCAGCAGCTGTATCGTTTCTCAGAATACCGAATACGAATACAATGCCGGCGGAAAACATATACACATTACTATTAAGGTAACGCGTCTGGCTTTCAGCCATTGTTATGATACACGGTAATTGCTTTCTCTGGACACATCAGCCGATGCCATACCAGCTAACATGCATGCAGGGATATGCTGGTAGTTGGTTCCGTAAATGCGAAGCCTTTATAATGAAGCGAATTGTTTGCCGTGCCCTCGGCTTCAGTGAATGGGAGTAAGCTGATAGTATATATCAGGAGAAAGCTGAGGCTCCGTTTTCACTTGACATGGAGGTGACGGCTGCTTGACGACGGCTGAATTGTATTTCCTGGAGCACATCATCTCTGCTGAAACTGCACATTACCGATAACTTTGCCAGTAACATGCGATGCAGTTAATTTTACGAAGTAGAATGCATATTTTCTCAGCGCAAAATTACAGACAGCACGAAATGAGGAGACAGACAAGGGACGAACGCTGAATTTCAACTGATAGTTTATTGGAAGCGATATCAATACAAAAAAGCCTGTACCTTAAGCGCATGCCCAGAACTTTCGCCTCCGGTTTATCGTACAGATTAGAGCCTCACCAGAATCACCTATGCTCGCGTGTCATTCTACTCTTTAAAAATTCCAGCTCTTTGGATGACAACACAACCGAGGTACTGCTGACACAGTTATCACCTTGATTGTGGGTCTCAACTGCTACCCGAAGCTACGCAGCACACGTGTGTCGCTCAACGCAGGAGTGCATGATGGACTGGTAGGGCTAGCGCAGCGGCTGCAGTGTAAGGCCAAATGGCTACTCTTTACAAGGGATCCGACTGCTCTTCGGTGCTCTTGCAATCTGTCATTTATGCATCTGCCCGTCTCTCCGGCGTAGGTTTTCCCACACGACAGGGGGATCTTGTATACGACCCCCGTTCTACTGGGGACGAAGCAGGTGTTACACTTTTTCGTGCACGCGTCAATGCCACTCTTTTGCCCATTTATCTTAGGGCAAAACTGCGGCTTTTCAGGGACAGGGAAGACGACAGGTACGCCGCGCACTTCCCTGTAACCTTCTTCAGACGGTGAAAGAATCCATGGATGTAAGGAACGGCAACAGGCCTTGCTTCTTGGCTTCTGGATTGTTGTGGCCACCCTCGTTCCTCACTCTCCACTCCCCGCAACAGCTTGTTCGCTACCGAAGCCAGGAGTTCGTTCGGGTAGCCCGCATTTTTCGGGCGCTCGATCTGGCCCTGCACGCTGACGGCCATAAAGTGTAATCACGACTTTACGAGAGAAGCATAGTTAACAGCGATTCCTCTCTTTACCAATTTTGAATGGGCCGAATCATACCTCAACACTTCTTTTTTCGACCGAGACCTGTAGCTCCAACATACATGTGCCTCCTGGAAGAGCAAACACACATCCATCTATTGACGGCTTCATGGAACTCCTAACCTCAACACTTCTTTTTTCGACCGAGACCTGTAGCTCCAACATACATGTGCCTCCTGGAAGAGCAAACACACATCCATCTATTGACGGCTTCATGGAAGTCCTATCATTTTATCTTTCTTCCAATTTTATAGATATTAACGGTAAAACTTTCATTCAAAAGGCGGGGGTTTGCATTGGTTCTTGCATTGCGCCTGTTTTAAGCACGAAAGCAAGAGGCAACACGTCCGGCAAAAATGCGAAAATGCCGCGGTGACTAGTGTCGGAGCCACGCTGGTTCATCCGCACGAGTGACTCGCCCCCCTGACTCATGCGCGCGAAACTTGCCGCGCGGCGTCTTTTTTCTTGTCCTGCTGCCAAAACGGAGAGAGTTGCCCCCGTTTCGCCCGGAGTTGCTGCAGAACGTCACTGCCGCCTTTCGGTGAAGAGGGCTCGGGATGTAATCTCTGCCACACGAGATGTCTCGGTGTGAAACCGCCAGGGAGTCTTTCTTCAGTCGCCACGGGAGTGGTTGCGAAGCTCTCCGCATTTCCCTGACCCGGCGATTTTTTTTTTTCTTTTTGCGATTTATAAACTACTGCGCCTCCCCAGTGCTGTCCAATTAAATTCCTGGAAGGGGTGTATATCATGTAACGATTTTATTTACACAATGCTCGGCCTTGCTTCTTTTGACCTTTCGTCATTTATTGGACAAGTGCCGATGCCAGTGCAAGTCGTCGCCTGGCTTTTAGGCACAGCCGCGTCCTCTCCATATGTAGTGCGCTAAACACCACCCAATCGAAATTTGTCCCGACACCTGTCGTCACAGCGTCTTGCATGTAACGCCGCACGCCACACTGCACACCACCGCGCCGTTCCGTAACCGTACCGTAGCATTGAAGAAATGTGACCGTGCCATGGTACAATTTGGTATTGTAGGCATTGCGTGGCGTGACATAGTGTGGTATGGTGTGGTAGGTTACGGTACGGTATGCTGTGGTAAGGTACGGTATGGTATGGTATGTTATGGCATGGTTTGGTGTGCCATGGTATGGGTGTGCTTGCCATGCCGATTACTTTCTCAACCCGACCAACTGCTTTCTGATTCACTTGCACTATTTTCTTGAAAATGGCTACGCATTGCCCCGTCTAAACCCCTGGCATTGATAGACACTCAGCAGATTCGCGCTGCATGCTGCTGTTGCTGCGTATCAAACACCGGCGGAAAGCATTGTGGCAAAAAGGAAGGCACTGCTGTGCGCCTATATGTAGTGCGTCAACGCGATGAATAAGGATATTATTGTACTGAATTCCCGCTGCCAGCAGCCCAGAAAGAGAGCAGCTTTCAGTGAAGTATCTGTAAATTTGGCAGGCCAGTCAAAACGTTGATGGTCGTATGTGCGAAGGATTTTCAAGGGCGGCGACATCTTCCTCCCACCACTATTGTTTTGTTCTCTTTTATCGATCGTGGATGGTCGACTTAATTTCGGCCGCCATGCGGCCTTAACGCTCGCAAAATTGAACCTTGTCGTAGAGCAAGCATCATTTTATTCCCCCCTCCTCTTTGTGTTCTATAGTTCGCACTGGTGCTTTTTTATTCTAAACGTTCTTGTTTCATGGCACGCAAAATAACACATCGAAGTGAAGATACTGCATCATTTGAAAAAAGTTAGGATTTGAAGGCTGAGGCCCATTTTTTAAAGTCGTGCCTAAAACTACGCGCTTGCCTCTAATGCAACTCAGCTGTACAATAAAGAAAAGTTGGTTGTTATTCCTTCCACTGCAGGCACGGAGCACTTCTACGGTCGTCATATGTTTGACGCGACTATGGATGAAAACTGCCAATAAGAATATGGCTTCTTGGCTGCAGACAGATTTTCTTCGGTAGCGTTTGCCCCCAAAATTGATACCAGGGTAGTGAAAAGTAGGGTACAACACAGACGGTGCCATGTTTTCTCTTATATAATTACTAGAGTGAACTAGAATATTGCCGCACCATCTTCCGCTTGAAGCGGCAGACAGAAACGAGAGTTAACTGCCGCACTAGAGGACAGTCTGACGGTGTGGTCGTTAACCCCGATGAATTAACGGTCTGTATGCACGCGGAGCGTAATGGGAACGCGTGGCATTGTGGCATGGAAAGTACACGGAAATCCGTACGCTTTCGGTGCGTTTCCTGTATGGCGTCGTTCCGCGTGATGTGCATGACATCATGCTGCTTTCACGTGCATGTAGTCCGTTATTGTCGTTATGAGTTCTGTATGTGCCCTTTAGATCGATCAGAAAGCACGGAACTCGTGTGAAAATCCATGTGAGCTGTGTGCAGAAAACGCAAAATCCATGCGGATTTCGCCCTGCGCTAGCTAAACAAAAGGTATGCGGTGGTAGAGAAATCGCAGTATGGAGCCTTTTTGTCCAGTCCGTAAGTTTCAACCGCGTTGGCCTTTCGGACGCGCACGGCACTGTTTTCTGGTATCGTTATATGCACTGTGTTCTTGCCTCCAGCCGTTTGTTGAGTTCTGGCGGTGCGCGGACACTTGATCAGCACTTGCTGTTTGGGCTGGCTCCTTAATTTTCGTGGTCGTATACACGCCATCTATATCTCACACGCAAATCGCCCGAATTTCAGTGGAGGGGACATTTGTCAATGTGCGCATATAGCTGCGCCGGACAACGTACGGTTTGTCGTCGCCAGTTACGATGGCTCAAAATTCTGATTATTAGAGCTAGCCAACAGCGCATGTTGCATCAATGGCTATTAGATAGGGGGGTCTCAAGTACGCTGGTTGGAAGGGCCTCCTGCTAGCAGTTGTAATATTTACGTTAACGCGTTACCAGCACATAATCCGCTCACTGTGCAAGAGTGCCAACGTGCTTGATGTAATATTAAATGTAGCAGCAAAGCAACTTGTCCTGCCTGTTAAATATAGTCGTTGATGAGCCTCGCGTAGGTAATACTTCGCGGCCAAACCAAAAATGCCCGAACAACTCGTTGTATTACGCGCAATGTGATGCCGAATTGTTCCAGTGGCAAAGAAGCCAGTTTGCTTGCGCCGTTATTAGTATACACGAACTATACTAGCAGAAAGCAAGCATTGATAAACCTCCCGCTTCATTGTGCAAGCACCCGTCGCAGTGGCACAGTGACTTTGGCTTTCGACTGCAGATCGCAAGGTCGCAGGTTCTATTCCGATCGATTTTAGATGGACTACAAAAAACACCCCCATGCTGCCAGTGCGACGTCACTGCAAATTAAAAGTGGTCTAAAATTGCGCATGTCGCTTCTGAACGCTAAGACTCCACGCTCATTCTTAAAGCGCAAAGCTCTATCTTTCAACTTTTGCCGGCAGTTAGTAGAAAGTAAGTGTGTGAGATCGGGGGAAAAAAAAAGCTAAGTGGATTACTTATAAAGTTGTATACTAATTTTCCTTATGAATGGTCCCCAGTAAGGTGCAAAGCACGAGGTAACACGCGATTGCGACTTATCAGTTTCATCGTGGATGAACTCCCACACTGGAAAGCGTCACCTGCATTGTTCAAGTTTTAGAAAGACGAACTGACAGCGCGCGCAGTTGTGTGTCTTCGTAGTCGTTTGTGCTCACCGTATTTGAGCGATTGGCTTTCAAGTAGCCCGCAAGCTCATTTTACTGAACCATATATTGGCGGCTCTGTCACAGAGTATTAGGACGGCGTTTCACTTTAGCATTACAAACTCTGTCGGACTGTTGATTTCTTGATTGAAAACGTTTGTTTAACACAACAAAGGGTTTGCGGTGGTCGGCACTGTTATTTCAGAACGCCAGTGTCCTTGACCCACGTCGATGAGATTGCGCTGGTCTTCGGGATCACTGCTGGACATTGCCCACGCCGTTCGGGCGATGCGTGTGGGGTTTTCAAGTATTGTGGTTTATATGTGGAAGAGTGCTGGGTGTACACCACGGGCATGTGCTAGGGTATTGATTAAGGAAGAACAAATTGTATCTATGCAGGTTGGGGTATGCGTTTGTCTGGATCTGTCGTGTGAGGTATTTGTGAACTGGGGATTATAAATTCATCTGTTTGGTGTGATGGTTTATAGGCGGCCTCCGTAGTTTGAGGGGAGGGCTTGAGGCGTGGAAAATGGTCTGCTTGGTTGGTTACTGCTCAAGCTAATCTTTTCAGGAGACCATATGGCGTTGTTTCTTGGAAAAGCGGAGGATCCCACTCCAGAGAGCAGGGCTCGTTAGGCATGCACAGTTTGTTTTTCATAGTCTAGAACCAGCATCGCCGCCTTGTCGTTTTCTTAGTGAACAGATGCGTCCACGTAGACCACCTCCTCCATGTTGTTCTTAAGGTGGCATTACAAACGTGCCCTTCTGGCTTCACGCGTCTTCCCCCATTGACTTCCTTGTGCATGTGCTTATTGATTGGGACCAAGCTAATTCTATTCTTAATTAATGATGCAAGTCCTCTCGACCGTGCAGTAATGTTTGGTGTGCGCGCGTGAGCCGATTCGCTATATGATGGCACGCTCTGCTTTTGTGTTTTATATGGACTTTTTAGATGGTATATTAAGGACTTCTTTATCTCGCCGAAAGGGTTGGTGACTCCTTCTAGTCGCTTGTTGCAGGTGTGGAAAGGTATAGGTCCTGCGCCATTGTGCAAGCCTATCCTGGAATGACCTCTGCTTTGTTTCACTCCTTTTTATATAGTCTGTGGTAGGATAATCTGTAGGAAACCCTAGGTATGACCAGTGCTTGAACAATACAAAGAATGTCTTCTCTCATCCTCTGGGTGATGCACCTGATCATCCATGTTCTCCGCTGGGTCTTTAGAATTTCAAGAGTAACGTTTACTCGGAGGGAGCAGTGGATGCAAGTGCACACCTATATAGGCTCTGTATCTCCGTGACGTTACGTCCTTCGATATAGATTTATATCTGGATGGGACTGGTGTAGTGGACTCGAATGGCCTCAGATTTTTTTTTCTTTTTTGGTGCCCATCGGCGTCCTCACCTCGTCGCGTACATTTCCACGAAGGAGACTACTTGCCCTTTGAGCCAGGTAGCCTTAGGTGGACTATATATCGGCATAGACGGTGTAGCCATCGTCCGGCACTGTTGGGAGCGATCATCGCGGTGTTAATAGTAAGAGGGAGATAACGGTGCCTTAAAGTAAAAAAAAAAAAAAAAATCCCACTTCCCACATTACACGGGCCACGCCACGGGTGGATCATCCGGCCACAAAACAAACAGATAAATCAAGACGAACTTGCAGGATCCGTGTAATTCACTCCAACTGTTTTTCGCCTCTCACCTCCGTGCCTTTGTGGGACATTTTGAGTTGTTCTGAGCGCACGTCTCCCATCTTAGTGGTGGATGTTCCAACAGAGAGGAATGCTTTGACGTAGTTGAGGACGCGTTCTCTTCATCCCAAGGCGTTTAGTTCGATTCGCTTCTTGTGCGACAGTATAAAATTTGCCTTTATATAACATGATGCTCTCCTCCTCGGGGCATCCTGGTTAGAACTTAGAATTTCCTCCTTGAGAAAGAAAGCATGCTGTGTGGAAAGCCATGCTGTGTGGGATCACGTCATTGTCCGCGATATATATCAAATTGTAGACTACGTAATAACGTTGCATGGTTCTCTCGTACAAGTTTCCCGAGCATGACGTCAGGGAAATTGGTCCAAGTGTTTAGGCTAGTTTTTTTTTTTTTTTTTTTCATTATGTGTACCGCATCCTTATCTGACGATAAGGATTCAGCGTACATAATTTAAAAAAAAAGAATATAGCCGGGAGTTTTTACAGGTTGTCGCGTCACTTTTTGACACACTGGCCAACTTTGTTCTGATGTGGGACGGGATTTAGAAAAAAAATAGTCTGGGAACTATATATGGCGAGCAACAGATGCGAAAATGTAGGGGCCAGCCGCTCCATTTAAGTGGGTTCAGCTCGTTCGCAGTGCCGATGCACGTGGCGGGAGGCGACGTGACGATGGCAACAGACCTCGGGCAAGATGAACAGAGCGCTATAAATTCTTCTGAAATGCAGGACACGAGAGGTAAATGCGAAGCGCAGCGAATACAAGCTATTAGCGCACGTGTCCGCGATATGGTCTGCCGCACTTCAGCGTATTCCTTTACAGTGTATTGCTTCCCGGTATAAAGCTTTTGAGAGGATCTGGCGAGAGTAAATCGAGAACGTTTGCCTTGAACACCTGATGGGACTCTCGTATGGTTCAGTTCTCTCAACGACCTATAATGTGCCACCACCGCCCTCGCATCCTTCGACGCTAGCGGTAGGTCACTCGTAGTTCGTTCGTTAGAGTCACGACATTCGTCACGGTCTTAGCGAAGTCGACAACGTTCACATCTCCGTGCCGAGCTGGTTTCGGCGTCCACAATGCAATAAAAAAAAAAAAATAGTGAAGAACACGTTGAAAGAGAGGGGTACTAAACGCGGTCGCTCTCTGCATGGATCAGAGGAGGTGTTACAAAAATATACAAATATAGCAGGTGGCATATTTCTATGCGCATAAGTATATACAGAGATAGCGGGCGCTACCATGAGTATACAGTGTGATGTGACAGGAAGGTGGCCAGACGAAATCCTACGCTTTTGTAACGCAAATCCGCGAGTCCGCCGTGACGGCGGACGGACAGTGTGCGCGCGAGGTTCCTAACTTCCGCTGACGCAGACGACGAAAACCTGCGCGACTGGGCCTGCATGCACACATTGATGCAGACGAAAACCGGCTTAGATACGCGTTTTTTGTTGCTGTTTGATGTAAGAATGGTTCCTGGTTTTCTGTCATGCCTTTTAGCATCCCGCTTTTGCGTGGCGCCGAATAAAGGAAAGCGTGACGTGCGCGTTGCGGCTACGTGCGCGCAGTTCCGTTATAACGCAATGGGCTTCGAGTGGCCACGAGCGTAGCTGAAAAGAGGGTGCAGTAGAGCAACGCTTTGAGGCGTATATACGGCGCCATTTTCATATTTTATTTTATTCATTGTCGCGCGCCCGCTTGCAGAAAGATTTACTTTGGACCCTTCGGCGGTCCTGGCTGTCTTGCTGGCTGTTGTGCCGTTTTCTCCCATTTCTTTTCCTTCTTATTGTGTTCGTTTTCAGCGAACGCGTGGTGTTGTTAGCTTCGCTGTCTGTGTCCTCACCCCCTTCCTTTCCCGCGTATACTGGGTTTGGCTTCGGTTACCGAATATCTTGGCACGACCCGGCGTCCCCGTGACGCAGTGTGTGACGTGCGTCTGTGCTGTGGTCCCCTTGGACGCGCGCCCGGTCCCTCGTCGTCGTCGTCGACGGCTGCTGCACATATGCCGCCGCTGCTGTCGTCTCTGTGGGCTTGCGTCTGTCGTCGGGCTCCGCGGTCCACTGAAGTCGTGTCTCGACTCGCGAAACAGTGGGGCTGGTGCTACTGCAGATGTCTAATCGACAGCCCGGATCCAGCGAGCTGCTTTTCGGGTAACAAAACGGAAACATAAATTCGGTCATAGCGTTGGGGGGGGGGGGGGGGGGGGGGGGGGGGGGGGCAGGGCAGCAGCGGTCACTTAGTCTCAAGCGAACAGTTTTAGATGGGAAAACCGTCCTGAACGCCATTTTTTTCTGTGTGTACAAGTCAAACGATCCCCCCCCCCCCCCCCCCCCCCCCCCCTCCTCATAATCCTTTCTACTGTCCACTCTAAGCTCCATATATCCGCCCCTGGCACACACGATGCCGTGTTGTTCCACACAATATAGTGTATAGTGTCCAGAATAATGTAATAGGTTGCGCACCGATGTAGTACCGCTCTGAATATATGCCACTCGTAAAGCCCATCGTAGAACCCTCCAAACAAAACATGATAGGGCCTTCGCAAATATAGCCTTCCACCTGACCTGCCGTGTTCTGACGAACCGCTCAGCGCTGGCCGAATCATGAATATAGCGCAGAACGGAATGGGATGACCCGTTCGATGTAGTGCACGTTAAAGAAATTTCTGGAGCCCTCCACTACGTCGTCTCTCAGAGCCTGAATCGCTTTGGGATGTCAAATCCCACAAACCAAACCAAATAGAATGCCTCCGAGTTTGCCTCGGAGGATTCCGAGTCGTTTACAGAAGTGTCTCGTTTTCGCACTCACCTGACTGGTGAAAACACCAGAACCGAATGTCGGTTGCCACCACCACTTCCGGTGTTTCCACCGATCAAATGAGGGCGGATACGACGAAACTCAAAATACGAGCCCAGTACAGTGTAGTGCAATGCAACAAGCGCATCGTGGCGCGTGCCTTTTTATAGTGCATCGTTTATTCTTCTAGATTCCATTGCGCTGTGGATGTGAGCCCTAACCAAGCCGCTCAGTAATGGGGAAAGGATCTGTCTCACTTCTTGGTGGACACCTACACTTACAATCGGAGGCACATAATCGTTCGAATCGCAAACTAGCCTGCAACATAGCCGATGTATGCTAAATGGAAGCGAAGTCACCACCCTGAACGCTGCACGAAGTACGATTGCGTCACAGCTGAAATCACGAGCGTATTTTCTCCGACATCGCTCTCAATTTCGACCGAACGAGAAGCTTCGCGCAAAAGGATTCGAAAGTGCCGGGCAACTATTGGAACACGGCGGCTGAGAGGCGAAAACTGGAAAACTCCAACTTACATCAGCTGCACAGAAAATGTGCAAACGCAGTTTTTGGTCATGCACTTTCAAAGGGCTGCTGCCGCACTTCAGAGGTGAAAGGCAGACAAGTCGGAGGTATGTATAGTGACAGCTAGAGTGAGCCTATAGTGGCATCGTGATGCAGTGAGCTAGTTGCGATGCGTCGTGCCAAAATGGTGCTGCTATGCCCTAGCACAGGGCGGTAGATTGCCGCTTGGTGTTCTTCAGTAATCTCGGTACACGAATACTATCGCTTCTTACCTCCATTCGGTTTGTGGGCATCGAACTCGCGACTTTGGATTGGACATAATGGAACGCCACTGCTAATGACTCATCGTGGTAGGCGATTGAATCTTATTATTGAATTATTTTATCTTTCCGGTGCGGCTGTACCGAAGTCATCTGGGCTGCGTTCCGACGTAGCCGTCTTCCAAGAATTAAGAAAAAAAAAACGCGCCAGCGCGGCACAGATTGTGCCATTAGGGCCAGGTCTGTTTTCGCACAACTCGAAGACGAGGCGCCGCTGTCGACTGCGCTGGCGCGTGACTCGACGCACGCGACGCAGTGACGCGTGACTGCAGCGGTTTGGTGACGCTTGTCACGTGATCGCATGACGTCTGTACGCTTACGTACCTATACCTGCGCGCTAATGTCACTCTGGGAATAATAACGCAGCCTAGGACTTGTGAACGATAGGCGAACAGCCCTCGCGCTTCACAACACCTTCAGCGAACTGACGCAGGCAACCCTCGTCAAGAGAGAGGGAGAGGGAGAAATTTTTACCACAACCGTCGGCCGGAATCCCTTGGGACTCGGCGGTGGTCAGGGCGGAGACCCATGACTTTGCGTTTCTCTTCTGCTTCGTGGTTGAGCAATAGGTCTCCAAGGGTTCGCATTTCTATTCATGCCTTTATAGGAAGGGTAGATTCAGACTCCACGTGGACTAGGTCTTCAGTACTGTTGCAGTGCGTAGGCCTAGAATTAAAAACTTTCGAGTGCCACTTTACTGTAGAGTTGAGGATTTGGAAACACCCCCGTCGTCCCTCAGAATGCCATATTCAATCCACAGCAGCAGCATGAGCTATCCTCAACAGGGTAGGCATTCCGGGAGACTGGAGAGTTCTGAAAAGAAAACAAGCGCTGCCTCACGGAGTCAGGAGCCATGTAAGCCTCAATGTCAGGGCGCAATGAGCCACACATCTCCTGGTTGCACGCCTCAGCCAGAAGCTGCAGCTAGTATATAACCACGCAGCATGCATGGATGTCGAAGCGTGTCCGGAAGGGGGCCACGACCCCCTAATCGAGGCCTCAATCGGAGCCGCAGCAGCGAAGGCCATAGCTGCGGCACTAGTGCAACCTGAAAACGTCTGGCTCCGTGTAGGCAAACTTTGACGAGCGATTTAACTGATTTATACGAAACCGGTGGCGTTTACGCGGAACCAAGATTAAGAGTGCAGTTAGCGAACACCAGGAAATACTCGGCAAAACGACACTTGTCGTAAGCGACTCACAACAAACCTCTCGGGATTACACGATGGTCAGACCTTCCGAAGAGGCGGTGGAAATCTCCCCGCTATCACACTACCATCAAATCGCGTGGTCCCCAGGCCACGCGTGATTTGGAAGGGAATGATGCGGTCCGTGATATAGCTTGAGCATTAGTTAACCGAACGGATCAGCTCCTCACCGCACCTCTAATCTGCCACAGGGAAAGGCTAGAAGCGCAGAACCGTACAATAACGCTGAGCTCAAAAGAAGCTATAGAGGCAAATCGAGACCAGTTCATATCCAAACCTCTGCAAGTACAGCAAAACAAGCAGTACCCCACACACCCTGGTCTTACTCTTTACCAAGTTTTGTTACGTTCAAAGATGGACCTGAGCGCTTGGAAGGGACGCACACGTCGTTTGAATATGTGGAAGGCACACATGTGTTTACATGAATGCGACAGCTAGCGCATCGCATCGCATCCGGTACCTAGCGCATCGCATTCATGTAAACGGGTAATGCGCTTGGAAAGCGCATCGCATTAATGCACAAAGCAAGGCTGGATTGAGAGGGGTAAGTCGACTTACCCCTCTCAACCTCAATAGGCGATACCGCGTGCCGCCACCACCGCGCTAGAGATGATGCGCTACATGTAAACGCTGTCGCATCGCATTGCCGTGAGGCGCTACGAAATGCGATGCGATACGATGCGCTACTGTCGCCTTCATGTAAACGCGGCTACAACTGACGACAGTACTGGAGGGCCAGCGGGTCCGCAAGGCCGCGAGAGCCACTCTAGCCTTGGAATGAAGACACCTCATTTACCTGTTCCTCAGGCAACTATTTAATACGATATATAAGTATCACCTTGAAGGCGTTAAATACATCGTTCTCCACAAAATGCAGCGTCATTTGTGGGAGAAAAATCGCGAGTGCTATGCCCTGACATTAGTTGGGTGGTTGTGTAATATCGCGAAACATAGCCGAGAGCTGTCAACTCGGGAAGCTCCGACGGGAATCGAACCCTCCCTGACCTTTGGATCCCCACTCAGACATGCTATACTCATAACATCTCGACGGGCGTCTAAGGATGGACCTCATAGCCTCGTCATTTCTCCCTCGCCACGCATGTTCGGCTAAAGTGTTTCGGCACGCTACGCAGCGAATGAAATTCTTGCGTGTCGGCAGGTTGGTGGCCTTTTCTCCTGTGATGTGCCAGCTGCGGGATCCGATCCTGAGTGTCCAGCCTTTTTTTAAGAAGGACAAGGAATTCTCTTGTTGCCGCAGCGTTTGTTCCAGGAGACGAGGACATCCCTCGTCCTGTTGTCGGGCCGTTGGGATGACAACATACGCGGTACTCGCAACACCCCTCCCCTTCACGCGTCGTTAGCTCAAAGAGAAAAGTTTTGCTTGCTTGCTAACCTGCTGCGTCAGAATACAGCAACAATGTGCATCGGAGCCGAGGAAAGTTACTGTCTTCACAGGCGATATTGGGCACATCACTCTACGGGAATAAAGCGGCAGTCACCGCAGCAGAGTTTTTTTTTTTTTTTTTTTTTTTACTATATACTACAAAGTTGTAGAAGACGACGCTATTGGGGAGAAAGTACACGACAGCCTCGATCGGACGCGAGACCCAGGAGGCTTTACGTTGTCACCTGCAGGCGGGTGAAATAAATAGACAAAAGTAGCATTATGGACGATGTAATTAAATCTCGAGTATCTGTTACAAAGTCCCGTGCCTGTGCTGCGCAAGAGGAGTGTAAGAAATGTATACTAGCGCAAAAGCATGCAAACACGTGATGCTTTTGCGCTATTATATATTTATTCATAATGCACTAGCTAGCCCGAAAGGAACAAGAAAGGAATGGGGAACAAGAGGAGCTGGAGGGGGTAGGTTAAGAAGAAAGGAAAGGCTTTGGGGGGGGGGGGGGGGATTGTCCCACGCGCGCCTGACTTTGATCTGCGCCCTGATGTAAAAGCGGAGTGAGTTGTGGATGCGAAAGAGAGGGATAAGGCTGCCTTTTGGCATTATGACAATACCACAGGCACCTGCGACTCATTAAAGGTGAAGCAATCGACGCTGTTGAAGTTCGCCATGTCGCAATTAAGCTTCCAGGAGAAAAGGGAGTTTAAACTAAGATTATTATTATTATTTTTTTTAACGCCGGTAGATATGGAGGTGAATATGGCTTAAAGATGCTGCGGAAACATCGTGTTTGTCAGATGTGGCAGCAACGGCGAACATGGAGAAGGCATACGAAAGAGTAAAGACTAGTTGTGCTAACAAAACCTCAAAGTAAATGACAAATTTATGACACGGAGTAAATACGCCTGCGCTTATGAAACAGTATAATCAGGGTCGTGCAGTCATTTTCATAAATCACCCGACATTTTCCTGCTTCCGGATCATGGGGTCGTTATTCCGCGGCGCAGATGAAAGTTAGGTATCAAGTTACGCTGAATAATTAAGGCATAAATTACACTTTGAAAAGAGAAGAAAAAAAAGAGGTCGTCTGAGGAGTATGACGCTGTTGCAAGGAGCGAAAGTTTATGCGCGCGGTATCCAAAGGGAAAGAGCAAAACTCCCAGAATCGCAGACGTGAAGAGGTGGCCATTATCGTAAAAAGGTTCATTGAAGCGGGTCCCGGAAGGAGCGCGCACAGATGTCGGCATCACGGCATCACACTTAATGGAGAGAGAGAGAGAGAGAGAGAGAGAGCGAGAGAGAGAGAGAGAGAGAGAGAGAGAGAGAGAGAGATAGAGAGAGAGAGAGAGAGAGAGAGAAAGCTCATCAGATGCCGCTCTCTTCTTGATCGCGCCCTTCACAGCCAGTCTCTGGGATAGGTGTCCGGGAAATGGGATAGCAGACTTGCGGAGTATCGGCGATCTACCAGAGGGGGCGCTTCAGTTGGTCCGATATGGCGGCGTTACAGAGGGCTCTTGGGAAGCCTGTTGCCGGATGCAACTCAAGAAAACAGCGGGAGATGCACCGCAAGGTGACCCTACAGCCAATGGCGTGGAATTCAGTGAAAGTGTGATGAATTCCCGTTCATCTGGCACACCTTGCGACTTCACGCTTGCAAGTCCAAGGGGACTGTCGAGGACGGCTCGATAATCGGTCGACGCCATGGGCTGAAGAGATTCCTTTGAGGGGCGTTTGTCACTTCTTTCTTGAATGGTAGGTCTCCAGTAAGCAGCCTATAGGTCTCCTGCGGGCAGCCTGGGTAGAACTGCTCATTTTATTACGACAGCCAAAGCGAGACCTCGGGCGGCCTCAGCTACGCCGTGAAGAGGTGTAGCTACGGTCTCCTCATGAAAGAAAAAAAAAACTAAAACAAAAACAAATAAGCCTGTCATGACATTTGAATTCACGTTATACCCCTATGTCACGGTCAGGAGCTGCCAGTTCGGGTCACTCCTTTCATATGGGAGGGTGATATCTGAATCGGCCTGCCAGAACCGTTTGCATTCTCGTAACCCCTACGACACGCCGGCACGTTCATACGACTTGGTTGAAGTGTGACTTTATATGTGGGATGGTAGCTTATGCTCTCGCGTCATGCCCTTAAAGGATGAGCTTAAGTGTCCTCAACATTGTAGCACCTTACACTGATAGGGCGTGATAGGGAAATAACGTAGCAGGCTAAAGAAGCTTCCGCCATTGCTTTCGCAATTCAACTGGGGTTAACCAGAGCTTGTCGATGGTGGCACCCCCGTGCGAGCCAAACAGTTTCTTCCCTCGTCTAGCTGCGTGAAGACAACAAAAAACAACAAAAATTGAAAAATTGCGTCCACCGCGACGGAGAGTAAGGAGACGGCCCTGACCAGCCGTCTGGACCCGCAAGGCTCTAGCTAGTCCGCAGATCAGCTGCCGCCAGCGTATTCAGCCTGGACAAGGGAAACCGACCGCGTAGAGTTACTGTAAATTATATAAAACTTGCCCCCCCCCCCCCCCCCCTCTCCCCGGCCTTATCTCTCTCTCTCCTGCGAATATTCTTTTTATTATAAAACACTCACTATATCTATCCCCGCACTGGAAGAGTATGGGGGTGTTTCAACTATAAGATTGAATGGAATTCAAATAAAGTCGTTGTATCATCCTCCCCAATTCCCCACGCGCAAATGCCATAATAAGTGCTACGATTAGTGAGACAACTTTGAACAAAACTGTTCGCGTTCAAAGTGTTGAGTTGTGCCCGTTGTGTACTCTGCAGAGGTGTTTTACAACACTGTATTTACATTAGCCCTTCTAGGCGTGGCAAATCCTTTTAAGAATGCCTGCTTGAGAAGAAGTGTGCACTCGCGCTGTTCTGGTAAGCCTATAGCGTGGAAGCGTCCTGCTGCCAGGCGCTCTCTTTTGTACTGCTGGCATAAGAAAACTCGCGCAGCCACGCCTGGCGTCTTTCCTTTCTCGTAAGGACAACGGCTGTCTGGAGATATACAACGAAGCTCTGGTAACAGCGTATGCACATGCAGTCGAGCCACTCGAACATAACTCGGGCAACGAAGTAATTGGACGAGGCTGGTCCGCGCGCCTTCTTTAGTTCGTGGCATCGATTTCGTGAAAAATCGTCAGCATCGCCGCAAGCCAATAGAGAAAAGGGTTGAGAAGGTTCACTGGTGTTGAGCCGGCATGCACTTCCAAACTCGGCATTATGTGCACTTTCCCTTGAAGGTCTGTTTTGAGAGTGATATTAGTCATGCGCGAGTCCATCTGTTGCGACCACAGTGCACCTGTTGTTATGGGCGTCGCGTTTCACTGTGTACCTGCACTCAACCGGCCCTGTATGAAACCCGAACAGACCCGCGCACTCTGCACTTCGGAGGGGTGTGCCGCAGGCGCTTGAATTTGCGACTAAACGCTGCACAGGGAGTGCGGCACGTGAGTATATTTTATCGAGCCGTATAACGCGTGCCGTCGGTAAACTATCCGTAAATTATGCCGGCTAGGAGGGAGGGAGGGAGGGGTCTAACGACCTTCGCGTCAGCGAGAGCGTGCGTGCATGCGAGTGGCCGCTTTATGGCTCAGTCGTTTTATTTCTCCGCACCTCTCGTCTTTTTTTTTTTTTTTTCGTTTCATTTCTTCTAATAAACAGGCACACAGAGGGGGGCTCCGGAGTTGCTTGTATCGCGGAGGCGATTCTTGAAAGCGCCCACGTTTGCGATTTCTCTTCGGAGTAGAATCTGCCGCTCTGTTGCTTGAGTGCTTTGCCGGCACGTCATCCCCTGTTTATTTGCGTCGCCTGGCGCAGAAGTCAGATCTGAGAACAAGGGAGCATCGCTTCTTTGCCCTTGCGGACGTTTTTACTCGCCTTACAACTGTGTTCCTCCGATTTTTTTTTTCTTTTACAGTGAATAGTAGTGTAATGACACCTCCACAAATGTTCTGCGGCCAGTTGCGCGCGTCATGACCCTCGGAAACACGCCGAAACGCCGCAGATGCCATCGGAGAGAATAAGAGGCCAACCCCCCTCCTCGTTCCCTCTCCTGCAGTGGGCCTGGTATACCATGCATGATACCGCCTTCGGAACCAGCGTTATACCCCAGTCACACGGTCATTTTCAAAGGCGATTGAGTCGATAGCCTTCGAGATTTTCAATCGCGATCGAACTCGAAGGAGTTGTGCCGCTGCTACACGGCAAAACTCGAAGGCTATTGAAATAGTTCTGGTGTTTGGCGCCAAACTTTTATGGCGCCACTATCGTTGCTTTCGGTTTTGCTTAAAGAACTAAAATCTCTCTATAAATGCAAAATAAAATATAACTGTTACCTTTTTTTAGTAACTGCAGGTGTTTAGTTGTTAGTCAAGGACAACTTTTTTTTTTTAAACGCGTTGGCGTTCATACGACTGTGCTTTTCATTGTGTTTGTTTTTCTCGGCGGCGCATATGCTACAGTAGTAGAGAAGAGTACATAAATAATAAGCCTAAAAAAAGAGCGATACTATTTTAAAATTATTACGGGTACTAATATTTTACCGCACAAATTAAAGATATAAAATAATAACGCTTGTTCACGTTTTTGTATCGTAAACGCGCTGTGCACGTGTGTGCGTGACGCTCCTCGGGTGAACGCTAGCAACCTTGCGCGACGTTCGAAGGCCTTCGAGATCTCGATAGAGTTCTGAGCTGCTCCGTTGACTCGATAGACTATCGACTCAATGGCCATTGAAAACGCCCGTGTGGCAGCTATCGAAGGCCTTCGAGTCGATAGGCAGTCGGTTCAAGGGCCTTCGAAATGCCCGTGTGACAGCGGTATTACACCCATCATCTCCCTTCATTTCGTATTCATGGCGGAGCGCTAGAGTCTGTTATTTAATAGGCTTTTCACCAGCTGCGGCTCCTCGTTTCATTTTATGGCCCCTTCCGTGAGCCATAAAGTTCTCCTCTCCCTTCTTTTCGAGTGGTCCGCGTTGGTGGTAATGGATGGCCAGTGCACGTGGTGAATGGCAGGTGACGCGTACGAGCATACTGCACCCTCTCAGTGTGCTCGTGAATAGGCGCGGGCGAAGCTTTGGACGAAAAGGAATAATGGGCCGGTTTAGCGCACACCGTCATTTGCCCGAGGGCCACGACATGCGGTGCGCGATTCTGTGAATGCGTGGCAGGCTTGGCCATCTGGTGGCAGTTCTTGACAGGCTTGCACGTTATACTTTTCCGAACATAACCATTAGCTGCACCGCCGCTACTGTCGCTATAGGCGCCCAGGTATACGACGTGCGTGGTGACGAACGAGTCCTTACAGTGGCGTTTGCCAGTTCTTGCCGGTGGATAAGAATGATGTCGGTTGAGAACGACTTTCCGGTGTCGGTCGATTGCACAACCGTGCCTATGTATTTTTTATTTGCTTTGATTTTGCACTGTGCTCGCCCAGGTAGCCACGTCTGCTCAGAATCGTGCACATGCGCTGTGCTGCCGTTGTTGTACAGGCGCGCTCGGTATTAACCGGAACACACCGGTGGTGGTTGTCGCCTTGATTCACAGCATCCATATGCATCATTTTTCGCCGTTGCCATGTGTATGCCAGGGGCCGGAGCAGTGGGCATACAATATTTTTACAGCATCGGATGATACAATATCGGATGAGGTTTCCTGACGGCACCTATTGTGTTGAAACTAATAAATAATAATTTGGTCCCCAGGAAGGGAAAGACGCAGTATCTGTCACACTTGTTTCTGTGTACACCTGAACCGCGCCGTAAGGGAAGTAAGGTGGGAGTGAAAGTGAATAGAGAGAGAGAGGAGCTGTAGTGGAGGACTATGGAGTAATTTCGACCACTTGGGGATCTTTGAAGTGCGCTGACATGGACATCGCAGCCTCTTCATTTCGCCTCCATCGAAGTGCAGCCGCCGCGGTCGGGATCGAACCCGGGTACTCCGGCACAGTAGTAGGGCGTCTTACCCTTGCACCACACTGGCGGGGCGTTGTGTTGAAATTGAGTTTATGTCAGGAGAGTAAACTGCTGAGCTAGTTGGCTGATATTGCGTAGAAAGGAAACCAGTGAAAACAGACGAAGGACAAGAGTACTCTTGTCCTGCGTCTGTTTTCGCTGGTTTCCTGTTCAGGCAGACTTCAGCGAATGACAAACTGCGCTCTGGAACTTTTTATACAAGCACGGGCTAATTGCGTGAATGGGTTAACGAGTATGGAATGAAGGAGCTCAGAACAAGGGTAAATGGGTTACGCCTCAGTTCACAGGTTGAGCCAACGTTTCGACAAGTGGACTTGTCTTCGTCTGGGCAAAGCGATAGTAACCTAGAAATTGTAACCTACAATTTGTTTTATTTACTGCGGAAACGTTGGAAGTTAATCGAAAACACAGTGTGAATACTGCAAAATTGTGTGCGTGCGCTCGCTAGATTGTTGCGTGCAGAATGTGTGCTTCGTTCTGTGATGCGGAATTTTATCACCAAGCGTTTGTTGTTACTCGTATTGAGCAACTCCTGTCATCACTGGTAAATAAAATTAAATTTCACTCGATTTAGCTAAGTCGGCCAAATGCGGTGTGCGCTGTAGCGTGCTTCATTTTGCTTTCACTTCGAGGCTGTGGTTTCAGGGTCAGCCAATTGAAGGTCGGTGTGACTTGGTGGACCTGGTGGCAAGCTGTGAAATTTTTGGGCCGCTTCATTGGATGACAACGCGATAGCGGTGCGTTCTGAATCTAAGGATTGCGCTGGGGTGAACATTGATGAAGGCTGTTTCCAGACGCGGCGGAGTGTTTCCACGAACAGACGTCCCGCTACAACGCGTCTCGTTTCGACATATAGAGCTTGACAGCGTCGCCACATTGGCCGACTGCGTATGCGGCTCATTGCTAAAGTCGGTCGCGGTTTAGGACGTACGCGCTGCATAGAAAAAAAAAATGAATAAATAAAACACGCTGTGGGGGCACTTGCGCAAATAATGTAGGTCGTTGCGTGCCCTTACCTCGCGCTTCCGAGAGGCGCTATGCGTTGGACCATTGTTTGCCTGACTGCAAGACATCTGATACGTTGGAATATTTTTGTATCGTCATTTGGTATGAACCTGAAAAGCACGCTTGGCGTTTTTTGTTCTTCGGTAATTAGTACTGGAGAGGCCTTCGCCCTGCAGTGGGTATAGTCAGACTGATGATGATGATGATGATTAATTAGTACTGCTTTAAATATTCATACTATACTGCACATGTTTCCGCGCAGATACAAAAATTTTGTACGTCAGCGGCTTTGAACACTTCTGGTGGTTACGGGTTAGTTTACCGTGGGAAGAACACATAGAAACCGCAATGCACCACGGCCACACAGTGCAGTGAGCAGCGTGCCACTCAAAATAGGGTAACAGCAAATAGATGTGTCCACATTGTAATCTCCATGTGTGGTTCAGCAGTTGCGATGCTTCGATGAGGGCGGCCAACAATATCTGCTTTGAGTTCCTATAGAGTGTGGCTCTTCGATGACAGCTTGCCTTCCATCTTCCGTCGGTGGATGGGCCGTTTGCGGTGCCCGCTTTGCGATAGCTGTCGTTTTTAGTTAATTTTATATTCTACTGTGTATCCGCACTATATTTCCTGGCATAATTGTGGCGTACGCAAAACGGCAGTGTGAAAAGCTCGCTGTTTGCTAAAGGGAAAAAGATTGACGGGAAAACGAAAGTGGCCCGTTATCGATTCACCAGATCCGGGGAATCGGTCGGTGACGAACCGATATCTTACGAATCTATTAGATACACAATGGTTTGCCGTCTGCCTCCCTCTGAGCAGGTGTAATGGTGCGAGCAAGAGTCTCGCCACTAATCACCTTGGCGGGCTTCGTAGGCGCCGTAATTGCCCTCTGGCCTGGGCACATTTCGATGCAGTGTTCACGTGCGAGACAGCCGTCACCGTTAGCATTACGGGAGTACAGTGAGCCCTCCTCCGTCTAATCTCTAATGGCACACTGCGGGAGCTCCTTTTACGGATGGATGCATACGGACGGCTGGAGCACGGCCGTTCAATGGAGGCGCCTCCATTCAGCGGCCGTGGCTGGAGACAAAGCGCCAAATGCGCGTTTCATTTCCACCTTGTTTTTTATTCCTTTTGTTCGGGAGCATAAAAGGAGAGATGTAAAGGGAGATTGCAGGAAGAGGCAGGTGACGAATTCAGCTGTTTAAGCGGGGAGATTGTCAAATGACGACGCCCTGCTATACATTTAGCCCACTGTTGAGAATCCCACGATGAGAGGAGCATCTTTGTAAAGCTCCAATATCAGAGGAAGCATTCAGTTTGCACGGAAGCGTCAATTCTGGGGCTTAATTACACAACGATCACAAATGGATCATCTGGAACACTCCTCTTGATCGATTCTGACCGGCCGACGCTTCGACAAATAGGCTGATTGACAGGTTGGTGGCAGTCTTTGTGATGTTTTCGTCGCGTGATTCGGCCCCTACTTCTCTGAGCGCAGAGTGACGCGAAACCATGCGGCCAGAGTCCTTTGTACGACTTACGCTGTGACAGTTTCACGTAACGACAGCGGTGTAAAACGGTCCGGCGTGGTGGCGATACAGCAGCTGACCTCTTGTGTTGGCAATTGCGACTGTTCACTAAGCAAACAGTGCAAGACAACTTGGGAGCGGCGCCACACGGCTGACTAACCGTTTACGTGGTGTTCGTCGGCGACTCTGCACTCGGAGCAGAAAGATACGGCAGAAAGAGCGGACAGCAAATACTTCTTCAGCGAGCCCCGTGGAACGTTCTTTTGAGACGAGATAGGCCGATTGCCGTCCGGCGGTAACGAAATCGTCGCAAAGTGTGGCCTTATCTGCAGCCTCTCTGTCGACGCCGCGCAGGCTGGCGTGCCTCGCATGTTCGGCGTGCTGCTTCGCCGATTGCTGCGCGGTGTTCTCGCGAGCGCGGCTAGCGTAAGAGGCCTCGCTAAGCGTTGGGCGGTGATGCGATTTATAGTTGACGTATCAACCCGTCCGGTATATGTATTCCGATCCACTTGTTTTCTAGCTGTCTGTTCTGCCTTAAGGACCCCGTTCATCAGTAACTCCGGCGTTAGGAGCGAAAACCCGCGGGAATGACGCTGGCCATGGCTGGTTGCATGTGTCTACGGTTTGGCGGGAGCTGCCAAATCGGGCATCTACTTAGGATAAGATTCAGCCTGCCAGAACCCTTGCATTCAGAGTTAAACACGCTACCATTAGGCTACGCAGGTACATTCATACGGCTTTATAATTGGGTGGTAGCCTACGTACGCCATCGCGTCATACGCTTAAAGGTGGAGCTTAAGTATCCCCCCATAATTCCCTCTGCTATTCTGATTAACCACCGCTGACAATGTCGAACAATGAGTCGACATGAGTGAGGACTCTTTTAGGTTTAATAATTGGCACGAAAGCCTTTTTATTTCTAGTTGGAAAGGGTGAGTATGGGGGTATCACGCTTAGCAGTAGGGGTGACGTGACGCGGTCTGGATGTGTGGCGAACTGGAAAACGTGCTCAACAAAGTGTACGATTGGCGCGGGCTCATCCAATATTATCCCGATTGTGGTTCACATGCCGACCATTTAAGGTTGGAGCTGAAGCGAGCGTAAGCTTGGAATGAGGTACGCGACTTTTTTTCTTAACCCCACCCCTCCCAGCCCTTCTTTCCTGCAGTTGTGAAACACACAATTCGTGTCAACTAATCAACCGTTCGTGTCGCGCGAAATCAGCTTTTGCAACTCGGCTGTCGATAGTGGCACGCAAAAAGCGTGCCATTTCAAGACGTTCACGAGTATACTGTAATCAAAAGTTCTCCTTTTCAAATAGAGACTCCAGGGCCCGCTTGCACAAAACAATCTTAAGACTGTCTTAGCTAAGTCCAGACTTAACTGGAGTCTAAAGAATAGGTCACTAGCATGGCGGCTTAAGACTGGAGTAAAGACTGGGCTTCAGTCCTGACTTGAATAAGTCGCTTGTATGATTACGACTCTAGTGCTGTCTTGGTTAAGACACAAGGAAGCCAGGTGTCTAAGTAAAGAAATTAGGAAAATACAGGGATGCGCTGGCACTGTCCCTGCTTTAAGATGTACACATTCCGTCAATTTTGCGTTGTGTAAAATCCGTGCCATTGCTTTTTGCGGCATAAGATTGTGTTACGAGGAAAAATGCCCCAGGTGGTTGCTGAGGCCGTTCTGGGAAGCCACTCTGGTGAACATGAACCCGAAGCGTTCGACGTTCGGAACACGAGCCGTCTTAAATAAGCTTGGTCTTTCTAAAGACACCATTTAAGTCTGGACTTAGCTCGGACTTTATCGTGCAAGCCGGCCCAGCTATTTCTGGCACGACTTCGAATCTTAATCTATTGCGGCTCCCATTCGAGTATGCCGCAATCTAAGTGCTGTTAAAAAAAAAAAAAAAAAGAAAATGCATGTTTGGCCGTGCGTGCTTTCCGACGCTGGCATGCGGTGACCGATTCGTCGAAACATTTCACACCGAGCAGCAGCAGAGTCAGGGAGGTCTGGTAAATAGCGTTGCTTCCCCGTTTTCTTTTCTTTTTTTTTTTCGATCAGTTATTGAGTGACAAAAATGAAGAAAAAAAAAAGCGGTTTTTCCCACAGAAAAACAGCCCAGTTTCGTTGTTCGCACCCAGCGTTTGTGCCACGCAGCTTTAGGAGCAGAAAGGAGGACTCTCAAGGGGCGCTGATTGCGCGCCTTTTCTTGGCCTTCGTCACTCGCTTTCTCCTTTTCTTTTCAGTTTCCGGCGGGGCAGGTATTCCCCCGAGATGAGTGCGCTTGTGTGCATACCGGGGCGCGTATAATTGTTCTTTGCTCGCGCTTTGTCGCTGCGTGGCGAAACAGAAGATTAAAAAAAAAAAAAAAAAACACTCACGGAACGGATGTGTTCGTGCGGACGCGCCTGCCGGAGCCGGAAATGCGAATGGTCGTTAAAAAGAAAGGGGGGGAGGGGGATGAATTTGTTGCTTCTTTCTTCGAAATGATGCAGAATCACCGCACTCCCGGAAAATAAAAATTCCAGAAGGCACTTTGGACCACTAAAGTGCGATGAGGCGAAAGCCTTTATTGCGCGGTTTTCCGAAGCCTTCCATTACGGCACCTCTTTTTCTCTTGTAAGGCGAAAGCCTTTAAAGGTCAACTCCGGTGGTTTTTTCATCATTTCGTGTTTTTGGTTGGATTACATTCCTCGGCACGTCCTGACTCCAACACAAAAAACCGTTTTTCGAAATTCCAATTAGAAGTATTTTTAAAAAGGAAAAACAAAATCGAAACCGAAACTGCTTTCACGGCCAGAAACGACGTCCCACTTGACGAAGGGTGACGTCACACTCAGTATTAGAAAAACACTCGTACGTGCGTTGGATGGTGAAAATAACGTATGGAAATCATGAAGCATTGCATAAAATGTCTGAGGTAGTTCATTATAAGCCTCACAATTTCATAATCATGCGGGAAGTGGACAGTAACGCCGGTATACTGTTTGTGACGTCAGAAACTCAGTGTTGCCGGCAGAAATAGTCTCAATTTAAGCCATTAAAACAGCATATTTCAAAGTCGTGTTGCGCGTGAACGGATTATTGTACGGCTCCCAAATTTTGTAGAATGCGTCAGGACGGAGAGGAGAATCTGCAGTAAAATTTTTATTTGAATATTCGAATGTCAAAAAACCTCCGGAGTTGCCCTTTAACGGTCCATACTCGCGGCCACGACTATAGCTCACTATAGCCACGACCCTGTCCGTCCGTTCACGAGAAGTGTCACACTTCGCGAGATTCCGCGGGGGTACCGCGAGATTGTGCCTTTATGGCTCATACTGGCGGCCATGAATGACCGTGTCCGTCCGGTCATGGTTACACCTTAACCAGTACTAGTAATAGTTATGGCTGATGACTAACTAGTCACTAACCAGTATTATCTAATGACTAACTACTCACTAACCAGTACGAATGACTAACTAGTCACTGACTAATAAATCATTACTAGTCATTGACTAATAAATCATTAGTCACGACTAACTAGCCATGGGTAATGACTGTGACGATGACGTCATCACATGGTGGCGTCATGACCGGAATGTAAACTCCTTTTCTTATCGCTACTTCGTCATGGCTGAGGTTTTGCATAGCCTAGCATAGCCCCTCAGTGACGCTGTTCCCCTGGTGGTCAAAATTACTCCGTAGCCCTACAGTACGGCATCTCTTTCTCCTCTTTTACCCCGCCGGGGTGGCGCAGTGGTTACGGCGCTCGACTACTGTTCCCAAGGACGCGGGATCGAATCCCGGCCTCGGCGGCAGCTTTTCGATGGAGGCGAAATGCAAGGCGCCCGTGTGCTGTGCGATGTCAGTGCTCGTTAAAGAACCACAGGTGGTCGAAATTTCCGGAGTCCTCCACTACGGCGTCTCTCATAGCCTGAGTTGCTTTGGGACGTTAAACCCCAGAAACCAACCAACCTTTCTCCTCTTTCCGTTTTCACTCCAACCTTCCTCCCTTCCCTTACGGCGCGGTTCACGTGTCCACAGAAACAAGCGTGACAGGTACTAGCGCTCTGTTTACGTCTAGCTCTGGTTGTAGCCCCCTTTCAGATATATATATATATATATATATATATATATATATAAGAAAATAAAAATGAAGGCGCTGGCAATAGGCCGTGTTGCGTCGCCTACACAGCGTTGTTAGGCGCATGTGACCGTGCCTTCGTCAGTTTGCGTCCTTTTTTTTTTATTGCGGAAAAGTGCAGCGCCGAGCGGATTATCGCCGCGGCGAGGAGTTCGCGCGTGCACGCTGCACGCGCGCTCGGCTGCGAAAACAAACTGGCCACGGGAAGCGCTATTCACGAGAGCTTTCGGTAAACAGGACCACGTGCTTCGTGCCCTGATTTTTTTTTTTTTTATTTCGTCGTGAACCGCGTCCACTTTATTAACTGCTTTCGTCGAACACCTATTTCGGGTGGTGGTGGTAAAAACTTTAATCTCCAACAGATACAGGATAGTCGTCAACCTATCCGCCTACACGACGGCCTGAAGCCTTTGGACCCGGGCGGCGTGTTCGGCCAATCGGAATACACCTAGCTGAGTCTCAGGGTGTGAGCTCAACAGTTTACATTTTTCTATTTCTGGACACGTCCATATATGTACCAGATCCGCCTTGTGTTGGCATAGTTTGCACCTATCTGAGAATTGTTCCGGGTACCACTGACTTAGGGTAGTTGGATTCGGTGACGAAATTTTTTCTTGCTTTGTGCGGAACTTGGGGAAAAAAAAGTGGACGAAACACATCATCCAGCTGATCAAGAATCAAATGCCCGACGATTATGATGCTCGGCAACGCAAAATTTCAGCGCGGCTTTTTGGGTATTTTGCTTTTACGACAGGCAGGGAATTTGAGATATACGTGTGTGTGTGTGTGTGTGTGTGTGTGTGTGTGTGTGTGTGTGTGTGTGTGTGTGTGTGTGTGTGTGTGTGTGTGTGTGTGTGTGTGTGTGTGTGTGTGTGTGTGTGTGTGTGTGTGCGCGTGCGCGCGTGTGTGTGCGTGAGTGTGTGAGAGAGAGAGAGAGAGAGAGAGAGAGAGAGAGAGAGAGAGAGAGAGAGAGAGAGAGAGAGAGAGAGAGAGAGAGAGAGAGAGAGAGACAGCCAGCCAGCCACACCTCCTGTCGCGACCATATTTCACTGCACGCATAATTGGTGCAAACTTTCCCCTCCCCTGTTTTGGCCGTGCCTTCATCCTTTCCACCTTTCCCTCTTCCGCCCGTGCTTTCTTTTCTCTCGCTATCCACCGTATTTTCATTGTGGCCGTCTTGTGCCACCCTTTCGCTTCGTAGCATCACCCTGTTGTGCATGCGTCAGCCCTCGATCGTCATGACCTTCCACGGTAGCCACGTTTATTTTCTGTGGCATATCCTCTCTCTCTTCTATCTGTGCGATTGAATTTTAACAGCATCGAATTTCTTTCGACTGAATTCAGTTCCACCTACCCGCAACGAAATTAATTCAATCAACTTCAGTTCGCCTGCACGGATTGAGTTGATTCACCATGGAATTAGGTCTTATGGGTTCTCCCAGCGCATTTCGGTGCAAAAGTAGGCGCTTGCGCTCTGGCGCGTACACTGCGGTCACTTTGTAGGCAAAGAACTGTCCCCGTAGGAAGAACGAATACGGAGCAGCCGATTTAACGCCATCGACGTATGGGAGGACCTTTGTTGAAGCGGGAAGATGCGCAGTGTTTCCTTGTAATATAGACTCGTCCAGCATTTACAAACTTGGCCACGTATCCGTTGTAACCGTTCTCACCGTGACGACATCGGTCGCTTGTGAGTGCGCGCTACCAACTGTACGAAGACGGTTACAATTTCTGCAGGGTATGTAAGTATAGGCTGCCCCGTACCCGGAGAGCGACGAACTGCAAACGAAGCGGAGTACCAAGTCGCTATGTGCTAACTCGTTAGTAGCCATTTGGAAGCACAATTAACTCTGAAAGTAAGCGCATTGTGCTGACGCCCTCGGAAGTGATTTTATGACGTCACTGTCATTTTTCCTCCCGCCAGTCGCGCGTACACGTTAGCGGTGCGGAGCCCGCTTCGGCCTTGTACGCTGGCCGTTACGAATGTCCCCTTTGTTCTCACAACTTTGGGGAACGACGCCTTGGACGTCGCGTGTTTGAACGGTGCGTGTGCGCGGGGGCAAAGAATTGCGTGCACGGTCATTTGGGGCCCTCCGTCGAGAGCGATTATGCTGTTGTACGCTTTTTCGGCCGCGCTTTCCAAGCACACAAGGTCACAAGTACATCCGTTTGCAGTGAAGAACAAACCAGCTGACTTGCAACGTGCTGCAAGCAGTCACAGAAGCGAGCACGGGGCGTGCGAAACCGCCCGAAGAGCATGTGTCTATGCTTCAGATTGAGTACGCTGGTAGCCGTGCCGCTATCTTGTATACGCTCAGTCTTACGAAATCGTTGACGGCGTAGAAGGTTGCGCGCCGTTGGGTACGTTAAGTACATTTGTTGTGGCTGAAAACCCAAAGAGAGTCACTGGTTATCGTGTGACATCCGCGAGCCAAGGATCTCCTGGGCCGCGAAGTTTCACACCACGTGTAATGTACGGGACTGCGTCGGCCACTGCGTCCTGCCGGGCTGTAAACATCTGGAGGGTTTAAGATAGCTGTCGTCAGGCTTGCTTCCTCCGGGTCCCACGATCTTCAAAAATGCTGCGTAAATGTCCATAAACTCTCACACCTCGCTTCTGATCATGTGTCGTGTCCTTGAAGACTACTGCACCGTAACAAACAAACAAACAAACAAACAAACAAAAATCTGAATTAACTGCTTCAGGCAAACGTTGTGGTCCGGGGAAATCTCGAATGCAGTCGTTCATACGGCACTAGAAGAGAGGCAAAAAGAGGGGTTGTCAGTCCGGTTTGAGGTTTGCTTGGCCATTAATTTATCTGAAGTGAAAAATCATCGGCTGAAGGGGGATTGGTTAAAACAACAGATTACTACGCCGGTCCAGCATACGAATTACTATACTGTGCAGTCTAGCTATGAATATGTGCTCAATCAACGTATTGCGAATCAGTCTAATTATCTGTACTAGTTCACTATATTTCGTTGTACCTCGCGTACGCGCGTCCTGCCTATGCGCGTGCACAGTGTTTGCTCTCGTCCTCCCAAGAGGCACTGACCTCCGCTCCGGAGGAGGGACGCCGCGCTGCTGCGTCGGGGCGGTGCGACCTTGGCCGCTGTGCACGTATCGGGCAGGCGCACAGTTGTGTACCGGGATGTCCACCGAGCAGGCAGTGTAATTAGGCTAGGATGTGGGTCAGCGCGTTTTTTCCGCAGGACACGGCTCAGCGGGCACATGGAAACGGGGTGGGGACACCGAGCTCCTTCGGAGCGGAGTGGCATCGAGACGGAGCGTATGGGAAAACAATTAATGCTCAATTGAGAAAGAAAGCGTGCCGTATATATATATATGTATATATATATATATATATATATATATATATATATGCGGTGGTGTAAAAACGAAAGAAAATAAAAATTACAAGGGTTCAACGCCGCTGAACCAAATATTCAGCGAAAGCATTAGCTGCGGGTGATCGAGCGTTATTCTGCTCTTTTTCTTCTTCCTCAGCCCACATATAAAGCCCCGCTTTGGCCAAGCCGTATGAACGTGCCTTAGTGGCCTATAGGGGTAATCGAATGCCAGGGTCCTAGTAGGCCGATTCTGACATAACCGTCCCATGTGAAACGAGACCAAAGTTGGCAGCTCCTGCCAGCCCACACCCTAGTGTCACGTGGGGTGTGACGTCACAGCGTCACGTGGGTAAGGCGTGGCTACCGGTCGCGCCACGCTGAAGGCTCGAAACCTAGAGTAGTACTGCTTTCGCAATAAAAAGGAAGTGCGTAAGAAAAAATGCGCCGCAGGCGACTCACGACTCGTGAGCGCGCACAGACGGTTGTGCGTGTCTTTTTTTTTTTTTTTTTTTTTTTTGCATTGTGCTCATCTGGAGTAGTGCGATTTAGCTGCTGAAGAAGTGGACAGGTTTTGCGGGTCGCTGCGTACCCTGTTACACCCAGTGGGGAGTAGTGTGTGAGCACGTGGTCTGAACAAGAATGAAAGGTGCGATCGAACGCGTCCTTATTACCTTCCCTGACACGCATCGACACGTGCGCGATCACATCGAAAGAGCTAGTGATCCTTGCCGCAAAGGCGAGGTTGTAGCAGTGTTGGTCAACTATTGTTGTTCGATCTGCACGAATCTGCGTGTACTGCACAGTACCTAGCATTGCGGATATCTGCAGGGCTCTAAGTCATATGACTTAGAGCCCCGGCCGTCTTCCCCTCTACACTCGCGTGCAAAACAAAAGAGAAAAAAGTAAAGAAAACCGTGCAACACGAAACCGTGTATTTCTCCCCCAATAGAATTGCGTGTGCAATTAAGTTGTAATAACGCTATGAGCATGGTAGACCGCGGACTTCCTCGTACATAGATGTCGCAGGCATTTGTGCTGTAAAGATCGTTCATTATTTGTGCCTCGATGTTATCTCTCGTTCCATATCAGTCATTACGACGGCGGTTTGATAATGAGCGATTATTAGCATGATGGTGGAAGCTTCCTTCTGCGAGTCGGATCGGGAGCTGAGATGGGGCTGTTTGCTGGGACGGTGAATGTGGTCACGGCTAGCGCAGGCTCGGGCTTACTGGGGCATGTCAGTGGAAGAGACGTTTCAGTGGGCGTAACCAGTAGGCGTAGCCGAGCTGTTTTTGACGATGATTTATGGAAAAAAAAAATATTGCCCTCAGGACGATACTGAGTTTGTAAGTTTATTATATAGCTTACCTTAGCTGGCAGTCCGCTTCCATAAGCTGAATGGCACAGCTAAGGTATGCTCAACGACAACTCTATGTCGTTATGCAATATGCGACCGGCCTGTAAGTCATTCGGATTTTTTCACCTGGAACTCTCAGTACTTTCGGATTGCTTTGTTGTCCAGTCGGGCAGCTTACGCTGTTTGTCACATTTTGTTTGTCCCCTTTCTTTCGAAGCCTCGCCGAGTCAGACATACACGTTCTGATCTGGCAATACCGTGCGGGCTTGTACAATCAGTGATAGTGCAACTGCAGCGCTCGCTATTTCTGTAATTAGCTGTCAGGGTCAAGGTCGAGCCCACGTATTGGCCTCTGGGATATGCTCACGCCACAGAGTGGTGACCTCGGATTATATCTAAACTGGACGTTTCTTTTCCTTCTTTAATCTACGAATCCATTGTTCGATTTTTCTTCGGTTTCTCCTTTGGTATCCATCCGTCCGCTCACATACCCTCGACAGGTGAACGCAGTGAAGCAGGTCCTGAGCCACGGTACTGATATAGATTGGTTAACACGTGGGAGGTGCGCCATTGTATTTACAAGCGTGTGGATGACAGCCTACAAGATAACACCCAAAAAAGGGATGCAGACAAGCATGCATACATGGTTAGGTTCTCCATGATACGTGCACGTAATGTGCACTGATTTATTACACCGCAGACTGAGATCACCCCCGTGAGGAGGATTTCGGCACCGGCCTTCGAGACCCACGGCATCCATGCGACGTGGCCATGTAAAAAGTGCGTCCATTATTATACCGGGCCGGCCCCATTCGGCGTCCACTCCTAGCTGTTCTTGTCCGGACGCACAATGTTCGCACGACGTCATGCTTGGCTGCGCCATTTAAGGGCCGACTCGCCGCGCTTGCATGGTCGGCCTGCAGGTGAGCTCCTTCCCCGCTTCCGATACGCGTCACGCTACTCTTTGTTCGGATGTCTTGTTTCGAGGCTGAGAGACAGAACGAGAAAGGTGGCAGTTATATCGGCACACAGTCTATTCCTCCGTCCAGGCGGTCTTGTCCATTGAGTCACCCTTTTATCCACTCTGCGAATGCATTGTCTTATCAGAAATGCAACGTATGAACTGGCTTGAAGCCATGCCAGCGGGCAGTCTGCTGTTACGCATGATGCTCCCAGAGAGAGCAGTTGGTCTGGCACGTCCAGGATGTACGGTTTAAACCAGTGAGCGCCACAGATTTATGGGTTCAACTTTGCCAAGCATCATGCACATGAGGGACGCCATATATAATGGAGAGCTCATCTTTAGCGCCACGGTTTAGAGACCACCTTGAGTTCTTTAATGGCACACGGTGGGTGGCTCTTGTATTTCAACTCCGTCGGCTACTGCAGTCTGGATTCGAACCTGCCACGGGTTCGTTAACGCTTTCGTTGTTTTATGAAAGGGAAAAATGGTATAGGCTTCACCAGCGCTTCTGATGTAACTATACTGTCTGCAGTTATATTACAGCCGCCGTGTACACTTTTCGCAGCGTTTGCATTCAGCAGATATCACTGTAAACGGGAGCAACGCGACTAAGCCATGAGAGGCGGCGCGACATTGATCGTAAATTGATCGCAATATATATATATATATATATATATATATATATATATATATATATATTCTGATGTTGGCCCATAGAGACTTAACTTTCCGGAAGGAATTGAATGACTCGTGTGGAATCGTTTCAAGCATCGGCATTGAAACACATTACCCATGTGCCTGCAAGCACACAACGTTTCCGAGCAATGTAGTACTGGTATTACTCCCAAGGTCAGACGCGTGATCGTCTGCTGTGCGCGCGAGCGTCGGCGCGGCAAATGACGTGCTCTGCCGGGCGAAGCACGTGTCCTTTGTGCGCGCGTGACTGGCCGAGAAAACGTCGAACGCACGTCAGAGTCGTTGCCCCTGGCAATGGTGTGTAGACGTGGACTTTAGTGTAGACGGGCGGCGGAATGCGTGAGAACGCTGACCCGGGCGGACCGAAGGGACCTCGCGAGAACGTCTGAAAGGATCGCCCGCCCTTGCTCGCTTGTCGTCGCAAGCGAACTCGATAATTGTTACCATACACGATGCTATGCGCCCTATTTCTTTTCTGTGTATGCTAGGCTCTTCGATGTGTCTTGGTGTAGTTGCTTTTTGTGTTTTGTTCTTTTCAATTTTTTTTTTGTTCGGACAAGTGGCAGTATGACCTAACGTTCTTTCGTGACATGTACAAAGTGGTTGTATCAGACTCTTTTCTCTTTTATTTCATCATTTTTTTTTTAAATGCGTGCTTGTGTGTAGTGTTTAGAGGCGAATGGTTCGCTCTGCTCGCACGTTATGGTGGGTGCAGTGGCGTAGCCAGAAATTTTTTTTCGGGGGGGGGGGGGGGGGGGGGGGCTGACGTTGCTGCTCAGCCTCCTCCGTATCGAGACACCTATCACCAACCTGTCACCTCTCACCTGCGCCATACATTCTGCCTGCCTGGGTACAAAGATTGCATGCACGGAAGAATAGTACCGCCCGGGCTTTCGTTCCATTGAGTATCCTGCGCATGTATTGTTTCAGACGAAAATAATTTGTTTAATTTAGCAAATGCAGAACTGAAAATTCATCACAGCCAGTTTTCCAGCCATAAAATTAACATTGGTTCGAATACGGATCCGCAGATGAAATTGTTGCCTGTACTCTTTCCAGTGTGCTTATAACTTTGATTATAATACAGCATCTGCAATCTAACAAACTGAAGTGTTACGAACAGACAAGGACTCTCAGAAGACCACTTCGACAGACTTTCTACCGCAACATACATAGCGGCTAAAAACACCAAGATTCAGTGCAAAAAAGACGCCCGAAAGAGAGAAGACGCCGCGGCGTCAGAAGATCGAGTTTGGCCTGCGGAGGCTGCGCATGTGGTGTCATTTCTCCACGCATTCCATATCTGCGTGCTTTGTCAGCTTGTCTGATAGTATAGCTTGTCTCCTTTGTATGGTCTGATGAACGATTTCAGAAAACTAAATGCACCTTTCGCTTTTTTTATTACCGCCAAAATCCCCTTTTGAGCGTGAAAAAGACATACTGGAGACAAAGTCAAGATTGATTTCCGGCTCTGGTGGTTGTTTTGGACTGCGGTATATGACAGTACGAAAAATTTTCGTGGGGGGCTGAAGCCCCATAAGCCCCCCCCCCCCCCCCTGGCTACGCCCCTGGGTGGGTGGTCCCGAACTTTCGGTTTGCGCAGGGAAGATTGCAGCGAAAAGGCTGCTCCTGGACAGAATTACTGGAACAAATACTGTGCACACGAGGTGACACGTGCTTTTCCACGTGAATGGTAGTCTGGTTGCGCCGCTCTATGTACTATATCCTTTATGACTGTGTACAAATGGCTTGTGCACTATTCGTTCGCTGAATACGAAGAGATTTCCTTAGAGAGCAATTATGTCAGGGGTATGAAGGTCGGTTCGTGAATTTTTTTTTTTTTAACCGTTCATTGAAACGCGGTGACTGCAACACAAAACATTGTAGAATTAAACGCGTAGAAACACTCTGCGTTTGTGTCGTCGTCGAAATAGCATTTATGTGTCTAATTTTACCGAGTTTGAAGAAAAGCGCGAGAAAATAAAAGATCCCGTGGTATCCCCCTAAAGTGCCGTTTCCCCCCCCCCCCCTTTTTTTTTTTTTCATATCCACTATGCAAACTGCATGTTTAAGTAACAGCTGAACGTGGTATTTCGTTGCGGCACGCTAGAAGGTGCGCGCCGTATCATTAGACAAAAAAATATGTCTCATGCATCCATCGTAGCAAAGGCAAAGAAGCCGCAATGACCATCGCGTTCGTGCCTTACATGGAATATGACCATGTTTGCGCGTTGAGCGAATGGCCGAAAGTCACGGGCGGCTTCAATTCGGCCATTTATCCTTGGATGGCACGGAGACGCCGCAGTACTGTCGCACAGAGTCACTGCGAAGCCCCAGGACTGCCCTTTGGCGGCGTGATCCAGTTTGGCAACGGCGGGACGAGTGGTAGGGGCACGTGAGAGATCGCCAGCGGTTTGGAAGGGATGGAGCAGGCGGGAGGCAGACGTCGTTGCGACAGCAGGCCATATGCGCGTCGCCGCCCTGTTTGCGGGCAGAGGAAGAGCGCACGCTTTCGACACGTCGCGTCCGAGCCGAGGGTTTTTACGAAAGGCTCGCGCGCGAATTAAGACGAGGACGCGGGAGAGGAGGCAGCGGCCTCACTGGGAGTGTGTTGGTGTTGGCGAGGGATGCATGGGCTCAAAAGGGGACAGGATTGGATGGACTTCTGTACGCATTCCACATAGAATTGCTGGCTCAGCTGGCGTGCCCGCAAGTCGGCTTCTCTGCTTGAGGAAGATTCGGCACGTCCGGACTGGACGGCGGCCAGATCCAATCCTGATCCGGTTTTACCGTGCCCCCCCGTCCACTCTGGACGTGGCTTTGCATTGCGACGGCAAGAACCTCGGTGCAACGTTCCCTTGATCAATGCTGCATCGAGACATCCAGACATCCAAACAGAGATGCTTTTGCAATGGCGCCGTGTCCAGTCCGGCGTCCAGACAAGGAGGCATAGAAATGGCAAATGCTTAGAACAAAATCGATGTAATGGAAACTGCGGAACGCGCTATTGCGAAATGGACGGTTTAGTCACGTGTAGCAAGACAACAACTAGAGTCGCGGAAGGACTATATAGTGCTGGATTTTGGTTCTGTCTCGACTTCTGCTGCAGTTGCGAGTCTTCTTTGCGTGTTTGTGTCTGTGTATATGTGTGATCCTGGTAGCGAGCGCAGTCTGCGGCGCTGGCGGCCCCGGCGGAAAGCTGTCGCCGGCGCATTCTCGGGGTCGCGCCCGGGTTCTATTTTCGAGCCTCTCTCCCTCCGGCTGGCCAGCCAGTCCGCCTTCCCCCACTCCTCTTCTTCGGGGGGGTATACGGACGGGCCGACACGGGCCCCGAGAGAGACAGCCAGCACGCGCGTGCGTGCCTACGGCCCCGGATAGAGGTCGCGAGCCGCGGCTTCCTTTTGACTTTTACATGTGTATGTGGCCGGGAGCTCCTCGCGCACCACCTTCTTCCCCTCGCCTGAAAACGCGCGCACCCAGACTGACACGAGATGCTCTTGAAAATAAACGCCTTCTTTAAATGTGTCCCGAAAGTAAAAGAGCACAGGAAGATAATCAAGGGTGAAGGGGGAGTATAAAGAGAGAGGGCAACCTGTGGGCCTGTGGCCCGTCACGGGGGACTCGCGAGGGAGCGTGATGTAACCGCATGTCGTTCAAATTGCGGCCGGGTTGCGACGAGCCACGCCGTTGGGTGCGGTTGTCGCTTCGCTATTTTTTTTTTTTTTTCTTTATTTCCAGCCAACACGTTCCGGCGAACCGCCACGAACCGGTCTGAGGTAATGGGGTTTGAACGCGGGCCCGTTTTTCACTTAAGCTGAAGAGCTCGCGCCAGCCGCTGCTTCGAAAAGCTTCTCGAGGGAAGGGCTACACTCGGGCCGTGCCTCTTTGCCACGGCAGTGTGGACTGGCTGTCCAGTATAGATGCACGGGCAAGAAGGGAGCTCCTCTATTGTTGTTAATGACGAGTTGCGCTCACAAAAAAGACAGACAGGAAGAGAACGATGGAGATGAAAAGAGCGCTTTTTTCATATCCTTTGTCTTTTTTGAGCAACTCGATCGTCATTAACAACTACTAGCCCAACAAGAACTTCTTCTAAAGTACTCCTCTCGTTGGCTGGTGCGGCAGCGCCCACGTGAAACGGTCTGTGCCGGTGTCTATGACGTCCTGTATTGTTTCTTTGAAGTGTTATTATTATTATATGCAATACCCGTATGCGATCGTTGCTTTGTTCCAGCACTTTGCTGATTCACCCCGCGGATCAGTAGTGCTGCTGAACCCCGGCTTCGATCCGGGCTGCGGCGGTCGCTTTTCGATGGAGGAGCACGTTAGAGAACCCCTGGTGGCCTCCATTACGGTGTCCCTCACAGTCGAGTTAGGATACTCATGAAGCATATCGAGATTGATTCCTGGTGGTGTCTTTCGATGGGCGCCTCTTTTGATATGCCACCGGGCAACGTCCATCCACCGAGACGGGGTGAAACGGCGTGAGCGCCAATCATCGCGGCGTCTTGTCCTTGGTTCTGGTTGTGTCGAGGAAATTCACGCTTTGCTCTCCCTTGTGTCGACGCGACATACGGTCTTTTGCGCGATGATGTCGCTGGAACAACGCGTAGCGTTGCGCAGCTGGCCGCGCGAGTGCCCATCTTTCGTAATTGCGCGTCACGTACACGCGGGTTGGTTATGACTTAGTGGACGTGGCCTGCGTGCCATTCGGTATAGGAATGTCGGCGCTCAGTTTTTTTTTTCTCTCTGCCAAGCGCTGAAAAAATAAACATCAAAAACACGTGCGTCGTAAAACGATGGAACGAGCGAATCGCAGAGACAATGGATATGCACGATCATAAAGGAATGCGATGGAGAGCGTCGTCGTTTAGTTCAGGCTCTGCACATGCACTGAACTGCCCATGCGCCACCTATGTGTAAAAATGTAGTTTTGACAATATTAGGTTTATCTGTGCCGTGTTGGTTGCGCCAGTCTTGTTGTGGCAGCTCACAAGATAAGATACGCTCTGGCCAAATGCAGCTATATACGTATAGGTCTTAGCGGCGATAAGGAAGAGGACTTCTCCAAGTGGCTGACCGACAACAATTAGAGCAAAAGCGTTCTCCGGTTCCTGGAAGAAAATTCTCTCACGCGAGTTCTTATGTATGCCTTTCGGCAAGTTCGCGGGAAAAATAATTAGTGACGTGAAAACGAAATATATTTCGATGACCACCGCACGCATATCGCCAGCGTTTTGTTGAAGCGCATGCGCTAGCTGTGCCGTATTTTTTTTTTAATAATGTTGTTTATTGCCCCAAGGCTAATGGAATATGTAAAAAAAAAAAAAAAAAAACATTAAATGGGTATTAAATGCGTTCGAGCAAGCTGTGTTCTCAATCGTATAAACGCTTCATTGGACAGAAAAGAAAAAGAATGGAGCGCAGTTTTGTTGTCAAATGAAAGGTGTAGATTATTTCAGGGACGATTTTACTGGCAACCCTAAGAGGAGAAGGAAGATGCTAGGTAGTTGGAGGGGCTTTAGGTGAGATGCATACCTGTGTTCTCGATACATTATGCATTGCTTTCAGCTTTCCCCGCCAAAAGGCAAGAATAAGAATGTGAGCCAGTGTGCAGTTTTTGTACACTAAATTCCTGCCTTCAAGTGCCCACGTGGTCGAAATTGCTCCGGAGCCCTCCACGCGGCGCCTTTCATAGCCAATTTGCAGTTTTGGAGTGTTAAATTCTGTATAACAATTAATATACCATAACACCACACATCATACAACCCCACAATGCGCCATAATACATAGAACTGTACACTATACCATACCATACCATACCATTACCATACCGTACCATATCATACGTTACATACTATACCATACCGTATGTACAACATATGCCACACAACACACCAGGTTGTAACGCCTCACAACACTCTCACCGTATCGTATACAAATTCTTAGACCTTGCGCTTTTGCGAGAGGCTATTGCAATGATACTTCGAGCATAAAAAAATTACCGACATGCAATGTAACAAAAAAAAAAAAAGTAAACGCGATTATAATTACATATGATTCGAGAGGACCAATACAATACAGCGTAAAGTACTCCTGTAAACAAGACATCACCGAGCAATAGCCGTCGCTGAGGATTGGAACAACGATTAATAACCGTTGCAATTGTTGCTGCGGCCCGAAGAGAGCATACGCGGCTCCATGGAGCAATAAATATGTCCGAAAAAAAAAAAAAAGCTTTATGTTGCACGAAATTACGCCAACTTCGTGCACGTGATCGAGGCGTGAGGGTACGCACATATGTGGGCGGTGCGAGCAATTTGTCGTGCAGAGTTTCTTGACAAAATGTTCTGCGAAAGAGGCACAGACGCGCATGATTACGGCGCGTTATTAGCGCTGTCAGTGCGATGAAATTTGCAATGTTTCTTCTTGCTTGAGGAAGCCTTCCCTGCAGTGGAGCTGTTGTGAGCACGGACTAAGCAACGTCCGCTCGTGTTCTCGTTGCAGGTGGCGATCAAGACGATCAAGAAGTCCAAGATCGAGACGGAGCAGGATTCGCTGCGGATACGGAGGGAGATCCAGATCATGTCCTCCATTCAGCACCCCTACATCATCCACATCTACGAAGGTGAGCGCCGCACGTTTGATTGGTCGGCAAGACCTGGGCCTGTATTCAGAGTTTGCGTCGCTATCTCACGTGACCTCGGATCATTTGATTGGTCGAAACAGCGGAACCGGGTTTTGCCACTACGAAATCGGAAGAGTTGTCAGCATAATGTTCCGGCGTTTCCACCAATCAGATGACTCGAGGTCACGTGAGATAGCGACACTTCGTTAACGATGCAAACTTGGAATACGGGCCCAGATCTCATAAACAGCGCTGCTTTGTGGAGCCTTGGGAAGACGACATTTCCGGCGATGTTGCGGTCCTGTTGTCCACGTGACTGCCAGAAAGAAGAGGGCGAAAAAAAAAAAAAAAGGCCTGTTCGCGTAGAGAGCAGGGCCACAGACACTGTTCTTGCATCCACACGGTTGGCTCAGCGCTGTGGGCGACGCGAAAGGATATCTTGTTTTAGCGCGAACATCGATTCCCTCCTGTGTGGCACGGCAGGATGTTGCGGACAGGATGAGAAAACCTGTCCGCAACACCACACTCGGTGCGGGATGGTTAATCCTCCGGTAGGGTCCTTACAGAATACGTGCAAACTCCCGCCGTCCCTTTCTGTACATGTTCTGTTTGCTTACGGATCTTACGGGTGTTGCCGTAGCAATGGGCTCCGGATTGATTGCGATGTCAGTGCACGTTAAAGAACCCCAGGTGGTCGAAACTTCCAGAGTCCTCCCTTACGGCATCTCTCATAGCCGGAGTCGCTTAGGGACGTTAAACCCCACAAACCAAACCAAACCAAGCCTTTAACGTCTGTTCGATGTAGCCGATAATTATCTGAGTTCGACTGTATATATTCTGCACTGTCACTGCACCACCTTGGCGGGTACAAAGCCCTCGCGTACCTTGTATGCTGTTGGACACTGCAGGCAAGGAATGTAATGCGCATTGCAGCCGCCCTGAAAGCCTGAGCGTGGTGCCACGGTTACGACATGCGCTTGGCCCTGAAAAAGTGCGTCTCCGTTGCATGCACAGAGCCTTGGCCGTGTTTCAAGGGTCGCGGGTAGGTATAGAGCCAGCGCTGTGGGGGATGGGAACAAGGGTCATGCGTTCACATTAGCGTCACCTTTAATGAGGAGCGCCGCAGCTTCCTGCTTTTTACCAGGGATGCTTGGAAAAATAACGGCGGGAAATATATAGAGTCTCATACGCGGCAACCATAGCTGCCTTGTTGACATCATGGGTTATGAAACTTGTATCATTCCACGGGGTATAAGCAGCTCGTTCCAGATGAGGCAGCGAGTTGCAAATGCAGCGAAAACACGGAACGACATGGTGCAGTGACGATATGCGTCGTTTAGAAATTTGAAATGTATACCGTTTGCGCGCTCCACATTTGTCCCGAATAAAGCCCCTCAATAAACTAAAAGTAGCGCCAACATGTGAAGTTTGCCGCCCGCCTCCTCTCCTGCACTCTCCTTCGTCGTTCGACCCTCTCATTGGCCGAGCGCCGTCACGTGCGCGCGCGCGCTTTTTTTTTGCTGGGCGTGCAGCTTCCTCCTTTCCAGCGGGGCGGGCGGCGCGCACGCGGCACATATCGCCGTGTGTTTTGCTGCCACGCGGACTGCTACTAAATCGTTCCCGCTGGCTATTTAATTTTTTTTTTTCAAGCCTATTGCGCTCTTTGGCCGGCGGCTGATAGAAGCACGGTGGTGAAGGCGAGTTCAACCAACGCAGACATCGCGTACAAATGGTGTCACGCACTGACAGTTGAAAACAGTGTCACGCACTGACAGTTGAAAACAGAACCGTTTCAGCGCAAAATATAAAAAAAACTGCTACCACGCTTCTCAAGTTTCACGGTAGCTTACAATTCAGTCCAACCTGCAAAGAAACCACACAGACTGCAGCTTCCGCAGCCTAGTTAATTTTTTTTCAAGCATGTTGCGCACTTTTGTCAACGGCTGACGGACTCAAGGAGGTGAAGGCGAGTTAAATCGACGCCAAAATCGTGTACGTATGGTGACACACCATGGCAGCTGAACACGGCACCGTCTCAACGCCAAATATAAAAAAAAAATAACTGCTACCTCCCTCCCCAAGTTTACCGGTAGCTCACAAGTCAATCAAAGCTGCGAAGACTCCACACAGACTGCAGCTTCCGCCGCCTATAGTTAATTTGATCTGCAGCTGAAGTTGAAAATACATGGAAGACAGCTGCTGCCACACTTCTCAATCCAGTCAACGCTGCGAAGAAACCATACACAGACTGTTCCAAAATTGTTCCTGTCCGCCGCCTAGTTACAAATTTTATAAAGCATGCCGCTGAGTGGCCAAATGTGACGAACTACGGACACACGGAGATGACGGCGAGTTGAACCAACGCCGAAATCGCGTATATGTGGTGTATGACACTCACAGCTGAAACTATTCTGGCGGAAAATCCCTGTCAACATTCGGTAATTATGTTTCAGCAGTGAGTAATATTTTAACCTGAAACAATTGCGACAAAATGCAAGGCTCTGGTGAGACCCGGCGCACGGCCGCCTTGATCGGCGCGCGCGGCGCTGATCGAGACGGCTGTTATCGGCTGTGAAGGGCGACTGCTGCGGAGAGCGCCCGCTAGTCGCGCACCCCGTAGGTGGAGCCACGGTCGAAATGCGAGAGGAGGAGCGGCGCCGCCGGAGGAGGAGAGAGGAGATGGCGCTACTTTTAGTTTATTGAGGGGCTTTAGTCCCGAAAGGTGCAGTTCTCCCCCTTGAGGGCCCACTTGGCGAGTTTGGGAAAGCAATCCACTTGGCTGAAGATATTCGGCGTCGACATGGGGTATTTCTGTCGGAGAAATTAATTGCAAATTCTGAAATTGGAGCAATTTGCAGATTCAAAGTGATCCCGTCTTTTTCTTTTTTTTTTGTGTGTGTGTGTGTGTGTGTGTGTGTGTAGTTCACAGTGCGACAGAGGGAGAGGCACGGCCTGGTACAGTACGCCGCTATGGCACGCATGCCTCCTGCTTTGTGCTGCGTAAGAGCGGCATACAGGCGGCGCATAAACTGCTGTGTACTGCTGTAAATACATGTCTGAAAGGAGCCTTACCTGCACGAATTTCGCGAAAATAAAGGGCGCTCACTGGTTGTCACCTCTTTCCGTTAGTATTCAGACTGTGCGGTTGTCCAGTTGAGCTGGCTGAAAAGTCGCGCATTAAAATGAACCCATGTCAACCACCATTCTTTAGTTACAATGGTATGTTTTATTATAAAGAGGCGCCAGAAAATTCTTATGACATTAATGCGCATAATGTAGTATTTTCGACTAGGTCAGGTAAGATTATGCATATCGACATCGTGAACTGTACAGTGGGAGAGAAGTTACTGCAGATTTGGTTTGAACCATGCGAAGGACCTCTGTCCACCAGAACATGGTTCATTCGTCGCACTTAAGTGCGGCAGTGGAAGTAGCAAAAACGCCCCCCCCCCCCCCCCCCATTTCACACTCCGCACTGAAACACAGCGTGAACACGAGGCGCAAGTTATTTGCAAGAATAGAGAAATCACCTTATTTGCATGCACACTCTTATTGAATATTATGCAGCATATACAAAGTACGGTCACGCAGACGTGTCAAAAATAAGTCTCTACTCCGCGCTGTTTGAAGGCCGAGAGTACCCATTTTGCTTTCCTTCGTTCCTCTTATTAATTTGCTCCAGACGCTTTTATTTATGCTAATTTGGTGCGTGCGTACAATTGTGTGATGCAGGCGACAACGAGTAGCCGCGAGGATTATGCGAAACCTATATAGCTGTCAACCCAAGCACTTGCTGTGCGAGAAAGTTCAAAATATAATATCCCCATGGCCGCTCCCGTTTGGCTAAATGCAGCTCATGATCGGACCAGCGTAGATGGTGCTACAAATGCGCACAAATATGACGAAACATGCGCCGCACACTATCAAACCTAGCTCGACACAATAAGATTTGGCGATATCCCACAAATGCATGTCCGGGGAGATTTCCCACATCCTCCACGTGCCCCGAGCAACGCAAAACAGTGAGAGGCGAAGCACTCGCAGCTCAGCGCCAGCTTGGCTGAACCACCCGCGTAATTACTTTTATTATCTCGCTCTCTTTTAGCCGCCGTGAAAGAAACGTAATAATCGCTGACGAGGCGCACCTTGTCGCAAGGCCGATCAGCCGTGATTGGGTTTTAACGAGCGGGTCTCCCGATCTCTCTGCACGAAGGTGCACCGGAAGGAACAGGAGCGAGGGTGCGCTCCAAAGTGGCCGCTCAAATACGCGCGCTATTTACACACGCCTATAAATAACTCCGCGCATGCGCGATACCTCGTTGCGCGCTGTTTAACAATACGTGATGTCTGGAGGGATTGTGCGCTGGCCACTTTTTCAAGGGAGTCGTTCAGAGATAACGGCGCATCACTGTGCGATCAGAGCTCTCAGCAGCGCCTTCTTGCTGGGCATTGTTCAGTGTTTTTTCTTTCATGCAACATTAACAAGGCGCGTGTTGGAACCAGTGCGCAGGGCTGCGATAATTGTGGTACGGCATACAAAAAAGAGCAACCATGAGGCTGCGCTTATGAAGTATACGAGCGTCGTGGCCCTACACCGTTAAACCCTCTCACTCCCCCAGGGTTCCTAAACACTCCGACTGGCACATCAGCATCCCTGCGCGCTACCGCTGAGGTTCGCCTTATCGCAGTCACTTTTGCACCGTTTTTCTTTGATGCGAAATCCAAAATACGCCACTGTACTGTTCAGTGCACGCTTAAGGCCCGACCACATGGCAGCGCTTCTTCGGCGTCTCGTCAGCGTCTCGTCTATGAGCGTCGTCGCTCGGCGCGCGCCGGAAAGGGCGACCAAACACATGACGGCGTACGAACTGGCGTCTGCAAGGCAAGGCGTGGGAGAATCCTGGACGTTCGAACAATTGTCCCCCGTCCGTAGCTAAAATCGTCCTATTCAGCGACGGAGGGAACTTACTGGGGAGGGTGGGGGAGGCAAGGGCATCAAAAGGCGCAGGCATGCACGCGGACAAAAAGAGGAGCTGTTGCTTCCGCGGAAACGAGTTGAGCCTGTGGCGGTTGGTGCCGCAGCTGCCCATGCGTGGCTTGTCGTTGGTCCCCACCTGCGAATAATTTTCGGCGTCGACGCTGAGATCTGGCCCCTCCAGATACCTGCGTCTTTCAGCGTCGTCTCGCTTCAAGGGCCAGAATTGCACCTCCGGCGACGCCGATATCCGCGACGCCGACGCGGCGCCGAAGAAACGCTGCCATGTGGTTCAGCCTTTAGAGAGCAGGAGGAGGATTGCTATGTGTGGGTTCCTTACTCCAGGGCTGCAGTGGCTAGACCCGTTGGCCCTCCTAGGTATCCCCTTGTTACCGCAGGCGCGAGCAGCAACTGCTCAAAAGACGTGTTTGTATAATTTCAGCTCCTTATTTAGAAACATTTAAAAGTTTTTGCTGATACGATGTTCCTTTTTATTTAGCGTTTGTGTGAAAAGCCGCCGATGTGGTTGTAGTTGGTCGGTAGCGTACATGACGTCATAGCCATGTGACCTCGCGCGGGACTTCCAAACAGCCCACAACATGACGTCAGCCCAAACACGTAGTGCAAATAAACGTCGCCGCGCGTCTCAAATTAGTGGAAAAGTTGAGGCAGGATTCGCACTTACGACCTTTAGTTTAGGACCCTGGCACTCTACCGATTAGACCCGAGGTTTATATGATACCGTATGGTCCTTCACGTCAAGTGGTGTCTAACGATGCAGGCTAGTAATGCCACTTGGTGTTCCTGATGTTCTTAGTTGGCGTCTGGAAGAAGGGGACGCTCAAGTCGGCTCGCGTGCTGTGTGCGGAACATATACTGGGATTGATACCCAGCACCTCCACCAAAATATGTCGCGGACAACAGGACAAGACGTAACTAAACGACAAGGCGAAGCTGTACGAGCAGGCAGAGTTCCGCATACAGCACGCGAGCAGACTTCAGCGTCCTCCTCTTCCAGGAGAACACCAGGTGACAGTACGTATGCATGGCGTACGTCATGTCCTCGAACCTGTTCCCCTAAATAATTCATCAAAGTTTTTTCTTTTTTTTTGCTTACGCCGGAGATCGTGATTAAAAGACAAAGAACGTCACCTTAAGCCTAAAAACTTGGCTGTTGATTGGTACTAGCCGGGAATATAGTACACAACGCGGATTCAGACAAAGCATCTCAGAACGGCCTTTTTGCTGCGCAGTTTTTCAGGAGCGCAACCAGATGGGCGAGCACGTGGTTGGTTCTCGGCGATTTCCAACCAGATTTATTGGCTTCGGAAGCGGAGCGTTTGTTTGGAAGACGACGGGGAAAGCAACCCTGCATTAAAATGCACGCGCGCGCTGTCTGACGAGCGCGTAACGTGGTAGCGATGGAAACAAAAAGTGGCGAACTGCATTTTTTGTTCTGCTTTGCCCGCCGGGGCAAAAGGGGGTGCCCGTTATTCTTGGCCGGAGTGTCCGTATGGCGCGCGCATGCCTCCTTGCCATTCATTTTCCCGTCGGCAACCTGGGCTCTGTCAATTGGGTGTAGAGGTGCGCGCAGAAACGAGGGGAAACGCGCCAAAGTTTACCAGAAGGCTTGCTTCAAGGGCGCGCCTTTGTTTCCGATTCTTCACACCCGCCGAAGTTTTCTTTTCTCACCTACGCTTTCTCTCCGTGACTGAAGCGCCGTCTCTACGACTGCCTCGCGCTTTTCGTATTTGTAACCACGGAGTCCAGTCATGTGGCGGACCCCTTTAGACTAGTAATGCAATTTGAGAGTGCAGTATACATTCGAGACGAGGTATAAGTTGCTGCGCATCAGCGAAACGTGAGGGACGCCTCAGCGGCGAGGTCCGGCTTAACTTCGCGAGCACCGACGTGTACACGTACCGGCGTACATGGACGCGAAACCAGGAACGGGCGCCAAAGAGCTACGCTCTAAAAGTCAGACAGCGTACACACAGGACAACGCAGATTAACGGTTCTGTCCAAGAGGGAACCTGTTTCTTTGGGGCTTCAAACAGTGAAAACAGCTCTGGGTCAGTAAGACGTTCGGTTCGACTCTCATTTTTGTCTTGAGAATGAAAGTAGCGAGCGTTCGACTATTCTTGTTTTTTTTTGTTTTTTTTCGCCGTTGCCTTTAAAGACGGAATGTATGTGTGCGCGTCTGGAGAGAGGCTTGTGTTATGTTTACTCATAGCCTCCTTTATACTCTGTGCCTGTCAACGCGCCGCGCGAAAAATACAGCGGCGCCGTCGGGTAAAGTTGCGCGGCGCTGCCGCTCCTGTCGCTGAGGGCGCCACTGACGTAGGTGTCGAGGCGCACGGGTACGAACGTCGGCGCGAGGGCGGGAGCGCTGCTTTTCGCTCGCGGGATAACTGTCCCTAAGCATGAACCGTGCATATTCAGCATATTTACTTGTAAGGCCGACATCTTCTAAGCATAACAAGTGATCATGATACTTGTTAGGCAATGACGCCAACGCTATGACATTTTATGTGAGGCAGTTTCAAGAAATTGCGCATGGCTAGAAAAACCGCATGACTGTTCCGCTAGCGCCAATGGCAATAGAAAAATTACAATGCTAGTCTACGCTGCGGTAAAACAAAATTTAAGAAGAAAGGCATCAGCATTTATTTACACATTTCACAACAGCAGTTGTGCTACAAGAGTACCAGAAGTGGTCTGATGAATAGCTGCCACAAGTGGGGAAACATTTTCACGGTAACTGCTGTCACTGAATGGGGCACTTCAGAAGCCAGCTTGATTTACAGATGATTGGAACAACTGCATCGCAGTATGCCATTCAAGTCTGTTAGAACAGTTTCGGTATCAGCTGTTACTTTCAATGATTCAGCGCGTCGTACAAACGCTTTTTTTTTTTTTTTTTGAACTTGAAAAGCAATGAAAACAAATTATACGCGTTGCATCTTTCTGTTTCGCTCACTCCAAAGTAATCGTCACAATAGGCAAAGCTTGTGTTTTTATTTTATCACAGAATTGCGCAGTTAGCGAAACAAAAAATACTGCGCTGGAGCACTAATACTTCATACCACACAGACGAGCTAACCAGGGAGGAAGTTAGCACCGCACTCCAGAAAATACACGTGCACATTTAATATTATCATTACCGTATTGACGCGTAATAAACATTTTTTAGTACTGTCATTATTTTTCACAGGCCTCAATGCGGTTGAGTACGAGCTCTACGGTTTCCGATGCTGCGAGAGAGGGACACAGCGATTTAGTTGACAAGGGAAACTAATACAGGCTTTGCACGATTCGGTTTAACTCAATTTAAAGTAGTCATCTTCACAGTAGGTGAAGCTTGCGTTCCTATTTTATCACAGAATTTCGTAATTAGCGTATACTGCAAAAAAAGAACTGCGCAGGAGCACATCGAACACACTACGCAGACGAGCTAAGCAGGGAAGCAATTAGCATTTCAGTCCAGAAAGCACACGTGCTCATCTAACATTACTACTGCAGTATTGATGCTTAATAAATACAGTTTTTGGTGCTGTCACTATTTTTCACAAGCCTCAAAGCAGCTGAACACTACGCAGCGATCGAAGGAAGGATAAAGCAAAGCTGGCACTTACCAGTTGGTGCAATGCTGTATTCCTGCAGCACTCGAAGGCAGAGAAAGCATGACCTTGCCCACTGCAAAACTGTCCACGAAACAGCGAGAGAGCAACAGCACGTGGCTATCCGGAACGCTTTGCAACACGGTGCATCTGGCACATACCCAGCACTCGCTTGGCGAGGGTAACCCTACGTCGCTGTCGCCATCTCTCGGCAGCCAGCGGAATAACTTCTCAACGTAGGAGGAGCGGGGACGACGGCCGCGGAGTTGCCAGGCGCAGTTTACTAGGTTTACTTAAATTTTGTATAGCTCAAACTATAATTTAATTTGAGTAAACTGCATTGCTCTGCAAAAGTAATTCAATGTAATGTCACGACTTTTTGGGAGCAGTAATTTAATTACAATTTGAGCTTTTCAGCAAAGTAATTGATTATGTAATTTAATTCTTTTTTAAAAGCAATTTTGCCATGTATGCGTCGTGTCTGTCGCATCTGTACGCAGCTACCCTAACTGGTGTTTAAATCCAGGCGCGGTAAGCATTGCACCTCTTAGCGAGGATTCTAGGTCTAACCGAGGCTCGTATCCATCCATCTGTTGTTCCATTCGCGTGAAGTACGAGGCACGAAAGACTGAAATGCAGACACAGTGTTAAATGTTTCAAATGACCTCACTTTACAATAAAGCTCGTTATAATATATATATATATATATATATATATATATATATATATATACATTCCACGTACTCCATAGTATAAACGTGTACACCTCAACGAGGAAGCATTTTGGATGGCAAAAACAGCGCAAAATGACGAAGGACAAAGTAAGAAGATCACACAGACGAGCGCTGTGTGCTCGTCTGAAGCAGGTAAAGCAGTGGAAAGCAGTTGGAAAGGCAGAGTAGCACCCTTTATCAAACTCGTGCAATAATTAGTGGCTCATAGCAATTATAACTGCTATGTTTGCGGCAAGCGGGTAGACCACGTGCACTGTACCCTGCGAGTGTGTTTGTCATCATCGTATATCTTTAATGCTTGTTCTCGTGCATGAGGACATTCAGAAGACTCTTATGTGTCCTCTTTGCTCGCAGTATTTGAGAACAAGGACAAGATCGTGCTGGTGATGCAGTATGCCAGCGGGGGCGAGCTCTACGACTACGTCAGCGAGCGCAAAGAGCTCAGCTCCGAGGAAGCCCGGCGCATCTTTCGCCAGGTGGCCTCGGCCGTCTACTACTGCCACAAGGTATAGACAAACATCATGTTTGCAAACAAATGGTGGTGCAGTGATCGGCAGCGACGGGGGTGTAGGCAAAAGCACGGCGTGCCAAGCGACGCTGTCTTCGAAAGAAACTCGCGCGTACGAATATTTGGAAGCGTGGAAGTGTTTTGTGTTAAGAAATATTTCTGTTTATGCCTGAATGTTTTTTAGCCTATTGCTGTATTACCGTAGTACCGTATTACCATGCGGCTCTGGTGGGTGACTGTAAAAGTGACTGATTAAATTAAATGAAAACAAAAAGGCACAAGGTATAAGAAATACTGGTCGTCTACACTCGTGAACTTCCGGGCCTATTGCTGGTGCATGCTAGAAAGGGACAACGTCGTCCATATGACGAACGTTTTGATAACCTTTCTTGATAACCTGGTAAATAACGCTGCATGATTTTATCGAGATCAGTGCGACGTTTCCTCACTCTCTGTGATGAGTCACTTGATTAAACTCGCAAAAGTGAAAATAGAAAAGCATGCTGCTTCACAAATCCAGTGCTGTTACGGGAACATTGCGCTTAGCAGCTCGGTGTGACTGCTAAAAGTAGCTTGCGACAGTTTTTATGTCCTTTTCTGTACGAAAAGATACTCGGGCAGCAGTGCAGGTGAAGCGGATCTGATAGCGCAGCTTCCCTGCATCGAGATCCGTGCAACTTTTCTTCGCTCTCTGCGATGGGTCACTTGATTAAACTCGCAAAAGCTGCTTCACGTGTCCAGTGCTGTTCCGGGAACATCGTGCTTAGCAGCTCGGTGTGATTGCTAAAGGTAACTTCCGACAGTTTGTATGTCCTTGAGGATTAAGAGCCGCAGACGAGCTAATGACGTTTCGATGTAGAAGTACAACGCACTTTGTCCGAGAAAACGATCCGTGACCGAAGCTAGAGCCAACTCGTCGCGCTCCACGCTGCTGTCCTTGGCTTTTATCGCTATCCAATTGCAAGGAACTTCTGAAAGCAGGTGCCATTTTCTTGCTGCCTCGCGGCGTCACCAACCGCACCGAAGCTTGCTGGAATATCGGAAATTATGCTCGAAAACACAGCAAGCGCCGCACATCCAATGCAGACAGCCTGGGCTTTTGCCTACATCACGAAAGTCAGTGCTGTCGTCAGCGCCACTGACGTCACAGGCTGATGCTCGTATGCGAGTGACTGGCTGCATGTATGTATGCCACGCTCTACACAGGCTAGCTATAGAGCCGAACACAGTTTCACGCTGACTGAATTTTTCACGGATGGGGTGCGTTTGTGGGAGTCCTGTTGTGTCATGTCACCCTGATGTCACCCCTTTACAAAGCTGAGTTGAAAGGCATCAGGGGTAAAAATAGGGAGTAGTATGGGAGTTCCAAGACTGTGCTCAGCGGCGCATGGCTTCCAGAGGGGCGCATATATCTTCTGCCGACTCCAAAGCGTCAGCTGGCATCGCTGAATTGGGGCATAGCAGGTCAGATGCATATAACCATGCAGAAAGGCTGTGGTGCAGGCTGTTTTTGTTAAATGTTCCATCTAAGGCTGCCGAGGCTGACATATGTTAACCTCTCATCTCCTTGCTTGCACAGAACAAGATCTGCCACCGGGACCTGAAGCTGGAGAACATCTTGCTGGACGAGAAGGGCAATGCCAAGATCGCCGACTTCGGTCTCTCCAACGTATATGACGAGCGCCACTTCCTGAGCACCTTCTGCGGGTCACCGCTGTACGCCTCGCCCGAGATCGTCAAGGGCACGCCCTACTATGGGCCCGAGGTGGACTGCTGGAGCCTCGGGGTGCTCCTGTACACACTCGTTTATGGCGCCATGCCTTTCGACGGCAGCAACTTCAAGCGCCTCGTGCGCCAGATCTCCGAGGCCGACTACTACGAACCCAAGAGGAAATCCGGTGAGTGGCCATCTGTAACCACGTTATATATGGCACAGCAATTTACCCATATAACCGCCACACACTGCCTTGCCTGGCGAAAACCTTTAAGCGCTCATACTTGCGGTGACAGTCTGTCCGTTACATCCAAAGGTTGGAACAGTGCCAGCTCTGACCCTCCCCCGCACCGGCGCATACCCTCCTCACTCCTCAGCGGCAGGTGGCAGCACCGAAGCGCATGCGGAGCTGTTCATACTAACAGTGATGCCACCTGCACTAACAGGCGGAGCGAGTACGTGCTGTGACGGCACTGTTTTGCCAGACGTGTCATTCCAGTCGAGTGAGTCGGATGGCTCCCATAAAAAGGTGGATTCCCCCAACACCAAATGATGGGAGATCAATGAATGAATGCGTCAGTGGTAGCTCCAGGCTTCTCCTGGGACTAAGGCGAGAGATGCGCAACGAAAGCGCTTGCGATGGCGCAGTGCTTCACCATCTAGATCAGCAAAATAAAAAAAGAGAGAGATGGCTGGAGAGGCAACTTTCATGCATTGTCTCCGTCGCAACCCATACGTGAGGGGTCGGCGGCTGCATGTAAGGCGCGGGGATGCCCACTTTTCACTTTGTAAATGCGGACAGCGCGAACAGATAAAAATATGTGCGCGTTGGTAGCGGCCATTTGTGCATCGCTGTTCGAGAAAGGCTTGACAGGCTTTGCTTACGGGTTTCGCGGTTAGACAAAAATGAAAGTCTAAGCAAAAAAGCGTGGGCGCCATTCCATATGGATATCGAAAGTAGGTCAGTGTAAGAGCGGGGAGAGAGGTGGAAAAAAGTATGAACGTGAGAAATAAAAATTATGCCCCCCCCCCCCCCCCCCCCCATGTGATGAGCGTGAATGAGGTTGAGCCCATGTATCAGGTTCCTACATTTTTGTTCGCATATCAATCGCCTGTGTGTCGATGCGTACAGCAGAATTAACACAAAACCCCGTAACTGATAAATTACCCACCACTGACTGCCTTGCACCTCCAGCCATAACGGTAAAAGAGTGGGGGTGAGTTGGACTGCCTTTATGCAGTGTCGGGCTTAGTTTACGGTCTGGAGAGGTCTAATTGCTGAGAAAAGGGCAAAGCATTGCACGAAACAACGTGAGTAGCGCAGCAGTTTTAAATGAAACGATCCTGCTTAAGCCGTACAAACTTTAATCAAAGTTATTCATTTTTGGAGAAAAGTACAGTGTTTTGTTTGTACAGCTTTGGTCTTGTTTACTGATTTCTTCAGGCAGCTGCATCTCACGTGCCCTTAGCTTACTTGGTCCAACAGAAATCGTACTGTGGTGAATTTTCCAGACATTTGTTTTTAACGCTCATTATAGAGAGTGAGGTTTTAGAAGATGTATTTCCACGCAGCTGGTGTATCACGGGTGCCATGTTTCCAGAATTGTCGGCCTTCCTTCCCGCAGATGCATCAGGACTGATCCGTCGCCTGCTGACAGTGGACCCCGCCAAGCGCGCGACGGTCATCGACATATGCCAGGACCGGTGGGTGAACCAGGGCTTCGACCACTCGCTGCTGCAGCTGGCAGAAGACATGTCCAACTTGACGCCTGTGCGCCTCGACCTTCTGCTGGCGCTGGCACCAGCCTCGCCCACGCCCGAGGAAGCGTTTGACAAGGCAGCCAGTGCGCCCGACGGCGCCGAGAAGAGTGAGAGCTTCGACTTCCAGCCAGCCGAGCAGGACAAGGCCATCAACGATGCCAGCGACTCGGCAGACTTCATCCCGGCGGCGCTGGCGGCCGAACTAGAGAGCCAGAACATCAAGCGGCAGTGCTCAAATGACGGCAGCCTGATGAAGATGTCGAGTGTGTCACACAAGAACAAGAAAGTCTGCACGTCTAACTCTTCGAGACGGTCCAGCGTGGGTCTCCTGGGGGGACCGTTCGTGCACGACCAAGAGTTTGACGACGACGATGGAGACAAACAGGAGAAGAAGCCATCCGAGAACGAGACCCAAGACAAGGTTGAACAGGAAATCGACACATCTGCGCCCGCTCGCCAAGATGACAGCGAAGTCACTACGGTCCGGGAAGACAGAGAGGCATCTGAAACCACAGAGAGGCCAATGGAACAGGAAGAACCAGTAGCCGAGAGCAAGGAGTCTCAAAAGCTGGATAAACAACAGCCGGCACCTAAGCATGAGGCAGCGGAGAAACATGTCGCCCAAGCCGAAAAGCCCAAAGAGCCGATGTCACCGGAAGCAAACAAGGAGGGTGCCACTGTGGTGACAGAGACTGACGCCGGCGAAGAAAAGTCTGCAGCGCCCATGTTGGCGCGGCGTGGTTCCGGAGTGCGGTGTCCTGGAAAGATAGTCATTCCAAAGTGCCTTAACTCGCAGCCATCGAGTTCGTCGTCGCCCAATTTCAAGGACACAAAAAAGCCGCCGCTTCCGCAAACACCTAAAGCGGCTGTCGTCGAACCTCCAAACCTAGTCCAGGAAAGTGCGGTGGCCAAGCTTCCGTCCGCCTCAGTGGAACCGGCCATGCCAGAGAAGGTCGAACCCAAGAAAGTCATTCCGGTGCCCAAACGGGGCAAGAGCAAGAGCCCGCTCAGTGCCAGTCCCAGGGAGAGGGAAGGCGCCGCATTCCCTGCTAGTCTAGTGCAGCCACCATCCAACAAGTCGCCGTCCGTGGAGAAGACACGAGACGCAGCTTCCAGAGGCATCCTGCGAAGAAGCACATCCAAGCCAGCGCGGGAGTTGTCCGTAGACGGGAGCAGCAAGGAACCGGAAGTGGAGAACGTACTGCAGAGCACGGCGGAGATCACGCTCAGCAACCGAAAGAAGGCTGAAGAAGAGCAGCAGTCATCGACGCTGTGGGACAACGCTGCACCGGGAACACCAGAAGAGGAAATTCCCGAGCCCGAGGCACCGCTGCGGAGGCCGTCTCCGGAAGGTTCCGCGGATGAGCACACGAGGGTGGCCACGGACTCGCCCGTTCGCAGCTACAAGAAGTTCACATTTGGCAAGGACGGTACATGCATTACAGAGAGTGGTCGCGTCTACGCCCAGCCAAAGTCGGACGGCTCGTGGACAACGGTGGAAAAGAAGACCAAGATCACCCGGAAGCCAAGCAATGCCACCAGCGTGGATGAAGAAATTGTTCGATCTCCGGGCCCGCCACCGAAGGATGAATTGACCGTCCCACGCTCGGCCAGTGGCAGTTCGTCCGAGTCTAATGACATCTTCAATGACATGTTCCCAGACTGGCGTACATCGAGTCCATTCGGCAACCTCATGAGGATGAAGAGTTCCATCAAGAAGTTGAACAAAGGTTCACTGTTCCGGGGCGCAGATCCATTCACCGGTGTGGACTCATTCCGGAGGGAACGAACGCCTGAACGGCGTGCTCGTGAGTGGGGACGTCGCGGCGGCGGTCAAGTGTCGACTTCCACTGACCGGGACTCTTCGGATGAAGACGACTTCGACCTGCACTTTGACAGCTCGCACCCGCAGGCACTGTTCCAGTTTATGCGCAACATGAGCCGGGACTTCCGCAACCATTGGAAGAGTTTCCTTCCTTCGACGTCATTCTCGAGGTCTAGCAAGGATCCGCCCTCACAACCCTCTCGGCCCCAGAGAGAGACCCTGCTGCGGTTCGTGGTTGACAAGCCGTCAAAGACAAGCGGAAGCGAGCCGGGAACACCACACACCCGTGCCATGGGCGGAGGAGACCCATTTTCAAAGCGGTCTTCGGGTGTCTGGGACCCCATCGACAGGGCGTCACTCTTTGGCACGCTGCGCCGCAACAGGCTACAAGACTTGCCCGGGCGTCACCTCGCTGACCGCGGGACGTCACTGGACCACGGCGCCGGCAACCCCGACTTCTGGGGAGTTCATCAGGACCCCGAAGGGACGCGGCACCGTGTCGAAAAGTGGCTGCACCTGTCCAACGACACCGCCGACCCCCAGGATACGCGAGCTGACGAAGTTCCGCAGCGGTGCCAGCAGAAGTACAACCGTTCGCAGAGCGACAAGTTCAACCTGGGCGAGAACAGCCGACCAGTTTACCAGAGCGAGATCAGCGTTGAGAGCAACCGGACGGCGCCCCCAGGCGCGCCGTGCAGCCGCTCCTTGAGTGTCAATGAGCGTGGCGGAGGGCGGCGACCCCTGGTTCGCATGCAAGTGTCCATCAACAATCGAGGCAACAGCAACCCGAATGCGCACATCGTCATCACCACGCCGCCATCTTCGGCACGCACTGAGTGCGGGCTTTGGCCGCAGGAAGACTCGGGCCATCGGGACGAGGGCGACTCCCCAGGCACCGACTCCTCACTGCTGGAAGCACTGCAGACACGTGGCCTGCGAAGCCTGCTGTCGCAGCGCAGCGGCTCCCTGGCACGCGAAGTCAGCCCGAGGCGGGGCAGCGAACCTCCGGACCGCCCGCCGCAGTCCGAGCGAGGTAAGCTTGCCGCCGGATCGAACCTTGCCCCGCCCGCGACAACTGCATGCTGCATGGACGACACTAACGCTCCTAAGGAGGCCATTGCGCCATCACAACACCACTACGCAACGCTGATGCCGCCGCAACGGCCCAAGACCATACCCGTCAGCGAAGAGCGGCGCACCAGTGACAGCAGTGTTCACAGCCCGGGTGAAGAGAGCGTGCAGGAGCGGATCCATAGGAAGAGCTTCTACCAGCGCTTCCACGACGACCCGAGGGCAGCTGCCAGGCGCCGCTCAGCGCTGTGGGATACCGAGTACTCAGGCCTCTGGAGCCAAGAGCAGAGAGACAGGGATGATGCGGCTCTTCTGAGGAAGTCCCGAAGCCTCTGGGACAACCACATCCGGGAGCCCAGAAGTCGGTCCGTCGCCAGGACCATGGGGCCGGCCCTGTCTGTGGCACCGCAGCCCACCAGCCGGCATGGCCAGCTGTGGGACCTCAGCTTCGATGCTTCCCCTGGTGGCAGCAACCACCGCTGCAACAGGATGGAGTCCAAGGACTATGATAGCCTTGAAAGTGATGGGCCTCCTTCTTAGAACTTGGGCATGGTGTGTTGCCATCTGGTGTGTGGTATGCTGTTGTGCAATCCATATGGCAGCTGCTCAGAGAAGTGCTAGTCTTTTTCCTTCCTCGCTTTTCCTCTTGGACACCCATAGAGTCAGTGCATATAGTTGCAGCATGCTGTGGTTGAGAACCTATGTTGGACCATTGAATGGCCACTGGCTGCTGTGACTAGAGCTCAAGGCACAAAGTCCAAGGGAAGAGCCTCTAGCTCTTAGTGAGAACAAAGAACAAAATCTTTTTTTGTACCAAAGGAATGAAAGTGTTGTATGAGGCAGTGCATTCAACAAGCTTGCACTACAAACTTATTGCATTCTGTCTGCAGGGCCATGCCTCAGGCGGGAGTTTTTTTCCTGATCATGCCAGTATGTCGGCATTGTTTCTCTAAGGCATGCTGGTCATTTATCAAACATATTTAATTCAAAAGGCATTCTGCACTGGCTCCCAACACAACAGAGGAGCTTTAGTTTGGTACAAAAAATTAATTTCTACTACCTTATGCCATTGGGAGGCACAGAAACTGTGGGCGCTTTGCTCGTGATATGAATGGCTGCAGTACTGCTTTAGCCTGCTAGCTTTTTTCCCTCCATTATGCACTGTTGTCACGTTTACTATCAATGAAATGGTTGTGTCCATTTAAAATATATCTGCTTTATTTTTCTTTGTATGCAAAGCTCAAATACTCGCACCCCAGGTATTGGACATATGCATGCAAAACAAGTTATTTAAATTGTGATTATTTCCAGTTGTACTCCTGTTATGTGCTTTTTTTAATGTGAAAGGATTACTAGCCCCATTATATGAAATTCCGTGCGTGACCATTGTAGTGTGGTTGTGGCCGAGATGGTCCCAAAAATATGGCGAATCATGTTGTCATCTGGCATAGTACATAATGTCAGGAGGAACAGTTAGGTAGCGTGAGACACGTGGCTGAGTGAGGCGCATGCATTCAAGGCCAATCCTTCAAAACCGGGTGCGTTGCATAGAAGAAAGGCCGCAGCGAGATCATCGCCACCAAGCCAATGAGGTCGTGCACGTCTGTTGCCAAAATAGAAGCTGAAGCGTCCACATCTACTACGGCTGTACGTGGCCGTCCTCACAACTATGCAGACACGGGCGACGCATGTAACTGAGAATGAAGTTCATTGTACAAAGGTACTAGCTGCATTCAGAAAAAGTAATGCTTTTGCATTCCCACACGTAAGCAGTGTGAAGTCTCTACCGAATTTCTTTTTTTTTTTTAGAGCCAGCTCCCGTTTGTGGGTTGGACGTCGCATCGGTCTAGTAACCGGCAGAGCATGAAAGTACTTACGAGAAGTTTGCGGCACAAAAAGGACGAGGAGAGGAAGCAAGCAATATTGATCAAAACCAAATGGCCCGAAAATTGATGCAGCATGGAAAAAAAAAATAGGATGGTAGGGTGAGAGTGGCAGAATCTGTTATCTTCCCTTTGCGGTGGCTGCTGATGCCAAGTGCCACCGCCGTTTGGCACTGCATGTTCCGTATGTGACATCCAAATGTCTCAACAGCTGCACTGAAATTTCACCTTACCGAATATCCTAATGGTTGGCCATTTTTTTTTTTTTCAGTAAGGCACAATTTTATAAAATATCAGTTATGGGCACTACCAATGTTGATGCCCATGGTGTTCTAGAGTTATGAAAGAAGAAACTAAAAACTTGATTTTGTGTTAAAGGGACAGATAACTGACCAGAAACATGAATTAATGTCAAGGTATTTGCTTACAGTATTGGTACAACTGAGGACACTGCTATTTGCTGGATGAGAAGTTGCAGAATTAAATGACAAAAAAAATCCCACAAAATAATTTAAAATGACCTTTCCTAATAAAAAATTACTGTCAGTGCGTAGCCTGAATACATGATTATGCATAGGTCCACATACTTGTTTTTTTTTCAAATGGTTTGTCATTCTGTTAAATAGAATATTTGCTATTTACTAGCATCAAAAGCAAATTCTGGTTTTAAGAACCTTTATGTTTAAATGCAGTAGAGCACATATATATAGCAGTAAAATAAAAGGTGGCCTTAATACAACTGAAGCACACATCTTCTGTTAATAACACACTGTTCTTGGAAGATGCATATAAGTACATGAAACACCATCAATACACGTTCTAAGCAAATCTGTTGGGCAGTTAATTATCCATTGTTTAACAAGTTCTGCAGCTGCTGTCGTATCATTATTTGAACACTACCACATTGCAGTTGCCATCTGTCTCAGCCACCAGTGTTTCCAGCGTGGGCTGCATTTGGCTGTTCGTAATGAACATTAGTCATGTGGTCACCTTTGGACTGTTACGGTTTTGTCATGTTGCAATAAAAACAGGGGTGCTTAAGAATTTAGTCATCAAGTCAGCTGTTAATCAGAGCACCTTGGCAGGCAGTACTGGCACATCCCCACTTTGTAAACTGTTTAGAATTCAATATTGTATGTAGTACTATCATCAGGTTACGAGTGGTTGCTTTAAAATTAAAGGGACACCTAGGGTAGCCACATCCAGTTATAGTCTTTGGAAAAATTGCCTGCCTCCTTGTGGCTGTGTCAATGTTTGTCTGGCACGAAAAGAAGCACTTATCTTTGAGAATATTGGATTTAAAGATACTCGCCAATAAATTAAATCTTTCGATCTTGCCAAAAAGGAAGAGTTACCACAGTTTCCAAACTTCATTCTCAAGGATATTCTTTCTTAGAAGCCCCTAAGAATCTTCTTAGATCTACACCTGAATACCTGGTGTTGAAATCGCACGAACAATATACGTTGGGGGGCATTTTCTAGCTTACAACACATCAGTATTCGTTTAAAGTGGTATAGGGCTCTTCGTGATTAGAGCGGTGCCTAATTGATGCAGGAAAGTGTCCTCAGTGCCCCTCAAAGACACCATACGTGCTAATTTGCAGTCACGAGTGGAAACATTTACTGTTGACAATTCTACTCACGCGTGCATACAGTGCCCATTTTCTGTTCATCGGAACAAATCCAAGCACTTGTTGCAAGCAGTTGTTGAAAATCTGTTTGGTGGGCCAGCCACTAGCCCATTTACACCACAAGTACTTATCAATGGCAGACTTTTAATAGGACCCAAGTAAAGTTGTCACGCAATGCTGTGAACCTCGCGAAGTAAATGGAAGGGGGGGGGGCAATATTTTCGAGGTTGTGTAGCCGGCTGGTCGGTGTGTTAATATTGGGGAGTAACTGCACTAAAAGGAGCGTTGTTACGAGACCATAAGTAGGCGAAAGAAACAATATGACAGGCATAGACTAGCGACTGGTGGGCAGTGTTTTTTTTGTGCTGGTGTTTTTGATTTCCTGTGTTTCTTGTCCCATACAGCATATGCTTTTAGCATTGTTACTTCTGTACAATAATTATAGCCTGTGAACTGTATAAGAGATATGTCGTTAAACACGCAGTTTTCCTGTTGCAAAACGCATGAGATAATCAATGCAACTACAAGGCACTGATCTGCAATTACAGGGTGTTGGCTTGCAAACAGCAGATGAAATGCTGGCTGGTGTGTGACAGTTACCAGGCTGGTTTAGTGGACAATATAAAATGTTGGCACCGTTTAGGCCTGAAGTACGAACATATAGGTCTGTGAGCTTGCCTTTACAAATGTTTTAAGTTCATTGTGCGTGCACTTTATTTTACCAATATTTTTTTTTTTTTTTAGAGAAATGTGGTGCATGCATGACAAATGCTGTAGAATTTAGAAAAATTTGTCATTATGTGCAAATATCTGTTGCATGCTTGTGAAATGATATTACCTTTTGTGTAGCATTGGCTACCTCAATGTGTTGCAGTGAAAAAGTGTTTGACAGTAACTTCTTTGTGGCTTTTCTAAAATGTTTCTCGAAAGCTAGAGAAGTTTAACTGCTGCATATGAGCAGCATAGAAAAATGATGTAGTGAGAAAATAAAAGTATGCGACAGGCAAACATACGACTGATTTTTGTTCTCTAAACTGAAAGTTGATGAATATGCTGAGAACTCTTGCAATAAGCAGTAATCAGAGTTCATGCAGTAAGACACCAGCAGTGAAATGTTTTATCCATTTGCAATACATGACATAATCAGCGATTTAAATGTACATATCGAATGTTAACAAAGGTTGATGTTGTTTGTCTATCCTAGACATGCAAACTGTGAAATTGAAAGCCATTAGCAGGCCCAACGACAATCATGCTACCAGATTACCTACTGCATGTGTTACGGCCGCTTTGAAAAGAGACAATATGATATCTATTTTTGAGGGCCGCCCACAAAGTGCAATGAGAGAGTATACTGTGTTGTACTGCTTTAAGTCTGCATACATGCATGTTGTTTTTGAGATCAGCTGTTTAAAATGGGCATTTTGCTTACACGTACCGTCCTTTGTGTTGTTGTGGTTCCAGCGATATTTCTGCGCTTTCAGTGGGAATACTGAAATGGTTAATAAAGAAGATTGCTTTAGTGGACAAGGTTCCTGTTGGATTGCTACGACGTCATTGTATATTATATTTGCGATTCATGTCAAAACTTCTCCTTTATGAGCTAGAAGCCGTGCACAAGTGAGACTTCATCAAATTTGTGGTGCATTTTTGCTTCACAGCAGTCTTCTTTCAAATGACCATTTCACGGTTCCCTCACTATCCTGCAATACAAATGGCAGCAAGTGGCTTTTAATGCGCTAAGCACATTTTTTTCTGTTTGCTTTTGAGATTAATTTATTCTGTGTAAACATACATGTTTGTGTCTGCCTTTCTTTTGTTTTGAGTGATACGAAAAAAGCATAGTACTGCTAAATGATCTACCGACCGAAATGTCATCTGTGCTCTGCTTATTTTAAAAATCTGACTTTTTCCTTTGTTGTAGCCTTCCTATACCAATAGTTCTAGTCAGAAAGCTGCGATGCAAAGAGCGATTTGAGAGTACATGAGTTGCTGCAGCACATTACTTGAAGCTATCAGTTGCTCATGTTTCTTGTTCTGACAAAGTTAAGCTTAAAACTTGTATAAAAAGAAAGTGAGGGTGGATGAAAGTGACATTTGCAGAATCCAAAAGCTGCTGTGTGAACCAGCGGAGAGGTGGTTATTTGTGTGCACGCGCAAATGTGCAGCCACTTACTGAAAGCGATGTTGGTGCAGTGGTGCTTCCCCATGAAAATAAAAAAAAGGACTGTAAGGATTTATTTTTGTGCCAGTTTCTGCTCACTGGGTGTGAATGCCTAACAAAGCAGGAATGCATGCGTGTGATTGCTTTACTAAAAATGTATCGAAGATACACTACATTGCTTGCAGTGTTTCTGCATGCTGCAAAAATGCATATGTTGGATGCCTCATTACAAGCAGCTTAGAATAGGGCCAGACACCCAAAGTGGTTAAGCGCCTTTTTACTAGCTTGCGTGGCACAGCTGCAGGTAAAGTGCCACTGGTCGACATGACATGTAGGGTACAAATAGCATCAAAGTACATAGATGAGCATACATAAGGCAAGTTCCAGCAGTATAAATGGCTTGGTTTGGTTTTATAGGTTGAACGTCTCAAAGCGACTCGGGCTATGAGAGATGCCATAGTAGTGGGCTCCATAAATTTCAACCACCTGGGGTTCTTTAACGTGCACAGACATTGCAAAGCACATGGGTGCCTTTGCCGCCTTCATCGAAAAGCGGCTGCCGTGGCCGGAATTCAGTCCTGCATACCCAATTGGGGTGGGATAAGTGAAATGGTGTAAAGCGTCTGTGAGCAGAACACATTACAACAGGCTTCCCCGTTTCAAAAATGCTCTCTTCTGTACAGATCTTTACATGGGAAGGCCAATTAACTGTGGTTAAGACTGTATTCAGCTTTTAGGAATACATCATTCTTTTCTTGGCAATAACCAAATGACCGACTTTACACCTGTTTGCTTGAGCACATGAGGATGTGGCTGGCAATGTGCTGGCAATGTCAGTGAACCAAATTCCCTGCGACTGTTATGGTATGCGCAGCGAGATATCAGTGGTGGCGCACCCCGTGAACGGTCGCACGAGTGGAGCGCAATCATTATTAAGCAAGTCGTGAGCTACCGGTGAGGAGCAAATATCAGTGGAGAGTTAGGAGCAAATACTTCACAGAGATAGTGCCTGTAAGTTGTGTCCCGTGCTTTGTTTGTTTTCACATTTCAAACGCGTGTAAGCTTTGGAAAGGCCAAATAAGCAGTATGGGCCCTTCTGCCCATATTGTCAAGAAAAGCCCTTTTCTGATCCATACTGTAGTGGAAGTGCGAAGGGGTGGCAAGCCAGTTGGAAAATTTGCTGTACACCAAATTCGTGCAGACACCTTTAATATTGGGCGCTGAGCACATATGAATGAAAATCTGCGTGTCAATCAAATATCGTCAAGTGATTTTGATTACCATTAAAGGATATCTCAAACCAAAGACGAATGCTTTTCTACAAAGCACCAGCCATAGAAAAAAAAAACAAAAAACATTTGAACTATTTGCCCATCAGCAGCATAATATACAATACTGGTAAAGCCTGTCAGGCATCAAATAAGGGAAGGGGACACATAGTAATGAGATTTATTTACAATCCTGAACAGTTACAGTATGGTCTGAATGGAATCTAATAACAAATGCTTATTGCAAACTGTTCCAAGTTTTGAATATTTGCGTAGCTCTACTTTAATGTTTTAAGTCTTGGCACTTGGTTACGTCTTGCAGGTGAACTTGCAGAGAAACGATGACTGCCAAAAAATTAGCTCCTCCCTTCACTGCACTACCCTTATAGCAATACTGTGGCCATACACATAACAGCAAAATTAGTGCAGCAAATTTTCACATGGGAACTGTACTGGTTTGGTTGCTATGCCAGCTGGGAGAGCTCAGTTCTTCCTTTTGCTGCGCTTAGCCAGGTGGCCAGACATCTACAGCTTGCAGGAATTCTTACACTTCTGTTCCAGTGAGCAGCTGCACCCTTTGCACCGTATTTGGTTGAGACTGGCAACTACAGTGTGCAAGATCAGTTTACAGCTTTTGGATGTGTACACCTGGACAATGTGGCTACGCAGAAAAAGCAGACTATAGTCCCTCGATAAATTACGCAAATTGTGCTTTGGAATATTATATAATTACAGATATGCCTATGTTGTTAGTACATCACAATTGCACTACAATATAGGCTAGTACAACGCTAGTGTAGTGCATTTTAAAATCTGTACACGACACCGTGCAAACGAGATGGCCGCGTCATCTGCCGCGAAGCTTATGTCGGATGCTGCTGCTGCTGCATCTGCCCGTCGGTTTCAGCTTGTTTCGCCAACGTACGTAGCGCGCGATATTCATTAACCGCAAATATATGTTCGCTTATACCTTAAACAGTCTAAAAATACATTTTCTGCGTCATTGGAGGCTAAGAGGCTATTATTTCAGGCAAAAGCAGAACTGAAACCAAAACACCAGAGACCAGATATGGCAAACTACATGGTGTAGTAACACCACGACGAAAGCTCCGCCCCCGTAGCCTTGGCTCCATAGCCAGAAAAACTTGTTCGCGAATATAGAGCATACCGTGTGTGATGTGCACAGAATATGCATTTCAATTTACAGCCTCTCAGAAGTCACTCAGTCGCTTTACATAGTACATCAAACATGTCTGCAATCAGCCATTAGAAACAAGTTGTGGGCAAAACTACCATAACAGATGCTGACCAAACATTCAAGTGGCCTTCAGCCAAGAGCGAGCATGTAGCAGATAAGACGGCAATTAGGAACCAATCCTGCATTTCTCGCTGAAAGCCGGCACTTAAAAATATAAGGCCTCTCTAAATTTGGTTGCCCACATGGCCGCAAGCTTTACTTTGATGCCAGGGATATAGCATCAGAAATGAAAGGAAGCTTGAAACAGAGTTCAAAGCAAAGGAGAGTTCTTACAAGAAAAGTAAACTTTGAATTTGACTTGGCTAGTACTATACTTGGGCAAAAAAAAATATGGATCCGGGATTTGCAAAAATGCAGCACTTGATACTAGTTTTTATGGTTGCATTTAACAGTGAACTGTTAGAAGCTTCAAAGAAATTTTTATACTGAGACAGCACAGCATATTTCCTTCTGCCAAATTCAGATACCTGCACATTTAGAAATTGCAATAATGCTACTCCTATACATTTGAACACTTCTTAGGGCATCGAATGCCTTATTTAAGTACAGCTACAATTCTGCAACCGAATCCATTTCCTGTGTAACACTAGCCAGACCACCATTCCAGAGGTAGATGGAACACCCTTCAGGAGGCTCACATATATACAGTCGAACCCGGTTATATCGAATTTTGGTTATATCGAACTCACAGAATATCCCCTTGAAAATCCCATGTAAAAGTATAGGAAAGCCGCTTCATATATCGAACTTAATTTCACCGGTCGTTCGATATATCGAACTTCGCACCACGCACTGGAAAGTGTGCTTTCCCCAAAGATGATATTGCATCACCCTTGGCCGTTTGCCGCGTGACATTTTCAAGCCACGCACGGAAGGAATGAGAGGGGACAGTTCGGCGACGGCTGGTCTGGGCAGCGCCGCGCCCATTCCCCAAAGGCGCGCATCTGCATTTGTCGTTTCCCGCATGCCAACACGACGTTTGCAAGCCATGTGCGTGGGTGAGCCCATTCTTTTGCCGAGCTCTCTCCTTGAGCACGCGCTACGCATACGCCAGGCCAGCTCAGCCCGTTTTCAGACAGACGTCGGACGCTTTCTCCAGTGTCTGTTGCGAACCCTCTGCGCGCGGCGGCTGACGTGGCTATGGCGCCCGTGGACGTTAAGAAGCGGCAGCTCTCTCTCTTTTTTTTTTTTTTGCGAGTCATCCTTTCTTATCGTTGTGCTGTTCGGACGTTAAGAAGCAGCAGGTTCCTTTTTTTTTTTTTGGCGGGAGTCGTTTATCCTTGCATGTGATAAATCGAACCAGGCTTGTGCAATCAAGCCATCACGGGCACTCTGCCAAGTTCGCTCCTGGCCACCGCAGGAGCTATCAAAAGATAAACGCGCCGGGATGTTATCGCTGCGCAGCATCTTGGCACGCTGCCAAGAAATGAGCTGTAGATGAGACAACCGAAATGGAGTGACGCGCGCCATCGACATGCAAGAGAAAACGCTCGCGATTTCTGCCGTGGCGACACAGAAACCTTGTTTTGAGCTGTCGCCGTGGCTCAAGCGGCCACTCTGTCGCTGCCGCTCGTCGCTGAGATTGCTCAATCGCTTGCATGTGAGCGAGCTGGCCTTAACGAATTTTTTTTTTTTTTTTTCAAATTCTTGGGTGCAAAAGTGGAGGGTGGGTTCATTATGCGAGTGGGTTGGTTACGCGACAAATACGGTATCGTTTTTCCGCATCGTAAGTGCCGTCACAAACCGATTTCTGTATATCGAATTATCGATATATCGAACTATTTCGCGATCCCCTTCGAGTTCGATATATCCGGGTTCGACTGTAGTGGTGCCCTTATTAGGTTGATAATTTAGAAAAAAGTAATAAGTGCAGTAGAAGAAGTCATACAACCAAAAAGAGAAAATGCACACATTGTTTGATAGTAGTGGTGGATGAAAATCTGCACGAAAACTACAGAATGAAAGCGAGTCTTTGCAAGACACGAGAATGCACAAGTCAATTTTTTTTTCCACTATTACGGCACCATTTCGGATCACTTTTCGCAGACAAGAAAACATGGACACAATGATAAGTTCTGGCACCCGACATAAAAAAAAAAAAAAAAGAAGAGCGGGCAAATTTTATTTGCTACGGCGCCACTGCTCCACCCATCCATGGCAAGCCCCGGCACACACCTTCACTTGCTTCGTCACCTCGCCAGCTGCGGTCGGGGAAGATTTAGTTTCTCAACATAAAAAAAAAAAAAAAGGAAGGGGTACGACCAAGATACAGACACAAACAGAACAGAAAACAACAAGCTGCAGAAAAAGCAAATATAAAAAAGCAAAAAGAATATACTATCTTGCTGATCCACCCCTTGCACAGCCTTTGCTCAGGCTGGCTGGAGGAGGAGTAGGCATTTTGTCATCAAGCAAACTCAAGCATGGTGCTTAGAATTTGAAAATGGATATCTAACAAATAAACAACATGCAAGCCTGTAGAGGGGAACAAATAGGGAGGCCTGAGGTATTTTTTGGGTCTCTAAGTGTAGCACAGAAAATGGTGTGCTTGCCATTGATAAGGAAGGGGGGAGCGCATATTAAAATACAAATAGGCAAAGGAGAGGAGGCCTGAAATATAAAGATGAGGGTGGGTACAGGGAGGGATTGAAACACAGAAATCTTGTCTTCGGTACCCACGCAACCTTCGGCATTGTGGCAGAGGTTTCGACGAGTCCCGCCGACATGCTGAGATAAACCGAACGCGCTCCGCACACTGACGGTCCATCACTGCAGCTTGTTCTTTACAAAGAGAAAGAATAAACACGCACAGGAGACTGTCCTCTCTGTCCGTCATTGTGTTCCTCACCACCTGGCCATATCTTACAATGTATAAGTTAAAAAAAAAATGTTAAGAAAACAGGGTTCCTCCTCTTCACACTCCACGCAACACCAGTTTCTCCCAGCCAAGGCCACAATTCTGCAGCAACGCAGCACTTTCCGCCTCAGATTTCATTCAGTGCAAAAAGTACCTGATCTTCGTCTGAATCGTCCGAATCATCCGACCCATCGTCGCTCACGTCTGACAAGCTGAATGCCACTTCGTCGCCATCATCATCCTCATCGTCTTCGTTGTCATGCTCCTCGCCTTCCATGTCCTCCACTTCGGTTGCCAAACGAAAAGAGGAAACAAAAATGCACACATATGAGATTAATAAACAAGTAGACCCTGCATATACCTTAGAGTCCCTCTCCCCACTTTTGCTAATTGGCTGAGATCAGCCTTGCAGCTGCTGAAATGCCCCAATGTGCCCCTTGGCAATTTTCAAGGAATTAAAATGAAGTTGTCACTTATGTTGAAAACCCACACGAAGGTAGTGTGTCCTCCTTAGATGAGAGAGGGAAGACTTCAGTGCCCATGTCACTCTCTCTCTCACACACATGCATTTACGACATCACCCCCAAACGCAGTCTAGAATGCGATGTTTTGTGCTTTACCGAGCATTATTGAGAACGTGGTGCATGGGCCATGCCAACTATTTTCGCCTGTGCCTTGTAAGAGAAGTTTATTATCAAGTGCGAAAGGAGATGACTTTTCCAGAGCACATCTGCAGTAATGCATTTGAGCATGTTGACAAAAAAAAAAAAATGTCCTCTTTCTCAACACACTACATAAAACAAAAGCAACTGCTTACGGAACCGAATTCACTGCTGGCTTATGTCATGCACGTGTGACCGGTGTGGTCCGGCTTGGCTGTCGGCATTGTGGTGCCGTAGATTAGGCTCATATGACTTTTGCTGAGGTGTTAATCCCTTCAAGTAGCTGCGCAGGGGACGCTAACCACAGCATGGTGATGGGCTGCAGTATCAATTTCCTTTCCATTCGTAGAGTTCAAAGGTACATGAAACTTTGTGCAAGCCATGTGCGGAATGAAGTGAGGGAGCTGTCAGAAGCTAATAAGAATGTGCACCCTGCATTCGTAGGGAAAGCATGTTTTATGTAGTGAATTAGCATTTATTTACACATACTTTTCGGCACTAAAGCATGTCTAGCTTGATTTGTTGTCTCCAAACAAACATTTGCCATCTCTTTATACTACAGTCAAATCTCATTATTATGAATGGCACATTAACGAATTTTTTAAATTACTGAACTTCATGAATATTCCCAACTGATTTCCAATGTTTTCAGTGTAAAAATATTTCAGAACTGCAAATTTCAATATAGCACATATTTCAGAATAACGTACATAATTTATTTTTCCTCCAATTATCAAGGAACATTAGTTTTATGAATTAGGCTAAAATTAAGAGCGCCACAATTCTCGTGAGAAACAGAAACTGCCATTTCTATGTGCATGCAGTGGGCTACAGCTATCATCATCACCATATCTAGTGCCAACACCTAGCACCACCACAAAGCAGTAGCCAGCAGGCCTAGCCACCCACCTTTTTTGTTTTTCTCTGTGTTGCGTGCACGTGGTTGTGTGCCGTTCACCGATAGTTGTTTGTGCCATTCAAATTTTTGTTGCAGATGATCTTATTGCGAAGTTCGTGCGAGATCAGACGATTAATGCAACCAACGACGGCGCCAAGAAAAAGCTAAAGCAGTTCTCGCCGCAGAAAAAGGTAGCCATATTGCAAGAAATCGATGCAGGGAAAAAGCAAATTTGCGTCTACAGACAGCTTCGCATCGCCCCACCGACCGTCGCGATAATTCTGAAAGACCAAAACAAGATTGTCAAACTTCACTGAAGATGAGGTCGTATCGAACTGAGCTTTATTGCGCATGAATGAAGTCTACACTTTCATCTCTGGGTGCAGTGGCGTAAATAATATGTTGCATGGGATGTGTAGGGTATATTTAATCGCCGTGTGTGCTGCATGCAGCAGAAAAAAATGATTTCTTCAAATAAAGCAGTTTTGAAGTTAGTGCAATAATTTTCATTTGAGATTTTGCTTGCCTGCACATGTGTCTACTGCCAAGGTATGTCATTCTCATACCTTGGTTTGACCACTGGCTTATAATTGCAAGTTTTTCACTACAACAAGATTCTTTATATCGTGATTTGACTTTAGAACAGACATGGTTCCATTTGGTGCCTAGTCATTCCAATAGACACCTAATGGAACCGTGCCTGTTTCTTAGTGGTTACATTATCACTTTATATGTACCTTAAATAAAGAAATATAATTTTAAACGATGGTGGCATTAAGTACTGCACTTTAGTGTCTAATTTTCTTATCTAGAGCCAATCTTTTGCTCTTCATTTGACCTAGAACTTTATTTTCATTTCCTTTTGCACTTGAAAACGTTTTACCACTAAGTGTGTCCGGCCACCAACTTGGATTGTTCTTCACAATCCTGGCCATCCAACAGTCCACTCACTGAGTATTGAAGCCTCTCTCAAGTACTGGCCAAGCAGCTGAATCCAGTCACCACAGCTTTCTTGCGTTACACACGAACATTTAAATGCATATCCTCTCTGACTGACCTCGACGCAAAGGAAATCATCTTTATGATATATCCACTTCCTTTACATTTCCCCAATCAGAAAAAAGGGAGGCTATCCGATCCAATTTTCTGCTGTCTTAAAAGAGCATTTTATACCTTGATATCAACTCTTCCAGATTACGAGTGCGTCCATGTGCTACATGACCAAGTCCTTTCCTCTTAAGCCTTGCATCTGCATGCTACTGAATGCTTCTAAATTATAGCCAAAATGATGCAGTATTCAACAAGATTTTAGATACAAGACTTCTGCTCCCTAGCTGTGAGGTTGCCTAGAAGTTGTATATTCGAGGCAGTGCTCTGGAAAAGTCATATACTTTCAGCTGCAGAAATGGCGCTAAATATGGAAAATAGAAGGGTATCGTGGCTTTGTGTGCAGTCATATACTTGAGATTTGGCTCATGGGAATGCTCTTGCAAGTCCTGTTGGCACTTCTCTGATTGCACAAACTTATATCCAAGCTGCTCCCAGAATGAGTAGGTCAAGAGAAATCATGCAGGCCAGCCACTCCTTAGCATAGCACTGTTCAGTAAGCATCCAAATGATGTACTAATAGTAACTGCAAAGAAGCTACACCAGCACACATATTGTCCCACGAGAGAGAGAGAGAGAGAAAAAAAAGGATAGCACTGTCCCTGCAGTCACCGCCAAGGGTGTCACAAATTCTGCAAGCAAGAGAATTCAAGCACGGTCCCAACATCCCCCTCCTCGTCCAAACAGAAAGGCGGACAATGAAATGCTCTCATTAGAAAAGTGCCAAGTCAAATGAAGGCAAACAAACTTTCTAGTAGGGGTGTGTGCAAGCATTCGGATACGAATTGAATATCTATTTGTTATTTAATTCGTATGCATATTCAAAACGCTGACATCTGGAATGTTGTGAATATTCAAAAACTGCCGAATACACCTAAAATTTCAGAATTCACCGCAGTTTCACAGCATTGCGCGCTTCATTGCAATTCTTGAGTGAATGAGTACTTTCTTCTGGGCGAGTTGGTTCATATTAGCAAAAGGAATAAACTTGCGCAATAGGTAGAAATAAAACCAGTTGGATTGTGCTCTGTCCTGTCGTCTCGACTCTTTCTTCTTCTGCCTATTGCACAAGTTTATTCCTCTTGAGTGAAGCATCCCCAAAATGGTTGGTTTGTGGGGTTTAACGTCCCAAAGCGACTCGGGCTATGAGAGACGCCGTAGTGGAGGACTCCGGAAATTTTGACCACCTGGGGTTCTTTAACGTGCACTGACATCGCACAGCACACGGACGCTACTCTATTTCGCCTCCATCGAAACGCAGCCGCCGAGGCCGGGATTCGATCCCACTTCCTTGGGCACAGTAGCCGAGCGCCGTAACCACTGCGCCACCACGGCGGGGCCATCTCCAAAAAGTGACGGGCCCATTTTGTGAGGAGGGACCTTCCCTTTTACGAATAGAGCCTTCCCGACAATGTGCAAAGTGAAGCACTTGATGAAACCACTAAAAAAATAAAATTTTGTTTTCACTTTCGTTTCATCTCAAATGCAGACATTCATCGTGTAGGTGTTCATCAGATAGAATTACTGTGACGCACATGTCTTTGGCAGTTGTTCCAGGCCCATTTGTTTTAACTGAGGACATTTTTTTTCTAATTTCCTGAAGGGCAAATTAACGAGTTTCCTGTATTCAGCAGCAGTATGACAGCTCCACCTGGTTTCATCATTCCTGTACAAATACCTGGTGTACGGGATTTGTATGGGATTTTTTAGTACAGTGTACACATCTGAGCAATTCTTGTTTAATTTTGTTTGCAAATGCCAAGTGATTTCTGAAATGTTCGCTATTTTTTTATTTTCAGTTCTTTTTTTACTGGGCAGCTATTCGATACTCGAAAGTACCTTTCTCACATATTCATATTCGATTCATATTCCAAATTATTAATATTTGCACAACCCTACTTTCTAGCAGTTAGAGGAAAAGTTGTGACAAAAGGCAGCAGAATTAAAATTCTCATCCTCTGCTCCTTGCATGAAATCGTCAGAAATAACTCAGTGTGAAGAGAGCGCCATCCACACTGACTTAAAGCAACTTTCTAAATTACTAAATATCTTTTCCATAATGCACATGCACGAGTTATAAATTTGGTGGCATCAGTCTCTGGACCAAAACATCTTCCAGATGAAATGGCTTCCATAAAAAAAAGAGAGAGAGAAAGAGCTCTGTTTGCCAGCTCCCCTTCAGATTTTAGTTTGTGTACATGTACACTGCTACTTGCTTAATCGCTCTTCTTTTAATTTGTACCTGTATTCTCTCACACAAACCCTTTAGCATACAGTCATAACCTACCGCATTATGTGAAAGACTACCTGATGTAGATACAAAGCCCGGCTTCAACCAAGGCTACGTGGCCTCAGAGCAGCGCGTGTGTCGTTTAGGATTCACGGCTGCTGGGTGGATGGATTCCGATCTCAACCTTAAGGTGAAGCTGCTGAAATCGGCCATGTCTATGCGGTTTCTTGATGTCGCACCAACCAGAGACCCACTCTGCACACACACGTCACTTGCCAACCGTCACCTTCCAGAGGCATGCTTGTCTGGACAATGGGGCCTTTGATGCTACCGCATTAAAGAAGTGGAATCAGGCTTATGCCAAAGGTTCCTTCAAAATGCAACAGGAAGAGCCACAAAGAATTTCAGGAACTCTAATACTCGTGAGCTCGGAAAGGAAGACACCTAGCAAACCAACAGCTCTCTAACGACAACAGAAAACTGGAAAAATTCTACTTACCTCAGCTGCAAGTTACAATATGCTCTCCAAACGTATACAACATGCATCAAACAACCGTGCCTTGACTTGTGTAATCTCATCAAGCAGTCGGTTCTCTATGCTGAACAGTTTTGGGCATTCCACAAAGTGCAAAGGTATGCTAAATGTCCTAGGTTTCCTTGAAGTACTACTGGCCCAAAAGTATATGCAAAATGTGGTCACCAATACACGCCTACATCATCATCATCACAATCTAGATTGCCGAAAATCATCGTTGTTTACGAAAGCTCATCCTCCAATATCATAACTGGCCTGCTCGTTTTAATTTCAGCTCCTCATGGAAGTAAACTGTCTTTCAAAAACTGTACACTGAGAAATTTAAAACCTCCTGGCGTATTATGCAATCGTGGGCAGCCAAAGATAAAAACAGCATCAGTTCTCAATGGGCCTAAAAAGCATTTCACAACTAAGACACTGTTATAATGAACGATGGTCCCCAAGACACGCAGGACAGCAACAAGTCACAATATCCCTGCCATCTAGCAGAGCTTATTGCAGTGTGAGACGCACAGATTCAATGATTGATACATCTCGTCACGCTGCAACTTTTAAGCACAATGGCGCACCATGAATGCACACGGAAAGGTCTGAACTTGTGGATCTCTCATCTCATGGGCTGCACAAGTCGTGAACTGCTGGCACGTGCATGCATGCTGTTGCCGCCGCCTTTCACAGAGAGCCGAAAGAGCAAGCCAGCGAGGCTGATGAGAGGAAAGAAAAAAATGAAGCCGCACCTTCCAAGCATGCCGTGTCTTGACTCAAAGCAAAGCCACCTCCGCGACCAGCTCAATCAGTGAGCTGTCCTCTGTCGCGGTGTTCGCCGGCATGCAAAAAATAAGATGTTCTAACCATCAGTTTCACCTGGAAGGCGTTAACTCTCAGAAAGAGATGCGTTATATAGAACAAGCCATGCAAATGTGGGAAAGAAGGATAGCGAATTAAAACTGATATGCGTTTGCTCACACGATGGGGGAAAATGAATTTCTCTGTCCCGAAAGAACATTAAAGGGGCCAGCAAATGGCACAGTTAAGGGTTCCGGCTTACTTCTCGCCACTGCGGGCTGTCAGTAGCTGGGTGCGTCTGAACTTCGCCACAATAAAGCAATATGGTTCCGAGGCACTCAAATCCAATTTTTAAATATATAGGAGCATGTCCATATTATTAGCCTGCAATGACGCCTGGGAGCTCAAACCCTGCGTTCCGATTGCATAGGGATAAAATCTCTTTCGCATCTCGACTCTCAAACGAAACAGGTGGAGGAACCATCCTTGGGCAATCCATGAAATGCCAACTTACCGTCGTCATCATCTTCACCAGTGTCCTCTGCCCATTTACACAGAAGAGAAACAGATACACATGTGCTCAAATCAATGTAACGCGATAAAGCACCTTTCCCCCTGGCTATAATGAGAAGTTGCTGCTGCAACTAGCAGCATTGGCTTACCGTCATCATCATCCTCGTCGGTGTCCTCTTCGCCCATGTTCTCAGACTCATCGTCATCCGCATCCTGCAAGTGTTAACGGGGCAGGAAGCTTAATGCAAGCGCACAAGTTGAGGCCAGAGAGACACTCTCAATGCCATCTACAGCCGATGTTCAATGAACTTTCTGCCTCCAGCTTGGCACAACCGCATTCTACTCTATTTGATGCTACAGTACCAAGGAACACCTAGTAACCCACTAAGAAATCAAAACCCCAGAAAAATAATGTACCACCGCTACAGTAAAGATGGTAGTAACACCGAGGTTTGGGCCAGTTGGTAATGATCCATATTCAAACCCATTCGCAGCACGAATAAAACAACGACAGGAAGAAAACACACACGACAGGACGAACAGGAGCAGCATTCGTCCTGTCGTGTGTTTTCTTCCTGTCGTTGTTTTATTCGTGCTGCGAATGGGTTTGAATAAAGATGGTAGATGCTACTTTTATAGGCAATTAAAAGTTCCAGTTGCTTTCCTAAGTAACTGTAATTGCCTATGCTGATGTGAAGGGCATTCGAGACCACCCTATAATCATGCAGAAGGCTGTTCTTCAGGGACTCTCCCGTTGCCTTAGGTAACAAGGCTTCCTCTGTAAGGTGGTACGAAAAACTATCACCTTGACATGAAAACAATCATTCACTACTGCAATAGCTCGGTTATTCAACTTAATCATGTATCATAATGTATTACAGTGGAAATCTGCAACAGTCTCATTTCTTGTTTAACCAGCTGGGGGTGCACAAGCAACAAAATAGCAACGCCCACCTGTCATTATCTCGTCTCAAAGGCACACAGTTGCCACGGCGGTAAGCGCAAGCCGAAGTGCCCTTAGCACTGCAGAAACAACTGAAGGAAAAGCTAGCACAGAGTTCGAATGAGGTGGAGAGGAAGGTCAATGCATGCAACGGTAGAAGCAGGAGTGAAATGCCACATAGTCACATGCTTGACATGTCACGCAACCACAGACATGATTTCCAGGTTGACATGAGTATCCGCAGCCTATCCGCTTGCTGTGCTGTAGCGGCCAGTCCGCCAATGTTTAGCAATCGGTTTGCCATGATTTGGCACAGGATAATGAAAGTGCAGCATTGCAATGACAATGGCTTTTAAGCATGTCATTCGTGAAGTGTGCCACGATCACAATTTAGCGGAAGGAAGACTACCAAAGAAGGCTGAATATGCATGCGAGAATCGAGGGGTTAAAACAATCCTGTGAGACGCCTAACCAGGACGCCAAAATAGAATTGTCATTCCAAACCTCTTGGCCACTAATGCAATCATCTTTCTCTGATTAATGTACTAAACCAATAAGCTCAGCTCCACCACCTTTTTTTTTTGTATAGAAAAGCAACAGGCGTTGCATAGAGGGGTACTCTACATTCATTTTACCATGCCTTGTTTGCTTCGACCGTGCCCTAAAAGTCAGTTTCTGCACACGTCACTACTATGAGAACGTGGCTGCTGCGATCGGGGTCAGGGACTTGGTGAAACCCTTAATAATAAGCAACCATCAACAATTAGAGCATCAGCCCCTTCAAAATGGAGAGAAATGCCTAGTTTTACTGAAAGCAGCTCCTCCTAGGCGGTTCCCATTGCACATCGAAGGGACGAGTCGGCAGTGACTGCTCCAACGTTTAAAGCCTGTACAATTATGTTTCACATAATGTTCAATGGCGTCGTTGCTGCTGCCGACACTACTGCTTCTGCCGCTGCCGCGGCCTGCCAGAGAGTCTTGTAGCACATTCTGCTGACCACACTAACTGCATGGCACTGGCTAAAACCAACTAGTAAGAAGCCACAAATGCAGGAAACCTGCCCACTGCAGGTGCATAGCGTGTTTGAGAGAGAGAGAGAGATGGAGAAATATAAAGGGACAAGGGGGAGGGGGGGGGGGAATGGACAGAATGCCTGTGCCCTGTTCTGCACGACAGTCTGTGAAACGAGACAACTTTCTTCTCTCTTTTTATGCGCAGGGAGTAATGAAATTGTGATGAACATCAGGTTTTCCTAAAGCCAGTGACACCGGCAAGAAGCAGTGGCAGGTGCGGTGGCAGCAGCAGCGGCCGCGGTGAAGCAGGGAGTGCGGACGACGCAACGGAAACGAGTTCTTTTATGACAAATAAAGAATTATTTTTTGCGTTGTTTCAACATGTTTCGAAACAGGGCTGTCTTGTTTTCTTTCTTTCATCTTTTTCCTCCATTTGGATTTTGTTAGTGAATGCGGTTTCAAGCGGCGGCGCGTAGGTTGTCTGCGTGGCAATTTGAGACATGTGAATGTGCACCACACCCAAATTTTCCATATAGCCCCAAGCCAGGGTCAACACGAAAACAAAACTTGGAGAGATCTTGTTCTTGGGTGAGAAATCATCTGAGGCCGCACACTTGTTGTGCTGCGCACAGGTAATCCGCGCGCATCAAATGAGGTGAGCGTAAAAGTCAGCCACAGCCTTTTTAGGTGTTGTGTACAAGCGATCTACGTCACCGATAGATACCCTTTTTTTTTATTTTCAAGGGGCCACAAAAAGGTATGAAAAATCAAATTTTTCAGAAAGAATTACTGTACTTAGAAGGAAGGGTTTAGTGGTTTCTCATGGACTTTAAAAGTCACACACGCTCAGTGTACTGAACCGCTGCGAATATCAGCCTTACCTTTTAAGAGGTTCCTTTCGAGCTTCAATTACATGTTATTTGACAGTGTTTGCACCCTTTTGAAGTAATAATTAATAAGATTTCACCATACGCATTACACGAAGGCCTGGTTATCATTGATTATCGGAGATAGGGCTACGGTGGGTGCAAATGAGGATCAATCAATAGCAATGCATCCAAAATTTCAGCTGCCCTAATACATTAGCTTTATGGTGCATGTTGAGGTTCTGCCGAAGTCTGAATTATCAAGAGTATGCAAAAAAACCAGGGTACGAATTTATGGTTGTGAGCTGTACAGGCTAAGACCGACACCAAACACGTAAAAAAAAAAAACCTTCAGTTCAGTTACTAGAATATTGTATAAGAAAGGGTCTGTCACCCCGAGAAGGTAGGTATGTACCGGTGATGGCAAATCAGCACAGACACTGCGTTGACTAGCATTAAGTACACCCAGCACCAAAAGCATATAGAACACACAGCAGTGAGTCACATTAAACTAATTCCCCATGACCAAGCAATCAGCCATTCCCATGTTTAGATATCCATCGCATTGCCTCAGTAACGACAACAAGATCGGTATTGGAGTTGGTATTGGAATGGAGATTGCATAGAAGTCGGTATGCAATCATTGCATGAGAATAGTGCAAGAGAGGCACGTCATAGACCAGCAGTGCTAGTCTATTCTCTGGCTGTGTTGTGATGTTTTCTTGTCATGATTGCATTCTTTCCGCTTTCGTGGCTAACAAAAGGACAAAGAGCGAAAGGAGTGCAATCAGAAAGTCACTCCCTTGCCTCAAAACGATGCAACGCTGCTTTCCTCACCTCATCATCGTCCTCCTCTCGTTGCCGGCCGACTTCGTAGAGGCGGCAGACGCTCTCCGAGCTGCTCATTGTTGCATCCCTGGTGCCTTGGTTCTGCTGGGTGAGTGCCGGCAGTGCGATGGTTAGTTTAGGCATGTTCTCAGCAGTAGCGCACTTTCCAATGCACTACAAGTCAGTACTACAGTAACTGCAACGAGACTTGCTACACGAATCGAATGAGCTCTGCCTTTGTTGGACTTCGCAGAAATCCAGCATACCCTAAAGGCCCACCGCCAGTGAGTAAATACAGGGCAGCTGTCGCCCTTTGAAGCATTAATTGCCCTGTCTGCATTTTCTTTTTCACTTTGGCAGGCTGCGTGCGTGCAGGAAAATGCTGGCTCTGGAAACAAAACGCACAGCTGGGGTTCCAGCGCAAAAAGCATGCACACCATGTCACTGCATCATACCTTCAGCAAACGAACGAGCCAGGGACTAAAACCAATAATTGCAGTTCCCATTCGCCACTGGAGTCCTACTCAGACACATTGCCACAACTTCACACACACAAAAAGAGAAATCTGGTTTGCTGCAATACAATAGTAGCATGATTTTAGGCACAAGCGTTGTCATCGCTGAAAATGTCACGTGGTGGCACCTTGCCATGCCCCCACATCGCCAGCTGGCTAAACTGGCATACTACGGCAGCACCAAATGAAATTGACTGTCTCGTTAAACAGCTCTGGCAGTAAGAAAGGTTTGGTCTGGTCTATGGGGTTTAACGTCTCAAAGCGGCTCAGGCTATGAAAGGCATCGAAGTGGAGGCCTACGGAAACTTTGACCACCTGAGGTTCCCGTGCACCGACATCGCACAGCACACGGACGCCTTGCTTTTCATCTTCATTGAAAAGCGGTCACCGTGGTCGAAATTTGATCCCGCATCCTCGGCCACGGAAGTCGAGCACCCTAACCACTGCACCACCACGCCGAAAGAGTAAAGATCCCTGCTACACTATAGAACAAACCAGGCACTGCTAAGCCATCCCCGGCATGTGTGCCTTTGATGGCAACAAAGGACAACAAGGGCATTTTTCATTCCAAAATCCTTGTTCAAGGGGTGGTAACTTTCTTCCAAAAGTGCGCAGCTGTGAACTAGCAGCTGGTGACACCACAGATCGCTGCTACACTTATTGAAGAAGGCAGGCATTGAATGTGTTAGACACAAAAGGAAGGAAGGAAAAAAAAATGTAACAAAGAACAGACACCCTACCTAAACTGCATAAAGGCTGCACTTTTCTCGCGGTTTTGACACGATGTAGCTTTTATGTGGGACCAAACTTTTACTGGCAATTTCTTTGCCTACAGTGGAGCTCTGGTGACACACCCGCTATTATGGGGTGATGTCCATTTTTATGAAGAATTAGCGCCCAACCTCCCCAAAAAAACAAAACACTAGATGGCATGCCGGATACAATGGAAGTCAAACGACCGGCACAAATTGGCCGCAGGCAGTAAAATCGGTTTCTAGATCATTTTAGTCGAAAATGTTGCATTATCTTAACTTAAGGTCCTCTGAAAACCTGGCGCTCAAATGACAGTAATGATGGCTTGACTACCTATTTAAAATGTGCTTCACACTTGTGAACCGTGGATGTCTGTGTAAGTGGTTGTTGAAGGCCTTGTGAAAATCAATTGTACATTAAGGGGAGATGCTCCTCGAAGATACTTTTTTCTTAATATTCAACCTATGATTATGAAACTTATATCATTGATAAGGATTTTAATGCAGATTCCAAATATGGTCTTAGTTTTTATGTAGCATGCATAGTTTTTGTGTAATAGAGTCTTCAAAAGTAAAATATAGGGCTTTTTGTGCACACTTTTTTGAGGATTAAATTTATGTTTAGAGTAGCTTGCAATAGCTCATTTTGCATCTTAGGTTTAGTAGTATGAGCAAAACTACTTGAAATTTGATTACAATATCCTGTATTTGCAAAAAAATTCACTAACATCAAAAGTGTACATTCTGGGTGCTGCTAGTCAACATTTTGAATTTTTGCCAAAAAATGTAGAAGAGATATTGACAATCCAGATAGATATGCCCATTCTGCATACTTTGAAGAAGCTGTGTGCAAAATTTTATCCAAATCTGAGAATTCTACGCACTTGAAAGTTTGTGCACAAAATGTAAAAAATGCTGAAAATTAGAATTGGAGAAAAACGCATCTGAAAGTTTGAAACATCTGCATTCTTGAAAAACATGACACAAGCACATGAAATTTATTCACAAAATACAAAAATAAAAAATACAAAAATACGAAACTGCAGGAGATGCTGTCAGAGAGAAGAAGGCTTACTCTTCCTCTCCAAGCAGACGGCAATGGCGGGCACTCCCGCGTTCTCGAGAGGCAGACGCGCGAAAGTTGACGATGTGCGCGAAAAATTGCAGTTTCTCGAGTCACCTTGGCTCAATAAAATGGATTTTTTATTAACTTCGCGTTCGAATTTTGCCTTGATTTTTGGGGGGATTGTAGCTGAATGCCCAAAGATAATTTTGCAGTAAAAAACCGAAAATTGAAAAATGTCGCGAAAAACTCGCTTTTTCGACGTGCATCTCCCCTTAAAGGGACAGAACACTGGAATTAAGGTCTCAAATGTTTTCGGTGCAATGGAAAGATTGATGTGTAAAATGTTCGATTCCATAGCGGTTTTGGTAGAAACACTGTAGAAAATTTTTATCAAGAATTATTGGATCAGTGCATACGGCCGTTTTTACGTAGTCCGATGCTGGAAACAATCAGCAGCGACCGCCATGACGACTGACTGGTGGTCGACAAAATAGACGTACTGAAATTTCACTCGCCAGACAGTCATTAGACATTTCTTGCTTAGAGTAACGTCTTTTTCAGTTTCACAATCAAGGCTGTTACGGCATAATAATGCACACCTCGTCGATGAAAGTTTTAGTGGGCACTACTACCATCGCTTCATTCACGAGATTTCAAACACTGTGGTGCCATCTAGTGGCAAGACCTGAAAGCATGCCTCTCCCTGTGTGAAAGGGGCGATTTTTATTCAAGGAGGCAACGGAGGGAGTGCAAATATAATAAATTATGACAAGCACTCCCAGAAGAAAAAAGAACAATGTGCACTTACGAGAATCGGAGATATTTTGCTTACTTGTAGTCACGTGGGCTACTTCAGTGAAAATAAAGGGTTTTTCTGCTAGATAGCGCGTCGGTTGTTTTTATGCGATTTTCAAAGGCAAAATAAAATTGTAAAGCCTTGTTTCTTTGATACTGTATTGATCGATCTGTACTACATGAGACAAGGTCTTTTTATCTCTACCATAATGTGATGACATACTTTGGCAGAGCAAGGAAAAGAGTGCAGGAAATGTGCCTACCTCCACAACGGCCAGGAAGTAGTCTGACTCATCCGGCTTGAGGTCATAGATGTTGCGCTTGATGTCGATTGTAGCTGGAGAAGAGCAAGCGGTGCCACAGTCAAACCTAACTGGAAGCTATGCTCGCAATCAACCTAGAAACCATACCATGAGGAATCAAAATTTACGCCTAAAAGTATGCGCCAAACATGAAAAGCAGCACCCGACTGCCTGTGACAGAGTGGCAATGGCCCTGGACTTGCAACTCACACCCGTTGGCGTAAAACAGTTTTCAGTTGTCTAGCTTTTTTTCACCTTTCAGATAAAGGTGTGGTAGCCAACTGATTATTTTTACTCCAATAATTCAGACTAGCGCAATATTTCGGCCTTCCTTCAGAAACCGTCACACGACCCATAAGACCATGTACATTTTGAAGACCGATCTATGATTCTCAGGTGTCCAAAATTTTTTTGGACCAAATTTTGCACCAGCAATACTGTGGAGATAGTTTTTTTTGTCCAAAAGCTCATTTTTCCAGCATGACATAGACATGTGCGGGCATCGTCGTCGCAAATAGCCAGTATTGCAAGGCTGTGAAAGCTAGGTGAAGCAGAGTCATTCGGACGGACTAGCCGTTTGAGGCAGTGGCAATAAGGTAAAGCTTGTCGTCGTTATCGCGGTAGCCGACCAAAGAGTGCGCAATCAAACATGCATGAGCACTGTCTGCCGTGGCTCACTCTAAAACGCCAACGCCACTCGTGAGGAAAAGTGGTGCATTCACGGAGGCTCTCTTTCTGCTTGCTTTTTCCCTGTGAATTCCATCTCGCGGTCTTCACCATTAATGGTAATCATGAAAATTGAATGTTACTGCTTCACGCGGCGCGTGCATTTGTTCGGGGCATGAGCACGACCTGCTGTTGCATCAGAGAATGTCATGAAGTGGCATGGACATGATGAAATTATAATGGTTACAGCTTAGCACGATCCGCCTCTGTGGGGGCTCCACAGCAAATGCAGTGGTCTTCTGAGTGAGTTGCATGCTTGCCGGTGCCACGCACGCTTGTCGCAACGGCACCAATCAGTGCGCGTGCAATGATAGCCGCGCCCGCTTTATCGGATCATGCACAGAAGCAGATCGACCTTTGTTTTAATGACTACAACTCCCTATTATCGACATGTCGAAACGAAACATTTGGGGGTGGCATAGTTCATGATTTGCAAGGCCAATTTTTTTAAGAAAAGCATAAGTTCACGGATTTTGCAGACCAATTATTCGGAGCACTTACCAAGACAAGCCAAGTCCAAATAAAACAGCCTGCAACTGTAATCAGTTTTATATGCACTTCATTCTGGAATAGTGTTGACGGTTAAAAGTAACAATTCTATACTTTTTACGATAAGTATTGACTAGCTCCAAAGAGTTTTTGCTGCGGCTTCAGCCTAGAGCATGTCAAACCTATTGAAACCACTGCACTTAACAGTCCACTTTAGTCCAACAGCACTTCTGCCACATTTTCCTTGGCACCACCTTTGACATGAGCGCGACCCCCATTTATCGCAAATCACATACAGTCAAATCTTGATATAACGAATCATGCGGGACTGCAAGGAATAGTTCGTTATTTTGAAACATTGTTGTAATGAAAAATCTGCGGTTATACGCTAGTGGCCAAACCTAGGTATGAAAATGATGTACCTTGGCAGTAGGCATGCGTGTAGATAAACAAAATCTCAAATTGAAAATGTTGCACTAACTTCAAATCTGCTTTATCTGAAGCAATCAGTTTTCTTCTGCCACTACAGTACGCACGACCACACTACATTACACCACTACAGCACATACACCGTCCACTTTGCGCAACACCTGGTCGGGTAGGTGATCGCACCGAGCGATGAATGTAAGGACATTATCCATCCACAAAAAAAAAAAAAAAAGCCCATCAGAGTTTGATATGACATCTTCGGTGTTCCTTGAAGTCTGAAAATTTCGTCTCAGCCTTTCAAAATGATTGCGGCGGTCGATCCACAGAGGCAGATTCGCATTTTTCCTGTCATTTCGCTGCTCTTTGGCATCTTCGCTGGCTGCCATCATCAAATCTCGCACAAACTTCGAAAAAAAAAAAAAAAAACACCTTCCTGCACACAAAGAAAAAACAAAAAAGGCAGGCGGCTAGGCCTGCTCGCTACACCATATTAAACCACAGATATGTGGTGCCGCTAGGAGCTGGCACTAGACGTGCTGATGATGGTAGTTACAGCCCACGGACCACATATAATAGAAACGGCAGTTTGTTTTACGCGAGAGTTGCTAGCTGCGGTGCTGTTAATTTTAGCCAAACTCGTAATACTGATGTTCTTAGATTATAGAAGAAAAAATAATATATGTACATTATTCTGAAATATGCGCTGTATTAAAATTTGTATAATTCTAAAATGTTTTTACATTGAAACCATAAGAAATCTTGGGGATTTAACGAAATCTGACTGTATTGTATAAGGATGCGAGCATATGCGCACCTCAACGCTGAAATGCCTACAGGCCGTGCACATTCTCAGCACTAAGCTTCACAGGAGGAAAACAACAACTCTTTTATATCGAGCACTGATACAATACTTTTGTCAAATATTTCACTGGTCCCGTACATTTCAATGCAGCAGGGTTTGGCTAAGAACAGCTTCTATGCCTTGTGCATCATTAAACAAAAAAAGAAAGCCTGCATCCCTCAGAAGTGGGATCTCCTAAATGTGCAAGATTAAAATGCCATAAAATAAGGATCACAGTGCTTGTACAATGTAGCCAAGAGTCTAACCGATGGAGGAATAGTCTGATGCGTGGAAGGTGCGGAAGGAAGAGCTGAAGAGGCGTGCAGAGTCGTCATCGTCCTCTGTGAGCACGGCACCATAGAGCACATCTCCGGCTCCGTTGAAGGTGACCTGACACTGGTCCAGTGCTGGAACCGTGTGCAAGAGCCGGAAAGTCCGCAGGTCCCACACTTCCGAGTTGGAGATCACCTAAGAATGGGGTAAAAAGAAATGCTGCTTTCAGGGCTTTGAAGCTGCAACTGGGAAAATGGGGAAAGAAGAAAAAAAAGTTGTTTTCATTTCCTTCAGAGATGATACTCCGAAATTACTGGACCAGCTGTCGATAAGGCATGTGTGCCGAAACATGCTCCATTTTGAGACTCTCTGTACATAGTCAGGAAGTGGAAGGAAGGCTACCATATCAACATGCAATATCTCAGAGGCATGCTACTCTTGGAGCGATACAGTCAATCGTGTTGTACAGGAGCTTCAACCAGAAGCAGTGGCAAGACTGCTCGGCTAACGTGCTGTGCAGGCAAAAGCACGTACGTCTCATCATGAGTATGTATTTCGTTGGTTGGAGTCCACATCGAGCCTCCAACTTGACTAGCAGCTGCATGCTGTGTGCAAGGACACACCTGGAACACTGTGTGGCCAGGTGTGTGAAGGCTAAAGATCTGAAGGTGGTCCAAACAGCCTTCCACCATGCAAACACCTTCTTTCCCTCCCATCCCTCAGGTGCAGTTCAGCTGTCTACTGAGAAGTGAGACAGATACTGTGCCTTCCCTCGAAACCAATTTTTATTTTCATCACAACTGTGAAATTCAAGTCAGAGAATGGCATACCATGAAAGGCACAGTTGTGAGCAAAAGTGGTATACAACACGCAGCCGGTGGTCGAGCTTGAGAAAGCTGCATCAAAACGCCATCCAGCTATCTGGGAATGAGACAATCATGGTAGTGCCCCATTTTATCGACATGCATGCGTCCCTGTTGCTCAATGGTGTTTCGATGCAGTTTCTCGAGCTTCGCCACCGGCTGCGTGTTGTATACCACTTTTGCTCACAACTGTATATACCGTATACACGCGTGTAATGGCTGCACCCCGAACTTTAGAAAGAAAATTGCGAAAAAAACTTTTAAAAAGTTTCCCGAGTAAAAGCCGCACCATGAGTTTCAGGAAGTTGGGCAGTGCCGTCTACTGTGCGGTGCAAGAAATACGGAATGTTTTGTGGTTACTGCCGCTAGGTGGGGCCCAAAAATCAAGTGAAAGCCAAAATGAAGCATAAGGTTAGAAGTAGAATTGCCAATAAGAATTAAGAACAAAATATTTGAGGAAAAAAGAAAGTCGAGCATGGGGGCAGCGGCCACCACCTACGTTACAAAAGGGGCGCTCCTAGCCGCAGCGATGCCCGCCCGTTACAAAGGGTGAGGCCAGCAAATCCAATCCAATCCAATCCAAGTCTGTTCGCTCCTTCGTTTTACAGCCATTTCCTCGATCGCCCGAAGCATATCACGTGCGATCTCGCAATCGGAACGCATCGCTGCCCTGATTTGTTCTACGCTCGTGAGCTGAAGATTTCCTTTTTCCTCGATGGGAAAATACGTTAGTTATAAAGCTCACTTTAAGCTGAAAGCGTGGGCCACGATTTCGTTCGAGACTGTGGAAAAAAGTTTCAAGGAGACAGGGATATCAAACAGGCTGGATGGTACGGAGGATGACCTCATTTGGGACAAGGACGAGCCTGAAGTCCCGATAAGTTCGGAGGAGGACGACGACGAGGAGTGATGTTTTGGACACGGGACGAGCCTGAAATCTCGACGAGTTTAGCGGAGGAGGACGAGGAGTTTTTTGACAATAATAAAGGCAGGTGCCACAGCAAATAATTTTTTTCGCTGTCTTTTTCCTCATGTAATCGCCGCACCCCCTGATTTTCACCCCAATCTCGGAAAAGAAAGTGCGGCCATTACACGCGTGTATACGGTATGTGTTGTCAGGTGGAATCCGTGCTGCAAGCTAGCCTCCATTTGACTAGAATTGTGTAACACCACTCTGAATGCTGTAGGCACCACAATTTTGATACTGTCACCTAATTGGGACAATAAAAGACAGCAAGGGTTTGCGGCACTATGAAAGATGAGAAAACTGATTTCACACTGAGGTCTGCTGGTTATGCTGTACGAGTAAACGGCAAACCAAAGCCATGGGAGGAGGTGGCCCCTCCTGACCCTTCAGAACTGGGAATTCCGAAGCCTTCACCACGGGAGGTGTATGCTGTGCATGCCACAGTCACACTTACCGCTTCTGCGGCTACATGATGGCTGTTTTCCTGACATCATTGGTCTGCCCCAACAACAACTCCCACACAGCAGTTTGTCTAATAGGGCTAGTAAGATTCACTTTATTACCTTACCTCTTGCTCAGAGTGAAAACACTTGCTAGGAGGCATTTACTGTTCCCGATGATTCAAGACTGACGGGTGATTGCACATCTGATGTGAGTGTAAGAATCCTGATAAGTATGTTTAGGGAGTGTTAGGGAGTATTTACGGCAACAAAATCTATCCCCTACGGAGTGCGCTAAGATCAGTCATGCTTTCTCAATGAAATGAATATATTTTACTTTCCAGTAACAACTCCAGAGTTGCTAGCAAGTGTTGTGACCACATCCTTTTTTTGTTCTGCTCTCAAGCTCTATGCCATCTCGCTTCAATACAAACGCATGCCACCGTGTCCACAGACTACAAAGACTGTACAATTACAAAGGCCGTATTCTGAGTGCAGAAGTTACCTCAAGGCCGTTCGGGTGAAAGACGCCGTTGACGTGCGGGTTGAACTTGTCGAACTTATGCAGAGCAGCGACCGAGCGCACGTCCCACAAAACGCCGTCCGACAGCACCAGCTCGTCAGTTGGGTTGAACGTAGCTCGATTGCGTGTGTAGTGGTTTGACAGGTCGGCATCACGCAGCGTTGACAGCAGCGCCCCTGTGGTTGTGTCGTAGACATGCGCTGTCTCGTGCCGCGTGCCCAGCACCCGGTCCAGGGATTGCTTGCCAAACTCCACATAGTAATCATCGTCAAACGTCAGCCTGCACAGTAAGCATATTGCACAAAAGGTATGAGAAGAGGCACAACTGTCGTTTACAAAGTCCCAAAAGAGACTGAAAACTGTCATGGTTTCCACTCAGGAAAAAGCTCATTTCAATAGTGTCTACTGGCTTCGACATAAAAGCCAACTTTGCATTACACTGACCTGAATGGAACCATAGATGCGACTGGATCATGAAAATGTAGCAGATGGAAAAACGCAGTACCTGAGAATGCAAAAGCGGGGCTTTTATTTAAGTGTGAAGATAATCCTGATGAGAACAAAATGCCTCTCATGACTCTTGCCATTCGTGGAACCAAGGTAAACAAGCTATCACGAAATGCATTACCGGCTATTCACCGTGGTGCAGAAGGAACAAAACCAGCCTCTAAGCAAGAGGTGCCACCATCAACTCAGAAAAAATAAAAACAGAAGACTCCCAAAATGTTTTGCCTGTGTTTGGCATAAGAGGTAACACACAGCTCCACACAATGAGCCTGGAATAACATTTACTCCTAATTCAATCCTTTCAGCAATTGGGCCACTCTGGCAGCATTCACCGACATGACAACTGCAATCGTATCCAAGTCTGCAGAAACGAATTCAACGGACTGGCCCCATTTAAAGTTTCATAGATGGGTGCAACAACTGCTGTGACTACTGTGGATACACTGTAATAAGCGCATTGCAGGTTTTAATGCCTCATGTTTTTCAGTAGTCAGAATAATCTTGGCACTCTAGTTGCTTTCCTGTTCTCCCACTGTGGTGCTTCAGGTGTGTCAAACATTGCATGATTTAGTGACAAAATTACCCGCACAGCTCAATGAAGCACTATATAATATAGGCCACTATAAAATTATAACTCAGAATGCAAGCTGGAACTCTTTCTATTGCTCAAGGAAGTTGGCACAAATGGACACACTTCCACTTGCAGTTCATGCTGTACCACAAAAAGGTGGTGCACCACCCATCTCCTTGTGGTGCACCACCCATCTCCCAAAAGAAAATTCGGAAATACACAAGTACCGTAAAAACCCGCGTATAATACGAGTTTTTTTTCCAACTTTCAGCGTTCCAAATTTCCGCCTCGTATTATTTGCGGATCCCAACCAAAATGTCAAAGTTTTGCGAGAAGTTTTGGTTTCGTTGTTGCCGCGTGGCTACGGCTTGGCTTTGTTATCGATGTGCGGCTACGGCTTGGCTTCGTTGCCCTAACGTGGCCGCACCCCGCAGTGGCCACGACGTCGAGGTGTCGTCTCTTTGTTGTTGAGTCGTCGAGTGCGCACAGCATCAGCGCATGTGCTCTCGTGCAAACCACGGTTCGCGAAAAAGTGCACGCTTTTTTCTTTAAGTGAACGAGCAGGATGCCAGGGTCTCGGAAACAGTACTCGGCTGCTTTTAAGAGAAAGGTGATTTTAGTTGCTGAAAACATCGGCAACAGTGCGGCCGGGAGGCAGTTTGGCGTCACCGAGGGAAGCATTCGCGGATGGCGACGACAGAAAGAAGCCCTTTTCGCGTGCAAGGGAATGCGAAGAAGCTTTCGCGGGCCAAAGAATGACGCATTCCCGGAAATTGAACTCGCTCTGACGGAGTTCGTACGAGAACAGCGAGCATCGCATCTAGCTGTGAGCGTAGAGCTTATGCAAGCAAAAGCTAGGGAGCTTGCAAGGGAAAAGGGAATTCCGAGCTCCGCCTTCAAAGCAAGCAAGCACTGGATACATCGCTATATGTGCCGTGCTGGATTCTCGCTACGCCGGCGAACCTCGATTTCACAAAAGCTGCCCGAATCCTTCGAAGAGCTGCTGGTGGCTTTTCAGCGCCACGTGATTTCTTTGCGAAAGACCAAAAACTTTCAGCTGGGGCAAATAGGCAATGCTGACCAGACGCCGGTTTACCTGGACATGCCATCGCCCCTCACCGTCCATGAGAAAGGCTCTAAACAAGTTTGTATCCGGTCTACTGGAAACGAGAAGACGCGGGTTACAGTCATGCTATCGTGCACGGCAGACGGCCGCAAGCTCCCGCCCTATGTCATCTTCAAGCGCAAGACAATGCCGAAAGGTGAGGAGCTGCCGAAGAATGTCATCGTGAGATGCCACGAAAAAGGTTGGATGAACGAGGATCTTGTCCTCGACTGGGTGAAGTCAGTGTGGTGCAAACGGCCCGGTGCACTGTTGTCCTTTCCATCCATCCTCGTGCTGGACGCGTTTCGTTGCCATTTGGCCGACTCGGTGAAAAGGCTGCTAAGCGACTGCCGCACAGAACTTGTTGTGATTCCGGGTGGGATGACCTCACAACTTCAGCCTCTCGACGTTTGTGTCAACAAACCCTTCAAGGACGCAGTCAAGCGATGCTACGCGGAATGGATGCGGTCAGGTGAGCCTGCAGTGACGCCGGCCGGGCGGCTGAAGCGAGCATCGCCAGCCACGCTGTGCAAATGGATTGTGGACGCGTGGGCAAGCATCCCAGAGGAGCTTGTGCGCCGTTCGTTTAAGAAGTGCGGCATCTCAAACGCCCTCGATGGCACAGAAGATGAGTACCTGTGGGATGATTTGTCCGACAAAGAAATTTCCGAGGAAAGCGCTGCTGAAGATGAAAGTGATTGAAGTGTGAGGTCCGATTTCAATAAATGTCTTGTTTTTTCTCTCTCGTATTATATGCGGTAAAAACTTTTTTTTTCCATTTCGCGTCTCCAGAATTTCACCTCGTATTATATTCGGGTTCGTATTATACGCGGGTTTTTACGGTATATTACATGTTTAGAATGTGAAGTTTCTTAAGCAGCTTACTATACACCTCTTTTCATGATTTTACACAGCTTACTCAAAATCTTGTCATTTCTTTATTCATCACTGACCGCCACAGCTGGCGACCAATCGCTTGCGAACATATGAGAGCATGAGAGTGTACATATTCAGTACATAATAGAAGGGGGGGGGGGGGGGGGGGGGGAATTTTGCTGCTGGTTTGAAGTTTCTTCCGCAACATATACATTCTTTGTGCAGAAACAAAATACTACAGGATGTTCCTGAAGGGCAATTTACCCGTAGAGCGTAACTTATTTCTCCTCTCTAATGTCCCTCCAATCAGATGACTCACTTTTGGTCGAAGACATCCGTGAAGCTCCACAGTGATGACAGCGGTCTTCGCCATGCTGACGAGGTTAGCAAAAACTTCCCATCCTGCATAAGAACGAAGCGAAATTCCAAGAGCCCTTACACGAAACCTTCAGGCAGAAGGTAAAATACTGCCCACAAGAAGCACAGCAACAAGTCGGTTCACATTTGTGCTGCACAGATGTGCCTCTTCTATGCAGTTCTGAAACTAATCCCGCAAGTGTGCCACTACTAATGCTGTCAACTTAGATTGCAAGCCATACTAAGCGCAGTAGCACACCTTTAGTCTTAAGAATTTCTGGAACATCGATCTATATGTTGCGCTATGTTGGTTTTTCTAGACTCATTTTCTTTCTTTAATGAGCTTGCAAGTTCTAAGCTGGATCGCTCGCCTACCTCGCTTTGCTTAGACAGACCTTGTGCCCTAGAATAAAGCATAATCAATTCATCTGCCACAACAACTCAAAACGGTTCCATCACTAACCCTTCCATAGCAGACAATGATTACACAATCGCATGTCCCTATCTTCATCAAAGTTGAGAGATGCCCTGAAAGATCCCGAATGTCGTATCTCTGACGATATAACACAGCTCTGTAACTCCAGCCTACAACAGTGGCACATCCCCTTTAATCATGCTCACCTTCGATGGTTGGCAGTGCGTGAGCTCAGACTCGTGGCATGTGTAGGTTGCTTCTTCCTGCAGGCAGCAAAACAGAATTCAATATTACATGCACATGGTAAGCATCTGGTAGTGTTAAACCATAGAAACTCACCAGGCCTGTGTAGAGGTTGTAGACATGCAGCTCCCCGACTAGGGTGCCGAGAAAGAGGTACTGGGAACCGGCCTGCATTAGCAAGAACAGTCCAGAGTGCAAATGAATGTGAACATGCAATAAACAAGAGAGAAAAAGTACAATGGCTAGAGCAACAGTCTATCAGTGTCGTCATGAGACCGCAATGAACACTCTTCTGCTTCTTCTTTTTGATTTCGACTAAGATGTCAACTAGAGTTTGCTCCCTAATGCAATTTGCAAGCTATTTCTAGATTTTCTGCCCTAACAGATGTCACATCATGAAGAACAGCTGGATCAATAGCCAGAAAGCTAGGTGAGGCAACATATACATATTGTCAGGGAAAAAAAAAAAAGTTTCATCAATAAGCAAGGTTCCCTTGGATTTGTGTTTTGAAGCAGTGGACATAAATTGTAGTTGCTGCACAGACAACTGAAAAAGAGGACTGCAGGTCAATGAGAGAAATAACTCACCGAAAATGCGCAGCAAGAATAGCTACTTGTTCCGTCAGGGTCCCGAAAAGTCCTCACTGGACGAAACCTGCGACAGATTTTATCTTGTCACGAACAACAACACTAGCCAACACTGGTCACCGGTAAACTTGTTTGATATCTAAGCGCTTTTGGTATCAGGTACTTGTGTGAAAAAGAGAGAGAGAAAATAATTGGATTAGGAGTTAGTGTGGTTGTTTCTGATGTCTCCATGAAGGGTGCTGCCCTTGGTCCCCTGATGCTCAGATATAAATGAGGCTGACTAAGAGCAACGACTCACCGGCTGTAAACGAACTTGCGGTGGAGTTTGGCGCCGTCGAAGCCACCAGCTGGTGGAAACAGCTGGCAGCGTTCCACTCTTGCCGCCATGCTCACGGGCGCTGCATTCCGGTACTGAGGCTCAGGGCAGCGGTGTGGTCTGCAATTAGTCACAGCAGTGATGCACACATTTTTTTTCTTCAGAAGTTTCTTTTTCTGAATGGGTGACATAACTGCCACAGCACTGTCAGTTTTACCATGTGTTCTATGGTAAAATAACCTGCACATAACAATGCTCTAATACAGTCGAACCTCGTTAATTCGGCCCCCACTAATTTGGAAATTCGGCCTGCTCACTCCCTCCCTTTAAAATGTACATAGATTTAAGCCAGTAGACTCTCGATAATTTCCGTCCGTCCGTCCGTTCTATTGAGCTCCCAGAGCTCAATAGAACCGTGTGTTTACTCATGGTTGCCAATCATGATAGAGGAACACTGAATCACGACCTTTCAAACGAGATCAAAATGATGCTGGCGGAGCACATATTTGTCGAACTGAGAACAATCAAAGCTCAACGCGAATTGACCTCATTTTAAAGAGCCAAGCGGTCAGATTCGCAACTTTGAAACACTGTAACTTGCGAAATATGCGGTATTTTTCAATCAAAATTGCAGATAGTTGCGGAAACCTCTCAGGACCATGAAAATGTAGAAATTTAAAATCCAATTTCTGGACCAATTTTCAGCTGCAAAGGGCCGTGTCCCCCCTTAAAGAAAAAAGTCTCAGAGGCCACAGCGGCTACCAGCCTTTCTCAGACGGTGATCAGTCCTCTCATCCTGCTACTGAGCCTGAAAGCCAGATTGTGGTCCAGAAAAGAGGAGAATGTGCACTCACACAAACAGCTCGAAAGGTGGGCACGCGACGACAGGGTTCTTGCAGAGGGCATGCTGGTTGCGCAGGTACTCCTTGACAATGGTGTCCAGCGATAGGGAGTGGGGTGGGTGCGAGGTAGGCATCACAGAGCTCGTCGACGTGTATGACAGCCGCTTAAGCACTGGCGAGGCCTGGTACGTGCCGCCACGCTTCTGCAACGTAGGCATGGAGGGGGAGACATTTGCATTGGCTGCGACTGTTGTGGTGGTGGTGGTCGTCGCCGAGTGGTTCACCAGCAGCTGGCGTGGGCCAGTGCACGCATCTCCGCTGCGGATGGGAGTCACAGCTCCGTTCTGTGGGCAGGTGGAGAGGGAAGGGACAGCTTGAGTGATGACACTGCTGGTGGCATCTTTCAACGCTTTTGGCGAAAGCCAGCCAAAGAAAACAACAGTAGAATGACAAAACTCGAAGGACCCATCTGTCTTTGCTGGCCACCCTGTTTCAAACAATGGCCTGCCTTTTGCACATGCTGTCACTTTATGCATGGTTGCCTCCACTGATCACCAACACCAGACACAGAGGGAAGTAGACGCAGTGGACCTGCACCCTTGTGCTCCGTCTAATGCTTTTTGTTTTAGCGCTACGTGATCAGTGCACATATAACCCAAAACAACGAAAAGCAGGAACTGTTAACCCCAACCAAGCACACTCTCTTCCACCCTGTTCGCAATGAAGGCAAGCACTCTTTTTCATTACATATACAATTATAAAACAAGGAGGGACAGTACAGAGATTGAAAAGGACACAGAAGAAAAACTGAATCTAAAATTAATTCTGTGCTTACTCCTGGCTCTGCTGACCTTTGTCCAGTGAAAAAGAAACACTTATAAATGATTAATTCAAATGTATTGCTTGGTCCAAGAAATGGCCAACAGTGATTTGAAATAAATAAAATAAAGTACACAAAACATGAGCAAGAAAAGAAGCAACGGTATCTGAAAACCTCCTTTTTTATTTTTTTATTTTTTTTGCTAATTCCACTGCAGCCCTGAATTCCTGTTACGAACCTTCATCATGTAACAAATACCAATTTCTGACGTCATGATGCCCCATGAGTTCGTTAAATACACTGCTCACCTTGTTGAGGCAGGTCATGGATGGAATCTTCTCCGCTGACGAATTAGGCGTCAGGGAGGCAGATCCCAGCGACCCCGACCGCAATGGCCTCACCTGGAAAGAATCAAGCAGCCACCAAGAGAAAAATGTGACCTCAGCCAGATCTCCCCGCAAAGTTTCAGGGCCTGCAAAGCCTTACTCCAGATGTTAGGTGCCAGAGACTCTGAGTTAAGCAGTGGGAAGAGACAGATGACAGAACTGAGGCTCATTCTACCTCACAGCCAAATGACGCAACTGCCATTAAACCTGAACATACGCACCATGCTGAATTTAAAATTAGCGCTGCAATCCACTCCAAAGGAATGCCTCATTGAAAAATGGCTGCTTGCTCAGAGCGCAGCAAGGAATTTGGTTAACTAGACTTGTTGGTTAAAAAATATCACTGCCTAGAAAGAGACTAATGATGATTTTTCAAAAGGCATTCTTCTATCATTATATTTTCATTAGATAACAAAATTTCTCTATTCAAGGCCCTCCCAATAAATTTCAACAAAAAAATTTGCAAAATCTCCCGGCAAAGGTGCGTTATGCACACTGTACAAGATTTCGGATGTTTGGACACTCTCCCACGACACTACGGATGATAACAAAGACGCGAGCTGCAACTCCATCTTCAAGCACTAAGCACACTCCTAGACATCACTGGTGTCGTGATTGCCAGTCGTCACGGAGCAAGAAACCATTTAGGAGTTGAAACTCCCGTCGGCGCAAGCGAGCGCGGGCGACTAGATAAGGTCACAATTGTAGCGCCGACGGCACGGAGCATGACGTGGCCATATGCAGTGGTGGCGACATGAGGCGTGTCGTAGAAGCCGCAGCGACAAAAAAGAAACCTGGACTGGTTGCCTTGGCAACCGAAACGGCGGTAATTTCTTTCCACGCCGAGAGGCGCCGCGGACTTGTGACCTTTTCTAGTCGCCGGAAACAGCATAGTTTCCACTCCTAAAGGTTTCTTGCTCCGTGCCGGTCGTGCAGTATACACTGCGAGCAGCAGGGGTCGCACATGGCCATAAGTAAATCCTGCTAGCCGTAAACAGACCAGCACGACTGCATTTCCTGGTCTGCTGTGAGCAAATTTTGTTCATTTAAGATTATATGAAATGATGCAAGTATATTTTGCAATACAGTTATAGGCTGAAACACTAGTGTAGACTGTAAGCCCCCTTCATAACAGAATAAGAATGGCTCTGGGTACATTACGACGGAAAAAACAGCATAAATGGACAAGATACAACATGAGCAGCCAAGGAACAAGTGTTCAATTTCTTGATTACACAGCAGCACCTGTCCACTCCGTCCTAGCGTCCCACCACTGTGAGCATCATTGCACGCCTCCAGGTTTGCGGCAACATGACAAACTCTATATCAGCAGGTCAGCCAGCTTCTCAAAGACTAACTGTACCTGCTGTATGCAGTCAATACCCACCATATGAAAATAATTGTTCAAACAAGCAACAAATGCACACATCACTTTAGTTTCAATGGCTGCAGCACACCCAAGATTGCAGGAGCCTTTATCGGTCAGTACTGAAGTAACAGTAGCCAACTGGATCGCATCATCCCGGTACGGACCAACCTTCAGCAGCCAATGAAAACAGCACCCAAGAACCACTTAGGCTCACCGTTCGGGGTGTGCAAATTGCGTTTGCCGACCACTGTGGCTGTGCTGAGCTCCCGCAGGTGGGCCTCGCGGGAAGTCCTGCCTCCTTTTGCAAGATGGTCGCCGTGTCCGTCAGACCTATTGGAAGGGCAGGGGGAAAGGGTTTGGTTCACAAACTGGCCCTCCCCGTGGCAGAGCAAGGTGCAACCAAAAATACACAGGGCTATGGTGAAAACAAAGAAGAACTGACAGGGGGTGCCCACCTTTGGCCAGGAGGTGCTGGTATATCAGCTGGAGCAGGTCCTTCTCGCGGTAGCTGATCTTTGTCTGTGCCACCACCTCAGACTGAAACCATGAGAGGCAGAAAGAAGATGCATGTGTTTACCACATAGCAGAAAAGTGCTCTAAGCAACAGCCACGACTCAGACTGAACACTACTGAACGCTAAAGGCAAGAAAGATGGGTGCTCGTTAATGTGGATCCTGTAAAAGGAGGACCCCAATTAAAGCAGCCTGTTAACAATCCGGATATACTGACAATCTGTTACATTTGTTCCCTCACTTATTTCTGCGCACAAAGTGAGCAAGTGTTGCATTGACTGCTGCTTTAATTTTGGGGCAAATATAAGGAAAGCAAGAAGTGTTTCATTTGTCAGGAAACACTGCCTGTCCTCTCCATTTCTGTGTACAGTCAGGTGGTGCTTTAGAGGGAGTGATAGCGGACATCAAATTAAAGAGGGATAGGTTATTTCCCAGAAACACAACATACTTTTTTTTTTTCTCTGTGCAGAAAGGTAGATGTGCTTGCTGAGAAAATTGCAAATAAAGGTCCTGGAGTCCTCCCACATCCACATCACCTGAGAAAAATAAGCTGCAATGACGTGTGCAGGCTGCCTGCTCACTCGTTAGGAACTCAAACTCGTTAACAACCTTGATTCCGAATGCCCCGTTCAAGGAAAGCAGCGCGTGCACACCTTGTTGATCTTGGCAAGTGATGACTCCATCCCGGGGCTCAAGGGGGCACCGGTCACCCGCTCGACCAGTTCGATGCACGAGTTGCAGAACTTGGCATGCTCCTGCCGTTTGTCCTGGAGGATGGGCTCCCGCATGAGCACTGGAGAGGAAAATGAACAGAGGCTGCATTTTAAAGCTTGCAAACAAAGACGTCAGGAAGACGCAAAAGCTTGACACCGTATTTAAGAGCTTCCGATGATTCGGTATGTCCACTCGTACCAATGATGCTTCAGCTTAGCTCAAGCTGACTTCAAATCAAAAAGTGCATCCCGAACAGAGCGCATTGGCAATGACCATTGTTGTTATACCACAGAGTCCTACCTGAACTAACCAGACAACAAAAAGCCACACCTCAAGCACTCTAGCATGCAGCTACAACCCAAGGTCATATTCTGATAGGAAGACCGTAGAGGATCTCATTTTCGGTGTGTCCAATTCCTGAAGCCATGACATGTTGAAGAATTAATGAACGGGTATATGCCTCTTAGGTGCACCGGTTAGGCCGGCGATAGGAGGTCTCACGTAGGAGCTGCAAAACACACGCCCCACTATCTCATGAACCACTAATGCTCCTAGATGACAAACCAGAAGAATAATGGTTTGGAGAATGCAACAGCCTGCTACCGTGCATCTAGTTAGGCAAGAGCTCAAAAAAAAGATTTTCATTTTTCAAGAATATGCAAGCCAACAGCGACTTCCCGACTTACCGTATTTACTCGAAGGTAACACAAGTAACAAAGACTACTCTCGCATTATAATCGAGTACTGTGATTCGGTTGGCCTAAAGCAGCACCGGATGCAGTCATAATGAGTACACCACAATTCGGTTTCGGTTTCCAAGATTTTACGATGTTATGTTGGCAACATGGGTAACAGGGAAGCCAAATGAGCCAAATCCCAATCCATCCAAAGTTAAAACGCTGCGATTTTTGCTTGTAGGCTCAGGATCGCATTGTCACCTTTATCACGTGCTTGTCGAATCTATCGCAGTGGATTAGTATGGTTACTTCTGTTGTCACCACATTTTGCACGATGGCAACGCGTCGTGCGTAGGATAACGCTCGCTCAAAAAAAAAACCCTATTTTGATAGAAGAAGAGATCAAATCCTGCAGCAGCTTGACGGCCAGACATTAACTAATCTACCGTACGTGAGTGGTGGATGCAACGTGTGGCGATATTTAAATGTGGTCCTGACCGCAAAAGCTTCCGATGACATTGGAAGAACGAGAGTGGAAAGGAAGGCTTGAGTTTTCGAGAACTCTGCCTCCGACGACAAATGAGCGTTTTTTGATGACGAGACTGCAAGGGCCATTCTTGTGTATTAGAGGTACTTTTTCAAGCGCTTATCTCACATTACATTTGTGGTTTTTCCAAGTGAGCAGTTTACAAAGTCGCTCCTCACTTTACATTTGTGGTCACATTACATTCAAGTAACCATGGTACATGGCGCAGAAATCAACCGGACTAGTTATGACCATGCAACATAAAAGCCGGGTGCAGCCAAGTTGGAAAAAAAAAGATAATAATAAAACTGCCTAAGCTAGCCTAGACTATTTTTAGTGTTGATCAGGTGCATCTTTGTAAAGCTTAAAATGCACCCAAAAGTCTAGACATCCACAATTGGTGCGCAGCAAAAAAGAAGGCCCTGCATCATTTTTACCTTGAAGCTGCCCGTTGGTGAAGAGAGGAAGCTTGCTGATGATCTGCTTCACCGTGCTGCAGCGAGCCAGGCCACACAGAGCCTGCACCAAATGATGAGACGGATGAGAGAGAACGGAGCATCCTCCCGAACAAATGCTGTCACGTGTGAACGACAGCAGAAGCAAAGGTATTACAGGAACTTGCACTGGCCAAATGAGCCATTGAGCTATGAAAACAGTAAGCAGTGCTGCTGGCCACAGAATCAGAATGGTTGCAGCTAACAGTTAGCCTCTAGCATTATGTACCACTGTATGTTCTAGCCCACCAGACTGACATCAGTCTGTGACAATGCATTCCCAACATGATCAAAAAAAGAAGGAAACAACAGATGCACAAAGCATAATGCAAAAACATGAAATGTTGTGGCATTAAGTAATTTTCTCTCGTTTGGTGAACCATAATCAGCTGTTCTTTAATAAGGAGGGCAACTCCATGATTTCAAGCTAACATGTTGCCAGGTGATTCTACAAATGGTGTTTTTATTTTCATGGAGAAAATACATTCCAGACCAATTCCATCCTTCCATGTCTTCAGAACCTTGAAAGCGAGTTTTATTAGTACACTGCACTAGAACTGAATGTGTTGCACAATATTCTGTGACCAAGGAAGAATATGAAAAACTTTGTCGTGGTCCCTGCCAGATGATTTAAACCTTGCTAATTTCTGACACTTGCTCAACCTTCAAACAAGAAGCATTCTCTTAATACAGTCGAACCTCGATATATCGAACACGGATATATCAAATTATTGATTATATCGAACACTTTCTATATCACGCGGAAAATCGCATGCATTTTTAATTTTTTATTTCGAACGGCGTCGGTTGCCAAATGGATAAATCGAACTCTGCCACCCCAAACCATGTGCACTCTCTTGACAGGAGGCGAGCTTTCCCTCAACGCCCTCGAAGATAGCGGCGGAGCGATGGGCGTTCCCGACTGCTGCGCACGATCGCTGCATACATCGGTCGCGCCGAGGGCGCCATTTGAACGTAGCGGCGTATGCACGCGGCGGCTTGGCCGGGCTAGGGTGGCTAGCCTGATTTAGTTTGTCAACGACTAACCGCGTCTTGGCGCCGCCACTTGTGCTGCGCCAGTCGTTGTTATCGTGTGTGGCCTAGGCAGCCTAGGTGGCCTAGGCCTGTCACGGCGTGGTCGGTGTTGTGATGGCTGCAAACGCGAAGAAGCGGACGACCCTGACATTTGCTGCGAAATTGGAAGTGATCCGCCGCGTTGAAAATGGTGAAAAAAAGTCAAGCGTCGCCGAAGCTTTCAGCATACCGAGGAGCACTTTGAGCACTCTGCTGAAAAACAAGAGGCGGAACAAAACCAGCACTCAGGCCAAGGCGGAACAAAACCAGCACTCAGGCGCGCGGCGGGTGCGCAAAGCTGCCTTTGAAGACGTTGAGAAGGCGCTGCACAAATGGTTCATCGACGCAAGGGCCCGGAATATTCCTGTATCGGGACCGATGATACAACAGAAAGCCAAGAACTTTGCGTTCATTCTCGGTGCCGAGAACTTCAATGCCAGCAGCGGTTGGCTGCAACGTTTTAAGGCCCGCTTTAACATTGTCGGGAAGACAGTCTCGGGGGAAAGTGAGGACGCCAATGAAGGCGAGATCAAGAAGTGGCTTGAAGAAGAGTGGCCTAAGATTCTCGTCAAGTATGAGCCCAATCAGATATTCAATGCTGACGAGACGGGCCTGTTCTGGCAAATGCTTCCGCGACAAACGCTCGACACGCGCGGAGACAAGTGCCACGGCGGCAAGCAAGGCAAGGCTCGTATTACAGTTCTGTTGGCTGCGAACATGGACGGCAGCACGAAGCTGCAGCCACTTGTCAAAGGCAAGTTCCAAACCCCGGGATGCATGCGCAACTGCCCCAGTGTTCCGGTGACATACGCATGGAACAAGAAATCGTGGATGACTCGGGAGATATTCCAAAAATGGTTGAAGGCATGGGACTCGGAGCTGGCGCGTCAAGGCCGGACGGTTTGCCTCATCGTTGACAATTGCACAGCACACCACACTGATGTCCAGCTGAGCAACATTGAAATTAAGTTTTTGCCGCCGAACACGACGTCGAAGCTGCAACCATTGGACCAGGGCATTATTCGCGCTTTCAAATCCATTTATAAACGTCGGCTGATCGACATTTTGCTTCTCAAGCTGCGGATGGGCCAAGAGCTAAAGATAGACCTTTTGGGTGCCATTCAAATGCTGAAAGCCTCGTGGGACAGCGTCAAGCAGTCGACAGTAGTTCACTGCTTTCGGCATGCGGGTTTTGTAAGCCGCATTGAAGAAGCTTCCGAGCAAGCAATTGAAGAATCAGCGTTGGACGACGGCACAGAGGAAGAATGCCAACTCGAAGAAACCTGGAGCCAGTTGGAGCGCTTTGTCGGTGCTGAGCCACACAGCATGTGCATTGATGACTTCGTTGGCGGTGATGACAGCACCGGAACAGTGGCGGAGTTGACAGATGTAGAGATTGCGGCGGAAGTTACTGCTGAGCGGCCAAACGAAGACGCTACCGAGGTTGATCCCCGTAAGCGCTGCCCCGCTCCCGACTGCAACTGAGGCTGTAGCTGCTTTGGACCTTGTACGCCGCTACTGCGGCGCAATAGAAGGCGCTGGACTATCGCTTGTGGACCGTTTAGACTACGTTGAGGACGCCGTGGTTAAGCACGCGGTTGCCAATTTGAAGCAAGCTATGCTGCTACAGTACCTTAAGCCAAAGGAATAAATACTTTGTTTGAAACTTCAAGTGAGTATTTATTGCGCCACTGTGCCACGATTGGTTCATTGATTGATTTGTACTAGTTTTTGACGCGTTTTCTACGTGATTTTGTATATCGAATTCCAGCTATATCGAATTATTTTGCAATCACCGCGCTGTTCGATATATCGAGGTTCGACTGTATGTATGATGGCTCTGCGACACACTATCTCTCACTTTGACAAACCTTGATACAGTTTACGTAGATTCTTTGTCAGAGTAATTTACTCCAACTAATTAAGGTAGTCACATTTAATCATACCTGTGGACCGACAATGCTGGTTACACAGTCTTGAGTACTGTTGCTGAGGTGGTGTTTTGAAATTTGAACTGTTGAAGCTTTTCTGGGTGGCATCCCACTGGGTATGTGGTAATTGGGTTGATATAAAAAGGACTTCAGTTGACATTTCTAACACAACTGTAAAAGCCAGAGCTAAGCTTTATGAAGGAATGTTCATAGCCCTGCGAACTATTAAAAAAAAAAAAAAGAAAAAAAAGAAACGGGGCAAAAAGATACACCGCAAAGTGCCACAGTGGTTTTGTGCAGCGGAAACAATGGCTTCTGGACAGTGATTGGCAGGCTCACCTTGCAAGCAAGGGCGCGCATGGAGTCCGCATCCGTGATCGGGCTCTTCACGGTCAACAAATTGAGCAGCACCTGGGACAAGATGCAGGCAAGCGTTAAGCAAGGCTGCGTACATGCTTACCACACGGCGCAGATGAGCACGGATGACGTTCAGCTTGGATGCCCCCTAACCCACCACTGCAACAGCAGGCATATGCAGTACAATCTTGTTGCATCTAACCCCCGTTAATAGTTTCGACAATTCAATCTGAGAGCGCGGTCCCAGTATTGGGAGCGCGGACATGAGTGGGCTTACACTAGTCACCTCAGGTGGAGGTTGCAGTTGATGAAAATGTGAAATACTGTCGTCATTTGGCTTTTCTCTGAAAAGTGTAGACAACATATTCCTGGTATTTATTAGATAAAATTACTGTGATAAAACGGTTTTCAAAAGTTTTTAGAGCAACTAGGTAATTAAACTTTAGGATATTTGGAGCGCATTTCTGGGGCCCCTGAAGGCCAAATTATTGCAGAGATGTTTCCGATGTGATCAATTAAATTTCTATGCTTACATTACAACGCTCAGAACACAATGGAGCAGAACTCCTAAAGTGTTCAGAGTGGGTTTTCGGAGATTCTGATGCCAGTGTGATGAACTTTCGTGAGAAAGCCATAAACCTTCCAGTCTCCAGGAGTGCCAAAAGTTGGCAGATAAGAAAGCCGAAAGCGGTGTCATCAAAGCAAGTGCAGCAAGACAAACAAAACAAGGTTTTAAGAGCTCTTTTCTGTCCCTGCTCCTGTCCACAAGCATCTGTTAGTGACCTAAAGCAACGCGATGCCGAGTAACCCAACAGAAGAAAGGCAACACTACTACTTTTCTGGTTACACCTTGTGTTTTAGCACTCTTTTACCATTACTTTGATAGCAACAGCTGTTAGGTTCTTGGTTCTGCAGTGTTGTAACACCATGCAGTGATGCTACGCACAATGTCTCCACAATGCCCCATCTACGCTGAGTGGTCTGAATATGGTAGCATCACGACTGATAGTATCGCGTTGGAACAAAACAAATAATGAGTAAGCAATATTCATTACTGCAAACTACCTGTCACACAGTGCTACCAACCAAATTCCCCCCCCCCCCCCATCGGAATGCCAAAAGCAGGCAGCAAGGGACTCGTGTCATACCATGATGCCATTGTTGGCTCGGACACAGTTCCACATCTTGCTCAGCAGGTCCTCACCACTCTTGATGGCTGCCCGCTTCCGCACGCTGCCCGACACCACTCGGCCCACTGTGCCACCCAGCTGTCAACAAGCCAGCAAAAAAGGAAGATAAGGAGATGAAACGCATGCACATGCAGAAAACACATCAAGCATCCACTCATGACACACGAGTCTTCTGCACTTGTGGGCATAGTATGAAACAAAAACAAGCCACTTGATCCAGTACCCTAGGCACAGTTAAACACGTGAAGCTTGTGACTAGCATCAACACAGTCATGCCTTGGTATAGTGCATGGGATGATTAGCTGTGAGGGGATGCTTGTGACAAAAGAAATTCCAACTACTTAATGCTTTTAAAATTGCCACAGCGAGCCGCTATTTTGAAAAAATGATCTAAAATCCCTAGCCATTACATCATTAAGTAAATTTTCTTGAAGCTGCGAGACACTGCACCCTCGTAGAAACCTTCAGGCCTTGTTGCTTTCCACTGCTGGCAGTTGGATATGAAAGGTACGTTTTCATTATCTTTTAGGGGAGCAGAAGGCTTTTTGCAAAGAATTTAACTCAACTGAGGAAATAGATAAAACAAACACCAAGAAATAGTTTGCTTTAGTTTTGAAATTCCACAGACGTCATTATATAGTAGCCGACAAATTTTTCGGACCTATGCAATTTAGGACTCACACAAACTACCACATACCTCTTACAGTCAGGTACATATTTATAATTAGGGTTTCGAACATGGCAAAGCCTGAAAGTTCAATTTTACAGCCTAAAGAAGCCTTGTATGGGCCAACGATGCTGCAATTCAAGCTGAACTTTAGTCACCGTGGAAGTGCAGTTCTGGTGCCGATAAATTCTTGGCCTGGATAGGCACAGCAATTTCTGTGGTTAAATGCTGCCACTCAAGGAATGGCAATCTTTCTGCGGGTCAGTGTCAAGAATCGCAGCCTAAGGAGAGAAGCGTTGTGACCATGCTGATAACATGATAAAGAGAGCATCTTTCCCACCTCAGACGCCGCCATCCCCCTACAATGGAGGTGGGACAGTTTGGGAGGGGAGGGGGGGAGGTGAGGGTGACTTACCAATGCTATTTATTTCCCATGTGTTTTTTCTCTCAGCCTCTCTCTGTTCTTGACGTAACATACATGTGTGCCAAAATCTTGCACTACTAAAAAAGGTATGTGCCGGGCAATATAAAGGGGCATGCACTATGGTGCAGTAGTCTATATTTTTCACAACATGACCGATAGTCCTCGCAATCAGTACACCATTCCTTTCTCTTGCATAATAAATTCACTCCACTCGTCTTGCACATAGTCTGTTCCTAATGGCAATGAATGAAGAAAGGTGTCCTTTTTCGAATGCCAAACCAACTTACATAACATATAAAATTCCATCTGCTGACTGTGATGCGCCCATGTCATCTCCTGTTTTCTTGGTCCTTTGTCTCTTTTGCACAGTCCATAACATGAACTACTACTTCCAACTGGCCCAATACAGTGCACTGCTAAAAATGTTCAACAAAGTACCTCAGGTTCCAATGTAATGAGAGACTGCTCCTGAACAAAGTCAGGAATACCAAAGCAAGTCCATATTATTGGAGTCTGAAAAAGCAGTTGGCTACTGCATGCCGACAGGAATGATAATTATGCTACGAATTCTGAAAGTTCAGTTCAGTTCAGGCGTTCAGTCGTGTCCGACTCTTCGTGACCCTATGGACCATGTCACGCCACGCTTTCCGGTCTCTCACTATCTTCTTAACATCACATAGCTTCATCTGCAATGCCTCGAGTACCCGCCTCGGCTACGGGAGGTAGTGGGTTCAACTCCCATTGCCGGCCGGACACCCACCGGTTTTCTCAAATGGGTACAAGCCACGGCCCGGCCTGGTGCTCGGCTTACCAGGGCTAGTGGCTTGGAAAAGGAGCCCGCGCCTTCTAAGCCCAACTGTGTGAGCAGTAAAAAAAAAGGGCCACATAATGGGCTGTTGCCGCGCAAGGCGGACTTATTGTTGTCCGATGGCGGAACGAATCACTGCCACATCGGCGCAACTATTTGGGCCGTGACCCCTTTTCCCAAGCATTTCACCCCAGAAGAGCCGAGCACCCGGCCGGGGGAAAGCTTGTACCCATTTAAAAACCGGTGGGTAACCGGCGGCACCAGGGATCGAACCCGGTACCTCCCGAATGCGAGGCGGGTACCAGCAACAAGTGGTAGTATTAGTTTGTCACCATGGTTTGTTCTGAAGTTGCAAGAATAATCATTGGTACACAGAAATTCAAAAGGTAAAAAAAAAAATGCAGCTCAATACCTGTCTTTAATCTATAAATTCACATTAATCAGACATATATCTGATGTAGCTCATACCAAGAAAGAACCAAGCAAGTGAAAAAAGTAAAAAACAAAACAAAAAAGGGGGAAAAAAGACACTGCTGGCGTCACTCCCTCACCCTCGACATGGGGCCACAGACGCAGTTGATGACGACGTTGAGGGCCGACCGCTGAACATCTGGATCAGCCACAATCTCGCCATCGGCGGCCGCCAAGATGACACTGAAATATACAGATCACAGCGTTTGTTTCAGGACTTTGCTGTGTGGCCCGTAAAACTTTGCCAAGGTTTTAAATAGGAATGTGCGCATAGTATTTGAAATTTCGAATACTAATCGAATATGTCTGCTATCCAATTCATATTGGCATTCGAAAAGCTGATACTTGAAAATTACCAAATACAAAGAAAATTGTCGAATTCACCACAGTTTCCCCCACACTGAGGACTTCACTGCAATGCTTTACTGTGCAGCGAAGCATCCTTAAAATGCGACGGGCTGTTTTGTGAAGAGGGCCTTCCCGACAGTAAGCGTAAAGCGAAGCACGTGGCGAAACCAGGAAAAAACGTTCTCCCTTCGGTTTCATGCCAAATGCAGATGTCCTCCATACAGGTGTTCAGATAAGATTACTCTGATGCAAACGGTTCTTGGCAGCTTTCTTAAGCCTATTCGATAATTCAAGGTTTTGGTTATTTCGGATATTTTTTGTGTTTCCTTGAAGGCGAAATTAACAAGTTTACTGTATTCAGCAGCGACATGACAGCTCAGCCTTCGTGCAGGTCTTCCCTGTGCAAAAAGCTGGTATATGGAATCCTGGCTAAAGCTTATGATCAATTTTTTAGTAGGGCACTCTGTGCCATTCTAGTTCAATTTTATTTGTAAGTACCACGTAAATTTTGAAAGAAGCAAAATGAACAATGTTAGCTTTTTTAAAATTTTTCATCTTTTTTCACTGATCAAATATGCAAATAAAAATTTGAAGGAATTTTTCCTTATTCTTATTCGATCTATATTTAGAAGTTTCAATATCCGCTCACACCTTGTTCTAAATTCTCATCCCTCTGCGACTTACTCGGGTTTCTTACAACAGCTCGTAGTGGTGTGCCCATTCTTCTGCCGAGCTTTCTCTCTCCTTCTTTTCTCTTTCCCAGTCTTCGTTCGCAGCAGCACGCGCTACGCTTGTGTCAAGCCAGCTCAGCCCATGTCACACAGAACGTCAGATGCTTTCTCCAGCATGTGTTGTGAACCCTCTGCGCGAGGCGGCTAACGTGTGATGCACGTTTCGTGTGGTCGTGCTGAACGTGCGTAAGCTACCGCGGCTGTAGACGTTAAGAAGCGGCAGATTTTTTTTTTTTTTTTTGCGAGAGTTGCCCATCCTTGTTGTCTCACTGAACGTTGTGCATACCGTTAAGCTATGGCGGCTGCAGATGTTATGAAGCGGCAGATTTTCTTCTTTTTTTTTTTGCGAGAGTCGTCCATCCTTGCATCTATGAATCAATGAAAGCAAACGGTCAGCTGCGATCATGACACCAGCTTTTAGCACTGTTCGCTTCAAATGGATTTGCAGCTATCATGCTTTCCAATAATTTTTGTGGCAGTGAACTACGCCCGCCCCAAAGCGCAGCATGATAAATAGAACCAGGCTTGTGCAATCAAGTCATCACAAGTTCACTCCCCGCCACTCCAGGAGCTACCAAAAGATAAACACGCCATGACGTTATCGCTGCGCAGCGTCTTGGCGCGCTGCCAAAAAATGAGCTGTGGATGAGACGGCCAAAACGGAGGGCTGCGCCACCAACATGCAAGCAAAAACGCTCGATTTCTACCGCGAAGATGCAAAAACCTGTTTTGAGCTGTCGCGGCGGTGAGGGTGACGTAGTTCCCACAAGTTGGAAATTTTTCACTCTGTCGCTGCTGCTTGTCGCGAAGTTTGCTCAATCGCTTGCATGTGAACCGGCTTTAACGCTTTTCTTTTTTTTTTTTTTTTTTCACATCCTCAAGGGCGAAAGTGGAGGGCGAATTCATTATGCGAGTGGGTTGATTACGCAACAAATACGGTATCATTTTTCACAATCGTAAGCGGCGCCTCAAAAGATTTCTGTATATCAAAATTTTGATAGTACAGTTAAACCTCATTACAAGAGACACTCAAGGGAACCCAAAAAGGTGTCCCTTGTAACCAAGGTCTCTTGTAACCAAAAATTCCTATCAACTCGTATGTGTGACAGTTTAGAATCCCTTATCTAAATTCTCTTCCGTATCAGTGTCTTGTTTTGTTGCAATATGTCAGGAACCAAGGAGTGCCTCTTTTTGACTGGGAAGTCAAAATATCCTTATTGTTTCAGCCACTGTCCCCACATTCCTGTGTGACTGAAACAGGGAAATTTTGACTCCTCAGTAAAGAGGAGGCACTCCTTCTTGGTTCCTGACATATTGCAACAAAACAGGACACTGATATGGAACAGAATTTAATTAAGGGAATCTAAACTGTCGCACATACGAGTTGGTACGAGTCAGCTGCATTACATGTGTGTACCTGGGTTAATTGTGTCTTATATATAGTGAAAAAATTACTTTAGGGACCTGGAAAAGTTGTCCTTAGTCTCTTGTATGCAATGTTGTTAAAATGGCAAACATAGGAAAACCAACCAAACCATTTTCAAGTGTCTCTTATAACAGAGTGCCTCTTGTAGCCATGTCTCTTGTAACGAGATTTTACTGTATATCGAACTATTTCGCGATCCCCTTCGAGTTCAATATATCCGTGTTCAACTTTACCGGTTATAGCAATGACATTTCCATGGCACTTCAATATTGTTATAAGTGGGTTTGACGGTAGATACCAAATTCGTTTGCCTGTTTCTTTTTTGTTACTGATTTGTTAAGAGATTACTGTACATAAAACAGCACATGGTCCTCGCCTTAAATTTATTCCTGCACCTGTCATGGCTTCAACAACTCAGCCCCTGCCGTAGTGGTGCAGTGGTTACAGCGCTCTACTATGTCCCCAAGGATGCGAGATCGAATCCTGGTCACGGCGACAGCTTTTCGATGGAGGCGAAAAGCAAGCCCTCCACTACGGCGTTTCTCATAGCTCGAGTCGCTTCGGGACGTTAAACCCCATTAACAAAGCCAAACCGCGATCTTCGTTCCCAGATTGCTCATATCCAGTCACCGAATAGACCACTGTTCATCCAGAAATTTTCTTCCTCACGTATGATTCCTGGAGGAAATGGTGCACTAGGCAGCATCTTGCGCTTGATTACATACGAGCACAGTTTCGTCCCGTCAGCCAAAGTACGTAACATCATTGTGCAGCGCAGCTTGGCATTTCTGCTTGTCAGCACACTGATATGGAACCCTTTTTTTTCCATAGTTATGTCCATCGGCATCTCATAGTAAACTGGGGTCTGATCGGCATTTTCTGCCTGAAACCGCAAATAGCTGCACTTCTTCCAAAGTCAGATGACATATCGTTGAAGGCGCAACAATTTTTTCTCGTAAGCATCCAGAAGTCGCCCCCATCGCATCAAAATCTATGTCATGTCATAAAGCGTTGAAGCCACAGCTTCATTTCCCGCGTCAGCTCAGGGCTTCCATATAAGCCATCTGTGTCAAAACAGCGTAGCCACAACTCTTCTCCTCCACACTGAATTTGGCAAGCTGAGTCTTCGGACCACGAAATGCTTGCCTGTCCCAGTTCGTTGCTTTTAACTCATTTTCTTCCTCCATTCACAAATGCACCAATTGTCGACGTCATGCCATTTTGCTGCAGCTTCAGTTGCAGATTTCTTTGGCATTGGCTATTATCCTTAGCTTCTCTTTCGCTGTGAAAGATTGCCGCTGAGTCGCACTCATGGCGCCAAAACAAAGCAGGCTAACAGTGCTAACTTGGTCGACTGGGTGTTGAAATAGCACCTGACAAAAGGCCCAAACAACTGCTAGCTGAGCAAAGCATGACCATTGGCGTGGAGAATAAACGGACTACGCTATGAATGTGGATTTGGCTATGCCTTTTGTTGGTTCCTCATCGGCTTGACATGCGTCGATGACGATGGGGATGGCAGACTACATGGGGAGCCTGCGAAGTGCCATGTAGCCCCCCCTCTGGAAAAAATTCGCAGATAATCCACTACTCCCCTTTTTAAACGTATTGTTTCAAATTTTGGTGCGGGTTATACATGAGTAAATGTGATACACTTGAATTGTGAAATAAACAAGAACAATGCCTGTCATTTTTTTTTTTTAATTTCCATTTTTTGTTTCACTGACGAAATATCCGAATGCCTTTTCTTCCCACTTTCATATTCGATTCATATTCGAAAATTTCAATATTTGCACATCATGCACTTTTTACATGTAAATAAATGAAAGTTGAGAACAAGGTAGAACCATGCACACACCTCATGCCAGCGGCCGATCGCACCTGCCCCGAGGGGAGCGCCACGTTCTGACAGAGGGCCACTTGGGCCCGAGGCACCACTGCGCAGACGGCCAGCACATCGAGGGCAGCACGCACTGTGTCTGCCTTGCCCGAGTGGTTCCAGTCATAGGCGAGTGCCACTGTCTGCAGCAGCAGCGAGATCCCACCCAGCCGCACCAACTCATCCACTGGCGCCCAGCGGGCACGCGCAGGCAGCAGCTCTAGCAGGGTCCACATATTCTCAGAGACTGCCTCGGCTGTGAACCGCGCCGCCCGGCACCGGTGACCACTCGGTGTCGAGGGTCCCACCGCCACTGTTGTTGTCGTCGCGGCCCCGGACGATGATGACCATGGCTCATGACTCCTGCGGAGCAGGTCAACAATCTAGCGCATCCAAAGAATTGCGGTGCAGCCTGCCACCGAGGTAAGGTACCAGCATGAAATGCTCTCCAAGACCACCATATCAGATTCTGTGATGGGTCAAATTTGCGGTGTGCTCCCATTAAAGAACACTTGCCAAAATGTGTCATGAGATTATGGTGGAGATGAAAACACCTTGACTCATACAGTACAGATCGAGCACTACAATATCAAAGAAAAGAGGCTTTAAAATTTTAATTTGACATTGAAAATCGCATAAAAACAACTGAGGCGCCATCTAGCAAAGAAATCCTATACTTTCACTGTAGTACTCTAATACCCCAGTCAAGCATGCAAGTTAAAGTGCACTTCCGCAGAGTGCACTTCGCAGCTAAAGAGACTTTACACTACGCAGTGCTAAACGGGAAAGCGAAGTTAGCGAAGTGCACTCGCATAAGCACTCGGTACGAAACTAGCAACTGTAAAACATGTTTTAAAAAAGAAATTGGAACCTCCAAGCGCAAAGTTCAGGGAACTGCTTTTTAAAGTAGTAAAACATTTAAAAAATGCTTAAAATTTGACACCGGGCCATGATTCATAGACCCCTTATCAACGAACACCACGAACAATAACAACCACCCCTTAACTGAAAATGACGTAGCCGCAGTGGCGCACCACTCATAATGTGGAAGTTGAGTACGCGGTTACATCACGTTTTTGTTATTTGATATTTTGTCCGTCGCTATTATAAAACATTTCATCAAATTAAAATATGTACAAAACACGTAAAGTCAACTTGTATACATATCTTATTACATATACATTTGTGTCGAAGAAATTTCTGCCGGCGAGGCTACGCGCTCAGCCCTTGAAGTCTGTTTTGTGAACGCACTCCGACCTGAGTGCATACTTTGGCAAGTGCACTTATGTTACGCTGTTTAGCAGCGGTAGAGTGCACTTTTCGCAAGTGACACTCGCCGTAAGTGCACTTTATTTTGCGCGCTTGACAGGGGTATAAGTGACATGTCAGCAAAATATCGCTAATTTTCGTAAGTGCACACTTCTAGGAGTGTTTTTCATAATTGATTACAATTTGCACTCTCTCCACTACATCCTTAAGAAAAAAACCACCCCTCCTTTTGCACTGCTTGAGGCATGCTTTCCGGTTTTGCCACTAGATGGCCCCACAGTGTTTGGAATTCCGTAAATTAAGCGATGATAGTGCCCACTAAAACTTTCATCGATGAGGCATGCGTTATTGTGCTGTAAAAGCCTTGAGTGCGAAACTGAAAAGGATGTTACTCTAAGCAAAAATGTCCAATTACTGTCTGGCAAATTAAATTTATATTTGTTTTCAGTACGTCTTTTTTGTCGACCACTAGTTGTCATTGTGGTAGCTGCTCATGGTTTCCAGCATCCAACTGCATAAAAACGGGAGCATGCACTGATCGAAAAATTTTTGGTAAATATTTTCTACACTGTTTCTACCAAAACCGTTATGGAATCAAACATTTTAGACATCAATCTTTCCATTGCACCGGAAAAATTTTGACACCTAAATTCCAGTGTTCTGTCCCTTTAAGACAAACCCTGTCTTTTAAGACGAATTCTAAGATGAACATTCTGAGAACATTTTCCAGATTCCTTCAAGGAGCAACTGTGAGGTAATGATAATAAAAAAAATGGCTGGTGGTGGAGGGAAGCGAAAGCTTTATGTACATGGCTAGGCTCACTGCCGAGCTTGCATTAAACACAATGTGTGTTTCTCCTAACGTAAAGCCCGTTCTTCATCGGTCTCTTTAGCCCGCTGCCTCTTCAGGGCCTTATTCCGAAGTGCCTACTTCACGTTCAAACACTCTATTGTAGCAGATAGGTAGACGCTTGGGGCATGTTGGTTACATTACCGGTGCAGCGCATTTACGGCTGTGTCTCCTCTTGTCCTCATAGTAAATCAATGAAACAATAATGTAGCAGGGTGTTTGTCCTGCCCCATCTCGTGCAGTGTTGTAACCTAGGCAGGAGCCCGGGGGCTCCTATATATACATGTATCGCCCCTTTGGCACCTTCTACTTCCACGTCACACTGATGTCACCTCACGTGACCATGACAGTGGTCACGGGCCACTTCGTGGCTTACGTGACTATGCGACTACGTGGCTTAACACAGAAGTATGACTCTTAAATATTGTGACCTTGAACTTTACAGAGGTCACGTGCCACTTGGTGGCCTAGGTGACCATACCCCAAAGTCACATGGCAACCACCAGGCTTAACAGAGAAGTTTGAGCTCTAAATATCCTTCCTGACGGCAGGTCACATCACTTTGACAGTGGTCACGACCAATTGGTAGTCTACGTGACTATGCCTTTGACCTCTAAGTCTCCCTCAAGGTGAAAAGCGTGCATAATCGATAGCTTGATCTACCTACCGCAGTTAAGCTTAATTCCGCTTCAATAAAAAGCACAAACTCCGTCATTCTCCTTAAATGGGCTGACAATAATCCACACACAAAAAACTGAAAAACTGCAAGCTGAGCTCCGAGGAGAAGACCAGTCTGAAACGAACGTTTTCAGCAATGAGACTAGAGCTGAGCACGCCTTTTACAACATGCTTCATCAAATAACATATCAGGTCCCCAGTACTGTCACTACATTTTATTGGTGTAGTTAGGAGAATGGACACGTCAGAGTGACAGCGTGACCCCTTGTGCCAGCCAAAGATACTCGCAGAGAAATGCGACAAATTTCTGCAACTTGGAAAAGAACCCAGTCTGAATTATTTTTACCATGGCTTTTATACTGAGATTCTCGGTCCCTAAGAAGTTACCTTGCCCCCTGCACAACAACCTCCAGGTGCAAGCTGTCTGAACTAACCTCGACACAGATGGGGTTGTCATGGAGGCCGACTGAGAGGGTGGCGGGGAGGTGGATGAGCCACTGGCGTTGACACTGCTGCAGCTGGCTGTGGTGGCATTGCGGGCGTGCGATCGCCGTAGGTGGTCGGCTCGGTGTGCCAGGTGCGCCTCAAAGTAGCGCTTGAGTGCCACACATACGTGGCGCGCTGTCTGCCGGCTGGCAAACACCTGGTCATCCGAGGGCGATGCAGAGTCGTTGCTGTTGCCCCGGACAAAGACGTCGAGCGTGCTCATGACATTGAGCAGCTTGCGTAGGCCATCCTGCTGGTCAAAGAGCTCCAGCAGCGAGCGGAAGGGAAAGGCCAGTCCAAAGAACATGGTGGCGTGACAACGGCTGGAGTCGTGCGACCGCTCCAGAAGCCACAGGGCGTACCTGCATTTGTGTGCTGGGTTTGCCGGGCTTGCTCATGGTTAAGCACTTGACATACAGTAGTAAAGCGACAGCATTAGAGCCTTAAAATCCCGGAGCTGTGACAATGCGATTCCTTGACTGGTTGTCACAGGCCATGACATCATCCCACCATAAACTACAAAGTGCCGAGAAAAAAAGCGGTCTGCTGCCCTTTTGCTGGCAAGCCAGGTGCACTGTCTCTACACCACTGAGTAGCGTTAGTTCATTGCGAAAGGCCCTATGCGACTGCCCGATACCTCAGAGAGGACAGCAACCCCACATCACCTTAGAGAACAGTGAAGTGAAGCTAAGACAGATTACTAATGAACACTACAACTTCACACTAAGTAGTATATAAGTAGCCCGACTAGTTAGGGGTACTACAGTCAAGTTTCATTACTAAAAACACCATATTAACAAATTTTTTAAATTAATAAATTTTATTTGAAATTGCCAACTGATTTCCAATATTTTCAAAGTAAAAATAATTCAGAACTATGAATTTCAATATAATGCATATTTCAAAACAACGTACATAGGTAATAAATTTTCTCTTCACAATTAATGAATGTCAGCATTACGAATTCGGCAAAAATTTACAGAGTCTGTACTCTCGTGTGAAACTATCATCATAGCTATCATAATCACCATATTAGTGCCAACACCTTGTGCCACCACAAGACTCTGGTTTAATAAGCAGCAGACAGCAGGCCTAAAAACGTTGGGCCTAGCCACTTGTCTTTGTCTAGTTGTTGCGTGTCGTTCGCAGTAGGTCATTTGTGCCGTTCGAGTGTGTGGGCAGGAATTTTTGTTGTGGATTATTTTATTGCAAAGTTCGTGCAAGATCCGACAATTAATGAAGCCAGCGATGGCGGCAAAAGGGAGCTAAAGGAGTTTTCACTGCAGGAAGAAGTAGCCGTATTGCAAGAAATGATGCAGGGAAAAAGCAAATTAGCCTCTGTGAATAGCTTGGCATTGCCCTATCGATTGTCGCAATCATTTTGAAAGACCGAGAGAAGATTGTCAAACTTCACTGAACAATAAAGATGGGGGCCGTATCGAGCTCTGTGTTTTACTGCCTGAACACGTTTCTACTGTTGAGATGTGCCAATTTGATACCTAGGTTTTACTTATTCACTACAATGATATTTCAAAATAACAAATGAATGATTTTAGGACCACTAGCTGTCCCCCCGCGATTACTTATATCCAAGGTGTCAAACCAAAATTTTTCCGTGTTCGGTTCGGGTTCAATTTCGGCTCTGGAGACACATGCCATTCCAGCTTGAACCCCTGCCCGAATCGGTTAAAAGAAGTTCAGAAAAAAAAAAAAAAAAAAAAGTTTCTGGTGTATTTCTTACTCCATTATTTTAATACAGAATTTTCATTCCTGTTCCAGTATAAAAAAAATACGAAAAATTCATATGGTAGTCCGTCTATTGTTTTTTTCATCAAATGTGATGGGCTGCAATTGGTTGTACAGACGTCAGCAAAATGTTTATAATGAGTGACCGTTAATACGAGCAGGAGGGGGGGAAGATGATAGTTACTTTCATTGGCACATAACCAAATAAAGCTGTCACGCGGCGAAAGTTGAAAGAAAATAATGTTTCCTGCTGTGCTTTTCAGGTACACAAAATTTCACATGAACTTTAGAGCGAAGCCTCTTACTACTATGTACATGTAACAATAATGTTTTGTCCAGTTCCCACTAAAAGCTTCTGAAATCAGATCAAGATCTAACCAAGCACACACCCCAGCACTAACAGTCGCACCCGGATATATCGAACTCGAAGGGGAGGGCGAAATAGTTTGGTATATCAATAATTCGATATACAGAAATCGGCGTGAGATGCCACTTGCGATCGTGAAAAATGATAGTGTACTTGTCGCCTAATCAACCCACCCGCATAATGAGCCTAAACTGCCATTTCTTAACGTTCGCGGCCGCCATATCTTACGCTACACTGCGCGTACAGCACAACAATAAGAATGCACTGCTCCTAAGGAGTGAACATAGACACTCCTATGCAACACTGCTCAGTTGTGCTTGAACTCGTGTGCTGCTGGCTAAATCAGAGTGGTAATTTCCAATTCATGGCTATACAATCCATCACACATTCCTAGCGATCAGTGCCAGAGCAGCCACTGAGGCAGAAGTCTGCGGACTGCGACCACTGGATCAGCGGCACTGATATACCATAGCGGAACCTGCATTCAAGCATGTGTGAAACCAACAAGGAATAACTTACGCCACCAAGTCAGATAGGACAGCCTGGGGCAGCATGCAAACCTGCAAGGAAAACGGCAAGCCAACCATGACATTATGCATGATTTAGAACAGAAAGGCAATTTTGTGCTCTACACCTGATCTTTATACAGTCGAACCTCGATATATCGAACAGCGCGGTGATTGCAAAATAGTTCGATATAGCCGGAATTCGATATACAAAATCACGTAGAAAACGCGTCAAAAACTAGTACAAATCAATCAATGAACCAATCGTGGCACAGTGGCGCAATAAATACTCACTTGAAGTTTCAAACAAAGTATTTATTCCTTTGGCTTAAAGTAATGTAGCAGCGTAGCTTGCTTCAAATTGGCAACCGCGTGCTTAACCACGGCGTCCTCAACGTAGTCTAAACGGTCCACAAGCGATAGTCCAGCGCCTTCTATTGCGCCGCAGTAGCGGCGTACAAGGTCCAAAGCAGCTACAGCCTCAGTTGCAGTCGGGAGCGGGGCAGCGCTTACGGGATCAACCTCGGCAGCGTCTTCGTTTGGCCGCTCAGCAGTAACTTCCGCCGCAATCTCTACATCTGTCAACTCCGCCACTGTTCCGGTGCTGTCATCACCGCCAACGAAGTCATCAATGCAAATGCTGTGTGGCTCAGCACCGACAAAGCACTCCAACTGGCTCCAGGTTTCTTCGAGCTGGCATTCTTCCTCTGTGCCGTCGTCCAACGCTGATTCTTCAGTTGCTTGCTCGGAAGCTTCTTCAATGCGGCTTACAAAACCCGCATACCGAAAGCAGTGAACTACTGTCGACTGCTTGACGCTGTCCCACGAGGCTTTCAGCATTTGAATGGCACCCAAAAGGTCTATCTTTAGCTCTTGGCCCATCCACAGCTTGAGAAGCAAAATGTCGATCAGCCGCCGTTTATAAATGGATTTGAAAGCGTGAATAATGCCCTGGTCCAATGGTTGCAGCTTCGACGTCGTGTTCGGCGGCAAAAACTTAATTTCAATGTTGCTCAGCTGGACATCAGTGTGGTGTGCTGTGCAATTGTCAACGATGAGGCAAACCGTCCGGCCTTGACGCGCCAGCTCAGAGTCCCATGCCTTCAACCATTTTTGGAATATCTCCCGAGTCATCCACGATTTCTTGTTCCATGCGTATGTCACCGGAACACTGGGGCAGTTGCGCATGCATCCCGGGGTTTGGAACTTGCCTATGACAAGTGGCCGCAGCTTCGTGCTGCCGTCCATATTCGCAGCCAACAGAACTGTAATACGAGCCTTGCCTTGCTTGCCGCCGTGGCACTTGTCTTCGCGCGTGTCGAGTGTTTGTCGCGGAAGCATTTGCCAGAACAGGCCCGTCTCGTCAGCATTGAATATCTGATTGGGCTCATACTTGACAAGAATCTTAGGCCACTCTTCTTCAAGCCACTTCTTGATCTCGCCTTCATTGGCGTCCTCACTTTCCCCTCGAGACTGTCTTCCCGACAACGTTAAAGCGGGCCTTAAAACGCTGCAGCCAACCGCTGCTGGCATTGAAGTTCTCAGCACCGAGAATGAACGCAAAGTTCTTGGCCTTCTGTTGTATCATCGGTCCCGATACAGGAATATTCCGGGCCCTTGCGTTGATGAACCATTTGTGCAGCGCCTTCTCAACGTCTTCAAAGGCAGCTTTGCGCACCCGCCGCGCGCCTGAGTGCTGGTTTTGTTCCGCCTTGGCCTTTATGTCACTCTTGTTTTTCAGCAGAGTGCTCAAAGTGCTCCTCGGTATGCTGAAAGCTTCAGCGACGCTCGACTTTTTTTCACCATTTTCAACGCGGCGGATCACTTCCAATTTCGCAGCAAATGTCAGGGTCGTCCGCTTCTTCGCGTTTGCAGCTATCACAACACCGACCACGCCGTGACAGGCCTAGGCCACCTAGGCTGCCTAGGCCACACACGATAACGACTGGCGCAGCACAAGTGGCGGCGCCAAGACGCAGTTAGTCGTTGACAAACTAAATCAGGCTAGCCACCCTAGCCCGGCCAAGCCGCCGCGTGCATACGCCGCTACGTTCAAATGGCGCCCTCGGCGCGACCGATGTATGCAGCGATCGTGCACAGCAGTCGGGAACGCCCATCGCTCCGCCGCTATCTTCGAGGGCGTTGAGGGAAAGCTCGCCTCCTGTCAACAGAGTGCACATGGTTTGGGGTGGCGGAGTTCGATTTATCCATTTGGCAACCGACGTCGTTCGAAATAAAAAATTAAAAATGCATGCGATTTTCCGCGTGATATAGAAAGTGTTCGATATAATCAATAATGCGATATATCCGTGTTCGATATATCGAGGTTCGACTGTATCTCAGTCCCAAGTAATCAGTATTTTTTTTTTCTTTTGCCATTGTTGAATACAAAGTTTTACATAACAAATGCCATTTTAGTCGCTTAAGCTAAGAAGAAGCTTGGCCTTAGAAGGAGTATGGCATAGATGGTGAAAAGAGCCACATTTATTTCAACATTTGGGGTTTCTTGAACATGCAACATCAGTATAGATGCACTCTTTTGCCTTTTGCAGCTTCTCCCAAACGCACACCCCTGGAAAAGCCGAGCGCCAGGCCGGGGGACGCTTGTACCCATTTTTACCGGCGGGTGTCCGGCGGTGGGTTTCGAACTAACCACCTCCCGCAGCCGAGACGGGTGCTCTAACCACTAGGCCACGGCTAAATCTAGCCCCCCATAATAAAATGTCGTTAGCACTCGGCATACGGGCAACATGACAAGAGCCAAGCATCCTCAATGAATCAGCGACTGAGCAGAGCAAATCTTGTGAAATATCCCATAGCTAAAGTAAAGAGAGAGAGGCATCCAAACACAGTGAGAAGGATGCTGAAAAAACTGCTCCTCCTCACCCGCTCCATGGCATCCTCCGAGTAGGCCAAGTAGTATAGGCAGATGGAGACGCCTGTGGCTGCCACTGAGGGCCGATGCACCTCCAGCAGCCGCTGTAGGCCCCCCACAGCGATGAACTCCAGGGCAAATTTCTTGTGGCACAGCAGGGCAGCCAGGTACTGCACCCCAACTCTTTAATATATTACCAGTTGGGAAACTTCCCATAGGGCTCGTAGATCAAAAGACGGCAGTTCTGATTGGTCAAAATTCAGGTTTTACAAATAGTGGTGGTGCCTGCAGCACCTGCACCAGTGCCAATGTCTATAGAAAATACATGGTAAATTTCTCAAGCTCTAGTGTGTCTAAATGCGGTCCAATTTCCATAGGGTTTGTGGCAGCGTTTTCTTCTTTAGAGAATAGAAATGTTGTGGGCAGATTTTATTTCTAAAGTTTCAGTGTTTTTAAATTCAGAGATAAATACACCTAAAAATTGAGTTTTTAGGTATGTCGGTCTTCCTTGCCATCTCGTAAAAGAACTAGGCTAAATATCCAAAATTTCGTCCACAATGTTTCCTTCATTTTTCTATCTTGATTGTTAACCCACAATTTTTATCCGTATCAAACCTATTATTAGTGTTTTACAGGTTCTGAAAGTTTTGTATGCATTTTTTGTGGGGATTCGAAATTTGCCCCAAATTTAACTATTTGAGTCAAGGTTCCATTTGGTGTCAAACTGTTTTGACTATACGGCGCTATGCCACCAACCTCTTACTTGTCAGTGTTCAAAACGGGCATGTTTTTCTCAGAACCAAAGAAGTCAAACTTGACTTCTTTGGTGCAGTATCGTGGCGATGATGATGGCAAACTAGGAGATCCATGCTAGAAAGACACGTGCACGAACACTGCTTGCACGCCTGCCACAAAACATGTGGACCCTCAGAATGGACTGCTCCACCGAGGCAGAGAGGACGCGAGTTGAGCCCTCAAAGCTCTCCCTCAGGACGGCCTGCCTAGCAGCGCCTTACGCTTTCCGTCCTCCTCCGTGTGAGGAAGCGCTCCGTCCTTCCCAAGTCTCCGTGGCATGCAAGCTTCCCTGGCACACTCGACCAACATATTGGTTCCACGCGCTCTGTCCAGACGTCTTTTTCTTATTGTCGCTGCATCGACATTGTCGGAGTCTCCGTGTACGCGCGCGCGTTTTTGGTCACCGCGTTTCCGCGTTTTTTTTACTTTCAGTGACCATATTTGATTGTTATTACTGATAATAGAACACATGGCAAACCTGACAGCAGCGGCTGCCCATTGTTATATCCATATATCGTTAAACCTGGTATTGCTATAAGTGGGTTTGACTGTACCACTCTTGGTGCTTCTGTAACCATCGGCGCTGAGCCAATTCTGACCATAAGGAGTCCCTCCTTTCAGCATGTAGCGCGATACGAACATCTTGTCCTCGTCTTCCTCATATATATATTTTTTTTTTTGCACACCATCCAAACCGAGAATTATGAAGCATAGAAAACTAATGTCACACCTTCAGTGCTTCAAAGGCAAGTCGCACATCCCTGTTCTCTCGCAGGTTGGCGTAGTGCAGGAGCAAGTGAAGGGTCTTGGCCTCGAGGACGGCGCCCAGCAGCTCCTGGTACTCGCCCAACGGCGTCAGGTACTGCAGGATCAGGCGCTGCTGCATCCCCAATGTCAGTGGAAACACCTGTAGGAAAGTGGGGAAGGACGTCAGGCCAGAAACAGGGAGGCATTGCAGTATGACATCATCCCACTGTGGGCTAGATGGAGAGGAGACAGAGACCCACTTCACGCTAACGCATTAGGGCATTAATGACATAACCAGCCGTCCAGCACTTTTTAATCAGAATGTGCCACCTGACACCATTCCTTTTCAAAAATGAGACTGTCCTTTGCACTGTTTTTCACAACAAGCAGACAGAACCTTTTGAAGGCCTGACACGTTCAGGAACTACCTTGAGCCAAGTTGGAATGGGATTTTATAATGGTATGCCGGGTTTCAACATTCCAGAACTGAGCATAGGCTACAAGAAATGTCTTGACCCTTACAGCAGAGTGCCATGAAAATTACTGTGAAGGTAACCCTGACAGCCACATTTCAGCCAAGCTAAATCTGGTTATGACTCAACTGAAAAAGTAATTTTAATAATTTTAGACAAAGAATGCTTGGAAAATGTTTGTCTATATATACGACACGAAAGCTAACAATAATGATAGCTTTGCAGTTTCGTTAAGTGCTTTGCTTAGCGTGCACAGTGAGGGAAGAAGTAGTCCAAAGTAGAGTCCTTCAGCAGTCCTTTTTGCTGTGTAATGCAGTAGCAGTGGTGCCTTTCGACACACAATACCTCATCGAGTTTTCAGAATGCTTTACCGTACAGTCACTGTGATAAAGCATCCTCAAAAGGCGATGGATAAGTGTACCGAAGAACACGAGAAGCACCTGGATGCAAGAGAGAAATATGCGTAGGCATTAAATGATGCAATACTATTCCAAAATGAAACCAGAAGAACCCAAAGCAGAGCATGAAAATAGTGCGACTGGCCAATGCAAACGGGTGATGGCAGTGGTGGGATGCTATAAATTTTAAGAGAAGCAACACTAAAAATAAGCTGATAGGCTATATTTCAGCAGGTGGAGATTCCCAGTTCTCCTCCCACATACCATAGCGGGCATGTCCAAGGTACATGGTCCCCAGTGTTCCAAACAATTCATGTTCAGGAGGGTCTGTTTTGATAACAGCAGATTTCGTGGGTCGTACGTCACCCTAAACCCCCCCTTCCGAATAAACCGGGTCAATCTCACTCGTGCCCAAGTTAATGAGCTTCTGATGCCATTGGCTTAAATGGGCATCAACCTGGACTGTGCTCCTTGTTAGAATTATATGAATTTTATACAGGGCTGAATAACGAGATTTTATTGTATCCGGGAATTATCTATATGAAGGTTCATTACATAGAGGTTTAAATCTATATATGATGCCAAGCAGCTGATGCCTACCTCACAGCTTTTTAATGCAGTAACAGGACAAAATGGATCATAAACTCAAAGCAGGAACAACGTTCCTCCTATGCATTGAACCTTATCAATGACAACAGTCGAGGCTCAATAGAGTGCACATGCTAACTGTGTGCAAGTGAGGCCATGACTGGGCCTAAGAGGTGAGAAGGGTCAGTCTCACATGTCGCAAAGGAAAGCAGGCTTACCTTTTCAGCTCTGCTTGAATAGATTGTAATTATGTATGATGCAGACAGACTCGCCTGGTTTGACCCGATCATCAGGGGCTCCAGTTCGGCCCAGCTGCTGTTAGAACACTCGCTGACAAAAGGCGCCTCTGAGGGACTCTTTCGCGGCACACCAGGCTGTTGTGATGCTGACAATGTTGTTCCCTGCTGGGGTGTGCCCAGAGCATCTGTCGCCACACCATTCAGGTGGCAGAAGGGGCGCTCCGGAGGTCGGCACATCACCTCTTCGGGGGTCACCTGTCAACAAAGCCCCTCTCTTATATAACAACAACATAATTTGCATTTCTATCAGCGAAACTGAAAGCATCAAGGCAGCACTTACAAATAGTGAACAAGTAGCTACAGTCGACTCTCAATTCTGAGCTTGAAAGAAACCGAAAAAGTCTTTAATATGGTATGAAGTTCAAATTAAAGGAAGCCCTCCTTATAATTATTCATACTATAGTAATACAATAATTATTTCGCTATAATTAAGTCATGTGTTGACTGGATCAAAGCATGAGTTCAGGTAAACCAGCCATTTGTGTTAACAGAGCCCGCTGCTCTGATAAATTGTAAATTGCGGGGTTTATCATCCCCAAAAGGGCTATGAGGGATGCTATAACGAAGGAAACGTTGGGTTGATGTTTCCTTAGAGATGGGGGTAATACAATGTGTGCAACAGCAGGCACTGAGCAGCTGCTCATCGCCAGTGGAAGTGGCCTCGTGACATTCGATGCGAAGAGGCTGAAGTTGGGTGTCGACCGTCTCTCGGTGCTCTTGCTCCCTGCTGCTTTCTGGGTCAACCCCCCATTAAAACCTTCTAGTTATGACCCCAAACGTCTACGTGACAATATTGCACTGTCACAGAGATATCAAACTGCAGCACCTCTGCGTCCCCCCCCCCCAAACAGCTGTTCCACATTGTGGCATGCATTCAAACACTGCAAGCCCGAGTGCCTATTTCCAAACATGTACGAGGGCTGCCTTGACTTATTTTAGAAGCAAAATAGCCTGAATTAGGCTTTGCATAATTTTCAGCAGCTTTGAATCTCCACAGCAAATGAAATAATACATCTCTACAGCACGTAGAGTGTAGGCGATACATCTCCTTTCTCATTCTATTTCAGAATCCCAAATGGGCAAGGTTTGAGGGTCCCTTGCCTGTGCCAGTTCCCAGAGGCGGCGCAGCATGACTGGCACCAGGCGGGCGTTGGCTTCCCGGTGATTGGCCGCAATGTCCTGCACCTCCATGGCAGCCGCCAGGAGGCCCGTGGCATATGCCTGCAGCAGCGGTGGGGTGCTCTCCGACTCGGCCCATTGAAGCAGTCGGCCCACCAGGCCCTCTGTGTCCTGCAAGGAGCACGCCCATAAGAACAAGAGGACTTCACAACAGTGTGTCCAAACGGGAGGTTGCAGACGCTGCTGACTGACTTAGGACAATTTGTTGTTTCCAAAGCTCCAAGCAGATAGTGAGTGACCATTACAGGACAAGCATGTCAAGCTGGGCCAGTTGGCACACAATCGCAAAAGGAAGGGGACAGCATGGAAAAATGGGGCATATTAAACTGACATACACAAATGTGTGTAGAACAAAGTGAATATTTGACTGTGCACAATTACATGCGTGGCTGAACACAAGGAAAAATGCTCACTCTCCAGCCTGAGCTAGTACTGCAGCCCACAAAGTGTTTGAGCAGTCATTGTAAATTGCATTCCCAGTTTCCTTGCATTTTGTATGACCCTACCTCCAAACCCAGTCAATGCCACAGGGGGCACAAGGAGTAAAAAGAAAACGACCGAAGGTCACTGCCCAGACAGATACTGCCCTGAGCAGACACACCGAGGGATCACCTACACATCTCCCTTTTCAAATAATGAAACTTTCAAAGATTCTTCTGTGCTGCTTTCTGTCCCATATGACCAGAATGAGTGAATCACAATTAGGCTAAGCAAATATTGAAAATTTCAAACAGTTTCTGAACAACATCTAACTGATTCAATTCAATCTGCATGCTTACCATCTCTAGCTTAGTACAGCCCGGTTATAACAAGTCGACGAGAATGGGAAATGACTTCGCTATGTCTGCTGTTTCATCATATCTGGACTCAAGGGGAAGGGAAACAATCGCTGACAGAAATTCTGATCCCATGTTTCGGACATGCATTATTATATTATTCAGACTCATTCACAGCACCGCAACATGATCCACAGAACTAATGTATATGAGCTCTGGAAATTTTGGCCGCATTGGACCTGATCGCTCGATTTTTCAGGCTTCATTCACATTCGCCGCAGCCCCATTGCCAATAGCCAACCATATAGAATGTCTAATGTCCTTAATTCAGGCTGAAAAGGGGTCAAATATTCAAAATTCAAGTTCAGCCCATGGCAGACAGAATGTCAGATGCTTTCTCCAGCATGTGTTGTGAACCCTCTGCATGCGGCAGCTAATGTGCGATGCGCGTCTCGTGTTGGCGTGCTGAACATGTCTAAGATATAAGTTAAAAACAGCATATTTTTTGTGCGAGAGTCATCCATCTTTGTCGTGCTGAACGTGCTGTGTAGCGTAAGCTATAGCGCGGCTGCAGACATTAAGGAGCGGCGGATTTTTTTTTTTAGAGTCATCCATTTTTGCATCCACGAATCAACGAAAGCACGCAGTCTGATCATGACACTGGCTTTTTAGAATTGTTCGCTTCAAACGACATTTACATCTATCACACTCTCCAATGATTTTGTGGTAATGGAAAACGCTTGCCTCAAGCGCGGCGTGATAAATCGAACCAGGCTTGTGCAATCAAACCATCATGGGCATCAAAAGATAATCATGCGGCAACGTTATCGCTGCGCAGCATCTTGCCGCGCTGCCAATCGACAAAGGGACGTGCCACCAACATGCCAGCGAAAACGTTCGCGATTTCTGTTGCGGCGACGAAAAAAACCTGTTTTGAGCTGTCGCGGTGGCGAGAGCAACGCAGTTCCAACAACTTGGAAGGTTTTTGCTGTGTCGTTGCCGCTTGTCGCTGAGTCCACTCAATCGCTTGCATGTGAACCAGCATTAAAATTTTTCTTTTTTTTTTTTATTCTCGGGGGCAAAAGTGGAGGGTGGTTTCATTATGCGAATAGGTTGATTATGCGACAAATACGGTATCATCTTTTACAATCGTAAGCGGCGTCTCAAGTCGATTTCTGTATATCGAATTATCAATATATCGAACTATTCCGCGATCCCCTTCGAGTTCAATATATCCCGGTTTGACTTTGTCAGGTGGTTCACTTTTTGTTTATGTAACAATAAAACAAGAAAAGCGTTAACAGATATTTTTGGCCACAAAAGAATACTGTGAGGCAGTCACTGCAGGTTTATCTGTCTACAGCACGCGACAACATTTTTAGCTATGCTACAAGCAGGAGTGGTTAATAGGGAACTCCGAGGGACGCCCTAGTCATGCACACAGGTCTTGTGTCTAATGATCTGCTACCAGAATGGGAACATGTCATACAGTTCCGTGAGAACGCACCTGAAAGACGACAGATGTCTCCAGCCCTGGCAGGATGTCAAGAAGCAGTCGGCAGGCAACTGTGCTCAGGTTGCCACCCTCTCGACTCAGCACATAGTTGTTCACCAACTGCAGCAGAGCAGCAACAGGCGGGGTCAAACAATGGTAAAGCAAACGTAAAGGTTCAAATCAGACACAAATAATTTTGTGCAATTGAAATGTTTTATCCAGCCTAGCTGACTGTTTGGATAATGCAACTGTGGACGCTTCGCCAAGCTACAATTCTCAATCCCTCTCTCGGAATGATGGAGAAAGAAGGGCTCTGTTTAATGCGGTTTGGCGCCAATACGTTCACAAAACACAAAGCTTGACTGTCCAAGAAGCAGTAGTGAAAGGCTCTATGGAATAACAACTGCCCGATATTCATTTGCGTGCAAAACGTCTCATCACAACTGCGAGCATAGACAGACCTAACCAAACTTAAAGCAATAAAAAATCAGCAGACCTTTAACCGAGGCTAGGCAGAGTCAACACACCTTCCGTTAACACTGTGCCCTTTTAATACAAACCTACAGCAAGAACAAATCAGACTTCACAAAGAGTGCAATGTTTCCCACCTCCCTTCCTCTGTTCACAAGCAACTGATGAAGACATATAAGATCAGCAAGAAAAGCCATTGCCTTAACTTCAGTGCACAAGGAAAGCATTTGTTTTTGCAGTCTTACTGCCACGTTCCTGTATGCACCTACACTTCCTGCCTGTGCATACACCGCTCTGCCACAGAGGCGCTCCTGTTGTTTGAGATGCTTCAGACGGAGGGTTTCCCGCCACAGATCATGTTACTCGATGCCGTGTTTCTCCCGTCCCCACGCTGCAAGGCTCCTAATACTACGCTCTCATGCTGACACAAGCACCTTCTGCCTCACGCAGTGCATTTCAACAAGAACAAATGCAGCCTCCATGAGAAAAGACTGCACGGCACCATATTAATGAGATTTTGAAGTCCCCCCCACACTTTATTTATAAACAGAGTGACCAAAACAAAACTTTGCAATTTCTTTTTTCGTTTTTTAATTAGTTGCTCAAAGAGAGTTGAAACCAACCTCTGCACATAAGTCATGCTGCCAGGACGACTCAAATTGAGGCGAAAATGTGAGTATCAGGAATTGAATTGACTAAGCTTTAATAATGAAATTCTTACTGACTGAAGTGCACAGAAGCAGTTGTGTTTCAGCAACATTCCACCTAGTAGAATATTTCTAGCATGCATGTGTTCCAGCATATATGTTTGGTTTGGTTTATGGCGCTTAACGTCCCAAAGCGACTCAGGCTATGAGAGACAGCCTAGTGGAGGGCTTTGGGAATTTCGACAATCTGGATTCACTTCCAATATTTAAGCTCAATTATAGAATTTCTCCTGGCGTGAAGAAGCATTTCATCTGCTAAGAGCATAAAGTGATTAGGGAACCTGGCAACTGTATTAGTTTCCAAAACGAACGAAAAGCTTAGCACAAAAGCTGCGTAACGCTACAGAGGAATTCCACACTGGGAACAACAGTACTGCACGCGCAATCATACATGAAATAAGAAGACACTTTGGGAGCGAATATCTAAAAATGGGAGTATTAAATGGAGCAGTCTACAGTGAAATCTCGTTACTACGAACACCACATTAACGAACTTTTCAAATTAACGAATTTTTAAAGAATCCCCGGCAGATTTGCCATGTTTTCAATGTAAAACTATTTCAGAATTACGAATTTCAAAATAGCGTATATTTCAGAATAACGAACATATTTTATTTATTTTTCTATAATTTTGGATCAGTATTACGAATTTGGCTAAAATTAACAGCACTGCAGCTTGCAACTCTCGCGTGAAACGAAACAGAAACCGCCGTTTCTGTGTGTATGGTCCGTGGGCTGTAGCCACCATCATCAGGACATCTAGGACCAGCTCCTAGCGCCACCATGAAGCTATGGTTTATTACGCAGTAGCCAGCAGGCCTAGCTGCCTGCGTTTTTTTTCTTCCTGTGTTGTGTGCCGTACGCGACTCGGTCGTTCGTGCGTTCGCGCGTGCGGGACGGTATTTTTTTTTTTCCGCTGATTATCTTATTGCGAAGTTTGTGCGAGGTTGGCGATGATATTAGCCAGCGAAGTGCCAAGAAGATATGAACGCAGCTCCTTTCACTGCAAGAAATCGACGCAGGGAAAAAGCGATTCGGCCTCTACAGACAGCTAGCATTGCCCCATCGACTGCTGCGATCATTATGAAAGACCGAGACAAGATTTTCAAAGCTCAGGGAGCATTGAAGATGGGGTCATATAAAAACTCCGATTTTTTTTTTTGCACATGGACAAAGTCTGTACTTTCATCGCTCGGTGCAATCACGCACGCGATGAGGTGTTCTGGAAAGCGGAAGGTGTATGTGCTGTAGTGGTGTAATGTAGTGCGCGGTCATGTTTGCTGCACGCGGCAGAAGAAAATAAGGGATTTCTTCAAATAAATCAGCTTTGGAGTTAGTGCAACCTTTTCAATTGAAGTTTTGCTTGTCTACACACGTGCCTACTGCCAAGGTACGTCATTTTCATACCTAGGTTTGACCACTGGCTTATAATCGCAGATTTTTCATTACAACGATATTTCAAAATAACGAATGATTTTTCGCGGTCCTACGGGATTCGTTATATCGAGATTTGACTGTAGTAATGTGACCACTCATATGTTTCTAATATAATAATTTCTGGTAGCCACAGTTACAAAAAGTTCATTATTCCTTTTTAGTTCATCAGGTGCCCAATAGTGACTATTATCACCAATTTGTACCAGGCTGGCTGCATGATTCATGCTCATGTGCAGAGGTGGGGTTTATATATATATTGTGGAAAAAGGCCAGGTCGAGACAGCAAGGTCGAGACGGCAAAGCAAGGGGTGCCGAGTCTGGCGTTTTACTCCGATGACAAAGCCCAGGCGCGCGCCGGAGCCAGCGCCGCGGGACGATGATGGTATGTACAAATGAAAGAGGAAGATCATGGAATGAACAAATTAAAGAACATCCACGGAAGGCTCACACAATCTGCCCGGGGGGTCGGAAGCGGCCAGCCTGGCCGCTCCTAACTAAGCGATGCATCGCGGCGCACAAACGGTTTCAAGCGAGACACATGAACAATTTCAGTTCCACGGTGGCGTCGATCAGCTGGGGTATCAACAGGCATCACTTTGTAATTCACTGGGGAAGTTTGGCATATGACCTCATAGGGACCTACGTAGCGGTGGTGGAATTTGTCACTAAGGCCAGGGGTGCGCAATGGTGTATAAAGCAGTACTTCGTCGCCAGGACGAAAAGAGACCACTCGATGTGTAGAATCATAGCGAGTCTTGCGGTCTTCCTGGCACGCTGCCGTGTTGAGGCGGGCAAGATGACGGCATCTGGCCACACGAGATAAAAAATGGGTAGGTACTGCTGTGGAGTAGTCGGGCGTAGAGAAGAAGGAAGCATCAAGAATGGTAGTGGGAGGACGGCCATAAACGAGGAAAAATGGAGAATAACCGGTAGTCCGTTGTACTGCTGTGTTATAGGCGAATGTGACGAATGGTAGAATAGTGTCCCAATTTCGATGATCTGGTGTGATGTACATGGATATCATGTCTGACAAGGGGCGAGTACAGCAAACTGCACATGATGGCGAATGCCGTCGATGACAACTCGTACGGTGCACTTCGCTGAAGGGCGCAAAGGGACGTCACTGGCTCCACGGAGTTCAGGCCCATCATATGGTGGTGTCACTTTTCGCAAACGGTAGCACAAATCAGCGTGAATGACAGAAATTGCAGCCCCTGTATCAATCAAAGCTTCGACCGGTAAACCTTCAGCGATAACAGCAAGCACGTTAAACGGGCGATCAGGAGGACTTTTTAGTAAGCTCGCAGAGTGCAGTTTGACCTCCGGAAACTGCAACACTTAGTTTTCCGGATGGCGGACAGGAAGAGTGGTTGCGGGGCGGAAAGGGGAAACTGAGCGTCGGTATGGGGAAAGGGACCGGCGTCGAGATACATGGGCGCCATTTGGTTCAGACGAGGATACCGGCGGTGGAGAGGATCGACGAGGTGGGCTGGGAATAGGTCGCCGTTGATAATATGAGGGTACGTCACCTCCACCACTTGTGGAAAAAGGCCAGGTCGAGACGGCAAAGCAAGGGGTGCCGAGTCTGGCGTTTTACTCCGATGACAAAGCCCAGGCGCGCGCCGGAGCCGGCGCCGCGGGACGATGATGATGGTATGTACAAATGAAAGAGGAAGATCATGGAATGAACAAATTAAAGAACATCCACGGAAGGCTCACAATATATAAAGTAAAGTTTGACTGATATGGATTTGTTTTTAAACGTGGAAAAAGAATGAATCGTATGATTCGGGAAAACATATGACCTGATCTACGATTTTGAAAAATGTAACCGCTGAATGAGGTACAAAGCCATTTCTTCACACATCCACATCATAATAATGTCGATTAGCATTTCCTGGAGCAAGGCATGAACAACTGGGATGCTTCGCCCTATTACACTACTCCGCTATGGAGAAGTCATCGTGATGGCTGATTGTTACATTTTTGCTTTCTTGCTACCTTCCCCAGAGAAGGCCAGCAGCTCGTATGTAAACGCATACCATATTTACCCACATAAAGAACCCACTTCTTTTTAAAAGTATGCGTGCAGCCGCTATCGTAACGCCAATTTATAGCACTGTTCACTTCAAAAGGTGCTTGCCGTTATCACAGCCCAATCTGCCGAATTTGTGGTAGTGGATGGGGCCAGACAATCGAGACGTATTGGTATATCGAACATGCTAAATGCCAGAGCTGTGCAACCGGGTGCATAGTAGCGCCCTGAATAGCTGCCACCGCTGGTGCTCCTGTCGAAGGCATGCGGAGTCTTGGAGCTCTGCCAAATTTGCCGAATGCACGCCTTCGCAGGAGCTCTCACCAAATGATAAACACCACAATGTTTGCAGCGAACCACATTGATAGAAGTGGGGTGTGTTTATTATGCAAGTGGGTCATGTACATGAGTAAATACAGTAGTTCTTAAAAGCTGCATCTTAATGCTTGTAGGCATTGTGAAGCCATTGCTGGGTTCCTCCTATTCATATTGTGTTCTGCGGAGGTGACCCTTCATTCATTCATGCTTTGTAAGTAGGCGCTGCAGAGAAGCCACCACAATGCATAAGCGCTGCTGTCTCCCAGCTATTTATGTCGCATATGATAGCACATGCGGAATTAGTCACTAATATGAAAATTTGATTCTAATAGCCGGGAAATCATATTACCTGGGAATGTGCCAACTTGGAGAAAGATGGTTTAATTTTATGGGGCACCTTTGCTGCCTGGGAGTTTGAGTATATAAGCCAAGAACATATCTAACAGGTATGTGTGTATCACGACCCAAACATAAGATGTAGGATCACTGCATGTGAGCATGTGTGCGCGTGTATGCACAAGCATGTGTGTCACAGTTCTCGCAATCAATCACAGCCACTGCAGAACGTCTGAGTTATGGGACTGATTGATTGAATATAACTATCATAAAAATGTACATTTCAGGACCAAATACCATGGGCTAAATTTGGTTCAATAAAGTGAGAACGCTCGCAGAACAGACATATGTATTAAATTTATGCCTTCAGTATTGCTTTATGGTCATGAAACTTCTCCAACAAACTATGGGAGAGGCTGCTCAAGGCGGCTGAACAGCAGCGATAGAGTCAGTCGGGGGGCATGGTTTTGCGGACGGTGAGCGGGCAGCTGTTGCGATGTATTGAGAAGAACAGCATTCCAAAGACAGAGTACAATGAGTACCGATGCAGTAAAGGAAAATCTCTCACCTTGCATCGAAGATGTGCATATGTTATGCCCGTCTGTCTTTAAAACATGTTTTCCTCCCCTAAAAGAGTGCGCATGTAAGCAATTTGAAAGCTGAGAAACTACAGCATCAGAAGTTTCTTTCTTTTTCAAGCAAGAATCAACGCTGCCATATCTCACCCAAGACGTTCGGAGACTGTCCCAAGTTACTTGTCTCTTTTCAAAAGCCAAGGAGCTTACCTTATTCATAAACTCATCATTCTTGAATAGTGCCTTCAGCAGGTGGCCCAGGGTGCAGTCGGGGTGGGCACGGCCTACAAAATTGGTCAACATACAAGAGCAGCCATTGCAAAGCAAAAACACAAACAAAACTAATGAAGAGGTTAAAGTTTTTCAGTTGCCAGGTTATGACAACATTTTAGCTATATGCTTACGACTAGTACGTACCATCTGGGCCTACTGTGCAGTAATCACCACACACACTCTTATAATCAACTCCTGTACAAACCACAGAATTGCCTTCAAAATGCAGAAAAATTATTTAACGCAGCCTAGGAAAAATTCACATTCTGACCCCTCACGACTCGACACAATAGCAAATAACATGTTATCATTCAAAGAAGCAGAAATGACATTCCGAGCCGACAATAGCCACATTGGAATGCTCCAAATATGCATGCTAACGGGGAGATAATGCATACTTCTTAGCTAATATTAAGGGTGGGCAATACATGGAACTTCAAATACGGACAAAATATATTCGTTATTTAGCTCATGTTCAATTTCAGAGGTTGTTATTTGTGACTTTTTGAACATTTGAAAATTTCCTTATATACGGCAGCTACTGAATGCCGTGATGAATTCACAAATCCAACCGTTGCAGACCCAAACTGTCTAGGTAAATTATCGAATGATTAAGATGAAGGCAGTACAAAGGCATCAGCCACCAAGAAGGCAGAAGGCATGTTGCAAAATGAATGAGAAGGACATTAAAAATGAGCTTAATTAACAGCATGCTAATTATCTAATATCCTTATTGCTCACTATATGTGATCATTTTATAACTTCAGCATTAAATCATGCAAAACCTTGTCTAGGTGAGCTGTTGTGCAGGAGTTTTCATTCAGTGTGACCACTCCATCAAACCCATCTCAAATGTAAACTGAAAAATTTCTGCTGCTTCCCCTTTTTGGGCCTGATGCACTCAATTTCTTTACACCAAAGGCTGACAGGTGTCTTTCTGCAGGAGAACATTGAATTATCGTTGCTACTTTCGTATATCCCACTAACACAATACAAACACACAAAAAAAGTCCCGGAATATTATCCAGAAGACTGGAGCCTCCCCAAAAACAGCAAAATATCTCCAAGACTGCACCTCAAGAACCACTCAGAACAGCAAGTGGGCATCCCAAAAAAGGGGAGAAAAGTGTGTGTGTGTGTGTGGGGGGGGGGGGGGGGGGGGGGGAAGCACAACACACAACTTCTTGCAACTATATTTCTTTCAAATACCGCTAAGCCCTGGGCCAAAGACCTGCGACTCACTTGGATGCCGGTCGTCAAAGGGGTCTGGGTCCATCTTGAGGTACGCTTCTGTCTCCTTCTCAATGAGCTCTGCAATACTGTAGCCCCACACAAGACACACTTGGTCAAATCACAAAATAGTGCAGATGCTTATCATTAAAATTAAATTTCAGAGAGTAGCGATGTTTTTCATTTCACATTTTTCCCAGATCGCTTACTCTGTTTCAGCTGCACAATCATCTTATGTACATATTCATGCAACTGAAGAAGACTGCTGCTTGCAATGTTTACATACACAAACACACGCTGAGAACTCGTGCCAATGACAAGCTCTCACTTATTTCTTAGTAAAACGAAAGCCCAATGTGGCCTCAGCTATAAACAAGCATTTGTTCTGTAACTGTAGCCTTGTAAACAATTCCAGAATCTCTTTAAGAGACAGAACATTGGCCAAAGTATGTCATGAGATTATGGTGGAGATGCAAAGATCTTGTCTCATATAGTACAAATCGAACACTACAATATCAAAGAAAAGAGGCTTTACAATTTTAATCTGCCATTGAAAATCGCATAAAAACAACTGGGGCGCTATCTAGCAGAGAAACTTTTTACTTTCACTGCAGTGCCCCTATGTGACATCTCAGCAAAATATAGCTGACTTTTGCGAGTGCGTACTGTTCTTTTTTCTTCTAGGAATGCTAGTCATAATTTTGCGTCCTTAAATAAAAACCACCCCTCCTTTCGCACAGAGAGAGGCACGCTTTCAGCATTCTAAAACAGCGCAAAAGAACAGGGACGAGAGAACGAAACGTACAACAGGTCCCTGTCCCTGTTCTTTTGCGCTGTTTTAGAATGTATACATACCAACTCGCCCAGGCTTCTATTTTGACGCTTTCAGCTTTTGCCACTAGATGGCACCACAGTGTTTGGAATCCGCCTTTTGCGCGAGGATGTGGCGCCATCATGCGGGAGCGGGCGGGAAACACATTGAGCGGCTGTGTAGCAGACGACGCGAAAGCGCACCATACGAAATGGCCACGCCAACGCTGGTAGAAAGCGAAAGCTTCCCCCTTTTTTTTGGCCTCGGAGCGGAAAGTAGTGACAGTGATTGCAGCATATCATGTTCACGCAGTATGGGGGAAGGTAGAGCGTTTTCACAATCCACTCATAACGCACGTACGCATATACTATCTTCGTATTGTAAGAGCGTGTAGCGCGGGCCGTGTTCCACAACGTGACAGAATGAGACGCTCTCAGCGTGCAGGTTTTCAGCAGACAGGAGAGCGTGGGGGCAGAGAGAGAGAGAGAGGGATCTCAAAAGGCAAAGCAGCCAGGGGTTTGTTGATGCTGCAGAGCTAGGTGGAATCGTCTCCTGTGACTTTGAGCGGCACATATGCGTGGGGTGTCTCTAGTTACCGAGCACAATGCGGTCACCGCGGCGTCGGCATGGTGCAATGGGCGTCGCTTCCTCCTCGCGTCATCTACAACTGTGCAGCTATAGGATTTCATCCACGAAGGTCGGCAGAGAGGCACATATACACACCCCCTGAAAAGGGCATTGTCCCGGCCGGAATGCACACCTGTAGGAAACGCGCTGCATTTTTCTGGCAATGGATGATTCAGAGCTGTAGCCGGTTTCTGGCCTCAGGAGTCAGAACGGATGTGGTCGCAGTGGTGAAAAGGTTCTCGGTGCGCAGAGAATGGTCATTCTGTTGTGAAAGGATCTCCAACATTCATTTCTGCCTCCGCCGTGATTTCTGCGGAATCAACAACTTGGTGACACATGTGAATCTCCTACATATCGGATGCGCATCTCGGTCAGGAACCAACCCTGTTCTACGTCCAGAGCGATCCACTCTGCAAGTGAACGAGCATGAACCCTCCAGGAGACTCGTTTATTGTGCCGGGCGGTTTCCTTGCCGTTGCAAACAGTTGGACGTAGACGACTATTATCAAGCTCCCTAACGAAGTGCATCTGATTGCGTACACCAAAGGAACAAAATCCGGATGCTTTGGCGTGCACGAAGGCAAGCCTTTAATTTAAAAAAAAAAAAATACAGTGCGTTGTGCAAGAGTGTCAAGTGCGTCATATGCTCCGAGCGGCAAAAACACAGATACTACAGGTATGTATGCATCTAAACGAAATATGCATGATGAAGAGTACCTACTAGAGTTTTCACCCAGGCTGTAGCGCACCAGGGATAGCTGCAATGAGGATTTTTTGCGGTGCGTGATTGCTTTAGTTGCGCCGGGGCCTGAAGGCGATGTATTTTGTCCTTTCTTTTCTTTATGTGCGAAAGGGCTAGGTAGCTTAGACATCACAGGCGGCTCTGTGCGCTAGGCCGTAATATTTAGCATGTTTTATCTTGACTGCCTAACAAGAAAAAAAATACGGCGTTTTAATGCACTGCCGTTCGCGAGCCTCATGACCAGCTCAACCACTCGGCTCGCGAACGGCGGTGCATCACAACAAACGCCCAATTTTTATTTTCTTTTTAGTCAGGCGGCAGTCGCGATAAAACATGCTAAATATTACGGTCTAGCGCACACAGCCACCTGTGATATCTGCGCTACCCGGCCCCTTCGCACATAAAGAAAACAAACGACAAAATACATCGCCATCAGACGCGCCGAACAAATGCTCATTGCGGCTATCACTGGTGGTGGGTTACAGGCTTGGTGCAAACCCCGGTAGATACTTTTCATTATGCACATTTCCTTTAGATGCATACATACCTGTAACGAAGTGTTTTTCGCACAGTCGAGAGTACGCAGTAGGTAGCTAAGGTCGGCCATTCACATCTTGACGCTTGGTGGCCCTAATTGTAGCTTCACGTCGTTGTTGGCCGCGGCTCGGCGAAGGAAACCCGAAAAACCGCGTCTTGCATCTTGGCGCGCTTAGAGAGTGGCAACCGTACGCGGCAGATGTGGTTGGCATCGCTTTGCCAAGCCTGTGACGGCCACCGTGCTGCCCGGTGCCGCCAGCCCCCGTGCACTGGCGGCGCCGAGAAACGCCGTCGACGCCTCTCAATGTGTTTCCATCGGTCGCCGCTACGACTTCGCGCATGCGAAGCAATGATCATCATCATCATCATCACCAGCCTGATTATACCCACTGCAGGGCGAAGGCCTCTCCCATATTTCTCCACTTGACCCGGTTCTGTGCTAGCTGCATCCACTTGACCCCTGCGAACTTCTTAATCTCATCCGCCCACCTAACTTTCTGCCGCCCCCTGCTACGCTTTCCTTCCCTTGGAATCCAGTTTGTTACCCTCAGCGACCATCGGTTATCCTCTCTTCGCACTACATGTCCTGCCTAAGTCCATTTCTTCTTCTTAATTTCTACTAGAATGTCGGTAATTTGAGTTATTTCCCTGACCCACTCTGCACGCTTTCTATCTCTTAATGTTACCCCTACCATTTTTCGTTCCATAGCCCTCTGGGTTGTCCTCAACTTAAGTAGAACTCTCTTGGTTAGCCTCCACGTTTCAGCCCCATAGGTGAGTACAGGCAAGATGCAATGATAGTGCCCACTAAAACTTTCATTGACGAAGCGTGCGTTATTGTGCCGTAACAGCCCTGAATGTGGAAACTGAAAAGAACGCTACTCTACGCAAAAATGTCCAATTACTGTCTGGCCAGTGAAATTTATATTTGTTTTCAGTGCGTCTTTTTTGTCGACCACCAGTCGTCATCGCGGTCGCTGCTCATGGTTTCCAGCATCAGACTACATAAAAACGGGCACATGCACTAATCGAAAAATTCTGGGTAAAACTTTTCTACCGCATTTCTACCAAAACTGCTTTGGAATCGAACATTTTAGACATCAGTCTTTTAACTGCGCCGAAAAAAATTCGAGACATAATTTCCAGTGTTCTGTCCCTTTAATATCATTCAAAGATAAGAATTAACCCTTGGTACAGTAACTTACCAAGAGGCACGTTGTTGTATAAGTGTATCCACTGCTGTATCACTCCTTTAAATTCCATCATAATTTGAATATCGTACAAAAAGACAGCTCTAGCGATTTCCTCCAAAAAAAGGAGCCTGCCTTTTCCTGTGCTCATTTCAGATGCTTTCTGTTTGGACTAACACAAAAACAGTGTACATGGAGCGAATACAAAATAATTATTTGGCAGATGAAAACAGTGTCCAAAAATGACGGAGAACAGCTTAACATGGTGCAAGCAGTGTTGAAAATGATTTACAAAAAACGTCAACCTCCAGAGCAATATGCCAGTTGTCACCAAATTGAAACCATCATTAAAGTTGCTCATCATTCATATTCGCTAAAAATAGCTACAAAGAATGCAAATGTAAAAAAGAAAAACACCTTTTCACTCAAACAAGCTACCAGCACAGATGCCGATAGCTCCCATGCTGTGGCAAATAAAATTTGCAGCCAAGCATAAACATGTGCATTTCTTTCATTCCAGCAAAAGCAAGATTGCCATCTATTTCATTTTTTTTCCCTGCACAAAATGGCACCTGCAGCTGCATTTACCCAAGACTAATAAGCAGTAAACGGGCAGCAGATTGCACCTCGTCCTGTTTGAACATGGTTACAGAGCCAAATGTACTTTGTAAAGAAGAGAGAAAGAAAGAAAGGCATTATCCCTGCAACCACCAGTGTCCAAACTAAATGTTTACCATTTGTAAGACCTCTCAAAGCTGCCCTCATGAGGGAAAAATACATCTAATCTGCTTCTGCAATGTTATACCAATCCCCTGGCATCTGCTCACTCTTTCCAATATGAACAGCTAGCTATCATTTTGTAAGGAAGGCCTAGAACATGGCACAGAAAAAAAAGAATAGTTGCAGTTGTGATGTATCTGTTTCGTTGTTTGGCACTTTAGTTCCCTTTTGCATACTTTTACTTGCCCCTACCATCCCCGCTATTACTTGGGTCTTGAGCCCCTCTCACCCCTTCTTCCTTTTCAGCAATGGGCTCGTGGGAGACAAAAGTGTGCTTTGCAGCCCAGACCTCAAGATGAATCTGTGCCTTACATGTTTTATGAATGACAATGAATTTTTGCTGTATGTCACCAGTAGAGAAAAAAAATAAAATAAATAAAGACTATCATGATTGGAAAGCACGGGTACCTGGTAAGCACAGGGATGGGGTCGGTTCCAGTCCCATTTTGGGATTCCCACTGCTCCAGCAACCGGAACAGCTCAGACACGGAATCCAATGCCCGGATCGGTTCGGTGCCGGCGGTCCCCCCTCCACCAGCTGCTGCTGGCGCCGGCTCCATGGCAAGGGCGGCAAGGCACCCAAGCCACTGGACACTGCCACCAGAAACAGAAGAGAATAAGGCATTGATATGCCTGCCAGGTAAGCTACTCTTTCCTGACAAAGGGTACAAGCTTTTCAGGTTAAGGATGGATCACAGCTATGATAAAAAATTCACCTCAGTTTCAGTACCTTGCTTGTTCACCTCAAACATTTGGTTGGGTTTATATGGGGTACAACGTCCAAAAATGATTCTGGCTATGAGGGACGCCGTAGTGGAGGCTCCGGAAATTTCAACCACATGGGGTTCTTAACGTGCACTAATACTGCACAGCATGTGGGTGTCTTGCTTTTCACCTCCATCGAAAAGCAGCCACAACGACCAGTATTTGATCCCGCATCCTTCGGTACGGCAGTCGGGTAGCCTAACTACTGCGTCACCACAGTGCCACCACAGCATATCTCTAACATTTGGTGCTGCTTCCATTTTCATCTTTCTTTTTTTAATCTGTGTCACCTTTTATGCTTTTCAATTTTTTTGGTCATTTCTAAACATTTTCTACCATGCTGCAAGATATGCTCAAGCTTTTTGTGACACACCTGCAAACCTGGAGTCTAACATTCAGTCCAGGCATCAGCATTTGTGAGCCCCAGAGCAGTGCTGTTATTGAGCTTCATATCCACTGAAGCAGAGAAATAACTGGTACAGAATCACTTAAGGAAAAAGTAGCCACAAAGCTGCTCTCATAAGCAGTTTAACAAAGTGACCAACCAACCGTGACAAAGCATCCTGCTGGTCTTTGCGAAGCTAAAATGATGAACAGAGCAGGTAGAAACGGCTAATATATGCAGGACTTTCCATGCAATATAAGACAGTGGTTAAAAACATACCTGCTCTGAGCTCAAAACCACTATAAGTGCATTGACACAAAGGAAAAAAATCTGTCACACAAGTACTCAGTGGGATCTTTCCCTTCGTAACGATGCAGTTGTTTAGCCAAATTTATTAAGCAAATCCGATTGAGATGCACAAGATCCTCCGAATGCAACGCTGCAGAGCTTTTAAAGTAACTTATGGCACTTTGTTTATAATACCACAGCTCTCTGTACTGTGAACAGGGTGTACAATGACAAAGCCAAGCAGGTGTTGATCCCGCAGAGTCAGGCGATGCAAACTGATGTGGGTTTTTACCAGTAGTATACATAAGCAGCGTCAGAAATTTCTTTAGCTGGAACCCCGTAAACATTCTCGTAGCACCAAAATGTATATAATATATGGACACCCATAATGAACTCCTGCAGCTGGTGGCTTCTTTTCGTGGTTTGCTTTGTTTATAGGGCATTATTACGAGGGATGCCGCAGTGGAAGGCTCTGGAAATTTCAGCCACCTAGGGTTTTTTAACACGTGCTGATATCGCTGAGTGCACAAACTTCTTGCGTTTTGCACATATCAAAAACCAGCCCCAGCGGTCAAAACAGAATACTCACCTCCTAAAGATCAGCAGTCAAGTGCCGTAACAACTAGGCCGCCGTGGCAGGGTGCTTCTTTTCAGGCCCCACAACTTTCAAAATGCATGTTTCACAATCTGTGTCAGTGCTAACCAGTTTTTTAAATTTTAATCTATTAGTCTATTATGAAGCCAAATAATACTCTTAGTTTCTCTATGCAACCAGCAGCAGCAGCAGCAGTATTTCACTTTCAGTCTGACACTAAGTATCAGTTCTCCAAAAGCCCCAAATAAGATGACCTAGCTACTCGTTTTGAGAGTGACCCTTTGAAGTAAGATGGGCACACTAGATTTACAAAGTATAATTGTAAAATGAACCCCTCACACTTGGGTAGTATTTTATTTACAACTCAGGGTGATAGAAATGGGAAGATATTTTTCTATAGAAAATTCAGGTACAAATTTACCCCTAAAACAGCTAAAAATTTCGTTTTCTTCCCAGTCACAATACAGTGCTCATCTCTGTGCGGGAAGAAATTCAGGACTTGGTTGCGCATAAAATAACTGCGATATCACAGTCATTTGTTAAGTTATGCATTCCGTCTCATCAAGGGCTGTCGCAGAAATCAGAGCAAATCAAGATTACAAAGCAGTGACTGTAATTTTGCCGCCTCATGTGACCTGGAATGAACTTTAATGAGTGTCTCTTGAAACTGATATAGCGTGACAAAAGAAATTAGAGTATAAATTATGCCAAGAGCAAAGATAAGTACTCTGCCGTAGTCCACTTAAGTCTTGCAGAGCATTCGAAACATCAAAACATGAACCAAACATTTTCTGTCTGTACGCCTTTAGGCACATAATGTTAATTTTTGAGTGAAAACACCAACACCAATTCTTCAATGCAGTGCACAGGAGGCCCTGTCATTTAAAAAGTGTAACCACTCTTGCACTTTGCTTTCAACACTTTTTTTAGATAAACAGGAGTGATTCCACATGAGACAGCCCCCTCCCCTGCTTGTTATCCACATACTGGTCAAAGAATGACCTCTTTTTCTTATCAGCCAAAGTGTTCTGTCAATATCTGGTGGTACAATATTAGCATCCAAGTGACTAAAAAGGCATGGGGAGTTAAAAATGCCTTCCATCCCACTTATTCAACCTCATACACCAAGAGTTCTTAAAAGTAATCCAGAAAACAAAACACCAAAGTTGTAACAGCTGTAATACTAATACGTAATAGCATCCACATCATTAGCAGCTGCCTAAGAGCAGCCTAAAGGCTGCAGTATGTGTAACTCATACATACAGTATGCGTTATACATACTGTGCCATGCATAACACTAGTAACAGTAATTCGGCACATGCACAATAACACCAGTAAAGAAGAAAACAGCTTTTTTAAGATCTGCAGTCAACGATGGCTTCATTCACACATGCAATCTGCCTCACACAACGGAGTACTTGCTCATGTGTTCAGGTAGCAGATTACAGTGAGACCAGAGCAAAGCTGCCCATTACCATTTCATAATTTCATAAAGAGTTAGCAAGGCAGCACGTCACTACACCTCAGGTCGCCTAACAAACACATGCAAATAAACCTGCACTGGATCAATTTGTGACAAGTTTACAACAAATCAAGTGCTAAACTAAGCCCAAATACCTGCGCCAGCAGCAAGCTTAGCCTTTTCAAAACAACCAGGAGGAGCAACTGATAAGACAGCAGTTTGTGAGTTGTATCTTCTCTTTGCTGCACTACTTCTATGAGACTAGCTTTCTCGAAGAGCTTTGACATTTAGGTCAAAGCCCTTACAAACGAAATGTTCGGTTCTTTAAACTAACATCACGAACCATGAGCATCAACTAAAGTCTGAGAAATGAGCGTCTGTGTCATCCATAACGAAATGGAAAAACGTCTGAGAAAGATTTCTCTGCATTTTCTGAATTAAATGCTTCGTTTATACCTTAAACTGATCTTGAATGGTTTGACTCGAGTGTGTAAGGTAAACTGCGTTATAAAAATGATATGAAATCTGCTGCTACGGAGTGCAAAGTTTCGCAAAAGAGGCTCGGTACCTACAAAACCTTTGAGGCTTTTCGAACGGAAATGCGTGCAGAAAACAAAGAATAAACAATCAAGGCAAGGAAAGAAAAAGGAACATGAGTTGCTATAAATTTTCTTCTTGAAGTCCTCGGGTCGCGCCGCCGAAACGATCAGGTCGAAGCCGCCCGCGCCTGTCCTTGACGGGACCACAACTTCCCCAAGCCCGTTCCACGCGTAAACAAGCAGTTAGTAATCACTCTGACCCATGTCGAACCAATGATCGTAGGGCATCTGCTCGGGTGATAGCCAGCTGCGAAAAAGTTTTAGAACAGGTCTCCCAACTAAAATGGGAAAACACGAGCTTCGGGCGACAGACAACAGAAAGTTTTGCGGAACCGTTAGAGGCTTACGAAACCGCTTGAAAGCAGTTTGTAGTCACAAAATGCTCAAGAATCAGCATAACAGAACCTCTCTTCAAGCTAACAGGTGACTCGATCAGATCTCAGGATCGGAAAAATGTTAACGAAGCTTGTATAGTAAGCACAACACAGCTGCTTTCGCGGAACGAGCCCAGAGGAAGTTTTAAAAACTTTCCCAATAAGGATTTTGAACCGGCCAAGTTCGAAGCAAGGGCCAAGCATAAACTAAAACTTCACAATATGTAGGAGTACTTACCAGAATGAATGGGGCAAATCAGCTGACGAAAGGGAACATTGAACGAGAGTTCGGGGGCACTCTTAGCATGAGGCAGTGCTTCTCTTGAAGGTTTCCGAAGACGTCCGCCGCGACGACACGCTATCGAACGTATCAAGGCAACACCAAACTGTACCGCAGCTACAGCAATAAAAACGTTTAACGGACAGGCGCTTAACCCTAGCGCATTGTCGGCGTTCGCAACGGGGACTAAATGATCTAGTCTGCGCTGCCCGGACACGCACGTCTGCAAAGCTCGCCTACTGAGCAGACGGTGTGCTGGCAGTATGCGCTGGACGCCCAGTACACGTTCGTAACTCACCCGGGCTAATGGGAGATTGAATCCGCTGCTGCTTCGGCGGCGTTGACGACGAAGAACCGACGATAAAACTTCCACGCACCGCGAGCGCGGCCCTCGCCGCACACCACCGCTGCTGCCACGTGCTTGGCTTCACTCACGAGTCAAAGGGAGGCGCGACAATCGTGCTCTTGACCGATGACGAAGAGAAAATGACGGTATCCTAGCGTCAGGCGGACGTTCTCGAAGCGTCGTTGCACGTACGTAGTAGACTTGTACGCGCACTTAATGCGTATCCTCGATGCGAGGCACGACCGGCTTCGGCGCTTGCCGGACTCCTTGTTTTTGCTTATTTGCGTTATTTGCGTCGCAAAAACGAGACGCCGCCATGATGGTTAGTTTGCGCATGCTCGCGCTAGGGTATTTATGGAGCACAATTCACTAAGCCAGTTTTAGTTTGCCTTTACTAAAAGGTCGTTATATATATATTTACGGTGCAATTGCGCTTCAGTGAGTTCATGTTAGCTCATAAAGGGAAGAATGGCAGCACTTGGAGCTTGTGTTAACAAGGAACAGATGGCGCACTATGTAAGGGTGTCAAAAAAGCGGGAATTTTCAAATAACCCTGTTTGTTTGAAATTATTCCACACCCTACTTATTCCTACAGGCCAAGGAAAAGGAAGCGACCGACTCCATTATTCGGCAGACCTTCAAAACGGCACTCGGTCTTCCCATTATGACGGCTACCGAGAAACTTATGCAACTGGGAATACTTAACACACTAGAAGAATTGACCGAAGCACACCTCACGGCGCAGTACGAGCGACTGACCGCAACCTCGACCGGAAAACAGGTATTACAAAAGACCGACATACACTACGTGGGTATATACTCCCAGGTAACATCGGTTCCCCGTCCAATACATAAAATACTGGAAGTCCCTCCACTAACTAAAAACATGCGCCCGGAGTTTCACTTGCAGCGTCGGGTAGCAAGGTCCAATCATTACAGAAACACTATTCTAATCTACCACAAACGACGTATGTCGACGCGGCAGAATACGGGGATAAGAGAGCCTATGCCCTGGAACTAGTCGATCGTACGTATCAATTACAAAATTCAGCAACAATAAACGAAACACGAACAACAGAGAAGGCAGAAGATGCAGCTGTAGCTTTGGCGATTGTCACGACGAATTCCAAATTCATCTTTAGCGATTCGAAAACAGCCATTCGAAATTTCGCAAAAAGTAGAATTCATCAACCAGCAGCCGAAATTTTGAAGGCTTTTGACCACTCTAAAAATGCATGTTCGATCAAACGTACAATGGAATTACGATTTGGTATAAAAACAACAGACTGAAATATCCAGAACCCCACCCTACACTCAGCAAATCACTACAAACACTACTCAGAAAACTTCAAACAAATACGTGCTTTAATTTAATCCACATAAATTAGCACAATGGTATACAGGCGAATACAACCCCTCATGTTCCCTCTGCGGTGATCAGAGGGCAGATCTAGAGCACATCGTGTTTAAATGTGAAACCATGCATGAAGGGCCTGAAGATTACCAATTCGGAACAGTGGGAGGCGGCATTGCTTAGCTCTGTCCAGGTCGGCAACATGCCATCACGGCCTGGGCCAAGGAGGTCGTCGAGCGCCATCGAGCGACGACCACCCCTGGGGCGGCTTGAGGAGAAGCGTCCCCTCACGAAAAAATAAAGTTTCCTCCTCCTACACCTGGAATCTAATGCAAGTTCCTACTCTCGAGCAATTAATGGGAGGCCATGTTGGTCAGCTCAGATCTGGGAGTTCAAACCCGGGTCATTGAATGGGCTACTTCGGGTCGTTTTCTGCATTCTGCCTTTCTTCTGACGAAATAAATGTTTTGCAATCCAGTCCCGGCTCACTCGAGGAACCCTGTTACGAAGCGGCACACATCAAAGCCCGAGAATTCGTCAGCCGAGCAAGGAACGCAGCAGTTAGAGTTTCTCGAAGAACGGCCTGGCATCATTTCACGACTTCATTTTAAGTTAGAATGTTAGGCACATTCAGGCAACTTGGACAACAATTTTATAACATTATTCTGATATTCGGTGCTACCTGGGCTCATACCTTTGCAACTATATTATGAGGTGCAAGCGCAGGAACATCTTTATTTAGGGTTGGACTTCCTTTGCGCAAATATTGTCACGCAGTGGTGACAACGCCGTTATTAACGAAATGAGGAGGCTTGAATGTCACTTGAATAAACTCGTTATTGTGCGCTGAGTTGCGGTCTGGTTGGAGGCGTCTTGCATCGCTGACACTCAGGGCACGTTTATACACGTAATGTGTGCAACGTCCGCAGGTAACCGCGGCCAATAACACTTCTCCTGGACTCGATGCAGCGTACGTGCCATTCCGAAATGTCCTGCTGTCGGCTCATCGTCGAAACCCTGCAAAATTTCCTTTCGTAGTTCCTTCGGTAAGAGCTTGATGAGCTTTGAGCGAAGATCGATGATCACCCGATGGTCGTTTAGTAAATTCATGCCCTGAATCACGTCGCGGGAACACTGCTGCAGGACCTCAAAGCTGTTAGGATAAGTGCGTCCATTCACGGTTGCTCTTGTGGTGCATCGTCCAGCCGGCGTAATAAGGTTACTACCAGCTGTGCGGATTAGCGGGTCCTCCTAAGTGGTCGCCACTTTCTTGAGCTGGGCAGCGAACGTTCCACAGACGATAGAATAGTCGGCTCTGGTGTCCACTACGGCGGTAACCGACCATCGACAGCAACTTAAGGTCACTTGTTCGTGTCCTCGTATTACGTATAGGCTTCGGTGTTCGATCTCTACTTCATCGTGTGCCGAGGTCGCGGCCGGGGCTCACCGTTTTCACCTCGCTGGGCGGCGGCGTCAACTTGTAGTCTGATCGTGTTGTCGATGTTGCCGTCGTGCGTAGGGGCGGTGTCACTTTGAAGCATGGGCGCGTGATCGTCGAGGGCGTCTTCATAAGAAGCGTCGACGTAACAGCGCCGCCGTCGTTACTCGTCGGCGGCGGAGGGTCTTCATTAGTTCGCCGTGTATCAACCTCACCTCCAAAGGCCTTCAGTTTCCCCTAGGCGTGGGCTAGGAGACCTTTGAGCGTAACTGCGGCCCGGCGAAGCAAATCGGTCGCTGTACGGCGATGGAGAACGGTACCGACGGCTTGGCGACTCTGCTTTGTGCAAGTAGTGTTCGATTTCTTTTGGTCCTTCGCCAGGACGGTGTCGTGGGGCGTCGATGGCAAAGCCGAGAAGGCCGATGCGTCTATATATGGACAGTGCCGTAAAATGTGACCTGCCTCACCGCAGAGGAAGCACAGCGGGCGATTGTTGGAACTTGGACGTCCTCCAGGTGTGACATTTCCTGGGGCTGGAAGGTCGTTCGTAGGCTTGATAGGCGGGGGCCGAGGAGGAGTTCAGGAGGAGCTTGTTCACATCGAGGGGGGTTCGGTGGTTAGCGTCGGGGTGAAGGACTGCGTGCGGCAGCGGCGTAGTTCATAGTTTGGTGCTGCTGCATTGTATCCGTCAAGGTAAGATTCCCAAACGCCTGCTGCACTTCATCACGGACGATGTCCGTGAGCGTCGCTACGTGGGGCTGTTGGGACAACGGAGCAACCGGCGCAGTTTTTATTGGATGACTTCACGTACAATATCACGGAACTTATCTCTGCTTGTAGCTGTGGCGCGGAAGTTCCTTGCAAAGAACACTTGAAGAGGCCGGTTGTACTGCCGAGTCCAGGCGTCAAGGGTCCGTTCTATTGGTGACGCTTCCCTTTCAAATTCGGTCACGGTTTAGGGTGGGTTTCTCACTAGACATGCAAAAAGATTCTCTCGCATCAAATGTCCTCTCGCATCAAAACATTTAACTTTCTCACCTTCCGTCATAATTGGGTTGGCCCGGTGGAACAGGCGTTTCATTTCCTCGACGTAGGTGAGGACGGGCTCATTGGGGAGCTGGGCTTTGGACTGAGGAGCAGTTCCGCTCTTTCTTTACTTACTACGCTGGCGAATCGTTTCAGCAGTTCCTCCGTGAAGCCCTCCCACGTCATTAGCGAAGACTCGTGGTTTTCATACCTCGTCCGCGCTGTTCCATCAAGAGCGAATTTTACATTTCGACGTTTCAAGACGTCGTCCCAATTGTTGAGTGCAGCAACTCGTTCGTACTGGTCTTGCCAGTCCTCTGGATCTTGTCCCGGGTTGCCGTTGAAAATGGGGGGCTGTATGGGCTGCTGGATGACATCCGGTACTGTAGCCTGAACCATTGTTGAAGTTGGGACCTTCTTCTGAGGTCAAACGGGATCCGGCAGCAGACCGCGCGTGTTCGGGTTGGAGCCCTTGAAGTCGGCGGCTGGCTTGGTGATCTGTAGGCTTGTCCTCCAGAACGTCAGGAACGATGCTAAGGTCTTAGGCCGGATCTCAAATGACAGCACCTCCACCAGGTGTCACGTAGTGGTGACTACGCCATTGGTAACAAAATGAAGAGGTTTGAACTTCACTTAAATAAACTATTGAGCTGAATTGTTGTTGTTGTGTCTGTAGGAAGAAGGAAAAGAAAATGCACGGGCCTGTTTACTGGCTCTGTAACTGAGCCACCTCCACTGCCTCGTGCGGACAGATGAAAGAAAGTAGAGAAGAAAGAAAAAGAAGAGGGAGAGAGACGCGCGCAGCAACAGCCGTCGTCCACCAAGCGGTGGCGGGTGCAATGACGGCCTACAACAGATAAAAATTCGGTGGCAGACTAGCCCCGGCCGCAAGCGGCGTTGACTTACCAGTCCCAGCCCCGTGGGGCCAGGAACAGCCACTCTTCACCACCTGCCCCCGTTCCCTGAGCTGACTGCGCCCGCAAAAGAAATAAGGAGTTGGCGGCGGCGATAGCAATAGCCCTAGTGATGCTCGGCGGTCGTCGAACAAAGAACGCCCGTCGCATGCGCCAACGCTCAATTTAAAGGCGGCGAAGAAACATCTAGATAAAGCCGCGGACTGAGACTAGCATAACCTGGAATTGCAGAAACAAACCCAAGTGGCCGGAATCTTCTAGATACATCTCGACGCATCTTTCGCCACAAAGAAAATGATGATGCAGCATCTCGCGACAACGAGGATGAACAAACAAAGAATACAAAATCGGTCCATGAGCTAGAATCATAGTGATAAGGTCGCATATGCCAGCGGCTGTCGAAAAACAACAAATAAAGATTTGATTCATTCGCGGCAAACTGCTTCGAAAGCAAATATCGCTCACAATGTAGCATATAATATGGTACGTTCTTTGGTGTCGCCTGGGAAGTTTTCGGAAAGGCTGGCTGCAGAGTAGCCGAAACGAATAACTGTGGTCTTGCTGGTGTAAGAAAACACTGACAACTTTACTTGGCCTGTGGGCAAGTTGCGCAGTTTCTTGGAGATGCCGTTTCATCTACTCGACAGAATTAAAACCAGGAGAAAGTTCCAATTAGCCATTAACTAAATGAGCGTGAAAGTGAAATAGTAATATAAACAACCGTCTAACCCTGCCACCTAACTAGCCTTTGTTTTTGTCCGACAAATGGGGCCGCCTGTCGGATCAGCATAGCATCATTTGATTAGACGACACTGGGCCAGCTGCTGGGCTCGCGTCTGCGGCAACTAGCTGCACTCGTTGTCAGCGGCATGCAGTTTCTTTTCAATGATACATTCGTGTTACATTACATCCGAAATAATGCAGA